>NC_141215.1:5142500-6342500 GCF_054491065.1 Syngnathus leptorhynchus
ACGGTTGCGTGGTTCAAGCTCTGTCGCAGCTCGTGGAGGGTCGGCACAAGATGACAACCGGGTGGATTGTCTCGCGAACACAGTCCTTGTCGTCGTCGACCCAACCCACAAAATTATAAATTAAAAAAAATAATAATAAAAATATCCGTCCCTCCGTCGCTGTCCGTGCTTGCGTGGTCGTGAGGCGGGGTAGCTTGAAAAATCTCTTGTCGGAAATAAATCGTGGTGTCTTTCAGGTGCTTCACAACAGACGAGGAGGGGGCGGGGTGGGGGATTAATGTCTGTTTTTCCTATTATTATTCAAACTTAGCACAAAAAAAAATAAAACAACAAATCACATTCACAAGCCACTTATTGGCACCGTGTACCTGAGTGAGAATATTATAGAACCGAAAACAGGAAGAAAAAGTTTTTTTTTCTCTCTTTTAAAAAGTGTTTCTTGAGAAAAAAAAAAAAGGTCCGCCATCTTTAAAGTGTCATCTGTTTCGGCCCGTGACAGGTCCGCTGTTTTGCGCCTTTTTTTTTTTGTGTGTGTACAAATTGTTTGATAGGTCGCTTCAAGCCCCGCCCCTCCCTCTTTCACGTCAGAGCGACGTTCCTATTGGATGCTTCTCGGGAAGTGTCGGGGGGGGGGGCCTGGCTGGCTGGCTGGCTTTGTCTTCCTCCCAGATTTTGTAACAGTCAACGTGAGTGACAGTCCGTCACTTCAGCTGATTGGTCGGACGCTGGTATCGGGAGTTTAGCGGGAGGGGCTCTGCGAAGAGTCCGCGGGGGGGAGGGGTGGGGGGCGGGGACGGTGGTGATAAGGGGTGGAAAGGTCGATCGCACGGTGTCGCTCCTATTGTGCGATGTGATTCTCGTTGTCGCTGGCGTAGTCGGCTTCCTCGTCCTCGTAGTCGAAGTCGTCGTAGACGTCGCCGTTACTGTCGTCCAGCCGTAGCTCCTCCTCCTTGATGCGGGGCTCGTCGCCTTTCAGGCCGCTCAGGTGGGACGAGGAGTGGTGGTGGTGGTGGTGGTGGTGGTGGTTGGCGTTGGGCTCGGGGCTGCTCGACATGCTCGAGTGCTCCGAGGGCATCTGGGGCGACGGCATGCCCGCCATGGAGAGGGCGCCCGGGTAGACCACGCCCGCCGACGATAGCGGCAGCTGACTCTGCTGCCTGGAAACGGAAAAGCCATCCAGTAAACGATCGTCTCCCCGCGCAATTTGATTTTGTCAACTCACCCCACACTGAAGTACTGCCTCATTTCCTGTCGCCGGGAGCGCATGATGGCTTTGTACTCGCCGATGCGCAGCTTCTTGCCGTCCACCAGGCACGTGCGCTTGGGCCGCGGCTTGTACTTGTAGTCGGGGTACTTCTCCAGATGCTGCTTGCTGAGGCGCGCCTGCTCCTCGTAGTACGGCTGCTTCTCCAAGTTGGTCATGGCTTTCCAGCGCGAGCCTTGGAAAGACGAATGTGGTGGTAAATGCCGAGCTCCACGAATAATGAATAGATGTAAAATCATAAAATAACAGTAAAAAAAATCATATTATAAATTAATAATAATGATCAAATAATAAAAATAATAAAACAAAGTAATACTCTGAAATACAGCGTAGTATTATGGTCTGTAAATTTCTAATACCCTTGATGCCAAATTACCCAGCGCAATTAACCAAGCAGGACAAATCGTTAGCCGCTAATGATGACTCATTATGACCAGAACAAAATGAGGGAGGGACGACCAGATGATAAAGATGTGACCAACAGGCTTAAATCGAGCCCTCCGCTCGGGGGAAGCGGGATTAATGAGGGGGCGACAGGTAAGGCCTGTTCCCGTGGATCGGAACCAAGCCTGTGCCTGTTCCCCCCAAAGCGCAGGCTCATATCTGGTCTGAATTTGCTCTCGACTACTGTATGTTTAATGGCTAAAAGCTGTCAGCACTTGGCCGTTCTCATCTGTTCTGCGATCTGTTAGCAATTGAGGCCGAGAGAGATACAGAGCGAGCGAGGGAGAGCCAAAGAGAGAGAGAGGAGGCTTATTAAAACCAGATTTGCCTCCGTTATAAAACGCTTAGGAGCTCTTTAAAATGTCAGGGCCGATCCCGGCGGTCCGGGGGAAATGTCAGGCGGCGGCGCGTTGCTTGTTTAATGCATAATGAATTATATCATCATTTGTCAGAGGCGCGTTCTCGTTTACACGACACCGCCGTTTGGAAAGAAATCACTGCAAGTGTCTCCTTGGCGGGATAAAGACAGATTATTATTTTTTTTTTTTGCAAAGATGATACTTTCTCTGACCAGTTTTGAACTGAGAGAGCAGAAGCTGGCTCATAAAAAAAGGGCTTTGACGCCAAATAGGCAATTACAAATCTTTGTGTTACAGATTTCCCGTCTTCCGCAATAATGACTTTAACCGATCGTATTTCTAACACACGTGCTTACCGAGGATCTTGCTGATGTTGGAGTTGTGCATGTCAGGGAAAGCTTGCAGAATCTTCCTGCGCTCATCCTTGGCCCACACCATGAAGGCGTTCATTGGCCGTTTGATATGCGGCTCGCTGCTGCCGCGACCTCGGGCCTCGCGGAATATCCGAGAATCGGACACGCTCGGGGAACCTAAAAGAATTGAGAGAACATGAGGTTTTTTTTAATTCTTTGGAAATTTCGCAGAGTTGCTTACCGTCGGAGTCGCCGCTCATGGTGAAGTCCAGCATGGTGTGGCTGAACTTGTCCTCGGCCTGCTGCTTCAGTTGTTGACTCAAACTCTCCAAGGCCGCTTTGTCCTGACCACACAAGAACCCCGGCAGGCAATCAAAACACAAAAGTCCACCAAACTTCCACATCAGGAAAGCGAGCGACCTTGCAATCACGCTAATTGTCCAAAAAGCATCGCCGCCGGTTTTCAACGCTTCGCTTTAAACGACTGTTTTGGATTCGATGCCACCTGCGCCAGCCGAGCGGCGGCGGCTCTCGGAGGGTCGACGCATTAGCGGGAGAGGGAGGCCACGCCGCGCGGCCCCCCCGAGTATTTATTACGACCAATAAAAGCCTGATTTACTGCGCATTTACATGCTTAATGTACGCTGGAACTTCACACACGTTTTTTTTTTTTTTACAGTTTAATTAGAGCAGGAAGCAACCTAGTCTTCTAAAACAACCTCCCCGAAAAAATAAAAAAATTCTCCATTTGTGACCTGAACAAGCCGGCGTGCTAATCACATGCATTTCCTCTCTCTTTAGCTGAAAACACTTTAATTGTCGCCGATCATTTTCACTTAAATAGAAACGAGAGCCGTTTATCTCTCTGGAGTTATCTGCTGAGAGATTTGGAAGAATTATCTGCGTGTCAAACAAGTGATCAGACATGATTGCCGGACAGAAAGAAAAAAAAAAAGACATAATGTCTTCCAAACGCTCTGATATTAAGATTCTTTTTTTTTTTTTTTTTTTACTAGAGGGGATGAAGAGGGAGACAGAGTGGATGGCAGCCTAGTCTGACATTAAGCCCCAGTGCCGTACACCAGAAAAGTGGATTGAGCGGCTGACACGGGCGCCGAGACACAAAGTAGCGACAAAACTAATCCCTCCCGGAGTGTCAGAGACGACTCTGTTGTCGCCGGGCCGGGCGAAAAATGGAGGGAGGGGGTGAGCCGGAGTTAACAGCTTTGAATTCAGCCATGTAAAAATAAAACGTGCTAAAGTCGCCTATCTATGCTAGTGACCTAGAGTGACAGACCCTCACTGTCCTGCAAAAACCAAAGGTTCTTTCACTAGATGGCGGCGTTTGTTTACCTTGTCGGCGCGCCCGTTGTTGAGTCCGAGGCTGCTGACGGCCGCCACTTTAGCGTCGAGCACTTGCTGCTCCCGCTTGAGTTGCTCTTTCATTTGCCGGGCCTCGGCGAACGCCTTGGTCACGGCCTCGTGGTCGTTCAGGTAGGCTCCCGAAGACAGAGACGACAGCAAGTCTGCTGGTACGGGAAAAAAAAAAACAGCCACTATTATTTCTTTCATTTTTTTTTTAAATTTGCGTTTTTAATGAAGTGAACGTAATTCATATTTGGCGCGGTGTGTTTATGTTTAGAGGAGGCGGGAGTTTTTCAGCCAGAATAAATCTCCCCTTTAGCCACAAGGTAAAGACATTAGCATACATTTGAGGAGGAGGGGAAGTGATTCACAATACGCCCCAAGATGGCGTGCTTTCAAACCGCCTCCGTCCATACCTGCCTTCAGATTACGCATGTACAAATGTGCATTCAGCAAAAAACAATTAGAGTGCCTCGTGGTCCAGAGGCGCAACCAGGTAACCCTACGGAGAACCCCATCGCTAACAAAGCGCCGCCGCTGGCTTTTGCCGCCTTTATCTACGCTAAGCCGCCCCCGCTAATGCCATCTCAGGCCAGATTACCGGATTCACATTGGTAATGACAGCGCCGTGAACTCTTTTTACAAGTCGGCTGAATCTAGCGGGCCTAAAGAAGAAGGTGATGGAATTGGGTCTCAGTCAATTTTAATCTTAAAAAAAAAAAAAAAAGCCTCTCCATGTCAATGTGTGTGTTCCGATGACAGTGATGCCAAATGTGTGTGACCCACATAAAAGGGGGCGGGGCTCCATTTTACCACGCATATCCCCCCCCCCCCTCTCTAAATCTCTCCCGACAGGAGAAAAGCTATTCGAACCACAAAAAGGCTCGCGACAGGACAGGGAAACTTTCGTGACAGCGACAAACACACCAAAAAAAAAAGTGTTTGAAATTGAAGGCGGTGACAGGCCTTCAATTTGACTTGAGATGAGAAAATGGATAGACGGAGAAGAGAGAGTGACGTGCCTCGAGGTCTGTTAGGCCCCAAAAAAAAAAATAGCGGCTGGGAAGATTTTTAAGAAAATACTCATTATAAGAGTGACACAATCCAGAAAAATGCCCACAAAGATGGCCGATGCCCATGAAATGCAATAATTATTTGCGCCAATAATATTCTTCTGAACTCATCCTAAACATGTCAAATGCGACCCGCGGCCGCATCAAAACGAGCCACATCTTTTCCAATTTGTCGGGCCCGCCAATCCCCCCAACAAGAACCCTAATACACTCATGACCATCTAACAGATGGACAAAAGCGTCCGATCACACACAAACTTTAAACACTGTAATCCATTTTTCCCGAACAAAAAACATCTGGGAGCGCAAATCCGCTAATCTGATATTAAATCCTCAGATTTGTTGAAAAACAGTGAGATTAGCCAAGAAGTCAGATGCGGAGTGGGGGGGGAGTGATTGAGTTTGAGCATTTGAGTTGTGTGCTGTCATTGTGTCATTAACGCTGAGTGTTTGCGCTGTCCTGGCTCATGTAAGAGGCTTGTCTAATCTCATTGCTGATACCTCCTGTCTGTCATACGTGCCTCGCTTTATTATTCCCCCCCTGCTTCAAAGAAGAAAAAAAAATGGAAGGGTGTTAATCCCCCTTCCATCTTTCCGCCCTCCCCCCCCCCCATCGCCACCTCGTGTCTCTCTGTCTCTTTCAGTCACTAATAAACACATAACAATGCAGTGGGCCCCCAAGGCAAATAGTGACACGGACGAGGGGAGGGAGAGGGGGCGAGCAACAACACAAACACATTAATTATAGCCTGTTACATATGTGAAGTATTTGAACTATCAGTGCGGCGTGAAAAATGGATTAAGCGCACAAAACGGTGATTCATTGATGTCGTATTTCACGTACGCGTGTGAGGGTGCATATGGTCGGGGATGATTACGCCGCCGACAATGGCGCCACTTGCAAGGAAGAGTGCTATTTTGGTCATGTGGGCCAACAGCACATCCAGGAATGTTGCATTGAAAAAAAGAAAAAAAAAAAAGTCAAAAAAAAATTGGCTGCGTGGCTCCAGCGAGACAATTCGAATGTGCGTCATGGCAGCGTCGAGAGAGGGAAAAAAAATCTCATTTATACATATTAAAAAATATATATCTATATATATATACATACAGTATATCTTCATTTATGTTGACCAACCTATTGAGCTGACTCTGGCCGGGGGTCCTCCGATGCTGGAGGGGGCGACACTGTGCTTCATGGAGCCGGCGGGGCCCAGCTTGGCGGCAGCGGCAGCAGCAGCGGGGACCTGTGGGGAAGTTGGGGGGGAGTTGGGTGACTTGCTCTCGGATGCCTTAGGCTTGGCCGACAGGTTCAGTGGCTGTGCACCCTCACTGTCCTGCAAAAACCAAAACAGCACAGTGTGGCCTGCTGTGACTAGAAATTTGGGTGCGGGAGACGGACCTTCTCTCCAAATCAGAAAATGGAGCCCATGCACAGCGATCTAAGGCAAGCTTTGCTGGACAGTTGATTCGGTGCATGCCACTGCCCAAACGCGAGGGGGACGAACGGAACATTCCGGTGCGAATCACGGACATTCACATGCAAAGACAAGCAAGTCCAGTTGCAGTCAAGCCGCCCTTCCGCGTACATGCCGCATGCAGGCAAGGCCTTGGACAACATGCACAATGATGCTCTCCCTTCACCTTTGACCTCTTTCAACAAGCCCACTAATATCTGCGAGACCAACAATGGGCTCGTTCTTCAAATCGACGGCCGTGACCACGGATCGACCTCCTTCAAGCGTCATCTCGGTATGTCTATATTTTAAGCGCAACTCGTTCATCAAAATGAATGGCCTGCAAAAATCATGACCCCCCCGGGACGGTTTTTGACACCTAACTACTCCCACATGCTTTAACCGATTCACCCCATTCCAACTTTTACATGTTCCAAAAATTCACGGCATGTTTGCTACCATTTTTTTTGTTCATAACATTTACCGTTTTTGCGTAATTAGCAAATTTGTGCCTTAAAATCCCCCATTCATTCTTAATGGCACATTCAACACGAGCCATTTTCCCGGGTGGGTTCGAATCTCACTTGGCCGTTATTTTTTATTTATTCATTTCATTTTAACACATCATTTTAATAATTTATTTCATTCAATTTACCATTTTATCATTTAATCATTTTATTTCTCATGATTTAGCATCATTCCACCGCTTCAATAGTAAGTCACTGTTTAGCTCAGTAAGTAAAGAATGGCACATTCAACACGAGCCATTTTCCGGAGTTGGTTCGAATCTCACTTGGCCGTTATTTTTTATTTATTCATTTAATTTTAACACATCATTTTAATAATTTATTTTATTCAACATCATCATCATAATTAATTTACCATTTTTATTTCATTTAATCATTTTATTTCTCATCATTTAGCATCATTCCACCGCCGCAATAGTAAGTCACTCTTTAGCTCAGTAGGTAGAGCATCAGACTTCCGCCCTCAATGTCGTGAGTTCGTGTCCCGTAATAACAATAGTGGATAGTGTCTTTGCCTTCACACGCAATTTCTCCAGAAATTGCAAATTCTAGGTTCATTTTGTTTCCCTTGTCAATGTTTTGGCATGTACTTCATGAAGGCGGAAGTACATGCCAAAACATGTCAGGTAATATAACCTAAAATTAAATTGTTTGTGATAAAAGAACCCAAAAAAGTGTTATCACCTTGTTGCCATGGCAACGTCCCCCCCCCCCCCCCCCAGGTGTTGACCCAATCCAGTCGGGGTGGGAGCTTCACGTGAGGTCACGGATGTAGTCAGATCATTCCGTATCATTAAAACGCCGCTACGAGAAGTTCAAATATTTCATCTTCAAATGAATTTCATTCTCCTGGAATCGAGACATTCCGTTATTTTCTCCTGCAGTAATTAGTCTAATTGCTGCTTATAGGCCAAGTCGTACAATACGACGGATTCAAGTTCTGTACTGTATCTGGTCGGGTGGGGGTGTGAGTGTGGGGGGGGTATCCACTCATTAAGACCGACTTTCTCTGATTGGCACTCCTTAAGCCTTATGAGCCCCTCACAACTCAATTAAGCCCGTCCAATTAAGCCCCCCCCCCGTGCTACGTGCTTGCATATGAGCGCCACTTTGGCTGCGTGTGTGCTCAGGCCTAACCGGATTGTCCTTCATTAGGTGCGTCAAGGGGGGGGGGGGGGGTGTTCACTAAATTACCCCCCCACCCCAAAGATTTCTTCACTGAGACAATGGGCGAAGAAGGAGGACAGGATCTTCTCAATCCTGACCCATATTATGGTGGGCTTTGGCTAGGGAAGGCGTTTGAATATTTATTACAAATAGATAATTCCACTCGTACAGCGGATGGGGGAATTTCCTCCCTGAGCCAAGGCAAATCCCACGGTGGGAAGGTGGCCAACCTGCATTATGCCACTGTGGAGGAATTAGTTGAGACAGTCAAGCTGAGAGGCTTGGACCCACTTGTTGTGTACGCGCGAGAGCGACACATTGTTCAACAAGCTCGAAATCTTCTGTCTGTGTGTGTGTGTGAGACCTCCCAAAAGCTTCTCAAAGGCTTGGAATGTGGAATTAATACAATTGCTTTTGTGTCTCTCTTGGCTGATGAAACGGGTGCGAGATTCCAGACCGAAAAGGAAGCTGCGGTTTACGATTACCACCCTAATGCATTTCGCTCGTCCGCCTTGCCTAAACTGGATGTGAGTTTTAGCGTCATATCTAATTGTATTACAATGTATTCGCGTGCTCTTGAGATTTTATAGCAATTTGCACAAAAAGCTTGAAATTGTGTGTAGAGCCGTAAAAACGTTCTTTGACTGCCCATTAGTCGTATTAAGAAGATTTGCCACGTGTAACTGGGCGGCGCTGTAACTCATTTGGGGGGGGCTTTGCCCATGAATAGACCCCCCCCATGATGCCGGCACTGCAATGAGTTTTCTTTTAAAACAAAAAATTAAATGTACATTTTTTTGCCGGCAAACTTTTCAAGATCATCTAATCTAGAAAATTAATCATGATAATATTAATAATGATAATAATTAAAAATGAATCAAATCTCAAAACTCAAAAAAATAAGTCAACAAATAAATATAATTCTTGACGAAAATTACCACGTTGACCCGTGTAAATATAAATCAAAAATTGCTTCTATTTCCCAACAAATAGTCAGAACAACGATAAAAAAAAAAAATGAAATAGTTCTCCAAAATCTTGAATTGGGTCGAATGTGTTGTAGCCACTTTCTTGTGCTCTATATGGCGCATACACTGTCCACCCAAAGAGGCACTCTTGCGTATAAGGAGGTTGCACTGATTTGTGCTTGTGTCTTCTTCAACACCTGTGTGTGTGTGTGTGTGTGTGTGTGTGTGTGTGTGTGTGTGTGTGTGTGTGTGTGTGTGTGTGTGTGTGTGTGTGCACGCCCCAGTGTCTCACCCGAGGGTAAAGCACTTAAGTGATGTGTGCCTGAGTCCAAACAGCTGTGAGCAAAGGCAGGCAGCGGGTCTCTAAATGACTCCAGACCTGAGACAGAACCCACGGGGGGAAAGGCACCTCTGAAATATACATGTCACTCACCCAAAGAGTGAGCAAGCGAGCAAGAGAGAGAGGAAAAGGCGGTAAAAGAGCAGATGATAGAAAGGGATGAGCACAGCGGTCACTTGGACATTTGGGCTCCGCGGGGCCCGCCGGGGTCCAGGCGCATGTCAGATAGGTTATTACGGATTTTCCGCCACAGGGCTGCAGCACTTTGGGGTCAGCCCAAGTCCATATATATGCTAATAGCGCCGTGCCGTCAGGATGTGACCCTGCTTGTTCTCATGAGAATTTTCAAGTGTTTTTTTTTTTTTAGCTGCATTCAATACTGAAGGGAAATCGGGAATATCCCACTTGGAGCTTACGGGGCTTGACCTCAAAGCACACGAAGAAAAAAGAAATCACTATAGCTGACAACCATCCTAAGTTGTGATTTGAAGGTACACTTGAGAGTTCTGCAATCCAAACAGCCTATAGATTCCACGAAATGAAGTATTTTTAATAATCTACACTGGTGTCTCAATTTATAAACAACCAAATTGACATTTTTCAATACAAGCTGTCATTCCATCTCTATTTTTAATCTTGGGAAAAGAAGAAAAATGAGCACATATGGTGGCAGCCAACAGAAAAATAAATGTTTCACTTTAACTAAGCATAATGCTAATACACAATGCAAAACGCCATAGACGGGCTAACAATATTAGCATCAATGCTGCGGTAGTTAGAATTATTATTAATTAAGCAAACCACATTGGAATACTTTGAGGCATATATTCTTCATCCTCATATATCGTTTTTGAGACACCAAATAGTATCCATAAAATAATTGTTCATAACATCCGTTGACTTAATAGAACGTTCTCATCGTAGAGTGGTCCTTGGGTTTTCCTTCTAAAATCATATAAGGACACTTTGGCCCTCTTTGTCGGAGAGAGTGTGTGTCTGTGTGTGTGTTTGTGTGTTTGTACGCACGGGCCCCACATATTCATTGAATTGCACTCGGATTCCCGCCGCCGCCATCGGCCGGCCAGCTGAGAAAATGGCGTAAAGAGCAAAACGTCCACGCTGCGTCGCGCTCTGCTGACGTGCTGAGGTTTTATCAGCAAAACTTGATGATTTGAGAAGTCAAGAATAGAAAAGAGCAGGGGACCATGCGCACGACACATCAGGACAAACATTGACAGTGTGTGTGTGGAAACGCAAGAAGACGCCGACTTTTTTTTCTCGTAATTTACAGCAATCTTGTCCAGGTTGAGCACGGCCAAGGATGCAACTCGGCCAATTTTCACTGAACCGAGTCAAGAGCCAAAAAAAAGAACTAATTGAATTTTGGGGCTGTTCCATTTACCCAAAAATACATTTCGTTTTCTCTCGTAAAATTTTAAAAAATAATTACAGCTGGAATTTAACACCCCCAAAAAAAATTTGATTGCACCTAGCGGCTTTTCCCGCGTTTACCACACAAGCGCACTTTGATTTTTTTTTTTATTACCTTGGTCTTGTTTGGCTGCGGGGAGCTACGGCTCTTGTCGCTATGCGCGTGTGCGTTGGTGGGCGGGGAGTGCGTGCCCAGGTTGGCTTGGGACGCCAGGCCGTGCTGCTTGGCCCCTGGGGAGACCTGCATGGCCGCCAGCTGAGCCGCGTACAACTGCTGCAGTGTCAGGAGAAAGAGAAAAAAAAAAAGAGGGGGAAGGGGGAGGTGGGGGGGGGCAACAACATGAATAAATGAATACCGGAGCGCGGACAAAAAAGAAGACGAGGTCGGCTAAAAAGCTCAAGAAGAGGAGGCCATTAGTGGCCAGGCTTGTTTGTGCGACAGAAAAGGGACGCAACTACTTTTTTCTTTGCCCCCCCTTGGGAGGGACGCTAACAGCCTCTCTGACAGGCCCCGAGATGTCCCCTCCAGGTGCACGGCGGGATATCGAGGTCACGCCGGGCGTGTTGCTCAAGGTGACCCCCCCCCCCCCCCCCCAAAAATAACTTTAAACTGCTGGCAAACAACTTTTTTTTCTTCTTCTTTTGTTTTCATTTTGGTGAATTAAACAAAAAAAACAGCTTGCCACCATTATCTATGTATTGTAATTAAATGGAATTATTATGCGTTTTCACGATTTATGAGACAAGTCGGAAGGGTCTTCAAAATTGCGCAAGACTCTTTCAAGTGACTTAATAGAAATTTTCCGAGGCGCCTTGTCGATGAATTGACGCTTTTTTTGCAGGAATGAACGGATGTGTGTTTTTAAAAAGATTGTTATTATTTATTTCGGATTTTGTTCTCTGAGAGGCAACCCTGCGGCTTTTTGTTCTTCTCCTATTTTATTTATTTTGTTAATATATATATTTTCTGGTCTATAGTTTAACTTGAGTCCTTCTGTTGGGCTTTGGCGGCCGGCCACCGGCGTCAAACAAAGGCTTCTTTATGCAAATGGCCGCCTTTGCTATTCTCCTCCTTCTCATCCTCCGACAGCCGCCGTAACTCGCCATCCGCCGTCTCCATCCAGACATTTTGTCTCTCGTTTAGACAAATAAGACGAGTGGGTCCATCGAGCCGGTGCGCATAAAGGCAAAACAGTTTGAGGGAAAGTCACATTTCAACGGCGGATTTAATCTGCTGCCTGTCACTGACAATATTTGCTGGGAGCTCCACAGTAAAAAAAAACAAAAAAACGCAGGTGTCGGAACTTACGGCAGGCCGGCTCGCTGAGAACAGATCAGCCTCAGCTTCAATGAAGTACTCTGTGTGGCTCGCCTCTCCACCCCCTCCCCTACCCATCGCCCTCCCACCGGCCGCACTCCCCCTAGCGAGCGCACCACGGGCGCAATATGTGTGTGTGTGTCCTGCCATATTCGGACCAGTGCTTCAAAGGCCGCTTTATTTGCGGATTGAATTGAGTTCCATTACAAGGCCAGCTCCCGTCACTCAAAGCTTGCTCAATGGGCCGGCGCACAATCACATACACACACACAGACACACACATTTATGCGCTACAGAGGGCACTGCCGAGTACGCCCAGAGCGTCGCCACAACGGCGTGCATGTCAACAAACAGGAATTGACAGCGCAAAGCCTCCTGGGTGGACTGGAGGAGCACAAGCGCGGTGACACACACACGCGGTGAATCAACAAATGAGAGTGGGGGAAATGCAATCATAGTTGTTGGATGAGAAGAAGGAATTTGAAATGTCACTCCTCAGACACGCTTGTATGTGTGTGCGTGGTGCGTTTGAATTGTGACAACCATCTCCTCACTTTTTTTTTTTGCATCTAATCCCCTATGAAACATATGTGTGAGTCTCTGGCCGTGAGCTGTGGTAGACAGCAGATGTTCAATATGTGTCCGAAAAACCAAGCCACTATGTTGAATTTAGAGGAGGAGCTTCAATCAGTTCGGCCAAAGCTCCGTCTAAAAAAGTGTTGTCATCTCAATGGGTGGCCATTTTTTTGTGTATGCGTGTGAGATGCTCCTCGGTTAATAATCTGCGGCTTTAGTCAGATTACCAGCTCCCCCTGCTCGCTCTTTGTCGTCAAGAGTCCGGCGGGCGCTTGAGTGAGGCGGCTATTGTTTGCGCCGACACTGAGGACCATTGTGCCCAAAAACTTCGAATAGATTCCTCTCTGTCTGTCTTTCGGTCCGTCTGTCCCGCTTCCTGTCCGTCTGACCGCTAATGTGGGCTCGTCGCGCGTGAGGGACAGAAATAGAAAGAAACCACCAAAAAGAGAAAATTCTTGATACCATGTGATAATATTGGATGACGTCTCCTATCGCCCCGCCCCCTTCCCCCTCATCCGCCGGCCTGTCTGTTGTCCGCCTGTCGTCCATTCCTCCGGTGTACAACGCGGTAATCCAGGACAATATGTTCCAACATCTGCCTCTCCATATGATGCCTGACCCACGCCATTGACCCTCTTTAAGCCACGCACAAGCACACACACAATTCACCTCTCGCTCCTCACTAAACGACTCCATTTTTTCCCGTGAACACACACACACACACACTCCTAAGTGCATTTGTATCTGCCGGTCTCGCTTGTCCTTCTCGGCCCATTTGTGTGGATAATATCAATAATATCAAGGGTCAATAAAGGGAGGCAGATTAATACAGTCTAATGCACAATGTCACACTCGCCCCCTCCCACCCCAGATTAAGATGCTAAATGCCAACCTTGTCCACTTGGTTGCCTCGCAAAAAAAAACGACGTTAAGCTGCCATTGAGTGTGAGAACAACTCGCAGAAAGAGCCTTAAATCGTTAGGAGATTAATCATTTTTTCTTTTTTTTCTCCGAACAGCAAAGCACTTAAAGGACACTTTCTTGGTATTATTATTATTATTATCTTAGCTTTCAATGGATTCGCTTGAAAAAAATCCGAGCAAGGGGTCACTTCTGCATTTTGATCAACAAGATTCGATATTAGTCGGCCTTTTACGTATTTTCCCGGAATTTCAAATTTTCAAAACCGAGCTTTATTGTAAATGTCGGATGTAGATGTATTTATAAAACGGGTGCGGAAAAATGTATTGCGTCGCTATAGCAACCTAAAGACCAAGACCTCCTTATCAAGTGAGATGATCCTCTCATATTTAGACTTGGTGAGCCTGGCCAAATCTCTGACAAAGCCTTAATCTCAATGTGAGTGTAGATGGATGGAAGATGTTTTTTGTTTTTTTTTCGAGACAAAGCCGAGATTTTAAGTGACGGAGGAACATATGGGCTGCTAGATTGTAACAGTGATCTGAGGACAGTATCAACACACACACACACACACACACACACACACACACACACACACACACACACACACACACATATACACACTCGGGTGAGCCCTAATGAAATCTGCGCTGGCGCTGAGAAACGTTTGGGCTGATAGAATTTCACACAGCTTTTCTATTTTTCCCCGTCGTGCCTCACATATGGGCCCGGCGGCGTGTTTGGGCTAACAGGTGCGCGGGTATCGTACGATAGCACCGCTTGACCTTAAGGGGCCGCGATGTCTCACGGGATAATTCTTGCGGCGGGGTTAAACTGTGTACCTGAAGCTGAAGCGGGCCCAAGCCCGGTGTGGCGGCAGCTGCCGCCGCCATTGTTGTGGGGATGAGCTGCAGAGGGTATGGGTCACCTATCCAAAAAAAAAAAAAAAAGATCATATCAGTCATGCAGTCGATCCGGGTTTGACAGTATAAAATTCAGATATATTTATTATTATATTTATTTCTTTATTTCAATTATTGTTTTAATCTTTTTTTTTTTTGCTTTACAGGAGCGATAGCCTCTCTGAAGCTCAACTTTAAAGGTAAGCTTGCATCAAATCTTACTCCCCCAAATTTTTAAAAGCCGACCTTGAATCGCCTCAATTCCCGTTTCCCCGCCCACAAACTTTCTCTTCAACTTTCCCGTAAGCAAAAAAAAAAACGCAAAGCCACCACGGGGGTTTCACCGGTAGCTGTTAAGTCTGTATTTTTCGCTTGCCCTCGAAACCCCGCCCCTCCCATTCTGTGCAGCTGTTAAAGCTGCCCTTTGTGTGCACGGCCCTTAATGAAAAGCCTGATTGTGTGTCTTCCTCCCTTAATACCGTCTGACAAAGAACGGCGAGGTGAGGGGGATTCTGATAAAGCGGGCGGCGCTCTTGTCATTAAGAGCCGCCGCCGCTGCCGCCGATTGTGCCACTTTCCTTCCTTTTTTTTTTTTTCTTGATTTTCTTTTCAAAACTCTTCTATCATCTTCTGCACTCACTGGACACTCCATTAGGTACACCTACACCAACCAGCACTGATTCATACAGAGTAAAAACAAAACAACACATATTCATCGGCTGTGATGTTCCTAATTTTGTGACCATCCTACATCTTGTCAGAGCTGATAAATGAGGAAAAAGCGTGCAGGTGCAGATAGCTGGAATTCGTTGAAGGGGGGTGATTGTCATGCAAATGAAATTTAAATGTGTTAAATGAAGTCCCTTTAAATCCTTTCTCATCGCCACCTTTGAATGTTTTTTTCGGAATTGAAAGAGTACAGTCAACTTTCCTGACGTAGTTTCCCATATCTCTGCGATTCTAAGCCGCAATTTCTTTTTTTGCGTTTCGTATATCGCAAATGCATCGACTGTCTTGTGCGTGTGTGGGCTGCGTTGGAAGCCCGTTTTGGCTGCGGCCCGTGTTAATGTGAGAAGAACCTGGGGCAGGTCACATTACGCCCCCCCTCATCCTCCTCCCCACCCTCTACTTTCCTCACCCCCCATGGAGCATTTTATTCCCAGCATCTCCTGGCAAGTGTCTCTTTTTCGCTCTCCCTCTTTATCGTGGTAAACAACACATTGCCACACAGCCGGAGCGTGATCGCCAAAAAAAAAAAAAAAAAGTCATGTTGCTTTTATAAATCGAAAAATAGAAGACAAACGGTCGGAGACAAGAGTGAGGGAGATGAACATAATTCGAAAGTTTTTATTCTCAATGCTACTCACTGCAGCCTGGTTTGTAGTTGAAGCCGGGGGGCATGAGGAAGCCCTGCTGGGCCGCCGCCGCCGCCAGGGTCCTCTGGTCCGGGGGAAAGACGGGAATCATCAGCGGCGGGAGTTGGCCCTGGACCTGCTGAGGATGCAGGGAGGGGCGGGGAAAAGGAGGCGGAGGGGCGGGTACAAAAGACGTACAAACTGGTTGAAATGGTAGAATTGGTTTTTTTGAATGATCAAAATTCACATTGGCATGTGATGCATTCAGGCTCTTATGGACTATTTGACATATGGAACACACACACACACGCACTCAGCAGCTGGCCTTTCCCTTTTTTCGGATTTGAAAGATGATGTTCTTCCATTGAACGCACACTCGCAAGTATCGGCGGCGCTCTTCGGCACGCGGCCATACGACTTCACAAGGTTTCCGTCGAATTTTAAAAGAAGAAGAAGAAGAAAAACTCCGATCGGGCGTCTTTGGCAGAGTAACCAAGAGAGAGCGAAGGAGAAGAGACGGACGGGGGAGTCAGAAAAAGAGAGAGAAGTAGGAGACAGATGGTTGCACAAAGCAGCTCGCTGCCAAAAACAACGCACAAAGGCTCGTGTGTGCGTGTCCGTCCGTGTGTGTGTGTGTGATGGACGGACGTACAGTTTTTGAGATGGGAGAAAGGTGACAGAGGGACGATAAAAAAAAAAAAAAAAGACACAAGCTGCTTCTATGGAGAGAATAGTGATTTTGTGCACCAAAAATGGAATCTAATCGTTCCCGTCATCAAAAATGATTTTTCCTTTGATGAGTAAACGGCGGCCATTTTTACTTCGAGGTGATTAGACCTTTGACTCGGTCCCCCACTTCTCCTCCATCACCGCAGTGTGTGCTTTGACACCGGTGACAGCCCTGAATAGGATAATGGGCAGGTAATCGCCTTCTGATGTGAAAAATGGATGTGAAATGCCGGCGCAATCCTCAAAACGCAGCCGTGGTATTATTCAGTCGCATTTGAGCGATACGGCCACCTGAAGTGATTGTCGAGTCGTAAAACACTTGTGTATTTGTGTGTGTCTTCCTCCCCTTCCCGTGTGTCGGCATGCCAGTAACACTGTAATCAAACTATCCCAGCTCAGGGGAATAGTGCTCTCTTCCAGCGGCTCCTGTTTACAACCCCCCGTCGTCGTTAAAAAAAATAATAATAATTACACCACCATTTTTTGGGTTAAGCATAAACCAGGCGATCAGAAAGCGAGAGGCATTCCAGCGCGGCGCCCGGACAGGCCCCCCGCGGGGACGAATCACAGGCAGAACAGTTCCGCTTTGCCTTTCAGGCCTAATTGGACATATGCTGGAGTGGAGCTGGCTTGAGATACTGTAATGCGCCATAGGGAGGAGGAGATAGGAGACTTCTTCATCACCAGTGAAAATATCCCGTAAGATCCTTAATAGCATTCTCGGATTCTCGTCGCTGTCCTCTGAACACGCGTTTAAAAAAAAAAAGAAAAAAAAGGCAGGCATGAATTACTCACTGGTGCACAATAGATGGGATTCTCCACAATGGAAGAGAAAGATCAAGCATGAGAGAGGAGAGAATAATTCCCAACCCATATGTTGCTGTAATAATAGTCGACTTAACAGCTGCCGGGCTGCTCGGTGGCACAAAGTCACGTGGGTCAACAATCACCCGATGGCTTAAGTATGTGGGACTACTTCCAAATTTCCACTTGTCCCACCCCAAACTCACAATTTTAAAACACAAAAGGGTGCAATTTATTGAGCCCTTGATGGAATAATCGATTGATTAAAAGGAGTGCCCCAAGGCTCCCCTTTAGATACCCTTCTATTTAGAACGGGTTCATTAGATCAGTACATCATTAAGACAAAATGAATCATCCTAATCAGGAGTGCTGGCCAATTCTTATTTAGGAGTTACGGAACAAAACGGATTCTCCCCTGAAAGCGAGAGAGTTTGACGGAAAGGAAAAGAGCCACTTGTGTGCGAAAGCGAGGCCGCGTCTATCAGACAATCTCCACATCTTGGCATATAAAGGAAAAAAAAGGCACATCTGAAAACAGCAGGCACTTTGGGGAATAGCACTCTCCTCAGCTTCACTTTCACATCAGTCCCAAAGTGAACATGAAAACCTTACAGACAAAAACATCACACCGGCGTTTCTGAGCGCCATTGAGAATGAGGAGCTTTTAATCTTGCCAACCCCTCCTCCGCATCCAAAAGCCATCAAACAAACAGAAAAGTCGTCTGAAAGAAATACAAATGGACAAATGAGAGCCCGTCAGGAGAAAGCTTCAGCCTCTAATCAGTGCTAAATGTTTGCAAAAGGATTTTGGAAAGAAAGTGAGAAGTTTCACAGGGCCAACGAGGACAGGAGGAATCGTCCTGGCGAGAGAAAGTTCTCAGCGGCGGAGAGAGTGAACAGAATGAATAAGAGAGGGAGAAGAAGGCGGCGCGCCGCCGCACGGCGTGGCGTGGGGAGTAAGCGTCGAGAATAATTGGCAGCCGACGGAGACTGCGTTCACCACGCGCCAGGCGGCACAGCTTGAACTTAAAGCGCCGTCGCGGCATAATGAAGATGTGGACGCTAATTAACATATGGGGTGCGAAACAGGTTGGTTGGCACGCGGCGTGCCCCACCCTCCCCCCCTCAAAAAACTCCAAGGTAAAGTTATTATTGGGGAGTAATTAGCTCTGTGAAGTTAATGCGCTGAACAATAGCTGCCAGCGCCGCGCAATATGGCCCGCATCTGAGCTCGCGAAAAAAAAAAAATTGCCTCCGCTAAAGTGCCAGTCCCTCAGCTAAAATCTGTTAGCGGCCATATGCTTCGGCAATTAATGCGAGACCTGGATGACCTTTTGCTGAACAGGGGAGAGAACCAATAATTAATTTGAAGCGTCTCATAGGGCTCCATTTTGTGTACGGACGATGCTAACTCCTTGCTAACGCGGGACAATTCCGAGTCCCTAAATTCCACCGGTCGTTGTTTAATAGGGGAAGATTAAACAATTATCCGGGCGATTGGGTCAGCCGTCTCGTGTTCCGGTGCTTGCGCTATGTGTGAAAATGAATGAAAGTCTTTTTCCGAGCTGGCGGGTGCATCGGGTCGGTCGAGCGATTGAGTTAGCAACGCAGGTTAGCCTTAATGGACAGCTTGTTAGCCGCTGTCGCCGGCGCGTCTGGCCTCTCTTAAACCAGTCAAAGCATCAGGTGGCTTTACTCATTTTACCGTTTTTTTTTTTTTTTCCTCGCCCTTCCGCCCCCTATTACGCTCTGTCGTCTGAAGCGGCGAGCGAGTGCACGCTTGATGAGATGAAAGACGAGGTAGACGGGAGGGAAGTTGAGACGCTCTAAACCGTCCGTTTTGCTCCGTTGACTTTCTGATTCATTAGCCGCCTGCGACTTCCGCGCCGCCTCATCCTTGTGTTTCAATACACCGTCGGCTTCTATTCTTTCACGCTTTGGACATAAACCCCCAGACGCTCCGCAGGTGAGGCCCCTTTCATCCCCCCCCCCCTGCCTCGCTTCCCGGCACGGCGGCCACCGGGGGGAGCCTCGGAGACAAGTCGCCTAATTAGAACGAGAGAAGACGAGAGGGAGAACATGCTCACCCTTTCGAACTTAACAAGGAGGTCCCTGGCGGGGGTCGCGGGGAAAAAAAAAAGCACGTGTCCCCATGCGCACACATGGTTTTGGCCTGAGAAGAATATAGCGTCTTAGAATGCACAAAGGAAGGATCAGTTTACCCCCGCCGGAGCTTAGAGGATAAATCTTGATTTTTGTTTAAGATTAGCGTAATGAGGGGCCGAGGGTATGGTTATGGTTACACGCATGTCTAGTCGGATTTTTAGAATCTATATTTTGGTTACCCTCAAGCCTATACCTCGACTTATGACCGCCCCAAAATGGGAGGTCTGAAATGGAAACGCTGACCTCGAAATGACGCTCTTTGGTCCTGGAATACCGCGATGCAGTCTAATAATTGAATATCGTATTGTATCTTGAGGGACTGCGATTAATTAACCTCCACTGTACTCGTATGTCTGACAGCGTTTGTCTAATGGCTCATTGGCGATGCTAATTCCAGGTAAAAATCAATTACTCCAAACCACAAACGACTTCAGAACGATGAATAGTTCAATTCCGGAGCTATGAAAAAAAAAAAACACAAGAAAAACGTCCTCCTTTCACGAAGATGTGTCCCATCCTCTTGTCGTTTCTCACCAGCTTGATCATTCGTTTCATTTCATCACCTCTTCCGAGTGGATGCTTGAAAGCATTCTTCGTGGACCTTCGAGCCGGGGGGCGGTGGGTGGTACGGGCTACACATGCGCGCTACAAACGGAGAGAGACACAAGAAGGGGACAGCTGAACTTGGCCTCGTTAGGGGCGATCACAAGGGGCTTATCGTACACATGGTGAACCTGGTGCCCTCGTTCTGGCAACCCCATTGTATTGTGCGGACAATCGCGTCATGAATGATTAAACGCCGTGTTTTCTCCGACTCTTTGATCGCCCCCCCTATTTGATTGCGGCGCATCGTTTTGGAGATACGTACTTCATCGCCCCTCTCGGATGCCTACAGCTGCCCCCCCCCACCTCCCCCTTTGCGCCATGTGAGAGTCTATTGTTGGAGAGGGGGGGGATTGCACGGAGAGACGCTTGTTTGGGAAAAGGTTGCAAAGTCATGGGAACGGCGCGCTTTGTCTCGGCGGGGTCGTGAGGGAGTGAATCATGAGCGGACGTGTTTATAGCTCCGCACACACAGCTGCGGCAAATGCACACGCCGAGGCGCGCACAATCCGAAACGTCTTTAGTAACAACGCAATTGCCAGATACAAAAAAAGATGGTTGGGGAAAAAGGGAGGGCGGGGGTTCTAATTGAACTCACACAAAGCAAATAAACACAAGGCCCCTTATCACGCTAACTTTGTATGACTAACTCACGGGGGGGTTAAAACAGGATGTGTGTGTGCTCCGTCTTGGACGGGGTGTCTCGGTTGATACAAAGCGGGTCTTTCTCAGCTCAAAATTCAGTGTCCTCTGCCTTTAGAAAGGCCCGGGCTATTAGTTCCGAGCCACCTGGACCAACATAGAGGCTCCACTGTCGCACCCCCCAAAAAAAAAAAAAAAAAGGACAATACTTCCATTTTTTAAAGTCGCTTTAGCTCAGTCCCGCTTGGATTTGTGCAAGACATCTGCCCCGCCAATATATCGAGAGATTTGGAATAATACCGAGTGAAGAAAAAACAATAAGTGATGATGATGATGAATACGATTACTTACCGATTGGTACCATAAAAAAAAGCTGAGTCATCGCTCCAATTTGGCTAGTCGCTGAGCTAAACCACAAAATGACCTTCCACGCACGCATTTGTGCTGACTCACACGTTATGAAACATACATAAAGCGCCATCCACACACACACTGTACCCGCGGATCACCAACACACGGCCTCACCTGGATTTGTTGCTGCAGGAGGTTGATTTTGTGCTGCTGCTGCAGGAGCTGCTGCTGTTGCCGGGCAATCTGAGGGGACAAAAATGGGACATTATTCGAATATACTCAACACAGGTCTCCGAGGCCCCCGGCTTGCACGACAGAGGCGATGAAATATTAAAAAAAAAAAACAAGCTCATCTGGTCTCAGCTCGCAGCCAAAGGGTCAGCTCTGTCGCGTTGACACACTTAGTGACACAAGTCCTTCTGCCAATATTGTTGTGTTGAGACACACACTATAAACTGTCACGGATGTTGTCGAAAGAAATTGGAGCAGGAACATCTCGACTTACTATCAAATATTAGAATGGGTGTTTCCCCAGCTATTGTTGTGGAGCGATGGCGTACCTGGTCCTGCTGCTGCTTGGCCAGCTCCATCTGCTGCCTCTGTTTCTCCATCTGCGAGGCGGCCAGCTTCTTCTGCTCCTCGTGGGCCGCCAGGAGCTGCTCCCTCAGGCTGCTCAGCTGGCCGATCATGCCCATGAGTTGGCGCTCTTTCTCCGCCAGGCTGTCCGGTGTACCTAGATAAGGTGCGAAAAATAAGGAGGAAGGGTTGATTTTGGTCCACTCCGAGAAATTGAGTCGGCTTCATTCGAGCTCGGCATGAAAAAAAACGTTTGTGGCGTGTACAAATAAAACGCACGGATGTCTTCTATCCCGAGGCCAGAGATGATTGTGGGAGTCGGGTCAGAAAGGGCAAGGAACAACAAAGTAGTGCAAAGCAGCGGCTTGTTGCTTCGTCTAATATACGACCGCTTTGGGCCTTTGGGGTCCCTTGGACGGAAGGTGTGTTGTAAAACCAGATGTTGACTCGTTTTTTTTCTTCCTTCTGGACGATTACTGCTGAGCACATCCATCATTGTCTTTATTGCGTGATTTCCATTTAGAAGTGGAAACATTTGTCAGCAGGTTACGCAAACTAAAAATCGGCTCTAGTCAAAGAAAAAAAAAATCGTCATTTCTGACTAAGAACAATAGCGACTGAACTTTTTGCACGTGTGTGTGCGCGTTTGTCAGCGAAAGAAAGAAAGTGTGTCTGCTCTGTGTTTACCCTGCAGTCAACCCGCCTTCTGCTCACATTTAGCATGGCCTGACCTTTAACCCCTCAGATCCTGACATACCAGCTCCATTACACACAGACACACACAATCGCACACATACACGACCAGGTTTCCAAACACACCGCCGCACGAGGCCTAAATCATTCAACAGGATGTCGTTAAAGGAGAAGCACAATCAGCGCGGGGGTCCTCACCACGTCTGCTTGTGAAGGTTTACGTGTGTGACCGCGACTACAATCGTCCATTGTTTCTCAGCCGCTACCTTAAAGAGAGCCGCATTCCTGCACCAGTCAAACCAGATGACGGCCGGAGAAAATAGATGGGGAGGGGACCTCTCGAAGGGGTGGGGACGTAAAGAAGAAAGACGGGTAGAATAGAGGTGAAGACAATGTGCTACACGGATCCTGACCCAGCCTTTGACCGCGACGGGAAGGTGAGAGTCGTTCATTTGTCCTCTCGGTTGGTAGTCGCAAGACCCCCCCCCCCCTCTCGACATCCAGCCACCCCTTTGCTCAGTCTATCCATTGGCCAACAATGAACAATAAAGGCAACTGTCGGCAGCGCTGGCTGCTGGAAAAATAAACAGGCCGCTGTCCGAACGCACAGAACCACCTTTGTAAAGCCACAGAGAGAGAGACGTGTGTGTGTCGCCCAAGCTGACCAAGACAAGAAAGGGTCCAGTGTTAAAAAACGTTGGCCTGTTCAAGTAGAAGGGAGGGTTGAAGTGAGAGCGGATAACTTAAAGGGTACCGGGGTGGGGGTGGGGGGTCGTAAAGGTGAAACGATGGATCAAAGGAGGCTTTCTTGTCACGGGAGGGGGGTCACACACATGCACACACTTCCACGCACATCCCCGAACGCAAACACGCTTAAAATCAACAACAAAAAGTGCGTGAAGATGAAGCTGCTTCTTTCTTCCCTTCGTCAGATGCGAAGCTTTAATCAGTAGACCGGAGCAGACGGAGAAACAAAGCGCCCCCCCACCCCCCCGTATCCCGTCTTTTCTAGAACTCCCCCGACTCCTCACATCGGCTTGTTTCTTCAGCTGCCGCGCGGAAGAATCGATCATCGGATTCGCCCCAATTATCGAACCCGAGTTTGCCCCAAACACTCGACGTCATTTCGTAACAATGCGATGCATGTCGCGGTGGCCCCGATCACGCCGTCCCACCCACCAGGAAGAAAAGAGGCCGAGACGGAAGCAAAAAAAGGTCTGGAAGATGATTAGCGAGTATTTTCACATTAAGCAAACAACCCAGTTAGTGTAAATAAGTAAATTACGGTCATTAGCTTGATTCAAACAACATGGCGGAGCGTAACTTTGTTTTACAATGGACAAATCCTGATTTGCTTGGTTAGCCACAAAAAACTTTGTTAGGGTTTACCAAATGAAGTGTCCAATCAGGGTCTTACAGCAAATGCAAGCATGGTCAAAAGACCAAAATATGGACTCGTGATTTTGCCCCCCCCCCCCCCCCCCCCCATCCCCCAGATGTTGGTGTGTAGGACAAACGCGGAAATGTCAGCTTAGCGGGGAGCTGGAGAAAAAAAAACTAGACGGAGGTTTGATCAATGAAGCACACCCTCGCGACGGCCACGGAGACTCTTTGATTACATATCTGGCTTCCTAATGAAGCGACAGCGATGGTTTCTCGTCTCGTTTCTTTGGTCCCTGCATATTCAGGTCCCCTTACGACCCTTTGGTCTACTCTTGTGGTTGTTACGTAAATCCGTACGTAGAATCAGATCCTTATATGGGCAACAGGACCTTGTTTCATGCCCTTATATAGGCGAAGGAGTCAGGTTAATGTCCTTACATGGTATTAGAGGGTTGTTCGTATATGGGTTAGGGTTAGGGTTTGGGAAAAGTATTCATATAAGTGTCTTTTGTTTCTTTCATGATGTTTTATTGATAAAGGCACAATTTCGATGTCCTGGGCACAACAGAAAGGTTGTCCTCATAAGGTCACAGGTATTTTGTGACTGAGGTGGCTTTGTCTTTCGGGTGTTCGCAATCATTAAGCAGCGTTGCAATTAATTGTAATGCAAAAGGATTTCCCATGAAAAATTCAACCAGCCTGCATTTAAAGTTTCTGGAGAATATTTTTTTTAGTTGCTCATCCTGCCATTTATATGTTCTCGTGGTCCTTATGAGTCAGAGTCTTCATGAGTCAGTGTTTTATGACTCGGGTGTGAAGTCGCGCGACGTAACCTACCTTTAATTTCGCCAATGTGCCCTGAGCCCATGGCCAAAAGTTTGTCCTTCCAGTCCTTTGACAACAGCCTCTCAATGCTTGGAGCTTCTGTTCAGTGCGATGAAGGACACAAGGGAGGGGGGGGGGGGGGGGAGGGAGGGAGGGAGGGAGGAAGGGAGATTTAGTTGGCTGGCCAATATGACAATAAAGCACCTTTAAAGTCCATTTACTGTAATAAAGGCGGCAGCGGCTCAGCCTAATGGCCGCATCAGCGGGAGCAAAGTGAGAGAGAGAGCGATGCTGATAATCGAGCGAGAGGAAATCCGAGGAACAAAAACAAATGCGCGAGAGCGGGGAAAAATAGCGGCGCAAGACAAAGCGAGAGACAAGTGGAGCGTGCGGGGAGAGGAAGTGCGAGAGGCTTTTTGCCTCTCACCTGCTGCTAGAGAATCATTAGCCCCGTGGGCCCTGAGACAAAGAGGGCCTTAATGCACCCGCCACAATGGACACATTATCTGCCGCCGTTTTGTTTCTTCGCAGAGCCTAGCTCGCGTGAACGCACAAAGACTCCGGCCGCACTGAAAAAGGCGCCGGTATCGTCACTGAAGGACCACTGGATCAGAAAGTTCGTGCGTTCGGACAGCGGCCAACAAAAAGTTTGGGCTCGATATGCATATATATTAGAGTTGTGATGCTTCGTAATGCAAATGTTATTTACCAGGAGCCATCTGCACTTGGGATGGAAGGTCTTAGCAATGAGGGGAGCTTTTTAAATTTATGGGGTACGGGGAGGGAAATGCAAACACACACACACACACACACTGCATAAGAAACCACTAAACAAACACACACTTTCTTCTTTAGTATGTAAATATGACTACGTCGTGCACACAGATGAGTCAAAAGTTTATTTGTCCTTGGATTATCTCTGCCCTACCACCTAATAAAGCGGAACGATAAGACAGATGTAAGGAGGAGAACATCTTCAATTTGCCTTCTGTACATCAGTTTGAAATGTAAAGTTTTAAAACCCCAAAACTTTCAACGATGAATTGGTTATTTACATCATCGCTTCGGTAGCTTTCCAGAGATGCACGGCCAACTTGCAAACGTATGACAACACACACACACATGCACTGGAGCGTGTCCTACATACTGCGGCAACCTCTCCAGAGACCTGAATCAGCTCCTTCTCCGCCGACTTAGTCCAACCCGCTTTTTTTCAACTTGACGCCATTGCCCGAATCTCGGTGTACGTCCCACGAAGGGAGAAGGAGCGCACTGGCGTGTTGTTTGCCGTCCTCTCTGACAGCTGTCTCAGCATCACCCCCAACAGGTGCTATTAGCCCCCGGTGCTCGCCGCTCGGCCCTCCCTCCCCTTGCTCGACAATGACAGAGGCTTTTAAGCCAAAGAGCTTTGACAAGTGAGAGGGAACAACAAATGGCAGCGAGGGTCCGTTTGGCCCACTCTCTCTCTCTGCCTCGCTTGTCTCCATCTCTAGTTAGTATTTTTATTTATTAACAGGGCTGCAGCCATTGTCCCAAGTGACAGGCCGGGGACCACTTTAACTATTAATAAAAAGCCAAGAGGCGCTTTCATTGTGCAGAGGATGGCAAAAAAAGGGAACAAGGACAGGAGGAGAAGAGGCAAAGAGGCAGGCCCATGTTGATTGACGATGGGGACCCGGCACGGAATGAACCCACGCTGACCCCTGATCCAAAAATGGATACACGTAGTGTACATAAGTGCGTGGGACCTCCCGTCCCCAACCGACTTGCACGTCACCAAAAAGGGGATCAGAATAAAAATTCCCTACATTCATTTTTTTTCTCAATGAATGTCATTTTAGACACTTTCAAGTTCTTTTTCATTCCAGGGTCTAATTGAGCTCGACCGTCGGTTGCTGGGAATCGCATGGTGTGTAAAAAAACAAAAAAACAGCGCAACACTTTCCACAAAAAAAAAAAAGAGAACTCCTTTTTTTTCTTTTTTTTTGTGACGTCGAGCCTGAGTGTGAGGTCAGCGCTGTTTGCGCCCACGCTGGGGTGTGGGCCTTACTCGGGTGCGGTTTTGGGAGGATACCTGGCTTCAAAAATAACGGGAGAAATGATTTTTGTTTATGTTGTGTATGTCTATACATATGTATACAATATAAATAAGAAAATATGAAAGTGAGTGAGAAAGCCGGGTGGCGGTCCAGCTCAGGAGCGGTGCCATCTCTCGTTTCTCTTTCACACTTTGTATTGTTCGCCCGCATGTTTTTTTTTTTTTTTTTGCCCTGAGTCACCACAAGTGGCCAGCTC
Source organism: Syngnathus leptorhynchus (assembly GCF_054491065.1). NCBI lineage: Eukaryota > Metazoa > Chordata > Actinopteri > Syngnathiformes > Syngnathidae > Syngnathus > Syngnathus leptorhynchus. The sequence goes on from NC_141215.1 coordinate 5,169,385, forward strand.
CGTTTTTCCCATTATCTCATATTTGTGAAAAGAGAGAGGGGGGGGACTGGTGAGGTGGAATGATGGAGGAGGGGGATGTGGAAAGAGAGTGAAAAAAGAGAGAGTCCGGGCCTTCGGGTGCACAACAAAGGGGCCTCTGTGCCAGCGCCAGACCCAGCCGGGTTCTGAGGAAGACGGAGGATGAAGACGGAGGAGGAGGCGGAGGGTCCACAGGAAAAAGGCCCTGGCTTTGGACCCCCACCACTGCTAAAAAGGGGGAGAAAAAAAAACAGGCTCCACATTGACTTGCCTTGGCAGGCAAGATGAGGTTCTGACTACCCCACCTCCGCGCCACTCCTCCTCCTGCCACTTCCTTCTTCATCCTCCCTCACCGCCTTCCCGAGCGGAGCAGGGGTCAGCGTTGAATAAGCAATTATACAAGCGGCGGCGGCGTTTGTCTAGCCCCCCCCCCCATCTCCCCCGAACACTGAAGTATTGAGACGGCGGCGCAAATGTGACAAGAGGCAGACAGAGTATGTTTACGTATGATGGCGCGATTAGATTAAGAACCCAGTTTGGGCGAGACCTAAATCTTAGCCACTGTCATGTTGTTAACCGGTTAAGTGTGTTATCATAACCAGGTTAAAGACTAAATCAGAGCAAGCGGCTGTGGTGGGTGCACAACATTTTTATCTTGCACAAGCTCGATCTGCATTCTGGATGCTTGTAGCGGTCGTCTTCCGACTGAAACATTTGCTTTGCAGTCTGGCTAGAATTCCACACACACGGCTTCCAATGGGCTCCCTTACGAAATGATGATGATGTTGTTATTTTGATGATCAATTCATGTTTGGTTGAGCTGGTCCATGTGTCTGGACACATTTCCATTGATTCCCTCTAATGGCGGTCCAAATGGCTTTGCCAAGACAAGGGGTATGGAGGAGGGGGCGGGTGGTAAGGAAGAGAAAGGGGGGCGCCGGAATAGAGCGCTTGGAGAGGGAGAACAGACGTAGCGCAAAAAGCTTTTTGTCCACCTTTGTGAGGTGAGCAGCTCGCAGCACCAATTAATGTCTTGTTGTTGTTGGGGAGGGGCGAGCGGCCCTTGGCAACAGTCGCCACGACGCCGGGGCCCCTGAGTAAACATCAAGAATCCCTCCGTCTTACTTTCCGACTCCCACTGAAGCTGATGGGCGTGAGACACGAGCATCCCGAGATGTCCTCCCCCTTGGTCCTCCAAGTTTTGAGTCATATTTGGGCTCCAAGTTTAGTTATTAATAAAAAAGAAAATGCTTGGCAGGCACCAATTGGGGGACACCAGGAAGCCCATACGCTAAAACTGGCTTTCGAAGTTAAACGAAGTAAGCATCTTATTGTCATCCCTAATTAAGCCACGCCCCTTTGCAAGCATCTTACTGAGATCACTCATTAAGCCACGCCCCTTTGAAGACACAAAGCTCGGTTGGGCGCACAGTTCTTGTGAATTCTAGCATGAGACGCTAATGCTAATCGTTGCCTCCAGTCAAAATCAAGCAGCTCTGCTTGACATGCGGCTTGATTGCTCATTTTTAAAAAGTTACTTTCTCTTAATACGTCCACTTCATTTTCTATATATTGCAAATCACACCAAGATTCAGCGCTAATATTAGCGACTCAGTCTCGCTAGCCGCGTAGCTTTAAATGTGACGTTGGCGGCGGCGGCGGGGAAAGTGAAAATTTCAGAAGGTGTCAGTCAACAATTTAATAAATTGAAAATGCATTTATCTGCACACAGAGAGTTGTGCCCTTCACTCGGCTTGCCTTTGCCTAACAGATGGTGTTGTGGGTGCTTATGTCCAATTTGATTTGAACCAAACGCGCAGCCAATTCTGATACTGGCATGAAATCTCGGAGAGCCCGATCCGCGCACACGCACGCACACACGCCCGCGCACGCACTGGCAGTCGGAAATAGCAGCGGCGAGGGCGCGACATTGCGAAAGAACGATGAAGGGCAAAAAATACCAAATCTGGAGCGACATTCGAGAAAGTCGACGGCTAACTTTGCGGCGACAAACATTTTTCCCTTCCTCGCATTCTGTCTCCGAGCCAAGCCGATTTAACTTAACGATGCTATCTCTCGTGCGATGTTTTTACAAGGGAGGGAAAATGTTCCGTTCACACACTCGCCGGCGCACACGGCCCGTTTTGCCAATTACCGCGGTGACCTCGAATATCAAGATATCATCGAAACGTTCTGTGCTCCACTTTCTCGGACTTGGACCCCGAACAGCTGAAGTTTAATTTTGCGGACAAATAGTTGTGCGAGGTAGTTGCCATAGCACCCACAGGTATAATTTTCCCAGCATTTAAAGTCCATTTGTAGCAATCCAAATCATTCTTAACTTGATATCAAATAGTCAAACACACATTTGAATTTCAACTAAATCCCGTGTAAAAAAAAAAAAAAAATTCCGATGTCTCTGAGGTGACAATGTAATAGTCTGGACATTCTATTAAGGCACGCACATCTCTTCCTGTCAAACACATCTTGTTAAAGTAGGCCGAGGCGTGCATGCGTACACGCGCGTTTGTATATGTGTGTATGTGTGTGTGTGTGTGTGTGTGTGTGTGTAGCTCAGACCGCTGTAATGGAAAATGACACTTGCAATCTGTCTTGTGGCAATAACCCCTCTTCAGTGCTCTTGTCTCCACTCTTCACGTGCACGGACACACACACACACACACACACACACGCTGTCACACTGCAGTGGCCCGCGGGCCGTCCTTGTCACTGCACGGCTTTATTGCATCACTTTAACGTGACAACAAAAGAAGACATTGTGTGTGTTGGGCCCTGACGTGTATGGAGGGAGGGGAGGGGGGGCACGGACGGAGTCGGCATTAGCAAGACAAGAGACCGACGGCGCTAACGTGCACGCACGCTCGCGCGTTTTCTCTAGTGAGTGGTGACATTTTTCGTCTGCCTGTCAAAAGCGATGGCAAAGAGACGGACAAGCGCAGCAAGAAGCTCTTGACACAATCGTGCGTATTTGCATTGAGGCCTTGATTTGAGATCTTTCATCCTAGTGAGAGTTGACTTTGCATTTCAGTCTCGCTTTATTTGCAGCTATTGTGGTCTGGAACTTTTTTTTTTTTTTTGGTCTCTCCCTCTCAGCTTGTGTTTGTCCCATCAGACAAAAATGTCTTGTAAAGTCTTAGAGAGGAAAAAAAGGGCGGCATTGTCCCGCTTAAAGATAAGAGCGACGGGCATGTGAGAACCATTAGACCGACGGCAATGAGTCCAAACAGTGCAGGAATGCTGGGCTGACTAGCATGTGTGTGCTCTGAGCTTCTTTTTTTTTTTTTTGCCGTGTTATTTCCATGGGAAGATGACATTTTATAGGTGACGGGAAGAATCGAGGGTTGATGGCAAAGCAGCTTCCAGCTCACTTTAGCCATCTGTAGCCAATGAAAAGGCAGATGGGAACAGAATTGAAATTGTATGCTATATTTTTAACACCCACCATTTTTTGTTGTTGATTTCTTTATGTGGTGAGGTTGAAGGACAAAAAAAATGTGCGTGTGTGTAAAAAGTGTGTCGGCTAAACCGACGTGACCTCCCAAACAAGTGTCCAGTTGTGTGAGCGAGCGAGCGCGGCTTCTTGAAAACTGGATCACAAGACTGTCCAGTGTAAGGGGGGGGGGGGGGGGTGACTTCCAATGCACGCACTCACAAGATTTTAGTCCGAAAATGTGCAAAGAAATTTGCTCGGAATGCGTCGGAAAAGCTGAGCGGGGCATTTTGAATTGCAAATATTTGCAGTTCAAGGGAAGGTAAATCGAATTGTCAATAGAAATTAATCTGTGCCCAAAAAGTTTATTCAAGTTATTATTAAGAGATTTAAAAACAGATTTTAACATTTTTATTTTATTTGTATTCTTGTCATTTTCTTAAATTTTACCTCATTTTTAATGAATTACATTATTTGAAAATGTGTATTTTCATTTTTTATCTTTATCATCATCTATTTATCATCATTTATCATCAGTTATCATTTTATACCCTTTTTTTTTTAATGTTTTATTCTGATTTTAAGGAAATCACAGATGTGCCTAATATCGCAATTTGAATACTCAATTCTTTATTTTATTTCCGTACACTGCCGCTATCGTAAACAAGGGGACCTCGACTGTGCGTTAATGATCAGCGAGGTATCATGTCGCACTCTGCGACTGCGGTGTTTTGGAAAGGCAACACAAAAACCCCACCTGGGTTACAAGCGAGACTGGCGTGCAGCAGCTGATTTGCTCCGTTGGTGTAACAATGAGCCAAGAGGACCTGCATGTGTGTGTGTGTGTACGTGTGTATGACAGCTCCAGCCCCAAACTGACTGGCATCTGGCGGCGGCAGTTGTTTTAACAGCTGAGCTGACAACATTAATCCAAACGCACCCAAATCAAAAGGAGACAACACCTGTTCACTGCTCCTGAGCCCAGCCAGGGAAGAGGAGGGTGAGGAAGAGGGAGGTAGGGAGGAGGGGGGGGGGGCAAGCCAGAGAGAGTGCAAGCTGGCAAGAGGAGGTACGGTTGCAATGAGAATGGAGGAGATGGAAGGACAACAATCACTCCAGAAGACGCACTTGAGGGGAGGATGGGGGAGACTCGAGGTTCTTGTCTCCCAACATCTGGCTCGAATAACGCTTGGGCTTCACCCCCCCCCCGCGGCCCCACCCCGACAACACCAGCACTTCATTTTGTGGGTGCCGCCCTCTGACCCCCCCGGCCAGGGGTTAATTTGTGTTCGGACCCCGTGGCTTCAAAGAGTGATGCTCGACGGAGTCGTGGTGGATCGCTCGGCTGACTTGTTGCTGCCCGCCCCCCCCCACGCTCGAGCCGTTTCAATATCCCTCCCCCCTATCAAGTAAACCGACGGATAAAGTTTGCTGCAGCAAACTCATTAACCTTGAAGCTATTATGCCCCCCCCCCAAAGGAAAACATTCCTCTGTGTCTCTCCATGGTAATGGGGGGGGACGAAGGGGGGGGGGGCGGAGTTATAAGCGACAGACAGGCGAAGGAAAACAACAACAGGCCGTGCAATAGAGAAAAGTTTCGACCAGATAAATTGCGGATTCCCTTTGATTTGATTGGAAGATGAGTCGGTGAATGCAAGTGAATAGAGAGGGAGTTAGGCAAGGGGGAGGGAGGGGGGGGGACTCCGGCGGGGGGGCCTGTCAATTATTTCGGGATCTGTGACAGGCGTCTTTTGTGTGGGACACTGACATCCACTTGCTTGGAAACACATTCATACCATCTGAGGTGATGCACAAAATTGCACATACACATATTGACCCCACCTGGCTGGTCACCAGAAATGACCACACACACACAAACACACACATACACATACTCAGCATGCTGCAGGACACTCACACTGTGACTCGTCCACAATAGCCAAGCTTGGAAGCCTTGGCTGATTCATGAACCTCAAGCCTTTGTCCTTAACTTAATGCCATGCCGGGAGGCACACACACACACACATACACTCGGACGGACCATCAGGAAAACCACAGGACCCTCTCTCCTCTCTCTAAGCCCCTTTATTCTTCTGTATCGGACAAAAGCTGTGCCACTGCTTTATCCCAACACACACACACACACGCGGACATACACACTATTCATCTCCTCGATATCGCTCATCTCGATGGAATACCGGTTCGAAACGCTTTCAAGAGAACTGACGCAATATCACGTGGCTCGTGCGACGTCAAATTGTAATTGACGCAGAAATAATCCGGAGGTAGATCGGGCCGGTGCGTTTTCAGCCACAAATCGCCGCGAGCTTTAAAAAGTTCAAGTTTTCCACGTGACAACTCGGATACGCCATTGTTGTTGTTTAGCATGTGCGCTAGCATAACGGTGAAAGGATTAAGAAAAGTAAAGAGGTGGGGGAGGACTGATAGACGGATGAACGAAATCCTTCCACTTATCAAGCTCCCCTTTTTTCCCCTCCTTTTCTTTCTTCCGCTCCTGCTCCTTGGCAGAATGTATCCGCCCTTCCCATTGTCACCCAGTGGAGTGAACGGAGGCGTGAGGGAGCCGCGGCCAGTGTGTGCTTGTCTGGCACAATGGCCTCGCCTAAGTGCTGTCCTATAAAATGCCTCAGTGCGCTCTAAAAGCAAGCCCTTGGATCTCTCACTGCCTTGGACGTAGATGAAGTGCAGTGTGTGTGTTGTGCGACATCTGTCATTGACTTGGCATTCTCAGTATGGCGACTGCTGCCTCGGAGCGCTGCGAAGCGCCGAGTACGCCGAGCCATAAAAAAAAATGGAAACGCCATTGCGCCTGACCTGCAAGGTTGCTAGCGTGCCAGTAAACCTGCTAAGGAGCATCTAAAGTCTAAGGTGAAGGCCGTAAAGCAGGGTCCGACCCTTGGGTGGACCCTCCCTCCATCCAGGATGCTAAATAAATCCATCCGGGAAGTCGAGCGCCTATGCTAGCAACCACTAACCAATCAATCCATGTCCAACTCGTCAATGAACCATATTTGCATATCTCACATATCCAGTTCAGCATCCACATGGACCTAATTCCCAATCCAGCATTAAAATGCGCATCTATCATTTATCTAAGCATCCATCCACGAAAAGGACCAGCAGGGTTAAAGGCGTACCCCAAGGGTCTATTCTAGGCACATGTTCATTTCGGTCATTTCTCAAGGGGTCTTCCTCTCCTCTGAACCCCCGTGTGGTGGTCTCATTATTCCGCACCCCCCTTGGCTTCTACAAACACATCGTGGCAAGGTGCTGATGCCTTCTTGGCTTCTTCCGCCCTGTTGCTCTTGAGGTATGCATCCGTGCACCTGGGTTGTCGTACGGTGTGTGTGTGTTTGGAGAGTAGCAGGTGGTCGGCGGAGTAAGACGCAAGATGAATGGCGAGCAGGGCAGCAGCGGAGCGCGGTCGGGTCGGGTCGGGCCGTGGGGGACGACAAGGCTAGTCATTTATTAGCGTACGTTAGCAAGTAGAGCAACGCTGGCCGCAAACGTGTGCAACATCTTTTGTGTGTGTGGTCGGCTGTGAAGCGTAGCTCAAGGCCAAGCTCTACTAAGTCCGGCCGGCCTCTTAGTTTCAAGATGTTTATTGTTTTTTGACCCATTTTATGCCGTTAATGCTCCTCGGAAAAAGCCGGCGCGACATTGATCCAGCTGGAAGCGATATGTGCGCCGAGCGCTAATATTCCAGGCCTTTCATAATGATTAAAGCCTTCATTAAAATTTCATCCCAACCTGCTGTTTGCCGCTAATGGCCTTTGTGAGCCGCACAGCCAAACAATAGCAAGCCGGGCACAGAAGAAGGATTTTTATCCGGCCTTCAATACCGCCCCTCGCTGTTTTCACTCTCTCTCATCTCCCGGCGTCCCCACTTTTCCCCTCATCCTTTCTTCCTCGCCCGGCCCGCGTTTTTTGTGTGCCGAAGGGTCCGGAGGCGCTTTTGTCGGCCCCGTTTCATTTGAACCCGGAGCCGATAAAGCTCCCGGTCGGTCGGTGGTCGTCGCCGCTAATGAAGACGTTTTAGATCTTAAGTCTCCTCCTCTTTTATGACTTCAACACATTCTCTCTCTTTTGACCCTTCTCTCTTCCATTGTCCTGGCTGACTCATAAAGATCCATTCTTGTTTTTGGTTTTTTTTCCCTCTCCCTGCCAGTTCATGAGGTCCACTGAAGCAGCGAACAACCCAAAACACACCTCAATTACAGCTCAGCTCAACAAACAGTGGTTCTTTTTTTTTTTTTCGATGTGTGTGTGTCTGTGTGTGTGTGTGTGTGTGTGTGTACGCCACAACAGGCCTTCTTATCGACTGGAATAAAAAAAACAAGCAGACAGCAAGAAAGCCGACCAGCGGCGGTCTTGACCGCATTGAAAAGCGGAGAGAAAAGACTGAAAAATAAGGTTAGCACATCACAGCTTGAAATGAAAGCCTGTTGATGCACCGGGAGGAAACTATAGGTGCCACACATACACACACACACACACACAAACAAGTGCCGAGAAAGGGCGGTAAACACTCTTGGAGTTTTTCTTTCACTGCACTGTAACCTTTCGGGGTTCAGAATGTCACGAGACGCTGCGGAATAACACGAGTTGCAAGTTGTTTTTGTCAAACCAGTAAGGCCAATAAAACTTATTTATACCAGAAGACGGACACCTGTTGGTGATCTCCTTATCGCCATTATCGCTATTGCGTGGAGTGACTTAAGCGCCCGGTTATCTGCCAAGGGGTAATTAGAGTTGGCCAAAGGCTAATTTTAACTCCAACTGTCCGTTCCGACTGTCAAAAGCCGAGACTTCATCTGGGATGCTAAGTGACGCGACGACGATTGGCTGTTCCGTCACTAGTAAACAGCAAAGCCATAGTAACAAAAGTAACCAGAAGAAGCTCAGAAAGAGGAAACCCGGCTGACCTTCTGGTTCATTCTTGATCAGCTCCTCCATCTTGCGTTGTTTCAGTGTATCCACCACGTCCGCCAGGCTCCCTTTACGTCTCTCCGGGGTCCCCAGGGCGCCGGCGCTCGAGCCTCCGTCGCTGCACGGCCGGCACCCGGCGCCGCCTTCGTCTTTGCCCGGTGAGGTAGCATTGTGCAGGGGGTAAGGGCTTAGGGAGTTCCCCTTGGAGGCGTCCAGATCCTGAAGGGAGGGGGGTAGGGGGGAAATAGTCATTAGCATCATGATTTCCCTCCAAATAAGGAATCTTGCCATTCTTTATTCACGCCTTTTCCCCGAGCCCAGCACGCTTTCATCCCTTTCCAGTTTTTCCCAAGTTAGGCCACACTTGTGCCTTATTCTCCACTGGAATCTACTTTTGACGGACTGACTTGGAGGTACTTGACAGAACGAGCACATGAAACAAACAAACGAATAAAATCATCTCGGACGCACGCTAGCGCTTTGTTACAAAGCCTTCAGTAGCTCGGCTTTGAGCGCCGTCCAATGTTATCGTACTCGGAAGGCAGAGTTTCAGCGATGCTACTTTTGCCTTGTAAGACTCTTAATTTGGAACTTTGTCAAGCTGTAAACTTATGGAAGGAGTAAAATCCACAAAAGAGCGAACAACTAGATTGACGGCTACAAAATAGCGTCTAGCAAAGTTCTTTTCGCCAAGTTGTCACCTGTGAAAAACTTTTCCGAGCCTCGAATCTAACCAAAATAAGTGCTAAATAAAATATAGGATGAATTTTCATCAACTTTCGGATCGACCACTCGCAGGTCGCGACAACAGCTTGAATAGCGAGTACAGTCCGAGCCTTCAATCCAATCGAGGTGGCATTTGTTTGGACGACTAACTTAATACCTTCTCAGCCCAATTAAAAGTGACACTGAGATGGCGCCAATGGTTGCCAACGCCTGCACCAAGACGAAACCACTTGGAACAACCTTAAATTCGACACCGTGTCTGATTGGCAGAATTTTGCAGAAAATAACCTTTGTTTGTAGCCCGATTGTGATATCATTGCCAAGTTTCATTGAAAGCCAAATTTGACGGGATCACGACAGGGTGAGGTTAAGTCTCCAGAACCAAGTGAGTCAGTCAGTCAATCCGCCCACCAGTCTGTCAGCTCAGCTCTTTGCATACAGAAGAAGGGTCAATGGTCCACGCAGTTAATCTTTGGCTAATCTCAACGCCGGGCGGCAAGCGGCACACATCCCGCCACGTACAGGTGCACGTGACGACGGAGCTCACCAATGTGTGTTTGGGTGGAGATCGCTTGCTAATGATTAACTTGCAACACAGATCACAGTCCACATCAGTCATCAGAAGATAACCCGTAAAATGACAAATAAAATACCCCGTAAATAGGAAATCCTCCGACGTCAGATTTTAATATTGACCAGACGGGTGCAGCCGAGCCATTATCACTTGGAATTCCCCACACTTGACCGACTCGCTCTCTCTTGCTTCGATCGTGTGTTTTAACACTCTGAATAAGTCAGCACGCTCAATAATTCATTAATTCTGCCAACATTCCTGCACATGCTTGGTGCACTCAGCATGATGTGGTTAGTGTGTAACTTCATGTACAACCCCTGCTCCTGAACATACAAAAAAAAGATGTCATGTATAGAGAATATTGGAGGCGGAGCCACGCGTGAGAGTTTTGCCGTGAGCAGTGGCCGACAGCAGCTCTTGCTGTAGTGTAATGCGATTTTTGGGCCTGGCATTGGCTGAAAAAGTTACTTTTTATGGTGACACGCTTCCTTCCACCCTCTCCGGTTGTACAGATTAGGCTAATTCACACTTCAAAACGAGCGTCTCTGTGATTACGAGTTGCATCATCTCCAGCGCACGCCATGCAAATGAAAACAGGCGGAGGCAGACTGCTAGGAAAGTGAGAGAAGGGGGCGAAGGAGGGACGCACCGGGGGGGGGGGGGGGGTAAAGAGAGCGAGAGAGGTGATGTTATTAGAGGAAATGAGCGCGTTGACAGAGCGAGGAAGCGGGGAGGGAGGAAAGGAGGCATCTTGAAGGCAGCGGTCACACCTGTCACATCCCATTTATCTAATCCAGCGCCTACTTAAAACCGACGCGCGCTTTCTTTCGAGAAAGATGTCGTGCAAACAAAAACAAACAAGAATGAGAGAAGTGTGTAGCGGCAGGGTGGCGGGGAGAGAATCCCATTCTGGGATGTCATCTCACTCGGCGGCGAAGGTCATTTCCCGGTGGCGGCGAATTAGCGGGCAGTCGTGACCCCCCCCCCCCCTCTTGTAGGACCCCCCTCCCTCCATTAGGAAGCATTACATTATGCATGCGTGAAGTCGGATAGACAGCCTCATCCCGAAGGCTACGGAAATGGAGTGCGTAATCCACGCAAGTGACTTTGCATCCAAGACAGAAGAACGAGATGTTCCAAAGCGGTGTCAGTCAGGTGCGCCGCCGCCACGGCGCTGCTCGTCGGCTAATGCGATTTGTACAACTTTTTCCCCTCATGCATTTATTCCAGTGCTTTTCAAACATTCCTGCCCTCTCCTCCTAAGCAAGTTATGCCTTTTTTTTTTGTTCGACACCCAGATCGCCCCCAAGCGCGCCAGCGCGGCCGTGCGCTAACGCTAGCTACGGCAGCCTGGCGGTGTGGGCGGTTCTGCTTTTAGTTTGCAGATGTCAATTCTCTTCCAAACGAGTGGAACAAAGTCAAAATCGCGCCTCGCCTCAGCTTCATCCCTTTACTGCCTCTGCAATGGAACCGAATTAGGCAACTTTTGTCTCGAGCTCATCTGCTTTCAAAACACTTGACTCTTGCCAGAGCCAACACACACACACGCACACACACACTCTATACTTGTGCTTGACATGTCTCGGGTTGTGCAAGGTGTATGTGTGAAGAAACAATATTCGTCGTGGATCAAGACACGGACAATGTGACAGTGGGAAGAGCTGCAAACAGCTGCTCGACTCAAACACACACACACACATACGAGAATGTCACTGATCGCTCCTGCAGGGAGGTAAAAGACTTAGCGCCACGCCAGAGCTGCCAATCTCCCGACACACTCGGCAGCCAAACACACATGCGCGCTCGCAACAAATCTCTTTACATGCCGTGGCTCAACATAGACAGTCAGTTTTGACTCAAAGAAGCGTAGCGCTGAACTGGATTGAATCTGGATCCAATGTAAACACAAGGCATGTCATCCCAGATCACTTTAACTTCATTGTATCATCTGAAAGATAATATTAGATATTAAGATGCACAAAAAAGATGTGGCGTGTTAATTTATTAGCGTGTCGCTGGCATGTGAAATAAACCGCTGTTTGGTGTTAAATCTGTCCGATTGTGCCCGACACCAATACACGGTGGCACCCTTGAAAAAATAAAACATTCAAAAAATGAATAAAATAGGTTTGTAAATTTGGGTCATGTTTGCGAAACAATTAGCATGTTTTAAAAAAAATGTTGCAAAGATATGCACAACACTAACATTAAAAAAAATCCCCCCGCCAGCCACATTTGATGTGCTATTGCCTCACTGCTTTTTACAGATCCACTCACACAATTACTTGCAATAAAACAACCTTTTAGCCAGATTACAATTATTCAGAAACTATCGTAAACGGCAGCCTTGGTACCGGAAGCTTCCAATATGAGCAAAGTATATTTACTGTGTAGCAGGTAAGCAAAGCTGCGGGGCGAAAGGGACGACGAAGTCGGTCGAGCGCGAAAGCTGTAATTTGCCCCGCCCCCTTACTTCCAAGTCAACCGGCCGCCCAAGAGCCATTCACCTCCCCCCCTGTATCACTTTTACGCCTATTGTCCTGAAAGGGACAGTGACCCCCTCAAACACTCAACCCACCCACTCTACACTCTCGTAGTAGCCCTCTCAATTTCACTCTAAACCCTCTCGGAGTCGAGGAAGAAAGAAAAAAAAAATCACAGACGCCAATACTGTATCCCTTCTGCTGTGAGATAAACTCCAAAAGTAGTTCTGTGGCAACACTTCGACAAAGGCAGATTAGCGATTTGACAGAATGTTGTTGAGAAAGGAAGCAGATCTTCCGTCAGAATGTTTACCTCTGGTGCCAGGACTTTGGTTTATAGTCGAGCACACGCAGAGTCCACAATTGGGAGGGGCCCGCCGCCTAATCAGTTGACTAATTCCCAAATTAGCTCTCTATTATAGGTGCTGAGCACCTTTTCATTGTTTTACGGCGCGTAGGTGCGAGGCGGGGGAAAGCTTTATTATTTATTATTGGCGAGGATACACAATGAACACACAAACTCCACAAAAACAACCCTAAAATTTTAGTTCAGTTCTTACCGTGTTGTTGGGGGGGCTGTCCAAGGTGCGGAAGAGGGGCGAGCGCGGGGACACCTTGCTGCAGTAGGAGGCCAAAGGGAGGTGGATCACGCCACCCAGTCCCTCGCTCTCCTCATCCTCCACTCGCTGTCTGCTGGTTGCTATGGTTACCTCTCCATCTGTCCCCCCATATGGAGAGGCTGGTCGCTTGGAAGACATCCTGGGAGCCAAAAAACAAGGAGAAGGAAGGTAGAATGACAGAGAAGAATTATTTTGGGATTGGGATGGTATATATAGTATGAAAGTTGTTCTAGTGCCTTCCGTCCTCCACAGATACTTTTTGAAAAGATAAGGACATAACAAGTGTGCACCTCCAAGGAACCGCTAACAATGTTTAGAAATCCCAAAAAGAAGCTGACAAGCTACGACTTTGCCAAATCTTCAACCTGGAGACTTTTCCATGACATAAATGTTCAAGTTGACTTCAATGATAATTTCATATGGTAGCCCGACGGCTCCTTGCAAAAAAAACAAAAAACACACATCCATCAGCGTTCAAGTACAAAGCATCTTCTTTCTCGACTACTTTGAGCGATCCGTGCGAACGTTCATTCAGGTGAGAGAACAAAAACCTCCTTCAGCTCTTTGGCGGACCTTCAAACACACTCTTCCAGTGTGTTTACGACGGAGGCCATTCAACGTTTTTTTTCCAAAAGACGGGGACCATTACTGCAAATGAAGCCCGCTTGCACCGGCATTGTGCGGGAAATCACCATGCTATGACAATGGGCTTTCACAGACAGAAGAAAATAATGGACAGAGAGAGAGAGGGGGGAGAGGGGGAACTGTATGAACACTGACAATAATATGCGTTTATGAAAACCTCTGGACAATAGGGGGACTGAAGGAAAATGGCTAGCAACACAAGAGCCCCACTGTGTCAATTTGTTACCGCGGCTTTGTTCCCTTGAAAAGAAGCAAAGGATATAAAGCCACATCTATTAGGTGAACTCTGTCTCTCGCAAGGTAAAATTTGCCTCGGCGAGGCTGAATAGGGATGCGGTGACTATGCAGCAATAATAGAATTTAATGTGCTTCTCAGCGTCGGCTGAGTGCTTTCAGATGCACTTGTCAGCCTTGAAGCCACTGCGACGATGACCCTGGGTAATAGGCAGCTAACGGGCTGGCTCCCGGAGAGGAGCGTCTCCATGTGTGTGTGTGAGGGATTGGGTAGAAAGAAGCAACAGGTTTCTGACTTTATGTCGCTTTCGCTTCTTCTGATAATTTCCTCTCGGTCGGTCTGCGCTGAAGTGATTAGCCTCGATTGGATTTCTTTTGGACGGCGTATCTGGCCGGGCGCCGACGAGCAGCCCTGTTACTAATTCGTTGCTTATTTACCTCGTGACAGCCAAAGTCAAACAATCTCCGGGGAAGGGAAACATGTGGCGAGGGGGCAAAGTTACGGCGCAGAAAAGAGCCGAGACGACAGACGTTCAGTCGTGTTTTCGGACGTTGACGGAAGAAACGTCACGGAGCCTTTTCTGGCTTTGACTTCTCATTGGCCTGTTTCGTCGGTATGTCGCTTTGGCCTGTAAAATACGACTGAACGGAGCTTTTCTTAAATGTCACCAAGTGACATTTTTGGAATCCCGGTGTGCGGAAAATGTTACGTCAACAAAGCCCAATGTACAACAATGAAGCCAAACATACGTAAAAGACAACACGGCTGAATGTGCAGATTTCTCCGCTTGCAAGTTGCGTCCGTACGATTACGGACATTATGAGTAAACAGTTATTTCTAGATCATGACACGTTGCCATTAAGTGGGTAGAAATCTTTGTCTTACTCCATTCACACAAGATCCTATGTGACCCAGCTGTGCAAACCAGAGTGCAGACACACACACACACACACTCACAACAGAGGCCCCAACACTGCAGGTCTGTCTTCATCACTGCCTGTTTACTTTGCCTCCCTTCACTGGCTCACACTGAGGCCTTTTGTTTGGCGCGCACACACACACCGACTGACCGACACACACGTCCCCTTGTGTCGCACACACACCTCCGCCTAATCGTAACCCTATGTACACACGTGCGTACGCAGCCGGGGTCACCTTTGAATCACCTCACACACGCTTCGCCATCCGGGGGTGAAAAAAAAAAAAAAAGGGAGGATTTGGAAAACATTAGCGACGTTGGTCATATTTTTGTTACGCCGACGGAAACCTGGAGGATGCTCGGATTAACACCGACGAGACTCGGCCCCTCCCTCGCTTCTTAATAATTCGAAAATATGAGCATAATTTGTTGCTACTAACATGTCAAGCACAACAAAGTAAAAATCCAAATCTATAAACCGGCCCAAAAAATAAGAAGTGACTCCAAACCTTTCAACGATCCGACTGAAAAAGTGCAACGACATACATGACAACGCATCCCTCTATGTATTTTTAAACATCCAATCAAATCCAAAAAACACGCATCTAATCTGTTGTTTGTCTCCTCCGTTACACAAACTGACGGCCGAAACGCACACACACTCGGGCTCACACACACAACCGGTGACAGCACTAAGCCGAGATTAGAGCGCCACTTCCCCCTTGGCTTTTTTGATGATTAGCGGCTCCTCCGTTAAGTCGCTCTCATATCACATATGTCCACTGCCGCTAAGTCACTAATCGCAACGGGGACGCGCGTCCATTAACCGGACGCGTAATCGCCCGCGGACGACGGGATAACCGTCTCCGGCCCGGTTTGCCGGGGCCCCCGTAATCAAGTCGCAGCAAAATCGACGCGTGTAGAAAGTCAAGGAGTCTGACTTGTGCGTTAGCGCTGGCTGCTAACATCATCATGGCGCTAACTGCTCTTGTTAACTCCTTTTCAGGGGGAGCGTGGGAGCCCCCTCTGGAGAATTCCTCACGCAGTCAAGTGAATGTGCATGTACAGCCTCGCTTTAGATTACAAGCCGTATTTCTGCCGTGACACGAGCGGGCCCGTCCGATGCATCCCGGACGCGTGCGAGGAGGGAGGTGGGGTCAAATGCCCAAAGCGTTTTTGATTGTGGAACCGGATTGCCAGTTGAGGGGCATATTTGAACCTGAGGCCTTTTGCAACATCCGTGTGACACCTCAGCCGGGAATTTAAGCAAATGTCCGCCCCCCCCTCCTTGTTCCCGATGTCCCTTTATCCAATCTCGATGTCTCTATCCCCCCCCGAGCTCATTGCTCCGGTGTTGTCTTACTTACTGTCCCCCAACAATCAGCTGCTTGGAAGAAGGTCACCGCTTCCCTCCCCATTGCCCCCCTTAAGGAAATCTTCTAATATCTATTTATAGCGCCGGGCAATAATAAACAAAGTGGACAAACTCAAGCAACAATCGGAATATTTCAACGTCCCGAGTCAGACTATTTATAAGTACACTGTAACATTTTTGTGCTCTTAGCAATGCATGCTGGATTTTCCCCTGATGAACGCTTGAAGCAAAGTCAGTGCTCACACACACACACACACAAAGCGTCCACTGTGTAAGAGGTACGAAACTGGCCCGCTGTTAGGCGACAAAAGGCGGGAACGCACTAAACTGAATGTCATACACACGCAAGAGAGACGGTCATGTGTGTGCTAAATTCCGTTGTGTGTTTGTGTTTTTGTGTGTGTGTGCATTCGTTCAACATCGGAGAGTAAGCGAGCACTCTGTTCCCCGGAAAATTGAGAGAAAATCGACATTGCCACATCACTTTAAAGTCCAGACAAGTGAAGACAGCGCGTGGGAAAATATCGAAGGAAGAAGACAATGTGTGTGTGTCTGCGTGTGAGGGGATGGGGGGGTTGAGCGAGGGGGGGGGGGGGGGCTTGTTTGAAAGGAGACAGACGGAGAGAGGGAAAAGTGCATCCGGTGGAAGGCATGCACTCCCCTTCTTGTCTTGATGTTTGCGAGGAGGGGGGGGGGCCGAATAAGCGGCACGGTGTTTATTGAGCGAGGGAGCGACTTTTTCCATTGTTACGCCGACTTTGCTATTTGTTAAGCAATCCGTGAAGGAGTCGCGACATTTGTCTCACTGTCATCAACACGTTGACACACATGTGAGCTCACTCTCCAAATGACACACACACACTGGTGCTCTCTTTCATTTGTCCCTTACTTTTTTTGACCTCCTCCCTTTCTGGCTGCCTCACACACACACTCACACACACTACCTGGAAAGACAGAGGCTTCATTGTGGAGCTCTGGGAGGGACCTCGCAACCTCCAACACTGCCTCCTATTGTAGGCCGAAGGGACCGTGTGTGTATTGGGGGGGGGGGGGGGGGGAAATAGCGGAAGACCACGACGGCGGATGAATGTTTCCGAGAGTGACTTTTAGGACCCCCCCCCCTTCCCCTTCCTTGCTTAGCTGAACTTCGACACCGACCATGTGACCCCCCCCCTCCACCCACACTTGATTCCTCCCGCGTCATATGACCACACGTATCAATCTAAATGCACAACAAACGCAACCCCAAACGGCCCCGATTTTTTTCCCCCCTACGGTCAGCCGACTTCACCCCTGTGGTGGGTCCGAAAGGGGGCTTCTTAGTATTCTCCATTGGTATTTTTTTTTTTTTCGTACTCCCTCCTCCTCCGCGGATGGAGACACGGTTATCAAGACTCTCCGGGGACGGACAATATGGCCCAGAGACAATGGCCTCCAGTCCAAATTTGTGTGTGTGTGTGGCAAATGAGTGTGTGTAAGAGAAAGTAAGGGAGGCCGGACGAGGAGAACACACACAGATCACTTTAATTTCCCTTGTTTAAATAATGCACGGCAAGTTTTTAAACAGACCAAAACAATAATAATAATAATAATAATAGAGGTCGAAGAAATCCACCAAACTTTCCCTGGAATTTTTTTTTTTGGTGTCTTTAAAATAACGGAGTTCTAAAACTTTGAGAAATATTTTTAGCGTCGGTTTAAATAAAAAGAGGGCCCAAATGGAGCGGTGTGAAAAACCAGCAACACCCCCCCCCTTAACGCCATATTGAAAAATCCCCCCCCTTCGCTCCCCCTTCCACCTTTCTACCTCTTCTTCCCTCCATCACAGATCCCCGTCTCACTTTTTCTTAGCTCCCAGTAACTTTAACAAAGTTTCCCCGCACGCTAAAATCCACTATTTTGCCCAAAAATGTCAATTTGATTTCCAAAAGACAAAACACAAATCACGAGAAGAAGTGAAAGTGTGATGAAAAGATGAAGCCACTGACATCGCCAGGCACATTGACGAGGCCCGACCAAAAACTCCGACACACACACACACACGGTGATGATGGAGTGCATTACTGGAAAGCAACGAGTTTTAAGTGCTCCCCACTTAAATCATTGTAATCCCTGCAGTTATCTCTATACATTCCCCTTTAATCCTTTCAATTTTTAATTCCTTCCCTCGCTGTTGTTATATTTCTCTCACCCGCCTCTCAATCACTTTACCGGATTTGATTATTTTTTTTCCGCCGTCATCTAAATGTGTTTTTAATTCTAGGGGCCTGTAACACCCCCCCCCCCCTCCTCCTCCCTCTTCTCCGCCGCCTCCTCTCAACTACTGTTTATCTGCGAACAAAAGATTAGTTTCATGAGGCAAAACAGACGGAGACTTACTAATGCAATAAAAGTCACGCAGAAGGCATGGAGGGGTGCGTTTTTAAAAGCGCGGGTATTATAATATTAAAACATTAATCTGGCCTTCACGGGAGCTGTGCGGTTATTGCACTTGTGTTGACAGTGTGGCAAAAAGGGCAAAGTTAGACGCTTCGCACCTTTAAGCGATTAGCATACTCGGGAGGAAAACAAGCGCATTGGACAATAGGATTACAACGTGGGATTAAGTGAAAAATAAACCCGGGTTGGGATATGTTGAAAAAGAACTTTTTTTTTGGGGGAAAAGTAACAACCACGGGAAAATAATTGTTGCGATAAGTGCGGTGAGATTTGAGAAGAAACACATGATGACCTAACAGGGGAAGAGAGATGGAAATAAAGTGATGAAAGTGGAGGCGAGGTGATAACCACTTCTAAGTATTGCCCTCACATTCATTCATTTGAAAATTTTCCACACACACTTTGGACTCGAGTTGACAGCGTCCCGCCGCTCGGTCCCCGCACTCATCAACCAAAAAGTATGTGTGTGTGTGTTACGTACCTGTTACACTCCTGAGGTAGCTCAGGCTCAGTGAGCATGCTGGAGTAAGGGTCCGTCTCTCTCGACAGCAACAACATAAAAGAGTCCCCCCAAAAAAATACTCGACGGACTGGACCGGGTTGGGTAGGTCTCCCCTCAGAACAAGACGGGACAGGAGTGATCCTTCACACACGCCGCCGATTCTCTCTTTCTGTGTCCGACTGTGTGTGTGTTCCTCGCTCTCTCGACTCACACACTTTCAGACTGACACCCTCCCTCCTCCTCTCTTGCGCTCTCTCTCTCTCTTTGGTTCTGTGCCGCTGTCCCTCCTCTTCTCCTCCCCTGGCTGTAGACTGCGAGATCCGGCTCTTAAAGGGCCAGCAGTCGAGGTTGACTCGCTGTCATCTACGAGGGAAAAGTCCGGAGGGATCGTTAGTTCCTCACATCCAACTCTCGCCACGACAAAGTGGATGGTTGACAGATTTAAAACAAAAACCCAAAAAAGCATCGTAGAGTTGTCAGCGGGATTCAAAGCCAGGTCAATAACACACATTCACTTCCTGTCGCATTTGCGGTGAGATTTTAATCTGCAAACTAAGCGATTATTAGTGCAAGGGTGCAAAAAAAACCAAATAGCATCGACGGTTGACAGGATGAGGCGAGGTGTCGCGATAAGCTCACACCGGCCTCGAAAATGTTTCTGTGACAACGCCTTGAAACTTATTCGATTGTTGACTTAACACTAATTAGCAAATGAGCAGTCGGCTAAATAATGTCCAAGATCATCTATCAAAAATGTTTATTTGTTCAAAGGCCCGGGGGAAAAACAAAACAAAACAACGTCCTGTTTACATTCTTGGGAGCAATGAAAGTGTCACATGGTTTGTTGTGACGCAATTTGGCTGTTTGATCATCAATCCGGGTCAGGACAGGTTCCAAACTGGGGCCCTCAACTGATTCGGACCTCCAGGAAACCGTCAGTCTTCCGATGGACAGGTCCCGATTCTTCTACTCGGGCAAATATTCCAAAAACGATGACGCATTGTTTCTTCTTCTTTTACTAAATGGCTTCTTTCAAAACTGCTATGTCAGGTCTTAATTGCCGACTAGCTGGAATTTCTCAATAAAGAGCCGAATTAATTTTTCTTATAGGTTATGGAAAAACGTTTGGACCATAATAAGCCGTCTTCGTCTGAATGTGGTTATTGTCATACCTGTGGTGATAAAAAAAAAAAAAATCATTTGAATAACCCGGTAGGTTTTCCCACCGAAACACAACTTTGAAATAAAACCCATCCGAGAATCGTCCTTTTTTGTTTTGATGCCTCCGGAATGAGTCAATTGATTCTTCTGTGTGCATTTGATTTGGTTATAAGCGGACAGCTGAACACTTTCAACACATGTCGGCCGGCCGGCGCTCTCACGCATGAACGCACACACACACCTTAACCCGTCAAACACACAGCCATTGTGTCCTCAGGTGTGCGTACTGTACATGTTGTGTGTCAGGGGTGCACGCTGTTCTTTGCCTCTTTGTGCTGTCACTCACTATTAGTGGTGTGTGGTCTGCGTGTCACACATACGGCCAATCCAGCTATTGTTCCAGCGAGTGGAGAGGAAAGCGGAGTTGACAGACTGCCACTTCTGTAATACTTAAACACACACAAATGGGCGGATTGGGAGGGGGGGAAGCCACTTTTGTCACTGTACGCTTAGAAATGGCAAATTTGGATTGCATAATGAAGTGTTGGAAAAACAAGACCATTGGATTGGCAGAAGAAAAATGCAACAAGGTCAATGGCAGCGAAATAGTTCAATAGCAACTTCCACATGGTTCCTAAAACCGACTTTTACTAAGTCCACAAATCACCCCACTTGACTTACTCCCCACTCCACAGGCAATATGAAAATGCCAAAGTCAACAACAATCAGGTGCATTCGTTTTTCGATTTACCTAATCCAATTGACGGTCAAATGGGAAGAATACACTCCGGTCCGGAATAATTGAATCACATTCCACTACTAAACGGGGTATTGATTGGGAACGGCATCTCTCCTTGACCCTGCAACAAAACAAAAAGCTGCGAAACAAATGATAACCTCATTTATGCATTAGTTTACCTTAGAAGAGATCTTTTCCATTATTGGGGAAATTCATTCATTCAATTTATTTTTTAGTCGACGTGACTAAAAAGCACACAATGAAACCGTTGATAGGGGACGGGGACCCTGACAGCTGTACCGCATTAGGGGCGCAGGGAGACGGCCCGTAAACAAACCTAGCTAACACTAGCGCAGTCATAGATCTCTGGAGAATCTTGAAAATATTCCGAATGGGAAACGTTGTTTCACCAAAATCAGCGAGTTGGTTTACGACTAAAAATGAGGAGAAAATGAGCTGAAAAGTTGTCACCTGATTTTTAAGAACCTTATAGTTGAAAAAATACGGATGCTAAACTCGCCACTATTTGACAAATATGCAACAATTGCCAGTGGTGCGAACGCTTATCTCCATCCCAGCGTGACTTTTGATATCAATACCTCGGTGCGCCTCTCTTCGAAGTAGCGGAAGAGCGAGCGGGGGGGTGAGAAGTGGGCGAAGGGGGGGGCGAGCACGTCCTGTGTGAAGTCGGTTTATCGTGGGTGGACAGTCGAGAGCCTCATCTGAAGGCATGAGTGGCGAGCTATTAAGATAGAGGCGCTATCTTTTGACGCCAGCGCACGGTTAATCCCGGCACGGGGGTCTCCGGACACTCGTGGTCATATTCACTAGCGCGTTAATCCTCTTGCTAACACTTCCAAATATGGTCAATGCTAGCACCATAGACTGGTTCGCTCTAAGTGCAGTGCGAAAAGGCCTTATGGTTGTTCACGGACAAAACATTCTGCCGGGAACTAAAGTCTGACGACGAACTTGCACGGGGAAATTAATTAACAATCTGCGCGCTTTGTGCAAATCTTAACTCATTACTAATTAGCCGGATTAGATTTTGTTGTTGTTGTTGTTTTTCCCCCTCGTTCGTCTCTCTCGGTCTCTCCTTGAAAACATGAAGGCGGTTAATTAGGCTGCTTCTGGTGTCGTTTGTTGGTATTGTGCGGCTGGAGTAGACAATGCAAGAAGCGGCGGCGTGGCGGCGGGGTTAATGGATAGACGACAACTGGAAAGTGAATGATTAACCGAGAAAAAAAAATAATACTCGATACAGAAAGACAAATTTGAATACAGCAGAATCGAACTTGATGTGGTAGCTTTTCATGATTAATATCGAAAATATAAAATTAACTCAGATTGGCTGGAGACCAATCCAGGGCGTTTTATCGCATCGCTAACTAGCGAGCACTGCAGCAATTGTCAACGGCCCTCCGTGAACGTTATGTAGATGTTCATCAACCCAATTGGAATGTACTTATCGAATATCTTTTGTTTGGTTGTTTCCCCCCTTCCACGCACGCCATCTCAAAGCTGTCAAGATGTTGCCTTTTTCAGTTTTGGTCTGAAAGGGAGGATTTGGCAACTTGCTTTTGTTTTTTGTTTTCTTCCACATATTTACGCACCAAATCTCAGCACTTTGTGTTTCCTCCACGTCAAAGCACAAGCTCAACCCTTGGATTGATGCGCCCTGGCAGTAGTGTACTTGCTCTCAGGGAATAGGACAACGTGTGCAGGAACAGGCGCAAAAAAGATTCTGGAGTGAGAAGGGAAATCTTTTGCTGATTTTCTACACGGGCTTTGTGGTCCTGGAAGGCTGTTTAGATGTTTTTTTTTAAGACTATTGGGTGAGAACAAGAGAGAAGAGATGGCGCTATCCAATGCCTGGGGGCTCCGCTGAGCCGCCGCGTTTAAGCCGCCACTGTTCCTTGCCTAACAATAACGCCCACTAGTTTTAATTTAATTCTGTCATCTTTTAAATAATCCACTTCCATTTTCTTCTATGTCACAGATGGAAGAAAATCTAATCTTATCGCATCCACGCAAGAGTACCTCCTTCCTTCATCACCGTGGCCCCCCGATAGGGGACAATGCGCGCTTGCTTACTTGCTGTTGCAAGAATGCAGGAAG
This sequence comes from Syngnathus leptorhynchus, assembly GCF_054491065.1. Lineage (NCBI taxonomy): Eukaryota > Metazoa > Chordata > Actinopteri > Syngnathiformes > Syngnathidae > Syngnathus > Syngnathus leptorhynchus. Next base: position 5,192,341 of record NC_141215.1, read on the forward strand.
GAAAAAATAAATACAAGTTGCCAGACATCAATTTAAAAAAAAAAAAACAACAACACAAAACGAAAAGAAAAGTCGACTTACCTTTCGTAAAGATCCAAACATCACACAAGGCGGCTGCCCACGGTAAGCAGCATGTAGCCTACACCCACTCGCCATCATTACCCGAACACAAGTCAGCGCGTTCTTATAGTGTGGACGATATTTACATGGAGATTTACATCAGGCCCGATGTCTGGCTCGGTCCGCATCCCTTTGACGCATCCCACTTTGACTTCCGACCATTAACCATCACCGCAGGTATACCCGTCCAGCAGGCCACCCGACGACCTTAGCCGCGTTTGGGGCTTTCATTTTCACACCAGCGTGGATAATGTCGTTCTTTCAGCCTTAAACAATTGCGAATATTTCAAATGGTTGCCGACTTGTGGAATCTGAATTAAAGTTTACGCTTGGAAGCAGCGTGAAGTCAGACAAATGGTATCAAGTGGAGTAACCCGAGGAGGAATGTTTGGTAATATAAATTAATCCGCTTGCTTGGACACAGCAGGGAAAGAATTTCCACGTTTGAGTGATTGATGTTAAACGTTTTATCTGTGACTAATTATCCTTATTAGGAAAATACCAAAAAAAATCAACAATGGGCGGGCAAATTTTAATTCAAATTTGGGTGATTCGAAGGAGTTTGCATTTGGGAATTTAGTATCATTTTCTGAAGCAAAAATAGAAATATAACAACAAAAACGGACAAACTTTTGTGTATATTTTTAGACTGCTGATTTTTTTGCCACATTTTATTTTTTTATGCTTCCTCGCCAAAAATTGAAATGGAAATTTTGTATGATTTTCTTGAAAAAAAATCACACAAATATATATATATATATGTACATATTTTAAAATTTCACAAATTCTGGATAACTTAAAACCTTCTATGATATATGTACTCTATTTAGATTTTTGTATGACATTATATGATTTCATATCACATGCCATATGTTGACGTGTTTAGTATGTGATGACACCATAGAGTTTATTTAAACATCAAAAATGTAATTGTGCATATTGTTGCCCTCCCCCCCTTTTTTTTTTTTTTGTTCTCACTGTGGGAACACACTGGCACACAGATGGTTAAGCCCACCCTTGTGATGAGTGGGCCGGGTGGGAGGTTGAGGGGGTTGGCGCCGCAGATGGCACAGAGGGCATCGCCAATCGGTCCCCGCGACCGCACAAACGTGCTTATCGAGAGCTATAATCGGTGCGGGAGGTGAGGAAGTGATAGAAGATGTGGAGGTGGGTGCGCATTGTGCGCCGCCGAGCACGTGCGAACGGGCGCCGCCGTTGATCTGGTGTGTCACACAAAAGCCGCCGGATGCTCGCCGCCACCTCTGCCCACGCCGTGCCACAGCGAGAGGCACGGCCGGGCCTGCCAGAGGGTCCTGGCAACGCCGTGCGTGCCACTCTAATTTCGTCTACCAAGGCGCTCTTTTGACACGGAGGCACAAATGCGGCACTTGGGGCGCAACCTTTTTCACAGACGGAAAAAGACAATCCGGCAGTAGTGCCGATTTCTAAATCATCCTATTTGATAGGATTTCACAGGATATTAGCAAGTCTAGATTTAGAGTTGTACCGCTTTGTGCAGGAACATGCTCGGCAGAGGCAGAGAAGGTCCCCAACTGAGCTCCGGTAATAGTCATCGTTCCCTCAAAGCACAAAAAATATCTGAATATTGTCGTATGTTCTGTTTTTATGTATTCCTGCAGCGTAAAAGTAGCAGTGAGTGTTAGCGTAACACTGATGCAGATTTTTGTTAGCCTGTCATGTTTGCTAGCTGTTACGCGGGTGACTTATTTGTAATCGAGTTTTAGGATACTAAATGTATCAGTTTAAAGTTTTGTTTCAAATAATAATCAAGAAACAACACTGTCAAGCAAAAATACCACATGGATTTGTCCCCTTCGATCTACTCTGTTTGCTAATTGTATCCAAAGTCGTTAGCAACTGACAAATGGTCTTTTTTTTGTTTGTTTTCTAGGGATGGATATTCCCAAATAATTCCATCCAATCTTTTGATGCCCAAGCTAACAATCCGCGCAGAAGAACAGTAGGTAAGCAATACCTTAATAATTGTACTTTGTGTGTTTAATAAGTTTAAAATTTGATTTGATTTCCCAATATTTGGGATTTTGGGGGTGCAACATAAGACAATAAACCAGGCAGGTTCCACCAAACTCATAAATGCGACTCACCTGCGTGCACAAGCACAATACATGGAAAAGCGGGTCATTGTGAAGGTGCGATTAGGACGTGACCCAAGCAAACAAAACACACACCGGTACCCCCCCCCCCCCCCCCCCCCTCATTAGGAAGACCCTACCATGAATCCCTAATGGATCTGCCTTTGATATGCAATGACGACTAATTCCCTCCCGTGTTCTGCTCTCGGCAGACAGCGCCGTCATTAGACCACCGCGCCATCTTCATCATTTAGCCCCGCCACAAGTTCACAATTTCCTCTTGTCTTTTACCTAATGTTGTCCTACCGTGGAGGGGGGGGGGGGGGGACTTATACCCTCACTTGTCATGTAATTAGAACAATATTTACATAAAAATATTTGAAAGATGTATCATTAAACAAAAAAAAAAGGAAATAAGGTGATGCCTAATTTGCTCGTGGCACTGTTTGTCTGCATAAGTTATTCTACCAAGTCATAAGGGAGGAAAATAGTCAAATCGATGAGAATTCCAAATACGGTATTATTTTTGACCCACCTCCCACTTCCCCGCCAGTGTCTGTTTGTTATCAGTCTATTACTATGTCCACAGTCCATTCTGTGGCTATTAAACATGGTGAACGACCTCACCCCTGCTGACCCCTGCCCGCTAATGGCGCAAAAACACACTAAATGAAAGTCAGCTGGCCGGGGTTGGCACACCTCCCCCTTTTATTCGAATCCATTCTTACTCAACTCTGTGCCCGTTGCTCAGAAATCATTCGTAGACACAATGGAAGCGGGGTTGTACTTTTGTGAGTCATTAGAATACATTTGAAAAATGTCTTTGGCCCCCAAAAAAAAAAAAGTCCCTATGGATTTAACCGTATTGAGTCAGAAGCAGCTGATGTGAAAAGGCTTGTTTCTTGGAGATGGAGGCCATTAAACGCTAGCGACTGTTTCCACGGTGACGACTTATCACCGGTTCATCAGTCAGTCACAGAGGCTCCGGTCACCTGAAAAGAGCAAACTGATTGATCGATGACAACGAAACATCGGTTGGACTTTTGACTCTGACAGGCTACTTAAGTTTCTTCAATCAAAAATGTCCGTTTTTGATTCATTACTACTTTAAGCCAGGATGGGTAAGTACCGATACCAGGTATCGATACTGGTGTCGACACTTCAATTGCCATCATGGAATTTATTTTAGGTATCAAACATGTTGTTGTGTTTTCTGCAATTTGGGTGTCGTTTTCCCTCAGAACTATTCCATCGGCCGTGCTCGGCTATCTTAATGAATTATGTCGACTGAAAAATTTTATGGGTACGTCGCTGTCAGTGTTTGCCCTGCAGATATATTTGGTTGTAAAATAATCTAGTTAATGTGTTACATGACACGTGTACAATTTCCTTCAGAAGTCAAGAGCGCGGTGATAAAACTTCCAATTGTAATCAGTAAAGCAAATCTGGCAATAAAACGATAGTACAAATCCAGTATTGTATTACAGCACTCGTTTTTATTTCTATTTTAAATAACGATACGTTGATTGGCAGCAACGTGGCGCAGTTAAGTGAGCGATTGTATATCGCCGGCGATAATGAGGATGTTTTCTGTCCCGGGTTCAATCAGCGAGGCGAGCAGATGCACGGTGCCGTCGCAGATGTGCGCAATTGGAGTGACATCTGAAAGTAAAACTCTCGAGCCTTCTTCGCCACGTCGCGAGCTCCTGTTTAGAAGCGATTTCCTGGCGGCGGCGACTCCGGGAGCGGGAAAAATCTTTGGCACGGGCCTCGGCTTTGAAGCCTTTTGGAGGGAGATGACATGCGAAATTAGGAGGGAAGATTGTCGCCCTCTCCACTTTGAGCATTAAACGTGGCGGAGGGAGGAGGGGTTGATTTTTTTATTTATTTTTTTTCCATCGTAGAGATAAATACCACCGAGGGGGGCACGCCGCAGTCCCTCAACAACACAGATTACCTTGTCTGCGCCCGTTCAGAATCTGTTCGGATCTCCAGCCGTTTGATTAAAGTTTGCTTTTTGTTTTTCTTTACACGCAGGTACTTCACAACTTGGTCCCTTCCAACTTTTCAAACGCCAATTGGAATTTAAAAAAAAAACAAGCCAAACCGTCCATTTGCCAATTTAAAAAGTCGTCCCTCAGCCAAGTAATCATTTGTTTGAGACAACAGCGATACAGTAGACAAAAAAACTCTCATTTGAACATATGGCACCATATCAGAGCCGCCATGTTCCTCCCCCCGCCCCCCCAAGTTGTTATTTATTTCCGTAATTATGGTATGGATGTATCAGGTGTTTTCGGCTGACGACGGCAGGACCCGCATCCCCAAAACAAAAAAAGACGTCTGAGCTTGTGAGTTGGGTTAACAATACAGTGTTTGCGAAAAAAGATCATGTGGCATTAATAAAATTAAACGTAGGAGAAACAAATGGGGAAACTCCCCCCTCCCCTCCCGGACATCAATGCAAACGTATTCTTGCCCAACACGGGACTTCATTTGGGAATCTCCCTCAAGCAAACAGCTTAAGTGCAAAGAACTTTGCAAGACAAAATGCAATTTCAAGAAAGAAAAAAAAAAGTGTTCCTACTGTCTGAACTTAAATGTCAAAGAAAAGTGAATTAACGACTTGAATGATGTTTTGTGATTCAGTCATTCTGAAACTGGAGATTCCCCAGGATGACTTGTGAGAGGACTGGACTCGACCGGTCCCGAAGTTTTTGACGATCTGTCGGTTAAAAAAAATAAATAAATAAAATGTCGAGAGCTCACCATCGTGGTTCGTGTGGCTTTGAAAATGACTGGGAGGTGGATCTACAGGGAGTTATATTGTTGTGCCCACGGGAGCAGATGTCGCTGGCACTTACTCAATACTTTCTCTCTCTCTCTCTTTCTCTCTCCATATCCTTTTTCTGTTTCTCTCATTTCTGGCCAGATGGAGAGATGCTCCTCAGTCGGGATCACAATGCTCGCGAGTCATGTGATCCACAAGCTCGCTGTCTCCTTCCTCTCTCTCGTCTGTTTTTGCTTTTGTCTCTTGTTTTTTTTTTGATCGGCAAGCGCTCGCTCTCTCGCTTTCTGCCGTGTCCTGACAAAGGCGGACAAAGGCCTTTCATTTTCTCCGGGCCTTGCTTGAGCTCTCTGTTTGTACTGTACCAAACTGGGCTCCGGTCGTCATTGTGTTCCCAGAAAAAAAAAAAGTGTTCAGGGGTCCCAGGGGCCCTGCACTTGGAAAGTGTTGGGGGGGGTTCCTCCGTGAGGTGGGGGGTTGTGTTTACAGCACGACAGGAAGAAGAAAGAACCAAAACGACAAAGTATATTATTTAATTAAGTGCTTTGGAGCTCGCCAAGGGATTGAGGACTAAAACCTTGCGGCTCTGTGTGACAAGGGCACGACCTCCAAGCAACCTGGGAACTTCAGCCATGCATCTTGTCGCTTTCATGTGATAGCGGGAATACCCCAGGGTGGGGGGGCGCTCAGTCAGTTTAAGCTTTTTAGTCAGGGCTCGCTGAACAGAGGTGGCAAGATGGCGACAGGGTAGGTGAGGCGGGGATGGTTGCGTTAAAGGGTGAGAGAGGGAGGGAGGGGGGGGTGTGGGAGAGCGTTTGCCCAAAAACCCTCAGAAAGACAGAATCGGGCATTGTCGCCCAGCTCGAGCTGGAGCCCATTCTGTTGATCTGCGCAGGATCCCGGAGAAAACAAAACTGCATTGTTCCCCGCAGATGGAAGCCAGTGTCTCCTGGGTAACAGCATTAATCTCCCCTTTTCTCCCGCTTCCTCTCTTGTCGGGCCCATAATCGGTGGACTCCTTTCAGTAGCAGAAGCAGCCTCAAAGCCCGGGCTCCCTAACTAGCCTCCTAATTAGCTGCAATTACAATGAAGACAACATGATGAGATAATAGAAATTTGCAAAATAATGACATACCACGGGAAAATATTCCTCCTCCCCAAGCACTGATTTTTTTTTTTCCTTTCTCTCCGTGAGAGGCACAATAGAGAGCCGGGGCCCTTTTTTCTGAAAGCGGGGAGCTCAGAAAAAAAAAAAATGGTGGCGTATTATGTGCCATAGAACCCTATTGTCTGCCTTCTGGTTGCTTCAATCAACAGGCCATTGTCTGGCTGCTTAAATCAAAATGACTCAAATACAAGCTCTGTAATGATGCCCTCTAAGTAGTTGCATACTGAACAAGAAGGAAGAAGAGGGAGGCAAAGAAAAAAAAAAAAAAAAAAGCCGCAAAATAGTTCAGGCGAGATACCGGACAAATCATAAGAAATCCAACAGGAGGTCTTCTTAGATGAAATTCAGTCGAGGGAAAGAAAAAAAAAAATCCAAGCGGCAGACAGTAACAGAAAGAAAGAAAGACGTCGAGGGGAGGGAGAGGATGGAGGTAAACAGCAGGTGGTAGTCATGCACAGAGCAACATTTTAGCATCTGTGATTGGCAGCAGCGAGTCAAATGGTGGAACACGGGCGCCGTAGCTGATTTCTTTCTGATCTCTCAGTCTGTAGGATTGGAGGAAATGAATACTTACACCTTGGAACTACTGAATCATTTGGGAATCAAATGAGAATCGAACGGGAGTTGAATCCCAACTCCTTGGTCACACTACATAAGCGCCGATAGGTCACAGGCAACCCTTAAAACCAACTATGCCCCTCCCAAACGGAATCCCGCGGAGTAATTAGCGCGTGTCAGATAAGTTGACAAGCTCGTTAACGCGCCGCATCATCCGATACCGTCGCCTTTTGTTTTTATCTGCTTCGGAGAAGAAGTTAGCGGGCTAATTAGCATAATTACAAGTGCTGATTTATATGGCTGTAATTAGCAGAGCTCGTTGGAGATCGGGGTGGCGAGGAGATTTGCGACGTAGATCATTTATTAGTGTTTCGTAGAATTTGACGTTAGGTACCACGGCAACAATATTAAAACAGAACCACTCCGATTCGACGTGACGGAAAGCCGAGAAAAGCCACATCAAACGAAACACAAGTCGTCTCACCACTTGTCCTTAATTGCGGCGGACGTTCACAGTAGGCCGGCGAATTAGTCGCAGTTACCTCGCGTCATTACTGTAAAATCCCCGCGCCTGTACAAACACACACACACAATGAACGGGTGATGACCTTAACAGTTGTTAAGTGGTTGTGAGGTCAGATGAGGGTTAAAGTTCAATCCCCGGGTTTGAAGTCATTCGGACGGCGAACCAATGAGAATCAGCGGATGGGTATGGACAGATCTCGACGTATTAACCAAGTGGCTGCATCCCACACAAATTCACACGTGGCGTGTTTGTGGCGTTTTCTACGTGTGAAGTAAGTCCCAGACTGGGTGCCTTAATTAACCAGGCGCATACGACTCCCACCGGAGCTGTCTAATTAGACATCAGCGTCGGAGACGTTCCGTAATTACCTGACGGGGCTCGACGTGTTACACTTAACTAGTCTCCCTCTTGCGTGGCAGACCGCTCGGCTCACGCCGCGTCTCGTGTTTTGGCAACATATGCGCGTCGAGTGCCGCGTAAGCGCCTCATTTGTCTCGTTCTCATCTCGTGTTATATTCTCTTAGACGGTCAAAGTTACGGAGAGGCTTGGTTGTCTTCGGATGTGTGTACGGTCGCATCTTTTTTTTCAGTCGCTATCGATAGCATTAGCCTGGCGGGAGTTCACCGAGCTGAACTTGATCTCAATGACACAAAAGATAAAAAAAATGTACAGGTGTTACCTTTGATTCACATGGTGGCAATCTTTAGAAGGGCATTAAAGGAAATTATTACAGAATGTAATTTTAGAGCCGTATTTTCCGTACTATAAGGCGCACGTGATTTTAAAGCGAGGCTATAATGAGGGTTAGGATTAAAGCTTTATCGTACATCGTGGGTGTAACGCATATCCCATATTGTTTATCGATCTGGAGAATAAACGACCACCACTGTCCTTCAGCCTATACAACAATAACAGCTTAAGAGGTTATAAAGTTAAAATCCCACAGCCGCAAAGTTGAAATATGACCGCTTATGGAAGCAGATAGAACGCTAATGGAATCATGAAGCAGCTTATCGTGTGAATGAGAACAATAATGAGGAGACAAAGCGGAGACAAATCCATTGTAAGTGAGGTGGAATTATGTCGGCTCAGTGGATTATAAAAAGGCCTTGATCCAGTGGGAGTTGGGAAAACATGGCTTCCATGCCCACTTATTTTCGCACAGGCGCGCAGATACAACGCAAATATGCGCGCCGAATGTCACAAACACGCTAATCCGCGCTAATATCGCCGCACGCCCGCGTACTCACATATGCATGACGTTACACAAGTAAAACGTGCGGACAGAGACGTCAGGCCCGTGATAGCCACTCGCGCCGGCAGATAATTGAATTAATTCATCTGAGAAACAACTTCACAGATTAGCGACTTAACTTTTCAATAATAAGAAAAAAGCCAGCCGAGCGAGATAATTGCATTTGTCTCAAATGAGGGCAGCCGTCGAAATGTATCGCGTATGTGCCGGGCGGCCGCCGTTTAAACCCGCGCACACATGCGTGCGCAAACTCTTGAGTGCTTAAAAGACATTTCCAGAGTTCCAAATAAAGAAAGCATCAATTTGGCATCCATCCCGAGGACACATTAAATCAGATACTTCAAATTGTTTTCAGGGTGCAGTGAATTTCTAAAAAGAATAATATCAACAGACTCGTTGAAAAAAGGTACATGCTAGTGAGAAACAGTTAGCATTAAATTGCGCTGTTCACGTTATATCACGCTTAATCGTCATCATTTGATCGCATTAAACTCGCCGACTTTGATAACACAAAGATGTTTGCTTGTCGTACGCTAACTTTTTTTTCCACACCCTGTTAGCATTAAGCTAGCAAATTCTCACTATGGCGTCTCTGTTCGTACAAAGCCTCTCATTCAAGGCCTGATGGTTTCTCTTATGTCAGACAGCGGTTGGCCTAAAACGGACAATGGCGGCACCGAAACAAAAGGCAGTTTATTAGGCCGGGTAGAGAGAGAGAGGCAGACAGAAGAACGAGTGGCACTCTGGCATTCCATTGTGGCTGGACTCACATCTGGTGACCATGTGTGACCAGAGCAGCAGGGCTAATGATGGGCTTCCTGAGGCCAGCTCAATTAGGCCAGGCCTCTCCGGACTCCCAGAGAGCGAGCGAGATTTGGATGTTCACTCGGGTCTACTTTTGACATTTTATCCATAAGAGAGCCGAACTGCTGCATTATCTGCTTGAGATAACCATTCCGTCGAGTTAAAGTGCTGACATGGCTTTTAATTCGGAAGTTGCAAAAATCGGAAACCCCAAAGCGCGAAATTACTCCGAGCCATATGCAGAGGAGAAGGAGTTCTTGATCTTAACATGGACAAGGGTTCAACCTTCAACGATGTCCTCGAGGCAATATTTGCATTGTTGTGAGCAACAATAAGGGAATTTACTCATCTGGCCTGGCAAACTTTTCACCCCGAGGAGATTCATCCCGAAAACCCCCAAACCTGATAAACAACAAGAATAGTCCGTCTGTGTGTGTCATAAAAGGCTTTATTGGGAACAATTATTCTCCTAATCATGTGTTTGTGGTCAGATGTTGACGATTAGGACAACACGGAGGAGCCGCGCAATAATTTCATTCCAGGCGTTCTGTTCTGGTTGTCGAGGCTCACGAGATTATTTGACTGACAAACCAAAAATTTAATATAAAAATATGGGGCATCTGTTTCCCCGCTCTTTTTTTTTGGGTTTAAAACACGGGTTGAACACGTCTCTCCAACTCTTGAGTATCGATATTTATGATTCTATTTATTTTCTCCTTTGTGAATGAATCGATCGCTTTCAACAAATACTTCGCCCACTCGGACGCCCGTTTGATTGCTTTACGTCTTTCCGTCGTCGAAAAAATAAAAACGCGTTAACCTTGAGCCGCCAAACAGCTTTCTGTCGGCGTCGGAGGAGATATTAAGACGGTGATTAAGTGAGATGGATGCCGCTTTAATTCCCTGACAAATAGAACGGCTCGTCGCTCTTGTTTAATCTTCCGTCTTCATTACGGAGCGAGACTCGAGAGGATGTCGCCAAAGGAAGGCCGCGGGAACAAAGGACGCCACCAAGGATGCGCTATTTACATGTTTTCTTATCTGAAATGGACTTGAATGGATGAGACCAAACTGCGGGGAAAAACATTTTTTGATGGTCAGGATTGAATTGCGGCAGACATTGTCCATACATTTTGCATTCCGCCGTTAGCATACAAGAAAGACCGCGTGGCGTTTTCAAGAGCGCTTGAACTGAAGCGGCGTTCTTGTGCGCCACCGGGGTGTTTTTCTGTTTTAATCCAAGGTCCTCGCGCTCTCACTATGAAATATAATCAACACAGTCATACAAAAGACACCGTGCAATAGACACGGCCATTTTTTTTTTTTTTATCCTACCCTCATTGTAACCTAAACTTGTCATTGGGGAAATGTTTTAAATATTCTTTTTCTTAGTTGAATAAAGGCCCATACAAGAGTCACAATGAGAAAATGTGCATATTAAAATTTAATTTCCAAGTATTTCACAAAATGCTTTGAGCCGTTAAACAAAGAGGAGTTGTTGCCGGGCAATATTTACTTTCATAGCATGACGGCACATGTACGTACGCAAAGAAAAAATAAAACCAAGGGCAAGTAATTGAGAAAACGAGCAAATAGCTTTGCTAAATATTCTACAACTCGACCAAACATTTTATGTGTGAGCAAATCTACAGATTGAGACGTATCAGCTCGTCTCATCTCAACGGTTCAGCACTAATATTAGTATCGTTTTATTGTCTTAAGGCTTTAAAGATGCTAATTAGCATTAGCATGTCTTTTATAGCTACTTTCCAATGATTGCTTATGGGGATAAAACTGTCTCACACCGACATTTTCACATATCTGTGCATGTCCAAGTGAGCCTAATTGCATGTGTGTGGGTGTGAATATACATGCCAACGATATGAAGAAGAAAAAAAAATCGTTCTTTTAATCTAGTGCATCATTTGCCGACGTCCCGCCCTGGTGTCCCACTGCACACAAAAAATAACTCCGGCGAGGGAAAGGGATGTTTGACTCTCAAGGCGGCGTAAAGGTCTAGTCGTTAACCCGCCATCAAAGCGCGGTAAAGCTTTTTTCCGTATTCTGGCAACGGGCGTGCTTGATGTTTAGGTGTCAAATTGGTCAGTTAGATGTCCAACTTTTGATTCTAGTGAGCTGCAAAGGAGAGAGGGAAGATGGAAGGAGGCAAGTGGAGGTAGACGGCCAGATGAATGCGGCCCCTGTTCCTTAAACACGTCCTGCGTAAACAGGAAGTCCAGCTGCATTCTGTCCCCCCCCCCCCCCCCCCCTGTTACCTCCCAAAAGTGGATGGAAAGTCTCCTCCAGGGAAAAGGTAGACACCTTCAAACTAAAAAAAAAAAAAAAAAGGCTGTGCTCTTCCATCGTCAAGACCGGACTTAGTTGGAAATCTGGACACGCAGAAACCCCCTCAGCGGGCCTTAATCCCCCTATTCCTTTAAGAGAGTGAGGGAGTAGAGCGGAGGAGAAAGGAAGCATTGTGGCGGGAGACAGTGCAGTAAAAAGAGGAGCGTACAGTACCAAATTGAGGTCGTGGCAAGACAATGGCTGCCCTTCACTGGCTCATTCACGCGCGCTCCCTCCACACAGCTCTATCAAATGCCTCTTTCTTTTCTTCTTTGCCCTCTCTTCTCTTCTTTCGCTTTCTTCCCCCCCTCCAACCCCTTCCCTCCCTGAACGTCAGCCTTTCTTCTCGCCATCGCAAAGGGAGGGGATAATGAAACGCCCGGCCGGCCCGGGCCACTCTGATGCGCCAAGCCGGTACCGCCTTTCTCGACTGGCACCTTCGCATCATGCGCACCTTCTCCTCCCACTGCTGTTGTTGTTTTGTGCTGATGTTATGCTCAACAGGAAGTCGTTTAGGAGGAGCCCAGCTATTATCTAGTTAGTGTGTGTGTGTGTGTGTGTGTGTGTGTGTGTGTGTGTGTGTGTGTGTGTGTGTGTGTGTGTGTGTGTGTGTGTGTGTGTGTGTGTGTGTGTGTGTGTGTGTGTGTGTGTGTGTGTGTGTGTGTGTGTGTGTGTGTGTGCGTGTGCATGTATCCCTTGGGTACGACAGATACTGAGAAATAATCATGCTCTGTACAAAGCAAGTTTGGATGAATTTGATGCGTAAGAACGGGAAACATGAGTGAAGCTCTTTTGACCCACCTCATTAAAATAAAAATTCCACTCATCGAGGCAGTCTGGAGCCTTGTGAAACTGGACTTATTTTAAGGTATCGAGCTGTTGATACTAGCCGCCGATACTTAAGGCAAAACAACAAGAAATCGTAATGCAAATTATTTTTTTAAATTACAAATATTCATTTTGGTATGTTTTCATCAAGTAGAATATTATAGACGTAAAAAAAAAAAGAATTAAATGGAGTAAAATGACACAACCTACCTATTGGATATGGGGGTGATTAAAAACCTGTTTCTGTTAACAACTCTCGCATGTTCAGCTGTTCTGGCCAAAAAAAGAAGAGCATGATTATGATAAAGGCTTGGCTTTGTTTGACAACAGATGTCTCATTTAGCAAGTCTCATATGGAGGACTGCTTGTGATGAACACGAACAATGGGGAGATTTATGGAATTCGCAGTATGACATAGAAATATCTGAGAAGGCCTCGGCACATAAACAAAATTGAAGTGAAGAGAGCAGAAGCACCTCGGGGCTATCGGAGCCACAAAGGCTGGCGATCCGCAAACCTAATTTGCCTTGGCAAAACGAATCATTCCAAATTGATCGACTCGACCCAAGTGGTGGGCTTTAACCGATTTATCGGAAGACAGGGATTGGCATTGTCATACGAAACAACAGAAAAATTGTCTTGCGACTCCAACGGAGCAGATTGGGACCTCACTTGCCCAAAGGCGCGAGCACATGATGATATTAAGGTAATAATTACTGTCCCGCTGGAAAAAGATTGTACTGATCTTTTAAAGGTCAAGTGCTTTTCGGTGGAAGTCATGTCGATTCGCATACAATGATGCACACAGTCGCCGCAAAGCGGTTTGTCAAGATGAGCATGCGGATACGCACGTCTTCGAAATAGCGACCGTCCTACCGTTCATCCGGCGTCAACATTCTGGGAATTTTTGGGGTTCCAGATTGATCCTCGATATTTTTTTCCCGCCAATCTATCCGTCATTACGGCGATACGACGAGACCAAAATTGGAAAGATTCAATTAAAGCTAATTTGCTAAGACTGATGACAGGCGCTAACGATAGCAGCAGTCAGGGGAAGACATACGCAAATCTGGTGTTGTAATTACCCGTCACCTATGCACGTATGGGACAACGCTCGCGCTTGACCTAGCATGCGACAAACCACGTCAATTACATAAAGGGACAAAAAGCCAACCCTCAAACCTACCCTACCTGCGACTCTTATCCCCCACGCTAGGCTCGTCTTCTTTTCCGGCTGCCGGTAATTACATGTGGGCCTACGGTGGGTTTCGGACCATTGTGTCCCCCCCCCCCACATCCACTCGTCTGTGAGCAGCACTCATGGGAATGTGGGATGGATGTGCATGACCTTTCTGATTGGGGTTAACAGCAGCCTCATTTGCATGAAGAGATGGGAGCTTTCATTAGCGAGAGTAGCAAGGCCTCAGGTACACACACACACAGATGCTCGCACACTCCCAGGGCAAATTTTTTAACCTTTATGAAAACACACACACACACACAGAAGCTTGTGTTTATTTTTCTTTTTTTTTTTAAACAATCCTGTTATGGTAGGGACGTGCGTCACTCACACGTTTCAATCAGTGGAAAATTATATTTGGGAGGCATCTTTAGAAAAGGCGAATAAATTATCAGGGGAGGTCCAAGTAAAAAAATGTTTCGGGGTGGCAGTGCCCCCTGTAAGCCACACTCTAGCACCGCCTGTGGAATTGACAAATATTGACTTTTTTTGACTCCCAGCTTGCTACATGAAACTAACAGCGTCCACCAACTCCAAAATCAACAATCTGTTCTTCATCAAGACTTTGCTGAAAGGTTCAAAAAAGATTCCAATAAACATATTTTGCCGAGCGTGTCGTAGAAGCAAACAGAACGAGGCCACGGCAGACAGCCCAGCTCCGATCTGAAATGGAGTCACGCGACAAAGTGGACACTTCGCTCAGTGACACCTACAAATACCCACACACACACACACACACGATGTCCTGCGCTGTCATGTATAATTCAGCGTGTGGCCGTGGCGGGCAGATGCCTCATCCCCCGGGTGGGTCCCATCGTGCCATTGCAAGGATGAAACATTTAACAGCACAAGACAAAAAAGAACACACTCAACAAATAAACAAAAAAGGCTTTCATGGCGAGAAGAAATTCTCAGAAAGGCATGCATGGCTTAAAGATACATTGACACACATACAAATAAAGGCTCAGGTTTTAATGATCAACTGTACTTCTGGGTGTCTCTCGTTTTTTTTTCCTCTTTTAGCTCAACGCCAAGTTAGCATAGCCCAAACTGTTGGGCTGCAACCAAGACCAATAATTACAGCTTGTCAGAAAGAATTAATTGTCTCATTTCTCATAAAGACGTGTAAAAAATTACCATGTCATTATGAACGCCGTCACTCTCTGGAGGCCCCGGCCAAAAGCAAATTAAATTTTCGGAAATTTACCATTGCGACGGATAAATAAGAATGGTCTGCGAGGGGAGGGGGGAGCGTATGTTCCTTATGACTTTAGGTAGCGTAATGGCCGTCATAACATTTTGATAGGCTGCTATTGATAAGCATCAACGCGCCGGCGTGCAGGCCGTTTTGGCGGCCGCCAATTAAGATTGCGAGCGCAGCCATCATTTTTGTAAATTGATTTTTTACTGCTTTATTTGTAATCTCCCTTGTGTAAAAGCATTTGTGCAATCTAATTTTCATAGCCCTCCTGTCAGCCATCACTCAAATATACGCACGCTTGTAACAATTTCGAGTTGGCTGGCGCAAAAAAAAAAAAAAACCTCTTGTACCGGATGCAGGTGTTCCCAATATTGTGACCCCAGAACAATTAGCTGGCTGTTAAAAAAAAAAAAAAGCATGAAGTCATGTGATGTCATGCTTGATGGATATTTCTGATGCAATTTCTCTCAGCGGGATTTTGCTAAACGTCATTCAAACATGATCCAAGCGGAGTAAACATGACACGCGAGTCACTATCGCGCCAAAGGGGGAACTCCCGCGCAATGAAACAAGCGCACCCAAACACAGCTCATCGGGTACGCCCTCTTTAATTCGACAGGGGACTTTCCGTCCACGTTATACCAGTCTTAAATTCTGATCCTACCAAAAATTATCGGGCGGTTCTCGGCTCGTGTCCACTCCTGGCCAGACCGGAAATAAAAACCGATTATGAATATGAATGACCTCATAAAAGATCTCAGTTATGAGAAGCACTCAGACCACAAGGGGAGGTTTTCTTGCCATCGAAAATTACGACGTTTCTCTCGGTTCCGTCGCTTTGATCGTAATCAAATTGTTTTAAAGCATTTCCTCTTTGGCGACTTATGTCATCATTGTCAAAACTTGTTCAAATCAATTGTGACAACTATGTTTCTTCAAAAAGGGTTCTGTTGACTTTTCTGGTACCAGTACGCAAAAGTAGACCTGATGGATTTGAGACCCCTGATATCAACCAAAAAAAAAAAAGACCCGAGACTTCCCAAAGTCGTTCATCGATTCAATCATCAATCAGTTTGAGTTTTGAAATATTCCATCCTATGCTTTCCAGCCACCCAAATCCAACTTAGCACCACCCCTGACAATTTCCGATCGTGGCTTCTCTTCCTGACTTTTTTAACGTTATCTATCATATCCGGTCCTGGAAAGTTCTACTCTCCACCAATTCTTCCATCTATAAATACGGCGGTAAGAAAAGGAGCAATGAGCAACAGTGGCGTATTGTGCCAACGGAGCCAAAACACACTTCCACGGCCATTACTCCCCATGGAAACAGCGGAGCGTGTTGTGGCACACATGTGATGTCGATGTTGTTCCCGCGCAGTGGCTCGCCTTAGACAATAAGCTATTTCAGGGCCAAATCACTGACAAAAATCCATTTTTCCACCCCACTAAAAAAGATCAGGAACGGAGGGGAGGGCGAACGGCGGGGAGCAAAGCTGAAATCAAATAAACAGCCGGCGCGCATCTCCCTTGTCTCTTAAGCTGGATTTATCTTCGTATTTTGTCATCCTTCTAATTTATTCCCCGCAACCTGCTTACAATTACCGTCTTTTCAACAACTCGGAGATTGCGTGGTATGAATTGTGCGGGGGGACTGGCATCAAGTGGAAAAGCTACTTTTTTTTTTTGTGTAGATGATCCACTTGATAGCAATTCATTTTCTCCCTGGGTTGTCGGTGGTGTGCAAAAAAGAAGGCGATGTAGGACAACCGGGCGGGGATGGAGAGAGCGAGCGAGAGAGAGGAAGGGAGTGGGCTCATCATCTTTACTTGTGATTACAACACTTGGCAAGCTCTGCCCTGCTTGTTTGTCTGCCTATTGCCTTACAAATAGATTAGCGAACCTCGTTGTGTGCGGCTTCTCTTCAGATTACGGCTGATTTATAAATCGCGACGATCAGATTTGGTGTCGGAGGAGATGTAATTTGGGGACAACCCGCCCGGCGTTTTTTTTTTTTTTTTTGGGGTTGTTCGGGATTCAGATTTTACATGTCTCGTAATAAGGAAGTTTTTGGAGTCAGTCGGCGGTT
Source organism: Syngnathus leptorhynchus (assembly GCF_054491065.1). Lineage (NCBI taxonomy): Eukaryota > Metazoa > Chordata > Actinopteri > Syngnathiformes > Syngnathidae > Syngnathus > Syngnathus leptorhynchus. Next base: position 5,209,379 of record NC_141215.1, read on the forward strand.
AATCCACGGGAGGCCTGTTGTGTTCGATCATCACGGGAATAAATAGAATCGCAGAGGGGAGGGATTGGAAAGTGGAAGCTTGCAAATCCACTTATTGTCTTTGATCTCATCTAAACTTCAGAAAAAGACGTCAATCTGAAACTGGATTTTTGAAGTCATTCGCTACCAGTGACGGATATAGATGTCGGTTTAACTGAATGAATTAATAGTTGGCTGTAGAGACAAAAAAAATTAGATAAGCAACAAAAAGTTACATTTTTGGACGCGTTATCGACGAGATGATTGGGCTCACCTTATTTTCGGGTAGAATTGTGATTCAAAGTGAAATGGGGAAGAAAAAGCGCAGGAGAGAAGTGTTTTAAGTAGCCAAGCCTGTCACTAGTTGCAACATTAGTTCCATTGGTACTGCAAGAAGTGTTTTGTTTACCGCCGGAGTATTTGTTCCTCCTCGTCAGAGTACAACAAATAATGCTCAAAGCCGAGCCTCCATTAAGCTCAACACAATGGCTTTCTCTCCTCGCAAACTCTTATGTGATGGAAATGTGTTTATGCTGCCTCCACAGTATCTCTTGATTGAAGAATGGCTGCTTTGAATGGACCTTTAGTTTCATTTTTTTTTTTTTTTTTTCCTCACAACGGCAAAATCAATGCACTCCGTTTTCCTCTCGCGGCGCCACGGGCTTCTTATGATCAAACGCCGCATCGTGTTCTGCCACGTCTGGTTCTGATGCGCGACACACAGTGCCGCTTTTGTCCTCTGATGATGCCATTCATTTGCACTTTGTTCGGGCGTAATAAAGGATGCTATTTTTAAGTCATTTTCTCATTGTGGCATGGTTACTCTTTGTCCGGGTGCATGTGATGCTTTTTGTTTTATGGATTTTAGTTCGGCCCTTTGAAATCAGCCTGTTAAGATCCATTTTGTGCTTTGTACAAATTAGTAACAAGAACAAAAGTCTTATCAGTTGTCTGGAATGATCCGCCGAAATATTTGTAAGGCTCATTATGAGTCTCAACAACTTGAAGTCGCTACGGGTAATGCCTAATCACTCTCCGAAGCGTACGCCGAATCAAACTTTTTGCAGATGCCTGTTCTTAAAGTCGAACAAAAAAACATGTCTGAATAATAGCTGCAAAAAAATAGAACGAAAGCCTCTTGTGAATTTTGAGACACTTTGTATCAAATTATTATTATTATGTTTCATATATTTATATTATTTATATTTATGTAATTTATAATATATAAATATTATCATTTATTATATTTGTATGATATCATTTTTTATATTTATACATTATTATTTTGCTTGTCGCACTGCATATTCATAACCATGACCTGCCTTCTATTATTTTCGTACACAAGAGGGGCAGTATATTGACACAAATAGGAATTTAAAAGCACACATTCAGCGTTTGATTAAGTGACAATCTAGCGGAAAGGTGTATTGCCACACGGGATGCTGGGCTATAACATTAAGTGGATGGATGACAATTGCCATGGGTCATCCAGGTACAGCCAAACGCCAGCTGCCTGTCACAACCAACTAATAAAGTCAAGTGAGCGTGCACACAACAGAATAACAGAATCAAAATGGAAATTAGTTTATGCGGGAGGCCCGCACACAAATCGTGACCTCCGAGTGGCCATCTGAAGGAATTTTTCCTTGGTGTAATTGATTGGATTACAGTGGAGAGACAATCGAGACACAGAGGGAAGGGTCTTGACCCCGGACGTTAGGAAAGCTATTGTGGTTGCCCTCAGATGACTCGGATCAAAAGCTTTAATTCCGTTTCCAGGAAAATCTTGAGAACTTTCCGATCTGCTGCTATTATCGGACTGTAACGTCCGCAAAATGTCAGATATGTGTGAGTCTGTTAGGATATAAATAAGCTACCATTGGATGAGAATTGACGTGAGCCTAGCTAGCTCTGTTCTTTTGGTTTCTAGTCTTAAAACATACGTCCCAGCAGTACCAAATTTCAGAAATAAATATAACAAAAGTCATCTGATCGTCTTTTCACAATGTGGACCGAAAATGAAAAAGAATTGAGATGAACCGCTCTTGCTATTATTTCCGCTTAGGGTGGTTACGCTAGCTGCTACATGTTTTGCATTAATGTCTAGCATGTTGCTTTTTTAATGATGTAAAAAAATAACGTAAAATAAAAACATCACTCAATGTATCTTGTTAAAAATTTCATTAAAAGTGTAAAATAATTTGCCTTTTCCCCCCAAAGTGTTTTCAATGAGACCATTAAAAGTTCCCCGCCCTACGAAATATATATAAAATGCTGACACGGTCCGAATAAATGTGAAGCTTTGTGACATGTTTAAAGTGGAAAATATTTCATTTCCACTAAAAGACAAACCAAAGCACTCCACTCCCTTTTATAATTAGGGGAGTCGCTGCGTCCAGTCAAATTCATTTAACAGTGACATTATTGTTGTTCCACCTGTATCAAAAGGATTATGTCGAGTCTAATACCAACCATTATAAAAGCTTGAATGCGAGCTTGTCTTCAAAATAGTCTCGCGTGGGCAAAAAAGCACCATTGAATCCTTGCAATAATGCCACATTTATTCATTGATTGACCTAATTAGTCTGTGCTGGCTGACGCAGTATTCAATACGTGATCATGTTAACAACAATACGCTCATATTATATGAAATAAAGGCTTTGGACGGACAATGAGCCGTTGGGTCCAAAGGTGTCACCGTGAACCACAGCGCCGTGGAACAAATACGCTCGACAATTGTACATCGTGAGACATTGGACTATTATATTGTTTGTTACACGGACAAGGACACGTCTCGGTACCTTGACCTCTTCCTCAGCGCCGGCCAGTTGCTATTCAAACCGAGAATTGTCGCTACTTTTCTTTGCCAAGTCTAAATCAACCCGGTAATTAGAATTATATAAACAAGGACGAAGGAGTACAAATTCTATGTGGTCTTTGTGAAGCTGGAATGGGCGGCTTGCATTGCGAATAGAAGTCAATAAGAACACCAGATATGCGGCGGCTACGAAACCTTGCGCGGGCCTTGAAACATGTGACAAACTCACTTGACAAAAAATAAATAAAATAACCCATAATCTCATTATGGAATCTTTTCGAAGGCTCTCCGTCAATAATTGTATCGCAAAATGTATCGTGTCGAAGTGTTTGTATCGTAATTGGGTAAAATTAAGATAAGATTTCTCCACTGAATTTGTTGTTGACATTTTGACGAATGAAAATATCATCCCATGGACGATATTTGTGATTGTCAAATTGCCAGATTGTGACATTACAAGCAGGCTAATTTACATAATAGCCCCCGCCTCCCACATTTCAGGACACCCTGCAGTAAAGTAGGTGATCACTTGCGTAAGACAGGAATGAAAGTTCAGTGGGCTCGTGAAAGATCCTTGGGGTATTCCAAGGAAAGCAAGTCGGATGAAATTTTCGCATTAGTAACCCCGAGTCATTATTTTTTTAATCATTAATCATTTAAACCAGCGATTTGTAATATTTATTTTGGTCAGCCATAGAAAAGTCTGCTTTTTATTCCCTTCCTCGATTTTTTTTTTTGTTTAACCATTAACACTGCCTCGCCAATTAGTGTCTTCTCAGCAGCCCACTTACGCACACACACGGTGACACCCCAGGGCCCCGCACAACCCAAACAGCATAATTAGACATCCCCTAAACAAAGCACACACTCTGTAATTACTCTGTAATGTTACATAGCACAGGGGACTAAACAAAGGCCATTTTCTTCCGGATCAATCAAGGCGCACGCAAACGTACACCGTGCGTGCTTGTGTACGACATTTCTATAGATTTTCACCCAAGTAGCGAAATTCTCCAGGGGCGTTGTGTGGATGAGTGGCCCGCATGGTCTGTAAGCGTAGCACTTGAATGTCAGCGCTTGCCTTTGACCCTGATGGTGCAAAAACAAAACCAAAAAAAATAGCTCTTGGTTTTCTTTGCTCCACAAACAAATAGAATTTCCTGCTCCGTGTCTCATCAGCTCTTCATCTCCAGAATGGAACATGACTAATTTCTTCAGATGGTGCGACAGAGTAAACACAAGCACGGATTCTTTCGCTTATACAATTGTTGACAGAAGTATACCCAAAATTCCAAGCGACACCCCCTCCCCTTCTCTTCTGACCTCCTCATCACTACCCCTCCCCAATTTCTCTGCCTCCCAGTCAGTGCGGATGTTTCTCGAAGTCCAGCGGCACTAATTTAAATCTCTGTTCAAGTAGTGTGAAATCAGATTAGATCTTAATCAGAAGCCATTGTGCTTACTTTATGATGGCTGTTAATTTTTTTTTTGTTATGTTCAGTGTAAGTGGAACAACTTTTGGAATGGATTTTCACAGCACAAATGAAAACTGCTTATTTGGGATTCTGTTTCCTTCTTTTCCAGGGCTGATGTGGAAAAAAATATATTTTTTTTTCTAAGAATTGTTTGTTTTTATTTATTTTTATGATTTATTTGGTGTCCATAAGAAGGCCGCAAACACCTCGTACAATCCGGTCCTGGCCGGCCACGTCTACGGTACCGGCTGTCAATTTTCATCGTTCTCGCCACCAAATGCGGTCAAAGCGAAGAACCGCCGGCAGACAAAAGGACACAGAAAAAAGTGAAATTATTGATTTGGTGTCAGCGTCAATTAGAGGGAAGAAAGCAGAAGAGCAGCACAGCGAGAGGTCGAGACTGAAAAGGACTGAAAAGAGCTGTTGCTACAAAGCTAATGGAAAAAGAACAACAGACTTTTCTCCAGTGGAAAATAGAAAAGAAAATCTGATTTGAATGACAGCGTGGAAGAATATGCCTGCAAAATTGCGGCCTTTGCTGTCACTGGCGTGACTTTATTTTGCAAAAGGAGGAAGCCAGTTGAATTCTTTGGAATAACAACTTAATTATGTCATTAGCTGTTTTTCTCCTCACGATTAGCCCATTAACTTTATTCGAACGAGACTCAGGTGGTTTGATTAATTCAAAATAAAAAACGATGGTCCATTTATTTGGATGTAGCAGATTTGTTTTTGTTTTTTTCACGTTAGCTGTCACGGGCACTTGCAGACCGAGCCTCGGCCGAGCCTTTCATGCATGCATTATAAAAGCTCCACCTGAGTAAAATTGTGAGTGACAGATATTGAGGTAGCCAGGCGCCGTATTGATCTTCTCCTCAACAGTCACCGGCGAAGAAACCAAGAGTATGGATGAGTAAATAACCTGCGATGAAGTGACGCGACATCTCGGTGAAGGACGCAGGAAAATCCCCCCAAAAAATAGTGAGCTTTAAAATGCAACAAGTCAGACTGGATGTAACAGGGGGGGGAAACAACTGGTGGATTGGTGCACATGTGTTGGAGGGCAGGGTGAGGATATTGTTATTTTTCACATGGATGTGTCACACATTGCAATTGCACACGCACGGTAAGACAAACACACACGCCGCGTGTCACTGCGCATTACCGCTTGCTTTCCGCCGCCGCCGCGTCCAGACAATGACAGGCAGGCAGTAGCGTTCGGCATAATGAGAGCGAGCAGGGGCCTTCGCTCGCACACACGCAACTTCCACGTGTACACACACACACACAGAGGGCAGTCGGCTTCACTCCGTCCCCTAGCCTCTCAATTACCCAGCAGGCTTTTAGTGCCACTCCGCTCCACTACAGCAAATTACCCAGGGCCCTGTCTCACTTAGAGACCTGTGACTGTGTGTGTGTGTGTGGTGTGTTTGAGTGTGTTGGTGGTGGCTGCTTGACAGAGAGCAAGCGGGAGAGCCACTGTGTGTAGAAGAGTGTGTAGTGCTAAAGTGAATGGCTTTGAAACAGTGGCTGCAGCCCCATCAGGAGTACATGAAACGCTAATAAAAAGGCTTGAATGCAACTGACTTTTGGCTAATATTGTTCCACGAGTACGCGTGGTGGACGTGCGCTGGTGAGTCAGTATCGGTGTGTGCTTATGGGTACTCGAAAGAAATAAAGATAAAAAATGCTTTGGCAAATGAAAAGTTACCGCTAATGACTAAAAGAGAGGCCAAAAAATGGCTGTTTTGTTATTTAAGTTATTGATTAAGGTGCGTAAAGGCTTGTGGTCGTCATGGCAACGACAGCCGCACTCAACATTGACCCTGAAGTCAAGGCTGGGTTGACACAAAACTGAACAATCTTTGTCCCGCTTGGACTTTTTTTTTTTGTCTGATTCCGGTCCCGACTGGACGTTACCTGCATTGTCCAACACATGTAGTGTGTAATCTGAGAGTGATAATTAACCAGCACCTTCTGGCCTCGTGCTGCGGTGACACACTGAGCGAGAGGCCAACGGAGAGGCCGGAGGAGAGCGAGAGGATCAAAGCAGGGTTCTGTGGCCATGGCCCCCCCCCCTCTGTGCTGAGATGAAACGTGGCGGCTGCAAACTTTAAAGACTTCCTGCCATTAGTTTGGACCTCGTCCCCCCCTTACCGTCCACAACCCCCTTGAACACTCACAAATACGGCCTCGGAAAAATAAAAAATGCCCACCGAGGGTGCGGGAGACACCTCCACCTGGACCGAATTACATCGACGGTCTTTAGTGTCACCTGACAACCCCCCCCCCTCCCGGCACGGTCTGATCATCTCTTCGGGCAGTCGGCGCACGGAGGAAGCTCACCACGGGCTAACAAGGGAGGATCAAAAGGGAACATTACCATGCTTCCCCTCTTCATCTCACTCCCTCTTCCTCACAAGCAATAAGAGGCCTGCCGGCTGCCCGTCCTTGTGCTTGTTAAGCGGGTGACAATAGGACGTGCCCTGAGCCAAGGAAATGAATTATTTACCCCCCGCTTCCACTTGTACTCATGAAAGAAAAAAAAAAAAAAAAACGTAGAGGGAAGGGGAAAAAAAAAAACATTTTCTTGTTTTGCCATTGAACTCACGGCTCTTGTATTACACGCACTCGCCTTGTTCTGTTCTGCAGCCTTAGATGTTAAACGCTCGGAATAATTCGCTTCTCGGCTGTCGGCGGGGATATTCGTCCTCGTCTGGCCGCCGTGGCACACGAGCGGCGAGGTGGAAAAAGTACTCGCGCTGTGTCCTTAAGTGAAAGTAGAGAAGGACTATGGTAGAAGTAAAAGTGATTCAACTCCTGTGAGTAATTAAAACATTCCGAGAAATTTGAATCAGGTGTTTCGGACGATGAAAACATAAAACATGCAGCGGTCCTCGAGGACGGGATTTCTTTTTATACCTACGGGCACTTCATAGCAATCAAAATGTAAATCATTCAAATTTTATGATATTGACCACCAGGAGGCGGTATAATCCAGACATGCATCATACCCAAAGAAGAGTTTCACAACTAAAAGATTTCGGAGTATATCCCTGTGAGTAAAATGCAAAATTGATGTTAGCGTTGTCAACCTGTCTATGGTGTTTTACATTGTGTGTTAGCGTTAAGCTATCGTCTAAGATTTGTTTTGGAGTACAATGAAGAGCGGGGGGGGGGGGGGGGCTCACCAAGGGCAGCACAGTGAAAGGGCGATGATTTGAAGGTACAATAGGTGCCGCTCTTGTGCGGCAAGCGTGCGCCTCCTAATTAATCTGATTAGAAAGAGACAATTAATATCTCATGAGTACCCCCCGGGGGGGGTTGTGGCCCAGCGTTTCTCAGAGCTGACAGGAGCTGACACGTCTTCCGATGTCCATGCAACTTCTTTGCACAATTCAATGTGCCCTTGGTGAAGTGGCTTCCGTAATTATTTCAACCCCTCGTTCCCCAATCACACTTTTTTCCCCTCATCAGGATTCCTCATCGCGTTCATTCCTCCCGGCTCGGCTTCCTGCTCCTCCTCATTGTCTGCTTATCATTCGCTCTTCGGGGCCATAATGAGTAGCTTTGAAACAAGTGTAAGGGTGAAGGGGGGGGGGGAGTAATGGTCACCTTGGTAATGATGACGGGTGGGCTCACCTCATTCCTGTTTGAATAGTAATGTGAGGGCAAGTTTTTTCCAATTTCTTCTATCAATACTTGGAGGGGGGGGGGGGCACAGTGGGCCTTGTGTGGGCCCCAGACAATCCATCTCTACCGGTGAGGGGGGTCAGGGAAAGAGGTGGTGGGGGGCACATGAAAGAGCCTTCATTAGCCGAGCCCAAAGACTCATATATTTCTCACAGGGCATAAAAGACCATTGTAAAAACGCCCTCTGTTCCCTTTCAAACATAAAACGTGTCAGACGGCACAAAAGGATTCCAGTCGTCGCAGAGAGCAAGGATCATTATTGAACAAGCCGGCGAGCGGCGAGAAAAGGAGGAAAAACAAGAGGAGGGGGGTCACGATTAGAGGCCATGTCCGTACCAGCGTTTGTGTAAAAACTGACTTTTCTGGTCTTAGGGGGGTTTTTTTACCGCCATTGTTAGCGCCGATGTTTATTCGGAATAACATTTTCAGGGTTTCAAGTTTCTGACTTCCCGTGTGTGCAGGAAACCAAAGTTAAGGGAGCATCTGCCGCCGAAAGCTCCTCTTCAGAGTCCTTGGGAAGATAATAACGACGCAACTTGTCTTTTTTATCAACCTCGCAGGCCCGCCGTGCTTTTGTGCCGGCTCGGACCAAACAGAGCCCCCACAATGCAGCTCCGGCTCTCCGGATTTCAATGGCTGCGGCGCTCCCGCCTACCGCCGCCTGAATGCGCCCGACGTGACCCTGCGCATGACTGGCAGAGGACCTCAATTACTGGTAGGTTGCCACAGTCAAAGGTGTCTCCATTTCACGCTAAGCAAACGGGGCATTGTTGGGCTAGCAAACCGCCGCGCTCATACGGGAGGCCGTCCCTTATGAAATATAACCGTCGTTCCGAAAGGAGGATATCAGTGCGGAGACTCGCCACAAAAGCGGCTGATTGAGATTGACCCCTTGCTGTATGCCGCCGAGGGACAATGCCGTATCCCTTACAATGGCTCTTTATGCGGGGAGATACAAAAGCAATGAACTCCTGATCCACCCTTTTCATACAGCCGGGAATTATTTTCAGCTTTTAAGGTAAAAAAAAAAGAAGAAAATATCCGCAGCCATGACCGGAACGGATGCGGTGGTAAAAAAAATTATAGTGGAAACGCGGAAAAGGTGAAATGATAAAGGCAATAAGAAGAGATGTACTGGAGACTTTTGGCAAATGTTTATTGATGACTTCCTGGTCACTAGCGGAGCGTTTACGTTCTTGCCTGACCCCCCCTAAGGTGAGTTTTTGAAAAGTTTTGAAGTGTTTATAAAAAAAAAAAAAATTATATCCTTGCCCCCTCATGCTCCCACCCCATCCCTGCCCCCAAGGAATATAATCCTACCTTCGCCACTGGTATCTTCACAGTTTTACAGTCTAGGGTGAAAATATAAAATATTATTGATAAGTAAGTCAGTGATATTTTTCCTCATCAGGCTCAGAGACAGTTCGAGACTTTCACACCTGCATTGTTTCTCAACCGGTGCATATTTAATGCCTTAATCAGCAATTCTGGATAAAGGAGGTCACGATCTTTTTTCAGTGTCTCTGCAAAAATCAGGTGCGTTGAACACATCTGACCTATTTATGTGCTTGAAAGACAACGCAGAGAATCGGAGGCTCATGTAATGAGGAACAGTTCGTTGTACTCAAATGGATCAAGTTGTCCGAGGCGGCTTAGAAAGACTCGTGACATTATTAAGCCGTCGTGAGAGTGTAGAACAAGACTTTATGTGCTCGACGTCAAGGAGGAGGAACGGACGGACGGACGGACGACTGTCTCGGAAGACAGAAAAGCTAGCGTTGACCTGCATAGTATTAGTTGGGGAACGGGATTACTAGGAGGGGGCGGGGCATGAGTGCGTCATGGCATTTGACTAACAGCTGTTTCATGTGATACAATCTGGGAACAAACTGAGAAGTCAATAATTTTCTCGTCATGTACGGGATTTTTTTTTGTTGCTGAGAAGGTATTAACGATTCACTTTGCCTCCAAAACAAATTTTCCAGCTTGTCGTTGAAAATTGCTTTGAAAACATTTAGGCTACATTTTTTTTTTTTGTAAGAGCACTAAAAGACGACAATCGTGAATCTTATTGATGTCGCTGGAATCCGACAGCCAATCAAAAGCAAGCTAGATGTAAGATTTCAATCAAAGGCTTACAAAGAGAACAACGGGCTCATTTAGGAAGGGCAGAAGATCAGAGTGACCTAAGGGTGCAAGCAGCAGACATCTTGTCCTTCTTCACTTTGATATTCAAATAGGGCCCAGACAATGACAGACTGAATCTTACGGCTCGCTTTCAAGCGCTCAAGAGAATTTTACATAAAAGTGCAAAGCCCATGCAGTGACAATTGATCTTGATAAATGATAATTAGTGTTTTGCAGATCTATATTGTCTTGTTTTTTGGTTTTTCTTGTTATCACGGTTAGAAAATAATACGTGGCGGGTATATAGTAAGGACTTCAAACATCGAATTGTTGGTGTTTGGCCTCAGGGCGTTTGACGCTAGTATGGACATGTGATGGAGAAACACGCTGTGTCATATCTCATACGACAGGCTTGACCAAAAGGAATTGAGTTGCAATTTCCCTGTGGTTGTTTTTTGCCCTTATAGCCTACCATGTGCAAATTATATGGTACAAGGCCACGTTTGTTTGATGTATGGGACAGACTAGAAAAAAATACTTGAAGATAATTGAGTGGTAGGGCGTTATGTACATTTATCAATGTGTGCTTTTGCTATTTGAGTTTTATGATGAATCATTTTAGTCCTACTGTGTGTTTTTCTTGACATTTCTTTCATTAAAATTTCTATTTGCACGGGTACTGTGAATACTTGAACCCCCTTTGTCAACTTGGTTGAGGCCATTTCAAGTGCACTTTATGTGAAATGATTCCAAGTCAATCTTAATGTAGAGAGAATTTATCTCAAATTTCAGTTGGCTGAAGGAGAAGCAGATTCTATCTGAGCTTATCGGGGTTCTGCAGGGGGCGGGATGGGGGGGGGGTCCGCAGACACCTGTTGCAAAAAGAAGCGAAGGCCTGATAAGACACTAAGAAAGACGTTGGCACCAGTTGATTTAGTCGGACGGCGTTCTTGAAAGTGGTTGAAAAACCAAATTGAGCACATTTGGTTTATGAGAAAAGTGGAAAGCACATGTGCGCAGAGGGAGGTTCATTGCGATAATTACCAAGCGCTCCCAGTTGCATCCGCTCGGCGCGAGCTGGTGGCGAGCCAGCCGACAACATGTACCGAAAAACAACAGTCACTGTGCTGGCAGCGCCGCCACTCTCTCTTTTTCTCTCGCCGCCTCCATCTGTGCCACTCTTCTTCGGCATCTTTCTCACATTGCTTGTTTGTTCCACCCCTTCCTAAAAGTCACCTTTTTTTTTCTTCTTCTTCTTCTTCTTCCCCCTCCCACTCCTGTTCCCACTCTTGTCGCCGAGGACATGTGCTCCGGGGCGAGGTAGCAGGGTGACAGAAGCCGGACCCTTTGGTGCCGCCAGTTCCTTATCTCGCTTATGAGGGTGCTGTCGTGCTTGTGTGTGAGCGGGCCGCTGTTCTCGAGGGCATAGTGAGGTGCGAGAGGATGATGCACTTGATATACTGTGAAGAGAGGAGGAAGAAGTGTGTGAGAAAGAGAGACAGAAAGGGGGGAACGACAGGCCACCGCCAAGCCGTTTGTGCTGACGACGCCTCCTGCTGGAGCGCCGAATCGAGGCGTCTTCAAAATACCCCGAGTGTAACCCCAACAAATTAGCAACGCAAAAGGAAATCTCAGCAAAATTCGTCACCGTGAATTGACGGGCAAAGGCCAGACTGGATTCATCGGGGACTTTTAATTGCAGAAATACAGTTGAAAAATCAACTTGTTTTTTATTCAAAAAATAAATAAATGAATAAATAATACAAAATAAAATATATAAAATGTAAATAATAAATCAAAGAAATAAATTGCTTAGTTTGTCTTCAAAACATTTTCCCCTATTATTTACTGATGTATTTCATTTGGATTTTATTTTAGATGAAAATACTGTTCAATCAAAGCAAGTGGGGGATTTCAAGGGGGCTCCCGGTGTCATGTGATCAGTCAGCGGTCTTGTGCCGCCCGTGCCTGTAGCCGACAGACAGCGCAGAGCGCTCCGACTTTTTGGACGGGCGCCCTTTTTGTGTGCGGCACAGACAGCGAGCAGACATTGCACAGCCGTTGCGTGGACGTGGAGGCCTCGGGTCGCCGCTACACCGTTATTAAAAACAGTGTGATAGCATGTGGGCTGTTCCCTCTCTTCACCCTGTTTCTTCGCACTCCTTTTTGCCTTCTTGAAATGAATCCGCGGCTCCTCTCCGAGCCTCTCGCTTACTTTGGTTCCTCTACCTCCCACTAAAGCTTTGTTGTCAATTTTTCATTCTTTATTAACCTCAACCTGAGAAGAAATCACATCCTTGCTTTGAGTATTGACCTTCTCGCCCTTTTTTCAATTATAAGTCTACTTTCAAGGCTTTTTTTTCCCCCTACGTTCTTGGTTGACCTTGAAGAACTGGGGTGAGTGGCAAGTAAACACCATCCGCCGTCATTGTAGCAAAAGCTTCGGCGATCCCAATATCGGACAACGACGCCGATATATCGTAAAATGTCATTGACAAATCATTTTGATGTGTTGAACTCAATATCTACTCCAAGCGGTAATCACGTTTCAATCTGGCTGCGCTGCTTTTCCGAGGTCGGGGCCGTACGAGGTGGGCGGAGCTATGGAGGCTCTTCAAAGTCCCATCCACAGCGGACCTCATTAAAGCTTTAAAAGGTAGTCGCACCTCGCTCCAGCCATCCCCGGCAGTCGGGAAGCGTCTCGCTATATCGCCGTCTCGCCGGTTCCCTCGTTCTGATACTCGTTCAATCGCTCTCTCTCTCTCCCGCTGTCTGTCTATCCTAGAAAGGGGCCAAAAGACGTAAACAAAGCCAGCACCTAATTAAATAGACGAGCAATATTAACATAACCTGAAAGCCCCAGCCAATAGTCACCAGCGTACACACACACACACACACACACACCTCTCTTCAAATACCCCTCCTCCTCATCCCTCCTTCCATTTCCAGATTCTCTCTTGTTGTGATCGGAACAGTGAGCGCCAATTGCGGACAGTGTAATTACCATTAGGACAGAAAAGCCGAGCCCACGTCTTTGATATGGTAATGACGCTCGACGTACACCCACCGTCCATCCCTAGCGGCGGCGCGCAGACACATTCAATCGTACGCCCCTCGCTCTCGCAAACACCTCCAAATAATGTCATCCATTAATATCAAGCAGGGCCACATGCCGTTTCGTTTAAGGCGAGTGGAAAGAGCAAGGTACGCTCAGTGGGGAAGAAGATGAGGATTTGATAAAGGGATGAGACATGACCAGACCCTTCTCTTCCACGCTGTCTTTTTCCAGCTCGCTAGGTCGTTCGATATCGGGGGGGGGAAGAAAAAAAACGGTTCTGGACTTGTTGGATTTTTGAGTTTCTCGTCATTATCCCATTTTCCAAGCCTACTTGTTAATGAGCAGTCCTCGGACCTTTGCTCCCGAGAACTGTCCGATTTTTGGTCCCCGTCCCGCCAATGGAACAGGAACAAACCGAACGCCCCGGCTCCCTGCTGTCTCACTCTCATCCCGACTACACACACATCCTCCTTCCCCGCCGCGTTTCCGAGGCCAAATCCCCGCAGCCTTTCCCCTCGCCGCCACTCGGGCCAGGCCAGCCACATGAAAACGCAGCCGAGTTGGATCCTCCAGAGGGGGGGGACACGAGATATAATCCTGTACGTTCTGAATCTGGCCTATAATACAGTATGATAGAAAATATAGTTTGGCGGAAATGTGTCCTATAAATAGGTGTCGGTCTCAACTTTCTGCGTACTTTTTTCAACACGCAGCCAAAAATTCTTGCGCATTGCCGATTTTTGAACCTAGCGCGACGACTCGCCTCCAACGTATACATGGAAATTAATTATGCTTTCCTTGCCAAGCTAGAGGGAAAATAGGTCAAACGCGCTGGCATCTAAGCATGTTAGCTTCAGCCTGAATACTTGACAAATATATATTTCATTGTCTAGCGCGGATTGGCACAAATATACCCCGGCAGCGTAAGCTAATTAAGACGTGGCTGGGAGCCCGTTTTATTCGTATTGTCACATAAGCGAGGATTTGGTTCACGTTTTTTTTTACATTTCTGTCGAAGTTTAATTGCGTTCAATTAGCATTTGTGGTCAACTTTTTACGTGAGTGCAAATTTTTCGGATTTCGATTCATCGGCAGGGCGAGGATATAAAAAAAGAATTTGTGTCGGTGGAGGTGACGAAGGTAAGCTAAGCATCCTGTCGCCTTCCCCTGTGGGGCCGCCGAGAGAAATCGGAGAGCAGAGGGAGCCCTGGCCCATCATCGGGGACCCCAGATGGACGAGACCTACACACACACACATGCTAACTCAGTCACTCACATGTCATATGTTATCCCATCTGCACTGTCACCAAGCTGCTTGTGACCCCAGGGCCTCGCCGAGGATACACACGTACAAATACGGTCGCGCACGAAAAGGTTACAGAAACGTACTCGCACACACACACACACACACAGCAGAGGTGTGTAATTGGAGGTGAAGAGAACAGCCGCCTCGCTTATTCGCTCGAGTGGACTCGCACACTTCAGTATGAACGATAACACTCGGGCCGGGAGTAAATTGCGCTGCGTGATTATGATCAGTCATACGATGCTCGTCTGGTTTTTAGAAGAGGTGAAATTGATTAATTGAAAATTCAGAAGGTTCGTTTTGTATTCAGGGCCAAACAAGCGACACGCCTTTAGTCTCACAAAAAAACACCCGAGTAATCTTTTCTCTACTTATCCTGGACGTGTCAGCAAAATGGGAAGTGAAGAGTCAAATATGAGATGTCACATTTGTTTTGCCTCCCTGACCACCGTTTCCATTTAGCCCCGGTTTGATTGTGTCTCACGCAATCGCTATCCTCTGGATTGTGTGCATGGCGAGTTAATGGATTTCACGTGCGCTACAGATCACAGAGAGAGACGGATATTTGGAGGAGGTGATTAATGTACCGTCTGTGGTGTTAGGGCACTCGCTGGAACAATCGGGGCTTGTTAAAGCCGCAAAGCCGCATTGCCACACCTGCAGGAGTCAAATTCGGTTAGGTCGCTGTAATGACTTCACTCCTGGGACTCTGATTGCAAGCAAACATGATTATCAATATATTTCTTGATATATATTTATACATATACTTACACTTATACTTGTAAATATACTTATACTTACACTTATACTCTTACACTTATATTTATACATATATACTTGTATACTTATATACTTTTAAATGTATATACTTATATACATATACTTATATACATACGATATGCTTATATACTTATATACTTACATATACTCATGCATATAGTACATACGCTCATACATATACGTACTTATATAAATCTGCCAAACGATAAAGTTGAAGACCTCCATCTCCCAGTCGGAGTCGATTAATTAAATGAATACGGCATGGATACGCGCGTGGTTTTCTTCAAGTGCCGCAAAGTACGAGCAATCGTTCCAAACTTGGTTAATTACATAACACGCCGTTTTGCAGGTGTTATGATCGGCGCCGTGCATCGCGAGCTCCCCCAGGAGTCGCAAACCACCTGGAAATTGCGATAAAGAGTTTAATTGTAGAATTGAGAACACCGGGAGGTAGAAATCCTTCCTCTGGAGAGCTTCTTCTTTGTTCCTGTCGGTGGGAGAGATAACAATTCCTCCCACCGTTAACTACCTGCCTGCCTGCTCACCGACCGGGTTTTGTTGTGTTTTGTTATTGCTAATAGGCCTAATTGGCCGTAACCCAGGCATCGGGAGAAAGCGGGAGGAGGCTAATGAAACTATCTTCTTTCTGCCTTCCTTTCCCTACTCTGAGAGGGAATTCCACAGAGGGACATAAAATAGGAAGGAGGGGTCTGCACCTCTTTGCTCGTGCAAACAAGGGAAAGGTGAATTTGGAGCAGAAGGGAAAAAAACTCAAGCTCATCGCTATTGTTACCCCTCGATAATGTTTATGGATGACGATCTTTAAAGGCCTGAGCAGCACTTTGATACTAAAAAGGACCCTGGCTTATCTATAGAACGCTTGATGTTTCATTGATGTGGCGGTTTAAAAACGCAACACTTGCGTTCTGATCCTCTACCTACTGAGCTAAACAGTGACTTACTATTGCTGCGGTGGAATGATGCTAAATGATGAGAAATAAAATGATTAAATGAAATAAAAATGGTAAATTTATTATGAAGATGATGTTGAATAAAATAAATTATTAAAATTATGTGTTAAAATTAAATGAATAAATAAAAAAAACGGTCAAGTGAGATTTGAACCCACTCGGGAAAATGGCTCGTGTTGAATGTGCCATTCTCTACTTACTGAGCTAAACAGTGACTTACTATTGGAGTGGTGGAATGATGCTAAATCATAAGAAATAAAATGATTAAATTAAAAAAAATGGTAAATTAATTATGATGATGATTTTGAATGAAATAAATTATTAAAATGATGTTTTAAAATTAAATGAATGAATAAAAAAATAACGGCCAAGTGAGATTCGAACCCACCCGGGAAAATGGCTCGTGTTGAATGTTGAATGGGGGATTTTAAGGAACAAATTTGTTAATTACGCAAAAACGGTAAATGTTATGAACAAAAAAAATGGTAGCAAACATGCCGTGAATTTTTGGAACGTGTGAAAGTTGGAATGGGGTGAATCGGTTAAAGCATGTGGGAGTAGTTAGGTGTAAGAAAAGTGGGAGGAAGTTGTTTAATAAGAAAAATAATGAAGGCCTTCGCCTTCACACTAATAATAATAAGAAAAAAATAATAATAAAGTAGAATAACAATAGTGTGAAGGCCTTCGCCTTCACACTAATTAAAACCATAACGCTGCTTGCTGGTCAAGTGATCCTGTCCAGAATGGAATCGTTCATGATGAACAAAAAGACATATGGATTGTGTGTTAAGTCAGTGGGCATATTGTGTGTGTGTGTATGTTGGAGAGGGACCTGAAGGAACAACGCTAGGACAATCTGTTGCCCCTATGCCCGGGTGGGCCCTTGGTGACAGACTGCCGCTTTGTATAGACTTGTCGACTCCATATACACATACACGTTAATATTTGTGTGTGTGTGACTACAGATTTATTATGAAGGTTACCGAGAAACTTTCATTTGATACCAACGGTATATAGTTTGTAAATATTACCGGTCAAAGCCGTGCTGTGAGGATTTATTGTGTGTGAAATAATTAGAAGACCCTCACTGATAATTGATATATTGGCAAAAGGGACATAATTGAATAGTACCTTTTATAATTAATAAGAGTCTAAGGAAAACCTTCATAATAGGCAACATTCAATGCTAAACCTTTACAAATAGACCAAAAGGGGCTTTTAGTTTTGCTACTTTGTTTGCTTCAGGGACGACAGGCCAAATCTTTTGGAGTCTTACTCATAATGTATTTATAGTGGATCCTTGGGATAAACTTGCCCTTTTGTTACCGAGCACTTAAGAAGCGATTTGTGATGTGTACACACAACAAAAGTGGGCGGGGGGAAAAGGAGGGGGGGTGAGTACAAACGCAAGTGCGTATTTAGACCGTTTGTCTCTCCAACGCAAACAAAAATCTCGGCCTTATCTATTGAAGCCATCAGCTCCTCAACACCCACGCGTCTGTAAACAAGCCACCTACTGTGTCGCGCATAAATACGGAGACCGAGCACCCGGCGACACGAACAAGTTTCGTGTCGGAACATATTCCAAAAGCGTTGGAACGGGGAATGCGGAGCTTGAGCTATCACGCTTTGCAGAACTGTGTCAACAACCTCCGTGCAGGATGTAGATAACCTTAGCTATTCATCTGCTACGTAAAAAGGACCCAGTTCCAGCTTCACCCAGGTTGTGACCCGTTGGAATTGTCACAAGCAGAGAATAAACCCGTGTTGAGTGAGTGACTTGAAGTTCTACCCTGACCCAGGACACAAACTTTTTTTTGTGAGCAAAGCTCTGGGACTCAATGACCCCAATACAGTAGCCCAGTTTCACTCCGCTTTGACGTATCAAGTGGACAGGGGTTCCATTCGGACTCTTTGGTCTGGTTTCCTGGACGCTGCAGTTGAGTAAAACCCAGATGTCCGAGCAGATAACGCCAATGTACGTTGAGGGGAGTACTTGCGTGTCCTGGCACCAGGTCACGACTCGCATCTGGCACGGTATTGTTCTGAAGTTCACATGGTTTATTCTATGTGGTCCCGAGTCCAGATGGTATGTAGGTCTTTCTCGTCTGTCCTCCACTGAGAATCTGGCCTGGCATTAGCCATATGTTCCCAACTACACGGCCATAACTCACACCTCGCGACATCAAATAACGTTACGAGTATATCGTGAGATTTTTTTCGTCGTCAATATGGTTTTTGATCTCAGCTGTCTGTCGCTCTCTCCATAGACTTTCACTCCACGGGTAAACAATTCCCAAATCCACCATATGTCATTTTCCCGGGTTGTCTTTCGGTCATCGTGTCCGAGTGCATCGCTAGTTCAACCTCACAACTACTTTAAATAAAGACGACTCAGTCAGACGGACCGAATACTGAGCGCGTTGTCATGGAAACAGAACGGGACCCCGAGTTTGACCTTGTAAACAAAAGGTTACAACGAACAAGAGACGGCGGTCCACCATCAGCTGCGTCGAGTCGAAACGGCGCGTGTGTGTTTGAGTGCACGAGTAACAGAAATAGCAGCTGACCTACAAGAGTCCCTCGAGAGATGCCTTCGCTGTGCCGTAGATACCCATCGGAGAGAGAGAAAATCCTGTTAGAGGAAAAACAAGGGCGATTCAGTTGTACTTCACACTCTGGGAAATAGATTGGCTGACAATAAGTGTGACCTACACACTGAACGTGCTCCAGTAGATCTGGAGAGAGGAAAGCAACCGGTGGCCTGACAAGCAAATGATAGAGTAGCTAAAGAATAGAATCCCAACGATTTTTCTGACTATAAGACTCGTTTCTGCCCGTTGAGGACAATCGTGGTTGCAAATTAGAGGAGATACTGTATCCACATCAGAGGATCTCATTGGCAGACCAATTTTGTCTTTTTGCCACTACCGGCTGCTAAATCACTTCCGACCCAAAACCACAGAAAAAATAAAAACTCATTTATTACTCTTTTTAAAAAAAAGGTCACTGTTTTCCCTGGCTCAACGCCTCGCCCGGCACCATCCCCGTGTTTATTGTTTTTTTGTTTTTGCATAAGTAAATGGCAAATGTGTGCCGCATAAATATGGATTAGCAATTAATAATGGCGGTGGCTTGTGAGGGGACGCCAGGTGCATGCTGGCAGGCTGGTGGGCTGGCTGGTGGAGCCATTGAGCTGGACGGGTGGATTTATGCCACTCTTCCAACAATGGCCACTTGAGCTCAACGTGTCGCTAGCATAGGCTAGTCCAGCGCACAGAATATGTCAAAATCGAACCAGACAAATGTGGACAATTTTTGGCACGGATAAACATTTAAAATGATTGACCAACCCTCGGAAATATGCTCTAATAATCGTGGGATCTAGTTACACTAATGCGATCAATAATCCCGCACACTAATTAGCCGCAAGTGAGCGTTGTTACCCACCGCCAAGGCGCCAAATCTCCAAATATTGACTGGTGAAAGCGAATGAAAACATTTATCCTCAGTTAATCTTTTCGAACAACAAAACCAGCAAGGGATACCTAAAAAAATATTGTGCAAGAGCGGCAGCGGGCTGTGTTTGTGCGTCCGTCTGTGTATGTGTGTGTATGTGTCTTGTCCGTCTGGCGTGGTGAGAGCAGGCTGGCTCCCCTGTAGAGCACAATCACTCTGCTTGGCTAAACACAATCACACAACCTTAAACCCAACTCACATCGTCCCAGTGAGAGCCTCCAGTGTGTGTGTTTGTGTGTGTGTTTGTGTGTCGGACAAAAGGCAGTCCCATCTGTTCCATTGTCACAGGGTCTTTAAAAGGGATCAGATAAACATGACATTTGGGATGAGGGCGCAAGCTCACATTATAAACGCTGACATCAGACCTGTGTGTGTGTGTGTGTGTGTGTGTGTGTGTGTGTGTGTGTGTGTGTGTGTGTGTGTGTGTGTGTGTGCGTGTGCGTGTGCGTGTGCGTGTGAGTCAGGTAAATCTCACATTTGGATCGACACAAAATCATCATTCCGATTTTCGCGCGTCCGCGTTCTTCCGATATGAAACTATTTCTGTCGTATTGATAAATAACGATTTTTCAAATTCTGTATTCGTTGAAATAGCCTTAGTTTGTGTGTTTATAAGTTGCATAACTTGTTTTTCTCGACTTGATCAAACTGGATATGAAGCCCCCCGTGCGCAAGGATTAGCGGCCCATTGGCCTAATCAGAGACGGTAATCAGAGCATTCTCTATCATGACAACAATCAGGGAGACACACACACACACACACACACACACACACACATCTGCCTATTAAGCTCACTTCTAATGCCGTGATAGTGATGAAACATCTGGTGGCGCTGGGCTCAATTTTAATGAAGAAGAGAGATTGGGACAGATGCAGATGGCAAACCTATAGTCATTATCTGTTTCAGGGAACAGAAGGGAGTTTGCTATCAAGTTCAAAGCGCTTTCAACATTTCTATTGTAGCATTGTTCAAGTAATTGTGAATCAGTAGACAATTTAACTTGATCAGCGGTGGTTAGGGCGAGACGCTAAAAAAGAAAAAAAGTCAAGGCTCGGGTTTTCCAGAATTAGCATTTTTGCGAATTTGCATTTTATCAAAACAAATAGAATAGCAAAACGCGTCCAGATATTCCGATAAACTTTGCTGGGCATTTTGTCACAATGTCAATCCCCACCGACCAAAGCTAACACACACACACACAGTTCTTGTTTTTGGGAAAAGTGAGCCCCGCCGCTAGTCTTAAATCTTCAACCATATGTGCACTTCCTGTCTGGTTGTGTGTCGTGTGTGAGAGACAAAGAGAGCGGCAAAACTATCGCTGTGGAATAAAAGAGTCATTGTTCACCAAGGTGGTCCCAATTGGACCTTCTGTCCCACCCCTAAAATGTACAACACACACACACACACACACTGTGTCTGAAATATACACAATGCTTGTAGGCTGCCTAACGGACACATAATACACACTTCCGTAAGCATAATAACGGCTTTGTGTTTCAGGGTGGCAGTTGCACAGAGGTAAATATTTGGGCGTTGGATATAAACTGTGTAAATTACACACACGCATTCCAGCTACTTCCTGTCGGGTGATGATGTTTAGTCTTCCCTCGCCACAAATCTGATTGGTGCATTTGATCTCTCCCTCACTTCCTGTTTTGCATCCGCCTCCTTTTGGGGGTGATATAGTTAGCCCACGTGGATGGGGGACATCATTCATCCGGTTGCCCAAACAGCTGATTCATCCCAATGGTCTGAATCATTCTTGTCTTGTTTTGTTTTGTTTTAAGAGAAACCTAAACAAGACCCAAAACCAAATATCCCAAAGTGATTACTTGGTGAGAACACCATCAGGAAAAACACAATTTGTAGCAAAGTGGAAAGCTAAAATGGGTCATTTGTCACAAAGGGAGCCATTGAAAAGCAAAAGGAAATGTGATTTTATGAACGTGCCTCTTCTAAGAAGAGCGACTAAGAACATTGCAGAAAATACCAATTGTCTTGTGACCCTTATTCTCTGAACACAGACAGTAAAATAACAGCACACAGGCTGAAATAAAACCTTTGTTAAAGCCTCAAAGGGAACCTTTAGTGCTTGCCCAGTCCAATATTTGTTCAATTAACAAAGAAGGCACTGAACTATCATCTCTCCAACTCTAGTGGGCCTTCAAACAGGGGCGGAGCTAAAAGGTGCCCAGGGGGGTGGCCACCCGCGACATTTAACACAGAATATTTGTTTCTTCCAGTCAACATAACTTTTTACACCACAGCAAAACAAAACGTTTATTATTTCACAAATCAAGTGATGGGTTCTGACCACACAATACCTGTTGATCGTCTTCCCTTGAGCACCGCAATCATCAGACAGCTATGACAGGGAGGCGAAAACAGAACAAGGAGGACGAATAAAAAAACAAAAAAAACGACACACACACACACTCTTGTGTTACATTTGACAGGTTCAAGTACAACAAGCGGTATCTCCTCATGTCTACAACCACACACACAAAAACAGGATCGCTGATGTCTCTATTCACTTAAACTGTCACACTCACACCCCCTCGAGAGACCTTACTTCCTCTGCCAGTCAGCCAAATTATAGCTCTCTCGCTTTCAACGTCCTGAGAGAGAGAGAGAGAGAGAGAGACGCCTGACGACGTGTAGATCTCGTAAGTTGTCACCCCCCCTACCTCGTCTTTGAAATGTAAACTATTTCCATTAACGTGCAGGGATGTCGCCTTCATGTACATCTAAGGAATAAAATCCAAAAGTGTTGTTTTATATCAATAAATTTCCGGTCCACATAACCTTGACCCGATTCATTTCGTACACCGTCGTCCCTTCTAATCAGCTTTCTCACGGGCATTCACATACACGCCAGTAGATTTAGTACATTATCATATCCCGGAGTGGAACAAGAGCAATAATTCTATCTAGCATGCTAACAAATGCTATTTAAAGGAGATTAATTCCACAAGAGGATTATCCCCCAACGTTACATATAATAGGGAAGGGAGGATGGGCTTGGTGGTTAGTGGGTGGTGGACAACATTTGATCTCACAAACATCTCCATAATCCCAGGTGGAACACATGTTTCGAAAGACTAAACGTGTGTGTGTGTGTGTGTGTGTGTGTGTGTGTGTGTGTGTGTGTGTGTGTGTGTGTGTGTGTGTGTGTGTGTGTGTGTGTGTGTGTGTGTGTGTGTGTGTGTGTGTTGGAGTTTGCAATTTCCACACTTATTTTCACATCTCGCTTAATTAAAAAGTTCTACTCACATTATTGACACCTTTGGGTATCTAATCAACTCAAAACAAACTCTAATGGAAATCCATTCAAATATATTTAAATAGTATTCCTCTGAAAGAAAGTCGGGTTGTGCTTGGTTACTGTCCATACAAAACAGAAGAAAAAAAAAAAAAAAGATTCACCGTGTACAATTAGACGTCGACACGCAATACAAGCCGGTCAAGATTTTAATCATTAATGGATCCATGGTCACAGCGAACATACAATTCCAAAGACTCAATGAATGGATTCTATTGAACCAACCTGTCTTTGTATAAAGATTGGTGTGGATGAATGATAAAAAAAAAAAAGCTTCTAAAATAAACATCTTAGCGCATCTGCTCGCTCAAAAAGTGGCACCTGAATGGTGCATTGAATGCATTACGCAAATGACACCTTCGTGGGAACACAGAGCGTGCAAGCTAATCATTGTCATTACAGCTGTTGGGAGAAAGTGTTTCCAAACAGGCAATCACAGCTCATCTCAATAATTAAGGGAAGACGTCTTTCCTCCTGTCAAGAAGACAAAATCAGATCTGACTCCTATTAGAACACACTTCCACTGTGTGTATGCGTGCACCGGTCGCTTTTATGGTGAAACAGCTTGACTGAAAACAAACTGACAAAACATTTGAAGCCGAAAAAAAAAAAAGATGGAAGAAAACGTGCGCACACAACAACCTGTCAGGAGCTAAAATGCCTCTAATTTTTCTGTCATCTGCCAGCCGTTCAAAAAAGAAACCAAAGCGCTCCTCCTTCAAGCGATGGAGGGAGGAAGAGGTGGGCAGAGTAGAACCAGAAAGAAAGACATCGTTTTTTTTTCCCCCCCTTTGGAGTCGGCCCTCTGGCAGCGGAGGGAGCAAAAGTATAAGTGTAAGTGTCAAAGGAGGCAGACTAATAAGCACTTAACAAGTGGCTCTGTCTCGATCGGACCAAACCTCCGATGCGCTCACTGCCTGGAGGGTTCTCGTTGAAGGGGGACAAAGGTCCCGTTCACTGTCAGAATAGAGTTTAAAAAAAAATTGCAGGTGTGCGTCAACTTGGCGTGGAGAGAAATAATAAGTTTGTTCGGCTAATTTGCACTTAGCACAGCTAGCGTGCATCTGGAAGGCGGCATTGGCCGCAGTCGGTACATGCCGACAATTTACAGACTTAAATGAAATGTTCAGCATATCTCGTCATGTTTCCGCAACTTTTAGAAAATGCAGCAAATAGAAATCTCTTTGAGTTGTTAAGAAAAAAAAACAGACAAGGAGAAAATTGTTTCAGGCTGCCAAAAGCCTTCCGGCAATGTTAATGGACTTGCAGGAATTTCTGGCAAGTACTGGTAATACATGTGATGACAATATCCCATATTCTTCATTGTTTGGACCGTGAAGGAGGTAGCACGAGAAAAGGAAAGGAACACGTCCAAAACTGGCATGTGGGGATTTTTCTCTTCTTTTTTTTTTTTTGCAGCTTTTTGGCCATGATTCTAAAATTTATATTTAGCATGAAAACAACACTGCACATTATTTAGCTCGTGAATGTAGACAGCATGACGAATCATACTAAACAAGTTAATTCTGGTCCAAATCACCTAAAAAAAAAAAAAACTGGACCAGAAGATGATTTCAATTTCTGGATGGTCTCAACCTCAATTTAGCTAGCGAGCTAGCTCGTGGGGACACCTGGAGGGCCTTGAAGCTAACTCAAATACAAATCCACAAAGTAGCAGTGAGCCATTTGTTAAAGCAGCTTTCGTTTCCCGGAGTGGTTTATTTGAACATATTTGTTTCCTTTTCTAAACGATCATAAGCTCCTATAGCGTTTAAAAAAAACGACTTGCAGAATGGGCACTTTTCCAGCAACCGCCCGGGGATGAGGAACACGGAAAGATTAGACTGAAAGTCTTCATTTGAAAAGATTACCGAAACGTCGTCGTGACCGTTTGGATATTTTCTAGGTGTGTGCAGAAGACGTGACAGCTGTCAGTCATTTCGAGACAAGCATCCTACAAATATGTCAATTAGGGGTCGTGGCGAGCTGAGCAGCGCTGAGCGGATTGTGTCGCGTTTATTCCCTCCGGCCAATGTCAGCACGCCACTAAAGATACGACAAATACGTCCTGACAAAGGCGCAAAATATTCACACGCAGATAGCAACACCCACAAATCATGTATTACTGTACTTTATCTGTTACATTTTTTCCCAACAAATCATTTAAAAAGAATATTTATGTATATTTTTATTTATCTTTTTTTTTTGCATGCTTGTCAGTTCACTCGCTAACCAGCTAGCTAACGCTAAACAAACAACATGCTACATGTAACCAGATATATTTTCTATTGTGTCAAGTCTTGAAACAAATATTGTATATAAGTGACAGTGAAAATATATCTTTACTATTTAATTCATTTACTTTTTACTTTGCTTTTATCAGTACTTGAGTGCAGATCGCGAGTACTTTAACCACTTTACATTCGTCAAAAGTAAAGAGTGGAAGCTTACAGATAAACATGGGGGATACTAGTTTAGATCCCGGCGTGAAACATGTTGGGCCGCATCATCAAAACCTCACAGATCACACAGCGAAGAGACAAAAGAGCAACGGCAGAAGAATTAAAGAGGACGCAGGCGACAGAAGGGAAGGGTCACGATAACAATAAAACAGAGGAACGGCGAGAGAACAAGCGATGGCTGGAGACAAAGCGATGCGCTCCGTGTGCGTTTGTTGTGTGTCGTATTCATTATAAAAGTGCCCTGACTGTCTTGGCGTCCTATCAGGTGGCATCAAAACCGGCGTTCGATCTGGCGGGGGGAAACTACAAAGTCGGCTCGGGGCCCGGCGGAAAGAAGCCTTTTTGATCGCGCTAATTAAAAGCCATTTTGTTTAAAACAAACAGTCTCAAGTCTAATTGGCTCTTTTCCATAAGAAAGAGAAGGATGTTGAAAGTGGAAGAACGCACGGAGGAGGGAAGAAAGCGCGTTTGTGCCAGCAAGAGGCGGCTAGGGTGCCGGATCAGAGGGAAGCTGACGTTTTCCACGTTAACGCCGCGCAGGCCCGCTAGGAATACCCGCTAACAATGTGAACATTCGATAAAGAGCCCCGTGGAAGTCGTCAGCCGTCGGAGACGACGCTCGAGGGACCGCAATCACAAATGCACGGACGAGTTAAACGGCCCCCGACTGGGCCATTATTCGCGCTTTCAACAGGACACATTATCGTGTCCACATTAAGTAAATGACTCTTTTTCTGTCCCTTCTTAGTCAACACCCGTTGAATATTTTATACGATTGGGAAATGTGAATAGAGCCGAGACTGTCACCTTTTATGGCGCTCTCAATTCAACCATTTTTTGATTTGTACAACAGCCTTACTATTAACAGCCTGGCAAATGTCAGGGTGGAAAGCTTCTCGAAGAATGCAATTACCGTTTGCTTTGCGTTAATGCCGCCGTTCAAAAAAAAAAAAACGGGGAAATTGGATAGTTCAGACTTCTAACTAGGAAAACAGAACACCTCATGTGAGAAACGAAACAAATGGCTCATTGTGGTCGTCAGGAGGGCTGTGCTTAAATTAGCGGTGACTCAAATAGGGAAACGAATTGGCAGTTAAAAACTATCGCCAAATCAGAACTTTCCAAATCCCACAAAGTGAATCGGCTGTTAAAAACGATTACCAAACCAGAACTTTTTTCAAAATACCCCCGTTAGCTAAGCGCAAGCTAGCAGCCGGTACAGCGCAAGTGGGTGGATTTGTATATCGTATGCACTTTAAATGACAAAACAAGTGACGGAAAAGACAAATAAAGTCAGTTCATAAGTGAGTGTTTTGAAAAAAGAACTTTCTGAGTGGCAGACAGAGCAATTTTACCGCGCGCGTACAACAGACACGCGTATAACAGACGCGCTTTCTTGTCTGCGCCGCGACACAAACGTTCACTTATCTATTTGATAATAGGAGTGCGCCGAGCAACGAGAGCCGAGCTCCCGACAATACCGAGTGGCGCCCGCAGTCAGACTGACGTGAGATATAATCTGCTCCGACGACGACAAGAGGCGGGAAGAAAGCGGCGCGGCATCTTTATGTACGCGAAGCAATTAGCGCTTGGATCCACAATGAAGCTGTCAGCAACAAAGCAAAGACAACAAGCTATTGTCGGGAATGATATCTCGGATAAAACACCGAGGGTGGGGGGGCGGAGAATGTGACACACAAAGTGAGTGAAAGTGGAGCTTAATGCGGATGAATTACAAGGTCGCTGAGAAATCTTTAGCGCACGTCGGAAAGAAACGTGACAATGCCGGAGAAAAGAAGACGATCTTTGGTAATTGAAACAAAATGGCCGCTTTGCGCAGCTTGTTGGATAAGGTCGTCAATCTTTTAACTTCACTCATCAGAATTTAGTTCCACTTAGCAAATGTGTGCGCTTCCTTTCCAACGAGAGATTTCAGCCAAAGTTGAACTTTTGTTTTTTTTTCTCAGTGATTCCAACTGTATTTCTATTTGTTTACTGAAGCAAATCTGCCTTTGGAAATGAATCCCTCCCGGAAACTTTCTGCACAAGACAATGCGACATTAATTCCACAAAAAGTCCCCCCCCCCCAAAAAAAAATACCCAGAACAACAGAGTAGACTCATGATGTATTATTAATCCAATTTCACGTGGATCCTTAATTTTTGTGTGTTTTTTTTGGGGGGGGGGCGCACACAGCGCAGATTAATGAGGTAAACGTAATGATCTGAGATGATCAAAGACGATCGGTGTTAGGCAAAGTATAGTCACCAATTAGTAAAACAAGCACGGGGGGGAAAGGGACTAAAATATGCATCACCGTTGCTGATGAAAAGACAGGGTCAGAGAGAATGGACTCATTTCACAAATCAAACCACGTCAAGCCGAGTGTGTGTTTATATCTGTGTGTGTGTTCTCCGGAAAAGGGGGTTGTGTACAGTATTGGGGCGTTGTTTAGATTTCCCATGTGTCTATGAGCGGAGTCCCTCAAGAGCGCCACGAGAGGAGCTGGCTTTACTTTGATAACAATAATAAGGTAACCCTCTCGCTCACTCTTATATCGGCACAATCGCCGTTTGATCCAGCTTATTATAAATGTGCAAAATTCGGAAAATATTGCCCACGTTAACTTGAGTTCATTAGGGGAAGCTCAAGAGAGGTGAGTAAGTTTGACTTAGATGAAAGTAATTTGCATAGTCATCTTTTTGCATCTAGGTAGTCACAAAGGGACAATGTCCTGGTGTTTTTCGGACATCCATCAAACGGTGCATCTAATCATAAAGCAAAAACATTCTTGCGGAGGCGTTTTAATGGGATTGAGTAACTTTGACACTCATGGCCTACAGCAAGCAATCATCTCAATATATCTCACTTGACAATGGCAGAGAATGTCGAACTACGTGCGACCCTGAAACGGCCGTGCGCCATATGTCGAATATAAATGACATGTTACAGGTATGAAAGAACAGCACGACTATATTCAGTCATTAGTATTATGATAGTTTGGCGGTGATACATTTGTGTTTTGGGTCTTTGGACCAAATCCTGATTAGGGTTAGGGTGATTTTGCTGATTTTGCTCACTGGCACATTGAACTCAGATTTAAAACGGTCTAAGATAGATAGAGCAAAGCAGCCCCAGATTAAAACAAAGGCTAGCTTGTCTCGCCGAGGACTATCAACATTTGTTTGGGACTTTGTTTACTTCTTGTACAAGATCAACACCACTTTTTTTTTTTTGTCAGCTGAGTCCTACAAAAGAAGGCTCCTCATAAATTGCATCGGGGAGAATATATTTGATGGACTGACAGATGTCTCCTCCTATCTGACTCATCTAAAAAAAATGTCCGTCAAGGGAGCGTGAGCTAAGCTACCGCTGTATTATAACACGGTATAAGATAATTGAAAATGACTGTTGTTTTCAAAACAATGATGCATTGAAATCATTGAGCGCTTATTACAACGCTCCTTGTGTTTATCGACTACCTTATGTAGAGCATGAGCAATTTCACTCCAGCTAAATGAAATGATTCATCCCCCTGCCTCACTGTACCTCCCCTGCTCTGTGTACGCTTCCTTCTTCTAATGTGCATTTTGCTGCCCACTGTACCTTGTAAATGCCACAGTGTGCCTGAGCAGAGGAGGGAAAGGGCTCAGGGGCAATCAGCGAACGTGCGGGGGCCGACCGGATGGGCTTCAGAGGCTGACAAAACTCTATCGTACGGCTGATCCCTGTCCAATTCGCTTTCACACTTGGTTAGTTTGCGTTCGGCTAAAGCGGCGGAAAACAAAAGGCGGTCATCGGCGGCGTCTTTGGTCTAAAGTTAGCTCGGCGGTGAAACGAGGGAGCGTCTGAAGAGTGAGAGACATAAGTCGGCCATGACACACATCGTTAGTCATATAGCGTCAAAGTACGATTTCGGTAATACGCAGTCCGTTTGTCAATCAAGGTAAATTTTGAAGTTGCCGTTTGTTGCATTTCAAATGGTCACGATGGGAACGTATATTGTTGATATTGAAAAAAATCTGACAAAAAACTTTCCAAGATTGGACCAAAATAGCTAAATTTGTTCCTACAAAAAAGAACGCTACAAAGGTGTCCAAAAATGGCCTCCATAGCACTATTTAATCCTTGGAAAATCTATTTGTCAGAATTCTTTGATCCTCTCCTACTTGTATAACTGGGAAACAAAGCTCGACATTTTCTCTGTTATCTTACAACAGAACGATTCGGCCAAGTCATGGAGCCGTGACCTGTGTTTTTGTAATGGCTCCTGATACATCAAAACTAAGCATCTCACATGTCCTCATTTATTTAAAAGGTGTATCGAATCAAAATCATGCGAAACACTCTTGAGGTTTATTTCGCCGTCGTTGTTTGTTATTAAACGTCTGAGACTTGAATGAGCCTGACTTGGACTCAGAATAGACCTATTGTTGCTTATCTGTATGTTAATCAGGGGGATGATGATCTTCATTTTCTTCCTCCACGCAATACAACCTCACCGCTGCCTATTTGACTGTCATGCTACAAATTGCCTTTTTTTTTTTTTTTTTTTTTTAATTTCCCTCTGGCACGTACGTACAAAAGAAGGACAGTGAAGTCAGTCTGCGACATTATTGAATTAAAGCCGAGACGCGTGTACAAACATGCTAAAGCAGCAGGTATTCCTCCCGGTCCAGCTAGCTTGAGAAAATTTGGCGGAGTGCCCCGGACCCCCGCTGCCTGAGGCTTGAGAGTCTGGCCAAAAAAACACAGAGGCAACCCCTAAAACCGGCACTCAGAGCTTGACAAGAGTAAAAAGACTAAATCAGTCAGTCCTCGGTTAATAGCAACAGAAAGAGTTATTTGTGGGGGGGTTTTCTGTGAATTCTTTCTAATTTGATTTAGGAAAATGATGACTAAAAATACACATGAATATTTTCCAGAAAATATTTTTAAAATGTATTTCCCAACTGATTCAATTTCAACTCCTCAATAGCTCATGCTTAAACTCCCTCTAGCGGCTGAAATGACACATTACGGTCATTTTCTGCTGTCTTTTTTTTTTATTTACTTTTTTTTAACTTTGCTGTTTGATCACACAAAAGCATGCTGATTGTTCCGTCCAAGGCAGAGGAGTAAGAAGGAAGCACAGGAAGTTGTTGGAATATAAACAAAGCGCAATGGAGGAAGCAGGGGTCAAGATGAGCGCTTCCTGTTGAAAGCTCACCAAAATTCCTCTCGTTCATAATCGCATCGTTGCATTTTGCTCATTTCCAACACACAGATTTATTCTATTTTAGAAAAATCCATCATGTTTCCTCCATTTATCCTATTCAAAAATGTTCATCGTGTTGTCTTATTTCCCTTTTTTTTTTCTTTTTTTTTTTTAAACATGACCACAATCTAAAGCCAATGTCATTTAGGGGTTATTAAAGTTCACACAATTGTCAGATGTCCGCTTTGGATTTAGCCCGACAAAACGTCAGCATCTGGCTAGCATTATTCAAGCATATCATGATGAATGCCGATAATCTGGTATTATTTTATCGGGGTCATTAATTGTCAAACTCAATTACAGTAATTGGGGTTATTGCCATTCGTTCCCATTCACACACAAATATCCAAAAAGAAACCGTTCTGATTTTTGAAGCCTGTTTCCAAAAATGCACACTCAGTTTATCTTAATTGTGTGGGTTTTTTTTTTATATATATTATACCTCGGCACCGCTTCCCACACAATTCTTACTCAGGGTGCTTAAAAAGTGTTATCAGCACTTTAGAGAAGCTGCAGCGCAACCAAATTTAAAAGGGAAAGCATATGGTGAACATAAGAATGATCTCCGCAGACTTAGCGCCAATAGCATCTGTATTTTAACAGTCTATCAGCTGTGGTGAGGGAGGGGAGGGGTGCAAAAAGCTCCGAGGGATTTGGGAGAAAAGGATATGATTGCATTTATGTCCCATCAAGCCGCTTGCTGGATCCAAGGGAATGCCTAATATACGTCTGTATTTGGTCACCAGCTTACATCTGTCTGCTTATGGATTTAGGAGTTCAAAAAAAAAAACTATTTTGTTCAAAAAAAAAAAAAAAAGAGGCGCCTCTCAACAGAGCCAGTGACTAATAACTAAAACCGACAGGGATGGCAGTCACGCACGCACACACACAGTGACAACCACGTGCAACAAAGGCGAACAAATCTGACACATTTTCTCTGACATTCTCCCACTCCTCAAGCCTCGCATATCTTACATATCCTCAACACGCCACGCTTATCAGGTCGTTAAAGTGTGAACAACGGAGAGTATATGCAAAGGGTAAAAAAAAAAAAAAAAAAAAAATGTTTTGCTTTAAACAGACTAAACTTCAATAATACGTCTGCTCCGATACTGCACGCCGATACCACCTTAGCGGTCAAATATAGTCAAGCTGGCTAAAACTTGTTTTAAAACAATCACATGCCGGACAAGAATGACTTTAGATGACCCCGAAAGAACCCAATTGATCATTGTAACCCTACGCCGATCGGCCGCCGTGACTTTGTAAATCGGTCATCGCTCGGCCCATTGAAAAGATAAACCATTTGTTATTGTCGGCGTCCAAACGTGGAGGTGAGGTCATTGGGCCCGTCTGCCCCACGACGACGCTCATTGTTCCAGGCACCCACGCGGGACTTCCTGTTTCTGATAATAAAACACTCGTGAGGGTGGAGGGGGTTACCCGACCCGACCCTACAATTCACCCCAAACAATTATACGCGTCAGCCGTCACCTGACGCAAAAACACAAAAATAACTTGGTTTAAAAAAGGAAAGCTATTTGAACAGCTGAACTTTAATCAGACACACTGGGAATGGGTGTGTAGACTTGTGCAATTCCATTTTTTTCTGATTACATGTTTATCGTGGTGTATTTTTTGTTTTTATTTCAGGAAAAAAAAAATCCAAGGATACAAACAGGGGTGTGTAGATATTTTTTACGTGTTTCACTAAGTTACTCAAATGGATATAATGGCGTCACTATACAAATATAAAGCGGGGGGAAAAAAAAACAGCCTTCCAATGCGAGATGCTTGAAAAGCGTGAGCGAGCGAGCGGCTCTTTTTCCAAAGTGTCAAAATTACAGCCACAATCAATTTTGATAATACCTCGGCTTCCTATATGCTTCCTCTTTTGCTTCTCAAAGGTAAATGGTAACAATTTTCTCCTTTCACTCTACGCCGCTTTCTTACTCATTTGGAAAATACGGAAGGTTTTTTTTTTTTTTTGGTGCTTTTTTTTTTTTTTTGTCTTTCGCCACAACGCTGAAAGCCTTTTGACCCAGCGAGTGAGGTTTTGTTGACAGATTGATGCTTTCACACTGACATTAGCTTGATTCGTCAACGTTCAGAGGCCGCTCGGCGCCCCCGTGGAACAAATGCCCTTGAATTCCCCCCCCCCCGCCCCAAATAATCCCCTTGTGCCACTCTCAGTGTAGAGCGGCGGGCAAAACGTCCACCTATTATTTGCCTTCCCGTCACTTTGTCTGCCTTCTTGCTAATCATTATATTTATCAAAGTGGCGCTTTCACCTTTTGACAGGTGCTGTTGTGGATGATGCGGATGAATCAAAAAAAAAAAAAATGGAAGACAAGGTGGCGACACAGATGCAACCTGACATTAAACCTTCATAGCGGTAAAAAGATGCAGACACAATGTAAATGCAACGCTTATGTAAAGGGGAGGAGCAACTTCGCTCATTGTATGGAGAGAATAAAGAGCAAACAAATTACTAAGGACGTTTTAATGGTTGAGTGATGATTAAAACTCAACCCTGATTTGTGATGACTTTAAAGGAAAGCAAATAAATGTAAGAATGGGGTTAGGGTTAGGGTTAGGGTTAGGAGCTGATTGGCTGACATGAATTTAATTATTTGACTGACCAACTTTTTTTGTCATGGAATAAATGAATTTATTATTATTATTATTATCATCTCAATGGGTAACTCATTCAGTGCCATTGACGGCTATAGATGTCCAATTTAACCGATTTGTGTCCACATAACGCCATCAATGTGTCCAAGCCAGAAGTGCAATAACGTTGAGGTTTTAGGAGTGTTTGGATTCTGCAACAGAGTCATGTTGTCTTAACGTACAAACATGAGGTATTGTCGAGCCCCACTTGGACCGCAAAGGGGAGTTCAGAGGGTCCAAAAACCTGCCCCCCTTGCCCAAGCACACACAAGACACCAACTTGTCAAAGAACCCTTTATGCACTGTTCTTTTTTTTTTTTTTTTTTCTTCCACAAGAAAAACTTTCTTTATTTCTATATTGTGATAGTTAAACCACCGTATGCATACATGACTTTTTATTTTTTTTTCATTCAAACGAGCACATAAATGAACATTCATAAGACAGAGAGGCAAACACATACGCACGGTGTCACAATTGGGTCATTTATGTCCCTCTCCGCACCCCACGTTCATACTTGGCAGGCGGCTGTGTTGTTTCAGCGGGCGAAGGAACGCACTTCACATTTATGCATCAGGAAAAAAAAAAAAAACACAGTCGCTGTGTGTGGTTGAAAAAAAAAAAGGGGGGGAATAAAAGTCTTTGTATGATACTCATCGAGTTCAACTAGTGTCGAACATGCAATTGATATCAAATTGATCAAACAGATTTGGGAGACTTTTTTTTTTTTTTTTTATGGGACGGAAGTTGTTCATTGGCCAGTTGGCTGCCACGCTCGTTGCCTAAGCTGGCACATCGCTGAGGTGGTCAGCATGCAATGGGTTACTATGTGTGTGTGTGTGTGTGTGTGTGTGTGTGTGTGTGTGTGTGTGTGTGTGTGTGTGTGTGTGTGTGTGTGTGTGTGTGTGTGTGTGTGTGTGTGTGTGTGTGTGTGTGTGTGTGTGTGTGTGTGTGTGTGACTCACTCCCACCTGCAGGGAGACAACGTGGTGCCAGCTGCCAGGCCTGGAGAGCATTAGTCAGAAGTAACATCTCTCCCTTTTGATACACATGTAGACAAATATTCGGCATACCACTGAATAATTAGTACATGACAGTGTGTACCCACCTGAGACCGGAGTGAAGGAAAAAAAAAAAATAGAAGCTGTTTAAATGAGCGTGGGGGGCATTGAGGACTTCATTTTCTTCTGATCGTTGCATTTAAAATTACACACATTTTTCCAAACGTCAACTATCCCAAGTGTGGCCTTGGAGCCTGCCCCGACCCCTCCCATCGCCTAAAACGCTATGAATGAAAGCGTTTGTTATGACAGCGCCGCTTCTCCATTACAACCCCGATGAGAACTAAAACAGCTTTTACCACAAAGCAAATCAGGCTTTGGTGCTGAAGCTGTGTGAGTGACACTGATCTCTCGGTGAGTGTGTGCGCGCCTGATCTCCATCCATCCGTCCATCTCGCCGTCCATCCATTTACTCTAAGCTCTTAAGCAGCGCTGCTGTTAAAAAGTCTCCTAAAACTCTAAGCCAAGAGAGATAACATGAGCGGCGGGGAGGATAACGTAGATGTCATGTCAGGCGCGCACAACCGCCGCCCAGTGTTCCTCCTCGTGTTAACAAAACCCATCACATCGCTGTCTGTCTGTCTGTCTGTCTGTCTGTGTGAAGGCATGCGGTAATCTCTTTTTAATCACCAGCTCTTATTTACCCCCTCCCCAAAAAAAAAAAAAAATTAATGTGTCGGAAAAGGGACAGTAGGATGATGGCGATCACGGCGGTGATGATTTTGTGATTAAATGATGCCATCAATGTGTTGTGGATTAACACGGCCATGGAAATAGATTAGTTCTGCAATGGGTTTGAGCGGGAGGCCTCCAAAGGTGCTCAGCATTTTTTTTTTTCTTTAAAGCGAGAGCTTGTGGGTTTGTTTGCTGTTAGCGCCACCGTCTGGTAAATGCAGACATGGCATTGAAAGTCATTCAGAGTTAAATAACCTGATTTGAAATTTAAAAAAAAATAATAATAATATATTTAATATTTAATACAAAAACAAAAAAAGCTCAACATTAATATTCTTTAATACAATACAAACATGATTTTTACATAAAAAGTTTTAAATCAAATGGTCCTCTCATTGTAAAAAAATAATATAAAATATTTAATACTATTTCTAAAATACTGCACATTTTTAACAAGACAAAAAATAAATGGCTATCAAGTGAATGCTCAAAGGGAGGGTAAAAGAAAAGGCAAATAGGAGACAAACAGGCCCCAGAAGAGGAAGCAAAGACGACTACACAAAGTGGCGCCGAGTTCATTAATTAGACTTTCAAATTGGACTAACTCAAGATGACAGCGCAGTTCTTGTCAAATCACATCAAGCCCCCCCGGCCAGAGGGAGGAAAGGGCGGCCGCACATGCTCAGAGCCAAACGTGGCTCTTTGGAGCTGAATGGCTGCCATCTTCCTCTCGCTCTCCTCCGTCTCCCTTGTCCCTGGCCCTCGCTCGCTCCTTTGCCTCGAATTACATCCCGACGCCTCTCTTGTGCTCTTGCGTGAATGTCACGGGCGCCTTAACGTGAAGTGACGGGACATCATCAACATCATTTTGGGGGACAAATGGAGGGTTCCTGCTTTTTGATCACAAACATCCAGATAGAATTATTTCCATGCGAAACAAAGTGTTGGGTTTGATTGTGCCACAACATCAGGGACACCTTAAATCTCAGGCAGGGGTGTGTAAACTTTTGTGCTCAAGGCCCAAGTTTGAATTTCTTTTTTAAAATTAACAATTTAAAAAAAAAAAAAAATCACATTGATGTTTTAATTCTAATATTTTAACCAAATATTTTATCAAGCAAAAATCACAAACACAGTCTATTCAATTGTATTTATATATAAAAATAAAGTGGACCAATGAACTAATTTAAAGTTGTTGTTTTTTTACCAGGTTACATTTCTTGCTCCATATTTAATTTGCTTTTTAATCCTTGGTGCTATTAAAAAAAAAAAAAAGGAAAGTACTGTTTTTGTGTGAATGTAATTTATTAAGCACGATTGCATGAGACAAGTCACTTCATGCACTTTGCACAATTTTCTTTTTCCATTCTCAGTACAATGCAAGGACAGTGAAAAGATTGCATGCGAGTTGAATTTTCCAGTCCGGGTTAGACCAGGATTGTCCAATCACTGGCTGTGCGGCCGCACTGCAAAGACAAAATAAGATTGACAAGGCCTTCTTTCGGGGGTCTCGTCACTAAGCAATAAAAGTTCTTCTCACCCAGTGCCTCTTAATTGCAAACAAATCACAAATGAGAAAAAATTGAAATTAAACACCCTTGAGCAAATCAGCCAGGCGACACAACAGAGAGGAGGAATAATAACAATCACAACCAAATGTTCCCCCAACCCCGTGACAGCTGCGGCGACAAATCCAATTATTTGCCTCTCATTCTGCAAATTTGTTCTAATGGTCCAAGTGAGAAAGTAAATAAACGCACGCGAAGGGGAAACAAAAGGATGTGATTTCTAATTAACTTGAAAGAGGAACAGGAAGGGCGACTTAGTAAACCCATCTTTCATCCGCAGCCTCGGACCACTCGTTTGTTTGTTGCACAATGTTGCCGCTCGCCTCCAAATGAAATGTCAACAGATTTAAAGGCGCGCTGTTTTGGTCGATTTTATTGTTCATTAAGCTTCCCCGCGCTTGTCCGAGGCTTCTTCGTTTTGCGGCATCTCGGCTTTTTGAAGATCACAAAAATATATATATATATATATTGCTGAGGCAATAATTGGGTTTGTGCAATTACGCCGGGCTTAATGAGAGAAGGCAGGAGTTTGCCACTCGGGCCTCTATCTCGGGATGAAGCCACAAAGCACATTGTGCAAGTGGGGGGGGGGGGGGGGGGCATTCTGAAGGCACCCGAGCAGCACGCACATCTCTCATGAGGCCTGCATGATAGATGGAGCGCTCATCTCCTGCTTCACAGTGATTACAAAAACAATAATAAACAGATTTAGTTCACTTCTGAAAGAGTTTTTGTGAAATAAATGTTTGTCTCTCATCTCGCAAACGCCAATTAAACTGTGGATGTTTGGGGGGGGATCTGCGCCGTTGTGGGAGTGGTCAGAGCCAATTTGTATGATAATGACCGATTCAAAAAAAAAAAATAATAATTCTGATTGAAATTTTTCAAGGCAATACCAACCTGAATATCTGTGAGTTGCTTGCAAATACGAGCACTCAGCTGTGAACTTTTGTCCTGACAGGGAATGTGCAAGCGCTATACAAAAAGACACAAAATATAAATAATAGTGCACTGTGAACATTTGCATCATTTAGTTTATTAGTAAAAATATTTTTGACTATGATTCAAAGTCAAAGTCCGCTTTATTGTCAATTTCTTCACATGTTAAGACACACAAAGAGATCGAAATTACGTTTCCTACCTCTCCCAAGTAAACGATTTCCCCCACTGGGCAGATCATACAAGCAGTGCCCGAACCAAACACCTGCTTGACGCGGCCCTGCTTGAGAGCTCCGCAGAGCTCGGCCATGTTCAGGTAGCGCTCTGATACTTTAAATTCCCCCTTTATGTTAGAGGGAAGAACATTAGGTTAAGGGGAAGTATGATGAAAATAAAATGCGTTACCCATTTTCTGGTGAGTTCCAGGATGCTCCGTCGGGTAATGCCTGGGAGGATGAGGCCGTTCAGTGGTGGCGTCGCAAGCTCTTCTTCTACAAATTTGAAAAATATGGTAAAAAATAAAATAAAAAGATTGTGTCTGTCAGGATGGACTGACCTCCGTTGTCGTTGATCCAGTAGACAAAGATATTCATGGTTCCCACTTCAGTGATTTGATGGTCCTTGCCGTACAGCCACAGAACCTGTTGACATCCACTGTCCTTTGCCTCATATTGCGCAAACAGCGTGCCACCATAGTTCCTGGCAAAAATAAGGT
Source organism: Syngnathus leptorhynchus (assembly GCF_054491065.1). Classification (NCBI taxonomy): domain Eukaryota; kingdom Metazoa; phylum Chordata; class Actinopteri; order Syngnathiformes; family Syngnathidae; genus Syngnathus; species Syngnathus leptorhynchus. Next base: position 5,247,815 of record NC_141215.1, read on the forward strand.
CAATAACAACCCACATAGTGATCTGACAATAATACTATACTGGCTTCTCACCCTCCCATCTTGCAGTCTCCGGTCCCTCCTTCCCAGGCCCGTGTGTACTTCGGGTCGGCCCACAAGGATATCTCTTTGGACGCCGTAAAGTAAGAACCCACGGGACTCATGATGACAAACAGCAAAGCTCGGCCAGGCTTTTCTACAGCCAGAGATGGCTAGAATGCAAGGAAATATTATTTCGTATGTGTTGATGACCTTAAATGGTGGCTACTTGGTACCTCGGTGCTGATCAATGTAGGTCTGATGTACAAACTGGTTGTATTGGAGGAAGGGATCCAGTTCTGATCGAGTTCTACAAGTTTCCTGATACACTCGAGCAACTCTGATGGGTCGAATATCTGAAAGAGGAAGTACTGTACTTCGAAAGTCTATGAAGTCATGCGGTGTACCTCAAGGCTCAATCTTAGGTACTTTATTGTTTCATTTAAACTGTATATGCATTTTTCGACCCACTATTTTTTTTTACATCCTACTTACTGGTAGACAAGCTCTCCTTGCTGAGATGACCATGCGTTCCATGTTGAGCATCGGCCTGAAGAGACGTACTCGATTGTCATCCCCACGGTAAGCCTTGAGACCTTCAAACAGCTGTGGAGAATAAGTTCAGATATTACTTGGGAGTGTTCTAAATTTCTTACCAGGCTCATTTATTTCACCTGAATTCCATAATGCAGTGATGAGCAGGCTGGGTGAAGCGACAGGTCCTTGAAAGGCCGGATGAGTGGCGCCCGCCAGCCCTCGGAGGCGTCCCACTCGATGGTCAGCATGTGGTTTGTGAAGACCGTCCCGAAGGTGCACACATCGGGCTGGGTTACCGGAGCCGTGGGCAGCTTGATAACAAGGTCTGCTGCCTAAGCACGTGAGTTATCGTGACACGCTAAAATCATCATTTGTGTTTCATATTATCGTGTGACGCTTATTGAACAACAATATATTAATAAATAAAAATAAATAAATAAATCATATTTAATATGGGTGTGATGCTTATTGACCAACAATATACTAATAAATAAAATAAATAAATGTTCTCAACTGATTCGATTAAAATCAATCTAAATTTATTGAATTTATTTTTAATGAAAACACCTCATTTTGACACTACCAAGAGGGATCACGTCAAATGAAACAGTACCTTGAGGCACACCATGTGACCAGGTTAGTCTACTCGACAAGATGACAAGTGACCAAAGCACTGCACTTTTGTTTTATAGTTTGTTGTATGACATGATTTCATTATTTTCTTTGCGCTTTATAAACAATATGACACATGAGGACAAATCTTAGCATGCGTCATAATCCCCCCCCTCACTGTTACCGCCATACATCCGTTCACACACTGTGCTTGTCAAGTGCTTAAGTGGCTATAAATACGAAATGAGCATGCTGTGTCTGTCTTCCAGTCAAAGTAGATAAGGCCCACTGTGCATTTAGTACTACTCAGGGATTGGGACCAAATATTTGTTAGGTGTTCTCTGAGCAAAAAAAAAAAAAAAAACAATGTCCATGAAGTTGGCACGAAATGAAAGTGAGAGTGTGTGTGTGTTGTGAGTAGCTTAATCTCTACCAGATCGCTTCGGCTACTTAGTGTGAACTGGGACAGTGGATTCTGCTAAGAGAACCAGACTAGATTGTAAGGACACTCGGTCCGATTCTGATGGAGTTACTAGTCAATAAAAGTACTGGATGATACTTTCCAGGCAGTTCTTGATATTTTAGATTCTTCTGTGGGATTTTTTTTTTTAAAGTGTGAATCATCAAGATGCTGCAACTGAGGGTAGGTGCTTTACTTTGTCAACTATAAAGCATCAAAGTATACCTTGAAGCTTTGAATTCGGCAATCACCGTTCCTGCTTGGCACGTCCATGCTGGGAGAACACTAAAAAATGGCAAAATAAACACAGAAATATGGATTTTAGGTTTGTTTTTCTTATAATGATATTTTCTTATAATAATATATAATGATCTAATGTGGTTCTTGAAACTTTTTACTCCAAGTCCCATTGTGACTGACATTTGAAAATTAATTTTTAATCCCATTCCCCAATTCCTCCCCACCTGTTAATTTTAATCCAAAAATATTTTATTGTAACGTGTGGTTTGGATAGAAGTCAACCAATTTTAAGAAATGAAATGAAGTTGTTGGAATTATTTGCACAATCTCTGTGATGTATCCATTTATTCTTATTTACCTGAAATGGAAAAGCAGTCAGGTTGAATTTGGAATGTGTCCGCCCTACTGTTTTGCTGACCGACTTATGATTTTTTAGGAAACGTTACGTTTGTTCCGCCTTGTTGTGTTTACCACTTCCTACCACATAGTGGTGCCGTTGACTTACTTTTTTTTTTAGAGCGCTCTGCTAATGCGCATGTGCGAGAAGGGAACGGTGAGCTTGATTGCCAATCGAGCCCGTTCAGGTAACAATTTATTTTTGTCTTTGGAGCTTGTTTAAGGTAAGGTTATTATTATTATTCTGTCAAATTCTTCAGGTGTTTATTTGTTATTTGCATTGATTGACTTCTTGCTTGTGGGGGAAAAAACAATTTTTAAAAAGAACTCTCAACCTTGTTATTTAAATGCAAAATATATCATTTATGTGGTGTATTAATGAATGCATCTTATAGAAACCCTATGATTGTTTTCATGTTTGAGCATTAATTGAATTTATTTTAATTACCTGCACCTGGTGTCTGAAGGCTTTTTCATTTACCTGGAAAATTATTTTATATTTTTATTTTCCATTTATTTTGCTATTGTGTGTATGATTTAAAATGTCGATTTACTCTCAAGTCAAACTTTTATATAAATATGGAGATCTTAAATCAATTTATATTTTAATATATAGTGGGCTATAAGTAGCTAGTCTACCTAGATATACTTTAAATGTATTTACTATTTCTACGTGACCCAACTTGTGTGTCCCCAGACTCCAACCACACTTGTTCATGGCCTACACAATCCAGCCAACACGCCGCCACAACCCGGTGGATAGCATCTGCCGCAAACTTCAGACCATCCAGTGGCGGGGTGACCGGGAGGCCAATAGCCCCTTCGGAATCCCCAAACTGTCCTCCAGCAGCTACGACAGCCCCCAGTGCGGCCTCAGGCGTAACCTGGAAGCCATCTTGAAGAAAGGAGTCCACGGGCGAAAGGAGAATCCCAACTGTGCACCATCTCAGAAGAACATGGATCCCGCCGTTCCATCATCTCCAGCGAACATCACATACAGCATCACTAGTGTTGGCAGAAGCGGAGTAAAACCATTGAAGCAGAAGTACTGCTCCACTCCCAGTATCACACATGAGACCAAAGACTCCCCTTACTTCACTTTCACACAAAGCGGACCTCAATCGGTAGAGTCCGATAAATCCGTTCTCTCTCGTACCTTCACCCCAATTCGGAACACCGTCTCGTATGAGCTGAACTTCAGCCCCGGCAGCACGGCTAGCTCCACGGAGGCCGAGCTACCCTACCCGGCTTTGGTTGTCCGGAAGCTATCACTGGGAGATGGAGGTAAGATAAAAAAGAAAATCAACAATTGGTTAGGGTTGGTTGTCCGGAAGCTATCACTGGGAGATGGAGGTAAGAGAAAAAGAAGAAAATCAACAATTGGTTGTGTTTTGAACTGATTTTCAAAATCTACCATGTAGAAAATGGTTGACCTTTACATAACGTGTAATTTTACGGCTTCTGTCATTGGCCGCCTTGGGGTGGTCATGTGCTGGCTTAGAAAACACGCCGGCTTCTGAGAGCAACAACATGGCAGAAGTTAGCCTCATCTGCGAGGAGAATCTCCTCGACACCATTTTCCACGCTTGTGACACGCAGCGTCGAGGTATTTCTTTTTTTTCTCCAGGCTAATCTTAAAAGATAAATGATCCGTCATGATTTTGATCTCTTCTATTAGGGAAGGTGTACGTGTCCCACATTGTGGACTTTTTGCGGCACACCACCAGCCGCACTTCGGAGGACCGAGGACTGGAGGAGCTCTGCAACATGCTGGATCCCGAACGCAAAGACGTTTCCATCGACCTGGATACGTATCACGCCGTCATGAGGGAGTGGATCGACGACTGCCGCAACAACAGGTGAAGGAACGACGACTCTTCATCGGTGTCTGTTAACAGCGCTTATTTTTTTTCCAAGGGAGGAGTCATCAGAAGATGGAACCCAGGATTTGGTCAACGCTGGTGTTTATCCAATATTTTTTGGGGGTTTTTTTGGACCTATTTTCCTCTGATGGTGTCCTTTTGTGTCGTAGCCAGAAAGACCATCAACATGACGTCGGGAAGCTTGGAGGGCTTTGGAGGCGAGGCGTCCAAAGCAGAATTGTACGTCGAGATAATGAGTCACCTTCAAGGCTGAATTTATATTTTAAATCTTTTTTTTTTTTTCTCCAGTGAAACATCAGAGCTGGTTTACTGCCTCGCCGACCTCCAGATGAGCAACCAGAAGCTCCAGGAGGAGGTAAAGAAGTTGAAACAGACGGTGGAGATCATGGAGGAGAGCAACCAAAAGCTGGTGGATGAGAACGAGGTGTTGCGCAACCAGATCAGAGCGTAAGATGTCCTAATGGCTACGAGATGTTTTCCCACTCTCACCCCCCCCCCACACTCTTCATTTCCACAGTCACCAGCAGCTAATCCACAAAGAGAAGATGCTGCACGACGAGGTGGAAGAAATGAAGGCCGCTCTGAGCTGCACGGAGGAAGACAGAGCTCTCGCCTCCGCACGAAGCAAACACGTGGTCGGACCAATCTCGCCGCTCGCAAACTGCCGCACGCAGAAAAATCAAACTGCTTCCTTGTTTTCCAGGAGAAAGAAAACCAAGATCTCATCGCCAAGATTGCTTCACTGGAGGATGAGGTAGATTTTTTTTTTTTTAACGTGTTTTAAGGGCGTGGCTAAATCTCCTCTGATGGATTTGCAGAACTTCAAGGTCACCATGGAGATGGACAAGCTTCAGAAGAGAATAGCGGAACTCTGTGACATCAACGGTGACCTTGAGGCTAGCAATTTTAATTTTTTTGTTCCTATTCATCATTTTGCTTTTCGTCAAGGGTCTCTCAATAAATGCCGCTTGCTTGCGTAACGTCGACGTCCTCGTCCTTAGGTGCAGATTCACTCTTTTGATACAGTCATCGCTGAAAAGGAATCTCTTATACAAGAGGTCATTGTCCTATTCAATTGATTTTATTTATTTCATTTGAGGTCTTGCAAAATATTTTTATTTTTTTTCCACAGCGGAGCAGACAGATAGAAGATCTCAAAGCGGCAGTGGAAGAATATTCGTCCATCACGGAGGTCGGTGTTTTGAAATCTTTACACTATCCTGCTCCTTTTTTTTTTGCAAATGTTTTATGTATTGCCTGTTTTTGATATTATTTTCTCCAGTTACTAAGGGCCGACAAGAGCAAATTGGAGAACCACATGCAGGTGATGCATCAAGACCTTTCAGGGTGAGTTTTGAATAGAAACTGTGCCATGAGACATTATCAGGTGTGCCTCAGGGAAATGTTTCAAATCTATTTGAAAGTGTTTAAGTCTGCCTGTTAAATCATTCCCAGAAAAGTGGCATCATCACCAAAAACACACATTTGAATAGCTTTCCAGATCTCATCGAGAAACACAATGAATAGGGGCTGAGGATTGATCCCTGGGGAACTCCGCGTACACTTTATGCCTTTTTATCTTTTCAATTTCCTTATCAATCTACCATGATCAATCTGTGACTCTTTGCAGCGCTGGAGTTTCCCTTTCGGTGGCCTACAGACTGAACCAGAACGCTTCAGGGTCCCTGCAGACCGAGCTGGCCTTGGCTCAGTCACCACTGGAGGTCAGCATTTCGCAGCTGACCTGATTTAGATGAATATGAATGTTTGGCTCTGTTCTTTAGAACGTGTGTTTTTCCTCGCCGCTGGATGAAACTCTGGACAAGGAAGTACTGCTGCTGATGCAGGGACCCAGCCCTGACATCATGGCTCTGGAGTTCAAGAAACTCCTCAACAGACTGGTAATGAAGTGTTGGTAGCCCGAGGGCATGAAGCACTTCTCCTCAGCCTTCCATACATAACAGTATAGTTTAAAAAAAAAAAAAAAAACTTGAGTGTGTATAATGAGCCAACCTGTTCATGTTTAGTCACTATGTTGTGTCATTCTTCCTTCCTGTGTGTCGTAGAAGAGCGATTTCAGAGAAGACACCAACACGGTCGTGTCCACGCTGAAAGCCTTGCTGAGCGAGGACACCAAACCAGGCGGCGACACTCAAACCAGTCTTGAGGTGCTGTTGTATCTCCATCCCAGTTCTGTTTCCCCCACACAGCATTGTATAACTCTCTCGCAGCTCTGTTTATTCGGTGTGTTGTAGCGTGAACACAGCTCGCTCTTGACTAGCCTCCTCTTTTGTCCCACCACCCTCCACTCTGCATTCATTAGACACGTTCGACCATACTGCCGTTAACACACACACACACACACACACAGTTGAGTGCCGGTCAAAGTGAAGAGTCAGCTTCATGGAAATAATTTTTCTGGTCTTGTATTTCGACAGGCGGTGCAGGTTGAGCTTGACGCCACAAGAGAAGATTGGGCCTTGAGTTTGGACCAGCTGGCGCAGTACACAGACTCCATCGAGAAGGAGCTGGTCAAAATGGCCGGGAATATGAGGAGGTCACGAACGGAGATCCTGCATCTTTCAGTCAGGTAGTCTTTGTTTTTTAGTCTTTTTCTGATTTTCTGTTCATTAGAGGGGGAGGACCTCAAAGAGGCCCGGCTCGCTATGCTTGGGTTAGGGCCAATTCTGGGCTTCAGCATGATTGTGTACAATGGGAAAGATAGGATATAGTTTTTTCCTTTGGTAGGAGTATCTAGAAAAATATTTTTTTTAACAAACCTCAAAAATTCTTCCGAAAAAGCTGATGAAGATTCATTCGACGTTAGTGTCGGGAATGGGTGGAAATGTGAGGAAAAATTCCTGGAAAAATCTAAAAAGTCCAATAATTTTTAGGTCTAGCACCTGGGGGGGCCCAAAATTATTTCAGGGGGGCCCGTGCCCCTGCGCCCTTCCTCCTTAGCACTGCCACTGACTGTACTGATAAATTAGCTTCCTGAATGAGTGCTTGTGTATGTTCTCCTTGGTTTTAAAAATCCCTAAAACTGGTTTAAGACCTGCTGTTCAAGTAAATGTGTGTGCGTTCACAGCATGTGCGTGTGTGAGGGTGCACCGCTATATAAGGGTCACTGTGGTTCAGTCCCAGTCCAGTCAGAGAGAGGTCAGACTGCTGCTCAAAAACTCAACCACAGTATCTTTAACTGGCCTTTCAAATAAAATAAAAAACAGTATTAGACAATTTGGAGGATTTGTGGGCCAGTTGGAGAACTGGCGCTGGTCACCCTGGGAAACAAAATGGGACACTGCATGGGCCTGCGGATTGGGTACAGTATGTCCGCACGATATCGCTTTCTAGGAACTCCAGCTGTTGGACTTGTACTTGATGGAATGTGTTTTGTCGTGTAGGGTGCAGGATCAGGAGAACCAGAAGCGGCAGCTCGGTGAAGAACTAGAGCAGCTCAAGACCCCTCAAGATAGCAGAGAAGCTTCGTGCCAGACACCCGGACCTGAAGAAGAGGTCAGTTGGAGGCGGGGAGATTGCCTTGAGGTTTTTCTGATATGTCTCGTTCTTTGGAAGACCGGGGAGGATCTGGAATGGGATGAGGAATACGCCCTTCAAGATATCCTGAAAAACGAAATAGCGGGGAGCGGGACGGACGGCGGACAGACGGAAGACGAGAGGTGGACGGTTGTGAACGGATCGGGCGTAGGAGAAGCGAGGGACTCGTCCACCCCTGTTTCGGCCAAACCCGAGGACAGTCAATGTCTTGCAGGTAAGTAAAATATTATTTTTATGTCACATGTGAAGATTTATAAAATATTTTTGGGAATCAGGGATTAGATAACACGTCCGTCTGTAATCCTTGAATCCAAGGATGCTCAGCCAGCCTTGACGCAGTTCACACAAGTTTGGGAAGCCGGCGTAAGAAGACCCCTGCCTTCTATGGCGGTTCCAGTCCGAGCGCTCGTGTGTGTGTGTGAAGGAAAATGTGTGTGTGTGTCAAAGCGTCTTCCTCAAGGCCCTTCTATGGCCAGGTGTGAAGATGTCCCAGCGAGCAGTAATCCTCTTCATTCCTGTCTTGCATGAGTGGCTGGCAGGCAGAGACAAAAAAAAAAAAAGAAGAAAAATTGTGTGAACGGTCACTAATGCCACTTTGGCCTAAGGGGATGAGATTCGGACTCCTCGGCCCCTCCCTCTTTCCTCAAATGAGCTTTTATGGAAGAAGGTGGGGTTACCATTCAATTTCCTTTTTCTGATGTCTTTTTTGTGTGTTGCAGGAACTCCTGAAGTAAGGGGGAGCCAACCTTGTTTGCAGGTAAAATTAATTATTGCAGGTAATGTTCATAAAAATCCACCTGCAGCCATTGCAGATTCAAATTGCTTCTATTTCTGAATTTAAAATAAATTCCAGATTTATTTTATATTTATAGATTTATTTATTTATTTATATTTTACATTTTTTATATTGTATTTTTATATATATTTGATATATATATATTCAAATACAAACTAAGAGTTCATGTTCATAAAAATCCGCCTGCAGCCATTGCATTTCAAACCTTGTCTTCTATTTCTAAATCCATGTTTTTTTGTTTTTTTTATTGTTTTTTTTCCCCTCAGAACGAGGCAACGGTACCGTCGGACGCCCACTCGCAAGCTGTCATCTCCGAGCACCCAGCGGCGGATGCCCCGTCCCACTCAGAGAGCCACGGTAAGACCGCCGCTTTTGTTCAACCTCAGCTCAGATAAAAACAAAGCAGCATAGAAAATTGATTGTGGAATAAATACGCCGTTAATATTTCTTTTTCGGGGGGGGCGGGGGCTTTTCTGCACAGAGACAGAAACCACATCGTCTCAGTCCGTAACGCAGAACCTGAGCACCTCGTCTGATCAGGACCCAACTAAGATGCCCACGACGACGGAAAACCATCCAGATGAGGTCACTCCGACAAACGAGAGGTGAAAAAATCAGATTCTCAAACGTGACATCACCATTTTTAGCCATCATTTCCCTTTAACGAGATCCTGGCCCACATTTGCTAGTCAAAGGTTTTCCTGTCTGTGGGAGGAGTTGCACTGGCCAAATAGTTTCTCCGCTGCCATGCTTTGCATAGCATCAGCCTACCGACAACACACACACACACAAAAATGGAAGCTGTGTACTCAGAAAGTTGTTGAAATGGACTCTTCTGCGCACAGCGTCCAGCCGCTCGGCGACGACCACGAGGGGGGAAGCGAGGAGGCCGAGGTGAGCCGCGTAATATCACATGAGAAGCTTTTTTTTCAATGTGAAAGGGAAACGGCTTCCTCTATTTTGTGCTCCGCGACACTTCCTCCGTTCTCATTCTGCTACTTTGCTTTCAATGTGTTTTGAAATTGCTTCATTTTTTTTTTTTAAACCGGCCATTATGTACTTTTATGGTCTTGCGCAACATCCTGTTGTGTGGCGAAGAGTCAGAACACTCACCTTACTCCATCGTGCGAATATTCACTCCACCTCCGCCACTTAGCGTCGTGCTAGCGTTGGCGTGTCTCCTCACACACACATACACACACACACACACGCGCGCAGTTGCAGAGCTCTCCATTATGTAACAATTCAGCCAAATGCATCTCTTCCACACACAAAACGGGAACAGGTATGCTCCGTTTCTTACTTTGGTAACTTCTTCAGAACCTGAACCTGGACCAGTCCGCACCCAAACCGGCCGCAGGGGACACGTGAGTGCCGTCAGAACCTGGCATCTGCTTCTGTGGTGGATATGCGGTGTAGACGGTGACGTTGTGGGTTGTTTTTTTTTTAGTTCCGGTCCGCTTCCTGTGTTGGTTGAAGAAGAGGAAAGCCAGCAAGAGGGCAACGCCGCAGTGTCAACCGAACAAGCCGCCATGGCAGGTAGGAAACCCGGGGGGGGGGGGCGGTTCTAGCATGTGAGTACTAGTTTTGGCACCCACACGCGTTTTCCTCAAGGGACAGAACCGCTCGACGATATCGACGTAACCGCTCAGACTGACCGTCAGCAGGGAAACGCATCGGCGCTGGAGAAGGGCCAATCGGAAAGCGGCATGACCTCGGATTCGAGTAAATCGGGAGAAAATAAGAAAGAACTTGTAAGATTGAGCAGATTTGGTGTGTGAGGTTAAAGTTGCACGACACTAATGCTTGCTGTGGACTTGCAGGAGTCTCAAGAGGCGGACGTCGCAGAAGAACCAAAGGCAGAGCGGGCCAAACCTGAAGCCGAGTTGCCGAGCATCTCCGCTCGGACCGACTCGTGCAAAGAGGATAAGCAAAGGTAACGCGACGCCGCATTTACATCCGCTAAAAATTCGGCTAATTGCTCATGTTGTCTTTTTCAGCAGCCTGTCAGCCAACGACAAAGAGATTGAGGTGAAGCACGTTTTGTAAGAATGAGGAAAATCCCAGGGCGCCATGAGCGTCTAATTTTTATCTTTTTTTTTTTCAGTCCGAGTTCCAGCGTTTGGCTCTGGGCTTCAAGTGCGACATGTTTACATTAGACAAGAGACTCCGGCTGGAAGAGCGTTCGCGCGATCTGGCCGAGGAGAACGTCCGAAGGGAGGTGTCCAGCTGCCAGGGATTACTTCAGGTCCAATATTTTACTTCTATTCAATCTGTGTTGTCCAAACTACGGCATGAGGGCCATTTACGGCCCATTTGATATTTCAACGTTTTTTTTCTAGGCTCTGACTCCTTTATGCGAAGATGACAACCAGTCAATGGAGATCATCCACAGGCTCCAGAAGAACCTGGATATCCTAATTCAGTCCATGACCCGAGTGTCAAGTCGCTCCGAGATGCTCGGAGCCATCCATCAGGTATGTGTGTCGTTTTTTTGGGTTTTTTTTTTGTAGTAATCATTGGGGCCTTGGCAGGAAAATCGTATCGGAAAGGCGGTGGAAGTGATGATTCAGCACGTGGAGAACTTGCGGCGGGTCTACACCAAGGAGCACGCCGAGCTACTGGAGCTGCGGGAAGCGCTCATCCAGAACGAGAGGTCGTTCGGATCGCACTTCGACAGAGGTCAACTCCGTCGACGTGCGTTGGAAACACCCCGGAGCGTTTCCGCTGACAACCTTTTTTTTTTTTTCCAGATGAATTCCGCGGCAAGAAACCGACAACATCGCAATACTACAAGGTGCAAACTCACCTAATCGCATCCACATATGTGTGTATAAAGTTGTGGTGACTTCATTTTGGCCCCGCCCCCTCGCATGTAACCACCCAGTCATCAACCCGGCGGGTTAGCATAGCAGCAATTCCTCGCTCTGCTGGAGGCAACATGCACTACGACATGGTGAGGACGCTTTGCCCCTTGTCATCACCTCATATCCTCCATTTATTTTAAGATCACTACATTTTATATTTCTATTATAATTAATGTGCTTGTCATGCCCACTCCAGACCAAACTACAAGACGGTGGTGCGGAAAGTGAAGCTGAAAAACTCACCAGGAGATCTCCATGGTGAGTGTTTTTCATTCATCTCGGTGTGCCTAAAGCTTATAATTATGCCACTCTGAATTTTTATCTCAAGCCGTTAGAGTCACTCGAAATGACTTTCCTCGCACGACAGAACCGCGGGAGTTCGGGTTGTTTATAACCTTCCCTATATGTTGATAATGGTGGTTTCCAGGAATGTCACGGGAAAGAACATGGCGCGCCCCCCACTTAAACGCTTTGTTAGCTCTGGCTCCTGGGTTGACACTGAAGAGTCCTCTGTCATGATGAAGGGGTAAGGAAGGTCTCAGTGTTAGCTGCCGGTTGTGTTCTGAGAGTCAAAAGCTTGGAATCGGAACCGGCATCGATGCTACCATCTGTTACAATGTGTGTCCCGTGTTGCATGTTTGTTGTCGGGCAAGATATAATGTTGTCGTTTTGTTTTTAATTTGAAGCAAGAATCACTTTTGTGTGTTTGCTAAATGTCTACTAGCAATAGCATTGTCCCGCTCTGAGGTTTTAATTTTTGTGGAATTGTTTTTCATTGTTTCATCAGTTGGTTTTAGCAATAGTTGTAATTTGTTTTTGTTTTTTTGCAATTGTTTTTCCGTGTGTATTAGCAATAGCATTTTTCTGATATAACTAGGTTTTTTTTTCTGGAATTCCTTTTCTTATATTTACAATATATTTACCAGATGCACGACAAACTACTAACCGAGATGTTTCTGGTATTTTGTACAAAAAAAACTGACCGATTTTTGAGGCGTCACTAAAGCAAAAGTTCTTAGCATAAAGTCACTGTTCTTGCCCGGTTGGCGCGGCGTGCCCACAGGACGGCGCGCAATAACTCGGACCCCCAGCCAGTCAAGGAGCTGGAAGAAGCTACGCCGGAGAGGAGGAGGTCCAGTCTCAGTGAGCTGGGCAGCAAAATCACCTCGCTCATTCTGCCCCTCAAGACGTTAGTTTGCCTCTACGCCAATTAAAAACAATGGAAGAGTTCATCATTTTGTTCTTAGGTTGGAAATGATGAAAGTCTTCCAGGTTGTTCTGGGCTTTTGCGTTTTTCATTTCTGCTCAGATCTTTGTGCCGTCTCGCATGAATCTCAAGTTGTGTCTTCCGAGATCTTCTAACAGTTCTCGAGTCAACCGTTTTCTTCTGCTTTCCTCCTTTCACGTACTTCAGAAGTCAGGATGAACTCTTTGTAATGCTGTAAGTGGACAGCATGCAAATTTATGTGCGTCATTTGCCCACCTGACTCATCATGAAGTGTTTTAAAAGGCAAACCCCGGCAACATTTTCTCCTACTTTTCCTTGCGCTTGATTCTGCTTCTGCTGCTGCTGCTGCCATCATTTCAAGTACTTCCTGATGAGCAATTTATTTTTTTCCATCTTTGTCATCAAGCTTCTCAACTGCATGGAATGAGCATGCGGCGATGCCTTTCTGCCATCTTTCTCATCCCGTCACATCGTTCTCATTTACTAAACGCCTTTTCCGCATCCCATCCAGTCCAAGCTCCTCATCCAGCCCGGTGTCTTCGGACCAAGGTCTGTCTCAGTCTCTGGCCCATAGCCTGACATCCACACGAGCGACGGCAGCTGAGGTGGCTCGAGGCAGCAGGGGGCTTTGGCTTTGGTTAGCCATGGTGCTGATCCTCGTAGGTAAGGTCGCTTAAACCGTTCGGGACGATTTCGAAAAATATTCATATGCTAATGGTGTCACCTCGTTAGGTCTCCTGGCCTTGTTGGCCAATCTGGTGATGCAACCGGCAGTCGACGCAGCCCCAGCGGGCACCGGTGACTCCTGGATGGCCATCCAACAATTGCTCTGGCCTTACACGGGCCTCCGACACAATGGACAGCCCCCGGTTTAGCCCCCCGACCGCCACTTTCGGACCTTACGTTAATGAGGCCTTCTCTAGATTTGCCCGCCCCTCGTGCACTTTGGAAGGGTGGCGACTGCACGCGTCAGTACCGGAGCCTTAAATTCCCACGTTGTCCGATTTTTATGTCGTTAGCGCACGTCTGAACCGTTCAAGGACTGCTTTTGAAGCCCACTTCATGGTAATTCTATTCATGTCCTTGGCAGAGATTTTATAACTTTTTAAAACTGATAAACACTGGTAATAAAAACATTGTAAGTGTTTTTAAAAACTATTTATGACTACTTTTGGAGTGAGTGATACGTGAATTTATTTAACTGTGACAGTCTTCACCACCAAAGTTATTTTTTGCCTGTTTTGCTGTGGTTGTCATTGTTTTCAACTTTTATATGTTCCCAAAGATGCTTGAAAATTTGAATAAATAAAGTAGCCCAATATTCTAATAGATTGTTTTATTCCGCACAATATTAGCAAAACATTAGCGGTCTGGTGGCGCAGAACAGACTTTGAACGGTGTCCACGAAGATGAAGTGAGCCTCTCGGGTTCGACTAATCCCTTCCGGGCTCATGTTGTCTTGCAGCATGTGGATAAAGGTAGAGTGAAACTCGCTTTCGGGATGGTGGTCGGGGCAGAAAGCCTCGCTCGTTTCCGTTATCTCCAACTTCTGGAATCTCTTAGGACCAACCTGGTAGAGATTCCACGAGTCTTCGGGTACCGGATCTATGCCCTGGTGCTCGCAAACCTGACATGGAAAAATACATTACAAAATTACAGAATTTCTGGAGGTTCTCAATCCAATACTCACTTTGACCACAATATATTGTGGACCACATTGGGCATTCCATTTGCTCCATGAGAAGGTGCAGACTGATGCAAACAAGGACATCTGTTCATAGGCAGCGTGTTCCCTACGTGGGTCCTGTAGACAAAAGTCACAAAGTCTACAATTTGTAAAACCCGATAGAAGATGTGGTTGGATGGCGACCTTGCGGCAGGAAGTGACAAATTTGTCGGTGTGTTCGTTGACAAAGACGTTGATGCCCGCCTTGATCATGGCCTGCTGTAGATCAGGAGCACTCATCCACTTGCCAAAAAGATTGGCGAGGTTCAACTCTCGGTCTGTTTGCAGCATGCACTGATCCCCCTGGGACACGGACAACAAAACAGATTCATAAACATCTCCTATGTTCTCCTCAACGTTCTCCGATGTCCACCTGAATGGTGATGGTGAGGTCAATGAGCGCCCCGTGGATGGTGAAGAGGGCGGAGTCTTTGCTCAGCGGCCGTAGCTCCCAACTCCGGAAGGGAAAGTTGGCGTAGGTCTTCTGCATAAACACGAAAGGGTAGAAGGAGTCCATCTTGAAGGACACCTTTGTCACCGGACCCGTCTCCTCTTGCACCACTTCCTCCTCCTCCTCTTCCTCGTCCTCTTCCTCCTCCTCTTCCTGTGCATTCTCTTGGCAAGTAAAGTCGCTGATTCCGTCCATCCTCCAATACTTGGCTAAGGATCAGAGAAGAATAACAATGGCGAGTTAAGGGGGCCTTGCCCACCCTTGGCCACTCTTAGAACTGCCACTGCTGGAACTTAAAAATGAACTAGAACCGAGATGTACCTACCTTCTGCATCCCAGCGACCCACTCGAGGGGTTTCTAGGAAGACCGCCGTGTCGGGGAGCCTCACAGACACACCGACAAGTGTGGAAGCGGATTCCTCATCTTCTGATTTCTCAGGAATATACTGGAAAACTTTCGACCTGCATTCCGACACCTATAAAGCACAATGGAAGCAATCATCCTGAAATATTTGAACTATAATGAATGTTTTGAGCTACCCTTCGGATCTCCCAGCCATTGATGTGAATAGATTGTGGCGGAAGGTAGAACATTTCGTAGTAGAAGACTCCGCCCAGAGGCGTGTACATCCTCAGGTCCACCACCTCGTCGCCTTCGTTGGAAAACACATCGTCCTCTTCAGGTGGCGGTGGGGTCGGCTCGGCTGGACCGAAGGTGAGAGAAATGTCTAATGGCTTGTCACTGGAGGAGTACCTCAAGGCTATATACTAGGACCCTTACAATTTGTACTATTGTCCAAAAAGAGGCTAAAAAAATATTGACGTGGACCTATGGGGGCTCACCTTCGACGACCTCCACCTGCGTTACAACCTGGCTCTCACCATCCTCTGTATGGGTACTGTCTCTTGACAGTTGACTTTCTGAACCCTCCATTAAAAAAATAAAAACATCACTGTATTAAATCCAATATGCTTGGTTTTAAGGTGTTGTATAGAGTGGCCTAACCTTGGTGTCCTCAGAATATTGGGCCATTGACACTTCCTCTTCTGCTTGTTCCTGCTCCTCTTCAGGTTCCTCCTTCTGCTCCTCCTGCATCTCCTCCTGCATCTCCTTTTCCCCCTCCACCTGCTCCGTTACCTCCTGCGGAACCTCGTCGAATACGGTGAGCAGCCTGGACACCACATGGCAAGGGGATGAAGATAAAAATCCCAGATAGCGATGAAGGGGTGTTTGACAGACCTGGGAGGGGGGACGGTTGTTTTCACGTGGGTTATCCTGGACAGTGTGGACAAGTGGTCGTAGGTAGTGTGAAGGATCCGCACGGCGATATTACTCATCGCGAGCTGCTTTGTCAACTCGAAACCCATGCCCACCTCCTTGAAGGTCAAACATTTAAACCTGAGATGTCACACAAATAAATGCATGAATGGATTTGCCCCATCTTAATGAACTTCCACTCACTACCTTGCCTTCCTCATGAGATTGGCCCACACACACAACTTGGTGTTGTCGTCTTTTACCACAGCCTGCATGTTGCCTGTCTCTGTGTCAATGTTGTTGCTGGCCCCCTAATTACAGGACAGTTCATTAGGTACACCTCCACAACTGAATAAAAATATACCATCTGGGATCCCCCATGGATCGATATCAAGCCCACTATAATTATTGATACTAAATATCTGGATTTTTTGAGTGGCCAGATTATACCTTGAGAATTTCCATGCTTATGTTGAGAATCTTGGTATAGACTATGTCCTGAAGATGCAAGAGCGTTTCCTGATATTTGGGAATGTACTTCTCATCAGTCACCTCCCTGAGCAGCACCTCGAGCTCTTCGATTAGCTGCAGACACAATAACGGCTTGAAATAAAGACGGAACGTGTCGGAAAAAGAGCTACAGACCTGTAAAGCGAGGTTACACTGCTTGAACACCGTCTTTGTGTTGCATGTTGGGTCATCTCTCCACAAGCTTATGAACGTGTTTATGTCCTGTTGCACTCCCGGGTCGGGTATGTCACCGCATTGCATGTATTTCTCCCACTTTATGTGTAAAACAGATAGTGGAGACTTGAGACGGGTTCAAATTTAAAGTCCGGCATATAGACTGTACGTACCTTGGACATTTGCACAGCATCATTTTTATACTTGATCACAGCAAAATAATTCTTTTCCAGAAGGGAGTGAAGTTCTCCCACCTCACGGCCTCTACGTTTGCTGTCCTTTAAAGCAAAAGCAAGACATATTTATTTCTTTAGGAAAACATACATAGCTATGTTATTGGGGTACCTTCGCCTCGAGCAGCTCTAAAATTTCCTGTCTTCTTTGCCTTTCCAACCTTTCCTGTTCTTCACGCTCCGCTTGAATCCGGGCCTCCTCTGGAGATCAAAACAATCATGTACATATGGATACTTTGGTGTGTTTATGAATAAGTTTAGAAGTATTTCACAACCTTCCTCTCGTAACCTTCGCTGCTCCTCCTCAAGCTTCAGCTTCGCCTTTTGGGCTTTGGTCAGTTTGGGGCCCTTTTTACCCTGCGATACAGCAAAAATAATATTGTTTATTATAATGTAAGTGTATTGTTAAGAAGCAATGTTGTTTTAATGACAGAAGTCTAAAATAAAGACAAAACTCATGACATTATTGGGATTACCTTTTTCGGAGGCTTTCATTCAGCCGTGGGCAATAGCCAAAGAGGTTTTGGAGAAATGCAATTCCAGGATGTAAAAGAAATATTAGAATGTGCAATATAGAGATGGGTGAAATGTTAAGCAATAAACTCACCATGACGACTCAGAGGGGCCTGTTTTTGAGGAAATAACAGAAAGTTAATTGTTAACTACACAAGTAGCAACAAAGCTTAAAGTCAGAGTTAGGTATTTCACACCAGGCCATAAAATAAAACACCTTATTTTCAATATATCGTTAGTTGCTTAATTCGACGCTGCCAGGTCTCCATGGCAACCGACGCACTGGACATAACGACGCAAAATCTTTTTTTTTGGGGGGGGGGGGGGGGGCATGCGTTGTTATCATGGATATGTCACAGTAATTTTGAGATGGTACTTTTAATAAATTTTGAAATTCGTAAAAAAGGGTTTAGGGTTTAAATATATATTCAGAATAAAACGTAAACAATTGTATTTTGTCAATTGACATATTTAACCAGTATTGTCTATATAACCAAATTTTAGTACAATAATAAAACAATTAAAATATAATGTAACAATTTTAATACAAAAAAGGTGCTTGTAAACAAAAAATAGTTTACGACAGTATTTGTTTTGATTTACGACATTCGATACGACATACGGTAGGCTGCTCGACAGCCTCTACCACAAGGACAAAAAAAACTCCTCACCTTATTTAATTTGACTTCATACAGCTATAAAAACCAACACATCGACGTGTGTATTTATCTGGTTGATATTGTTACAATTATTGTTTCTCTAGATTAATTTAAAATGCTTGTAATGTGCTGTTGTTTAGCTCAAGCTAATCTATTGTCCTCGTCACTTCTCTACTTATTACAATGTTAATCATGTTTCTGATGTATTTCAAATGTCTCCCTTTCGATTTAGTGGTGTCGCCCCACTTGTCAAATGGCCAACCCACTACGAAGTGAAGTTATTAGGCTTTACAAGAACGTAAGTGAGTTTTTGGATTCATTTCTCCAAAGTTTTGCAGGACACACACACACACACACACACTTGGACTTGCTTTATTTCCTATGAAACAAAACCTCTTTTTCTCCAGAATTAATTTGCATCACCTTTCACAGACGTAATTAGAATTCATTGTTTTTATTCCTAAATAATTGGAAGTTTTTTCCTCTGATAATTTTTTTTTAAATTAAATCACTTAAAAATCAACTAGACAAAATTCAATTGAATCTATGATGTCATCCTGTTTATGTTTTATATGTGGCACTCTGATGTCTTTCCATTTTCATCCAAAAGCTGCTGTATCTCGGTCGAGACTATCCGGAGGGATCAGCCTTTTTCCGAGAGCGCCTTAAGTCGGCCTTCATGAAAAATAAAGATGTGACGGACCCCGAGCACATCAAAAAGCTCGTGGGACGAGGAGAGTATGTCATCAAGGAGCTTGAAGCTCTCTACTTCCTCAAGAAATACAGAGCCATGAAGAAGAGGTACTATGACCCGGAAACATAATTGTATCAAGGACGTTAACATTACTGTGAAATCCTTTGCCATGATTATTAATTGCAGGTATTTTTTACGCAAAGCACTCTTGAGCTCTCGCTCAAAAGGAAACCTTTGACTGTGTTATTTGATTTTCAACAATTGTTGAAGCCATTTGTGCATGGTGAGTGCATAAAGACCGATGCAGGCAGTGTGTGAGAATAACGTGGAAGCAAACTTAATTACACAACTATAGCTGTTAATGTATTGCAAGCAACAAAACATACAGCCATGCATTCATTGTAAGTATGATGTTCTATGGATTCAAGGGGAATTTGTGACAAATGAATGTAAATGTATGGACAGTCAACCCAATTTGTAAGTACAACAAAATAAATGTGAACAAAACAAAAAGGCCTCACGTATTTGGATTGCCCTCGGTCGTAACGGTGATTAATTGGCATTCTCATATGTGATGTTAATAGAGGTGAACGTTTATTTTGAAAAAAATAATCGAGGACCCGGAGAATCTCAAACGAAACCGGAAGCACTAAGGAGAGCGCTCGGAAACGAAAGCGGAAGTGAGCGACAGTGACTATCTTTATCAAAGATTTTTCCCATGATGCTTTGCGTTCAACATGGCTGCGCTGTACTCTCCGGCACGCGTGTAAACACTCGTGAAAATTAACCAAAAAAAAACTATAAATGAATCATTTGGAGCGCCTGGTGGCTTCCGAATACTTTTAACTTGAAGAAAAATTACGAAGCCAAGATGAAGATCAAGTCCAAGTCTGCGTATCATAAATCCGAGAACACTTTCAGGGTAAGAATACGAAAAGCGCTCTTATGTGCACGTGCTTCTGTGTTTTCTTATTATTTTGTAAACACTTTTTGCAGTTTCTCACTTTTGCCGAGAGGCTTTCCAATGTCAATATTAACGTCACCCACCGGATTGACAGAACTGGATCCTATGCAGAGGTATAACCTCATACCATATATGAAATTGATCTTCCTGAGTTAATTATGACCGCTAACGTTGTTGTTGTTGTTTTTAATGCAGGAAGTCGAAACTTATTTCTTCGAAGGCCTGACAAAATGGAAAGACCTCAACTTGACAGAAAACTTCAGTATGTCCGTAACAGAACTGTTGTCTTGTGATTCCGTCCTGATTCATCTTCTTCTTCCTCAGCTACGTTCTTAAAGGAGGTCACAAACAAGTGTCAGTCGTTCAACCTGCTAGTTTTCCATCAGAAGTCGATTGTGGAGAGTCTGAAGAAACACCTGAAAGTCAAGAGCAGTCTGGCCTACCAACCTTTGCTAGAGTAATATTATTCATGGCGTGTTATGACTGCAATTTTGGTTCTATTCAATCTAACCTGCCTGATCATTCATTTCCAGCCTGGTGGTGCGGTTGGCCCGAGACCTCCAAACGGACTTCTACCCTCACTTCCCGGATTTCTTCACGCTAATCACCGCAATGTTGGACACTCAAGACACAGAGGTCCTGGAATGGGTTTTTACATGCCTCTCCTACCTGTACAAGTACCTGTGGAGGTTGATGGTCAAGGACATGGACAACATCTACAGTTTGTACAGCACGCTTTTGGAGCACAAGATGGAGCACATTCGCAGGTTCGCGGCGGAGAGTTTTGCATTTCTGATGAGAAAGGTAGGTCGCCAATGATCTTTACTCAATTTTCCAGTCTACAAATCTGAATTGATGTCATTTCTTGTAGGTTCCGGATCTGGACGCCTTGCTGACTGTCGTGTTCTCAGACTTAGAGCAGAACCCGGACAAGGCGGAAGGCGCCGGCCAGCTGCTGTTTGAGATGTGCAA
Organism: Syngnathus leptorhynchus; assembly: GCF_054491065.1. Taxonomy (NCBI): domain Eukaryota; kingdom Metazoa; phylum Chordata; class Actinopteri; order Syngnathiformes; family Syngnathidae; genus Syngnathus; species Syngnathus leptorhynchus. Next base: position 5,268,582 of record NC_141215.1, read on the forward strand.
AGGCGTCCGGCACATGTTTCACTCCTGCGCTGCAACCGTAAGAGAAGTGGTTGAATCAAAGACCTCAATCTTTACTTAATGGTCTCCTCGTTCTTTCTAGGCGCTCCCCACTGCTTTGCGGAAGCTCGGCCCAACAACCAATCAAGGTGCTGCTTTACCGTGGGACCTCGTGCAGGACGCCTTAGATCACACAGCTCAAGCTGCAGCCGATCATGTGGACAAAGAACACTTTTGGGTTTTTTGGGAGTCCCTCCAGGTAAGAAGGCTGATGTTGTTGTCAAGTGAATGGTTGTTTAAAATATTCCAATCCACAGGCTGCCGTGGACCAGGTTTTCAGTCTTTTGGAGGCCAAAGGAGAAGAGGCTGAACCGGCGGGAGAGCAGCTCCAAAGGCTACTGTTTGTCCTCCACACCGTGGTGTCTCACAAGGATGGAGCTAAGATCACAAAGCCGGAGGCCGTCTGCCAGGTACGAGAAGATCACCGTCGTCGGATGTTCCAAGTCCCAATAGTAAGTTTTATCTTGTCTTGTAGACTGTATTGCGCCTGGTGCAAAGCTCAGAGCTTTCCACGGCCAATTCGCGCCTGCTCCTCCAAATCATCTCCTCCTTGCTCCTCGGGGAGAAAGTCAAACTCCCCGATGCTCTCGTCCAGGAGATCATCCACAAGGTTTGGTCTTGGAATCTACAAAATGTGTTAAGTTGAGGTAGCACCTCACGAATTCTCCACCTGCAGGTGTTTGACAGCTCTTTAGGAGAAGATCTCATTTTGGAGTTCACCAAGGAGATGTTCACCATGAAGCAGTTTGAGCAAGTGAGTTGACATTGCGTTACTTTTTTTGGGAGTCTTTTGCTATAACCTGTCCTCTCGTTACCAGCTCTTCCTGCCCACCCTCCTGCGCTTTAGCGCCGGCTTGTTTGCCTGCGGCGATCCCGTGTCCCGCCATCGGGCCCTGGATGTGCTGGTCAACCTGATCCTGGCCAAAGCCCCTCCCCCTAGCGACGGCGCCATGGCATTGGAGACCTACCCGCTGCTCTTCACGGGACAAACCACCGGGTGAGCTTCGCTAATCGTAGCGCTTTGTTTAACTTATTCTGTGACCAATGGCAAAGAAATAATGCTGTAACGCCATCTTGTGTGTGTGCAGAGGTCAGTGAAGATGGCTCAATATAAACATTTTTTTTCATTGTTGTTTTTTTTGTCAGCCTGTTCAGTAAACAAGGAGAACCAGAGCAGCGAGCAGTACCCGAGCTGGTGCTGTCGCTCATCGCTTTGCCTGAGCAGCGGAACGGGCCCATCGCGGATCTGTCGCTACCTTGGAGCGCACTCGTACTGCTGCCGCACCTCAGGTAAAACGTCAGCTTCTTGAACGTTCAATAATAAATGTCAATAAAATCATCCTGGGCAATTTTGAATTAATAGCAACAGCACATTTTTTTTTTTTTGCAGGCCTCTTGTTCCAGCTAATGTCTTCCCTGCCGTCACTGCCTTTTTAAACCACCTTCTGTGTGAAATTGAGATGGAAAACCTGGGACAAGGTATCCTTGTTTTTTTATATTTTATCATATAATATATTTCTATTCGCTATATTGTTAACTTTTTCCCCTTTCCGTCACGCCAGCTGCTTTGTTTGTTGCCACACAAGCGCTGAGCTGCCTCCTCACGCTGGATGGCTCCACTCAGCTGCTCTCTCTGGTCCCCGTGGAGAAAATCACCGCCATCCTGAGGTATATGTGACAAAATAATTCAAATGATTATCATGTAGTAACCTTTGATGATGTGTTTGTTCAGGAAATTCCCCACCGAGCTGTCGGCGCTGCTTTTAGGCGACCTCTATTACACCCGCCTGTCTTTGAGCGGCGCTTCCGAGCACCTCTCCCATGACGCGCTTCTAGACCTTTACCAGATCCTGCACGGCAACGTGTCCTCCAACATATCCAAGGTGCATCCACAGATATTTTTTTTTTTTGTCGCGTCATAGAATTGTGCTTTTACCGCTTCATTGACTCTTTTCCAGATGCGTCTGCTGACTCTGCGGATCCTTTCGCTCTTTGAGCCAAACCTTCCCGCCTCGGGCGAGGTACGACGTTTTTTTCAATTCGTTCTAAGTCGGTGAGTCGATAACGCGGATGGTGGCTATCGTTTGCTCCAGCCCGAGGAGAGCGCGGAGGTGCAGCCGGTGTTCGCCGTGTGCCTGCAGGCGGAGCTGGTGGCCGCCTCCCTTCAGGATTACCGGGAAAAACTGCTCCACTTGCGTAAGCTGCGGCACGACCTCGTGCAGCGCAGCTTGCCGCAAGGGCCGCCCGGCACCTTTCGACAGGTAGATGAAGTCCCCAGTAAATCCCAATACTCTTATTGTCTGCCTCCATTTGAGAATTGCTGACTTTCCCTCGTCCAGGTGCCTCTTCGTTACCTCTTAGCAATGCTGTTTGTCAACTTCAAGCCACTGTGGGATGCTGTCATTGAGCTGCTTGGGTTAGTATCGAGTAAAAGTAAGAGTATGGCGCTCTCCAAGGAAGATCAACGTCAAGTCTGTTTTGTACAGGAGCCACGCCAAAGGGATGGATAATAAAAATTTCTGGATGGTGTATCATGAACATCTAGAGAAGGTGGCAGTATTAGCCGGTATGTTTCATGGAATCTTTTGTTGGACTTAATCTCCCGTCGCCAAGTGTTGCTCACCTCAACTTCTCATCCACGTCGTAGAAAAAGAACTGCAGGAGAGCAGCAGCGACGACGATGAAGCGGAAGACATGGACATCCAGCCCGGGCCGGGTTGCGACGTCATCGAAAGCGGAGAATTGGGCGTGCTGTTCCTCCAGGAACTCAAGTCCGCCACGGAGCCAAACGAGAGGACGGACTTTTCCAACTTCCGTGGCTTGATGTGGCGCGCCATGGCCCAGTTCCCAGACAGGGTGGAGCCGCGGAGCCGGGAGCTAACCCCTCTACTCCTGAGGTTCATCAGGTGAGCGCTCAGCCGACCCCGACCTTGAGTCGACCCGACGGCAAATATCTATCTCGTCGCTAACAGGAACGAGTTTTACCTGGCTGACATGCTGATGGCACCGACTCAGGACCTGAGGAGAAAGAATAACGTCCCAGAGGCGGACGCAATGACTGCGGAGGACGGAGGGGAGGAAGAAGAAGAGGAAGAGGAAGAAGAGAGAGGCAAACGTCAGACAATAACGCCACCTCGGAGAGCAGCTGCAAAGTAATCATGCACTATGAATTACAGCTACATATTCTATAATGGTGGCTTGGATGTGTACAATGTTTTTTATTTATTTTTTTCCTGCAGACAACTCATCGCCCACCTGAACGTTTTTTCCAAATTCACCAACCCCCGCTCGCTCTTCATGGAGAGCAGTCTAAGAGAACTCTACCATCAAGTAATCCCCCAAAACTTTACCATGCGGCACACCAATGCTTTATTCTTCTTCTTATTATTTTTTTAATACATCCTTCTCCTCAGCTCCTCTGCCATCAGGACCAGCAAATCCAACGAGCGGCTCTCCAGTGTATTCTTACATACAAAGATCCGTACGCAGTTCCATACAAGTAAGCACACACACACACACACACACACACACGACAGCATTGTTTTTATCAGACATGCTTTCAAGAAATGTGTATTCAATGTTTTATGCGTGCTTTTCATTCAGGGAGAATCTGGAGAAGCTGTTAGACGACAAGCATTTCAAAGATGAAATTGTCCATTTTAATATTTCCGAGGAGACGGGAGTTGTGGATGCTTCACACAGAGCCGGACTCATTCCGTTACTCATGAGGTAATTTAAAAAAAAAAAATTATGTCTTAGTATTTTTCTTTTGAGATTAGTGTAAGTCACATTTCCATCTGTTTGTTTTGTTTTTCGCACAGGATCTTGTTCGGCCGTCTGCGGAGTAAAAGCAACAGCCGCTTCCAGAGCAAGGCCAGCGCGTCCACGCGCTCGTCTATTATCTTACGCTTCCTCGCTGGATGCCAGGAGGCGGAGCTTGGCATGTTTGTGGATCTTCTGCTGGAGCCCGTCCGCCATTACAGCAACGGTGAGCGAGCTTGATTCTCAGAATTCACTTGGTGTTCCTTAAAGTGGCGGCAAAATTCATCCTTGGTGCGTTCAGGTTCCTGTCGGGACGCGGTCCAGCAAGCAATGGAAGAGATGGACGTGGGCGCCGTGCTGCCGCTGGGTCGCCAGCACAGCTTGCTGAACATCATCAACGTGGTCATCCAGAAACTGGGCCACCTCATCGAAGTGCACCTACCCAAAGTGTTGCAGATCCTTCTGTGCGTCACCGCTTCCGTGTCGGTGGCGTTGGACATCAGGGAACAGGTAGTCCGCCCATCTCCAAGAATTAGATGACGAGTGGACCGAATTTCCGTTTTTCTATTTTATAGCTGCGGCCAGGTTGCATCAGTCCTCTGAAGAACCTGAGGCGTCTCGGCATCCTGAGGATCCAGGACTTTTTCGAGAACTTTGACACCTTTAGCTTCAGCGCCGATCAGCTGGATGGCGTCTTCATGGCTGTTGTGTGGCCTCAGGTGCGCATTGTGAACGTAACTTTCTCCTGTTGCTAGAAAATGAGTCGGCTTATTTGTGAGTTTGCTTTTCCCAGGTGCATCGCCTCCCAACTGAGAGTCCATACTCGCCCACGCCGCTCCTGAAGCTCATCCACGTGTGGTGCAAACACGCCAGGTTCTTCTCTCGCCATCATCGTGTTTATTCAATATAATCCATTTCGAGTTCCCAAATCAACTTTTCCTTTTTTTTTTCTTTTTTTTTATGTTCCAGGTACTTTCCACTTTTGTCCAAGCAGCGGCCGGACCACCCGGAGTGCGACGTTCTCCAGAACGTGTTCGACCTCCTCTCGGCCAAGAACATCTCGATGGCCACCATCTCTGTCGTCATGGACATCGCCGACTCCCTGGCGACCATGCAGGACTTTGTCGCCACAGAGACGGAGGCAGAGCTGAGCGTGGGCGGCAGCGTGTTCCCGCGGTCTGACAAAAGCACGCCGGCTGAAGGTTAGAGGACCACTTTAAATGACATCACACAAGATGGCACCAAATTATAAACACAACCATTTTTGTGTTGGTTCAAGACTGTAGAACTTGACTTTTAACACTCGCGTATGTTTTTAGCGTCGTTGACGCAGGGCTCCAGGCTCTTGCTGCCTCACATCACCAACCTGCTGGACTACCTCAGCCGCGTGGTCCGCAACATCGACAGGCTCAAGAAGAAGAAATTACGTCCGCAGGTGTCCAAGGAACTCAACATCCTCTCCAAGCAAGTCATCGCTTCGTCCCTCATTTTGTCTCTCTTACATATGTCTTACAATTGTTTTGTTTTTATTATTCATCTGCCAGGATCAGTCAGTTCGTTCGAGACAAACGGCAGAGTTCAATGCTCATTGAGCTCTTGCTGCCTTACCTGTTGAGAGGCAAAAACTCTCAGGTAAGGATTTTGGTTTAAAAAATAATAATAATTGCATTGCCCTTGAACGACTTTGTTGATTTTAGGAAGCGGAATTGGACATCCTGGCCACCATACAGAACTTGCTGCAGCAATGCAATCATCCGTCGGCCTTCCTGCAGCCCCTCACCAAACTCTTCTCCGTCATTCACAACAAAGATCCCAGGAAGGCTCTCACCTGCGTCTTCCGTGTAAGTATTTTATTTTGAGGTGCTACTCGGTGTCCGAAGATTGACGAGCACCTCCGTTGCCATCAGACGTTGTCCGACATGGATCCTTCGCTCGGCTACATCGCCGACATGGTCACAAAGGTGAGCTACTTCGATACCTCCGTGTCAAAGAAACAAATGGATCCTTGACTGTAACCGCTCGGCTTCCAGCTCAACGCCTTCGACAGTCGCCATTTGGACGAGGTTCACTTCGACGTCCGCCTGACGGCTTTCCAAGAAGCCAGCAAGCGAATAAGGGCGATGGAGACCCTCGACCTCAACTACATCAACACCCTCATACACAACTGCTTCCACACTTACGAGGTGACAATGCGTGGGAAGCTTGATCGCCCGAGTTGATCACTTTTTCCCCATCGTCCTTGTACTTGATCCCGTACAGATCGAGGACATGTCGCTGGGCGACAACGCCACCTTGTGTCTGTCGGCCATAATCGTCCAGCTGGCGGCAGTCGGCGCCGGAGAGAAGGTCTACAAGGACATCGTCCAACACACCATCTTGGACGCCATACACAAGGGGCTTCAGAGCAAGAAGGAGGTATTTTCAACAACGTCCGACATGAAACGCTGAGAAATTACGTTTTCATAAAAATCTCCCGTCTTGTCTTTTGTTAGAGCGTGCAGCACGAATACACCAACGTTCTCGCCTGCCTGGTGAAGACCTTCCCCACGAGGAAAGAGTTCCAAGACATGGTGCAGCTCACCGACTACAATGACCCAGAGTCGGACTTCTTCGAGCACATGAAGCACATTCAGGTACGGAAGTTTCTCAGTCCGCTTCCCTCTTTGGATATTTATTTATTTGTGCGCGTCTCCCTTTAGATCCATCGTCGGGGTCGAGCCCTGAGGAAGTTAGCCAAGCAGCTAACGGAAGGCAGCGTGGTGTTGTCGCCACGTTCCTTGCAGAATTACATCATGCCGTACGCCTTGACCGTGCTGACGGACGAGAAGTTGCTGCAGGTGACGCTCACGTCGTCAATCCCGTTATGTTTTTGACTTTACGTGTTAATTGTTTTTTTTTTCTCGTGGCGCACCGCAGCGCGAGAACATGACGACGGCGTGCGTGGACATCGTGGGCGCCGTGTGTCGCCGGCTGACCTGGTCCAAGTACCTGTACTACCTGAAGCATTTCGTTCACGTCCTGCAGACGTCGAAAGTCGAGCAGAAGCTGGCCGTGAAGTGAGCGGGACGCTCAACCGAATTGGAACTCCTCTCATTTTGTCGTTGTTTTGATTTCATTTTACTGTAACCTCCAGCTTGCTCGTCAAAATCCTAGAGGCGTTCCACTTTGATCGAGAGACTCTCACCCGAGAGATGGAAGCTGCGAAAGCCAGAGAAGGTAAAAACGTTCTTGTTGGATTGAAAATATATTTGACATTAATGTGTGATTTATTTATTTTTTTCAAGATGCGATGGACGTCGAGGAAGAAGCTGCGGCCGAACAACCGGCGAAAAGCGGCGGTGACGAGGCCATGGAAATCAACGGCGAAGTTTCCTCCAAGAAAGCGAAAGCCGAGAAACCGCCGGCGGCTCCCAAACCGATGGCGGTTTCCAGTGGTCTGCCACAAAGCAAATCTCAGCTGGAGGTTCTCCTCAGCACCATCCAGGAGAGCGTCACGAGCAACGTGTTGCCTCGCCTTCATAAATGCCTCAATGCCAAGGTATGATTTTTTTATTTTTTTATTTTAGCCACGTGGATGTCAATCAAGAATACTTACAAGCGTTGCGGACATTTAGGTGAAACGTGACGATGAGCACAAAGCGGTGAAGTCAAAGCAAGTGAAGGAAGAAGAAGTGGCACGCATCCCGATAGCCTTCGCCATGGTCAAACTCATGCAGACGCTTCCTCCGCATATCATGGAGTCCAACTTGCCCGGGTACGCCGCTATTTTTTATTTTTTTTTTGCGCCCAATAAAAAAAGGATCAACAATGTCTTTCTATCCAGGATCCTCATCAAGTTGTGCGTGATACTGAGGAACCGATTCCAAGAAGTGCGCGACGTCGCCAGGGCAACGCTAGTGAAGATCATCGAGACGCTGGGCTATCGCTACCTGCGCTACCTGCTCAAGGAGATGCAGGGGATCCTCGTCAAAGGCTACCAGGTATCAAAATATTTCCGAAATCAAATATGGCACACCTCGAATTGTGTGTTTTTGTCTCGCAGGTCCACGTTTTGACATTTACAGTCTACCAGCTGCTCCTGGCCCTCAGCCCAAGTCTGAAAAGCGGCGACCTGGATCCGTGCATGGGCATGCTCATCAAAGTAAGGACGGACTTCGGTCTCATTTCCGACTCGCTCGTTTTTATTCTTCGCTTCCCATCGCGCCCGCTCAGATCTTCAACCACGAGCTGTTCGGCGACGTCGCCGAGGAGAAGGAAGTGAAAGGCATCGTCTCCAAACTGATGGAGGCGCGGCACAGCAAGAGCATGGACTCCTATAAGATTCTGGCCCAGTTCTGCAGCAAGGAGAGCATCACCATGATTGTTCTGCCATTGAAGGAGGTAGGCGGAGTCCAGTCGGATGATGTCTTTTTCTTTATTTTTTCTTTTCTCCGTGAGGTTTAACCGTTCCTTGCATCATTTCAGATCCTGGAGGACTCAAAGAGTCTCAAGGTTTCTAACCGTGTGGCGGGGATTCTACGACGCCTGGTTCTGGGTCTCCTGGACAACACAGGCATGAGCGCCTCTGATATCCTCCTCCTGAGCCACAGTCTCATCAGCCAGAGCTTGCCTCTGCTCACCAAGAAAGACAAGTAAGGACACAAAGCGACGAGTCGACATTTTTTCTGCATCGTTTACTTCACCACGCGTGTCGGTAGGGACAAAGCGTCAGCTCGGCCTCCGCCGGACCCTCGCCTCCCCCCTCCTAGCTGCTTACTCCTGCCTCCGACTCCAAAAAGAGGCGGGGTTAAAGCTGCGGTTAGCCGCCGGACCAACATGCACATCCTGGTGGAGGCGGGGCTTAAGGTAAGCACAAAATATCCATTTCAAGGGGGCCACGTTTGTCATCATCGCTCGTCTTCTACAGCTGCTCCATTTGAGTCTGAAGAAAGCCAAAGTGACATCGAGCATGGAGTCGGCCCTTGAGATGTTGGACCCTTTCGTGACCATGCTGCTGGAATGCCTCACCTCCATGCACGTCAAGGTGAGGAGCGGCTCGGATTCCCGCCAAAAGGTGGAATTGAATCACTTTTTCCTCGCGAATCAGGTGATCACGGAAGCGCTGGTGGCGTTCACGTGGGTGCTGAAGTTCCCTCTGCCCGCCGTGGCGGAGAACGTCAATCAGCTGACCAAGCAGCTTTTCGTCCTGCTGAAGGATTACTCCAAGGCGGGAGCGGCGCGAGGGGAGAACTACCTCCTGGTCCAGGAATGCTTCAAGGTCAGAAATTGTTACCGTTACTTTGAAAAAGTCACTTTTTGTGCCGTAATCCTCGTACTCGTTTTGCTCTTTTAGACCATCACCATCTTGGTGAAAAATGTAAAGAACAGCAAGATATCCGAGGTCCAACTGCAGGTTCTGCTGGGGTACGCCGAGGAGGACATCTACGACCAGTCTCGGCGAGCGACTGCCTTTGGGCTTCTGAAGGTCCTATATATATATATTTTTTTTTTTTGTACTCTGCTTCAATATCATTTCAATGTCAATCTCAATTGTGTCGCAGGCGCTTCTGTCCCGCAAGCTCATCGTTCCCGAGATGCAGCAGCTGATGATGAAAGTGGCCCAGCTGACAATCAACGGGAGTAACTCCATGATCCGAGTCCACTGCAGACAGGTACGCGTGGAAAAACATGGCCACTGTCCCATTTTTATTGTTATTCTTTTTTTTTTTCAGATCTATTTGAAGTATTTGCTGGATTACCCCGTGGGGAAGAAGCTGCAGTATCACATGGACTTTATCGTGTCCCAGTTGACGTATGAACATGACACGGGAAGAGAGTCCGCGCTGGAGATGCTCGCCTTCATCTTTCAGACTTTCCCCGAGGTACTTCTTCGGTCGGATACACATCGAGGTAATACATTTGCTTTTCACAGTGATACGAATTTTATTTTGTTTTTTTTCTCCTAGAAATTACTGTCCAAGTTCAACAAGCTCTTCTTCGCCCCACTGGCGCTGGTAGTGGTCAACGACGACTCGGCGCGCTGCAAGAAAATGGCCGCCATGGCCATCAAAGCCCTCCTGGCCAAGTTGAACGCCGACGAACGGAACACTCTTTTCTCGCTCGTCAGAAGTTGGCTGGATGAAGAGAAGGCACGTTGGCTCTGCTCTGCTCGCTTTTGTTTTTGTTTTTTTAAATATTCCAGTGTGTACTTAACGGCGTTGTGTTGCAGGTGAGCCTGAAGCGTCTGGGCGCTCAGCTGTGCGGTTTGTTCGCGGAGGTCGAGGAGGACGAATTCTCCAAACGTTTAGACAACTTGCTGCCGCTGTTGGCGAAGGAGCTCGACCCCGACATATACGATGACGTGAGATCTGAAAATCTTTTCTTTTTTTTTTTATATATAGACACGGGTCACATCATCACCTATTTTCATGACTTTACTCGACAGATTGAAGAGGAGCAGGATGAGCGAGCAGCAGACAGGCTCCTGTTTGCTTATCTCACGCTTATCACGAAATTGATCCAACACTGCGGCTTCTTGGACCTCACCAAACCGCGTGACACCCTTGTCCAAATTTGGGGTAAGGCGCTTACTTCTCTTTTTTGGCACCGACACGACTCAAATATTAACCCGCTGTGTTTTTTTTTTTTTTTTTTCAGGCCACATCGAAGCCCATTTGCGCTACCCTCACTGCTGGGTGTGGCTAACCGCCTCGCAGCTTTTCGGCCAGCTCTTCGCCACCCGCCAGGCCGAGGAGCTGGCGGCGGCGTGGAAAGAGAAGGGAGGCGGGAAATCGCAGCCTAAAGTAGCCACCGCTTTTATCACAAGCAACTTGGATAAAAGGGTAAAGGACGATTGACCTTTGTGTTTTTTTTATTTTTTTACAATTTTTCCCAATCTTGTCGTCATTCTTTTCCGCAGATGAGAGAGCTGGCGTTATCCTTCTGCCATCAACTGCAGTCCAAATTCTTAGACACGGCATCCGGCGAGCAGGTGATCAAAAACCTCCTCTTCGTGGGCAAGGTCATCTATCTCCTCTCCCCGGAGTCGGACATCGGCTCCCCTGAGGAGGAAATGGAGAAGGAGGAGGAGGAGAATGGAGATGAGGAGGAGGAAGAAGAGGACGACAACAAAGACAACAAACCTCCATCGCTGCTGTGGCTGATAAAGAAGTTATCGCTAATGGCTAAAAGGGAGGCGGCAAACAATCCTAAAATTCCCCTGAAGGTACCAAAAGAAATATTTTAATGCCGCCACACAAGAAGTTGAGTAAGAAACCAAATTTTGATTTTATTTACAGAGAACCTGTGTTTTTAAATTCCTCGGAGCCATCGCCATGGACCTCGGCAAGGAGCGACTCGGCCCCTATTTGACCACCATCATCGCGCCGCTCTACAGAGAACTGGAGAGCACCTACGCAGAGCAAGGTAAAAAAAATAATAATAAATCGCCATCCCTTCCTTCAAGAGAAAGCCCTCGCCAATGCCAAGTTGTTGTCGTCGTCGTCAGACCCGACGCTCAAGAACTTGGCTCAGGAGCTGATCGAGCTGATGAAGAAACAAACTGGGCTGGAGACGTTCTCGTTGGCGTTCACGGCGGTGCAGAGGCAGTTCGCGGTCAGGCGGACCAAGCGCAAGCGGCAACGAGCTATGCAGGTACAGACAGCGTATCATTTGAAAAGTAGACAAAATTAGTTAGGATTAGAAATTTTCAAATGTCAGGATGAAAATAAAAAATTGTGGCACAACTTAACTTTTGTCTTCCAGGCTGTGACCAACCCCGACATCGCAGCTAAGAAGAAACTCAAGAAGCACCTTAATAAAATTGAGGCCAAAAAGCGCAAGATCGAGTTCCTCCGGCCTGGGTATAAAGCCAAGAAGCACCGTAGCCACGCGCTCAAAGACCTGGCCATGGTGCAGTGAGTCAATCACAGAACTTTTCTTAGTAAATATAAAATTTTTCATCTTTTTTTTTGTGTGTGTGTGTATAGCATTTTATAAATCATCCTATAATTATATAAAAAAGGTCAACACATTAGAATCACCAAAAGTCTTTACTGAGAATCATTTTGACTGTACAAGCAGATATAAATATGCAACCATTCAGTTTGAAGCAGTTTTCCATAAATTCATTAATCTGCAAAACAATAGGGGGCAGGGGGGTCAATACGTAGACACAATACAAAATAAAGTCGAGGAGGGGAGGCAAATGGATTTAATAAAAGTACAAAAAGAGACTGCAATAACACTTTGCGTGTAAAGAATTGGCTATTGATGGAGCATCACGGCGTCTCTCCTTCGTTTTAAGTGGTCGAGACTTCCGGGTGATGGGAGCGAAGAGATCCGACCAAAGGCCACCCCGGGGTTTAATGTTATACTTAGTGACTCTCTTTGACTTCCTAGTAATACGTGTAACTTGGTCCGTCGCTGCGCTCCAACAATGCTTCACGCCGCCTGTAGAAACGAGGCCTCTGCTTTTCAGTCCCAGGTTTGGCCGGAGTAGGCGGGACGCGAGGTCAGTCACATGGCTTCGTACAGAAGGATATTTACAAAAAAAAGGGGCCGGGTGTCGATGTCTTATTTTAGTCTACTGCCGACTCTTGAGTGAATCCACCAACCTGTGGAGAAACATCTGTAAAGACACTAAATTGTTCTTTAATTTGTTTAAAAAAAAAAAAACACATACCACTCCATGGCTTCATCCAAGCCTGTGCCTTTGGTCGCTGATGTTTTGAAGATCTGCCACTTCCTGTCTTTGAGGGCGGGGAGGCCCAGTGCGGTGGCCACCTCTGCCGGCGTCATGGCCTGGTCCATGTCTTGCTTATTGGCAAACACCACCAGGATGGCCTTCTTTAGTTCTTCCTCCTGGTGTGAAAGAAAAATGACATCACCGTATACGCCTCGAGATTATGAGTCTGTTTAATCGACTCGCCTCTAACATGGCCACAAGCTCGGACTTCGAGATGCCCATTCGGTCACGGTCGCTGCTGTCGACCACGTAGATCACGGCGTCCGTGTTGGAGTAGTAGCACCGCCAGTATGGCCTAGGAGAAAACATAGTAAGACATAATTAATACAAATAAAATGCTGATCTCATTCTAAATTAGTGCCGTATATGTACCGGATGCTGGTCTGGCCTCCCAGATCCCACACCTGGAACTTTAGATTTTTGTATGTGACTGTCTCCACATTAAAGCCGATCGCTGCGCGAGAGGGACAACTTTTAGTTCTCGCAGACTGGTTTGGAAGCAATGATTTAGCCATAGTACTTACTGGGAATTGTGGTGACCACTTCTCCAACTTGCAGCCGGTACAGAATAGTAGTTTTCCCTGCACCATCCAAACCTAAGATGAGAATCCTCATCTCCCTGGTTCCAAACAGGCCAGAGAAAAGACTGGAGAAGAAGCCACCTAAGGAATACACATGCATGTTGCTTTAGTAACAAATTGATTCCTTCAATTAGAATTTGCTATAGATGCAAAGATATGGAACGTAAATTATTAGTTGAACAATGACGACGTCTTTGATCCAGCCGGATTGACTGGTTAGCCAACCTTACCTTAGCAACAGTAGCCAAGTACGATTGGAGTTGAAAACCTCAAGCTGTCATTTTGCTGCAAAGTGTTTTACACTGAGGTGACTTTTTTTTTTTTTTGCATCACAAGGCTAGATCGGATATGTTTGAAGTGTTCACTCTACACTAAAACAATCATTGCAGGGAGCTAACATGGCATGTAGCTTTAGCCAGTTAAGCTAAATCCTCAAATGAAGTCGACAAGCAGGAAAAAAAACCACCAACTAGTGCGTTTTTGCGGTAACTCCAATAGCTTGCAGGTTGCATTATTCAATAAATATAAATTGGGTTTAATTTCAAAATACGCACCCATATTTTTGTAAGACTACGGGACTCGTCTCGCAGGTTGATCTGAACGCTTCCGTGTGGTGACGTGTTATTGGGTGACGTCATCCACCGACACGGAAGCTTTCTTACACGTTTTAATACAAAACAATACACGTTTTGATGTGTTTTAACATATGTTACATGTCTTATTAAATGATATTTTAATTTTGTAGTAACCCTATTTACATGAAAGTCTTAAAAGACTCCAAATTTAAAAACAAGATTTTCATCGAAAGTGCCGCTGGCCAAATGAAAGCTGTATGCTTAGAGTGCTCATTCAAGAAGCCAAATCGTTTTGAAAGTTTTGTATTTAGTGTTTCTAAAACATTGGTATATAGAGTATCTGTTATGGACTACAGATCTTTTCAAAATATTGAAATAGTCTTATTTTAATAAATAAGCGCGTAAACCTGAAACAACTTTGCATTGTTTGCATTGTTGCATGGCTGTGTATTTTTCATCTTTTATACAAGTACAGTAATAAACCAAAGTTTGAAAACACCTTTAAAATTAAGGCCCCAAACATGAGTTATTCTCTCCAGCAGTCATTTCAAGTTTAATGACAGCTAGTGTATAATTTTTTTTTAACAATTTGCACCTGACCTTTTATTAAGCACGAAAGGGAATTTTAACACTAGTTTGTTTGTGAACGCAACTCGAGCCGGAGCAAAGGAGTTGCCCCTCTCTCAACAGCATCAAATTTATGATCTCTCTTGGAGGAACATCCTCTCGGTAAGCTGCGTCTTTAATTTTGCAAAAATAAAATAAAAAAAGATGCAAGCCTTTTGCAGCATCCCAAACAAGTCGAGCATGCGGGTTTAAACCCTCTTCTTCCACGGATGGGTCTGGCGGCGCCTATCGCCTGAGACATCAGTTGCAATCCGCGGCGAGACGCAGACGGGATGGGGGAGCGGTCGGACCGAGCCCCTCTGCTGGACTGGGAGGAGGTTCCGTCCGCGGAGAAGCCCACCGGTGCTGACAACGGGGAGCGACTCTCGAGTCCCTGTAGCCCACCGGCTTCCACCGTACCGGGGCTTGGGTGGAGCGGCGCTCCGGGGGGTCCAGACGGCTGCGGCGCCCCGCCCGCGACCTCCATCACCCAGGCGGGCGTGGATGGATTGCTGCACCCCGACGCAGTGGAGCATCCCTCGGATTCAGGACCCGGGGATGTACCGCTGGAAGAACGGATGGTGACGTGGGAGGAAAAAGACCAAATCGTCTCGGTTTTTGTGGTTGCGTTCAACACCAGAACAGGTGGGACATCAAATATGCAACACACCGCTATGACGATTGCACAGACACTTCATTAGGTACACCCAAATATCTCTTAATGTTCATTTTTATGTCTTACCAATCACAACAATTCTATTTTTTGGACTATTCCTAATAATATCAATCAAAAAAAAAAAAATATGCACGGGGAGGACAATCCGTGTCTGCATGTCTCAAACAGGTGTGGCCCTGTTTTATGACCTGGCCTTGAGTTGAGGGAAAGAAAAAGAAAAAATCTGTGATTAATTAGTCATCTTAAGACTGCTACCCTCTCCGTTTTCTTCTCAGGCTTCCAGCGAAATCGTATAGCCAAGTCTGTTCACTGATCCACAGGAACAAAACATGAATAAAACAGCAGCTTCTGTGCAAAGGACAGCTGGGACACTTGATGGCGGTTGGGTGGGCTTGCATTTTGCTTTGACAGTGGGCTTAACAAGGCTTCTTTGCTCGAATAAGATTTAGTTGCATCATTTTTCATGCACTGAACTCCAAAAGTTAAATACAACTGAGTAGAACTCAAAAAATTGCATTCCTGACCTCTTATCAGTCCATCTTTACTCAACCGCCACATAACGTATTAAAGGAATCGACGACCCCCGAGGTGTCCGTGATGTTAACATGATTTATGTGTCCGTGTGGCAGGCAACATGCTTGAGTGGTGCCTGCCCAAGGATATGGACCTGGATGGAGTGGAGTTTAAAGCCATCGCCAGCGGCTCCCATAGAGTCACCACAGACTTCATGTAAGCGGCTGCCAATTGCATGTAAATATTTCATGAACAATTTGTTAGTGTTAATATTTTACAACCATTTCATTCCTATTTGATTGATTCTTCTGCATACTGTTGTCTTGTCTAGACTGTATTTTATCTAACTGGGAAAAAAAAAGCTATTGTCAAAATTACATCTGAATTAGATCAGCAAAATAGGTATTTAAAGTGTATTAATATATAAAATGATTATATATTTATTGAAGAACACAATTGAATTAATAAAAAAAATTATAAGTAAAAATAAAACAAATGCATAAAATTAGAATGCTATTTTATTTATTTTCAAACTTTCCATTGATGGACGATAATTAAAATTGGTCATAACACTTATTTTAGATGACAGTTTTAACTCATTGAATATTAAACATTTAAAAAATGAACATCTTAAACAACAGGATAAAATGCTGGATCTTCCTCTTGGCAGAATGTGCCGCCAGTCAAAAAAAAAAAAATATTTTTTTTTTTAAAGCGGCTCAGCCATCTGGCCATGTCGGCGCATCCATGATTCACAGGCTTTATCTGCCCCCCCCCCCCCCCTTCCCCCTCCCTGCCACGCACGCCCAGATACTTCCGGAAAGGCTCCTACTTCGGCCTGGCCTGCTTTGCCAACATGGCGGTGGAGAGCACGGCGGAGCGCGGCGCCAGGATGAAGTCGGTGGGCATCCTGTCGCCTTCCTACACTTTGCTCTTCCGCTACATGAGCTTCTTGGAGCACCAAGTCAGGTAACCTTCAGATTCCTCAACTCTGGCCTCCATTCACTCATGTGCCTTACTCATCCACTTTCACAAAGAGCTCCTTGTTGCTCACAAGATAGCTGACATCTCGTGGATGCTTTCTCACCCCTCCCTTTTTTCTTTTCTTTTTATGCTGACTCTGCTGTTTATTTTTTTTTTTTGCTCCTGAACCAGACTCCAGCTTCAATCCCCGGGCCACTACTCTCCCTTGGAGGCCTTCTACGAGGATAAGAGGGCACTGCTGCTCCCTAGCGGCGAGGACATCGTTTCCCTTTGCCCCATCAGTGCCTGGGGGGCCGCCATCAATCACAGCATGCACCCAGAAATGAAGGTTAAAAGTCACCACCATTTTTTTTTTTTTTTATTTCCTTTCTGGTTTTCAAGAAATTGTTTTGCGCCAGATCACCCACCCGGCTGGCTGCATGTCCCAGTTCATCCGCTTCTTCGGCGAGCAGATCATGGTGTTATGGAAGCTGGCGCTGCTCCGTCGGCGGATCCTCATTTTCTCCCCGCCCCCAGTGGGCGTGGTCTGCTACAGAGGTGCGGAGAAACTTTTTCCCGACAATTCCGACAATCTTTTTTACGGCCGCTGTCCTCCTCTCCGACGCTTAGTGTACTGCTGCTGTTGCCTGGCAAACATCTCCATCCCCGGGGTGGGCGTGGCCGTGCCCGAGTTCAGGCCTTTCTTCTACGTCAACGTGGCCGACATCAGCGCGCTGGAGAACGAGCTCTCCTACGTGGCTTGTGAGTAAAACCCGCACATCATTTCATTTCCCATGAATTAATTCAGCTATTTTTATTTTTCAGGCACTACTGAGAAGATCTTTGAGGAGAAGCGAGATCTCTACGACGTCTACGTGGACAACCAGAACGTGAAAACCTACCGAGAGGGTCTCAAGCCGTTGCTCCGCATCAGCACCGCCGATCGGGAGAAGTATCGCAAGCTCACCGAGCAGAGGTGAGGAATAAAATTTTCGGAGGAGTCTTAGTATTTATTGATTGGATGATTTTCATCGACGCAGAAAGATGCTCCTGTACTCCCAGGAGGAGAACGGGGACTGCGTGTCCAGCGAAGAAGATCTCTTTATTCTGTAAGTCCTCATGAGTCAAATATAGATCAAACTTAGCTTCTGAGCATGGCGATTTGTTTACAGGTTTTTCCTGGAGCAGAACAATCGGATTTTCCAGATCCTCAGCGAGGTGGCGGCCAGCTTGGACCCGACGCTGACGGCCGAGAACGTGAGGGCCATGGGCCTGGACCCGCACGGCGACCGGCTCTTCCTACTTCACCTGCTGGAGATCTACGGCTTTGACACGCTGCTGCTGTCAGACCAGCTCTGCTGCAGCTGAGACGGCGATCCTAGCATCGGAAATAGCCGAATCATCATTTTTTGTTTTTTTTTAATAATCTCGTAGCGTCCTGTAAATAATTTTTTTTGTCTTTTCAGTGTTGGTCTGCCGCAGGCCGAGTTGAAGCATTTATGTACAAATCAACTTATTTGTAAAACGTCAACGCTGTCATTGAACTGATTGTATTTGAAGGACGTAATGTTTTTTTTTTTTTTTTTATTTTTTAGCCAGAGCTGAGACCCAATTGAAATCTTTGGGCTAAAGTGGTGTCGGCGCAGACCTTTTTGCACGCTGCCAGCTGAGCCTCCTCATCCAACGTCCAGTTGGGGTTTGAACACTAATCAAGACAAGCACAGCTCCGCAGGGAGGAAGCTAAGTCTTTCTTTTTTTCTTTTTTTTTGCTGTCTGTCGTGGTACCTTAATTTATTCCCTCCATTGAAATGAATTTTTGCCCAAAACAAATCATAAAAACATCCACTAAAAATAGACCAAACTATTCTTGCTAATTCCATTAGCCCTTCTGTGGTATTTCCCATTTTGTGTTAGCATTAAGCTAGCATATTTTTCACAAACCTTTTTTTTCCCCAAATAGGTAGTCAAGGTACCACTATAGTTTTTTTCAGTTCAATGGCTGTGACGTTCGCTATGATAACACAGATTCGAATGAATCTACGGGGCTCAAGCAAACCTCTTAACAGTTGTCGAGACGGCCCGATTCATGTTAAAAACTATTTATTTATTTTACTGTAAACCATTTCAGAAATAAAATACCCCACCACCTGTGAGGAAAAAAGCAATTTTCCATTTGAATGTCACCTATTTCTAAACAATCATAAATTCTTCCCCGCTGGATTCGCCATCGTCCGTTTTGAGAGCGGCCAACCAGCTCCGTTTGACATCTGCGTCGTCGCAGGTGAACGTGTGGCAGCTTTTGGATTGTCTTAAATTAAAGCAGGATTGTCCTTGAAGTTCCTGAGGGGAATCTTCTACGATGCAGCCCAGTAGAGGAATACAGGAGAGAGGCTTCACATCCTGAAGGGGAGGGGAGGGGCGGGGAAGTTCACGGTAAGTCATCGTTTTGATGGTAGAAAAAAAATCGTAATTTACCTGTTGAGCAGCATACAAAGAAAGCACCAGGGGTTCCCTTTTGGTGATGACAGCAAATACCCGCTGCCACGTTTTGGGATTGTCACCATATTGCAGAAAGCCGCTTATTACGCAGGACGCTGGAAAAGTCTCTGACTGGGAAACACATTTTGGATTTTTTTAATTATTTTTTTTTTATTTAATTCCTAAAAAATATATATTTTTAAACATTATTAAGCTTGAATTCCTAAAAATGAGCATTTGTTTTAATTACTATGATGGAAATAATTGCAAGGCGCTCACCTCTGCGGTTGGCCTCTTAGTGCTCCCCCCCCTCCCTCCTCTCTGTCCCGTCAGAATGGCGTAGCAGGACTTGCACACTTTGTTCATCTTGTTGCCGTCATACGCCAGCGCCACCTTGTTATCGGAGCACTTCCAGCACACCACGCAGCCGCAGGCCCGGCAGTGATGTCGGCGTCTGGTCAGCGCGTTGAAGGGCTCCCGGCACTTCATGCACACCGTCACCTCGTTGTCGCGGATCCAACGAGGGGCGCGCCGCCCGAGCTCCTCTTCCTTAAAAAAAAACCAGAGCCTCAGCCGAGCCTCGCCTGGCGTATCGCAGGTCATCTCCCACTTACTGGTTCCTCCACATTTAGCTCCTTGGACGCCAACTTAAATGTCTCGTTTTTCTTCTGGAACACGTCGATGGCGTCCTGGATCACCTGGAGAACGCAAAGATGATTTATTTACCCCTCTGGAGGTAAAATGCCATGAAGTCAACCACTGTAGTATCCAATTACCTTTATCCACTCATCTCGGTCCTGTTCCGAGCTAGAACCAGACCAGAAGATTTAGACGTGTAACGTCACAATCAGAACAAGTATGGGTTTGGAAAAAAAACCATCTCATACTTGGCTTGTAGTTCCAGGGTTTTCTCCTTTCCCGACACCTGGAAGGTGTACAGGTGATCTTCATTGATGGTCCGCTGGACCTGCATGTCGTCCACTCCTATACGGCAGCGTACGGTGAAGCGTTGGCCCGCCAAGCTAAACTTTGGCGTGCAGCATAGCAGGAAGTTGTTGAACTGTGGAGACAAGTAATAGACTGAGATCCAAGTGGATCCCCCCCAAAAAATAGAGTCGTACCAGAAAGAGGTGGCGCTCCATTGCCGACATGTTTCTAGCGGCTAGCTTGAGCAAACGGCCTTCCCTGAGGAACTCGTTGGTGGGGTTCACCACTTCCTCCTCGCCGACCATTTCGTAGATCTCCAGCAACCTCTTGATGCTCTCCTATATGAGAACGAAAAAAAATGACCTCTGTGCTTTACATTCAAAGATGGCGGAGACTTACAGCTTTTTGGATGGCGCTGTTGGAATGGTTGGCAGCCATGGAAATTGTCTGCAGGGATTCTGTGGGGAAGCCAGATGTTCCAAACTGGTTAAAACTGATATTTGTTTGTCTCGCACCGAGTGACCGTACTCACTCTGAGCAAACTCATAGTCCGGGTTACTCGGGGGTACGTTATTGACGTAATCCTTGAGCATCATCTCATAGCGAGGGATTCTCTGAACCGGTTCCAACATGTGATGCTGTAGCGTGAGATTGCCGCACACTTCCTGACTCTACGTGGGACAATAGAACTTCAAATTATCTTCTGGGATAACACAGGACCAGATTTCTTTTTCATACTTGGATGTCTTGGATGATATTCCGGAACGCTGACGAGCGCTCAGTCCATATTCTCACCAACTCCATGGCCTGGTCGAAGTTCCTGACGTAATCGGCGTACATCCTCAGGAAGGGGGCGTGCTGCAAGAGGACGTTGCCCAAACCGGGGCGCTGGTACCTAGATGGAAAATATTGGAAAGTTTCTCTTGACCTTCACTAAACCCAGAGTAGGACCTACCAGTGTCCGATGCAGTCTTCCAGGTCGGGCAGCAGGAAATGACTATGGAAGGAGTAGATGGACGAGATGTTGGAGAAGATGTTACGGACCACGTCAGCCGGAAAGGAGCCTCGTCCGGCTTCGTCGGTCAATCGAAGACAGAAAACCTGCAAGTATATTCGGTGGACGTTGTGGCTCAAGACCAAGACCACATCCTCCAAACTGACCTGGTCCAGGAGATGAAGGCGAGCCACGTAGGCTCTCTCTGTGTGAAGCAGTTCCGTGACAATATTGAACAGCTTCTGCTCCTTGTTGTCCTCCTTAAGCTCCTCTGTCTTCTTCTCAACGCTCTCTTCACACTGCTTGTCTTCAGTCCATTTGCAAGAGAACTTTGATCCCACCTTGATCTTGGCGCCTTTTTCGGTATGGTCGGCTTGTCGGTTCGGAATGACTTGGTCATCGGTGCCATTGATTCTCTGGTCTTTGATGATGATAGCGGGCCTATCGCTTGAGGGAGAACGTTCTGATGTATCCGACGGAGTTCTGTAAAAATAAATCTGGAGTCACTGAAGGGACTTTTAACAAAAACCGCAATGGTTGATTGGTAGCTAAGGAAAGAACAAACAAAGCTAAGGTCAAAAGTCAAAAATCCAACCTTTCATCCAAGTACACAATGAGGTTGGGCACACTCAAAGACTTTCCCGTGCTCTTCTCTTGTCTGTCAGTCTTCACGCTTGGGATTCGGTTCAATCCCAGCCAGGATTTTGAGTTACTCGCAGGGGTGGAGCTGCCCGTCATTCCCTGAACGGGGCTAGGGGTCTTTAGTAGTCCCATGAGAGGGCTTCGGTTTCTCGGGGTCAATTTAGCCGGACTGTGGCCTCCCTCCTTAAACGGGCTGCAGTTGTGGATGCCTCTCTTGCCAGGACTCGGGGACCCCAACGCCGGACTGGTGGCGAATTTGGGGATCTTTTGAGAAGGGGACAACTTGATAAGGCTTGTCCACGGCTCACTGAGAAAACTCGGTCCGGCTTTGCTAGGACTTGGGGACATGTGATAGCAAGTCACTTGGATTGGAGTCTTGTTTTCATTCAAAGGCTCCGGAGAGGGCTTGGATGACGGTCCGGTCCTCATCGGAGTCTGGAGGTGCGCCGGTTTTGGAGGTACTACGAGGACAAACTTATCAGAATCGATTGACCATCAAAGCAAACTTGAGCTCACCTTGTGGTTTGAAGGGTGTTCTCTTGGACGGGCTGGTTCCATCTTCGTGTTTGGAATTGGCCGCTGATCCGCAAGCGTTGTCGCAAGAACCTCCGCAGCTGTACACGCCGCTGCTTACCTCTGAAATCGTAATGAGCGCTACACGTTAGCACAGCTCCAATGTTGACCATTCGGAAACTTTGACCCCGAGTCTGATTGGATTTTGTTTTCAAATCAATTTAAAACAGTGAGTCAAATTTCTTAATGACTAAATTGAAAAGTTCCATTTAATTAACACGCAAAGAAATCTGCACCGATTTGCGATGATGTTCTTACCGTACATTAACTTCAGGGGCAAATATTCCACAACGTGAAGAGTTTGTAGCTCACTACAGAAGTGATCTGCGGGTCTCACGAGCGTCACACTTCTGCTTTCTCACTTCTGCGTTGTCTCATTTATGTACTGATTTAAACATGTCAGCATATACGACCGGCGTCCTTTATTTTGCTCAAGATAAATATTTTTCGATTACACTTGGAATTCATTTCCAGTCTGAATTTTAATGACGTTTGTCATTTATATAAAGAAGAATAGGAAGAAGGGATCCTTGGCACTGTTGACTCTATATTCTCTCAGTACCATTAGGGCAAGAATTAATCGTGGGGGGGGGGCTAAAACAAACCCTTCAGCAGAGGAACACTGGGCCTTTTGTGTGTGATTGCCAAACAAAAAGCAGCAAAAAGAGCAAAGTCCAGGCTGAATCAGGGGAAAGAGATTTGCCAAGGCGATAATCCAACAAGCGCCAATTAACACAATTCACAATGCACGTATGCGCTAAGAACACATGACGTCATTGTTAGCGAGTTGACGTAATATGAGCAGTAGTTTGAGTCAATTAAAACACGCCTGACGTATTATTAGTATTTTTTTTAAAATCTGACAAACATAACATTTTATGTTAATACCCAGTGTGTTCATTTGGCTTTATAACTCTGAAGGATAATGAAGTAAGTTACTTTATTTATTTTTTTCCCCCCGTGAAAGTAATTTACGTGGGAATTTTATTTAAAAAGGTGTGTTTTTAGTGAGTGCAGCTCACCTGTGTGACAATCCGGGGCATCGCCTTTCGCCTTGCGTCGGAGCGCCACGCGTCTGAATTCCTCCACGCTGCGGCTGCTGGTGTTCAGCGTCAAACTATTCCTCTTCTTCAGGTCAAACATGGTCAAAGTGTCTCAACTCGCTGTGCAAAAAAAAAAAAAAAAAGGTTTCATCAATATGGATGTGTGAGAGGAGGTCCAAAAGTTGATGCGTCCGGTGAGACGAATGTGTGCCAGGTGGTGCAGCGGAGCTGCTGTAGTTAATTATGGAGAGGCGGAGGACTCCATTTGCTCGATGCTATACTGCGATGCGCCTTATAGATGGCGCCAGATTGCCAATTCTCAATTCAACGTTAATTCAATTGATTTTTCCGCAGTTTATTTGGATTAACTATCGTGTTATTTATGAATGTCGGTAATTGTATTTTTGTAAGTTAAAAAAAAAAAGAACAACTCCAGGTTTTTAGGTTTCATTGCCTTTTTAACATTTTAACGTTTGTTTATATACTTTAAGAATTCTTTTGCTCACAATCTAAATAAAAAGAAACAATGTGTAGTTTTATTTGTACTACCTTTCACCGGCAGATGGCGGAAAAGGGTTTAAAAAAAATCGAAAGGAATGAGAGGGGCGGGGCAAACGGGCCACCAGTGTGGCCGGTGTGCATCGTCACAATCAGTTCGGCTCGGAGAGCGAACGGCACCCCGAACAACCGGTCTCACTTTCCCTTCTCCATTCTTCCCTTTCCCCTTTTATTCCATTGCCTTGTCAGCGACCAAAGATGTCAGCCAGGCCGGGATTCTACCGACAGGAACTGAATAAGACAGTGTGGGAGGTGCCGGAGAGATACCAGAACCTTACGCCAGTTGGATCCGGAGCATACGGTTCGGTGTGGTGAGTATTCGTGTGTGCATGGGCGAGGCTGCAGCCCACAGATGCTGTGCCATTCAAATGAAGCGTTTTTGTTCTTTTTAATCAAATCAGATAATTATTTCCACAACAAAAAAAGTCATATAATCCAAATTTTGTTTACCACCGTTGTAGTAATTCACCCTCTTGGATGATGCATTAAAATCTCTTGAGTTGGATGTCACGGTTGCTATGACAATATGATCATCTATTAAATTCCTATTGAGACAAAATGGCAGATTTCAATTTGCGACCAATGTGTGCCAAGTGGCGTGGCAGAGCTGAGACCAAATTGGGGAGGTTACATAAAGAATGTGGCGGGATGACTCTGTAGTTTCTTTCAAATGCACAACAAAAATACTCCAAATGTATCTTTTTAAAAGTGACTTACTCATAAAAGTAGTTTTTTTGGCGACTATTGCAGTATTTTGATTGAATCACAGTTACTTTTGGGGGGTTATTTTTTTGGCAATGTGTGGTTCAAAATTCTCCTGATAGCTTAGTAACATTCAACTTATTTAAAAAAAAAATATATATATATATATATATATTGTCCCTTATCAAGTGTAATTTGACAGGTTTCATTTTAAATCCTGTGTGCGATGGTGTGACACGATTGGGACTTCCTCTGTTGTGAAACCGATTTACTTTCTGTTCTTTCGCAACACCATTTCCTCACCTTTAAAAACTTCTTATTTGCGTCAGTGTATTTAAGCTAAAATATAGTTTGTTATTTTACTTGTCTTTGTTTTTTTTAATTTTTGTTTCCTGCCTGCTTGTTGGTTTTCTTTCATCTATATGTGTCAGCCAATCACCTCGTTCCTTCGCCTTGGGCCCGCCCACTTGTTTTCTTAGTAATTTATCATAGTTTTTATCAGCTCGTATTTAATCATTATAATTATTTTGCTTTGTAAATTTCTTAAATGATATAAAACACTCCAAAGACATTCCTCTCCAGGGCTCCGCTTTGCAATTTGCATGAATTCGGGGAGGGGGGGGTGGTGACTTTTGTATGCATCTATTTTACTCAGTTGGGTTTCATGGGAAACCCTCTTGAGACCGAAGCCCGGGCTCATATTCTTCTCCATTGTAGCATAGCTGAGCTATCCATACGCCATCGATTGGGATGATCAAGTTTCAATTTCATCTGGGCCACGACAATCACGTTTCTCATTTTGACAAATCGCCAAAGTTCCATTTTTTAAATTTTTATTTTACCAGTTCGAGGCTATTATTTACGGTTACGTATCAAAGATAAATAGATTTGATTTCAAATCGTGATATCCATCGCTGAATAAACAAGATACATGAGAGCTTAGCTACTCCGTGGACGGAAAATGGCATCACGGCGGAGACATGGCATGTGTGAGCTTCATGTCGGAAGATTGGCTGAAATCCGCCGGGGAGGGGTGAGGAGGTGCTGGGGGGGGGGTGTCAGTGCAGTCAGGCAATGAGGACTGGAGACCAGCAAAAGGTCTAACCTAGTAAATCTCAATTCCCCTTTCCAGTTCGGCCTACGACGTGATCCTGCGGCAGAAGGTGGCGGTGAAGAAGCTGTCGCGGCCTTTCCAGTCGCTAGTCCACAGTCGCCGCTCATACCGGGAACTCCGGCTCCTCAAGCACATGAAACATGAGAATGTTGGTGCATCCTGAATGCAGTCCGCCTCGCCTCGCCTCACCTCGCCTCGCCCGCTTACGGATCCCAAATGTTCCGTCTCGTTTAGGTCATCGGCCTGCTGGATGTCTTCACTCCCGCTGCAGCGTTGGAAGACTTCAATGAACTGTGAGTCTTGAAATGGAATTGTTGTTATGTCGTCATCTAAATAACTTTGTGTATTTTTTTATTTATTTTTTTTCTCCTCAGCTATCTGGTGACTAACCTGATGGGCGCCGACCTCAATAACATTGTCAAATTTCAAAGGTTGTCCGACGAGCACGTCCAGTTTTTGATTTACCAGCTCCTGCGTGGTCTTAAGGTGTGTTCCTGTTCCTGTATCATTCTAAACTAAATCTCCTTAAAATAGACGTCTCCAGCTGTTCAGCGTTACTATGGAGACGGGCGAAAGCAGCCTCCGTGGGTAGGGGTGGGGGTGGGGGGTCGTATATATGACCAAGTGCACCGCTGACCTTTGTCCTGTCATTTATCTCCTCACGCATGGCGGTGTCCATCCAGTACATCCATTCAGCGGGATTGATTCACAGAGTGAGCGCCTCCACTCCACTTCCTGTCCGGTCGGCCATCCACTCTGAAATTTAACGCTACTACTTTCCCTATCCGCAGGACCTCAAGCCAAGTAACGTGGCGGTGAATGAAGACTGCGAGCTGAGGGTAAGCGCTCACGTCTTGACGTGGTTTGAATGAGGTCACCCCAATACCCCCCCCCCCCCCCCCCCCCCCGGCAGATCCTCGACTTTGGCCTGGCCCGGCAAACGGACGACGAGATGACGGGCTACGTGGCGACTCGTTGGTATCGGGCGCCGGAAATCATGCTGAACTGGATGCACTACAATCAAAATGGTTCATTTTATTTGAGTTTTCCTTTTTATTTATTGATTTATTGATTTATGATGAGTCATCATGACTTTTTATTGATTGACGTGTGCTCTTCACAGTTGATATTTGGTCCGTTGGATGCATTATGGGAGAGCTGCTGAAGGGAAAAGTGCTTTTTCCCGGCACGGACTGTATCCTTTATCAAGCGTGGAAAGAGGCCGCAGCCTTATTTTATTTTCCTTCTCCCCACCCTCCATTATCTTGGCAAAATGATCCGCCGAGGTCTTTTGGATTTGCATGACAATCTCTCTTTTTTTTTTTTTCCCCTTCCCCGAAGGCCAGCACAGAATAGGAGCCGAATGAATGGGAGCGGTCACAAAAGGCGATCCGACTAGCTCGTTTGTTGTGTCCTAAAACCAATTGAATTAGCTGATCTCTCTTTAACCCCTCCCTGCTTAAGACATCGACCAGCTGAAGAGAATCATGGAGATGGTCGGGACGCCGACTCCGGACCTCTTGGAAAAGATCTGCTCTGAACATGTGAGCTGTGACATCACTTTTGATCCAAAATGTATTTTTGATGTCATTGAGAATAATTCCATGTGCGCAGGCACAGAAGTACATCCAGTCTCTGCCTTTTATGCCTCAGCAAGACCTGGAGAAGATCTTCCGGGGAGCAAATCCATTAGGTGAGTACATCGTGCGGACATTCGTATGATCCGGTACCACGTTTAGTTTTTTTTGTGTAGCGGTCGATCTGCTGAAGCGCATGCTGGTCCTGGACTGCGATGGCAGGATCTCAGCCAGCGAGGCTCTGGCCCACCCTTATTTCTCGCAGTACCACGACCCGGACGACGAACCCGAAGCGCCGCCTTATGACCAAACCCTCGAGAGTAAAGACCGCACTCTGGAAGAATGGAAAGGTGAGGTTCCACCGGGAACGTATCCAAGCACCCTATTGTTTTTCTGATCAGATGCGCCCTCTTGTGGACAGAGTTGGTGTTTACAGAGGTGAACGGCTTCAAAGCCTCGGCCGGCAAGTCCGGCAGCCTTCAGGTGGAGCAGTGAACACAGACTCAAGGAGTCGGCACGTTTCACAATTACAGGGAAAGATTTAAGGTCAAAAGTTGCTGGCTGTTGTGTTTCCCTTTCCGCGAGAACGAAAGAGGAACAACACGGCTCTCGATGGTGAGTCATACGAGAAAGCGACTTTGGAACGAGACGTAAGACACGCTAGGATTTCCAAAGAGAGAGCACGACAGCATCTGGCTCCTCATTGTTGCGAGGGGGGGGAGAAACAAAAAAAAAAAAAAACAGCTTAGCATTTAGCCCGCATACTGCATGAAGGTACCTTAACGGGAACGTATCGCTTGATATATGCCGAGAGGTCCGTTTACAGTGAAGTCCCAATTTCTGTAAAATGCACAACGATTCATTTCCAGAGCCTGCACAATTCTTACCATGAAATTCCTTACATTATCAGTTTTTGAGGAATGCAAAGGGAAGGGGGGGGGGGGGGGGGGGAATGTGAACCTTGACCTTGTAGAATGTCAGGGTGAAGGTTTTAATCTTCGAATGTTGGATATTTCTACTTGTTTGAATGTAAAAAATGTATCAAAGTAATGTCGCGGTGGCTTCTGGATCGCCGGTGGAGACGTTCACAGGTAGCATGGAATGTTTTTTGTTTTTTTTGGGGGAGGGGGGGCAGTTTTAATTTTATGTTCTGTATTTCGGTTATGAACACTTTGTACGACCTAAGGTATGTTTTAATTGTCAGACCCATTTAAATTTTGACGTCATGAATGAAGGCTGTACTTGTGATACTTGTGATCTCTATTTTGTAGTTGTAGTTACACGTATGTGCCACAAGACGGCAGCAACGAAATGGTTGTTTACATGGTCAACAAAGATGCCATCAGACGGAGCATAAAAATCGGCAAATTGAGCATATACAAAACGTGAAAAATCATTCATTCTATAATATGAGTCAATGCAATATTATAGGTTGTAGCATTGTATGCAAAACGTTTGAATCATTTACCGTTTCTGTTAAAAAGTTGCAAATGGCGACATTGGGGATTTATATATAAAATAAATATAAAAAGTCCAATTAAATTTTTACACCGATAGGTTAGATTAAAAAAAAAAAAAAAAGCAGAATAGCTAGGGCAGATGTTTGTCCCACATTACAGACACACCCATAAAACTGCCCAGGGCGACCGACAGTCAACAATAGACGCGCTTGTGTGTGTGTGTGGGGGGGGGGGGGGGGGCTGCGCTGCACGACCCCTGGAGGAATTCTGCCCCCCAAACTTCTCCACTGCGCTACTCCTGCACTTTGGATTTCCTTCCTCATGAGCATCCAGGACTCAGCAGAACCCAAGCGGATCAACAACCTCGCCTCCACTTTCTCAGGGATGGCACTAAAAGGGTCCAGGACGGGATTTTACCGGCAGGACCTCAACAGAACCGTGTGGGAAGTCCCGGAAAGGTACCGAGACCTGAGACAAATTGGGACCGGCGCTTATGGAACTGTCTGGTGAGTACCACTGCAGTACAATTTTGACCCCCCCCCCCCCCCTCCAAAAAAAAAATATTAGTCTAATATTTGAATGAGTTTCATGATAGCTTTAAGAAACTTTTTCAAGTCGGATCCCCTTACTTAGACACAGCTGGCTCCACAAGGACCCCCGCTTTGCTTTGTTGTCGCGTTGATGAGGGGGGGGTCTGCAAAGAAAAGCACCCCCCAGCTTCATTGTTGTTAAAAGTCAAAGAAGGTTTCTCCAGTTGACATTTAACACTTGGCGGATGAAGCTTTAAATTAATACCAGTATCTTTAAACCCGTTTTTAAAAATGAAATGAGTCTGTTTTGTACACATTTATTTAAGTGATTCTTTGGATTACCACTAGAGGGCGTCCACACTTTATTAATCTTTTTACTCTCCCATTTTAGTTCAGCATGGGACCGGCGGACCAGCTCGCAGGTGGCCATCAAAAAGCTCCACCGGCCTTTCCAGTCTAAACTTTTCGCCAAAAGGGCCTACAGGGAGCTCCGACTCCTCAAACACATGAAGCATGAAAACGTGAGATGAAATAATTTTCCTTAAAGCAAATATGAGTGTAATTAATTGTTTACTTTTGTCTAGGTCATTGGTCTGCTCGATGTTTTCTCAGCGGAAATTTCCCTGGACCACATTCGAGACTTGTAAGCTCCAATTGCTTTAAAAAAAAAAAAAAGAATAATCATAAGGCTGTTTTAACTTTTTAATCCCACAGCTACTTGGTCATGCCCTTCATGGGCACCGACCTGGGCAAACTAATGAAGATGGAGAGACTGTCGGAGGACAGAGTTCAGTTCCTCGTCTACCAGATGATGAAGGGACTCAAGGTGAGTGCCTCAAAATTTGTCATTCCAAGTTTCAAAATACGAGTCATAATTCCCTCCCCCTCCCTCATCTGTTTTAGTATATCCACTCCGCGGGGATCATCCACAGGGTACGTGACCTTAGGCACCCAGTTTAGGGGGTGGGGTCTGGATTCTTCCCACACTAGAGGCTTTCCTTTGTTTGCCTTTCTCATTTCAGGACCTAAAACCAGGAAATCTAGCCATCAACCCGGACTGTGAATTGAAGGTACAGTACTGACATTGTTTTCCCGAATGACCTAACACAGTTAAATAAATAAGACTTTTTAATGAAAACAGATTCTCGACTTTGGCCTGGCGAGGCAGGCCGACGCGGAAATGACGGGCTATGTGGTGACGCGCTGGTACCGAGCCCCCGAGGTCATTCTCAACTGGATGCATTACACGCAAGCAGGTACAATGAAAACTACAGGGGCCCCAAGATTGAACCCTGTGGTACTATGGAAAGTTAATCCAGCTATTTTCTGTTTTTGGTTTTCTTATCTTTTTTTTTTTTTAGTGGATATCTGGTCCGCTGGTTGTATTATGGCTGAGATGCTGCTTGGGAAGCCGCTGTTCAAGGGCAACGATCGTATCCAGAGGAAATGGGGATAAAAAAATGTTATTTCAATTGGAATGTGAACCTTGACCTCAAGCTTGTGCCAGACCTGGACCAGCTCAAAGAAATCATGAAGATCACCGGAACGCCGGCTGCCGATTTTGTGGTGAAACTACAAAGCCAAGATGTGAGTATGGAAGCCTGACTGAATGGGCAAAAGTATTGGGACGTTTAGGCATGACTGCATATTTCCCCCAACAGGCCAAAAACTACCTCAGAGGTTTGTCAAAGGTTCCCAAAAAGGATCTACACTCGATTTTCTCCAAAGCCAGCTCGCACGGTAAGTCACAAGCTTCATCCAGTGCAAAAAAAATAAAATAATTCACACTTGCATTTTTGCCTCGCAGCCGTGTCCGTGCTGGAAAAGACATTGCTCCTCGACCCCGAGGAGCGAGTCAGCGCCTCGGACGCCCTGGACTTTCCCTTCTTCGCCGACTTCCGCGACACCGAGGAGGAGACTGAGGCGCAACCGTACGACCAAACCATGGACAACACGGACCTGACGCTAGAACAGTGGAAACGTAAGCGAGCATTCCATCAAATATTTCTGATCATGAACCCATGTGATTTCTTTTTTTTTTTTTGTTGCAGGACACACAGTCACAGAGATATTGACCTTCAGGCCTCAGAAGGACGGTAAAGAAACATCACTTTAAAGTCAGGCGAGGTATACAACTCACCTATGGACAATTTAGTTTTGGAAATGTTTTTTAAAGCATAGTTAACATGTTGGTATGCAGCTAAATAAATGTTTTTTTTTTTTAAATATATATATAATAATGGAAGAGTGTCTTTTTGCATCACTTTCAATTTGTAATTGTATCCAAAAGTCCCCAAGTTTCAAAATATAAATTTATTTCATTCAAGCATGACTTCCATTGAATAGGTCACACGCCGTACTTCTTCTCTAAGGCTGCGACAGACGATACGTCCAAATCGGCTTTGCGGAGGAAGTCGAATACTTCTTTAAGCACTGTGTGTGTGTGTGTGTGGGGGAGAAAAAAAAAATCATGCGTGAGTACAACTAATGGAAACTAATCGAGTTTAGCGCGTCCCACCTTTCTTCTCCGAGGAAGACATGAACATGACTGCCGTGTCGAAGCGCCTCACGCTCGATAGACTTTGGAGGATGTCCGCTGTGACGGCCGCAGCTTCGTTCCTGCGCCAGACAGATGTTAATGTCATTTATTGTTTCTGGAGCTACTTTAGAAGAAGAAAAAAAAAAAAAAAGTGTACTCACTGGATGTAGAAATCCCGTAACGTCTCCAAGATCTGACTGAGGATGTGAGGTTCAAGGGAACTCTGGAAAATGCGTGCATACTCCTCTGGCTTAATTTGCTAAAAAAATAAATAAATAAAAAAGCTGTTAGTGATTGCTGGCTTCAATTTGTGTTTTAATGACAAAATCCAACCTTCAAGTATCTGTAAACAACTTCGGGTTGGTTTCCGATCATGCGTAGGTCGGCTTCCAGCTGGAAGCTTTTGCTGGGGGGCGGTGGGAGGTTTATGGAAGGGTGGGGTAGGACGCTTTCTTCTAGATGATCGTGTTTGGCTTGTGTGAAGTTTTGTTGAAGCGTTTTTTTATGAATTAACTGGTCGGAAGACAGCGAGGGGGAGATTGTCATATCCTGGATCTCCATCGTCGACAGCGGGGCGGACCGGCCCTCCTTCGCCTCATCAGGTAAGGTCACCTTACCGCTGATCTCTTCGATGTCGAGCCTCGTCATCGGTTTCTGTGCAGAGTTGTTGGTTTTTTTTTTTTAGTTTTAAATTAAGACCAAAAAAAAAATGGAGTGGATGTCTCACAGTGGAGCGTTGGTGAGGCGCTTTGTCAACGGGCTGCACCGTTCTCCTCTGGGAGCTGTCGGATGTTTGAAGCGAGCCGCTGGAAACGTCGTCCTGATAATACAAGCAAGGGTATTTTGTAAAATGGAAAAAACTAAAAAAGAGGAAAAAGGCAAAAAAAAAAAAAAACGTACAAATTGGAGTTTCTGGAGTTCACTCTGGGCCTGCTTGTTCCCGGGTTCCAGCTTCAAAACCTCCTGAAAATCTGCATTATTTTTTTTTTTGTCATATATTTATTTTATTTTGTGGTGAATTTTTCATTTGAGGACTAATTGACCTTTCCTGGCTTCCTCCAGCTTCCCCAGAGCCACTCGAGCGGTCGCTCGTCGCGCAAACGCTTTGGAATAGGTGCCGTCTAAAGAGATGGCCTCGGTGCAGTCTTCCTCCGCCTCCTTGTACCTAATTGAACACTGATGCAATTGAAAGAAAAAAAAAACCAAAATGGCGGGATGGTTCTTACCTCTCCAGTTTGAGGAAAGCCATGGCTCTGTTGGCGGGCAGCAAAACATTCGTGGAGTCGGCTTCCATGCCTCGGCTGTAGCACTCCACGGCCGCGTCGTACTTTCCCTCTTTAAAATAAGCGTTACCCTAAAAGATGCCGAAAACGTAAACAACCTTGACGAGAATTACGTATCCGGTAGCTTCTCGCGAAGAATCTCACTCTGTCTTTTTGCACCACGGCTTCCTGACGTCTTTGCTGCTCCTCCGTTCGTCTTTTCTCCTCCTGATCTACGGCCGGAGGCGACGTTCCCTCACTCGGCTCCTGAGATCCGAGCATCTGACAAAGCGTGGAAGCGTGAGCAAGCTAATGGCTGAACATTAGCGCAAATGCGACTCACTTGTTTGATTTTCTTCACTTCATTTGGTGCTTCCAGGTTATCGGGGTCAAGCGTGAGAACGTTTTGGTAATCTGTGCAGAAAACATCCATTCTCTGGAATCCATTACGAGTGCTTATGATATTTGCTTTCTATTTTGATCATACCTTCTAAAGCGGCTTCGAAGTTCTTCAGCGCTACGCGGGCCGCTCCTCGCCGTGCATACGCTTTATAGTAGTTGCTGTCCAAAGCGATGGCCAGGTTGCAGTCTGACTCGGCCACAGCGTACCTAAAAAAAAACAAAAACGTTAGAGTGCATGAAAACAACGATAAGACTCTAAACGCTTACTTTTTGAGGCGGAAGAAGGCGGTGGCTCGATTGGTGGGAAGAACCGGGTCGTAAGGGTCGGCGGCCATTCCTTTGGAGTAACACTCGACGGCGTCGTCGTATTTGCCTTCTTTGAAAAATGCATTGCCCTGATAATAAACCCGTGTTATTATTATTATTTTTTTTTGCATATTCATTTCCAAACATCTTAAGCGGCATGTTACCTTTTCCTTCTCTGCTAAAGCTCGCTCCTGATCAGCATCTTCCGAATCTGATTCGTTGGGACTTTCCTCCTTATCTATCTCCTCCAAAGCCTTGGTCTAGCATGACCACATAAATGGAGCTTTTTAGGGTGCACAAACTTGTCAAAAATGTTTATCAAAAAATGACTAACCACATCAAATTTGTCCCACGATTGATAATCATTCGATTTGATCCTCGATGGCTTCTGGCCGTCCGTTTCTTCTGCTTTGACGTCACCGTTGGCCATCTTCATCTTCTTCGCCCTCATTTTTGATTTGTAGTCCTTGTTGCGCACAGGAGGGAGGTTTGGCTGGAAAACAGAGATGATGATGCCCATATCATCTGACATTTAAATATATAAGTGTGTGGGATTGGCAGCTAGAACGAACCTTAACGTCTCCCTGCTCGCTTCTTCTCAATTGCTCATCTTTGGTCTTCATATCAGTTTCCCAGGTCTCCAGATCCCTCATGAAGCTTTGCAGGTCCTCAGCATTCTGTCGCATTTGCATTTGCAACTCGAGGGCTTTGTTCGGACCGGCCATGTTTTCCTCTCTGCGAAACGGACATTATTATAAAGAATATTTGCTTTTGTTTTGATGTCACGTAATCCACTGAGCGTCGGATCATGCTCGTTTCGCTAACGAAATAAAAATAATGCTCAATATGTTTTAAATAATCGGTTGGATTGAATAAAGTTTCAAATCGTACAATACCTTCTCCTTGATTCTCCGGTTTATAGGTACAAATCGAACTTGGTTGTTATTAAGTAGTAACAAATTCATGTGCCAATGTTGTCATGGAGCCATAACACCACGTTCCCAGCATGCCTTGCGCTCCGGAGCGTGCGCAGTAAAGCTTTATTTAATTTTGTCCTATTATTTTATATTTTGTTTATACTTCATGTTTACGGAATACATTTTAAAAATTGAATTCACACCATGAATTAAAATATTGTTCATCATTCTTTTTTTTCCCTCTTACCTTTGACCCGACCTGACGCTGTCACGTGACGTCACAACCCGGCAATGACCTCTCCTGCTAGCTAACGCTGGCTAGCCGGGAGAACTTTGTAAATATCGCAACGGGGCCGTCTAAACTTCAGCAATGGGCCAAACGAAGCAGGAAGAAGGTTACGGATATGAGTTATTCCCTGAGAGGAACGCGGGGAACAAGAAGGTCTCCGTCGCTCAAAGCCTATTCACGTTCCACCACCAGTGTCAGGTCATGTTACAGTTCGCCGTGGAAACCAGTGAGTAACATTATCGTTACTTTATTTCCAAAGTAACTCGTGTGATATTTTATAAGGCACAAGTAACAACTTGAAATAATATAACTCTGTTCTTGTTGAATAACCAACATTAGCTGCTGCTAGCAAGTTAGCTGTTAATCTACTGAAATATTTATTTATTTGTACAGTCTACATATGTAATAATAATAATAATAATAATTTGATGTGATTCATTCAGGTCCATATGCCAAACTCCTCCTCAGTGCCATGAAGAATTCTGGATGGTAAGTTGCATTCATAAACGTTCATATTAATAAACAAAAAGAGTAGTTGAGGAGCCATTGAAAGAAATGTCTGTGTAATTGAAAAAACAGATTGTCTAACATTAGTATTCATGAAAAATATATGTTGACTGAATATACGATTGACCACAATATTATCTTATTGCTTGTTTTTAAATTTAAATAGTCACTTTTAATATTACACTATATATGTATCACTGTTGTGTATCACACTTTTCTCAATGTCAAATGCTTTTTCTGTTTGACTCAGTACAGTGTATAAAGACCGCCATTTTGTCTGTGAAGATTGCGACGGGACGGTCAGCGGCGGATTTGACGCAGCGACGTCCCAAGTGAGAACATCGATTGGTTAAATCAAGAACTCCGGACCAAAAACATTTGATCTGCTTCTTTTCAGATTGTCTTATGTCAAAACAACATCCAGCAGCAGTCGCACATGAACCGGGTGGTTACGCACGAACTCATCCACGCCTTTGACCATTGTCGGGCCCATGTGGACTGGTTTAACAACTTCAGACATTTAGCATGTTCTGAGGTGAGTGTTGCAACACGCAGATGGCCACAAATCACATTATGATTTATTTTTGAAATGATATAAATCCAAACTGATTTAATTGTGTTAATCATGTAACTTAGAATGTTTTTATTTTGATATAAGGTTAGGTAAAATATATGAAAGTAAGCAGCTATTGCATTGACAATGTATTGATCAGACCAAAATATTTACCAGATTCGTGCGGCCAACCTCAGCGGCGATTGCTCCTTCTCCACTGAGGTGGCCCGATTCCACTTCGGCATGAAGCAGCATCAGCAGGTACCTTTTTTAAAATTATTATTTCAAATCAGCACCTACTTTCCCTTCCTAATCCTCGTCCAGGAGTGCGTCCGCGGCCGCGCCCTTCGCTCCATCCTTGCCGTGAGGAAAATCAACCGGCAGGAGGCGGAGAAAATTGTGGACGAGGTTTTCGACACGTGTTTCAACGACCACGCACCCTTCGGTCGGATCCCGCACAGCAAGAAGGACGCCAACTTTGCCCGCAGGGATTACGACAACAGAAAGCGGTATTATGCAAATCTTTAGTAGGTTTTTGCTGATTTTTTTTTTTTTCTCACCCGAGGTTTGGACAATTATGTCCTCTTTTAAAGGCATTTTCAGGATGGGACTTGTCCTTGAAACAAGAACGTTTTGGACTTTAATTCTGGATAAAGGGATCAAAAGTAGTCATTTTGGAAGCCAAATATCAGAGACGCTAGTGTTTTTATATATATATTAATTTCCTGTAAATACAAGAAAATGAATGTGGAAAAAAAAATGGATTAAAGTCAAAACTTCTTCAAAGTCTTTCTATCCAACTTCAGTATAAAATGCAGCTCTCTGTCAATGTGCCCGTTCCAATCTTGCCTTGAAAAATCATCGGTGACATCGTCCATTGGACATTGCCGCTGTCAAGAATCCCGTATCCTTCCGCAGACTAATCAGCGTCTGAAAAAAAAAAAAAGAAGTTATGAGGGGAATTAGCCTCATAATCCCCCTGCATGATCCTCCTCTTCTTCTTCTTCTATCTCCAGGACGACACTCTCCGCATCCTAATCGCAATGTCACCCAGCAAGGGAGAAATAGGCTCCAAATCGGGCTCTCATTAAAAATCACACATACACACACGGCGAACATGATGAGGTTTAATTTAAGGGAGCTTAGAGAGATGATGACAACAAGCTTGTCGGGAAAATGAAAAGGAGAGACGGAGAATTAGACTCCTTTTTGGATTAGTTTACCAAACAAATAGTGCAAAACAACAGATTTACTGCCGCAATTTTAGACTCATCAAATGCTCGCTGTCAGACATATTTTCTTCACTCGGGTAGTCCAAACTTTACATGCAGTATTTTGTTTTGTTTTGTTTGCAGCGTTGTTCCCGGCGCATCGCATTCAAGCTGCATTATTTATAAATATTCAAGTCGTTCTATTATTCTAAAATGTATTTACCTGTCACGGACTGTATGAATGAACTTTTCAAAATTTAGAGTGTGCCTCTTAAAATTCAGTTGTTTATTCCTAAAATCGGCGTCATGATTTTTTTAAAATTAATTTATCGTTTCATATAATTTGTTAGTATATTAATTGTAAGTAATTAAATAAAATAACTCAAGTCAAAAAATGCAGACATATCAAAAATATTTTATTCAATTATTACTTATTTACGTTAAACGTCAGTATATTTTGTATACTTTTTTGTTATTAAATAAATTGCGCCCACCCGAAACTACTAACCTGTAATTCCTGCTCTGTCCTCTAGAGTGCGCTGTTGGCTCACTCATCTCTTAATCTGATTCTGTTCAAACTTGACACGGAAACTGCTGTCCTTCTTTTTACTGGTCCACATAATTGAATCCGTCTCATCGAGTCTTGCTTGAGCAGATATGAGACGCTGTAATAAAAAGTGCCACCGAGGAGACATTCATTAGTCCACCTATTTAAGCAAGCGGCACCCATTGTCATCTCATTACGATGCGCCAGCGTCGCTGAATGCCGCCGTACAACAACGGCACTAATGAATTCATCGCCTTGATTAGATTTAACTGTGAGGACAACCTGCTTCCAGTTTAGAAGGTGTCTCCTCTCTGTGGGGGTAATTGTGGGGAATGTTTGAATTATTTAGCCGGATTGTTTGATTTTTATTTCCCACCTTGAGCACACAAGGTTGAAATGAGGAGAAGAAACATGCCGAATCATAAATAAGAATGCCTTGGAGTGCCACAGGGCTCAGATCTAAGCACCTTTTCTGAAAGTATTTATTTTTTGCTACAGAAATTCTTTCTGTAGATAACTCAAGTATTTTTCTGAAATATCCTTGCAACTAGTATCTACAGATTGCACAAATTGATGATACAACCGCCAAAGAAGAGTTCATGTGTACATATGGAATTAGCAACTGTAACAATTAAGTAAAGTGATTTAATTCATTAGAGTGCTCACAGGCAGCGCTTAATGGCGGCATGGAGAAAAAAAGAAAAAAAGTTGAGATCATTAGAATTCACAGTGCTAATTCTCCGGGGGCGGATTTGATTTGCATGCCCCAAATCAGCCGTCGAACCTGACAATTAACTTCCGCAGCAGGGGAGATCTGCGTGGGGTCCACCATGGGAGGGACGGGCATGCAAATGAGGTAATTATGAGTGCCAGTTGAGGATTAATTAAGAAGTCGTTTAAAGTTGGCAGAGACGCTCTTTTAGGCATTTGCGTGCCATTTCGGAAACAATTTCACAGTGCATTGCAAAGTCAGGAAATACAATGACATTGCCAATGTGGTTAAATAACACGATGACTAACAGGATCACCATTTTATATTATACTCGTGTAGTCAATCAACTAATAATTGTTAATGTTTTAAAATGTTGCTTTGAATTCATTTTTAACATTTAAACATTTCCGGAAGGCGCGCCATTTTGTAGTATAAAGATTGCGCCACAAGGTGGCAGGCAAAACCGTGACAAGATGGCTTCCAACAAACAAAACACCTAATGAGGATCTCCGTCAATTATCCCCAGAAATGACCACGAAAGGCAAGAAAATAATTTGGTCCTTTGTTAATTTCAATTTATGTTTATGGTAGAGTTTGGTGACATTGCCTGTGGCGTTCAAATTATTTTAACGGCGGTTGTGCTACTCAATTAAGGAGATTGTTGGTCATTTTTATCGCAGAAAAAGCAGTAGGTGACTTCTACAAATGCAATGAATGTGTGCTGCCATTTGAATCTTCATTTCATTTTGCTAATAATATGCATGGTATTAATTAGAGGCGATATATTAGCATAACAAGTGCTGCTGGACAATGTCCAGAGGTATTAGCAGTGAGGTTTTTTTGGGGGGGGGGGGGGCTCATTAATAAGTCCCCAAGAGCATTTTTTTTTTTTTTTTAACTAACTTTGTAAGAAGTCTCAGTAGACAAGGACAGAATTGTCAATTTTTTTTATTAAAATGCACAATGTTTTGTTAAGTGGAGTAACACTAAACATGGCAATTCCCAAGACAAACAAAATGGATGTTTTCCAATGAGAGGTGGAAAAATAAAATAAAAATCAGGTTCCACCGAGATTTGAACTCGGATCGCTGGATTCAGAGTCCAGAGTGCTAACCATTACACCATGGAACCACATGACGCAAATGCGTGCAAGACACGCTCTATAACCGTGCGGAAGTGACTTTTACAGCCTTTCCCACAGAGATCCTGCAAAATTTGGGAATTGGAGCCTTACGGAAGTTATTTCCAATCATTTTTGCAGAATCCAGTCAATCGGGATATTGCTCTAAGAGCATGCTTTTATGTCAGCAACATATCAGCATGGGAGAAATAAGTTTCAGCTTTTAAAATTCACCCAATTACTTGCATACAGAGGCTGTGCTTAACGTTGTGCTATCACTTTGTGCAGGTCTTGTTGACACACGGGAAAATAAGGCTGAAAGTGCCACAGGCGATGTGAAAAAGGGTAAGT
The DNA here is from genome assembly GCF_054491065.1 of Syngnathus leptorhynchus. Taxonomy (NCBI): domain Eukaryota; kingdom Metazoa; phylum Chordata; class Actinopteri; order Syngnathiformes; family Syngnathidae; genus Syngnathus; species Syngnathus leptorhynchus. Next base: position 5,308,354 of record NC_141215.1, read on the forward strand.
GCAAAAATGTTTTTGGAGTGTAAATATTTTATGTCACACAACCTTGTGCAATTATCTGACTGCTGTGTGAAAGCCCACACACAGTTCTGACAATATTACATTTTGCTGGGTACCGTGTAAAAGGAACAAGTGAGTAAATGTGGAATCTCTTTATGATGGCGTCTTTTAACACTTCATAGCTTTTAATAGGAGCACTATATTGCTATAATAGCCGCTTAGAGATCTGGAGACTGAACCAAAAAAATGAAAATGTCACCTTTCTCTACTTCCAAGGACATTGGAGACATTTTCTTTCATCGTTGCCCCCATTTTGTGTGGACAAAACTGGCAGCGGCCGGGACCCACAGAGGGGAGGAGCCACAGCTTGCCCGGAGGTGAGTCACTCAAGCTCGAACCCTCGCGCCGTCTCCTGTGTTTGCAAGTCCAGATTAGTGTCCGAGAAATCGGCCGGATTTGTCCTGAACGCCAACCAAAGGGGGGCGGACTGCTCTCCTGTGGCTGCAAGGTCACACGGTTGATTTATGGAGCAGTTAGGGTGACCTTGAACAAATTGAGTCATATAAAGTATATTTGCCTGAAAATCAAATTGCTAGCCAAGTCAGACATATCTTGACCAGTAGAGGTCACTCTAACGCTTCTCCCAATGCTTTTTGAGTTTCTAAATTTATGCCACTGACCTCAAACCTCACAAAATGTGTTCTGTTAGTTCTGTGCTGTTTATTAACGTGAACTACATGTGTGTCAGACATGTTTTCAAAATGTGAATTTTGGTGGCGCTTGTGAGGGGAAAATCCCCCGCGGGCTCAAATTGTCCATATCAGCAGTAATAGCAGACCCCCTGATTCTGTTTCTCCCATCACCCACTATGTGAGGACACAAATACAAACCACTTTGGTGGAAACTGCACGTTTACTCACCAACCGAAACGTGTTGTCGGTCACGTTTAACCCCTTTTATGTCATTTTACACAAAGTGGTTAGGTCTAGGGGGGCGGTGCTTGCGGTTTCACATGGATGTACTTCGATGAGGCTGGTGAACTTGCGTAATGAGAGATAATAGGCGAGACTTGGCACTGCAACGCACGATGCCCCGCAACAAAACAATGGAATAATTGAACCCATGTGAATACTGAGAAACACTTTTTAAAAATGTCATAATGGATAAAAGTCAAGACGGGGGAGACTCAGTACTTCACCACCGCCAAAACCCTGACCTAAAACCCGTAGAGGTGTCCCAAAGCCATTAAAATATATTTTATACTGTTACAACATTTTTTTGCAACGAGATACTTTGAACATTTAATTCAGCAATTGTTTAACGCACCACTAGGGGGAGCCCTCACACCACACTCGGGGAATCACCGAGTTATGTTACGATGTTTGACGATGACTGATCGACTTAAAAATATAGTAAAAATACCAAATGTCAATATAATTATTTCTTTTGTATTCATTTAATTCAGATGTTTATATTTGAAAGCCAAACATCCCTTTTTGAATAGCTTTTCCAAAAAAAGTTTTTTTTTGTTTGTTTTAAATATGCTTTGCTATCCTTTGCTGTTTCCTGCTTGTCACATGATCAAGTGACTTCAAATCTGGTGTGTGATGGATGTGTGTTTGTGTGCGTGCGCCACATATGTTGCTTCGCTTTCATGCCGGTAATTGCCTGCGCGTTCAAAGACGTCCAATTCTCGACTTTTGCAGCGCACATGCAAAGTCATCCGAGCACCATCTGGGGGAAAAAAAAAAACCAAACTTGAAAATTGTCTCTGACTATTGAGTACTGCATCTGGTTCGGTCGAGCTGAGCGCAAATCTTGCCTCATATGGCCACATGTGCGCCATTTTTTTGCAGCTTTTGTCATATTCTTTTGATTTCACGTCGACTTGATCCTTTTCACACTCTGTTTCTGGTAAACAATCTTCAAATCCCGCTTTGTTGTCCAGAACACATTCGACCAATGTAGGGCTAATCAATGCGTATTGATAAATCGGCATGCCCAATCATGAAGCTGACCAATCGGAACGAAGCTATGTAAATGGGATGAAAATGTGTCTAGCGAGGCGGTAAATATTGAAACTTGGATGGCGGTGACATTTAGAAGAGTGCCAAGGCCAGACAATCATGCACTGGGAATTTAATGCATTATTCCGTCAGAAATGAGGGGAAAATGTAATGTAATCTTACTAAAACAAAGACTGATGAAAACTCCCTGGTGGAGGTTAAAAAAAAAAAAAAAAGGCTATCCAGGGTTTTTCCCTGAAGGGGAAAAAAAAAAATTCTACGCTAGTCCTGAGTGAGCAGCTGTGGCCATAAATCTGACGGAATGGTTTTGTCTTGCGGGACCGTTGCCATTTTCTCCTCCTCCCTCCAAAAGTGCTGAGAGCAACAAGTCCGGGCGTTTTCCATTTGAGAGGCATTGTGGGAAATGTATGAAAACAAAAAAAATAAAGGAACCGATGAGAGGTTCTGTTAAGGTTTGAGATTGCATAGTTTTGCGTCCGGGCGCCGACATCTGGCTGGTTTTAAGAGTCACGGACAGTTTGCCACAGGTGCTGAGTTCATGCGGGGGTATTTATTTGAAGGCTGAATGTTTAAAAAGGTGTCCATTCACCCAGATGGGATTTATTAGCTGGAAAGACATAAGAAGGAATTTGGGACAAATGGAAAATCTAGTGCACTCAAGTTTTGATCAGCAAAAAAAACAAAAACAGTTGGGATGTATTGTCAAGTCCATTTAGCAATGTGAAAGAAGCAAAAACAGATCAGAATGGATTTTTCCGATATTTGCCAGGATAAAATCCCGGTATTCGATGAATTGACCGATTCATAAGAAATGTGTCGTGAATAAAATTGACAAAAATCGGCTTTTTTTTTTCCTCATTTCTTTTTTTCCCTGTTGTAATTTCTTCATGAAAAAAAACAATCCGGCAAAATAAACAAACTTATTGCAGCCAAGCGAGTTAAGTCACAACACACGATTGTCGACGATGCCAACGATTACGTTTGCTCTCCCGACGGTGGAAAGTAATCCTCTGCGGCAATTTGTCCACCTGCGCGACTGAACAGCGGGCTTGGTAACAATTACAAGGCCGGGAAAGAAAACATTACAGAGTCATTACAATAATGATAGTAATTCAGGCCGGGAGAGACGTAGCCTCGGCGGGCCGCCTCCTCCTTTTGGCCTTCGTTCTTCCTTCCCTTCGCCATCCTTACCTTCAAACGTATGGCAGCCTCCTTCAAAGCCTGCGTCGCAGATGAGAACCGTAAATCAATTGTATTTTCCCCTCCGAGCGCGGCGGCGGCGCCCATGTTGCCGTGAAAACGATATTGTGCGTGGTGGCTTCAAACGCTTTATTTATTGAATCTGAGTAAACAAAAGGAAGCATGCAAATGTCCACAAACGGAACGCATCATTTAGGAAGGAGCGCGGCCGAGTCCGCCGCCTGGGCCATGTTTATGTCTCGCTGGCACATTTGGTGGAAAACTTTTTTTTTTCTCATGTGGTACTTTCTCAGTGTAACCCAAAAAAAAAAAAAAAAAAGGCAATAAGACAAATGGCTGGAGCTGCTCTTCTGGGTGGGCCCCTTCAACACAGATATGCGAAATGTGCGACGGATTACGTTTGTGTTCTCAGCAGTTTCTTTCATGGAGCGCCACCGACGTCTTGGCTTATGAAAGAGCCTTTATGTTGCTACTTTGATATACGCTCTTCTGATATCACATTTTGGTCGATTGGATAATATCGGCAGTCGCCGCGAGTACCCGATACCTTAATAAAACCCCATTGGCAGCCTGATAACGAAAACTTGCTAACTTTTTCGACTGAATTAACCAAGATGAAGATAGTGCCAGGCCACTCATCGGAATTTGGAAAGCCCATTTGACGGGTTCCGGATGTGAGCAAACAGCAGAGAGGTTCACTTAAGAAAACACTCACACCCTGTTATCAGATTTGAGCCTCTACAAAGAGCTCTCAGGCAGCAACAAAAAGGCTCAAGATATCCCTCCCTTTTTTTTTTGTGTGTCATGTTGGTCTTTCTCCTCCTCTCTCTCTCTCTTCCCACCCTCATTCCTTCCTTTTGCTTTCATTTGTTTGAGCTGTCGACAGGCGACCGGGCCCGAAATAAAAAACCTTTTGTGTTTGTTTGCGCATTGTCAACACGAGGCTTTTCCCGTCATTCCCACAGACTTTTGGTGGGCTCAGTAAATGGAGATTGAGAAACGCAACATTTATTTTATTTTTTTGGGAAATCTCGCTATATGTACTTAAATACCAATTGATCACCGAAAGGCTGCCACAGTTTGCTTCCCAATCAAGCTTCAATTGCATGTCTAAGGGGTCAAGCACACACTCCATTCTTGTGTGTGACCCACTAGCCAAATGTTGATTCTGTGAGGAGGAGGCGTGAGGTCAGGTGGCGACTGATGATTGAGCAGGAAAGGGGGGGCAGCTTTATTTATATTAGCGTGTTGCAAATGCTAGCATGGCTACAAGACGTAGACTCGTACAGTAATACAATAGCTGTAAAAAGTCTACACACCCCTGTCGGTGTAATTTATGTCTTCATTCTTGTGTATGGCGTCGAGCTCAAAGATAAAATAATTGAAGGCTTTGCCAGAAGCGACTTTGCACGACTCTGAGGAATGTGACGAGGCCGAAGCTTGAGATGGCGTTGACAGGGTGAACGGAAACCACCTGGAATGCAAACCAAACCTGCAAGGTCACTTTCACGCCCATTTGTCTCCTTGTGTGGCTTGTTTAAAAAAAATAAAATGGAGATCCCAAACATTTGTTAGTTGCAATGCTCTTTTAGTCTTCATCACATATACTGTTCATTTTTTGGCATCTTTGAAGGAATTTCTATTTAGGAAGAGCAACATCTGGATAATCTAGCGGTTTCTCGGTTTGGCATTTAAAGTATGACTGCATTGCGTGAATACCAATCGGCAGTTCGAAGTATTTGACGGAAAAGTGAAGACAAGCACTGTGAAATTGTGCCAGGTGCAGCCGCGGAGCCTCGGGTGTTTTGTTGTCAGCGTCTTGCTCGTAAATCCCCCGAGCTCATCACTTTCAAGGCCTCACACCATTCTAAGTACACACTCCCCCAAAACCTCAAGAGCTGACTGCGTTCCATTCAGAGCTACAACATACTTGGAGCCTCTTTTACACACACACTCGGCCCATGAAGCCAGTTTGTGCTTTTTTTTTAAAACCACCTGCCATTTTTCTTTGAATTGTTCGCATTACATATTAGGCTAAAAGCAGGATGCTGGCGTTTTGAACGCGCCTCTCCTCGTTGCCCTTGAGAGTATGATTCGTGCCCATTATGTTTGCTTAGCGCCATCCGGACATGAAGGCAACCCGAGTGATTTAGCTCCACAGATTTGTGTGGAATTAGTCACACTTGAGCCCCCCCCCCCCCCTTGTTGAGCAAGGAGCTTGGAACATTATTAGAAAAGTGAAAGCTGTCCCTTCTTTCTACTTTTATGGTCGCTCAGTTTTCCACCTGCGCCAACATGACTGAGACTTTACAATAGTTCTCAAAGAGTTACGAGTAGCCGGTGAGAAGTTTTTTTTCTTTCTTGTCTGCCTTTTTTTTTTCTTAAATGGGATGTGGGGGGGTGGAATTATTGCCGAGCATTTGTCAGGCAGCCAGTTGCGGAGGCGGGGCCAACTTGTGATTTATGGCAACATCTGCACGATGCAAAGTCCTCCTATGTGCTTTTAATTATACAAAGAGCGGTGGCTGGATCGAAAAAGAGAGATGGTCCAATGGGATTTTTTTTTTTTCCGAGTCCCTCCGATGACGACTTGTGTGAACGTTTATATGAGCGTGGGACTCGTGCGGCTTTCGAGCTCAACCGAAAGTCAGCTGCTGTTTGTACCAAGCTATTTCTGTGATTCCCACATGGTCCAAGATAACCCCCGAATAGTTCGAATGCTTCATCTCCTACGAGGCAAAACCCAAACCGTGAGCGGACAGAACACAAATCTCAGATTTATCCGTCATCGCCTCCTAGTCTAAGTGACCGTGACCTCGCATTCCTCGTTTTTTCAAAATCTGCATTTCAAGCTCAGAGATCGTAAAAGTCAGACACGCGGGTCCCCCCCCCCCGGCAGGTTTTCTGAGCGTCAGAACGGAGAAATAATCATTCCTCCAAGCTGCCTGTAGCTATTTGATATCATAAACATCTGTCTGCGCGTCACCACATCTGGCAGTAATAAAGACAAATTAGCTGCAAAAATTCAGAGTCTGGCTGTAGTTGTGTCCTGCCCGGTGGTACAAGAGGGCGGGCTAGCCTAAGGACCGGACCGAGCCGGACTCTGATCCCTAACCGGGACTCCCATCAGTCATCTGCCAGCCATCAACTTCCTGTCTCCAGAATCAAAGAGGAGAAAACTACTCCCCTATGTTGTTTTTTTTCTCCTTTGCCCCGCCCCCTTCTCGGATGCACAGAGAAGCTAGCTGTACCCTCGATTTTTCTTTTCCCCCCCCCAAACAAGTAAATAAACCATTACGGAGAGTGTTTGCGGGGGAATAACAGCCGCCCTCCTAATTGTAACATGCCCAGTTTGCCGCGCGCAAACACCCAACGAGTGTGGATTCACCAGAACCGGCCTCATACATAAATGCAGAAAATCATTATAATGACATAATTGCCGGGCCAGGTTAACTTGGCCCTCTCCAGACTAAGACCACGCAAATGACTTTTTAATAGAGCCCATGTCTCATTTTGGACTGCAAAACGATTTGTTTGTTTTATTAACTTTAATATTGACCATTAACTGCCCTTTCGGGTCTCCCCCCCCCCCTCTTATCTCAATTGTTGTGGCGCCTTTCCTGGAAATGACTCTCTCCAGCCGTCTGATTGGCTAAGCTTCCACTTTTGCGTGATTTGGTCTCGAAACTCAGCACCAAGTTAAGGTTGTCTGGTTTGTTGACCTAAAAGCCTGAAATGTTCCTCCGCCAGCAGATGTCTCCCAGGTGTTGGCCGTGTCTGCTTTCTCCACCATCTTGCCTTAATCGTCGCCTTTTCCCAAAAGGACTGGCAAGACTTCCAACAAAGACCCCCCCCCCCCCTCATTCCTTTGCAGTAGGCTAAAAGGCGTACAAGCTAGCCAGACCAGGTGTGCTTCAACAAACCATGAGGAGGGCAGCTAAATGAGACCGGATTCAATTTAAGAAGCTCTTATTCACGGTTACAAACCTAAAGACAAATTTCCAAGAGCAAGTTTCAACAACCTGCCCCTCCCCTTTAGTTGAAGAAGAGGGAGGCCTGAAACAACAAACCACAGAGTAAGAGGGAGGCTGGCAGATGAGGGTGGGAGGCAGTCAAGGGCGATGAGTCATTAGCCAAACAAAGTGGCGCTAAGCTAATACGCTGTCGCGACGTTGGAACTGGGGGGGACTTTATCGCAAAAAGAACGTCGTATCAGAATCTCTTATTTTAGCTAAGCTAGCTTAGTTTAGCTGGAAACCAAAAAGCACCCCCAAAAACCAGCAAGCTGCTGCCTTGCAAGCAACGTTAAGAAATCCTTTCCAGCAGCACACATTCGGGTGTTTTTATTCTGTTTACATATGTGCAAAACATTGCTTCATTGAAAGCACATAACCAAATTTAAAAAAGAACAACTCGGAATAACTGAACTGGCTGGGCGGCAACATTCCCTTACATGACAGATGTTAAGCAAAAATAATGTAATCTGTTTATATACAATTTACAAAATATAAAATATTTCTATAAAATGTTTATATTCATCTATTGAAGCTGTTTCCAAAAAGCACAAGGCTTCATAGAGATGCTTGTACTTTTTTGTCGGAATGTCCTCTTTTACATTCACTTGTTGCGCAGTCTTTCATTCCAAAGGTGTCGGCTCAGTGAGGTAGAAGTATTATTTTCAAAAACATTTGGTCATCTCTTCATGGAAAATGAGTCTCTCAGCTAACAGCTCGTTCCGTTTTGAGAAAAGTCCGTCCTGTTGCTGTCAAACGGCTGTTCGTAAACGCTGCGGCTCTGCTCCGATTCCGAGTTGTCCTCCTCGCGATCCGACTCCGTGTCGACGGCAGCGTAAGGGTTTTCGTTACACGTCGTCGGAGGTGGGCCGTATCCCGTGTACATGTCCTGCTGAGGCCTCCATGGCGATTTCCCAAAAGTGCCTAGACGAGGAAAATTGGATGAGTAGAGCCAGGGACCTTTAGGGAGTTTTGGTTTTTGGTCCGGAGACCTACCCATGAAGCTGTTGTAAGGAGGCGGACACTCGTGAGGTCGGCCGTAGTTGGAAGGTTCTAGCTCCTCCATGGATGGTCGGCGGCCGGTCTGCTGATGGGAGGGGCCAAGGTGGAGGCTGGCATTGGGGAGCTGCATCAGGATCGTAGAGGAGCAAAGGTCAAAGGGCTCCGAGAGGAGATAGTCCTGTCTTTTAGGTCTGGTCAGACTTCCACTGTAGGACTCGGTGCAAACTGGTCTTGGGTCAACGGAACACCCTGAGGATAAGAAAAGAGATTTTACACAAACTGAAGACACGGTGGCAAAGATGTAGAGTTGAAAAGTCGTGCTGACCTGTGTAGACCTCGGCCAGTTCAGTCGGGTACAAATCTCGGCGTAGCAGTGTGCTTATCGGACCTTGGTAATGGCAGAGAAGAGGGTCGATGGACGCCGCTTCCATCTCCGCTTCACTTCCTGTATCCAGCTGACAAAGACCTGGACGGAAGACAACCATGTCAGGAATTTCAGCCTGTGGTTCTTTCAACCAAAGGAAGGCTCTCGTACCATTCATGTCTTTGGGCTGCAAGTAGAAGCCGCTAATGGATGAGGCCATGTACTGATGGCTGCTGCCGCTCTCAGATGGGATGTAGCCATCCTGGCGGTCCGCAAGCGTGCCTTGAGAGGAGAGGTAGCTTGGGATATCTGCTGGCAGGTTGGTCTCGTCTGTAAAACAACGGTGGCCACCACGACACTCGTCAGAGATATTCGAGCGCGAGTCGTCTATTGGATGGCTTTCCGAGAAAGGACGTTGGTACGTACCGGTGTTGGTGACACTGCAGTCCTCGTTCCGCCGTCGAGTGTGGTAGATGATCACCACCCAAACTAGCGAGGTGCCAACGACGCAGCACACCACGGCTATAATGACGATTCCCACCGTGGTCCAGCCGTCGTCATCCGAGCCCGTTCCGCCAATGATCCCGACCCCGATCCCTCCTTGGGCTCCGGAGTCGCAATTGGGGTTGGGTATGACGGAGAGCCTGATGTTCCCTCGCTCGGTGCCCAGAGCGTTGGACATCTCGCAGGTGTACTTCCCGACATCCGCCTCGGCGGCGTCCACGATGATGAGGAGCTGATTGGCGGCGGCGAAGAAATGGCGCTCGGTCACCACCAAAGGACTGTCGTCTTTGGTCCAGTTAAGTCTCGGAGCGGGGCTGCCCCCGGCGATGCATTGGAGCACGGCCGTTTCGCCCTTGGCTACCGTGCGGTCCATCAGGGGCCGTAGGAAAGAGGGCGTTTCTACAAAAAAGGTCGGAGAAAAAAAATGTGATGAAATACCAAAACACCAAGAGCCTTCTTTTCGAGTGTCTTCTCCCTCACCTAAAACCGTTAGCGTAGCATTAGCCGAAATGGCCCCGGCGATGTTCTGAGCAGTGCAGCTGTAAACCCCAATGTCCTCCGCCTTGACGTCCACCATGAAGAACACGTCGTCCTCCGGCATGACATGCATTCGGCGTTCGCGGGCGGCGGGGAAGTCGATGCCGCCGTCTTTCTGCCAGGCGATCTGAGGCGACGGGTGACCCACCGCGGCGCATTCGAGCCTGGCCGTCGCTCCGGCGCGGATACTCAAGTCCGTCGGCATTTTGGTGAAGGAAGGAAGCACTGGAAACACAAGTTGATAGGAAATCAGATTCTTGATGGACTTTGGGTTGACAAGATTTACAGCCCGACTTTTCGAACTTACTATTAACCGTGAGCCTGGCCTTGGTGGAGTACGAAGATCCAAAATGGTTGGAGATGACGCATTGGTATTTCCCCTCGCTGGAGAACTGCACGTCACGCAGCTGCAGCGTGGTTGTATACTCCGTCACCTCGGTCTCGCCGCCGGAACTTCCCTGCACCCTCAAGTGGGCCTGGTTGTGGATCTCGGGGTCGTTAAGGACCTCGTTGTCTTTCTTCCAGGCGAAGGTCATAGGCGAGTCGCTGGAGCTCGCCGCCGAGCACACGAAGGTCACGTTGGATCCTTTCAGAGCCGACTGGGTCTCCGGTTGAATGGTGATCTGAGGCTTTGGGAAATCGTCTGCGGGAGAAGTACATTTCCATCAGGTTGGAGTCAGGGGGGGAAAATATTGGACAATCTAGGTCAGTTCGTAAATGGAAAAGGGGGGGGGGTGTATAAATGGCTGTTTTTGAGGCATGACGGTGTGCGGGCAAAGTTGCTCTCCAGTGTAAACGCTTTGCTCACCGCACACGAACTCCTCGGGGCCAACGGCGAACACGCTGCGGCCCTTCAGCATCTGCGGGTGGGCACAGCTGGCATTGACACTCGGGAAGAAAGTTTGTTCTGCCACCCAGACTGGAAGCCACTTGAGTTGGCAGTCGCACAACAAGCTGGAGGTGTTCAGTCGCCTGCCAGGGAGGGGGGGGATCCAGAAATGTTTCATTTGAGTAGAATTAAGTGCAAATGACCGGTTAGCAATGATTTGTATTTATTTGAAGCAGAATGAAAAGAAGACTTACAGCTCTTGTAGATTTTTCATCTGAGAGAAAGCATTGGCTTGGATGGACATGATGGCGTTATTGCTTAAGTCGCTGGAGAGAAAAAGCAGAAATGTTAGGTTAGAAATTCAAAAGTGTGCGGGGGAAAAAAAACAAATATGATGATAAACTCACAGGTGCTGTAAAGCATCCAGGCCAGAGAAGGACTTCTTGGTAACTGATCGGATTTGGTTTCCTTGTAAAAATCTGTGCAAAAAATACTGATCAATTTCACATTTCCCCCCCCCCAAATCAAGATTTTCCAAAGAAGTGATTCCAAACTTTACATTCTCTTCAAATTGTCCAACGCTGAGAAAGGCCCGTTCATGTCCTCGATGGTCCAGGAGATTTCATTATTTTGAAGATCCCTTTTGCAGAAAAGACTCATTGAGAACGCATTTCAAATCTTGTCCCGGGATTTAATTTGCTACCAAAGTGCAACTCACAGCGTCTGCAGGCTGGAGAGGCCTCGAAATGCTCCGTCGGCGATGAAACTAACGCGATTATTCCCGATGTGAAGCTCGTCGAGCAAGCTGAGTCCCACGAAACTGGATTCTTCCAGTCGGGACAGGTGGTTGGATGAAAGGTTCCTGTGAAGGGGAGGGGTGAGGAGCACGACAGGGACATTAGGACCAATTAGAACTCCCATCGTTACTGTTGCTTTCATGAACTGGTATTTAATATGAGTGAGAGGACATCAAAGTTGGCAACGGCGATGTTTCCCCGATAGGCCGAGAGCAAATCAGATAGCCGGGTCCGTTCCCGGCCGACTGGCGGCATGTTTACTTGCCGCTTTTGTGATAACGGTGGGTGAAAAGAGAGGAAAGGGGGTGAGGAGGGGAGGGGGCGACAACAACAACCACCTCTGAGTGTAAAAAAAAAAAAAATCCCAGACTATAAACAGCAGTCACAACAAAGGCAATGCAATCTTCCAGTCTTGCATCATCGTTTCGTAAACAACGCAATTTGCTAGCGAAACGTGCTAAAATGTAGCTTTGCTTTTTGTGTGCGTGCCGCTCTTGGCGTCGACGGCGTGAGGAAGGGCAGGCGGGGGTGCCGCACAAGAGGAGAAAAGTGTTGCCAGTTGGCAGAGTGAATGAGGGGCCAGGAGGGGTCGGACTCACAGCTCGCTGAGTTTCTGGCAGAACTCCCAGGCGTCGGCTCGGATCCTGCTGATGGCGTTGTGGCCGAGGTGGAGCTGCTGCAGAGTCAGCAGGCCGTAGAGCCAGCCCTTGTTCACCTCCGTCAGGTTGTTGTAGTCCAACTGCCTGCCGGGACCACACGCAAAACTCCGCTCGGAACACTCGGGAGGATTTGAAAGACCCGGATCGGTTCGCCCAAGCGCTTACAGGACTTCCATGTTGCCGAGGCCCCAGAAAGCCCCGTCCATGAGGCGAGTCAGGCCGTTCCTCTGCATCTTCAGAGAGCGAAGGGCCTGTAGACCGTGGAAGGTCAAACCTTCCACCCGGCGCACTCGATTCCGGCTTAGCTCCCTGAAACACGACACGCTAGACTAGTTATCTTAAATTTGATCAGTGATCAGCTCATAAATTGGTCCAAAAATCTTACAGGTGTTGCAAATTGGGCAGCTGGAAGATTTTGGCGGGGATGGAGGAGAGACGGTTGCGGTTGAGTCTGAGAACCTGAAGACTGTTGGACAGATTACCGAAGCAGCCCGTCTCCAACGAGGAAATGCGATTGTTGTTGAGGAATCTACGAAACAAGTCGCAAATGTTAACGCGTGACAAAATCCACACCAAATTCTCATCTGCGAGCGACGACTCACAAGTTCTTGAGCGGCAAAACGGGGAAAGAGTTGGCCTTGATTTCCACAATGTTGTTGTTGCTGAGGTCCAGCGTTTCCAGGGCGAGGAAAGGCCTTAGCTGCTCGGCGGCCATCTTGGATAACCTGTTGTTTGCTCTGAAAACACACACCATCGCTCCAATAAATGACGGCAATCCCGGAGCCGTGTCTCGCCTCGCCACGCACACAAACACTCGCGTTCCTCAATTAGCTAGAGCTTATTAACAAAAACGACCGACCGTCATGGCCGCCGTTTTTCAACTAAACGGATCAACGCTTCTTTTTCGTGACGTGTTATTTTGTTTATAAGGTCATTACCAACAAGGTATTAAAAAAAAAAAACATTGTAAGCTGCCAATTACTTGGAGGATGAATACCATTCCCTGAGTGAAAGCATGCCTTGGCAGAGGCCGGCAATTTCCTGAGCTGCACGCCTCCTAAATTGCAGTGTGGGGACTGCTTGGTTATAAACAGAGGCTGTACAGTGCCTTCTTTGTGCATCGGGAGGGGGGGGGGGCAGGAATTCCCTCCAATGTACCAGACGACAGGCCTCGTTTTCAGTATTCATTGCCCCCCCCCCCCTTCACCCCTCCGCCAGATACACCTTACTGACCAGAGTGTTAGTTTTTCTGATCCCTCTTTTTTTACCTAGCAGAAAAAAAGTGAAGACAGTTTTATAATGTCGGTTTAATTCGGGATGTGGTCTCGTTAATATTTGATTGTGGGAATATTTTAATCGGGTGGCCGACGGGACAAAATGGTTTGACGTTAACTTGCTTGACACGGCATGGGAAAACTATTTTTTTCCCGCAGACTGTCAAAATTGTCTCTTTTTTTTTTTGCAGCCCTTCATTTTGGTTCCAACTGTTGGTGGAGTACTCGTGGTTGCTTGCTTAATTAGTGCTTTGACGCAGCATCAAATAAGAATCTGGAAAAGTTGAGAAAGAGAGAGGCCGATATGAGGCTAGGCCGATAATCGATTATCAGCGCCGATATTTGGCATGTTGTCGAATATTAGCGTCGACCTTGAAACGGACATCTTATCACCGGTAAACAATTTCTAGTCGTCTGGTAATTTCTGGCGGCACGGAGACTTTGGCTGGACTACGAGGGCGACGCTGGAATAAAAACCAGCCGAGCATGTCACTCCCCCCCCCCCTCTGAGTCTGAATTGGAGCGTGGAGCCGAGCGAAGTAAAAGACAGCGGTTGGCAATACGCGGGCTGCGAGATAGCATGACTAAAGATACCGGCAAGGATTCCTGAAGACGAGCTCGTATCCCGATCGTTGTCGCCAATCAAATTACACAGGCAGCTTCTTTGTTGGGCGATTTGCAAAGGGCTTAGCGCACACCGCATACCCCCGCAACCCCGGCCCCCTAAACAAAAGCGCCGCACACCACCTTGTATCTCAGTTTTCATGTTCCCTTGACTGGCCGCTGAGAGAAAAAGACTCGAAAGAACCGGTCTTACCAGTTTCTCTCTCGGGGTTGTCTCTGGAGTCCTTGACCCAGATCATCAAAAAGGATGCTCGCAATTTAGATGACCTGAAGTCAATGACAGATATTTTTTTTTTTGTATTGGCTATAGAGGCAAATTGGCTCCCCCTTCATGGAACATGCCCCCCACCAGGTCCCCCCCAAGGAAAAAAATACTAGCTGCGCCAGTGCTGGGAGACTGAGGTTGCTTTTGCGAAAACTGTGTGTGTGTGTTTGGTATTTCCTATTGGAAGGAGAACTGAGTTTTGAGGAGCCATCTGACGACTCGCTCTCACTGCAGTGGCGCCTGTAATGAAAACCAGGACTCGCCGTGGAAACGCTCGTCCGTATCTCACGCCAGCCGATGATCAGCTTTTGGGGAATTTGAAAAGACCAAAAGCTCGTCGAAGGTGAACGAGTTTTACCCCCACAGGATGATTTCCGAGAGTCTTATCCTCAATTGTTTTCCTTTTTTCTACGTCAAGAGTGGCGACCCCTCGTGAACTTCTAATCAGACCTGAGATCTACAGGTCATTCGCTGCCAATACGGGTTTGGGGATTTTGTAGATCCCCCATAAATTCCTGGGAAATGGTTCAATTAATTAAGATGATCACGACTCAATTACTACCAGCTGCAGAGTTATTGCCGTTTGTTTTTACTCCAAGCGGCGAGGTCAAGGATGTCGACGAGAGCTGCCGCTATGTCTGACTGGCTGTTTGAATAGGTGCTATTTGATACCCCGACACCCCCCCCCCCCCCCCCTTTACTCCCAGCTCTGAGAAATCGAAGGAGGGAGAGAAATTCAGGAAAAAAGTTCCACGGAAGAGAGAGAGAAACAAAAAAAAAAGTGCAATCTGAAGAAGAGGGTGTCACGCCATTGAGAGCATTCTTTTTTTGTTCGACTTTGTGGTCGCTCTTGCATTTCATTTTGCTTTCAACACATTCGAAAAGAATTACTGTATTTTCCCACTGCTGCCAGATGCCAACACTTTGGATCGACAACGCTGGCTCGTTTGCAAACAAACAAAAACAACAAAGCAAGATCAACAAGGTTGTTTTTTGCAACTTTACTAGACGGCAGAATTCAGTGAAAGGAATCCGAGCAACAATCTAAATCCTCTTCGTAAAAGACAATCTATAGCCGGAGGTGCTGTTCAAGCAGTAAACTTGGAAACAAATTGCCAAGCGAACGCCCCCCGGCGGCCGCGCGGCTTCGTGTCGGGGCTTGATGAGGCGCACGCCTCATCGGGCCAGGAGACGTACGGATACATTCTTTGGAAATAACTTCACGCCCGTTGCTTCGCTGAGACGTGCCGAAGAAAAGCAAAGACGCTTGTTAAGGTTTCGCACAATGATATCGCCTAGCACGTACTAGTGATGTAAAAAAAAAAAGAAAAATTCCAAAGTCTTCACTGGCGCACTAAAACGTAATTTACACTTTAGCCGCCATTACTGATTGCCATCTTTTCTTTCTCTGCAGGTTAAAAATACATCAGCAAAAGGAGCCACCAAACAAAACATTTCCATTGGCATCTGTTTTTGGACCACGTGACCCGTCTGGGGCTCGCTGCCATGTCTGCGACTGCCCAGTCTGGGAACCGACTCAGCCAACAAGCCCAGGCCAGGCCAGGCCCCCCCACCTCGACGCTTTCACTTACAGAATCAACGTGGTGACGTTGGACGCGCACGGACCCAAGTCAGGTATCCAATCCAGTTCGTTGTGGTTCAGTTTGCTGCGAAAGACAACAAACAAAAAAACAGACGGTTAGGAAGCACAACTCGGCCCGAACGAGACGACGAATAAAGTTTTCGCCGTACTTACATTTCGTTCAGATGTCGCAGTTTGGAAAACAAAGTGCTGTCGAGCACCTGTAATTTGTTGTGGCTCAGGTCCCTAAAAATTGGAGAAAAAATCGGAATGTTACTTAGTAACTTCACGGATTGCTTAATTTAAAATGTAAGGTAACTGTGGCAACACTGTCCCCGACTTTTATTTTTTCTACTCCTAATAATTCTTTCCAAGTATTTGTAGAAATGACTCGTAGCTTTTGTGAAAATCCCGCTTGTGTTTTTTTTGGGTTTTTTTTTTATATATTCCCTCCTTCTGTCCTTCCGACACGAGAGAGAACACGCCAAAGCGGCTGGCCTCATCTCCAGGCCGCGTCGGCGCATCTGGCCAAAAGCAACAAACGGAGCCGCTGCTCAGGGACAACTTTTCGAGAGGAAGTCCAAACCTGACGATGGATTTGGACTCGAGGTTTTAGCTCCGAACGATACTACTCGTATCATGTTTTGGGGGAAAAATCTCCAAAGTCAAGTCATGGAGTTCTTGACGCGGCTGCGCACCATCAATACCGTGGTGCCAGACCCCCCCCCCCTTTTTTTTTTCTTTTACACCTCCTCCTCCCCCTCTTGCTGCCTCCCTCATCTGGAATCCATCAAGTTACACTGGAAGGAGGGGAGGAACCTCGTCATGTCTTCACAAGCTACACCTCTGTCGAAATTTCAGCTGGCCAGCTTGTTTTTTTTTTGTTTTTTTTTGCTGTTTCCATTTTGCTGTGAAATAAAATCACAATTCAGCCTTTCAAAGAACGCAAGCGTTCTGATCATTATGGTTGTCGTTCTAGTTCCAGTCCTGGAGGCCAGATGGGAACGGCGTCCTATCACGAAAGGCCGAGATAAAACCTCGAGTAGCTCCGACACTTCCACTTCCAGGCTGGCGAAGACGGCGAGATAACACGGCATATGCAAGCCGTGGCCTGCGTTTTCTGCGACAACGCGCTACTCGTCACGCTTATCAGGAGCTGAAAAGTGAGTGGATGAGTTACACCTTGCTTGAAAGATCCACAGATTTTCTTTTTGACTGAAACATGCTGAAAAGTCAATTAGATCTCATTTGGCAAGGATTGCTTGAGTCATGGAGGCAAATTGGAGCGCACTAATTGGCTCTGACCAGCAGGGGCGCTGTTGAGCATCTTCAATTCAAACTATTTTGATGAGGGGGAATCCAGTTGATTTTTCAAATCATCAAATCCAATCCTGACTTTGTACTGCCTCTCAATTATAAAACTATATATTTTTTGTATTATTGTTATTCCAAAAACAAACCAACAAAACAAGTTTAAATATGATTTAGGAAAGGATGAGCGCACAAGTCGATGAAAGGATGTCGGCGGCTGTTTAATGCGCTCTCCAATTCTATAAAGGGACTAAAGACAGCATGGTGACTGTGTTGTAAGGCAAGCTCCCACGTTTCCATGGCTGCCTCCTTTCCCTTTCTCCTCCTCCTTCCCCCCACTTTTATTGCCAACTAATCCTACATGCCCCTCCTTAATCAGCACCATGGCTCTGGTGTTGCTAATTCAGCAGAAATAATGGGGTGCTAGAAAACAAAGGGGCCCCGCCGGTCTAAGGGCTTTAAGATGTGCCGGAGAGCCACTCGTAAATTAGCATGCCAGAGTGAAAAGACCCCCCCCCCCTCTTCACTCCATGTACAACTTTTTTTTCTGTGGAAGGCCAGTCTTGATTACGGTCTGCTTTCTCTGGCAAACGTAAAAGTTTCCATAGCGGCGACTTCTCAACCTGAAGAATTTTGAAATGTTAGGAGCTTTTTGGACAAGGCCTCAAATCAAATGCAAGGAAATGCGGGCTGATAAAAATGATCTGGCTTTACACAGATCAATTATAAAAATAAAAAAAAAACAACTAGGAAGATGGATTATCTGTAAAGTGGAGCACAATTTCCAACTTGCCAGTTTATGTTTGCTATTTTGGCTGCTTTCAAGTGGACAAATGAGAAACAGCACCGTTGAGAAATACATGCGGTCTGATTTATGTTGTGATTTTGACACTTGGCAAGTGAACCCAATTTTTAACCAACTATAATCCCAAGTGTGTGTATAAAACTTCTTTAGAGCATCGCTCCTACACTTGTTTTCCCTTTATAACCATAACAACAACAAAACAACAGGCACCGAGGGGGACTAGTTTACAATTATTCCCCTTTACACATGAAGGTACATTGATGTGTAAAAAAAAAAAAGGAGCCCCGCTGTGAGGGGCACATAAATAAAACCTCTGTTATAGATTAATGGGAAATTTGAAGATATGTGCCGAGTTTAGCCACTTTTTGCTCCTCGTGCGGTTTCCAAGCCCCAGCCAGCCACTTTTCACTGGGAGAGGAATGTGGATCATCTCAGTGCCAAATTCGCCCTCCACTGCTCATTTGAGTGGAAAACTCACGGTCAAAAAAAAAATAATAATAATAATAATAATCAAGAAAATTAGGTAAACTTACAGTTGAACTGTCCATTCAGGGAGAGAGTTTGGAATTTGTCCTCTTTTCAGTCGACTGCAGTCCACTAGATCCCCCAAACAAGCGCACGGAGCGGGACACGTCCGTGTGTTCCCAGCAACTCCGCAAAAAAGCAAGAAAAACACCACGGAGCCGGCAAAAGTGCGCGGCTGGCTGGATGAATACATTTTTACTTTCCCCGTCCAAAACAGAAGACACCCCAGAAGGTTTTTTTTTTCCGTGCGACAAATCCCCAAAAAAGCGCAACAAAAAAAATCCTTCAACGTTGCAATGCTGGCAGATTCAAATAGATCCTTTTAAATCCTCTTTCGAGTTGTCGTAATGGTGAAAAAGGAAAGAAACGTGGTAGTTTCGCACTTGGCCATTGTTTTCGTCAAACTTTTCTTAGTGAGCGCTTCTCTTGGCTTGCTGTTGCGCTATGCGGAGTTGAGGATCCCCGCAGAGGAGCGTGAACGCTCGGGAGAGGTGAGCGGGGGCGGAGCCAAAGGCCGCGGGGCATTCTGGGTAATGGAGTTTAAAACTCAACCGCCCCCGTTTCCCTGAACCAGCCATTCTAAAAAGACATGAAATAATATCTTTGACTCTTCAACTTTTTGGAATGACTCCAATTTATTATTCATAATAGTTTTCCAATATAAATTAAATGATCTCAGACTCCTCATCGTAAACAACTTCCACTAATCACTTGATAAAGGCATTTCCATGCTAACCTGAAGGGTAAAATCTGACAATTTGGCCAAGACACAAATTATTTGATCGCTATGGTCCTTAATAGACGAATTTATTTCACCAAAGACCCAATTCAAAAACCTTTTTATAGAGGTAAAGTCCGTAACAGGAGTCTTAATTGATATTCAGTGCTTGAAATAATACATTTACAATTTAAAACGGTGTGTGTGCGCGCGCGCTGTTTAATTTCCACATTAGAAGGCCCCTTCATGGGATATTCATGCCCGGCTGGATGCAAAGTCCTCCCCCGGGCCAGTTTCCTGTTAAGCAAGGTCACATTTTCACTCTTTGTGGGCATTTCCTGTTCGCGGGGAGGACGCAACCTCATTAGCCTCTTGACACGCCGACGCAAATGTGACAAACCACAATGGAAACTGATTAAAAGTGGAATCGAGTTACTAGCGGCTTATACCGTGTTGATTCGACAAGCATTTCATTTGACTGCTTCATTTTTATTTATTTTTGTACCATCATCAAATTAGGTCACTGATGAGTGAATTTTTTTTGCTAGCGTAGTATCTCGCTATCAATGGCGTTGTAGCTGATACTGCCGTGTTTAGTTTTTTTTAATGACTCGTTTCCGCGTCAGTTAACTGTAATGGATTCGCACGTCATTGTTATATGTTCTCAATCTACATTCCGTGTCACTTTTACACCTGGGCTGGCTGGCCCGTTTTACACGTTATGCGATTCCTTTTTGATGTCACAAAGCAGATGACGGGTGATAAGTCGCTCTATTGTTTTGGGGTCGGGGGAGGGGGTCTTGTGAATGCTTTTATTGCCTTGCTAACAGCTGCGTTAAACTGCTGGGCCAAACTCATTTGTATTTAAAAAGAAAAAAAAAAGAAAAGGCGGAAAATAGGAAATGAAGTTTGCGGCCTTATTTTTTTTTTCCTCCTCATGCTCCACTTGCTTGTATTGTCAATCGATCAATACAGCAGATTGCGCGACTGCGGTTGTAAACAAAATCTATCGACTGCACATTTCTCTCGTTCTACTTATTTATTCAATAATAGACATCGCTAGAGGAGTGCTTTTCAGAAAATTGCGTAAACTTACCTTATGAGTGGAGCAACACATTTAGTGAGTTAACATCTCACTGCGGGGGAAAAAACAAACAAGACAACAGCGTCCCAGCAGGAATCCGGTCTGTGTGTGTGTGTGTTGGGGGGGGGGGGGCAGGAATGGCATGCTGGAGTATTTTTGCCTGTTTGTGGTGATTGATTAGATCCCTGTGGACTCTTGCAGGATTTTGGAGAGCATCCACACGGATTGCTTCCTCATGGCCTCCTCTTCCGACGCCGCTTTCAACTCGAGCAACATCAGAGGGACGCCAGCCGCTTTC
The DNA here is from genome assembly GCF_054491065.1 of Syngnathus leptorhynchus. Lineage (NCBI taxonomy): Eukaryota > Metazoa > Chordata > Actinopteri > Syngnathiformes > Syngnathidae > Syngnathus > Syngnathus leptorhynchus. Next base: position 5,328,769 of record NC_141215.1, read on the forward strand.
AAGTAATATCGACTTTTTTTTTTTTTACTATACTTATAAACACAAATAGGGCGATAGTAGCAATGTGAGGCATATTTTTATTTTTTTCCTCGCAAACTCATCGCTACTCTCGCTAATCCTTTCAGCTACTACACGTCAACAATGTAAATGCCTTTTCTCAAAGCGCCAATGGAGGCGTTCCTATAAAGCTTTCATTCCTCTTTGAATGAAAACATTGCACTACATACGGTTCACACCAGTTCTCGCATTCCTCTCTTGGCAAAATCCTATTTTCTAACCACCGTCGGATTTGTTTGGTCACAGCGGCGCCTGCTTGATAGATCCTCTTTTGGCTGCCAAACGCTTCCCATACACCCCGAAGCGCACCTCCAAAGCGGACCGGAGCGTGCCAGAGATTTTGCGGTCCGCGTCACAGATGTTGGCGGCGACTAATGCCCAGCGTGGCCGACTGCCAGAAACGATACTGAGAATAGCAACAGTACGCAAAAAAAAAAAAAAGCCTACCCGGCATGCCTCGCTCCAGGTGACTTCCAGTACAAACATACAGAGCAGGGCTCGAGAGTATGCGCGAGTGTATATGTGTTTTCAGGCTTGTGTAAACCTTCAGAAAATATTGGCAGCGTCACACATTAAAGCTTTTTTTTTGGGGGGGGTAATTATTCAATTATGCTTGGAAAAATAGAAGAAACCAAAAGCTTGTTAAATATGATTGGATCCAAAATCAAGATAAGTCAGTTGTTTGTAAAAAGATTTTTTTTTTTTTTTTACAATGAAACATTAGTGTAATCATTTAATATTAGAATTATATATAATATAAAAATTTCAATTTAATATAAATCAAAAATAAATGTAATAAAAAAATAATATAATGTAAATTTAAATAATCAAAGACTTTGATTATTCTCAGGTCTTTTGTGTAGCTCCTTTTCGATATTTTTCTGATGATATCCAAAGGGCGTCGAAGATTTTTGCCGGCGTTGCAAATACGACCCGTGTTTCGCAAAACGTCCCGAGAGAGAGAAAGAACAGTGTCGCTGTTGTCAAGCCTCGTGGGGTTGACTTTTTGACGGGCAGCTGAGAGGCTCCAAAGTGGCCCAAGTTAAGGCGGGCATTGTGCGGCCGGCCGCCAATTACACGTCCCAGAGTCCGAAACAAAATGTCTGCTGTGCGGAGGGCTCATAAGCGCGGCAGTGTTCGGGCCCGGCGGAGGACGTCTGTCCCTCGTAATTAATGGGATGACCGACTCGGGCACCGAGTGCGCTGACCGAGAGACTGATGGCCATAATTTGTCAACATATGGCTTTTCACCCCATAATTTCGAGCCCGTGTAAACACACACGTATGCTCTCATTCACTCCAAATGGGAACAGAAGGTTTCGAGACAGTGTTGGGAACAAAGCGTTCAAGTATATCCAAAGTGTTTACACCTTGCTCAATGTGCTCATTCTGCAATCCCATTTTCATCTTTCAAAGCTTGGTGTCGGAGGCGTGCAAACATCAGGCATCAATTAAATGCAATTTTTTTTTTATTTAAGCACTCGCTGTTTTCTTGCCCCAGGCTGCAAATCCGATTAGCGTTATCAGACAACTTTAATCGCTAACACAACATGAGGATGTGAGTTTTAATTTGTCCATCAAATTAGAATGAAAATATTTGAATCGCGTTCATAGAAAGTCATGGAAAAATTTTTGATTTTGATTTTTCTAGCAGAACAAAAAGCCTGAATGACTTTCTTCTCATTCTTCTGTCACAGCCGCTCACTTGTAGATCTCCCGACACACAGCGCTGGTGTGTTCCTCTGCCCGGACCGCCTCTGAGTTCTGGTAAACAAGGCGGTAGTCACGCCGCAGCGGGACCTCCTTACCCCGCTGAGAGCCTCCAAAACGTCGGGACCCCCCACCTTCACACGCTCTCCCCTGGCTTTTAACCCTCCCGCTGCCTCGGACCAGCGGTAGGTCCCAGCAGTGATAAAGAAAACACAGCTGCTCAAACAGTTGGACGGAACACGGCGGAGGTGGTCGGATGGGGGAGGGGGCACATCAACATATTTAAATCCCTGATCTGTGCACGTCAATGGACCACCTGAAAAGATAAAAACAATCTTTCAAAGCTGAATTTTGCTGCTGGACGGTGCCCGTTACAAACTTTAATTTCAGATTTTGGTGCAATTCAAATATATATAGGTGTTGAGGTGAGAAATGTGTCATCACCCCCCCCCTCTTTAAAAGCATGCTCATCTGACCGCAAGCAGCTGCTGGGCTTTTCCTGATGGAAACAAGCTGACAGCAGAAGGTAAACATCAAGGTGTGGAAAGAGCTTCTTCCTTCCTTCTTCCTCTCATCACTCAGGCAAATTATCCATCCATTTTTGTCTATGACACCAATGGCGCTTCTCTTCCGTCACTGGGGCACGCTGGTCAGCTCGATTGATTGATCCTCATTCGACTACAATAACCATATTCCCCGTCATTATCGCGAGGTGATACGTTTATACTGTCATTTGGTCCCTAACACAAAAATTAAACATAAATTGGATTGTAGCTTTTTATGGTCCATTTGGAAAAGCTTTACAGCTCTCATAAAGACCGGGGGGAGCTCTCTTTCTGTGGCTTCGTTCAAGGACAATTTCTTTCAGACGGTGGTGCTGACCTTATAGCGACCCCTGCTGTCGGGATGTGTCATTGGCGCCCAATAAAAAGACTTAACCGGATGGCACACGCCATGCGTATGCTTCTCACTACCACAAGAGGGCGCGTATTTACAGCGCTCATAGTTGTGAACGGCAATGCGGTCGTAATAATGTTCATAAAGTTATTTTTTCTACTAAATCCATGAGCTTGTTGACGTGTACTTAAGTGTTGCACCCTTTTTTTTTTTTTTTAGCAGCACTATTTTATAACACCATAGCATCAAAGTCATTTTTTTTTAATTATTATTAAACGGTTTCTCTTTTTAATTTTTAAAGCCATGTTACGTTTGTTAAAATCTGGTTATACTTTAAAGTCGAATGAAAATATCGCAGTACAGTAGAGTACAGTAGGATGATGCAACCAGTGGCGTCGCACTCGCGTGGCTGGAAAAATAGCAACGTAAGCAACAGCGCCGCCCTCTGCAGCGCAACCAGTCCACGTCACGCCATCTTAGGAAATTCAAACAGTAGTCAACCCAACACACACACACACACACGCACACACACACAGCGGATGTCCTAGCTCACCGAGAGAGAGCAGCGGCATCTGTCTCCTCCAAGGTCAACGGAGCCTGCAGCCGCCCCTCGCCCACCCAATCCACGGACACGCACAGACGCGCCTTTATTCTCCTTCAAGGTAAAGAAAAGTTGAACTCTCATGGACTTTATCTCTATTTTAACATCATTCCCCCCCCCCCCGCTTCTTATTATTTCCTGGCTGTGATGAGAAATGTATCCAGAAGAATGAGGATTAGTGTTTTAAATCTGTTCGTGCGCGCGCCTGGGATGATGTGTGGTGCGTTCACGTGTTGTTTATGCTGGAAAAATCCTAGCCGGCGCATCATTTAAAGCTTGAGTTAATTAAGTGCTGCTATTTTTGGAGCGCACGGACACTACCAGGCCTCAACAGTGGCTCTGTCCTTACATCAGCCCACATCACATGGTGTTGACTCACTTTACTTTATGGCATATTTGCCCGTCACGTGCTAAGAGAATTAAATGGCAGTAAAAGACAGTTAGTTCTGCGACTGCTGACTTCTTATCGTGATTAATCTTTTCTTTTTCTTTACCATGTAAAGATCAGTCATAGTGCCGTGATAGTATTTTTTGGTTACATAACATTTGCATTTGCTTATTTTAGTATCATATTTTTTTGTTATGGTTATTTGGTATGTTGTCACTTTATGAGTTTTTAAAATGAGGAAAAGTAAATTATTCACATAATAGATGAGATTTACAGATTTGAATGTGACATTTTCACTTGTTTCTTGATTTTTTTTTTGGGTGAAGGTGGTAGATCAGATTTCAAGATCAGGACCTCTTTCCATGAACTTGAAGAAAGTTTGTTGTGAACACAAAATCAGCTTTGTCCAAACACCACCTGATAGAGAACCTGCCAATACTGCCCCCCCCCCCCCCCCAAAAAAAAAAGTATCTTTGACTTAGATCAATCAGATTACATGATCACAGCCACTCGGAACAAATTGTTCTGTTTTTATTTGTGGACATCAATCCTATTTATTTATTTTTTTTATGTAAAGATTCACGGACGATAGTATTTCCTCGATCAGCTCTCACGTTGCTACCACCTCTTTGAGCGCGAGTTGCTAATGGGCCTAATGGTGAGCTATTTCTGCTACCAGTCGAAATCAACTTTGAGGTTTCCTTTCGAGCCAACATGCCATAACTTTCATCGCCATGCGACTTAGATGGAAGCGGGTCACGCTGCCCGTAGAGGTCGAGTTTCCTTTTGTAGAGTCGGACATAGTTGACAGCACCTGTTTCAATACAAAGAGAAAGGTCTTATCGTGTATTAAGCTTTTTTATTTTTTGATTTTAGAAACGTCGCCTCGCGCTCTCACGTGAGGCGCCGTGACGTCACCGCCACCCTCATAAATAATTTCAGGTTATCACGTTACTTCAGGAAGTTGTATTGCGAGCTATTAGGTAAATTAGGGTCACATTTCAAAATAAAGCATGCCCTTGTAGGGCAGACACACGGGCGCAGTGTTTTGGATCCGTGCCCTCGAGTCTAGACAAGTTACCTGATTTGGTTTTCAAGGCACGCTTGATTATTGGGCTCCTCCTGCCATCTTCTTTGTTATAGTCTCACCGCGGTTACGTGTCACAAAAGAAACTGGCGTGATTGAAGGTAGTCATCTTCTCTCATTGTCTCCCAATGAGCTCATGTGAGCGTTTCAAAATAGTCTTAATCTCCCGGTGTCGCCGCTCCAGGTCGTCAATTACCAGTCGGCCGACCTTTACGGGCTGACCAAGGACGACAACACAACGTGATCCCAGTGTTGACTTTTGGGACGGACTTTGCTCCAAAGAAATGCGTGAGCAGCTAACAAAGCCCCGCCTTCATTCATAGTCAGAATTCTGTTTGCATTGTCGTTACTTGAAGGCTTCATGTTGGTCGAGACTCCATTTTGACATCTATTGCCCCTGAGGGCTCGTGGAGGGGGGTGGGGAGGGCTCAAGGTGAATGGTGGGCGGGGCTTAGTCGCAGGTAGGAATGAGCATGTGGACTGTAGGTCAGTGTTTGCACATGTGTTCCAACAAGATCCAGGACTGCTGGTATGCCCCCCCCCCCCCCGCCCTCCTCACACGTCACCGCCGGCAGTTTCTTAAAGGTCCTTTGTAAGAGCCAGGCGCTAAGCGACTGGAATTGAAACGACACCTCCACCCTAAAAAAAAAAATACAAGTGGTGAGACTCGTGTTGAGCTGAATTTTGTATTTCTTCCCGTTGCAGTGACGAGCCAGCGTCGGTCCAGCGATGCCGCCGCCAGTCGCGGGCCCCTCCGCCGTACCCCCGCCGGACGGCGGTTGGGGTTGGGCCGTGGTGGTGGCGTCCTTCATCTCCATCGGCTTCTCCTACGCCTTCCCCAAAGCCATCACCGTCTTCTTCAAGGACATCCAGATCATCTTCGACGCCTCCTACAGTGAAATCGCCTGGATCTCCTCCATCATGCTCGCTGTCATGTACGCCGCAGGTCGGACATTTTCTGACAATTAAGACAATTTGTGGAATTTAACGACACAACGAGGTGTCACCGGATGATCTCGTAGCCATTTGTTTATTCTCGGATTCACGTGACGAGATGTCAAACGGCGTGAGGAGAAACGCGGGCATCAATCGAAACAAATCTTATCGCTTTACCGACAAGCGTGGATTAGGTTGCGCAACATTTGCGGGCTGTTGATCAGTCCAGATGGTGAGAACCGGAGTCGCTCGAATGACGGGAGGATTACAGCCTAGCCAGATGGCAGCTGCGGCGGCGCCTCGCACGATGCCGCGGGCCAGAGTGGCCAAAGCGGCAATAGCGACCGCAAAAATAGATTTTGACGTGAAATCCGATGAACAGAAGGACATCCGCGGTAATAAGATAATAAACATAATGGTGTGATAGTTCTGCCGTCAAAAAAAAAAAAAGCGTGGAATCTGTGTCGTTAATCTAGATCGAGAGAGAAAGCGAGTGAGAGTCGCCTTTGGGTGAGGCAGCAAGGAATCCGAGACACACAATTGACAGGAGGGAGGGAGGGAGGGAGGTTTTGGAAAAACAAAAACGCTTATCTCAGACCTCAGAGGCAGTCAACCATTTTTTTTTTTTTCCCATCCGAAATGGCTGACGGCGAATAAGAGAAATGATCTGTGTCTATTTTGACTTGAATGGAAATGTTCAGCTTTAAAAGTGGCCCAGCTCGATTTATGAAGGAAGTGAATGCGATTCAATCATCTGGCTAGGTCCCATCAGCAGCGTGCTGGTGAACACTTACGGCTGCAGGCCCATCGTGATGATGGGCGGCTGCTTGTGCGCCGTGGGCATGACCCTGGCCTCCTTCTGCACCAGCGTGCTGCAGCTTTACCTCTGCATCGGCGTTATTGGCGGTAAGTCCCTCGCAATCCACTTAACCGCCTTGATGAGCTTTCTGCCTCGGCTGGAAATAGGCGGCCGGGAATAAAAAAATGAGACTTCTCCCCCGCAGGACTCGGATTGGCGTTTAACCTGCAGCCGGCTCTGACCATGATCGGGAAGTACTTCTATAAGAAGCGGCCCATCGCCAACGGGCTGGCCATGGCCGGCAGCCCCGTGTTCCTCAGCTCCTTGGCGCCTCTCAACCAGTACTTGTTCAACAACTTTGGCTGGAGGGGGAGCTTCCTCATCCTGGCCGGGTTGCTCCTCAACTGCTGCGTGGCCGGCTCGCTCATGAGGCCCCTGGGCCCGCCTCCCGCCAAGCTGAAAAAGGAGCAGGTGGCCAGCGCCAAGGTGAAGCTCACGCCGTGGCAAATACTCAACAAGTACCTGGATTTGTCGCTCTTCAAACACCGCGGCTTCCTCATCTACCTGTCGGGGAACGTCATCATGTTCGTGGGTTTCTTCGCTCCCATCGTGTTCCTCACCGCCTACGCCAAAGATATGGGCGTGGACGAGTACTCGGCCGCCTTCCTCCTCTCCATCCTGGCCATCGTGGACATGGTCGCCAGACCCTCCATGGGCCTGCTGGCCAACTCCCGCTGGATCCGACCCAATATTCAATATTTCTTCAGCTTTGCCGTGCTCTACAACGGCGTGTGCCACATCCTCTGCCCGCTGGCCAGCTCCTACACCGGCCTGGTGATCTACGCCGTCTTCTTCGGTTTCGCCTTCGGTATGGTCAGCTCGGTGCTGTTCGAGAGTCTCGTGGATCTGGTCGGGGCGCCCAGGTTCTCCAGCGCCGTGGGACTCACCACCATTGTGGAATGCTGCCCGGTCCTCATCGGGCCACCCATAGCAGGTACCGAGTTTCACGTGTCGATTAGACGAGCCGTGTGAAGCTCAGCCGCAACGTTCACCCCGAGGCGACTTTTCCGAGTGGCAATTTTCAAACGTGTTTTGATGCTGGCGTTGGACCAAATGTTCAAAGCAATTATCTGAAACAACAATTGGGCCCATCCCAAATTCCAACATTATCCAGACATTTTTGTTTTTATTGTCTTGCAGGGAAACTGGTCGACGTCACCAAGAATTACAAATCCATGTATTTCTGCTGCGGCGTCATCGTGATCGTGGCGAGCATTTGGCTTTTCGTCGGCAACTTCATCAACTACAGACTTCTGGCGCGCGAGCGCAAACTTGAGCAGTACAAGCCGACCGGGTCGGAGGATCCCGACGTGCCCCAGAAGCAGGCAGAAGTCCACAACCCGGCTAAGCTCGATGAAGAGAAAGGCAGAGAGCCCATGCAGCGGGAAACCAACATGTAAGAGCTTTTTTTTTTTTCTTTTCTCCAAGTTTCCAAGCCGAGAGAGTGCCTCGCGGTGTTCCACCTGGCTCTTTTCCGGGTCCCCTGCAACTCAAAACTGCCAAAGGATCAAGAACAATGTGTTAAAAACTCATAAGCAATCAAAAGTTGGACCTATTAATGTCTTCCAATTGAATCTACATACGGCCAAAGTGCATAGTCACTTTTTCCGATACAGAAGCAGATTTTCAAAGGTCCATCGTTTGGTATTAAGCAGTGTTGCAAACAGACGCCGTCTAAATACGTCTGGAAGGCAAAAGGCGTGGACGTATAACAGCTCCGACTGGTTGTCCGAGCCAATCTCCTCGTATAATCAGTGTGTCGCCGAGCAGGAAATAAAATGCAAGCTCCTCATTGTATAATATGACTTGCACCCTAAAGGTTTTCCTTAGAGAAGGAGGCTGCATTTATTCCAAAAGTCTAACTTGACTTGAATTCAAGCAAAATTGAATGTACTCTCCTTTCACCGGCCTTAATAAAAAGGTAATAATGACCAAAGCCATCTGCGTGATACTGAACAATAAACACTGGACACTTCATTAGGGACACCCAAGAGCTCCAATAACGTTTCATAATGTGACTTTTTATTTTATTTTATTTTTTTACCCTTAATATGAGTACAATGAAATTGAGATATTCTATCAGTGAAAGCTGGAAAGAATGGAATTGTTACTGAAGTTCTCAACACTTATACCTGAAATTCATTCCTTACATCTTTGGCCAATAGTGTCCACTGATTGAACATTTATAACACCGCTACTCATGAAAGTTGACCAGTGTGTCGACATATCAATGACTGAACAAAGAAGAATAGAAATCTATATTTTGCAGCTTTTCAGTGTTACACAGTATTTTCATACTTTGGCTAACGTCCACTCTCACTGTGCTTTGTATGACTTTGAATGTTTTCTCGTCGAATCAACGAAAATCACTATGCAAACTTTTTTTTTTTTTCCATGCTGATTTTTAAAGGGAGGTAAATAAGCGGTACAATCATGTTTGCTTTGCAACACTGCCCCCTGCTGGTACGTCAGGTTATTCTTGATGCTGTGATGCGCTTAAAAAGCTGCTGGGGAAGGAGACGTGACGTGACGTTCTCTTATTTCATGCTATAGAGGACAAAGTCAAACATTTCTTTGTATTTATTTTCTGAAAAAAAAACCGATTTATTAACTAGAAAACTATGAACTGTCTGTTTTTTGTGACTTTTTTTTGGTTTGGGTTGAATTAGCAGGATTTAAAAAAGAAACAAATGGAGGATGACTGAACAAATTTGCTGCTGGGAGGATCTCAATTTACTCTGGTGCCTTATTTTATTCTGAACATGCACTTGGGTTGTTTAAATTAACTGAGACTGAAGCTTTGCAGATTATCCTCATAATGTGCAACAAATTTTGTTCACCCTCCTTGTGTCATTTTCTGTTTGGCATCCAAATACTTTATTCAGATTGTATTCTTCCACTACCTCTGCAGATGTCCATTCATGCTGAGCTAAGGACAAATATAGATAATAAAAAATTTTTTTTGGGGGGGGGGGGGTAATCCCTTATCAATAAAGTATTTATCAAGTCAAAAAAAATGGTCTTTATCATATCATTTAAATGCAAATATTTTTCCGAAATCCAGACACAGCTTTTATTTGAACCCATACCCCTAAATATGAAATTGCAGCCAGTGGTTGGAAGGAAGGGGCAAATGAGCACCATGAGTCATAACATATGGATGTCAGCCCCCCCCCCCCTCCCACACTCATTGAAATGTGACGCGCGTCTCTCATTAGACTGAAAAGTGTGACTCCCTCTTGCTCTTTGGCTGCATTAAACTGACTAATAATCAAGCGCGAAGTCGGTCAGTAATTCTGCTCGGTGACCACCCCCTCACCTCCGTGAGCCACAGTTAACATTTTAAAAGATGCAGAGAGAGAGAGAAAAAAAAAAAAGAAAACACTTTTTCTTTTTTTTTTTCCTTGCCTCATCTGTATGCTCTGCCTCGGCGAGCCGGTGCGCGCCGATGATGGCTGGAGACCCTCAGGCGGAGTTTGAGGCGAGATTTTAATGGGACAGTAAGGGTCAACTGGGGAGGAGAGAACAATAAGCCTCTGCAGGTCTATGTGATCAGCCGGACCTCAGGAAAAGGAGGGGGGGGCTACCTGCTGGGGGGGCTCCGAGTGCATGAATATGACCTTCAGAACAGCATCTCTATTCCCTGCGTGGCTCTGCCGGGCGGCGATTACAATAACAGCGCTAATGAACTTACAACAGAGCACAAGAGAATTTAGGAGTTGCTGCGGAAACAAAAAAAACAAAAAAAGAAGGCAAGCAGGTGGATGGTTTGCTTTTGCAATCATGAGCTTGCGGCGTAGCGCTGTGTAGGATTTAGTAGGATTTTTCTCCAAAATGCAAGTCAGTCTAATTTACTGGACTAAAGAAAACAGAAGAAAAAAGTGCAAAAGTCTACACACCCCTATTGTAATAACTACAAGCACAACAGTAGCCCTGACTTCCATTTAACATGAGTTTAAAGGGTGTGCACACTTTTGCAACCACATTATTTCAGTCTACTCGTGTTTTTATTTTTTGGAACAATTAAAATGATTCATGATCTTTTATTTTGAAAAACTGTCCTTAGGGGTGTGTAGACTTTTATTAATATTCTACCTGTCAGTTGGCCCGTCAATGCAAACCAGCTGATTCCTTTGTTTTCATCAAACATCTTCTCTAGTGGCAAATCTCATTAAGTGACTCTTTCCAAGTGAGTGGAAAACCGAGCGGCGTGCCCATATAATGGAGAGAAGAAAACTGCCGACTAAGCATCGCCGCGCACACCCGGAAAAGCGTGCGCACAAAGCCAATAAACGGGCAGCCTCCAGGTGTTCTGACCCAAAGTGGACCTTGGACTGTTATGCCCAAAAGCTACAAGCTGCTACCGTGTCTCAACAAGACACGCATTAACCTTTCCGCCGTTCTATATTTTTTTTCTTCTTCGGCGAAGATGGTCCACTTTGAAGTGCCTCCATTTAACCTTCATTTAACTTTTGTGTCATGCGCTCCCAAGCGAGCCGCTCGTGACAGCGGAAGCCTTTAGATGTCAGCAAAAGGCCCGCGGCTATAGATGGCAGGCACATCAGCACATCTGTCTGCTGAGCTCCGTGGCCAGGTTGGAGACAAGTTTTGTTCTTCTATCGGCGCTCTGCCAATCGTCGGAAAAAGGTGCAACAAGTCCGACCGATGTCTTCGCCACCACCGTGCAAGTAAATAAGACTCAATGGTGAGTAAACATAGATCTATTTTTTTTTTTTGCTATTGTCCTGCCTACCGACGACATCGATAATCTCGCTTAATCTCATTTTCAGACGACACGATTCCATGCAAATCCGAGATGTACACAGCATCATTCCATTTGGACTCTTAATTACTTCCGCGCAGGTGATAAGACTCGCAGCGTATGGCAAAGCATCAGAGATTTGCCTTTTTTATTATTATTTTTTTTTCTACTCTAACTGCAGATTTTTCATCTAACAGTGTTTTTTTTATGCTCTGTAATGGACTTATTAACTGAACAGGACTTCAAACGGAGCGCTTCTCATTTGGCCCGCGCGAGCGTGACTGCCGTTTGTACCCTCATCCCGGAATTGGAGGGGAATTATTAGCTGAGGGGGAAAAAAAAAAAAAAAAAAAAAATCTTGTCAAGCATCTGAGCTCCAGTTAGAAGACGTAGATTGGCTCTGCGGCTTTTACGGCGAGGCCTTTTGGAGATTTAGCCCAAAGTCATTGATGCAACTTTAAAAGCTGCTGACCTCTGCGTGTTAATTGGAAGGTTGTTTGTTGATTTGTTTATTTGAACAGGATATTTTCCAGCACAAGACTTCACACTGCACATAGAGGGCACTCTTAGCTCGGTTTTTCCCCCGCCGCTAACACCACCGGGATGCTATTTATAGGAACTGACATGCTCCATAAGCCAGGAAGTTCCATTGAGGTAATTAGGGAGAAGAAAAAGTTGAAAGGCTCATCTTTTCCAAAACAGGGAGGATCCAGGTTAGAAATTGTGAGCTGGAGGCGAAATAATTACAAATCATTTCTTTTGTCGTTATGCAACTAATACAATTTTATGCTTTTAAATGTTTGTAGGATCCCTAGCTTATTTTGATATTCTCTCACCTCAAGCAATATATTTTTACTTTGATGCCAAAATTAAAATATCATTGTTTTTTTTTTTTAGCTCTTAATTGCAATGTTGGTTTGAAACGGCGTCCGAGTTCACTCGAGGCTCAGCTTGCCTGCGTGTTTCCCGCCACTTCTTTCCACCTTCAAACCTCCAGATTTTCACTTAACGTCACCTCGCATCAGCGTACGCTGACTCTTGACTGTGTGCTCGCAATGAATTCAGCATGAGGTTTTTTTTGGGTTTAAAAAAAAAAAAAAAGAGGAGGCAGCGCCTCTGATCAAGAACCTCCTCTGACCTATCCCGCCGCAGGCGGCCGTACTGGCAGACGTGTCCTGTCTGTGAGCGGAGGTTACGCAGATTTCATCCAGCAGCAGGCTGCATCTCTCATGCTGTGACGTAGGGTCAAAAGGTCACCGGGATGGGCACTCACTCCGACTGTGCGTGCTACTAATACATACCCTCCCTTCTTTCTTTATCACAAACCACACATTTTAATGTACTGGAATTCGGCACTTGTGTTTCCGAATGTCTCCCTCTAGTGGTAGAATCATTTCAAGTACAGTTCAGTTGTATTTAACTGTGTGAAGTGAGCAATGCAAGGTCTATAAAATTGCTTGAAGTAATGATGTAAAAATTTCCAAAGAGAAGCAGCTCATTTTATTTATTAGAACGTTGGGGTTATTAGTATGAAAAGAAAGGTCTATAAAATGTTTTTTGGGGTAAAATTTGTGAAAATTAAAATCCATAAAAATGCATTTTAAACGGACTTATTTATATTGGACTCAAAAACACCCCACCGAAGCCCATTTAATGGCATTTATATGTTTATTGTATTTCTTCTGGGCCAGTTATGGGGGTAAGTGGTCTATAAAATGTGTTTAGGGAAAAAAAAAAAAATCCAATATCCTGATTTATCCATTTTTTTTTCCACTCAATGCACATTCTGAATTTAAAATGCACAACCCACTGAGGCTAATTGATTTATATGATATTTTTATTTTATTTTATTTAATTCATCCCAACTTTGCAATTTATTGGGGAGTGGGATCGAATTGTGCAAAGCTTAAATCTATAAAACTGGTGGACGTAGTGGTGGACGTTAATGGGTGTGTGTGGGGGGTCAATGACCTTTTCACCACAGCGCTTGTATCATGTTAGCGCTGCATTTCTCCTCTCTGAGAGCAGCATGCAACAGCATCTTGGGGCAAAAATGCTTTTAGAGCGACGTAGCGGTGTGGCGCCGTCAACTGTACTGTGAAACACATGCCGACTGAGCGCCATCCCCCTTGGGCGGCGCCCAAAGGCCGCAAGGGCGAGTATCAGGTCGCAGCACCAGGAAGTCACTGAGGTAAAGGTAGGACTATGCAGCATTATGGGGGGGGGTCGGGGAGGTAGCCCGTGTTTGCCTCACCATAGCGCCGCCTCTGTTTGTAATTAAGTTGCAATTTAAAAGTATGGGGAACAAGCGGATGATTAATATCTGACACGTTTTCTAATTCTGTTGTTATATTCTTACAGGATTTTTGTTATAATATCAAGTGTTAAACCTCCTAACATAGTGATTTACGGGTGTCAACTCGTTGATTGCATTCAGTGTGACCAGAGGCGCTTGCAGGGAGTCTTAATTATCGCCGCCGCCTGCAGACAAGGTGCAAACCCCCCCCAAAAAAAGGAGCAATGCAGGCAGACGGAGACATTCAACTTTGAAGGCCTTCTCCCCCTCCCGACACAGCATATTCTTTTATTTGTTGTTGCTATGGTGGAATGAGACATGTCCAGCAGCTAGAAAAACATTGCACTACAAACAGGATCCCCGAAGCGAGCCGAGGCAAAGGACTCACTAGTCCACAAAATATTTCAAGGTGGAATTCTACTTTCCTTATGCTTTAACTGACATTTCCCATCCAGTTGAAAAATTCCCTTTGAGCAATAGATTCATCTCATCCGCACCTCAACCTCTCTTATTATAGCTCGTGAATAATTGAAGTATAACTGCTTTGTTCCTTGGTTAAAAAAAAAAAAAGCCAAATGTGCAACTGTGCAATAAATCATGTCTGAGCCTTAGTCGTGCTTACACCAACGTTGTTGTTTACTGCCAACATTTCTGCCTCGTTCAGATCGTTTTACCCTTCATCAGATTACGTCTAATGTTCCATTTGAAAAAAAAATAAAAAGTTTGTTTTCCTAGCATGCTGTGCATGCTGTTTTTTGAAGAGCATGGATACTATGAACGTGAAAAATGATTGATGGCTGTTCAGTAAATGTAGAGGTGTAGACCCCAAAAGAAAACTATTTCTAAATGTTTTTTTTTACATATAAATGATAAGACACAAAACAGATGTTTTACAAGATTACAATAAAAGCCCTTATATATTTAATATTCTTGAGAGGTGTAGAGTTCATGATTCAATTGTATTGAGGGGCAGGTTGAAGAGCTGATTGGCTGAGACATTACTAATAGGCAATAATTTTTTTTTTAATCTTTTTGATTTATATATTTGATCTATTCTAAAAAGATGAACGTTTTTACCCAATTGAGCAAAAAAGAAATCATAATTTGCCAAGAGATGATCTGTCAAAAAAAAAAAAAAAATCTGTGACGTCACCGTCAGAATCAGCTGTCGGCAGCTGATTGGTTCAACCACTGGAAGACAACAGGTGATGGGTTGCCGGGCGTATTCAACTTCCACCATCGTTGAGCTTGTTCTAACGTCAAAAATAAAAACACGAAACACCAAAAACAGTAAATTACAGCTAGTCCGAAACAAAATAGTAAGTACTTTTTTCTTCTTCTAGGAAAATGTACTCCAAAACGTCGTCGAGATAAACTCCGAGGGAGAGTTTCCTTGATAGGACGCTGTCGTCGAAGGTAAGTTTGTTTAATGGCTTTGTGGTCGTCCCATTGCTAGCTGTGGTAAAATAAGCAATATAAATAAAAATCTAATACTATGTATTACACTATTACTTTCACCAGTATTTCGAAATACAGTGTGTCAATTGGGTTTATGTGTACAAATTGACATGTTACATTACTACTCCTCGAGGCCACTACATAAAATGGCGGCCTGTGTGCTTATATGTTTCATGGTTGTTTTTATGTTATTTCAATAAAATCATGATTTCTCTCAAATGACTGCTGTGATAAAGCGTTGTCAGTTTTCAGATGGACTCTGTCAAGGTCATAGACTTTTCTTTCTTTCATTTAGGGTAACAAAAGCCAGACTTTGGTGTGGCCAGACAAACTCTCCCTTAATGACTGTAATCGGATCGAGCCACTTACGATGTCAGGACGAATCGTCATCCCGCTCACTCCAGACCTGCGGTGATGGACAGGTAGCACTCACAATGGCAACTTGATCACTTAACAGCCAAACTAGGTTGAGTTACTTTATTTGTAAAATCTCCTCATGTATAATATGATAGTCAAGGGATGTGGTCGTTCCCTGTAGTGCTGCTAAAAATGAGCGCTCAGGTAGGACATTACCTCTTCATTACTGCCATGTTAAAGCTCATTGACCTTTTCATGTGTGTGATGGAATGCTGTCAAAGTGACTCGAACAATGTAAAGAAAACTCAAACCACCACCTTCCATATTGAACTGCACTATACCAATGAAATAGGGAATCTCTTGCTATAGTTATCGTCCGTCCTGTTTGTCCTCTTGTTTCTGCCCTCTGTACTGTCCGTTTCACACACATACACCCACACCCCGCCGCCGCCCTGACAAGTTACATGATGAACGCATCCGTAGTGATTTATAATAACTCACACTGGAGCGATACCATTTCGGGGGAGGAAATTGAACAAACAGGCCCGCGTTATCTGTCACCAGACGGCCGAGTTCAAGTTCAAGAAGCTGCCTGTCAAGTACAATTGACTGCACCGCTGATATATTAGACCTTAATGGCAGCCCAGCGGAGGAGGAAAAAAAAATGAAAACAGGCTCTTAACGATTGCCTTTGCTGGCCATGTGAAGGTCCCATAAGAGGGGTTCAGTGCAAAAGTGAAACAAAAGAAAGATGCGGCTAGAGACTTTATTGATGAGTCAGCAGTCAGACAGGATATCGCCAAAACCGAGCTCGTCGTCATTGTTGATTTCAATATAGTCTTCTTAGATCTGAAAGCGGAAATAACGTTCACGTCGCCAATTTGATCCTCGACTTTGGCGAGCTGAAGCGAGCGCGCTCTGATCGCAAGTGTGTGGGCCGTGCGGTTTGATCCCATTTGCCTGACGTGACTACACGGCCCACACTTTAGTCGCAGTAATAGATACTCTATGTATTTGAACGGTACATAAAGAAAAATGGATTGTAAAACAATTGTCAAAAAATAGACATGATATATTATCTTTTATTCCTCTAACCTGGATTTTTTTGTGTGTGTGTGTCAGGGATTCTGTACAAGGAAGATATTTCTTTCTTTTTTTTTTTTTAAACTGGATCTTGAAACTTTTAGTTGCCTGAGTTACCGGCTCCTATTTTGAACTAATTAGGCAATTTGGGACTCCGTCATTCCAACTTTGCAAAACAGAGCGCCTCAGGAGACGGCGATTGTACTTGGCGAATAATTAGCAGTCTGAAAAATAACATGACAGCTGTGTTGTCGGGAAAAAAAAAAAACGAGCACTTTTTTATGGTCCGGAGTCACATGTGGGTTTGGAAACTAAGCAAATAAATCTGTGGAAGCTGTTACAGAAACAATTCAGTTGAGTATAGAACTTGTAGTTTGCGTCGGTTTTACATTTGGAGCAAAATAAGCTAACCATAAATTCTGTTTCATCAAATTGTTGATGTCGTGACCTGTGTGTGGAAGTAATTGAGCTTCAGAGGCTATTTGGGGTTTAATCACCCATGCGGGAATAAAAAAAAAAAAAAATTGGGAAGGGAAAAAGCCATCTCAAAGCTTGTCAGCGTCCTTCGTGATTGGTCGCCGCCAGACAGAGCAGAACTGTCCCTGACCCGCATTAGGCCTCTGTCACGTCTCCTTCCCAGCGCAGACGAATGAAGTTTGACTTCTCGCCACGTATCCTCTCGGGCCCGAATTTAAAAGGCATCGGCGCGATGTTGACAGGAATACGTTTATCGGGATCGGGTCTTCTTTCAACGGCGGGCCACTCCGGCTGGGCTCGGCCGCCGTTTGCCTCGTCTGGCCCGGCCCCATTGATCTCCGGATCGCGTGGGGTGGAAAGTGATGCACCTGGCTGCTCCCCGCGTACAGATCGGATATTTCAAAGGTCTGGATTAAAAGTAGGCTCAAGTAATAATAATATTTAGAGATGTGAAAATTCATCGATTAAATCGGCAAGTAATCGAATTTCGGTTGCTAATTAATCCAGCAACGGTGTTTGGACATTTTTCTACATCACTCCAAACACTCTTCAAGCCACCTTCTCAATTTTTTTTTTTTTTCTCACAGCAGGTCTCGCTCTCCTCCCCTCGCCGCCATTAAGCGGCCGCGAGTCTTCCCCTCCATCGCTCGGTGAAATGTTTGCTCGCGCTTCCCAGCTGTGAGCGCGGCGTGTTGACAGAGTGCTTTCTTGGGAGGGAATAATTAGGAATCCGGCTTCAGCCGCACGTCTTGCAGCTTCTGCTGTTTGGAAGACGCCGTCTCATGATGCGTACGCGCTGTTTACGCCCGCATTCTCGCCTTGGATGGTGACGGATCGATTCTGCCCGTATTCCAGCTCGCGCGCTGAATTGTTTGTGTCCCCTCAAACCATATATGTTGTAATTAATTTGACACGTCCATATGTAGGATGGGTAAATATGCGTCGTTAATTCCTAAATCAGATTACAAAAATAATGCAAACTAATCTGGCTCTTGATTACTTCGGCTTTTCAACGTGGACTGCACTTGCATGTGTGTGGGTGTGTTGGAACATTTGAGCTACATTTACAAGCACACGCATGTATTTAAATCTGATTTTAAGCTAAAGCAAGATTTTCTTTCCCTGTCTAGATTCCCCCCGTGGAGTCGGATTGGACTGGATGGAATTGCTAAATGCCTCCCCGATGTTTGACTGAGCAAAGGTATTTGCTTGTTCTTGTTAAAAAAAAAAAAAAATGTAAACAAGAAATCTCATCTCATAAAGTCACCGGGAGGCCTGATATGTCATGCATATATAGTAAGCAGGGAGATTGACTGTTAAATGATGAATCTTTAGCTTCCTATGAAAGGGTGAGGGGCTCTCGAGTGCTTTTGCATGCAAATCATCTCTTTGGTCCACCTCAAAGGCGTTCTGAACGCTCAGCAGAGCTAATGATACTAAATGTCCTTTTCATGGCTAAGACGGCCATCTTCAGATCCCCCGCTCGCTCATCTCTCTCGCGCCTATATCTTCATTTGCAAGTCACAGAGACGTCGCTCGCCACGGCGCTAAAAGCCGAAGGCTGATGGCACGGCTTCATGCGAGTCGACACGCGGGCTTCGGCGAGGATCAAGCTCTTTTTTTTTTTTTTTTTTCATCGCGAGAGGAAGCCGCCGGATTGCGAGAGATAAAGCCGAGCGCAACCCGAGCCTCCTTTCCGCCCGCCAGTTCTGCCGCGCGTTCGCTGTTGAATCAATTATCCAAACACAACATCAGATGCTATAAAAGTGTATCGATCCCTGTAGGGGCATTGGGCTGCTGCTCAAGCAACAGCGATGCTATTTGGCGAAAGGAGAACATGATATTTGCGCGGCGCGAGGCGGAAATTAGCGCACCGCTTGGGTAAATGCATCTGTACGTTTTTCCTCCGGCACATGAAGGTTCCATAATAATATTGTATCAAATTAGTAACATATTTAGTAATGTTCACAAATTAATACTTACGTTCAAGGCTTTGTCGGTCAAACTTAAAATTTAAAATGTCTCATAAACCCGTGATGTACGAGGAACACAAAAAAACATCAGACACCAAGTCATTGCTAATAAAAAAAAATTTTTGTTTTTGCCCAATTTTTTGAACACATAAAAAAATGCAAAAATAGAGCTAAAGGACCCAAAACAAATTACTGTATTTATTTTTATTTTTTTTTCATCTAATTATCAGATTAATCAGTCATCAAAATTTTATTCTTCCAAATATCGGAGTTGACATCGGTCTAAAAACAAAACAAAAAAACATCAGTCTATCGGGCCCTAATTATTATTCAATCCAGAAAAATATTTCATCTGTGCTATATGATCTGCATCCTGATCAATATGGCATCACTATTTGTGAGACAAATGATCCGCCCTCCTCCGCCTCCCGGGGGAACGTCTCGTTTCTAATCACACCTAAAAGGCTTTTTTTATTTTTTGAGCGAGATTAATTGCATCCCCTGAAACTCTGGCTGCTTCCCGCCAGTTGGGGCCCCCTCGCCTCACCAAGCCAGCCGCGGAGAGTATCGCTTTAACCCCAGTAAAATCCCAAAACAGCTGCCAGGAGGTGGTGAAGCCTTGGCATCGGCCCAAACAGCAGGATTGGAAATAACGGAAATGCTTTCGGGAGCTTTTTGAGTTTGAACGTGTGCTGCTCTTTTCCTTCCCTGCTGCTTTGTGCACCACGCCTGAGCGGATGCCCGATCTGACAGGCCGGGATTCCCGCATGGCCGACCTCTTGAGGTCAGAGGTTTTCACGTGAGCGTACGGCGCGTCACGCCTGACCTGCACCGAGAGGCTTTTAAAATTGTCTTTCAAAAAGCCGCTTGCGTCCAAGTCTGGACCTCCTCCCTTTAAGACCAAACAAACTCGTAGTCCCCCCCCACACGTCTATTTTTGCATTTCGAAGCCACGGATTAGAAATCCCGAGGCCTGAGGTCACGCCGATTGAGATGGAAATGAGTTTGGGACAGGCGGAACGGTGTCGGCCTGAACTCGTGGAGATTTGTTATTAAGATGATATTCACACTTGTGCTTTATAAATGTCGCCCCCCCCCCCCCTCCCTGCCCAGCGTCATCAGTCAGTTACATAATCTCCCCCCTGTGCTTTCTCTTCCCCTCGCATGGCTGACCGCCGTGTCTGCGAAAAATAGCATTTTATCCGCACTGGGCCTTGTCTGGAAACCATTTTGGCAAAAAAGTGATTAGGCAAAACGTAGCTTGGACAGATTGCAAGGGGAAGGGATCAATAACGTCTTGGTCACTTGTCAATATTTCTCTGTAAAATCTATCGGCTATACTTAAAGACACCCCAAGGAGCCGAGGAAGAAGCGAATGACTAAAAATGTTATCAGGCAGAGGGATTTTCCAAAGCATTGAGCAATGCCATCCAATTCCATTTATTCAAATCGGATATCGTTTCTTGTAATCCCGATTAATCGTATTTTAAAATCACGATCGCAATGTGGATGGAATAAATTTTTGATTTCTCAAAATCTTGTATGTAGGTTTCATAATACTGTATAATATTGATTAGGACAAAAAGACAAAGCTGTTTTAATATTCTTTCACAGTTGAATATTCACCATCATATTTGGCCTTTTTCTAATTTGTTGTTCTCGTCGTTCTTTGTGCCAGCGCCAAGTCAAATATTGGATTTAATAGAGCACCACCAGCGTTATTATTTCTTTCCAAGAAGGGAAGTGGCAAACATAATACAGTAATTACAAATTTGACATTCAAACTTTGATTAGGTCTCATTATTGATCCAGACTGAGTTGTTTTGCACTCCTTTGCTATTCTTTCTCATCGCGCGAAAATTGCTCTAACAATGTTTACGGAGATGCTTAAATTGTTGTGCTTATTTTTTCCGCCCCCTCGTCTTATTAGTTCTCAGAAGCATCAAACAGTAAGTTGTATTTTATAAGGCCAAAAAAAATTAATCTTTAATGTTCTAAACCATCTGTAATCAAAACCTTTAATCGCAGCTTCCTCGCCAAACACGGGAACAGTCGAATCAAATTGATCGGAACAGAAATGACTTCTTTGTCTCGTTTACATTTATTCCGAGCAGTTTGCAGAAAGTATTATGTATATTTCCAAATATCTTTGGGACAAACACCACACTTTCATTACTTCAAACCAACATTCCCACCATGGACGAGGAATCCAAACAAACTAATTTTTGTTTTTTATTGTGATGGATTACCTCATTTTGTGCGAGATGTTTTTTTTTTTTCTTCCAAAAGTTGCATATAGTGCTGACTTGGGCTTTGTTTGCCTAATGCAGCTGATTTAGACTCAAGACGGCCAAGCTGGTGATGTCGCATTAATCATCTCACTGCAAGACAACTTGCACCAAAGAGCAAGATGAAGAATTAGCATAGCATATATTTGCTTAGGCTACTCATCTGAACGGCAAACATGAGCAATTTTGGTCACCTTCTTCACGGGACTTCATGCCCACTTGAGTATTTAACCTGATTTGTGTCTTTTTCATTAGTCACCTCTTTGTCATTCCTCATTGCTTCTCGGCATTGTGGGTTTGGCGGAGGGATGGAGAATTACCCGCTCCTTTGTCTACGTTAGGATGCACCTGTCACAATGAGAGCGGAAAGAAAATCTGCGTATTTTTTTTTTTTTTTTTTGCCGACAGTCGTATTAGCTGGCTTTATATTGCCCGTTCTCTATCGCACGACCGCCGCATGAAGCGTGTGGGTTGAACGCGGTTGCCGGTGATGATAAGCGCTCGCTTCACCTGTGGCCGCATGTCACAAGCCCGCCTCCATATCAGCTGGGAGGAAGGTGACTGAGGATGACAAGCAGCCAAATGACTTTTTTACCTGCAGCCCATTTCTGAGCCGAGACAAATAATGTCGACAAATAGGACGGCGCTCGGCGATGCGGTCGACCTTCAAGCCCGCACGCTAATGCCTCACTGCGTGATGGGGCTGTCAGACGCTTCACGCTCGGCCTTATTTACCTCATCACAAAGGTACTGTTTGTTTCGCAACAATCCAAATATGACGAAACGCGTCGTGAAATGGCCGAAGATTTTGCTACGTGCAAGAAAATGCCAAAACCAAACCAATGAAGCACTTGACCAAAACTTTGTCAATATCTGTTCTCTAAACTTCAACAAGATATAATATAGATAGATATATAACATTTATTTCATTTTTCTCGTAACCTGCTAATGCGGGCCATGTGGGGTGCCAGTTAAAAACGTGCCACAAATGACCCCCAGGCCTCACTTTGAACACCATAGGTTCAGCCCCTGTGGACTTTTAAGACCACTCACCTCAATTATGTCCATCTAGTCTTCATCACTCTCCAATTAAAATGACCACTAGACTCACCAAGACAGACAAGGGAACAATACAGCTAATCAATTCTGCATGTGCTGATTAAATTTAAATACAGAGGTCAAGAGCACTCATTATTTGTCGTAAAATATTTAAATTAAGTTAATATTTTATACAGCCGTATATGAATTAATTCTAACGGGAAATATTTTCATGGAATAAAGTGCATTAGTAGCCAGGCTGGTGAGGAGATGCATTTTTAATTTGTCTACGCAGAGGCTTTTTGCATCCCAGGTTGCCTCCATGTCGGTGTGACTCATAAAGGGCAGCCACTACAATAAAAATAACATAAGCGTTTCCACGAGGCAAAGGGCTGTGTTGTTGCTTCACATTTTCTCCATATGCTCTTCGGTTTCCACGGTCTGTAAGTCTTGTGGCCCTGCTATGTGTCCATGGGGTGAGGATGATGAAGTAGCTTGCCAATATTGCACAAGATACACAAAACATTTTTTTGCCGCTCTCATTTGAGGTTTACCATTCTTCTAAACATGCTGCAAAACCAAATTTTACAAATACAAAAAAATCTTCAGAAAATGCTAATTAATGGCAAGAAGATATTTGAATATCCTTATCATTGTCGTGCGACGTAAAGAAAATTTATTACATTTTTGCCAATTTTCCAAAAACTAAATTAGTCCGATTATACTGGCTGGCCCATTTGCCTCGATTTTATGTTTGAACAGGAAAAATCTAAAGACTAATGACTCAATTTCCACGATCAATTACAAACTGATGATCTCCAAAAGTGCCACGTGAAATTCATGATGCGTGGTCTGAAAATTTTGGCCTACTGCATCCATTGATAAGACGAGCCACGCGCGGATAGCAGTCGGGCGAGTCTCCGATTAGTTCTGCTCCAGAAACGCGGAGAGTGACGAGCTAATCGGCGGCGTGTCGGCGCTGAGCGAAGGCCTCCGAGGAGACCGGAGGACAGATCGATGATCCGTGGGCCCGCGGACGGCAGGTGATGCGCGGCGCCGTCGAAAAACAATGCCAACATGACGCATGGAGTCACGCGGCGCCCGGGACGAATCGAGTGGCGTCTAATGACACGATCAAGCCGCGGCGGTCGTTTTACTTTGAGGGAGATAACCCGCCTCGTCTCGGTGGGATGTTTGACGTCGTCCGCGTGTTGCGTGGTGATAAACACTCGCTCGTTGATAAAGGTCAAATCCACACTCCGTATGTGTAAAACCGAAATGTTACAAAGTATGCATCCGAAGATGTTCCGCACGGAAACACGTTTGCATTGCAAGGCTGCTACCAAAACTCAGCTAGCTAGCTAGCAATGTCCATTTGCTTGAATATACCCTCTTCTTAGCCTTGGCTATAAAGTTCAGATGAATACCACAACTTGACCCCGGAGTAAGAAGTCGAATCCATTTAAAGTCAGCTCTTTCGGATGATTCTCTAACAGAAGTCCAACTGACTTTTTTTTTTTCAGGGCGGCCTCGAGGGAGAACGACTTTCTCTTGTCCAGCGCGGCGGTCAAGCTCTAGGGGGTTCTGTTGTGCTTTTTTCCCGTTGACTGGATTAGTTGTGCATTTTGCAAGAGTCTGCAAGACACGCCGCTTAGTTCCCCCTCGGGGGGCCACCGCTACGAAGGGCACGGGCTCCTCCGTTTTGAACCTTTATGCAGGCACATCTCCGACTGCCTGCCCACGCTGGCCGGGCTCTTTGAACTCAACCGGAGCCGGGCCGAACGAATGAAGTTCAAAGTGCCGTCGACTTATGGCAGCGCGCTGTAACAACAGTGTTGATTTCAAGCCAAAGTTCACCCTGCCCTTCCTCTTGCCCGTTTCCCGCTTCAGACCAATTTACATGCCGCCGGTGATTTCCGCACAATGTCTTGTCTCTTGTCGAGATGGATTTACACTGAGGCCAAACTATATCCATTTCTTTCTAATCGTCTTTCCTTACCTGTCCTTGGATAACCCACTGCCCCCTCTCCCTCCTCCTTCCAGATTTCGGCTGAGTGACTCGTTGAGATGGACGTAATGAGACAAGTCCACGCGGGCCGAGCCGTAAACAAGGAGAAAGAGAAATCAGGTGAGGGGACACGGCGGCTCCCGAGACGCCCGACGTCATTTTCACCGTCGACATTCCATTTTACCGTCGGTCGGCTCTCGTTTGCTTTCTGGCCATTTTTCATTTACATTTTTGTTTGTTTTCAGGTCTGTCTTTATTTGACCTAAGATACAAGTTTGATCATCCCGGTGAGTCATATTTTATATTTGAGTCCGCGACCTCTGTTGCAGTATCACACAAGATTGGAAGTTAATGTCAGAAAACAGAATTGGTTCATCCCACATGCCTCTTATTATGATTACTTTGAGATTTCATTTAACGATAGGGCAAACTAAAAGCGGAACCAAAATAATCACATTGATTCAACTTTTGAAATTACGTTTGGGCAGCGGGCCTATTCGATTAGGTCAGCCCGACTTGATTCCGTGATGCTATAACCAATGTTGTCTTGTCCCAACTGTGCTTTCAAATTCTTGTTGTTGTCAGGCTACATTTTATATCATTTTCTTAAGTACGACCAATATTCCCTCCGTGAGTCCGTCACCTTATCGTGGTGGAGGGGTTTGCGTGCCCCTATGATCCTAGGAGCCATGTTGTCTGAGTCTTCATGCCCCTGGTAGGGTCACCCATGGCAGAAGGGTCCTAGGTGAGGGGCCAGACAAAGCACGGCTCAGAAGACCCCTTATGACGAGTAAAATATATGGACCTAGTTTTCCCTCGCCCGGACGCGGGTCACCGGGGCCCCTCTCTGGAGCCAGGCCTGGAGGTGGGGCTCGAAGGCGAGCGCCTGGTGACTGGGGCTTTGCCCATGGGGTCCGGTCGGGCATAGCCCGAAAAGAAAACGTGGGTCCCCCTTCCTATTGGCACACCACCTGTAGGAGGGGCCAAAGGGGTCGGGTGCAAAGTGAGCTGGCGGGGACCTTGGCGGTCCGATCCCTGGCTGCAGAGGCTGGCTCTAGGGACATGGAATGTCACCTCTCTGGCTGGAAAGGAGCCCGAGCTGGTGTGTGAGGCAGAAAAGTTCCGACTAGACATAGTCGGACTTGCCTCCACACATAGTTTGGGCTCTGGTACAAGCCCTCTCGAGAGGGGCTGGACTCTCTTCCACTCTGGAGTTGCCCACGGTGAGAGGCGTCGAGCAGGTGTTGGCGTACTTATTGCCCCCCGGCTGGGCGCCTGCACATTGGGGTTCATCCCGGTGAGCGAGAGGGTAACCTCCCTCCGCCTTCGGGTGGGGGGGACGGGTCCTGACTGTTGTTTGTGTCTATGCACCGAACGACACCTCAGAGTACCCACCCTTCTTGGAGTCCCTGGAGGAAGTGCTGGAGAGCGCTCCTTCTGGGGACTCCATCGTTCTACTGGGTGACTTCAATGCTCACGTGGGCAATGACAGTGAGACCTGGAAGGGCGTGATTGGGAGGAACGGCCCCCCCCGATCTGAACCCGAGCTTTGTTCTATTATTGGACTTCTGTGCTCGAGACGGATTTTCTATAATGAACACCATGTTCAAGCATAAGGGTGTCCTGTGTGCACCAGGACACCCTAGGCCACAGTTCGTTGATCGACTTTGTAGTCGTGTCATCGGATTTGCGGCCGCATGTTTTGGACACTCGGGTGGAGAGAGGGGCGGAGCTGTCAACTGATCACCACCTGGTGGTGGGTTGGCTCCGATGGTCGGGGAAGATGCCGGTCCGACCTGGCAGACCCAAACGCTCTGTGAGGGTCTGCTGGGAACGTCTGGCAGAATCCCCTGTCAGGAAGAGCTTTAACTCCCACTTCCGGCAGAGCTTTTCCCACGTCCCGGGCGAGGCGGGGGACATTGAGTCCGAGTGGACCATGTTCCGCGCCTCCGTTGTTGAGGCAGCCGACCGGAGCTGTGCCCGTAAGGTTGTTGGTGCCTGTCGTGGCGGCAATCCCCAAACCCGCTGGTGGACACCGGCGGTAAGAGATGCCGTCAAGCTGAAGGAGGAGTCCTATAGGGCCGTTTTGGCCTGCGGGACTCCGGAGGCAGCTGACAGGTACCGGATGGCCAAGCGGAACGAGGCAAAAACTCGGGCGTGGGAGGAGTTTGGCGAGGCCATGGAGAATGACTTCCGGACGGCTTCGAGGAAATTCTGGTCCACCATCCGGCGTCTCAGGAGGAAGAAGCAGTGCACGGTCAACACTGTTTACAGTGGAGATGGTGTGCTGCTGACCTCGACTCGGGATGTCGTGAGTCGGTGGGGGGAATACTTCGAAGACCTCCTCAATTCCACCGACACACCTTCCATTGTGGAAGCAGGGCCTGAAGACTCTGAGGCGGACTCTCCAATCTCGGAGGTCGAAGTCACTGAGGTAGTTAAAAAACTCCTCGGTGCCAGGGCCCCGGGGGTGGATGAGATCCGCCCGGAGTTCTTAAAGGCTCTGGATGTTGTGGGGCTGTCATGGCTGACACGCCTCTACAGCATTGCGTGGACATCGGGGACGGTGCCTCTGGATTGGCAGACTAGGGTAGTGGTTCCCCTCTTTAAGAAGGGGGACCGGAGGGTGTGTTCCAATTACAGGGGAATCACACTCCTCAGCCTCCCTGGTAAGGTCTATTCAGGGGTGCTGGTGAGGAGGATCCGTCGGGAGGTCGAGCCTCGGATTCAGGAGGAGCAGTCTGGCTTTCGTTCTGGCCGTGGAACAGTGCACCAGTTCTACACCCTCGGCAGGATCCTCGAGGGTGCATAGGAGTTCGCCCAACCAGTCCATATGTGCTTTATGGACTTGGAGAAGGGGTTCGACCGTGTCCCTCGGGAGGTTCTGTGGAGGGTGCTTCGGGAGTACGGGGTGCCGAGCCAACCGATAAGGGCGGTTCGGTCTCTGTATCACCGATGCCAGAGTTTGGTCCGCATTTCCGGCAGTAAGTCGGATTCGTTCCCAGTGAGGGCTGGACTCCGCCAAGGCTGCCCTTTGTCATCGATTCTGTTCATAATTTTTATGGACAGAATTTCTAGGCGCAGCCGAGGCGTTGAGGGGGTCCGGTTTGGGGACCTCAGCATCGCGTCACTGCTTTTTGCAAATGACATGGTGCTGTTGGCTTCTTCAGGCCGTGATCTCCAGCTCTCACCGGAGCGGTTCGCAGC
This sequence comes from Syngnathus leptorhynchus, assembly GCF_054491065.1. NCBI lineage: Eukaryota > Metazoa > Chordata > Actinopteri > Syngnathiformes > Syngnathidae > Syngnathus > Syngnathus leptorhynchus. The sequence goes on from NC_141215.1 coordinate 5,356,251, forward strand.
AGAGTGTGAAGCGGTCGGGTGAGGGCAGGATGGAGCGCGAGATCGACAGGCGGATCGGTGCAGCGTCGGCAGTAATGCGGACTCTGTACCGGTCCGTTGTGGTGAAGAGAGAGCTGAGCCAAATGGCAAAGCTCTTGATTTACCGGTCGATCTACGCTCCTACCCTCACCTATGGTCACGAGCTATGGGTCGTGACCGAAAGAACGAGGTCCAGGATACAAGCGGCCGAAAGGAGTTTCCTCCGCAGGGTGTCCGGGCTCTCCCTTAGAGATAGGGTGAGAAGCTCGGTCATCCGGGAGAGACTCGGAGTAGACCCGCTGCTCCTCCACGTTGAGAGGAGCCAGATGAGGTGGCTCGGGCATCTCATCAGGATGCCTCCTGGACGCCTCCCTGGGGAGGTGTTCCGGGCATGTCCCACCGGTAGAGACCCCAGGGACGACCCAGGACGCGCTGGAGAGACTATGTCTCTCGGCTGGCCTGGGAACACCTTGGGATCCCCCGGGATGAGCTGGATGAAGATGGACGACCAATATTTTGACGAGTCATTTTACTTTCCCCCTACATGTGCTAGAACCAAAGTCCAAATCAATGTGTCCCGCCAGACCATTTCTTAAAACATCAACTTCTGCCGTGATTACTTCTACGAATCAATTCGGCCGCTGCGTAATTGAGTGGCTATGAGGTCATGATACTTTTTTAGCTTTGGCGGCCAGTCCTCTGTGATAGTTAGCATGAAGGCTGCAATCGATGCAATCGATTCAGATTTATGTTATCGGGGCCCCTCCGAAGGTAAACAGATTTGAAAATAGTAGTCAATGCGCGCCGCACATAAAGTGAAACGTCTCGTCAGTTAAAAATCTCCATTGATTTCCGAGCCGGGATATTTGCCGGACCATCGTGAAATACTTACATGAGCTGTTTGTGCCTTATTTTTGCACTCTTTTGTCTCCTTGTCAAAGTATTGCGAAATCATTTAAAAATGAACAACCCCCCCACCCATCTCCACATGACATTGAGAATATCATTGCAATTAGCGCCCCTTTTCCCCGAGGTTCATTATCACATTGGAGCTTCTTTATTAGTGGTGTTGCCTTGCAGGCATTTCTTTACTTGCTTTTTCACACTGCGCCCGTGACGCTTGCGAATTGATACGTTACAGCAACCTGCCATTTGCGGCGTCATTGGAGACTTCTGAGTAGCAACAATGGCGCTAACAATCTTCCGTAAGAGGTTAGCGGGGGTGAAGACAAGTGCCATGTTCTTTTATGTCCTAAAAATACAAATACGAGACGTAATTAGGGGGAATAACAATAACCGTAATAACCTAGCCACCGGGGGCCGTTGTCTGGACCTCGCTCAGAAAGCCTCGGTCGCACTTACTTTTCAGAGTTTTTGCAGCCGTCCGCAAATGAGGTTCATTCATTAGCATAGCGCTACTTTGTGTGTGTGTGTTGCGAGCAACAGTTTCAGGCCCACTAATTGGACAGTATGCCACGCAATTTTTAGCCTTCTTAGTTTGTCAAAGCTTTTGCTGCACCCACTCCCAAATGCAACACTGAGCCTGGACTCTAATTGGTCCGGCTTAGAATTGAAGGCAATTGGCTAAAACGAGCAATCGGCCGCTGTAGTGTGCGTGTTACAAGGTTGTCGTCATCATTAAGAAGCAGGAAAAATAAGAAGCACTAACAAAATGGTGGCGCCCTTTGTTAGATTTCAGCTTGTCTTCTACACAGCAGCCTCCTCCTCCTCTTTTTTTTTTTTTTTTTGTACTTCAATTTAGCGTTGTAAAAAGTGTTTGTGAACATTTTGGGTTTCGGCCTTGAGACAACTTTTGTTGGGAGTTGAGGCAGTCTCGCTAAAAACGGACAGCAATCTTCGGCAGCACGCTCCGTGGCCTCGCCAAGTGCATACGCCGGGTTGTTAAAATCTCCCCAAATAAAGTTCAGCTGTTCTAGTCGCCTTTCACTACCTTTATTTTTTTTTTTTTACGCCAACATGACTTGGTCTTTTGGAAGTCTTTGTAAAATACGACATGTATGAACTACTGTATATCACGTCGCATGCAATTGAACCAACCGACTGATCTTGACAATAAGCAAGTCTTTGTTGCTTACAGATCGTCAGCCCCCGTAAGATTTTTACATACCCCCCCCGCCCCCCTCCTCGTTTCTGCAAAGACAAAGCTAATTTCCTCAGCCTCTGTCAAACAATGTTTTCACTGGCTGCCACTGTTTAATTAAGACGAGGTGAGCAACACACAAGCACGAACGCCCGCTCCGGCTGTATTAAGGAACTCCTCCGCGGGGACTTCATTCGTTTCGGGAGCCTCGCGTGGGCGGAAGAAGAGAAGGCGATACATTCGCCAGAGAAATGTACAGTGCTCCACCAACACACGGATCACCCCGAGGGAGTTGAGGCAAAGAATTCCTCCTGGAATTTTCTCTTTTAGTCTCTTGCTCTCTTGCTTTATTGCAACAGCCCCCCCTCCTTTCTTCCGCTCTCATTTTGGTCATGGTAATTCATCATGGAATATCAAAACCGTTCAAAGCCGCCGCATAGAAATGAAGGCTCGGGAGCTTGGGAATAATTGCTTTCTGTGAGGTGCCAGCGTACTTATTGAACCCTCTTGACTCCCTGTCCCGTTCAGCGGCAGCCCAGATGATAAAGAGACAAGGAAATATTGTACTTGCTGTATTTTACTTAATGCCACATTATGGAATCATTTTGCTTGAGCACCAGCATGCGCTGATCTCAACCAGAATCCAAGCCAGTTGCTGCGACTTGAATAAGAAAAGAAAAAAAAAAAACCCACCCCACATGCTCTCTCCCCTGCGGCGATGACTTCGTCTGCCTTCGCTCAAAATAAAGACGGTGTTAGACCTGAGAGATCCTCAGTGACTCCAGAGCGCCAGCGGCTCGGAACACCATCTGCGAGAGGCTCGGAATCTTCCTGTTGCCTTCCCGTTGCCCCCGTGCGGATCACACAAAGCACTCCCGCACCGACTCTTCCGGTCCACAGATCCGACCGACTTTTGCAAGTCACGGCAATCCGTCCTCGGAATATTGCTGTTTACCAAGCTCAGACTGGAAACGAGCGTATTCGTTCCTGTCAGTCAGGCCGGGAAAATAATTAGTAACAAATAATAATATATTAAAAATACAGTAGTAAAAAAAACGAGCATTTAAATAAATGATCCTGCTGTGTGCTCTTTGGCCTCTTAGGGGCACTGTGGTGCTGTGGATACTTGCATTAAATAACAGTAGAAGAAGATAGTTGCGATTAAGCTTTTTGAATGTAACTATATTATACAGCTTTGATTGTTCTATTATTGTGTTTCCATAGTATTTGCGCGAGAATATTCATTATTTGATGGAATATCTTTTGCTAAATTTGTATCAGCCATGTCATTGGGATTGATTGCTAGCATTAGCATCGGTGTCTGTCTTCTAGTTAAATACAAGGTGTTTAATTATTTTTGTCGTGGGGTGTCATAAACAACAAAATCAATGTCATGATTAAATTTCAATTAATTGCCCAGCTCGAAGTTCACATTAGAAAACAATGTTGCACTCGTATCTTGTGATGATTCAGCGCCCCGAGCTATGGTAGTAACTCCCATCACCTTGCTAGAACAATAAGATACCAACAATCCGCTCTGATATAATGACATCTTCATTTCTTTGTTTCCTCCGACTTGCCGCCATCCGTTCAACCTGAATTTGACACGCGCTCACCCCCAAAAGCAGCCGGGCGTCGTCCGAATAGAGATGTAGAAGATTGCGCGGCCTTAGGAACAAAAGAAGAGTCCAAGTCGCAGCGAGCTTAAGCGAATCCGCGAGATTAGAGCCGCCTTCCCCGGCATCTTTCGGCACACATGTGAGGCCTCCGCGCAGGATCAACTGCAAAGTTCTAATCGAGGCTGGAGAACTTTTCCACTGCCGGTTCGTGAGGGGGTTTGAGTGGGCGGGTAGGTGGGGCACCGAAGAACTTTCCCTGAACTCTCCTCGGCTTTGTGTCTCCTACTTTCATCTCAGGTCACTGTCAGTAGAGGGTTTATCTTGTTAAAAGCACGCCGTAGATGAAACGGGGTCTGTTGCGGCAAACTCGGGGTTGCACCGGGGCTAGCTTTTCTTCTTCATATACCGTTTAAAGGCGGGTTCCTCTTTGTGCCAAATACGTGGCGCAGAAGCACCGTCACCCGTCGCTGGCTAATTGAAAGTGGGGAACTCTAGGTCGCAAAATGATTCAAAGTAAAAATAACTCAATAAAATAATAATAATGATAATAATAAACAAATAAATATATAAATATATCTATTTGTATATACATTTATTCTTATCACGGAGCAATCTTTTTTTTCACCGGCAATATTTTTCCCTCTTGTGTTTTTTAGCAATTACACGACAACTTTCATTTCCATGATTGTTCGCTAGGAACAATTTAGCGCCGCGTTTGGATCGGTCCGATAAAAGACGCTGTCAGGAAACAAAAAAGGCTGACTATAGCGATAAAAGACACATTTGTTCATTTGTGATGCGCCTTCACAAACGTGCCAGTTATTAAAATGGCTTGCTTTCATACAAAAGCCTGTTTCCTCTCGCCCCTTATTTGCTTATTGTGAGAGGGTTTCTTTTATCTGGCTAGATCCATCCCAGGTTGGCCTGATAATAAAAATGTAGCCAGCTCGGCACAATAGCAAAGCAAATGACACAGCCTGTGCTTAATCTGGCGTCTGGCAGCTCTTCTATGCGTCTCCCAGGTAGTTTTGGACGCCGCCGATGGCTCTTTGTCACGCTAGATGTAATGCTCGGCGGCATCTAATTTGCTCTCGCTTTTAGCCGCTCCCGCTCAACTTTTTACATCACAATAGGATGAGAAATGTGTGTCGGCGGGGCGGACAATGACGGAGACGGCTTTGAGGGGTGAAATCATTTCTGCCGACATAATGCGGGTACCAGATGCCCGTGCGTTCATTGTGCTGGTGACGCTTGGCCGCGGGTCGCTAAACCTCGACGAACATAATGCAAAAATCTGCTCGCTTTGACTGAAAGCAAAGATTTGAGAAGTATTAACGTGGGATGAATTGTTCTTTTTACTCTCCCAGTCTGCTTTTTGCATAGTCAGATAGACACGACGTGCCATCAAACTGGGCAAGGGGGAATCGCTCGCTCGCCAAGCTTGCAAAGGCAGGACCCACAAGTATGCCCGACAACAATGTCTGTGAAGACGTGTATTTTTTGCCTTTTTTTTTCAGAATTTACAACATAACTTCCCTGCAAAAATATCAGCAAAAAATATCTGTCTTTTTTTTATGAATCGTATATATTTTTTTAATAATCGTCCGATTAATCGGTTATCAGAACTTCATTGTGCCAAATATTGGAATTGTCCTCCACTAGATAGCAATTACAACTATTTTAGTTTTTTTTCCCCATTCTTATTGTCTATCAAAAAAAATCCCGACCGTCATTCTTTAGGCAATCTAATGCTGTTTGACGTGTTTTGCTCAACACACAAAACAGGCGATGCACTGTTGTTCAATCCCTAAAAACATCAAGCTAACACTAGAGAAGAGCGCCTCTGGTGCATCATTTAAGCTCACCACTAAAATTTTGATGGCACCCACAGCAGCAGGCAACATTTTTTTTTATATTCAGTTTGACCTTTATTATTATTGTCCATGTGCACATTTTTTGATGTGATATGCAACCCTGTCATATTTTTTTTTTTTTTTTTTTGTAACCATAAAGTCACAGGCAGCAATAAGTCAGTCTGTAGAGATTTCGCTCGGGGACCAGACGGCGGACTTAAAATATGGAAATTGGAACAGGTTGTTGTAAAGGTGCCCGAGCACGCCCTTGAGCAAGACGCTGAATCAGAAACGGCCACAGTCTGCGTTATTTACCCTTCGACCGTAAACACCCGGCAAAGACATGACCACCAATGAATTGAGCACTCGGTGGTAGCGCGATTGTTTACAGTAACCCGCCACAGGGGTACCGTTTGCCGGATCTTTATTGCCTCTCCCCTATTTAATTGGACGGCATTTTTGTATCTGCAATGTCTGGCGCTAACGTTATCCTGTAATTACAAGCCTTGATTTATTTAGCAGCACCGCCGAGTGTCGTGATGTTTAGTTAAAGGAAGATGCTAAGGGTCTCCGGTCTCATATGTCCTAGTCGTATGAACGTGTCCTCTATTTGTCTGATGCACGTGTAATTCAAGCCAGCGTGCCGAAGAATGCTTGCCAGTCAGAACTCGTGGGGAAAGTGTCAAATAATCCATCTCGGTGCTAATTAGAGAAAGTCTCACTCGTATCAAGCGAGAAGGACTCGATCCCGCGTATCTCCTCCGCACTCTCGGATATCGCTCGCTTATCAAATTCCCCCACAACCGAATATAACGTCCTCGAGGGCAATGACAGTTTTAGATTGAACCGTCGAAAGAGCCAACATGAAGTATGTCTCAATTTGAATGCCATACGTTTGGCACGCGGAACTCCGAAATCACATCGCCGAATGAAATCGAAATAATTATTCACCTTGGAAGGTCGCTTCTATCGTCAATAAAAACTCCCATTGTTGCATCTCGCGATTCCCTGAAATTAAACTACCGAGCGTCGTGGCTTTATAGCGCGTCCGTAATGAAATTTCTTTTCCCAGAGAATCGATGAGCTTCCCCCGCCCCTCCCTCGGTAGCCTTTGTAATTACGAAAGCCTCATTAGATTAGCGCAACGTGGAACATATGGTAAGAGAGGAAATTCTTTTTGATGCTCTTTTCTAATGACTGCCCAGGGGATTCAAAAAATGAGATAATGGCGTGCCTTTACTTAATTTGGATGTCGACGTTTGTCTTGTATGTAAATACAATCATTTAATTCAGGCCCACCGCCTTGAGCCGCTCGCACGCTATGCTACCAACTGAGCTACTCGCTTCTGCCGACGCTAAGCTAATGCCCGTGCTTTCAATTTGGAATACTCACCGAAAATGTGAATTCGATTTGTTCTTTACTAGACTTTTGAAATTTCACCTATAAAGGCTTTTAAAGTTTATATCACCCGAAAGCCGAAAATCCCTAACCTTTTCTGAGAGGCGTAGATAAGGCAGCCGAAATTCAATCGCAATACGAAACAATCTTATCCATGAATGCGTGAAAAGTCAAACTTGCCAGGAGGGACTGTTCAAAATCATCCAATACCGCTAGTAACACTAATTTGTGTGCTTTTGAACTGACCGGGGTCGTTGTTAATTTAGCGTTTGATTGAAAAGAGCATTTAAAAAAACCCCAAAAAAACTCAATATGGCCGTGCACCTGCAGGCAAAACAACCTGCTGCGGCTAAACTAGAAAGCCATTTGTTTTCAAAATGAAGCCCTTTCACCGCTTCATCAGCGAGTCATTTCAGAGCGCTTTTCAGGAGGATCAATGTGCCCTCCGGGGACAAAAAAAAAAAAAATCAAGTCATTTTTCAAAGGATTGATTCATTTTTAAAGAAAATATTGGGCTCACGAGAGGTCAATGTGACACTGACAGGATGCCGGTGGAAGGCAGACAATTTCCGGCGGAGCAACTCGGATACAGCCCGGGATGATAGTGTGTGCATTTCAAATCGACTCACTCCCATCCAAGCGGCGGCGGTGGCGCGGCGGCAGACTTTTTATTTTTTTTCCCCGAAGAGCTGCAAACCTCCAGATTTGATATCGCGGGTGTCCCCTCAGAGGTGACAAGCCGGTAAAGCTGGGGCTGTTTGCCGTGACAGCCATGCAGCTGATTGAACTCAACCGCATCATCCCCGGGATTCTTCTGCAGCTGTCAAAAGTTGCGCGTCCGACTTTCAATTTCACAAGAGGGACGACGCGTGCGCTATTTTTAAATGCAGCATTTACACGGCAATCGGCAAACACAGCAGGTGCGTCGCACCAAAAGAGGTGCGACGGAACAAAAATAGCATTGAGGTGAAAATTACATGAACGTTCCCGTAAAGTGAGACTCATTCGATTCCTTTCTGGGTCGTTAGAATAAAAAATTGACAATTGTAGAAAATGAGACTTCAGAATGATGGAAAATCAAGCAGTTCTCTCCGTTCTCAAATTAAACCACATAGCTGCGTATGACTGGAAAAATTGAATCGAAATAATTTTAGTAACCGATTATCAACAGTTCTTATTTTTCAGCAAACGATAATCATAACACTCGCATCTCGAATATGTAAAACAAAAGTCATCAATGACACAACCACAGTTTATTACTGATGTCATCACAGACAATGTCCTATTTTGGTTGAAAACAGTCATGTAAATGTTGATCACTTTGGATTTTTTTCTTCTTCTTCAATAGTCAAATTTCAGACAGGGATCTGATGTAGAACAGATTAAAAAATGTATTTTCGCAAAACAAAAGGAAAAAAAAAGACTTTCTGCTGCTGGCTGCTTATAAAGATTTTAAACGCAGCGATTACTGCACTGATGTGCATTTTAATTCAATTTTCTCCCCCGCTAAGTTACTTTTAAATGTAGAACGGGAACATGTCGCGTAATTACATCAAACGTTTCAGGCAGGGACGCGTCAGTGCGCTTGTGAAATTCCCCCTGAATATCTGCGACTCCGTTACACTACGTCTTTTTCATCACGCTACCGACGTCCGGCCCGAGAAACAAAACCCGTAAAGGACGTATGACTCTAGAATTGAACATTTAGGCAAAGTTCACCATTGTAATCCACTACAAGCAGTTACGGCATAAGAGAGCAAATCCTTTTGTCCTCCAATCGAAATCCACTTCTATGTTTGGACGTCCGATACAGTTCGTGAGGGATTCCGTTTTTCCGAGGAGTCACGGCAGTCTATTTACAGAAAAGTCCTTTTGCATCAAGTCTCTTCTCCTTTGATTCACCTGTGGTGAAAAACATGACATATTCATTGAGATAAATGTATAAAATGACAAGAAACCGCTCCACACTGATTAATCAAACTGAATCGTTCCGTGTAAAAAAAATCGAACCAGTTCCGAATCGTATTATACTCGTATCTAATTGTCTTTTAGCGGAGACCGCAGAGATGTGTGTAGCAATAAGTTACATGAGGAGCGTTGCAGATTTAAGATTCAACTTTTATAAAAACACATCCAAGAAGAAGTCATAATATTGGCAAAGCGGTTAAAAAAAAAAAAAGGACATTATTTAACTCTTGAGGCCATTTAATATTCTTCCAGTTGACTTTTTTACGTGCACTAAAGGGAGACGAGAGCATCGTCTGAGTAGAAGGTGAAACAAACAACCCGCCTGATTGGAATTCTCATTTCCCCCTTTGCGCTTCATCTTTAAATTCTTTGAGCCACCCAAAGAGGATCGGCGGCGTCGGCAGGGGTGAACTTAATGACCCCTGTTTCAAAGGTGGGAATGTTTTCCGCGCTCGGGATAAAGATGCTGCTAAGTTGGACGCTCCCGACTTGAAGTTGCACAGATTAAATTGCCTGTCAGGCCGTCTGAGTTGGCTGACTGGCAGCTCTTTTGCTCTCACCAGGAAAGAACATTCCGGGGAGGAGGTGCAGAGCAACCTTTTGTGACGGCTTCCTCCATCGATTCTAACCTCCCATCAGAACGGCTCCAAGAAGCCATCATCCGATTTGTCAAGGAGGCCCAACTTTGCATTTAGACTTTTTTTTCTTTCAAAATATAAATGTCAAAAGTATTTGTAGTTTTTTATTTAATTATAAATGGGCCAGGGGGACTGCTAAATTAATAAAAGTAAAAATGATTTCCGCTTCAATCTGGCCACTACGCATTAAATGTTGTTTTTGTCATTTAGATCCTTAACTGTGTCTGCCACGAATGCGAGGCTAATTTGGGAGTCATTTGCAGCTAACAAAGACTAAAGGCCTAGATGCTAATCATTAGCGTGCGCCGTGGTGTGCAAATGATTATTAAAACAGCACTTGCGTGACTGTTTAAAAAAAAACACACACAACTAAAAATACAGAAAGAAAACTCTTGTTAGCTTGTTGCGCTGTCTTAAGATGTCTGACACGTGCTAATTAAACCCATAAAAGATTCTTTCCCAACCTGTATCTGAAGTGTGGCTGGCTTCAATATTTAAGACAGCAGGTGTGCGCTGTGTGTTTGTGCCATTGCGTTGTCTGCAACACCAACTGGGTTTATGATAATAAGGCACTTTTAAAGCTGCAGGCGGGATTATTAGGCCATAATACACCTGGAATGTCAGCGGGAATTGGAAAGCTGAGAAACTGCAAACTCGACTCTGTAAACACTTAACGGATGATGCGAGCGATTCAAACGTACAGAAGTGCAACCTTTTTTTTTTTGTGCCGCGAACCGGTTGGCATTTTGATGGACAGGCGTAGAAGCAAATATAAACGCAACTCATCATTATGCTTATTGTCGTGATGACACAGTTAAGCGCAGGTCAGAGAGTTTGACAATAAGATGGTGGTGGATGAGAATCAAAATGGATTTTTTTTAATGCGTCGCTGCTGATAATTACATATTAGTTTGCATTATTTTTGTAATCTGATTTATGACTCGCTGACGTATTTGACTGATTTATGACCCTCCGAGGGGATTTATGACAGATTTATGACTCACACTGAGACTGTGAAATGTCATAAATGCTAAATAGGTGTCAATGAGCTACAGCGAAATATCTCACCTGGAGTCCCTGGTGAAGTATGTGGTTACCAAAGTTGGTCCCTATCGGCAGAAATCTTCCCCATCATTCCATGTTAATAAAAAAAAAAAAAGCAAAAGATTAATTCAGACCTAATTATTATAATTCCAAACTTCTGCATTCTCCGCGACAAAACCTAGTGTGTATCTATCCCGACAAGTCACCGAATCAATAGCTCTAGGCTCCAGGCTGCCAGCTCCAGGCAGGTGTGGTGTGGACACTTTAAATAATTAAGTACATGAAGAGAGACAAAAGCGAAGTCTATGGCTCGTCATAACACGCTGAAGGATACGGGCGTCGTGTTACAACGTTAAAAGCAGGTAATTGGAGCGAGTCGTTGGCCAGTTTAGGTGATCAAAGTGTCTTCAAAGTGCTAAGGAGACATGGCAGCCCATTGATTGGAGGCCCCCGGAGGCTCCACTGCAAACATTAGCTCGTTTTCAACCCGCCGTGGCCCCCAAGAAACACAAGAGAAGCTTGTTGACTTTGTCCGAGCACACGTAAGGTCACATTCAACAAGTTAAACAGACCGGCCCAGAATCTCACCTTTGTGGTTTTGATTTTGTTCCCCGTTGCACAGCTCCAACCCTTCAGATCGGGAAGGACTTTGCATTCCTCGCCGTCAAGGCACGGGTGCATCTGACACCACCACTTCTGCTCCACTATGGAGGCTGTAAGACACGTCGACACTTCATTTTTAGGCCGACGGCTTTTTCGGGTCAAGGGTGAAGCTGGATCTTAAATCCGTTTCCTCGACAAATGAAATGCAGTTTTTGCAGCTTTGCTAAATGAGACTCTCGGGTGGCAACATCCGTACACTCGAAGAATCCAATGAGAGGTGCCGCTTCAACCTTCTTGAACGCGGAATAAAGCTGCCCCCCCCCCAACGACGGCGTGGCCTATTACAGAAGCCATTATCGATATTACACATCCCCTTCATTTAGCATTAGCGGGGGATGATGGTTGCTATCATCTGCGCATAACACCGCAGCCGCAATAGAGTAAATTGCACCGAAATGATACCGAAATCAATTTGTATCACACACACTTTATAGCTTATCGAGCACCACTGCGGCGGAAATTGTACAAAGGGTCAATGGCGGGCAGATGGCTGTTTAAAAAAAACGAAACAAAAGCTACTGAGGTTCCTTGTCAAATGATAACAACAAAGAGTCCATTGCGTGTGTTTCAGTTAACGCTTAATGATGTGAAGATGATGGCTGAAAACATCTGGAAGTACGTTGTTTAGTCATTTATTTTCGTTGCGGCTGCGAGAGATACCCGCCAATGGCTTTGACCTTGAACTCGTTCATTAACAAGACGATAATGAGCGGTGGCTCATGCAGTCGAAAATGTCGGAAGTTTGTTCGTTTGAAATCGGAGACGGCGTTAAATATACCAGTGAGCTAACGATGAATGTTTTCACAATGTAAGTTAGTCCAAGGGCTATTCTCGAAGCTTTACTCGCCGACGGAGCCTCGTGCGATGATTTATCGGGAGGAGGCAGACTCACGCAGAGCGCAGTTAAAGGTAATTCCATCTCGGAGAAAAAAAAGGAATAATTAAAAGGTTAAGTGCTGGTCACTTTTGCTGAGAACACCCGGCAAGCGCTAAACTGTAGCCGGTGTCTCCCAGCTCTAATTTGCAGAAAATGTCAATACTAAAATGTCAAGGAATAGGTCAAACACAATTGGATCCGGAGTTTCGAAAGAAAGCTCGACCAAAGCCAAGTCGTTCGCCGCTTGTGCAGAGCTTGAGGTCGGACACATTAGCATGTTAAGAGACACGTTTGTCATTAAAGGAAACCATTAGAGCTGATATATTACTTTAAGTTGTGCGTTAAAGTTTTTTTTTTTTTTTTTGGGCCACACTTGGAACAATGCCAGTAGACTAAAGACAGAGTGATAAAACCAAATAGAAAACAAACACATAATAAGCAGCCATTTTAATCTCTGACACCCACGTCACTCACCAGACTAATTCCGCCCCTTTATAAATCATCCACGTCCTCCATTTCAAAACAAACGTAGGGTAAATGGTGGCAAACCTACCGTCTACGCAGGAAGGGGCGGCTCTGGTGGTTCCGGCCACTTGGCCCGGAAAACAGGAGCACTTGACGGTTTGCGAGCGCTCCTCGATTTTGTTCTTGTTGCAGCAGCGATGCAAGGCGACCACCTCGCAGGTGCCCGTGGGAACGTGTTGCGCTGCTGGAGAGAGACAGAGAGGGAACAATCAGTGTTTAATCCTACGCCGTGTAGTAAATTATTACTCTCCACTCATGGCCTTGGATTGAGTCCCGTAAGTGCTTCTCTCTCGGGCCTTTACAACACCTCTTTCATCTGGCGCAGTGCTAATACTCGCCAAAGGAGACAGGCCATTTTCTTTTAAGGACTCTCCCCTCGTACCAGGCCCGATTTTCTTGTAAGCATCATTCAATAAAAAATGGCTACCATCTGTAATTCCCCGTAATAGTTGCGCATCTATCACGCCGCCGACAGTTCGTCGAGCGGCTAATCCGTGCCGTGGAAAGCCGCGATACGCAATAAAGTCAATTGATCTTAAATGAGTTCGAGGCGAGGGGGGGGAATGAGCGGCGTTGTTGGTTGTTGCCATGGGAATGCTTCTCATTGATTATGTGACGTTATGAATTTAGTAGCTCTCTAAGTAACTGCAATTGACGTAAACAATCTTTTTTTTCTTTTTTTTTTTCCAATCCAGTCAGTAACTGTAGAACAGAAGCAATTCCGGCCCGAGCGGCGGTCCGATATGCTAACGGCAAAAGTGCAGCGCTGCAGAACTTGGAGCCAATTTCCAGATCACGCTCCATTGTCTGAATTATTTAGAAGCCTCAACGGCTCCTTCCTCTATTAACTGCTTGTGACATTTTCATGAGGCGTCTTTCTGAAGATACTTCCGCCATGATAAACTGAAGAATCCGATCGCTGTCCTAATTATCTCCGCTTCGGAACTTTAAAGCATCCGGTTACCTTGATTTGTGTGTTTTTTTTTTTTTGGAACCTTTTTATCCATCCAATTGATGATCTCATCTGAATGTGAGGTCTCCTGAAATTTTCATCACCGAGTGGGCACTTTTACATTTGCATTTCCAAACTCGGTTTTTGCAAATACATTCAAACGCCAGAGCGGGCATCCGACAAGAGCTCCCGTATCCAATCGGGAACAGCGCGGCAGCCTTTTGAGAGACTCTGGCAACGCTTGTCGAGCAAACATTTAAGCCGCTCGACTTGCCGCGGGTGCGTTTGTCTTTCACGCCTCGGTGGGCAGAGCGTGAGTAAGCGTTTTGTAACTTTAGGAAGACCACCTGCCAAAGGTTTGACGGTATAGCCCGGCCCGGCTTGTGATGCCCGTTTTGACCGCTGACGCGGCAAAACCGCGGCGTGGCTTCGGAATGCGTTTGAATGTTTACATCATGATGTCGCGATGCATAAGGAAGTCACATGATGATGTTTGGGCCGCATTCCGCGCCGGGAATGTAAAGTATTCATTTTAACACGACGACTTTAAGTTCCTCCTTTTCGTTCTGATTTAGAAGTGGAGACCAAACCGTTTCTCAGCGTCAAAGTGAAATTCAAATACCGCTGCGTGAGTCACTGTGACTCATTCTTCACTCAGCTTTATTTTTTTTTCTTTTTTTTTTGTGACATGCCCCTCACTCCACTTTGGATCGCATCCCATGAAGTACCTGCAGTGTGAACTTGATACCCACCGCGAACGTATTTGTTTTTTCACAAGGAAGGCGTCTCGCTGAATCCCTTGAACCGAGATTGCTTTCATTGAGTTGTTTTCTTTTTTTTTTTTTTTGCCACGCGGTGCTGAAAATACTGGCCGTACGTGCCGTTTGGTCTCGGGAGAGGGCGAGGAAACTGCAAATGATGCCAACTTTGCATTGTTCACAGGAACTGATGGGAACGATAATGGAATCGTAAACACTGTTTTGTGCCATTTACGACGCTCATGCAGAGGAATTGTCTGTGCCGCGCGTGCTATGAATAATTCACAGATGCATGCTCATATTGAACAAATATTGGTAAGTGTTGCTTGAGGCGATAAAATTGATATAAATGTTAAAGAGTAGAACGCAAGACGATGCATAATTAATATCCCACTATTTTATTTGTATCATATGGCAAATTGGTGGTTTTAGAATTACTGCGGTTCTTTAAATGTAGATTTATACTTATATAATTTATACTTTGTATAGCTTTGCTCGAAAAATAAAAAAATAATAACTTCGCTGACTTCATTTTTGTAAACAAACTGGAATTCTTGTACTTTAGTCGTCAATGTGAGTACTTCAACTCAATTCTGATTAAAGGATCGATTTTTTTTTTTTCTGGGGTAGTCGAGTACAATGTGATCAAAGTCGCGTTAGTCATAAACACACAATCCCATCATTCACACACGTGTTCCCCGACATTTCAGTTAGGTCTCCATTGAATCGATTTGACCTATTTTTCAGCAAAGAGGAAAATCTTCCTTCCATTCTTTCTTCTCGGGGAACAAATTAATTTGGCGTGTTTTGGATTTGTGCTGGGCTGGTTTCATGCTCTGAATTACAACTGGTTTACAGCCACAGACACAAGGCACAAGGGAAATTAGCGGGCCGCGATGGTTATCAGGGAGAAATAGCATGCGAGATTACTCGCATCCACTTCCCGCTCAAATGATGAGTGCCTCGAGTGCGAGTCCCCGCCAGTCAAAGGCGAGCACATCAAAGAGGCACGCCGCCGCCTAATTGGTCGACAAAAGCGAGAGAGGTGCGTATCTATCACGCTCGCAAATGGACATCCCGTCCGCAAGGAGCGACGCCCGCATGCCACCAATTACACGCGGCCGCCCGGCGATCAAACGTGTGGCTTGGCCTCCACTTGTAGTCTTACCAACTTGCCGTAATTGATCTCGCCGGGTTTACAAAGCTTGACAACACTCTTAAATTAATGATGGAGGGATTGAGTGGAGTCGGACTCGATACAATTAGCTCAGATTACCAAAAGGGGTGTATTTTTTTTTGCGTGTGGTGTAAAGCACCGTTGGCGTGTTTAAAACTTCTTCGCATCCGGTCGCTCGGTAAAGAGATGCAGCTTAGCGGTCTTTGGCGGTTTTATCACACTGAGGCAACCTGTGACGCTAACGTACCTTAGCTGGGTTTTGTTTTTAGTTTTATTCTGAGTACTAAAACTCTTGTCTATAGATGATACTGGATATGATTGACATATCAATGTAAACTCCCCCATCATCCAAAGAGTAAAAGCAACACGGAAAGCCTGAGGGTGTTGCTCCCTGCTAATCTTTAAGCATGCGCCGCGGAATATAAAGCTTTCTTCATGGCTCCATTTGCACACGCTTACGTTCCTTCTTTTAAATGAGTAGCCGTTCCGCGGCCGTGTCTAATCCCAATACGTCTGAGGCTGAATGAAAATCCTCTAAAGTGCCCTTTGACATTTGGAATAATTAAGGGCAAAGTCACCCTGCTCAATTGGATTTGGCCACCAAAACAAAATTTAGGATTGTGCTAATCTTATGCTCGTATATTTATTAAAACGCCAGACATGAAATGATCTTCTCAAATTTGCGGCATGGCTTTTTATTTAACCCACTGGTTTCCCCGGCGATGTGTTGAGGAGGACGACGGTAAATGTACTCACCCGTCGCGCCCTCCGACATGTCCCAGAGGCTGATAGCGAGCACCATGACCAGTAAGAGCCCTTTGCTTCCAACCTGCGCGTGTCGCTCACTCATCCTGGCAAATGGAAACAGTCCGTTGTGAAATTGGAAAAAAAAAAAAAAGCCATCGTCTGAGATTTCAAGTTAGTGTTGATTCACCTGTCAAAACGTAACCTTGAATATAACCCAAAAGAAAAAACTGAAAATAGTCACAAGTGTAATAATCGGAATAAAAATGATAGCAAGAAAAATAATATATATATATTTTTATCACAGATCATTAACAATATATACCCGAGAGTATTGATCTCGAATGCTCATCGGCTTTAAGCTAGCAATTTAGATGAAAACAAATTCTTCCTACAAAGTATTATTTTTGTTGTATTTTCAATAACATCCGCTCGTCAAATTCTCATTTCAATGAATCAAATTCATTGCTCAGCCCGAGTGGAGTTCAACTACTGAATCCTGGTGACCAAATGAAAACGCACGGAAAGGCTTCGATAACGACTCGCCACAATTATCTTTGCCCTCTAAAGTAAGTGTGAAGTACGACTTGGACCGCCGCGCATCAACCATCTGGCACGCCGTGCGTAATCTTTGACAGACAGCGATCTAGTTTCAAACGCAAAAACAATAAAAAAAACAAACACGGGATGCGGCGCAGTAATTACTGGAAGAGGCTCGGTATCGAATGGTGCGAGCGTGCAAAGTTACAAGCTGCGTTGATGCCTTACTTACCAACGCCCGCCTCTTATCTGGGTGGCTCATTGACATATAGATTGTCTGAACCTCGGAGGGATTCTCGTGTTATTTGCATAGCTAATTATTTCGGAGTGTTACGTGAGCTGATTTTTCTTTTTATACATTTCATCGGACGCCAGATCGAACGCTGTGTCAAAATCGCACCGTAATAATAGCGATAGCTTCCTATTGGCCTACTGGTCGAAGCAGGTCGGCCGTCAACGTTCACCTTCACACGTCCAGATTTATAGCCCATGTTTTGCAGCTCGGTCAATGAGAGTCTCGGTGAAAAAAGGGTCATCGGTGACAAAGTACATGCCTGCGCCCAGCGCTATCATTTGATGGCGGCCCATCTCCGGCCGGGCTGCGATTCTACAAATGGCTCGCCATTGTCCCTGAATGTGTCATTGGAGTCGCTGCAGCTTTGGTAGAACTCCCGGCGCTTTAGAGTTCGACCTTGTAATACGGCTTTTGTTAGGATAGCCCCAAAAACACAACAGCAAACACGAAATAACTCGATCCGTTAGAACCGACCTTGGATATACTGTCGAGCAAAAGGCGCAACTTTGAAATTCATTTGAGTTTTGATGACTCTCCGATCTCCTTGAGCTAAATCGGTCAACTAACGGAACATGGTAAACATGACAAGGCCGTTCCGGAATGAATACGAACCGTTGCAGTGCACAACAACAGCATTCCCGTGTTGAATATTCCGTGAGCGCCGTTGCGCATGTGTGATGATTGACAAAAATTACAATGGCAACCAAATGAGAAAATGACTTGCGCACACGTTGAATAGAAAAAGTAATTAACATAAGTGTTTTATTCCTTTTGCTGCCAGTAGAAGCAACCCCCCCTCTGTTATGTCAACTGTGCTTGTCGGGAACTTTCAAATGCAAATCATCACCTCCATAGAGAATAATATGTTTTTTTTTTGTATTATGTTTTCATTGCTTCTGCCTCTGTAGCACCGGTACATTTATGCGCTCAGATTCATGTGGCGATTGGACTTTTATCCTTTAGTCACAGATTAGCTGCATTGTAGATGTCGGATTTCCTTTCAACGTGTCAACCATGTGATACGATTCAAGCGGGATGAAGCTAAAACATCCCCAGTGTCTTTATGATGGCCTTCTTTCATTCCGGCCTGCCAGCAGAATGAGGCTTTGCACATTGGTGGAACAAACCTCACATTGTTCACGTTATTAAATCAAAAAGAGAAGGCAATCGTTACTGTCTACTGAAACATTAATGTCAGTGTGCCTTTAAGAGCAAAGTGAGTTGAAGCTATTTGGTTGGGCCCAACACACCGAATTGGGAGCCTTGACCTCTTTCCTTCTTTGTTGTCCCATTTGTGTCACACGTTTTTCCTTGCGCTGATGTTTTTCATTAGCCAGAAACGGACGCTTTCGACCTTGGCCTAATAATAGAAGATGTTTGTCAAGGATGAGGAAATTGGTGAATTCACTCCTTTGCCTGCTTTTGGTAGTCTGGAAAGACATTTAGAGCAAAAAATAAAAGTAGATTATACTGAGGGAGTATTTCTGGAGATGTATTTGACTATATCCGGCAGTGTTTAGGTTCCATTGTAGATAATCACTATGCGCTCGTATTTGATTTTGGACTGTCATCTTTGATAAGCTCAACACATGAACCCAAGAGGGGCGGCCATTTCTTTCCAGTGATATTTTCCTCCCGAGCGCGACACGCTTTCTGGAAATATCTTGCTTGCAAATCAGCTTTACTAGTAAACCCTCATGCGCTTTAGACTCAAGTCAGTAAACATTTAAAAAAGTGTAAGATTCAATTTTCGCTTCCCCTCTCAATAGGAGGGATCAAAACGGCGGAAATACGCAAAGGCGAGTCGGTAATCCGCAGTATCCCCGAGATTGCGTGGCGGGTGCAGAAGGCGAAAAAGCTGGACTTTCCCTTCTCGCTTTCCGCAGCCGGATTCGACACAGGGATTTACCTCCTCCCCTTCCTTCCCTTCCGTCTTCTATCTCACTCTTTACTCGGAGCGTGACTGAGACTGTCACCTCGGACGGCTGCGGGGAGACGATTGCTCCATCTGAGAACAAACATGGCTCATTTGCCAAAACACAGATGTTCCCAGCTGACAGTCAAGGACGGAAGCGCTCCAGACAACGGCCCGGCGCTTTGTCGCCCGCCTCCGCCGAGCCCCCGAGCCGCCACGTACGTGTCGACTCGCTGCGATGGCGAGACGAGACAGCTGTCACGGCGCTTTCTCAAGCGTGACCTCCAGTCTAGAAAAGGAGCAATGCTTTAGCGCATCGCTCTGATGGCTTGCTAATCAAATCATTACACACCAGCCTGCAGGGTCGTTCGGCAAACGCGACGAGAGGGACGCGGCCCGCTCAAAAGAGCCTCGCTCAACTCCTCGGGCCTTCGCTTGTGATCCGCTGCTCGTATCTGATTATCTCCGGATGACTATTCGTATCAGTGCCCAGACGTCACATCGCAAATCGATGAACGGACGGTCTGCAAGGACGATCTTTCTTACCCCCGATTAGATGTTATCGTTTCCTGTAATAATGTGAGATCAGAATATTTTTGAGCGATAAATCCCATTCCCGTAGACCAGCAAAAAAAGACCGCAATGTGCACGCCAGGCCAGTAGGTGGCAGGATTACATTCTATACAATCAATGAACACAGGATGAGACAAGTCCTCGAGTAATTTAACTACCTCGATTTAAAATAAAAATAAAAAGTCCGCTTGTTTAGGTGTCATCATCTTTACGGCAAAATGTCAAATGCTAGATGCAAGCAAATTTTTGCTGCGAGGCAACACTGCCCACGCGGTGCACCGCCCGTGTCGCATATGAAAGTCAAATTAATTGCCATCCCATTTGGTCCGAAGAAGCTGTCAACTGACACCGGCGCCGCATGCCCTTACTCGAGAGTTTAACCACCAAGGCGACCTTCCCTAACACAACAGCGAGACGCTACCCGAGAGCTCGCCCTCGTTCAAACCGCAACAGTCAAACGATCTCCGCCTTCGTGTTCAATTTAATCCTAAAAATCTTGACCAAACTCTCGCTGTCCTAGCGAATGAACGACAGGCCGCTATTGGCACAAAGATAAAAAAAATTTTTTTTACAACAAATTCACCTTGGAGGACACAGAGACTTTCTCATCTAAGTTCTGTTCCGGTGACAAAATAATGATTTCAGATGTGTGCACTTTGACTGCGTGTGATCGGAATCCCCCGAATTCCCACATCAGATTACTGCAGCCAATAACTGTGGGGGGTGGGAGGGGGCGGGGTCCATGGGGGGCGGGGGGGCAGTGCGCCGGCTGTCGCTTGCGTTGATGAGAAGAAAAAGGTGAAGCGTGAGGTGTTGGGGCACGAGGGAAATCTATTTTAAGGCGTGCGGCGAACCCCCCTCGTTCCACGGCGACAACAGGAGGGACGTTGACAGGCAATTATGACGATCTGTAATTAGCTCCTAAGCTATGCTATCTCTGTTAGCCAATTATCATCACCAAATGCCAAGTTTGATGTCTCCCGCCCGGTCCATTTGACAAGGACGTGGAGTCTACGCCGCACTTTGCGTAGTTTGCATACAGAAGCCGAAATTCAAGATGGCCCGAGATAAGCGTAAATGCTTTTGAGTCACCAACGTAATATCTTTATACACCATGACATCCTGTCTGAATATTTTCAGCTCGCAGTAAAAACCCACAGTGATCTAAGATATGAGCCGAAGGAACCGTCGAGCCTCCCCAAAAAACAAACAAACCAAAAAACAAGCCGTGGGGCCAATTTATCATTGTGAGGCAAAGTCGGGTTACCCGTGAAACTCGGAATGATTTGAAGATCTCAGTTAATGTGCGTGCTCAGTGCTTGCTTGAAATTTTGCGCCGAGAACATTTTCCAACAGTGAGTCGGAGTCGCAGAGGTAATTAAAGGAGTCGCTAAGGAGCTTCGAATGGAAGTCGAAATGTCAACGTGTGCGCGGCGCCTCGTCAAGGAAAAACTGCTCAATGGAAAAGTTCACTGCGGGTTGCTTGAAATGTCACTCGTGTGATAGATAAAGACGTATTGCTCGTTGGTCTTTCAACTTTCTTCGAGATGATTGGCCCATATAGGAATGGGAATTGATTGCGAATCATGTCGAAGCCAAGATAACCAATGACAGCTACAACTACATTTTTGCTTGACTTTCATCATTCATTGGATCATTTTGCTCCACGATCAGTCCGTTGTTGTTTTTTAGCCACGTAACTGCTTCAACATCTCGAGATATGAAATAATCTTGGCCCACCCCAGGTGCCCGGCCAAATAATTGACTTTTGGGAACTTTCTGATTTTTCATGATTTCCACTTCGTCCCCCGTCGAGAACATGTAGTGAATCTATATCAGCATTTTTGAAAGAATTTTGATAAAGCCCCTTAAATATACTTGCCCCCCCCTCCCCAAGGAAAAAATCCTAGCTCCGCCAGTGCACAGTTGTTCGAAACTGATCTGCAGCCTTTGTGCGAATGTTGTATTCATATCCTTGAGCGTCTGCGTTGTACAACACAAACAACCGACACGACTGACAAGCTCTGCCGACGCGACGAGCAAATCACCCGCACCCGGTGCCCTCTTCTGTCAATCACGCCACCCGACGCCAGTTTTCCCCCCGCCGGGCTTCCCGGTGCCAAAGTGGCCGGAGCAAGAGGCTGACAAAGTGAGGGGATCAATTTAATTACATTCTGTTTTGTTTGATTAAATATTCAATTGCATCCCTCTCCTCTGTTTTACATGACTGAGCAACAAGGCTCGAGTTATTTCAGCGCCGGCCCCCACGAGGGGTATAATCCCGGCTAAGTGACAGGCTAATTTGCGATATTAGATTGCTTTCATTGAGGTCGTTCGGGCCCGCTTCGGACATTAGCGCTATGAAAAGGCCGCTCTGCCTCAGCGGTCACATTCGCACTGCGCGTGACTCGAAGTGGGAAGGGGAGGGGGCGAGGGTCTCGGCGAAGCTCCTCGGAGGCCATATTTCCACGGTCCCGTTCAATATTCCTAGCGGGGAAAACTGAATTGAGCTGAAGGTACGGAGGAGGAACTGCCGCCTGGTCAGTCATAAGATAAAAAAACATTCAGATGAATAGCAAGAAAAGAAAACCGGACCCTGTAAAGACTTTTTTTTTTCCCCCCCTTCCTTCTTTTAACTGCCTGAGTGCTATCCAAAGTCAACCTACCGCTGATGACCATTCAGGGTGTCAGAGGCCAGAACAAGTAATTAAAGCCACTAGAAAAATGCAGGATTAGTTGGAATTAATCCCCAACTTTTCCCATTTTCTCGGCCAACTTGCTGAAATGGAAGGACACGCAAATCTAGCCGAGCGTATCGCGACTAATGGGCTGGCGGCGCTGCCCACAAATGAGACGGGGCTAATGGATCCGCAGGCCTGGCGAAGATGGCTCAACCAGATTGCGTGCGGATTGAAGTGATTAACTACACGCCGGCTGGCCCCGGTCCCCGCTTTTGTCCAGGAAATGTAATGGATGACAATAAATGCCAAAATATGCTTCCTCCATCGCAGACGATTCGGGGCCCAGATTAGCGGCGTATAAATGCCAATTAAATGCATAATAACGCTGAAAAAGACGCAGGGGTCGGGATGTTTTTATCACTCGTCCCAATCCCGTTGGATGTGATTTAACCGCAAACGAAGGCGATTTCAAACCAAGCCGCGTTTAACTTTATTGGCCCGTATTAACCGATCACCTTATGATTCGTTTGTGCCTTTATGCAAGATGCAGATTTAATAGCGCCTCGTGTAATATCGTGACGTTACCCGCTCCGAGAATTGATTGCCCGGCTCCCGTGTTATTGCATTTCCGAGCCACGGAAAGACACTTTATTAGCTTTTACCTGGCTTATTACATCGCATATCAAGTCGGCCACATATGCGGATATACTCAGGAGTGCTATCGATTCGAATATAAATGTAAAGAATTCATGGATGTATATTTCATCAACGTAACTCCCGACTCAATTTCCCCTACATTTTATATTTGTTTCAATTTATATTTTATATACAATTTCAATTTTCTTCCATTTCCCCCGATTTCCTGAGTGTTAGCTATTTTAGTGCCATCATTTGTGGACATTTCGCAAGAAAGACGGCATTTAAGTGACACCGACGTGATACAATACTAAATTAGTTCTCAACCCAATGACCTCTCAAACATGGCCACCAAGCCTTTCAGTGTTAATTGGTGCTGCGGCTTTTGTTCTCGAGAACATAAAATGGAAGTGTGGCGTCGTGTTGGGCTTTTTTACGTCGGCGTAATAGTCGGACCTCAAATGGGGTGGCAACGGTGATGAAGAATGTCTCTCGGTATAACGCGCCGCAGTCGAACAGGCTCTGTAATAAGCGCGGAAAGGGGAGTTAGCGGCCCCTCGGGTGCCGTGGAATGAAAAAAAAAACAACAACGTGTTTTGTGTTTCTGGACTTCAAATATAGAAAGAGGCAAGCAGAGTGACATCAAGTCATTGTAGTCGTGCGGCGGTGAGCTTGGGGTGGGCCGCAACCGCACACGCGACCATTTCGACAGGTGCCGGCGGATAATTGGGCGGCGTGCCGACTCGGACCGCCCCGCTCCAGTCTCCCGGAGCTCATTACTATCACTCAGTGTTCCCCTCTTAAAAAGTGCCACGGTAAACATGACTCTTCGCATTTGCTAAAACTACAAACCCCCCCCCCCCGCTGTCCGTCCCTTCAAACGTTGACGTTAAAGGTCCCGCATCCCCTCTCGGGTTCGAGCGGGCTGTTAAATCATTGTCGTAAAGATGAGGTTAGGCAAAGAGGCCTGGTAGGCGACAGCGCTCCCGTTTCCAAAAACGCCAGCCAGACGCAGGCCGCTCTCTTGGGCTGGCCGAAAGCTGCGCTCGACTCCGTTTCCCGCTGACCCTCAGACTTTGCTCAGTCGGCTTTGCAGTCAAAACGGATAGAAGTGTGTTTAAGGCAGTGTGCGTACGGTTTTGCTGCCTCATTGCACAAAGTAGATAACAGGATCAGCTTCCATAAGCCAACAATACATCAACAAGTGCCAAATGTCCGTCCTTGAAAAATGCCGGGCTGGCCTTAAAAGTTACTGTGAGCGGATTTGTGGTCTTTTTCCACGTATTTCTACAAAGCTCATTTTGATGACCTCAACCAGGGCCGCTTGTCATTATAACATAGACATATGCCACCAGAATACTTATGTATAAAAAATCTGATATTGTATCGTAATCGCAATATTGCGGGGGTGGGCGTTAATTTTTATGGCATACCACCAAAAGTAAAATCGTAAAATTGAAATTAATTTTTTTGTTTCAATTTTATATGGCTCATTCTGGCCTTGGCCTCCAAGGGGGCAGTAAAACACATCCATCATCTAAACAGTCACAGCTGCTCAGTAATATTCCTAATTCATTGCAGAGGATAAAGAATATATGCCTGTGAGTACTGTTTTATTATCTCACAATTGCTTGATTTAGATTTTTATCAAATATGCTCTGCGGTTCTCGGCTGTGATCCTCTTCCCTTCTTCAGGCGGGCAGACTTTTTTTTTTTCATGCCAGCTAATCCTACTACCTTCCTCCAACCACTTTTAAATGTCAGCCTAAAGTTCATATCGCGCTTTAACTTTCTGGCCAATTTTCCAGACTGAACTTGACAACAGCAGAAAGTGGAACTCTCAGGTCTATTAGGCAAAAAGTTTGAACGACACTTTATTCCGCCCTCCTTCAAAAACCTCCAAGTCGGAACCGTTCAATTAGCGCAATGTTATATATGCAAACTGTTTCGGCCGCTTGCCCGCAAGTGATTGCGATGCCTTATTACTGCTCAATGTGCACTTTGAGGAGACTTGTGCTGTTGTAGCCTTTCACGGTTATCTCACTGAAAAGATTGTTTGGACATAAATGCGGCTCTGTGTTCTCTAATAAGGCCCAATAAATGTGCCCTTTCCTTTTCCACACGTCTCCGTTGGTTGATAGCCAAGTCGTCCTGCGTAAAGATGGAAATGGCTAATAGTCTGACTATATTAAAAAGTCAGCCAAGCGCGGCGGCGCACATTCAGCAACGTCTACGTCAACACTGGCACGGATGACTGAGATGGAGGATCGTTTGGCCGACGTGAGCGTGGATTTTTTGGTGTGTGTGTAATTAGCCGCCCGCACCTCGAGCCTCGGCGGCGTAATTGGTTCCTCGGCCTTCCCCGCGTTCAAGTTGACTATCGGAGAACGTGACTCGCCGAGCGCCCTTGACAGAGAGTGAAAATGTAATATTCGGCTCGCCACTGCGATCAAACAAGTCCTCGGCTCAAGTCCTAGGAAAGGTAGCACGGCGAGCACTGACTGTCTCATCAGTCAGCTAATGGGCACAAGACAGGAATCCAAAAATTGATTCTTGAGCCTAGAGTGAACATGAAAAATAAAAATAATAGTCAACACACCATCACTTTAAAGTTGCTCCGTGATTATTGTGAAATTGAAATTTGATTTAACTTTCCAGGAGGGGAAGATAAAACGTAAACATGTTTGCGCAAGTCTGCACACCCAGTTATAAATTGACAAATTATTTTTACTTCCACTATTGAAAAGATTGCTTTTGACTTATTTTGAAATGTTTTTTCTTTAGATACCACAAAAACCTTGAACTGGCTTTTTTTTTTTCCATTTTTTAATACCCACTGTACTGAAGTCGTTATTATACATTAGCCAAACAGTCAGTTGAAAGCCACTAACATGACAGCCATCAAGGTCAACACTATTATTATTATTATTTTTTTTATGAATACTCGTGTCCGTTGCCAATATAAGAATATGAATGAGCCGTCCCCTTGGGGCATTCCCAAAGCCAATGCTCTGGCCAGCGCAAAACCAAACACAAAACGTCCGCAGGCCAAAAGCAAATGTGTTCACCCCCCCCCCACCCCGATCTCCCCTTCATAACTCCGGCTGTCGGCTGGCAGAATGTAAATGAGCCTCTCAGCGCCGAGCCTATGATGGTGTCAGCGCTCTTCTTAGTCTCTGGTCTCATTAGAAGCCGAGTGGAGCTGACATTTACTCAGCCACTGTGCTCACTAGCTCTTCATGCGGGGCGCGCGGGTCAAAACAATACACAGTGAGATACTCCAGCCGTCCCCGAAAACCTTTGCGAGGAGTCGCCGGCAATATCGCGCGTTGACTTCAAATCATGTTCAAATGCCACCGAGTCGGATCCGCATTGTGCGACTTTACACACGCCTAAAGAAGTGTGAATGTGTTTTGTTTTTCTCATCAAGATGCATTCGTCACGGGGGAAATTGAACGACAAGGAAATAATCCCGCACGCGTTTGCGCCGTCCCGCTAACCGCTTCACGCAAGCTTTGCGACGACACAATGACTCATCTTTTGTCATCCGGGGTGACAAAATGTTGTGTGTCCTTGCCGTATTATTTCTGCCTCGGTGTCAGCGCGGCGCATCCCCCGTGGCGGGATTAATTAGGATCGGGGATTAATAGCCAACGCATATTTCTCGATGCTGATCGTCGGGGTCATTTTCTGATGCGTCTGTTGCCTTTTCTCCACTTTTCACTCGTCACCTTGTGAAGACATCATTAAAAGTCGCTGGATTTCCGAGAGGGCGGGCGACGGCCGTCTCCCGTGCCCCCCGTGCCTTGACGGTAAACTAGATCGCGGCTCGGGTTATAAATTAATAGGATGGCTATGGCTATTTCCTGACTCCTGCTACTTTGGGGACCCCGCAGCTCTGTTTTTTTTTTTGCGGTCCTCTCATCCTGTTACTAATGCCTGACTCGGTGTAACCCTTATCTCGGTGCTCACTACATGGCCTGATAGGGCTCTGTGTGTAAGCAATTAAAATGGCTTATTTTCCAGATAAGTGGGGGAGAGATGTCAGACTGGAAGCCACAGGCGGCCACTATCAAGTCTTTAGGTTACCGCCCCCCCCCCCTTGCTCTCGTGGCCGAGTGGACCCGGTGAGCCGCATAGCTCAGCGTTATCGCGTGTGGATTGAATGTACACAAGTTGTATGTTTTCCACATCACAAACAGTCCTAATTAATATTTAAACCGCGTCATACAAAAAAAGATTGTCAAGCCCCGGTTCTCAAAGGAGAGAAGAATAAACCACATATTCATCAGTGGCTTCTAATGAGCGAGGAATTCTTTGTAGGGGGTGCTCGCATCTGTGCATCAAAGTGTCTTTCCAGCTGGGTTGAGACAGACCGGTGTAACGCAGCTTCCATCATATTCCATTCAGGCATTGCAAAGACTCAAAATCCTAGTTTGTGTGCTCACCCCACCCCCCCCCTCCATTTTGTTGGCCGTGACCCTTCCAGTCCACAATCAATCTGGGACTCAATATCCTGTTGACCTGCTCCCAGCATTTCTGAACTACTGTTCAAAAAATGGTTTCAATTGGCACATCCAAGGTCAAGCTGCCCCCCCCCCCGTCATGTGGCCAGAATGTACGTAGTCAGACTTTGTGCTTGATTTCTGCCAAGATGAAGTTTAATGAGCTGCTGGTGAATTAGGTGTTAGTGGGAATGAAACAGAGGGAGACGGAAGGGCGCTCCAGATCAAACGGATTGTGAACGCCCGTGGTTTGGCGGATGGGGGCGACAGCGACCTCGCTTCCCCACTTAGATCAAACGCATGCATAGTGGGCGCCAATCAGACCCTGAAATTCTAGTGGCGGAGCTAGGGTAGTTTGGGGGGGGACTGGGGGCAATGCCCCCACACCTGAAATATGCCCCATTAAGCGAAATAGAGCTAACGCTCTTTTGCTTCTTTGTTTTGTTTGGCTGTCAACTTGAAACAAGAGTGGCAATAAACAGCTTGAAGATTTTTATTTTTTTCAGAATTGCTCATTATCTCCCAAACCGCTGCGTGTTGCGAAGTGAGTTTAATAAACAAAACTGGTCAGTCATCTCCTTGAGCCGCCACTGTGTTTAATCAACCAACTTTGCGTGTTTACGCTCGTTTTCATCGTGCGTTTTACAGCTGGCATTTACACTCACAGCACATTTGATCTTATCTGATGTGTTGGCTTGTTTATTACGCCGATTGCCCGCCGAGGGACCCGCGATGGAAATTAGCAGTTTCGACCGGTCTTGATTTAGAAGACACTGTTGCAAAGCGAGCGGAAAATAGGAAAAATGATTGAGTTGACTCTGGAAGCGCCGCCGGTTGCCGGTGTTTTGCTCATTTCTTCGGATTTTCCACACCAGGGTTAGCAGAGATGGCTTCAAAGAAGAGTAAATATCCAGTGGGCAGCACTTTGGAGGTCAGAATGGACCAAATCTAAAGGCCGTTGCTTGGCACAGCTGTTCGCGGCCCGTTGTTACCTGTATCGATGGCGTAGGAAGCATGGCGAGCAGTTGGCGAGGTAGCAACAAAAAAAAAAGGTGACATTGGCCGGTGTCGTCCAGCTGGATGAGAACCAGCGTGCCCCGAGGCGCTGAGCCCGCGGCGTTCAAGCCCTCATCATTCACAGTGAAGGAGCCGTTGCTAATACCACGCTTCCGGCTAATTGGAGCCCGCCAGGACCGCCAGTTGTGCTCTGAGAATAGTACATAAAATGGGCCAAAATATTGGGACACCTGGCCACAAATTTCCAATTAAGACTTGCCCGACACGTTCAGGATGGATCTCGTGGGGTTGTGTGTGTGGGAAGCTTTCCCAGTCTTCACTGAACCAAAACGTATGAAAAAGTCTCTCCAACAAAAACAAATATACCAGTGATGTTGAGTACAATTAACATCTCGTTTATTTAAGAAGGATCCAGATCCATATCATAGCCTTTTATGCTAACGCTAGCGTCCATGGTTTTTTTTTTTTTTGTACCCATTCCAATATTCTAGTCAAATTTTCTCACGCATTTAGGCCACTTCTTCTCCTGTCTAACGGCAACAAGTGAAATGAAGCGAGCGGGTACACTTGAATGTTCCGTGTGCTTTCCTAATAGCCAAGAGAATAGTTTGGCTGGCATTCAAGCACCTTCTCACTAATACGGCTTTACAGTTGCCAGGATACATATTGTCCCACCCGCTCTCTCTCTCTTTCATTTGCTCACGCTTGTTATTTATCATGGCTATTATATGTGTGGCAGCAAGTATAGCAGCTGCGGCAGTCTGGCGCGCCTCCGCCGCTACATTTCATCATCAGAGGACTCATATTTGCTACAGGCGAGCGACCACTGGGCTGGAGGTGAAATCGGTAAATCACAATTAAAATGAATGGAGCGCCGAGCGGCTTTTACAGCCCCCATTGGTTTGACACGCCTACACATAGCCAGAGGAAATATTATTCAAATGAATAGACTTTTATTCTTTTTATTTCTTTTTTTGTCCCAGGGTGGAGCCAGGCAGGTTAACTTGTGCCGCTCTACAGGAGAACTGCTTGCATTTGCATAAGCTTTTTACATAGGGCAGTAAGCAAGTCAAAAGTGTGAGCCTGTCACTCGCAATGCAAATCAAACTAGCGAGCCAGCTTTGCCATAAATAAATAATCTGCTGTTGGCTTCCTCTGCTCGGAGAGCGAGAAAGAAAAGTCAATTCCCCGCAACTAATAAATTGCAGGTGTGAGTGAATAATTTAGTGTTCTCTCCGTGGCTTGACCAGCTAAACGCTCATTTTGCCGGTAATTGTTTCAGTATTGATTCAATATAGGTGGCGAGTGCAATGCAAAGTGGGGCTCTTACCTGCAAGTGTCCCACTCCCTTGCCACGCATTAACACGCCTTTAGACCATCAGGTGGGCTGCTAACATCCCGGGTTGCAAATCTGCAGACGTGCGTTAAAAAAAAGCTTGGAACGGCTTCTTCTCGGTTCTGATTGTCGGTCCTTCAGCGCATCACTGATGGCATCTCATCCGGCGTTGCGAGGATGGAATTCTCCTCAGGTGTCTTGTGAAAATATCCAAGCGCTTTGAGATCAGGTGGAGGGGAGAAATCCTTTTGGAACACTTCCCGTCTTCCCGAGTGAATTTGGATGC
This sequence comes from Syngnathus leptorhynchus, assembly GCF_054491065.1. Classification (NCBI taxonomy): domain Eukaryota; kingdom Metazoa; phylum Chordata; class Actinopteri; order Syngnathiformes; family Syngnathidae; genus Syngnathus; species Syngnathus leptorhynchus. The sequence continues at coordinate 5,386,371 of NC_141215.1, forward strand.
GTGTGTGGTCTCCTCGGTGCGTCACGGAGGAATCCGCTCGTTGGTTGTGCCGCGGCTCGGCTCAGTCTGAACAGTTCCAGTGTGCGCGCACTAACTTTTATGAGCAGTCTGGAGCGCGCGTAATCGGATTGCAGTGCGTCGTCATACAGACCCCCCCCCCCCCAACTCGTCACCCCCCAAACCCAACGGCCACCACATTTAAACGTGAACCCATAATGTATCATTAAGAGATCATCACATGTACATACATCATTGGTCTCATTAATTAAAAAAAAAACAAAGTCAACATTGTGGTTAAATTCAAAACAACCTTGGAAAAATATTAATTACCAAAAAATATCAATTTCAATGTCAATCATTTGATATCTTCCAGCCACTGCGTGCTGCATTTACCACTTGATTTTCTGTATTGAAAAGAAGCCTCACTTTAAATTGTACAACAGTGCCCTCAAGTGTAAAAATTTATAAATTGCACCACTCAACTTTTTTTTAAATCCATTTTTATTCACACACGCGCACACACGCACACACAATGCCACAGTATGATGCATGTGAAGATGCCAGATAAAATTAGAAAAACAAAAAAAGCACAAAAAGTGATTGGCTTGCTTGCAGTTCACAAAAAATATATTCAGCGCTGTCCATGAGGCAAACTACAGTAAAGGCATTTGTGGAAATATTTGATATCTCTCTATTGGAGGGCTGCCAATAGAGAATGCCCGCAACCTTTGAGGTTCAACGACGATTGTTCAAGCTGCTTGTAAAAAGGCATCGGCGGCTTTTGCAGTAGTCAAAGTTGACAGACTCGCTTTCCCAGAGTTCCTCAGCACTCCTCTTTGATGTAAATTTGTTCGTACGAGTCGGACTCCAAGTGCTCCAGGCGGTCCGTCTGCCCGTTGACGATCTCGTCCGGGGTCTTCATGAACCTGGCCGACACCAAAGCCGTCGATCATTACCAGAAAGGGAAACGGCTTCAGAAAGCGGTCTTTACCTGAACAAAAGTCTTTGGCCGGGCTCTTTCCTGATAATGTTAAGTTTGTAGTAGTGTCTCAGTGCTCGTGACATCTTCTCATATGTCATGTTGGTCCTGTTCTGTAGGCCCAGAGAAATGCCAGGTGTTAATCATAGGATTTATAAAATGCAGTCCAATTTTGGCATCATTTTTATGTACCTTGTGGTTGCCCCACAGCCTAGCCAGGCCGTTGGGGTCCATGATGCGAAAGATTTTGTTCTCCGGGTCCTCCCAGCGGATGTAGTTCTCGTAGCGGCTGTCTGACAGAAGCTGGTAGACGTAGTCCCACAGTAGCCTGCAGTCTGCCAGGACAAAACCAAGATTATTTTCAGAAGATTTGAGTTTGACTTACCGACGCTTGCGCGATATGGATTTGCTTCTCGGCGAAAAAGGAGTTGACCTGCTATCCGCCCGATGGGCATTTGGTGGTCCTCCGGCGGAGACACTGGCATGAGGAAGTTCCTGTATAGTCCATCGTCCCGATACTGGAGAAGGTGCTGCTGCGGCGGTACGGGCTGGTGAGCCGGCGTTATCGGATGAGTCCGCTCTACTTTAGCTTCGCGGCCGTTCTCCATATGGCCGCCGCGGCTATGCCGGAAGTCCAAGGCGGTCCCGGCGCTCCTGCTCGTGTTCGGGAACAGAGGGTTCATGATGGCGCTGGGCATGAGCTGGATGACTCGAGGCGGGCCCACCTCCTGGCCTCCCGGGCTGCCCAGGCACGGCGCCTCCTTGGGGGTCGCGCAGCGGCCGTTGGGGGCGCCGGGGGAAACGGGCAGGGGGTACGTGTCCTCGGGCAAGTGGTGGTTGCTGTCGGGCAGCTGGGAGAAGGCCTGCATGTGGTCCTCGGCCTGTTGGTGGTTTGGCGCGGGGGGAGACTGTCGGGGCGGCGCAGGGTGGTGGGGCGAGCGGGAGCGGTGCCGCAGCTCGATGGTGGGCGGGTGCTGGGGGACGGGCTCCGTCGCGCACGGCGCCCGGCGTACCGTTTCTGCGGCAGACGGCAGCGGGTTAAACATCCGAGCGGCCATGTGCGGTGGGGCAATTTGTCACCCGGCTCACAACGTTGTTGTCAAAACAATGCGAGATAACCGCTCAACATGATGATTCATTTGGCTGTGTGAGTTCCTTCATAAGGCTGAGGCCAACTTGGCGGCACAACAGATTCGTGCGTGGAAACTTGTTTTTGTTTTCACCTGGCTTATGTGCCAAAAACTGGCTCGGCCAGTGGTGGAAAAGTTCACCTCAATGCGCTGGGTGCTGCTTTTGTTTTTGTTTATGCTTGTTCAGTTAGCAACATCATCCCGGTCTTACGTGATTGTAATAAATTAGAACGTGAGATTCACTTTTGGGGTTAAGAGTAAGGATAAACAATCTTGAACAAATTATTTCTTTGTATTACACTCACGGAAATCCAATGTACTATAGCGCAAAAATAAACACAGCCGAACCGAGAAATAATAAAGGCTGGCCACTTCAATCAGTTTAACTCTAACTAAATTGAATTAATCTGAATCATTTAGAAGGGAAAAAAAAATTCTTGCCGGAATTTACGCGCAAAATATGACAATGTCCAAAATGTAGCTTTAAAAGGCTTTTTGAGAGCGTGTTTGCATCTGCCCACTAGGTGTCACTGTTGTCCCAACGTTTTTTTTGCTACATTGAAAGCCCCGTGTGGCGCCAAGGTTTCATTTGTAGCCTTTGTGCACGCCGTGATTCCAATGAATCCCCAAACGAGCCAGCAGTCAGGTATTTTTCCGACCGACAGCAAATCACATGTCCAAACTGCAGCCCAATTTTACGGCGACTCTTTTACAGCCCAGTTTTACGGTGACTCTTTTACTCTTTTTTTTTTTTTTAAAGACGGCAGCATTTCCTCGTGAAACAGGTTTCAGTTTTTGTGGTAACTCTCGTGCGTCTGTTTGGCTTTGCGCGTGGCGTCGGTGCCAGAAAACGGCTTCAGTTATTAGCGTCCTAGGTGCTAATTAGCGGTGACGGACCGGTTTCGATTCCGATCTTGTTTGACCGCAAGAATGTGGACCGACGGGGCGGAGTCACGGACCTTCGAGCTTCAGGTGCTGCGCCGAGTTCTCGGGCAGTAGGTGGAAGGGGTTCCCCGGGAAATAGCCAGAGGGGTAGAACACGTGGGGCTTCCTCTGCTTCAGGGTGTGCTGCAGCAGCTCGTATAAGACGTCACCTGCGGGGAAAGGGGAGAAAAAAAAACATGACTTGCTAGACTTTGAGCAAACGGGAAGTCCCGATTACGGATTTCTTAGTAAACTTTGGTGTGATTTCCAGACAGCGTGACGCTTGCGTAATAATGGAAGGGTCACTCCCGCGTTCAGTTTGGGGAAGATTGCGTAATAATGGAAGGGTCACTCCCGCGTTCAGTTTGGGGAAGAGGGAATGGCTTATATCGATGCAAATTTCGTAATGAGACGTGGCCCTGTCCGTCATTCTCCTCCAAGTGGCCATACAGTCGGGGACAAAGTCCAAACAGGAACTTCACGGAATGATTAACAGCCTTGGTGTTGACTTTCGACGGCGGTCAAATAGGATCAAAACAGGTTTAACAAATAACTTCACATCAAGAAAAAGGAACACCAAGATAATGTTTGACAGCTCAGAGAGAGAGAGAGAAAAAAAAAGGGCTTTTAGCAGAACAAGGAAATGAGTCTCATAATGGAAGTGATGGTGGACACGCATGTACAAATTTCAGTTCACTTTTTCAGCGCCTGGAAAATTGCTGCTTCCTGATTTAAGATGATTTGAATGGCTTCTAAACGCATTCCATATGGAAATGCAGCATAAAACAAAGAATAATAAAAATACTTAGAGTCAAATTTGGCAGTGAGTGATGAACAACCTCATATTTTAGTTATTTTAATATTTCATTATGTGAAGCTGAGGGAAACAGGAAATGACTGCTATCAGCTGTGGAAATAAATAAAAAAAAATCATGAAAATAAATCATGCAAATAAATATTAATAAACCAAAATAAAATAAATTCCCCTATTGCTTGTCAGATAAAATAAAGGGAGAATAGTAACAAACCCAAAAGAAGGAAATGTCAAAAAGTCATTTTATTGCCCGCGCCGGTCTGCGACATTCTCAGTTCCTGTTCCATATTGAAATGAAAAAATTGCGTTTTGCTTCAACCCGGCCTGCTGCCGGTGGTTGCCGGGGCAACAGTTGAGGTTGGTACTTCCTGATTAACCGTCCTCTACTTCCTCCAACCCCCGTTTTGCAGCCTTACGCCATTAGCGCTGGATGACTTTATTGATTTGTTGATCGTTCGTTCAAGATGTAAAAGCTCTTCTTTTTTTTTTGTCAGGCATTATTTTCACTGTCCTCGTTTGACCTTCCCTGAAGTAATCGTGCAGTTTATTCATAGTAGCGTATTGTATTTGAATTAACTTCTGGAGAGAGGGAGAAGGAGGGGGGTACCGGAGTGAGGCGAGCGGTAGCGGAAGTCCTCCTTGGTGAGCAGCAACAAGGCTTTGCCGTTCATCTGGAAGGAGCCGCTGGTGATTGGTCGCAGCGCAAACTCCTTCTCGGCCCATCGCAGCCACTGGGCCACGTCCTCTCTGCTCCAGAACACTGGCTGCAAACCTGCGGCGGGAGGGGGAGACAAGTTAGGAAAAAAAAAAAGGAGCTGCAACGTTGATGAGAGAAAACAAAACGCAGCGGGGAAGGGCAAACGGAAGGAAGGAAGGAAGACGGAAAGGCCGGATAGAGGGGAAAGGGAGGGGAGGAGGAGGGGCGGGCGGTGGAGAGGAAGGAAGGAGGCCGAGGCAGTAAAGAGGATATTGAGGAAGTGGAGATAAAAGGAAGGCGCGATTACGGGAAAGATGGTCAAGAAAAAGTCGCTCAGACACTGCGAGGAGGTTTCTAATCAAAGATTCCGAGAGGATAGGTCCAAAAACCGGATGTGGAAAAGGCCAATATGAAAAACCATAGCCAGGCTTTCATTTGATCACTTCTGATCTTGTTCTCAAGGCAGCTGGTTTATTAGGACACACGGAGGGAAACGGTTAGAGACTTTTCTTTTTTTTCACCTCCATTTATTCCAGGCAGTTCAATTACTCTTTTTTTTTTTTCTGTGTAACTCAAGGATTGCCGTTGTGACTCGGGAGCACATTTGTTTACTCATTTATTTTCTCGTTTGAAGTTATATTGAATATTGGAATTTCAAGCATTCAAAGAATTTTCCTTTCGCTCGCTGAAACTTGTTTGGGCTGCGGGGTCACGGGGTCAGGGCCCGCCGCACGCTCACCCCGTGGCCCAAAGAGCGAGCGGCGCGTTTCGCTCTGCCAAAAAAGCCGCTCTCAGCCATTTGCGCCGAGCCCAAAGGAGGAAGTACGGGGAGAGGAAAGAGGGGGGAGGGGTTTAAAAAAATAAAAGCTGTCCCACGACACGCTCGGGCAGGAAGTAATCCAGCTCGAGCTTCGTTTCGGCACAGGAAACGTCCAGCGGGAAGGTTAAAGAGCAGCGGCGGAAGGCTCATGAAGTCGGTGTGGGAAAGACGACCGTTGATTGAGGAAAGACAAAGACGGGGAGACTTGCTGAAAAGATGTACAACGGCGAGAGAAAGACAGAAAAGGAAGGCGACACGAGGCCCCAAGTTCAGAATGGGGGCAACGGAGCTATTTTGGGAGCTAACCCATTTAACGCCGGCGACGCGGGAGGGGCTCCGTTCTGAAGAACCATTTTGAATATTAATCATATCACATATATATAAAAAAATATAACATTTGAAGCGAAGACGTCTAGCATGGTGTTGAGGTAGTGGAGCATTGCATAAATGTACACACCCTTGGCCATCATGCCGGGGACTGGTGAATACATAAAAACAAACAAAGTGGACTGTCAGTCAAGCCCAGGACTTTGCTCCAAACTCTCATCTTTGGTAAATGTTTGCCTTTCAAAGCAGAAGTAGGCGTCGCTATCTCCGCTACAGACTTTTTTTTTTTTTTTTAATAAACCAAGATAGAGGAGTTTTCCAGCCATGACCCTCTGACACCCTGAGTCAGTGCCTTGCGGCCACGCGAGCAAGTCATCGAATCATTTCCCCTCCGGCACTTTTGCCCCCCCCGTGTCATGTACACTCTTTAAAGCGTCGTCCTGCGCTTCCTTGGGTCGGCAGGCATGCGCATGTATGTGCCCATCCAGCCGAACTGGACCGAGTCCAGTCCAAACAGACATAAAACGCATCATCAATCTCACGCGGCGTTTATGGCCAGGAAGTAGCACGACCTGTTCCCGATTTGTTTGTTGTCGGGAAACAAGGGCAAGTCGGCTCATGCAGGCCTCTTTCCAACTTTCTTTTTGCAAACTATGTCCCCCGCCAAAAACAAAATGTTTTTTTGAACGCTTCGTCAAATTGAACCAAGTTAGCGTGTCGCAAATTGTTTGACCCGAATTAGGCTATTTTTAATCGAGCAGTTTTAACAGTGCAGGCTGTGTCAAACGTAGAAAGTTGACTTTTTTTAAGCAAAGCACAGATTGTGCAAGCCCATTGTTATATTTGCATATATTAAAATCACTATATGGTAACGCCGATGCTGCCCCCCCCCCACTGACCCCGCCCCCTCCTTTTTGAAAACATAATGCGGAGTGTGTCGCGAACAGGAAGAGAGAAGGGGGCTGCATTCAGCTTGCTCTCTGGCATGTGAGAACAGTTTCCCTTTCAGAGAAGACCAAGCGACTTAAAACACACACACACAACAACATTTATTCAGGAAGCACTGTCTGCCCACTCAGGAAATTCCTGAGGACAAGAGCTGCTTCCAGGGGCAGGAAATTTCCCCTCAGAAACACACACACACACACACACACACACACACACACACACACACACACACACACACACACACACACACACACACACACACACACACACACACACACACACACACACACACACACACACACACACACACACACACACACACACACACACACACACACACACACACACACACGCTTATCAAGCATATCCAACACAAAAAAAGAGCAAAAGGGAGAGTTCGTGGCGCAAATTGAATGTACTGTAATGTTGTTCCCCGGCGCTTCCACCTACACATGCTTTACACAAACATTCACTCGCCCACCCACCCGCTCAAACACGCGTGTATTGAGTACACGTTAGACACGCCAAGGCAACAGGCAGTCTTGTTGCCATGGACATCTCTACAATCAGGCTGTTTTTTTTTTATTTTTTTTTTTATTTTCATGCTACATTTGGTAGTATTTATAAAGTCACAGTTTATTGTCTTATTATGCTCAAGAAATGAAGACTCAAGACAATAATAATCGAACATTGAGTTTGACTAGGTTGCGCAACAATGCAATGTGGCGAAAGACGATGTGATTTCGTCTCAGCGTCGTCTTATAATTGAGGAGTTTGCAGTGCCCTCAAGGGTTAATAGGATGAGGAGCAGGCTGTGACCCCCCCCCCCCCCACACACACACACACACACATCTAATCCACTTCCTCCCCAGGAAATGGAGAAGGCGGATTTCTGCCCACACTGCAATTTCCTCCCTCATTCTTTTTCTTTCGTTTTTTTTTTCAACCCCCTCCCTCCCTCCCTCCCTCCTCTTCTCTCTTCCTTCACTCTTTGCACACGCCTCATTTCCCGGCGCGCACTTGTTTGCATAGGAAGGACGAGCGGAGGTGTCGGGCTAGACGAGAGAGCCGCTCGTTTCCCGCCGGGTCGGCGCGAGGAACCGCGTTTCAAATACGACCGCGGCAAACTTCCAGCAAAGCACGCGGAAGTGAAACAGAAGCAAAAGCCCTTCTTCCCCTTTTTTTTCCCCCAAAAACAAAAGTTTCCTGCTAATGTCATCCGACGGCTTGGCAAACGTCCTCAACTCACTAAGTTAACAAAAAAAAAGTTAAATATTGACGAATGTTTTGGACATAGCAGTTACACATTGAAGGTTAGGCCGACTATCTCTTGGCAGCCCGCCAACCCCACCTGCTCTCTTATTGGTTAAAAAAAAAGAAAGAGTAATCACCAGTCCAGTATCCATAAATAAAAATCATACAGTACAGTATGTGTTTATGAAAAATAATCGCCCAAGGGACACGAACTGCTCTCTGATCGCCACCGTGTTGTTAGTGCTAGCATTAGCCAATTAGCATTGTTTAGCGTTTGCATTTGGTTATAATATCGTCTGTAGCTACGGGGCAATGAAAATGCTGATACTAGAAAAATCAAGTGTATTTTCTTCTGAAAATTGTTCATAGTAAATTTTCGAAGTCGTAGCCTATTGTACTTCAAATGTTTGCTCAGCTCTTTGTGGTCATGTGACACGTAGACTGGTGAAGGAGCTCCCTCAGTTCTGACTCGGTGACGTTTCGAGGAGACGTGTGTGTGTGTGTGACTCACGCAGGTGTGCAGGCAGCCTGGCAGGCCTGTCGTCCATTCGGCTGGCTGGCCTGGCGGCGGGCGCATGGACGGGGGCAGCCGCATGGACGGGGGCGGGAGCGTGGACGGGGGAGGAAGTGGAGTTTGGCAGCGGGTTTGCGGAAGGACTGAAAGAGCGCCTCTCCTGCTATGAATAGACAGAGACACAAAAGCCCGGCTCACTAAATGTGCCAAACTCGCCATCGGCCCTGAACCCAGACAGCACAACCACACACCGATCCACAAGCTTGTTATGCCACACGTGCTTTGACGCAATAACAAACGAGTGGAAAAATGTCGCTGGGTCAGTCCAATAGGAACAACGTAAACAATGAAATAAAACAAGTCGTTAAAGTAGCTCGAGTCGTCGCCGATACCGAGAGCCGATACTGTACTCAACACCAAATGTGTGCATATAGACGAATCCAAGACTGCCTTTTGAGAAGAGCATCGTTTCAATCAGGCTGGTAACGAGGTATCGGAGAGCGTAGTATCGGTGTATTCTGATTTCTACCACGCTTGCTCGACGGGGTTGTGTTTTATCTGAACGCGATTTTGCTCGTTTAATCAGGTGTTACCTCACGTTCCGGTATTTTTGCGTCAAATTCAACCGATTGATCTCTTTTGACAGTTTGCACGAGTTACTCGACCGTTCCGAGACTTGTCATGGAAAAACGCATCAACCGGACGCTCGGAGCTAGTGTTTACAAGTTCTCAGCGCTTCTTCTCCCAGATATTTTCCCATGTGGAAAAAGCACCCGAGACCACCGTGAAGATGGGGCGTCCTAAATATGTGTGTATTTGTGTTTGTTGTGCTGCGTCGAGGCGGTAAAAATGCCAACTTGTCCAGTGTGTGGGCTTCCGTTTCTGACTGAGAGAGGAACAAGAAGTCAACGTTTTTTAGAGGAAATGAAGTTCAGTTCTTGCTGCTTCCCTCCTCCTGCTGCCGGCACCCAGTCACTTTTGTGTGGATGTGTGTGTGTGTGTGTGTGTGTGCCTGCACCAACTGAATGTACCAGGAATTTCCTGTGGAAGCCAAGAACCAATCTTACAGTCTTCCATTTCCTCTTTCATGCAGATCTTTTTTGCGAGACATCCAAGCAGACCTTTAGAGACACTTTTCTATCCATTTGAGAAAATAAAAAGGGGGAAGTCGTCATCTCGAGGCAGTTGGGACTTTGGGGGGGTGGGGGTAGTCATCGAGCTTATGATAGAAAGGGCGTCAAAGTGACAGAACCGGGCTGTGGGCTGTCAGACGATGACTCCTCACAATGACATCATACTCGCTAATGACTCGTCATTACTCACAAACAGAAAAGGCAGCCTCTACGTGCGCGATTGTGTCGGTCAGCGCATTTCACGACGTGGCTGCAAAATGGCCTAGACCGCCTCGTTTCTTATACTTGCATTGTTTTGAAACAGTTTGGAGAGCTTCAGTTGTGGATTCTTGAAGATGATTGAAAACCGAGGCACCTAAACCGAGGGACACTATAAATGTCTTATTAATGGACCAGTCTGACCTCAAATTAATATGGGTGGATACATTGTGAGTCATAAAAATCTTGTGATGATCTCTTAATCAGCGCCTATGTGACCCTTAAAAATGACAATATTATCTAACAAGAATAAAATATGAGCTGCAGTTCTTTTGCCTGGATGTGTTTCTTGACTATCTTCTTAGTCTAATCATTTGAATGAGAATTGGATAATCAAGAAAATTGAAGCTGCGCCAACAATTCCTTATCGCGCTGTAATTGTTAAGCAATAACTAAAAGCCGCTTGGCAACCCATTGTTTTTGTCCTCCCCCCACTCTATTCCCACTTTCTTTTATTTGGGGTCAAATGTTATGACTGTGCAACGATCGAGTGCACATCTCTGCTTGTCGGTGCCAGTCACGACTTGAACGCGCGGATGCAGGCGCAGTCCACGCGTGGGGAGCAACAGATGAGCGGCCAAAACCAAAACAAACCATTCAAAGCGATCATCACCCATCACAACGACAGCCCCCCCACCCCCCCACCCTCCACGCGTCGTTACCTTGGGTGCAGCCGTGGGAGATTCAGACATGATCTCCCGTTAACTTCTCCTCTTCCACTTGTGACTCTCTTGAAAAAGTGTCTCTTCTCCCCTCTATGTCGTGGGTGGCGTGGACAAGTTGTCGTCACCCAAGCCCCGGCGTTGCTGCTGCTGCTGCTCCGCCGTCGCCGCCGCTGCTGCTGCTGCTGCTGCTTTTATTTCGCTGCTTCTGTCTTATCTGCTGCAACGCTCCATTGCTCAGCGCGGAAAGACGACAAACTTCTTTTGTCTTGTCGTGTGTTTCCTTTTCACGTGTCGGCGGCGCGCACATAAATAATCCCTTCCTGGAAGAGCGACGGACGCGCGCGCGCACGGTATGCATGCGCGCTCTCTCTCTCTCTCTCTCGCTCGCTCTCTCGCTCTCATTGATCCGGACGTGTGTAAAACGGTGAAATGACGTCGATTCCCGGCACTGAGCCTGGCCCCCTTTTAAAGGGAAACAACAGGCGCGTAGTCTTATTTCGTTTCTATCTATACAGCACCATTTGCAATAATAGCAAATGGAAATGCACGATAAACTTGCTATTAAATTGTAAAAAGCGATGGCCAATTGCGCCAATTTATTTTCCAACATCAGACCGATCATTGTGCAAATATCGGGAATAAGTCTTTAATTCTTTGGCTTTATTATGTTCCCTCCTCTGTCCTCACAAATGCTCCGTTTAGTGCGTTGCGGTTAAGATTGAGGTGTTGCACAAGGTCTGTTTTGTTGCCACAACTTCTTAGCATTTTTCCACAAACAACATCTTGGCTGTTTGGATCTGAAATGTATTCACAGGATGTGGGATAAAGTTGTCATACGCGCTAAAAGGTTCATTAATTGCCAATAGATAGCGCAAGATGGTGGCAAAGCACTTTCCTGGTTGCGCCAAAGCAATTTTTTTCATGTTAGTAAATAAACAATAATTACCTAAAATAAATAAATATATATATATATATATATATATATATATATATATATATATATATATATATATATATATATATATATATATATATATATATATATATATATATGGAGAATATATGAAAATGTTCATCGTACAGTTATTGGTCCAGTGAAGTTTGTAGTAGTATCTGATTTGAGTGTACCCTGGGTTGTTCTTGTTTGTTTGTGAACAAATACAAAGATTCAAAGAGTAAAGAACGTGGATTGCCAAGCAATTGCCAAAGGGAGGGAGAAAAGAACGTTTATGACAAGGAAAACAGCGTGCGAAATAAAAAGTGGGTCAGGTCGAAGGGAAGGCAGGTTGGTGGGAAGGAAGCAGGTCAAGATGGAAGAAGGAAAAGCAACTCTGAGAGAAGGAAGGACAAATGTCGGGAAGGAAAGAAATTGTTGGAAAATACAAATAAGACAGTGATAACGATCAACAATAACGTTGCCGTCCGTATTGTTTTAAAGAAACAATCTCACAATACTCTGCTGCCCCCTTGTGGCTGATATGCGATTCTGGAGACAAGCATCATAAGTAACGCATTGAGGCAGTAATCCTGGAAAATACAATTCACGATATTTTCTTTAACTCAGTGTGGGATACAATTTTCTTTATTTTATTTATTTTTTTGGAGTGGGATTATTTCAGCGTATCTGGACATTGGGCCACCTGATATCGCTACCTCCAAAGTTTAAATGAATCCCAGCATAAACGACTTTAAAAAAATATATATATTATCTGAACAGATAACCTGAGATAGAAAGCAGTGTAACAGAAGCATTTGAGTGAAGCAATGCATGCTGACAACATGCCTCTGCAAGCGCAGGCAACACGGCTGATTTGCTCTAAAAATGCCCACTTGGACCGTCTCTGACATTTTGCAGGCACGTCACGAGCCCCGTAGGCCCCCCTCACCGCTGTTAGCGTGTGCTCCGACTCCTCCGTTGACAAAAGAGCTCATTCAAGAGGTAATTATGATGCACTTGATTTATATAATCCATTGAAATACACACATGCTCCACTCAACCTGGGCTGAACTCACGAGCACGTGTTTTGGTTGCCGTGACCACCTGACCATGTGGTGTCTGTTCCAGGGCCTCGAATTTGACCCATATAAAATTGTCCCATAAATAAAAAGTCCATCTATTTATTGTTGGCAAAGACTCATTGAATTAATTGAGCATCATCAATCCACGTTTTAATCAATACCGGTGATCCACTAACACGGCTTCCATTTGTTAACGTTGCAAGACAAGCACATTACAGCGTGACTGCATTTTCCTACTCTCCTGTAGTCTTTGTTGCCCCCCCACCCCCTTTAAATCTCTTGGTACATCAAGAAAAGAAAAACATTGCAGTACTTTGGGGTGCTGTGTAGTCCACTGCCCACACTTTCTTAAAAATAACTGCCAGCGAGTTGCAGCGTGGATTGCAAGCCAGAGCCCAAACAACTGTGATATAGCCAAAATGAATGCATATTAGGCCCTCAAATGAGTTTACCAGGAGAAAATCAAATGGACTGGCCTGTCACCGCCATTGCTTTGTTTTGTCAGTGGGAAACGTCGCCTGCGGGATGCAGCGGCGGCCCACCCAGTGACAGAAAATAAGCAGTGACATTACACAGCCTAAGCAGCTACTTCCTGTCTGATGCACGCCCCGCAGCGGCCGGTGGGAAGCGACGCTCCCGTCGAGATGTCTGCTAGGTTTCTGCATCTTGAAGTGTGTACCTTTGGATGCCACAGAGACAAATGCCGGTGTGCCTAATCTAATGTCCAATTTACTCTCTCTCCAGTTTCCTCTGAGTTTGTGCTGAAGCAGATGTGGGCTGCCGCCATGGGCTTGACAACCTACGACAGCGACGCACTTTGAGGTAAGGCCTCGGTAGAATTTGTTGCAAAAATTGTCATTAGCATCATTGGCCAGGAAGCCGGACCGCAGCTTCTCATTAATGTCTAATGCGTCCCCGACTCACTGCAGGGATATTTTCTTTGTCTATTTGGTTACTTCAACAAAAAAAAAAAAAAAGAAATCAAGTCATACACTCACCCGTTATTCAATACTTCTCATTTATTTTGAAGTCATTATTTGGTGAATAGGTACATTTTTTGGGGCTACACAAGGCAGTTTTCCTCCCTTTTCAGTCCATCTGCTACATTATCATTTTGTCCGCTGGATGTCGCTGTTGCTTCGACTATAACTGCCATTCTCGTATCGTTTTCATCAGACTATATTTCATTGTATCATTTTTTGCTCAATGCACAGTTGTAAATTTGTAATGATGTAATTAAACGTGTTTAAATGTTAAATATTTTTATATATATATTCATATATATATATATATATATATATATATATATATATATATATATATATATATATATATATATATATTCAATTCAGGATAGCTATCTATCCATCTTATTAGTTATCAATCACGCGCTGTGTACAAACATCAGATTGCCCGCCCCCAATTTTCTGCCTGTCCAATCAGTGTTGCAGAGCTACTGCGGTAATGAACGCACCCCTCTTCTGTTTCCCGGCGTGCATTGCGAGGGAGGCGAGAGCGATAGAGAGAGAGAGAGAGAAGGTGGGGGTCTTGGCTGGGTTGCTTGGAATTAACTAGGAGGATAGCAAAGAGGCAGAAGCGCACCTCAGAAAAAAAAAAGAAAAAGAAAGAAAATAAGCAGATCCAAGGGTGTCATTGGTCGCTGTCAACCGCTCAGGTAATGTTCTTTTTATTATTATTATTGATGGAGACTCCTGCCGCAAGCTGCTCCATTTTACACAATGGAGCTATAAAAGACACCTTTCCGTTCCAAAGAGGGTTGCACGGGCTCGCGTCCAGCTCGTTTTTGGGGGGGAGGCAGGGTGGGCTGATGGACAGAAGGTTTCCGCAGGGATTCCCCTAATCCTCGTCTGCAGCCTTTAGCCCAGACACCGCTCGGTGCTGGTGTCATGCTCGGGGCGGGAGCCTGCTTGCTATTAATTAGTGTGTGACGGGCACCTGGACTGCCAATAAATTAAAGTCATTTTATAACCGTATTAAGGTTGAAATAAGACCAAATTGCTCACCTTTGAGGTTACTGCTCAATTGATGTATGTGATATACAAATGAGACCGTTTGCAGTCAAGTTTGGTGTGTCATGTTGCATTTGTCAAAACTCAAACCGTGACAGAAATCGTATTCATCGACGTTCAAAAATTCTCAACTTTTGCCCCTGCAAATGCGTTTCTTTGCATTCTAATATACGTAATAAAAACAAATACATAAAATTAAATTCTGTGACGCTTTCGCCTAATAACTCACCTATTTGCAGTTTCTGTCCTCAGAAAACATCTCTACTGAAAGACTGGCTGTAAATCTTTGTAAGTCGGGAAGGAGCTAAGTTTAGCCTGGGTCGTGAGTGGAAGTTAGGCAGTTACATGTCTGCAGTGCTTGCCCGCTCATCGAGTGTGAAATTAAATTCCGTTACTGTCGTGTACGCATCTCTAGCCAAGCCGGGACTAATTAACAAAATGGCTGCCCCCACATGAGTTTCTCAGCCGGTGTTTTTAGCAGCTCAGTTGGACAAAGTTCCCCGTGCTGAAGTAGCACAAATAGCTCGCTGCTTAATGAAAAGAGCACCTATTAAATCATATAACGCATTTTATTTTCATCTTATATCCATCCAAGTCATAAAAGGTAGCAAAATTCGGCCAATCAGACGAGGGTCTACTCAGCCTGCATCATCTTTTTACACGATGCAGCAAAACGGAAAAAAAAATGACAGCTCCGAGGGCGTCACTGGCTGCCAATCATATCAGGTGAAAGCACAGAGTCCCCGAATATTGACCATAACGACCCGGCGCAGTCGACGACTAAATGGCTTGAATTATTTATCAGCTAATCGCGGGGAAGATCCCAGCCTTACCGCTATAAACAATCGTCTCACTACTTAGTCCGCCTCCTCTGCTTGAACGCCACTAACGACATTGCTTTTTCTATGTGATAATAATTTGATTAGGACCTTTTTTATTTTTTTTCTGTCCCGGTTAAATTGCGCACACGTCGTAAGCTTGAAATGGAGCTTCGGATCCATGCGTATTGTCTTGTCCTTTGAATTAACCGAAGCTTGTCGTTTAGCAGAACCGTTTAAATCCTAATGCGGCGACGGCAACGGGAAGCACGACGAGGTCACCGAGACGGATGACTCGGCCGCGCCTCACCAGCTCGCCAGTGCGATGGCGCCTCGGGTGTTCCGTCGCCGCATTTGTCAGAGTTCTCAGCTCAGGCGCGAGTTCCCCAAACCTCCGGAAGCAAACTGAGTCCGAGAATATCTCGGAAAAGCGACTTTTTTTTTTTCCCCCCCCTCAGAAGTTGCGGGCGGGAAAATCACAGAAGTCGGCGGCGTGTGTTTTCACGCGTCGAAATAACAGTCGCTTGGTGAGGTTTGTCGTGATTTAAAATTAGCAGCAGATTTGCACGCAACCAGAACACGTCTTGGGGTGGGAAAAAAAAAGATGACAAAGGTGTCGCGTCAGGGTGTCGGCCACGCAACGAGTGTGGAGCGTCTCGCTTCTGTCTTACGGGACGATAAAACCGCCAGGAAGTTGATGTTGATCCTCCAATGCGACTTTAGCTCGACTGCGTTCATGGCGGAAATGTTAATCGATGTTAATTAACACAACGGCTGACATATTGATCACGAAACAAGTTTCAAACTCGGAGGTCCCGATAGGCCGGCGTGGCGTTTCATCCCGCCTACGCGAATGAATAAAAAAAAAAAAAATCTTAGACGGTTGTCTGAGTCGCTTCGCATCTGTTTTGGAGTGGGTGGGCGCCGCTGCTTGTTTGTGGAAGGAGCAAAAGTACCTAAAGTGGGTCAGGCACTCCCTGTCAACTCTGGGCTTTTTCTTTTGCTCTCCCGCCGCCACCTCGCACGCGCCCGCTGCTTACACTCCTGAACCCTCAACTCCGACTGTCATGAATAATAAAAGCCGAGTCGGGTTGCTCCCGCTGTCACTAGGGAGCCACGCTGACTTTTCTAAGCGCGTTACCTTCTCTCGTGGTAATCAGCGTCACACTTTGAAAACGTAAACTCACGCAGCTCGATGATGCAAACGGGTCTTCGCGACGTAGCCGTTGTAATTATGAGAGTCCTAAAAACGGAACCGGGCGTACCCGCACTTTTCACCAGCAGGGGTTGGACACTTCCGTGTCATTAGTGAACAAAGGCTGTTATTACCGCCGCATGCCGCTCGCGTTGGAAGGAAGCCGTAATCCCAAATAGAATGATAATCCGATCTTGCTTTTTTTTTTTTTTGCACCTTATGTGTGTTGCTACAAAAAAAAAAAAAAATTGCTCCCAGATGGCCATACTTTGTCCAGATGTCACATTCGCCAAATGTAATGTGGTCTCGTTATCGACTGCCTCTGTAAAGCGAACCCTAATCGGGTTTTAGGGGCTCGTCTGCCTTCTCGCCGCCACGTTGGGTTTCCACATGTTATATAACCAAGGCTCCCTCCCCTCCGGGGGCTTCTGTTTTCTCCACAAACAAAAAAAAAAAAAATACAGCTGTGAATCTGCACTCCCGACTTCACATCTTGCAGTGATGTAATCTTTCTAATTAGTGATTTATTCCACATATGGCGCACCACAAAAAAGTTTCCCTGCTCAGTATGTATGTAACCTAATTTATCTTGCATAAATAGCAACAGGTGATTATGTCTCTTCTGCCATCTAGTGGAAGAGCATATCATTGCTCTGCCTGTCATGTATAATTGTTGTGACGAGTCGAGTGCTATAATTGGATTGTGAAGGTGTACCCAATGAATTGAGCATGAGTAATAATATTTGATCTTCTTTTTGTAGGATTTTTTTTTTCACCCAGAACTCCTCGTTTGGCCTGACCGCCCGCCCCACCAGCCCAAGTCACCATGAACTACCTTCGCCGGCGCCTGTCAGACAGCAGCTTTGTGGCCAACCTGCCCAACGGTTACATGATGGATCTGCAGAGGCCCACCCCGCCTGGATCCTCCACCTCCTCCCCGGCCTCTCCGGCCACGGAGCGCCGGCAGCCTCCGAGCATCCCAACCCCGAGCCCGGTCCCGGCTCAGGGCTCGACACCCGGCCCGACCGCCGGCACGGGTAGCTTCCTCAGCTCCTTCTCCAGCGTGGTGAAGAGCGCCCAGATGGCGCAGAATGTGGCGGCCGCCGCACACGCCAAGTCGGCGGCCGCCGCTGCCGCCACTTCTGAGGTTGCCCCGACGGGAAGCAGTCAGCCTCCTAAGCCAGTCGTCCGCAAACCCAAGATCCTGCTGGTTGTCGATGATCCACACACTGACTGGTGAGTAGAATTCAACCAGAAACTCAAAACTAAATATCCCAAAAAAGACATTTTTTGATCATACAGATTCCCCCACACTAGCAGTAGTTGCTATGCGGGGCCCACGCTCTGCCACCTTTTACTTTTAACAAGCTATTAAATGGAGCCTGACGATTAGATGAGGAGGTGTCCTTACGCCATTCGGTGCACTAAGACTGGAAAAAAAATGGGCCAAGCGGGGCTTTTCCTCTTAATCGTGATTCCCCTCCTCGTACTTGCTGGTCTCTAAATGCGTCGTCGTGTCGCCGTTTAATATCGAGCGAAGAAATACCTGGAGGTGACACGTTGGTGTTGACAGCCAATTTTGTTTTTGCCAGAAAACCATGGCAACCAGTCCAAATCTGACACAAGTATAATGAAGAGGCTTTCGTAAAAAAAAAAGGGAAAGCTGCGCGGCAGTTGGTTCATCACGCAAGTCTGAGCCGATCGATAAAGCGCTCTTGTTGTTTCGTGACTTGTTATTTTGTAGCCTGCCATCGACGGGGAGCCTCAACCTCTGCTGATGTGTTCGCGGCTATTTCCAGCCCCTTCTGAATTAATCATCGGCAGGGATCATTACGCAGTGTCGCTAAAGGCTCTGCGGGGATGAAGCGCAGGTTTAAAAACCATCACGAAATTAATCCGGCCCGCCAGCAGCCATACGATGAGCGTTGCGGGAACGCCCGCCGATTTTGTCGTCTTTTCTCTCAGCTGGTTTGATAACCCCGCGGGGCTACGCGGTCTTCCTCACATCTCGCCATTTCTGAAACGATTCACTTTTGGTCCATTGAAGACTGAATTGTCCATTGGTGTCAATGTGAGCGACAATAGACTCATGGGAGCTGAGGTAATTTCGGTAAATGACCACTTGGCGGCGCTGTTGTTCATCTAAAACGATTGCGGTGTGTGTTGTAATGAAATTCTTTGGCCGGCAGATGGCAGTGCAGTGCAGCATCTTTGCTGGAAATACTAGACAAATATGGAGTACTTTGTGCATGACAGTACTCTGAAATAGTTTCTATTTACAAAAAAAAACCCAATAAATGTCTGGTAGGCAAGTCGCAGGTGATTGCAAAAGTTGGTGCCATCCTCTGAGGAAAGCCGTTAAATAAAAGAAAGGGCAAATATTTGCCTGCTGCTTTGGCAACGCATCCGTGTGGTGAT
This sequence comes from Syngnathus leptorhynchus, assembly GCF_054491065.1. Taxonomy (NCBI): domain Eukaryota; kingdom Metazoa; phylum Chordata; class Actinopteri; order Syngnathiformes; family Syngnathidae; genus Syngnathus; species Syngnathus leptorhynchus. Next base: position 5,405,314 of record NC_141215.1, read on the forward strand.
GTTGGCTTCTACACACATTGTAAAATCTGCTTTGGAGATTTGAAGTGTATGTTGACTTGGAAGGCATGTGGTAGAGCCATCGCTCTTTGCCTCGGCACTGAATTTCCCTCCTGGGCATTCCAGCCGAGAGGCAGGCATCTCTGGGGAAACTCGGCTCCATCCTGAAAGGCTTGGCCTTCCAGCAATGACTGGCGCACAAAAGCCGTACACAGCGCCCAAGCAAAAAGTCTCAAAGAGGATCGCCGCCACCACCTGCCCCCCCCCCCCCCCCCCCCCAAACGACATCTTCTGCACTTGCCATCCGTCTCTCCCGGGACAGGACGCAAAATGCCCTGCCAAATCGCCGTCCATCTGTTTGCACTGGGCTTTGAATAATACGAGCGACACTTTGGACTCGGTTTTCACCGCCCGGTGTCATTCACAACTGCGCGTTTTATTCAACTTGACTCGTACGCAAACGTCTACACAAAAGTTTTCTCTCGGTGCAAATAAATCGCGGAGAAGTTTACATAACGGGCGTGGGCAAGAGAGAAGGAAATTCCGGGCCTCCAATGTTTACACGCGAGCACGAGCAAAACCCAGCGCCTCGTGAATTAGCGGCGTCGCCGCGAGTGACGACACATTTTGCAATGTCTTGAAACGCATTCCGAGCGTTTCCAGCCAATGGGTCTCCGCGGCGGGCCTCGCCGGGTGACGGGGGGCACCGCCAGTGTAGTATGTAGGTCAGCTCTGGCGGAAGATTCACAGCTTCCAAAATTACAGCAAACGAGACCCCAAACATTTAAGTCGCAACAGCTGGGAGATCTTATGGAGGAGATCCCCCTCGGCGACCGTAATGAAGGATAATGAATGTACCTTAAAGGACACGTGTGTGTGTGTGGGGGGGGGGGAGATTAGGGAGAATGTTGTAAAGGAAACGGTGCTTTAGCGCAAACGGGTCGAGAGGCAAATCCCAAACAGCTCGTCCTAGTGACCGAAGGCCTCCGCCATGTAGCCTGAAACCCTTTTGACAGATTGTTGGCAGTCCCACGGCTGCGAGGGGTCGAAGTTCAACACTGAGGACTGGGACACAACGTGGCTATCAATGTGAGATGATTTGAAATGTGCTGAGAAATGCACATTGGAAATTCACAACTCGGTTCCGCATGCATTCAAAAAAAAAAAAAAAAAAAAAGTCTGTTTACTGGAACCTTTGTACTGTCCTGTTCTGTGCTCATGGAAAATATGAGCTTGCAAGGTATTTGGGAAGGTCTGTTTAAACATCTCCGCCTGTCAAAGAAACCAAAAGCTACTTCAGGTTTGTTATGACCTTTATGCCATTGTGTTTTAGTGCAGAAATAAAGCAAGCGTCGTTTTGGTAATCTATATGTTTCTTTACAGGGCCAAATACTTTCGAGGGAAGAAGCTGAATGGCGAATATGAGATCCGCGTGGAACAGGTATGTAAAAAAAAAAAAAAAAAAAAAACAGGACGCGTGTTATCTTGTATGATTGACGACGTGGCCTTTTATTGCGCTGTTGACTCGCTTCACAAGCGGCAGCTCGTCTGCTCCAATTTGTAAATATATTTCAAGATGTTTATCGCCGCTCTCAGTTCAGGTTTAGTCTCAAACGAAACATAAAATAAAGAGAATGTGTTTGAGACGAGATGAGTCTTTAGTTTGCAAGCTAATGCTAATATGTAATGGGGGATTCCATAGAAAACAATCAGCATCGACGCACTTAGCATGAACACGAACAGCGAGTCGTACATTGAATTAAAAGAGAAAGCAGGACAGAAATCATTTCATTCTTTTTCCACTCGCGTTAGCTACGTCATGACTGTATATTTTATAAATTGTTTTATCTGCCAAAGTCAGACTTGCTTCCGACTCGTACCTGCGCACTGCACAAATGCGTCTAGACGCAGCATATTTACAGTGGGTAGCTAGCATCTCATTTACCTCCAATAAGCGTTGGGTTACATCTGCAAGCCATTGTTGAGACTGCAGCGCTCTTTGAAACAGAGCGTTGAGCTTTTATGGGCAAAAGTAAAAAGGGACCACATAGAGTTGGACTTTTACAGGCTTTTTGCTCAACTCTCTACTGTTGTGGTCAGGTCTTCTCTTTTGGTGCATGTGTGAAATGACACATTGTATTTGTACCTTTAAGGGTCGTGAGTTTTTTTACTCATAATTTACTAAAATATCGACAAGTGTATAAACGGCGGCATGAGCTGATGTTTGAAAATGATATATAATATACATAAAATGAAATATATTCGAATAAAGGTTAAGATATCAAGTGGCAACAAAAACAAGAGAAAAAAAAACAAAGGTGACACCTTAAAAGCATGACCTTTGTGACCTTAACAGCTTTCCACTTGGGTATGTCGAATTCTGGCGCCCCCTTTGGCAACAAGAGTGAATAACAGATAGCGACGAGCTTAGCATAGTTGTCATAGCTGTCTATATGTTCAGTCATGCAAGGAACTGTATACACGGTTCCATGGTGTAATGGTTAGCACTCTGGACTCTGAATCCAGCGATCCGAGTTCAAATCTCGGTGGAACCTTGATTTTTATATTATGAGTGTGAAAATCTGCTCAAAAGTGATGCAAGTCGTTGTGCGAGATTCCGGTGATAGTAACGAGTTGTTTCCTCTTGACAATTAGGCCATAAAACTTCATTCAGTCCGAAATGCAGGTCAACAGTGGTGAGGGATTAACCCTGGAGGCTGTTGTCTTGCGTATCACTTCCTGTTTTCCTTTCCCAGGGCAAACGGGTGTTTGAATGCGTTGCCATGGCGCTGTGAAAAGCCTCCCATCCTAGCTTTCTGGCCTTGCCAATGTTTTGCCCACTCTTTGATGGCGCCATGTAAATACGCAGATCACGCGCGCACGCACGCGCACATACGTACGTTTCTTTTCTGAAGCGGGAGTGCATCACGTCCTTGAAGCAAATTGAGTTGCGACCCGACACCCAGTCGTCCCCTTTGCTCTTCCTCGGCGAGCAAATGAAAGGGGAGTGGGTGTTATTTCTCTTTCATTTTAATGTCATTGGCACATTTCTTTCGGCGATGACTCACATCCTCATGCCGTCACAAAACAGCACTGAGGATATTTGCCGTTGTTGATGAAAGCCCATATAAAGCCCGGCCGGCAAAGCATTGCCCATAGTTCTGCCATCTAGTGGAAGAGCATTGAATTGTCTTGCCTGTCATGATACGGCACTGACATAAATAGATGAACATTATCTGTAGTAAATAGAAACCAATACTTGGAAGTAAAATCGATTCAATTGTGGCAACTCGGCTAATGGACTCTCATGGGGAAATGGGTATTAAATGTGGTATCAAATATTTAGCAGCTCATCTCCATTCGAACACAGCACATTTCAAATCTCATTTCAAATGTTTGGTGCCGTGTGGTCTCCGCTAATGTCGCCGTGATTGTCTTGTTTGAAGTCTTGTTGTCATAATGAAGCCAGTCGAAAGTTTTTCTCTGGAGTCCGGGAGCTCGTTGACGGAGAATAACCTCATTTGCCTCTCGTCACATGCTCCAAGAATAATATGCTAAATGAAGTCAAGCACAAAGTCTGTCTGGTTTGATTAATTCAAATGTCTGATTATAGTGCTTCGTCTCATAACCTGTGATAATTCAACGGCTTATCACACCTTTTTCGACGCAAAAGCCAAATGAAGCAAATGTGTTATCGGGTTAAAAAAAACCCCCAAACTTTGTTTTTCTTTCCCAGGCGGAGTTCTCAGAGATCAACCTGGCCTCCTACGTCACGTCAGGATGTATGGTGGACATGCAGGTCAACAAGGCGGGCGCCAAAATGGTCAGGTAAGGAAAACTAACCCCTCCGCCCTTCCCTTACACTGTTAGGCTGTCACAATAATCTCGCCGCTTATTCCAAACGACGTTCGGCTGGCTCGCAGCTCCGACAGTAGCAGCGGCGGCGGCGTTCCGACACGCGAAACCGCGTATTTAAATAGACTGTCATGTCGAAAGAGAGTGACGATCAGCTGATCGGGGGTGGCAAAGATGACTTCATCCTTCCCCCCCTCTAAAGCTTCATGTGACACTTTATGGCTTTTCCGTCCATTTGGTTGTTTATCATTATCGTTGTAATCTCTTAATGCATCCGTCTATTTTGATTTAACGAGTCGGCCGCGTGCTTGTCATCTCTTTTCACAACAAGTCTTCCTTGAGAATCGGGCTTTGGCCTCAACTTCACCCCGCTTATCGGCGTCGAAAGTCGAGGAACCGATCGAACGTGCGTAGAATAAAGGGGGGAGTAATCGCTAGCGCTGGGCTAGTGCCTTTCCGCCCTCATCAAAATTGACATTGAGGATTTTGAGCGCGGGCCTGTCGCATCCTTTCGGCGTTATCGCTGTAATGATAGAGAAGCCAAATTGGATGCAGATGGCCCGGCCGCCGCCTCATTCGCCAGCAATGGCCCTCGTTGTCAAACAGTTGCGCTTTTATGACTCTGCCCTTGTCTACCAATCGCGCCCGGTGGCCTGGCAGGTTGACGGCAAACAAATGTCCTCCAAATGGAAGTTTCCAGCCCAAAAGCAAGATGAAAAATGCAAAGCGTGGCCCGAACGGCCTTGATGGTTTGTTTTTTTTGTCACAGATGACGCCCGCACGCAAAGTCGACCTTTGATAGCAAAGCGCGAGGAATGCTGTCAACAGATAGAGCAAAGTCAGAGCACCGATTTCCCCGCAAACAAAACAAAATGTCTTTCTGACTGGCATATTTCTTGCTGGACATGATAGCGATATTGCTAAACTGACAACATTTTGAACCCTAAATATTCCTGAACGTTCGTAGTGTTTGTAGTTAAAAAAAAACTTGCTAGCTAGCGTTAGCTCAGGCTTCCATTCCATCAAAACAATCCAGAGCGCCAAAAGAATGTCAAGCGTGCCGTGCCGCACGTGTCTGTGTGCAGCCAGCGAGTTTGTTTCCATGTTTTTCCGTCACGCTTGTTCTGCTAGGAAGCGCTTTAAATGCCAGCGCGGGCGGGCGGGCGCAACGTGGCGTGCGGCGCAGCAGCAAAACGCCACAGCACAAGGTAGAGTCGTTATGACGCGTCGTTCTCCGCCGCGCCGCTTTCGTCAGCCCTTTGGAACCTCCGAGGGCACCGAGCTGCCAAAACCTCCGGCCAAAATGTCGCCACAAAGTAGGAATTGCTTGGAAACGTGCGCCGTCCTCTCGTCACTTAAGAATAAAACTGGTTGATTAATTTGGTCATTGGCGTTTATTGAGCTTGTTTTACTGCTATTACATTCGCCGTATCTGTTTGCTCCACATAAAAAAAAAAAAAAATGGTAGTCGGGAGTGTTTCTGCTTTGTAGCGTGGAACTTTTATCACAGCAAACATCAGAATTCAATAAAACACAACTTTTATTGCGCTCAAAGTGCCTAATTAAGACCGTCCGGGTAAAGAAGTGCATCGATGAGGCTGTGGATACTTACTTGGCGCACGGCTTAATGAAACCGAATCGATCGGAACCTATTCAGCTTCGTGTTTTACGGCACTTTGAGAAGTCATCGAGAGGTCATTGGGGAAAAACAAAAAAAAAACGTTTTTCTTATGAAGCGTTATGACGTTGATTTACTTGCTGGAGATCGAAAACCGACGCCCTCTTGACAGTGTGAACGATTTCTCCCGGCATGGGTGACGGGCGCGGTAAAAGTGAATTTCCGATTTCTTTCCAAGAGCACGATTGAAAAGAGTCCCGACGGATTACATGAGCAGATCCTTGTCCGTTTCTTGTACTTTTCTGTACCAGATTAGCCTCCCGCTCTTCGGTTACCTCAGGTGACGATTTAGCACTTTGGACCACACAGAGCTAATTCCGAGAGCTACATAGCACAAGACAAGTCATAAAGCCTTTCCGCTGACCCCTCTTTAAGGGCCCTTTTAATCAGCCGAGGAAGTGGGCTGCCCAGAGCTGCCTCAACACCTAATACTACAGAGAGCTTCATCTTGTTACAGGCCAAATAAATCCTTTTCACAGACAAGGCTTTAGGGTGCCAGGGGGGTGCTTGCTTTTTCAGGGCTGTAATGAAACTTTTGTAATAAAACCAAAACGGCTCAACTCATTCTCTCACCAAATTCATTTCCCGCCTCCGTCGACCCCAAGTCGGTATCGCGTCTGCCTGACCGGGCGACCGGATTGATTTTTGAGCCTCTGCCAGATGGCACCGGTGCCACCGGGCCTGGAGCCGCAATTAAAACAAGAGCTACTATATTGAGGCCGGTGGAGCACAAAATGACGCTCGAGTCCGGCCACTTCACACGGAGGAACTGGCCCGTTCATTTTCTGCGGCCAGAATGAGTCGTCGGAGTAGTCCGACGGATTGTTGTTTACGCTCACAGAGATGTTTTTTTTTACGACAATTTTACCAATCACCGCATAACTAATTGTACCGTAAATTGGACCGAATGTTTTCCACGTGCAAAGCTGTATCTGGGACACTTTATCCGCAAGAGACTGCGGCGGTCTCTGGCACTTACACCACGCGGCACTGGCGTGTTGACTTGAAACTGTTTTGGTTCCCGAGCGAGCCCCGCCGGACCGGTTTCATCCGGTATAAATAGCAGGTTTGCAGCCACCGCGGCTGAGTGCCGCAGGAGCAGCGGCGGCAGTGGGGCAAGAACAGCTGTAGTCACTCTGTCGCCCACGACATAACACTTAAAGTCTCAAAAGAGCACGTCGTAAGCTTGCGACATTTCGGCGCGTAAAGCTTCTTTAAAGCAACCGGTGTTTTTTAAAAAATATATATATTTCTGGATCCCCTCAACTGGAGACCAAAGCGATTTTGGTACTCCTTGGGTTCCTTGGCTCTAGTCGCAATCTGTAAAGAAAGGATTAGTCTGTGTTAATTGGATAGATAGTCCAAAAAGATTAGGCGCTCTCCGGGGCACAGCTGGTAAATAATCGAGCTCCCGAGTATCCAGATGCAATACCTCCATGTGCTGACAGAGCCGCGGCGGGAACGTCCATTTGAACCATTTGACCACGGTGCGGTCCGGATCTGCTTTTCAGGTCCTTCAAACCGGACTTTGTCCTGATTCGCCAGCATGCCTACAGCATGGTCCCAGGGGAGGACTTCAGGAATCTGGTCATCGGCTTGCATTTTGGCGGCGTGCCCAGTATCAACTCCATCTTCTCCATCTACAATTTTTGCAGCAAGCCTTGGGTGGTAAGTCTCACAATACTGCGGTGAAAAAAAGGGGGGGGGGGGGCGGTTTCATAGTTTTGCCACTCACATGATTTTTGTCTGGCAGTTCTCTCAGATGATCAAGATCTACCACACCCTCGGTGCTGAAAAATTCCCCCTGAACGAACAAACTTTCTACGCCAACCACACGCAAATGGTAAGTGAATTCTAATTATTATTTTTTGGTGGAGGGGAACAAAAAAAGCATACAAACTCATATTCATTCAATCTTTATTATAAAAATATAAAATAGCCATACTTCAGGAAACAGTGTTTTACACGTTGACTGTACACAATTTCCTTGATTGCATTTTTTTTTTTTCATAAGGATCAAACTTGAGACAGTATATTTACACAAAAGTGAACCACAGAACGAGACAAACAAACACCTCAGTCGAAGAAAAAACACCATCGCCGATTAGTCGGCGTTGAATTGAATAATCGGGTGTTGCGCAATGATGAAAAAGCCTCGGTTTCATATTTATTGTAATATGAACAAATCTTTGACAACCAGGCCAAAGCATTTTTTTTTTTTTTTCAATCCCGAAGCAATCGCGTGTCTATCGATTACATGGAATGAACTGAAGATACTGTTCTGGAAAGAAAAATAAGAAAAGGTAGTCAAGGAAGAAAGAACTCAGTGACCCATATTGTTACATTTATATAGTGGATGTGTTGGTTTGAAACAGTTCTGAAAACCCACGTGAAAAATATCGGAAACCTCCGCATATCGTTGATTGGTTTGTAAATTATGATCACGCTTGCGAAAAACAACAACACGATATTCAACTTGAAAAAGCTGGTCCTTCATTTAGGACACTTGGTTGTATTTGTTTTGTTTAATATAATATAATATATATATATAGTATATACATCCACAGCAAATCTACCATCTGATCCAGATAAATACATGTTTTGAAAAGGTTTCAGTTTAGTTGATAATTCATTTCTGTAGCTTATGTACAATAAAAAATAAAATCTCACCATCTCTGGGCAACGCGTAGCTTTTCCGTCGGTCGGCACTGTAACAGGCATTTTTGCTTTTTAAATTTGAGCATTTTCTCATTTCATACGTGGCCCGACATAAGTTTCCGCCTTCCAATTTGTTTAGAGATCAGACATTGGCACCGTAATGGATCGGCCGTCTCGTTTTTTTGTCCTTAGTGCGGGACTCAGTTTTGTAATACTCGACGAGGTGGTGGGGGGGAAATGATTGTTGAGGCTCGGGGGGGGGGATTCAGGGGTCAGTTGTGTTGACGACCGTTTTCTCGCGGGCGTTCATGCCCCGATACCAGCTGCAGTAGCCCTCCTTCTGCTGGATGCAGGCGTAGTGTCGGGACTGGTAGCCCGGATAGCCAAAGTGGGACAACATGTCCGTCCATAGGCACTCGGTCTTGGAGGTCACGAAGCAGGGCAGGTAGTGACACGGTTTGATCTACGCGGACAGAAAGATCAGTCAGATGATTTCAAAGTTCTTTTCGGCTCGACGCAAATGTGCCTCATTGAGAGAAATGAGTTTTCGCCGTCTGCCTAAAGCACAGATTTTAATTTTTTTTTTTTTTTTTTGCTCGGCTCCCGAAGTATTTAGTTAAACGCTCTCACCTCCAGGTGTTTGCACAAAAAGCTTTGAAAACAAAAACGGAAGATCACGCGGCGTCACCTCTCAAGGAGGTAATGAACGGAAACGCCGTTTATTGACAAAAAAAAAAAAAAGTCACAGTTGCCAGCTGCTTCTTTTGATCTGAATGAGACAAATTAAGTCCAATTTGAACTTGCCAATTTAAAGGTCGGAGAGATTGTCCTCTGCGGTTCACAACTTCCTGCTTTGGAGTCATTTTCATAAGTGGAAGAGAAAATAACTTTTGTGGGTTTTGAGCTCAAGTCACGGTTTGATGGATGTTTTTTTTTTTTTTTCTCTCTCTCAATGACTTCCAACAAGGAGGTCTTTGTAAGTAACCGATGATGTTAGCAGATGGAAGTCAATACGCGCCGGGTCGTTGGTTTTACGTCTTACGTGTGCGCGCTACATTAAAAGCGGAAACCGGGCCGTCTCGGTCGTTGAGTTACACGTTAGCGCTGGAACGTGGTTTTTAATGAGCGTTCAACGGCGACCTGGTTTCTACTCACCCTGCAGTTGCAGCCCAGCTGGTAGCGATGGTTGACGCCTTTCTTCTGAGCCAACGAGAGGCGCTCCCACCGCTCGTTGAAGTTGCACAATCCCGTGTACACCTTGCCGTCGTACACCCGCCCTGCCAAACACGCCGTTTAATTGCAAATCACGAGTTTCACAATGGTGCGGGGTAAGACAATCTCGTAGCATAAGCCCAATTAAACCGGCACCCCTATTTCTGAATAGCCAAAGGTCACCGCGCGGTTATTTTGGGCTCTGCCGTCTGTTTGCGGCTTACCGACTCTTGAGACAGGTGCCCTACGGCAGCCCGCAAGCGCTCGCGGACATCGTGTTATGTCACCGTACGTCCCCGCCGTGATGTTTTCGCCACGCCGGAATTTGACAGCCGCCCGCCAAGTCACCCTTCCCACGTGTCGGCGCGTTTGAGTCGCCGCCGATCATACGCGTGACTACATTTAGACGACGGTGATGTCGCTCGCACCCGGGCCGGAAAAACATGGCCGCCAGCACGGCGGGATGTAGTTACGGTATTTACAGGTCAGAGCTTAGCGCGGCTCGCATATGCCAAGCACCGCGGGGTCCAAAGTAAACGGCACTTCTGTTGGAAATAGCAAGTCATAAAATGGCCTCGCCGGAAACCCGTCGCTTCCTGCTTCTTTGCCAATTACGAGTTGTTCGAGACAAAACAGTAGACTTTAAAATTGGAGCCCAGAGAGATTTTTCCAGAACCAAGTCAGAGGTTGCACAGTCACGTTTTCCCCAAACGGTTCCCACAGTATCTAGCGTGAAATTGCGCAATATGTCTGAAGAATTAAGCCGCGGTGCTAACTAAGGAGCTTAGTCTAAGCCCGGTGATTTCATTTCAGTGTTTCTCAACATTTTTTTTGTGTTTGTTTTGTGCGCGTGTAACGTAGCTCCGCTTATCCCGTGTGTCCGAGCTTTCACTCACCTGTGATGAGGTACTGATACTTGTTGATGTCAAACTTGACGCCGCACAGACTCTCCGAGGCATCCGTGTAAATATGCTGCACGTGTTGGATTTTTTCAAATCCTTTGTACATCTGCGAGACGCGAGAAGCAAAGATTGAGTTAAAAAAAAAAAAATCTCGCGTGGTGCCGGCACCGCGGCCCCCCACACAAAAAAATAATCCGTCACGAAATTAAGCATGTCGGCTTTATCAGATGACATTCCTTGAGGCGGGAATGCCTTGCGGGCAAATCATAGAGAACACGATTACGTCGTGTCAAATCTTTGAGTTTGATGCTGCGTTGGCAAGCCGTCCCCGATATTCCTTGCTAAGCGGCGGACTCGGGCTCCCTCCATTTAGCGCGGGTATGCCGAGTCAGTGAGAACTGTTGGCTGTCATTTATTTGTTTGAGAACAACAGGAAAGCCATGTTTCAACTTTGGCCTCCCAGAACAAAATGTTACTCAAAGCCATAAGTTTGCCAATGGCGTTTTTCTCACCGTATTTGTTGACACTCGGAAGGAATTTGACGCTTAATCAGCCCGTGTGGAAAACGTACAAAATCAGCAGACCCAAATAAATAAACTAAGAGGTCAATATGTCATTTCACGTATTTGTACGTGTTTGGCCCGTTGGGAATGTTTACACGAGGAGAGATGTAATGCCCGCAAAGCCCGTTAATCCCGTAGCCTGGCTCCCGTGGAAGCGGTGGGCTGATGTCAGCATCTCTGAGAAATATGCAGCGTTATGTAAGAATATAGGAAGTCAGGAGCTTTTCCACAACAACAGGGCTATCAATCCGTCAGATGGCAACAGTGTGTGTGTGTGTGTGAGAAGTCAAAACGAGCGTTCTTGCCGATTTGCTCGTCTCACCTTCATTTGCTTGACGGCGTAGCGCATGGTTCCGAAAGGTCCGTCCCTCAGTAGCTTCTTGCCCACCACTTTAGCACGAATGACTGCGGAGAGAGACGAACGGCCGAGTCAGCAACTTTTGCAAACGCTGGTGAAATTTGTATCCGATATATATATATATATTATAGATGTTTTTTTTTATTTTATACGGTTTATTTTATACGCTAAGACTAAGTCAGCCGTAAATAAAAGTTCAAGTCCTGCTAAAACATTCAACCGTCTATATCGAGATCAAAAAGATCTTATCGGCGTTCAGGACCCTCATGTAAATATTCTTTGCTTTTCCTCGCGTGGAAGCAAGGGGGCTTATTGTCAAGCGGGTAAATTGAGCCTCAGCGGGTCCTGCATAAGAGATCAGCCCTCTGTGAAGTTCACCTGCTGCCAACGGCCCCCGCCAGCCGCAGACACAACTAGCACTGAGCGTGCTTGTTATCTTCTCCTGGTGGAATTTCCTTCTGACATTCTTTAGGGCTTCGCATTCCCCGGAAAGGGAGGCGAAAAAGCGACCGGCCTTTGCGTGTTTTTTTTTTTTTTTTCGAAGAAGGCAGGATAGAAATAGAAAACTTGAACGGAAGTCATCGCAAGTCATCAATTGTTCCCGCCAAAGATTTTGACATCCGATTTGATCGACTTTCTCGGTTCTCGGGAGAAATGCGTCGTTTGAAGGGGCCGCTCGTCATCTGATTCGACTCGAGTACGTCCGGACAGGAGGCCTTTTGTCGGACGGCGGCCGCTAATTGGCCGGCGGTGGTGCCGTCATCCCGAGGAATGCGCAAAGGGCCTCAGCTGCTGCGGGGACGGACGACTTCTCTGACCTCTTGACCTCTTAATCCCTCAGCGGCGATATTTTTGTCAAAACGTCACTTTACCCAGCATTTCTGAAACGGGATCTAAGCTCAACCTGCGTGAATCTCAATTTTGGTCAGTGGGAGGCTTTGACTTGATTTGTTGATCTGGTTTGTATACCGCGGTCGGAGCGGCTGAAGAGATTTGGCAGAATTGAGTTAAAGCTTCATTTCGGGCCTGCGTGGCAAACAAAGGCGCTTACTCATTGGCGTTTGTGGGTTCTACGTGCGACTGCGGAGTGAGAAAATAAAGCGAGGCGATTTTTTTTTTAGCATGCAGGAAAGCGCTCCAAGTTTGGGGAGGCGAGTGGGCGGAAGAGGAATTCTCAGGATGACACACTAGCGCGCTCGAAAATAAACACTGGAAATGAATCCCTGCTGTGGAGGTTTGTGTCAAATGGAGGAGAAATTTGTTCGTGCGCCCTTTGAAATGATGAAACCCCCCCCTCCGAGCGGCCTCGTGATCCCCCCCAACCCGGGGGAGGTGACGAGCGGGACATTTGATCCGCTTTGGCCGAGGGTGCAAACATCTCAGCCGCGTATGGAATCTCCAGCCTTTGACACGGCATTGTATTTGAAGTTACGTTGGGGGGGGGGGGGAGCTAATCCAAGCTTGCGTAACTCTCCTCATCGCCGGAGTCACTGTGCCAAGACGCCGCAAAGCCTCGGCTTGACTTTTTTTTTGGGGGGTGGGAATTCAATCAAATTTTTTTCCACGATTCACAGATTTTGGTAGTACCAGGAAAACGTGGTCGCTAAGCCCCAAGTTATGCAAAGTTTTAAATGAGCCGTTATTCTCGATGCTTGAGCGTCAATCCAGACCGAGCGTAAACACGGATCGCACTAATCCCCTGCAAGTGACCCCGCATAGGTTTGCTCCCGTCGCCTCGGGGTCAAAGTTCACCGCCAGGTGCATGCTGGGAAACGATAGCTAAGCATGACAGACAAGAAAGTGTGACGACCCGATTCGCAACCCTAATTGAGATTCACTGAATGGAGTGTCAAGGCCAGGAAAAACAAAGAGCGAGAAACGTTTTGAACTGGAGCACGCCTTGTAAATTGTCACGATTTGGGCTCGTCGCCTTTGATGTCGGCAGTCGAAAATAGATGGTTTCTCCCTCCGACGTTTTCTTTCGACACCGACTCCTGTTTGAACAAGCTTGAGTGGCGCGGGCAACTTGTCTGTCAGTAAATTTAAGCTTCGTTCAATTTACCGCGGCCGTGTTGGATCAACTGGCATCTGCTAACCTCAGGGTCAAATTCTTCACAACGCCAGTTCATGCTACTATCTAAACCAAAATTTCCTTCAACCAAAATTTCCCTAACCCTAAAAAAAAAAAAAAGAGTTCAAAGCAAACGCGGTGAAGCAGCATTTGGTTGTTACGCCGCACGCAAATCGGATAAGCTGCCACTAGGAGTGTAAATCCCTTTAAATCCAACATCTCAGATCATCTCCAGCTAAGCTAGCGAATTGGTAAACAGATTTGTGTGGCTCGTCATTGATCACGCGCTCCATCGAAGTCAGTTCCAGATTCTGACTCTGCTGGTCCCTCCTGTACTCTGAGAGATCTGAACATTTCTGGGAAAGACGGATGCAGAAACGTTTTTTTTTTTTTTCTTTCACTCCAGCATTGACAACGCGAGGCGTTTAAATGCCAAGCGAATTCTCTTCTGCCGGTTGTGAGTGAGCGTCAGGTGATGCGAGGATAAAACGCCGCACAGCCAAGAGCGGCGCCGTTCTCGTGTGGTTTTCCCATTTTCGTGCAATCTCTCAAATCCAGCTCACGAGGTCATGTGATTTTGGCAGACGGGGATATTGTAAACAGCTCCTCGCCCGTGCTCTCATTTTGCATTTGTCATTTATTTGATGAAAAACAGTCGGAAGTGGTCCTTAACGACAATGAAAACAGGACAGACGCTGCTAATCTATATGAAGGAATATTATTAACGTAAGATCAATGCACATATCCTTTAGCGACCTCTAGTGGTGATCGCTATTCAGTGCAACGTCACCAGTACACTTGTAGAATATTCCAAGAACTGACAAATCATGTTACACTAATAAGGTTATTTCAACGCTAATGAGCAGAACACGGAATGTTTGACTGGTCAATTGTAAATCCCCTTAAAAAAAAGGCGCATGCTAAGAGACATAATGGACCTTTCATGCTGATGACTTTTATTTGATCAATGACCAAAAAAATCACGAGCTGCGTGCTTAAATTGCAGTGTCGTTAAAATCTACATTCCCCGGTTTAACATGTAAACTTCAAATCACTCGGATGCTGCTTGGCACTTGGATCGGAAAGTCTCCTTAAGTCACTTTGGAGCCGACACCAAGCTGTTTTTAGCCATCACTTTCATACTCACCGAAAATAGTCTGTGTTGTATTACAAGCGTCGGATATGTAAGAGCATTTTTTTTTTGTTTTTGAATAAGTCTTAACGCTGACAAGTTGCAATGCGCCCGCCCGTCCGCTATTTCTCACCTATGTCGGAGTTGCAGTAGGCGTCTTGGGGGTGCGTCAGGGCGCACGAGCAGCCCTCGGCGAGCTGGTGAAGCTGCAGGCTGCTGACTAACAGCAGGCTGAGCAGGTGCCCGTACGGCGGCTGCATTTTTTCCTCCTCGCTGCGAGTGACTCGGCGTGTGTTCTCGGCGCGGATCGGCCGGAGCTGCGCGCTTTATGTCCGAGTGTCGTCGGTGCGGCGTCTCTCTTTCTCTTTCTCTCTCTCTCTGGAGCTTCTCTGCTTCTCTTTGGAGCGTCTCTCCACTCTGATGCTTGAGAGCGGCTCTGGCGTAAGATATAAGCACGCCGCGCAGATACACGGTCACGCCCCCCCTCTCCACCTCTGCAGCCCGGGGGCGGGGCCCCGGTGATTCCAGAACAGACCGGTGGCGCACTGGAACTGTTTTGTTGTTTGTTTGTTTTTGTGGGAGGGAAAGACCGACTCCTGGATAAAAAACCCGTGTTGAAAAATAGGATGCAGCCATTTTTTGTATTTTTTTGGTATTTTCAATATCAAATCCCGATCGCACGAGTACTTTTATCTTTTATCATCTCTTATTTCCACCTCAAAGCGTACCTAATATGAATAAATGATATGCATATATTCAAAAATGAGATTAGGATCTACCGCTGCCTCAGCCTTCCCGCAACCTCGAAGGCAGCACCCGCTGTCTCTTTTAATCCGAGTGGATTCTCCAAAAAGCCCACGAGCGCAGCGGCCGGGGTTAAATTAGCCAATTAAAGTGGTCTTCTTCCGCCTCCGACTGTCTCGGTGAACCTGAGTGCAACCGTGTTATCGCTGCAGAGGCTTATCTGCACAGACTGAAGGCGAGCTATGTTAAGGAATGACGATACTCGCCGTTATATAACCCGGCCGGGAATAATCAAGTTAAGGAAGTATGACCGTTAGTTCGTGTGCCTTCATTAAGCATTGTCTCACGTCGGAGCCTCTGGCTTTCTCTTCATATCACTGAGCCAGCGGTATTGCCAGCGGAATTATGTAAATGATATGTTTGACTTTTTTTTTTTTTTATAAAGATGAACTCAAAGTGCACTAAAACTGGCACTTTTGATTTTTATTTTTTTTTCCCCCCCATTCATGCCTCACACATTAAGCATGTCTCTCTCATATGTCCAAATATTTGCTCCACCGGCCAAAAATTAAGTCAGTTGTTTGCTCAGTAGATTACAACAGCACCACACTGACTGTTTTCTCATCGAGGAGGCCAAATGGGATCCGCTCGGGCGACTTTAATAGCAGCAGACATCAAGCGGAAACACGTGAAGCCGCTCGGCCGCTGCGTGTCGTTGATAATGCCTCGTCAGATATTATTTCAGCCTTCTGACCTGACGTCTGAAATAACAGATCTGTGACATTCCTGCGCTCAGACACGAGATCGGCATGCGCGTCGCGGCCCGACTCCGCTTTGTATGCCCAAATGTGGAGATGAAGACGAGGGCAAGTTGAGAGAGAACAAATGATTTCCCTCACAACATTCCTTACATACTGGCAGAGGGAAGGAAGGGCCTGCAAGCATCTATTCATGTTTTTTTCTTTTTTTCAGAGAAAAAAAAAAAATACTTGCTACTGCTCCTATTTATTTATGAAGCCATCATTTTCACCAAAGGCCGGGCCACTCGGGGGTTGATTCTGGGCCACATGTGGCCCGCAACCCGCTGATTGAAAAGCATTATAGTACATGTAAACCAAAAAAAAAGTCAAATATCCCCACGCTGGTATTAAACACAATATATATTTGAGTCCTAAAATAAATGTACTCATATTACCGCCGTATACTAAATGGCCGTTTTATTCCGTCCCGAGAGCGTTCCAATTGATTCAAGTGAAGGCCATCTGGTCAGAGCAATAAACGGCTTTAGTGGTCCTTCCGAGGAGAAAAAGATAACTGTCGAGAAACTTGAGCGCTTCCAGGGAAGGTGTACGTGGGAAGTATTTGTAAGACCTGGTACGCGATGCACGTTGCTGAATCCAGCTGTTCCCAAACATCTTCCAGAACATTCAGCCCTCCTTCTTAATTGAAAACAGTGGCGGGCGGCGCTGACATTCGGGGCCCGGGCCCCGGTATGCGTTTGGCGCTCGTCTGCTTTTCCTTCCTCCGCTGTCAAGTAGCCTTCAACTTTCCTACCTGTAGCGTTTCCCGCAAAACGGGAACGAAACTTTTGCTTTCGTGGCACACAGTTGATGGATTTTGCAGGACCGGGCCTAATTAGGATTGGCACTAATTAGCTCGGTCTCAAATCAACAAGTAAGAAAGACGTGAAGAACTTCCCCACCGCCACCAAAGTACTTTTCCATATCTGACCACAATGATTTTTCTTCCACTGGAATGAGATTTTTCTTTTTTTTTTTCTTCCCTCCGCTCAAGAGGATATGTCAGAACCCAAATGGATTTCCATTCGGGATTCCTCTTCGGGTCTCCCCTTTTCCACAATTAAGCGGCAGTTTGCGTCGGCGTCTGTCTGTTATGTTTGCTTTTCCGCCGCTTTTCCATGCTTGTCTTACACCGAGGGAATGTCGAGCGGACCCTTATGGGAATCTTCGGATTTCTTGGTACCGGCGTGACCTTTGGCGGTCGCAGTGGAACCGTCTTGAGAGTTTTGGCAGCACGCGCTGCTATTTGTTTATTCCACTTTTGACTTAACGAGGCGATGCTAACGGCTTTCTTTTTTTAGTAGCCTGTAGTTACAAGAAGAGGATGTCACCGTGACTCACGGACGCTGCGGCAAAAATATCGACCGGGTATCTTTATTTTGTTACTTTGTCTCGGGGCTGACACACCAGGACCGACGATAATGAAAACCAGACGAGCTTCAATTTCAAAACGACAATTAGCTTGCCCCGTTAGGCAGCGTCGACTGCAAATAGTTAAAGAGCAGCTAAAGTCGCCCTTTTGGGCGTCTGTTAGCGTAAACGGTTGCCATGACAACTTGTATCCAGGAATTTATACGTATGCGTCACGCTCGTGACGCCATGAGCTCGGTCTCTGTAAAATGTCTTTTGAAGTTTTACAGTCTCGTGAATTTGTAAGGGGAAAGAAAAGTGCTACCCGTACAACCGCTATACTACTGTCCAATGTTTCCAAGCCGATTGAAATGTTCTCCTGCTTTTGTCTTCACCATCATGCGGTAAAATGAAGTCAGACGAGTGTGCCATGTGTTGTGTCGGAGTTTCACGATAACCGATGTAAAGCGCTTTGGGTCATGGAAAGTTTCACCGCAAATTGGTTTTTGGGTGGGAATTAGTGAAGCACAATTCCCTGACCTGTGCGACAATCATGTGTATGACTCACTTCCATGAAAATGAGGGGGGGGGGGGGGCTTCCCTGAAGTATTTCCATAATTTGCCGGGACTGGTCTGTGGTATTTATGCTAAATGAGGAGAGCCACATCGTTTGATTTTTTTTAATTTTTTTTTAGCTTGAGAAAACTTCACGCCCTCATGACTCAAATGAGATAACACAGACATCGAAGGTGATGTTGCATGTTTTTGCGGCTTATGAAGGGAGGGGCCGAGGATGTGGTCGTCTCCTCCTCGCCTGTCTTGTGCCGTCATTGCCACACTCGTGGGAATGACTGGAAGGAACATGTCCAGACAAAGAATGGGAGTCTGTGGGCCCGGTCCACGCAAACCTCACTTCTCCCAAAAGACAAACATCCACACCTCACCGCTACCGGGTACTTCTCGGGTACGTGGCGAACCTCGTCTATCCGACGATAATCAAGAGAGTACATTTTGTCGACAGGCCCTGTTCTGTCCCATTACCAGCTCCACTTCTCCTTGGCGCTCCACCCAGAGTGAAAGAAACCCAAAGGGTGTGCAAACTTTTTCTCACTAGGTGAAAGATTGCAGCTGTTCAAGTTCTCGCTTGACTCGTCCCCTCGTTTTAGTTCCCAGTGCGATTTGAAGGCTTTACCGGCACCTCAAACAAAAGTGCTTGTGGGTCTGCCCAGCCAGTTTCCCAGAACCTCACTCACGTTTCTAAACTCACCGCTCACTTGTTCTGGAAATGGGCGACTTGAAGTTTAGGCCGATGCCACGGGACTCGCCGCCGCGGACACCGCGTGCGTTCACGTTTCCCCGGCACGAGCAAAAAAGGAGTTTTCCACTCTCGTTTTTTCTCTAAATGCGGTCAACGCCGCATCGGTCTTACTGTATATTTAACGGGCCAAATGTTCCTACTGAGCAGGACGTTCTCTTCCCAGTTGCTCACGTGTTGGCGTCAGATTGGAATGATGACCTCAAACAAACCTAAAATTGTTCCCATTATGCTTGCATTTTTTTTTTCTTTTATATATTTCCCAGGGATTGAAAAAAATGGGGGCTCGAGCACCAGATTCTAAATGCAGTATCATCCTTTTCTCCAGGTGACAAGCCCTTCTTATCCTGTGGTGGTGAAGATGGGCCACGCCCACTCCGGCATGGGCAAGGTGAGTTCGACTTGAGACTTTTCCAGACTTATTTACATTTTTGGCACATTTTGAGATCTTCATTTATGACCGCAATCTCTCCCAGCCGTCTTGTTTTGCCGCCGCGCTACATTAAAGATGAGTCAGCCGGCCCTTCCTGACATTGTCATATCAAATAACAAGTGCATTCATCGTGTTGGAATTTCCTCCTTTGGGATTTCCAATGGTCTGCTGTAAACGATGCCACCCTTTCGTGACTATTTGTAGATTTGAATTTAAAAAGTCCATTTTGGGTGTTTGACTGTGTCGCCACGGCGTCATTTCCACTTAATTGCTTAATGGGAGAGGCGCGTGACGTAGTTCAAAGCCACGGCGTGCGCACGTTTCCAACTTTCATTACCCGGCCTGCGCGCAAGTGCAAACTTCCCACGGCGCATCCAGCAGAGCGCCGGCCGGCCGGCCGCCGGCTCTTTTGGACACCTTCTAATTAGTAGCCGCGTCTCGGCCAAACAGATCAAAGTGGAAAACCAGCAGGACTTCCAGGACATCACCAGCGTGGTGGCGCTGGCCGGCACCTACGCCACCACCGAGCCCTACGTCCAGTCCAAGTACGACATCCGCATCCAGAAGATCGGCAACAACTACAAGGCTTACATGTAAGACGTGCGCCGGGAACAATATGCTCGTAATCACCCGTGGCTTCCTCCCTCGCAGCTATTTATTGGTGCAAGGCTTATCTCCGTTTCCTGACAACCCGCTGCCACTTTTAACTGCTACTGCTTACCGTGCATCCCCCATTAGCATTCTTTTCACAAATTGTCAGTGACTCACTCTTTTTTTTTTTTTTTTTTTTTTTTTGAAGGAGGACCTCCATTTCAGGCAACTGGAAGGCAAACACGGGCTCGGCCATGTTGGAGCAGATCGCCATGACCGACAGGTAAAACCTTCATGATTGGAAAGGAAGCTCCTCAAATCACTTCAAATCATTCCCCGTGCAATAAGCGCCCACTAGATGGCGCCAAATCAATGCTGTTCGAATAAAGACCGCCGCCATTGTGTTCCAGGTATAGACAGTGGGTGGATTCGTGCGCGGAGATGTTCGGCGGCCTCGACATATGCGCGGTGAAGGCCGTTCACGGGAAAGACGGCAACGATTACATCATCGAGGTCAGTCGGCTGAAAGGTTACATACTTGTGAGGATAAGTGAGAACTTGCCAAGGCCTCCCTTGGAGACATTTTGTTGTTGTTTTTCCCTGTATCACGGCCAACAGAGGCAAGATGTCTACACTAGAAGGTACGCAGTGATCAAAACCTTGAACCAATGATTAGTCGGTAGTCCAAACACCATGGCGGGGGAATGAAAATAACTACCTTAAACTAATGTGACCTTAAAATCCCTTCAATTCTCCCCAAAAAGATACAAAGTTGAATATTGTGTGGCAAGGAAATGTTTTTCTCTGGAGCAGCAGACAGATGGTTGCATTATCAGCGATTGTTTTTTTTCGAAAGGGCCGCTTACGTCTTCTGGTCTGAGGAAACAGGCCGACGCGGGACATCTGACATGTCCATATTTAGGCCCACAGACGGCCTGACATCACATTTTTCACTCGCTATCTGTCCACGGGGTGAGGTCAACAGTGAGTGGCTTTGCGTTAACTTTCATCTATTTGGGGAAACACGCAGCGGGTCCCCCGAGCCCGAGCAGTGACAGCATGCAAACTATTTCCTTCCGCCTCCTCTCCGACGTCTCTATCTGCCCCCGGCCGGCCTTTCACCGTGATGGAATTTAATTGAGCGTGGCAGGCGACATCCTTCCGTCCATCATAGCTGGAATCTGCTTTTTTGTCACGGGCGTGACATTTCTCCCTTGTGGCTAATGTGGCCTTCACTCCTGTTGATGAACATGTGAATCCAAAGCTTTTCAGATGACGAGCGAAATCATAAAGATACCACAGCTGAAAACGTAATGAGCGTTTGTCACGGCGAATGTTTTTATTTTTCCTTCACGAGTGAGTAATTCCCTCCGTGAAGCCAGCGACTGCACAAAAAGGAACTTTCCCATGCGGCCGGCCCCGGACTGCATTGTCCAGACAGAAAAGCTCAATTCAAGAGGAGAATAACAGCCTTGTGCTTCCCGAGCCGCAAAGGGTCACCAAGCGAGATGACTCTGGATCGGAATAAATCGGCAGGGGTGGATCCTCGGCTCGGGCGGTCACACCCCACAGTGGGATAGTGATGAATTAAAAAGAGGCCTCTGTGGAGAGGAATTGCTCAAATTCTGCTGTGATGCGACACTGACATCTAGCGGAGAGAGTTGGAATTTCACTTTTTTGTATGCACAGGTGATGGACAGCTCCATGCCTTTGATTGGTGAACACGTGGAGGAGGACAAGCAGCTGATCGCAGAGCTGGTCCTCCACAAGATGGCCCAGGTTCTGCTGGGAGTTTCCACGCCGCCGCCATCTTCAGTCAAGGTGGTTTTGTCAATCTGAAACATGAGCCAGCCCCAATTGTGCGTGATAAACATTTTCTTTCTCCGCGTCCATCCGTAGACCACGCAGCCCAGACGAGGTAGGACATTTTTTTTTTATTGCTGACGTAAGCAGCTTTTGTTTGTGTGTTCTTACAAACGTTTGCACACGGCGCTTCCAGGGGGGCAGCGCTCAGGCTCGGCTTCCCCGTCGGGACAAGGCTCGCCGCAGCGGGCCCGCTCGGCCACCACCTCACCCAGCCAGTCCTTCCAGCCGGGACCCCTCCCCGACAATTCCGGAGCTCAGAAACAGTCACCTCAACTCAAGTAAGTGTTGAAACACACCTGTTGAGCAAAACCAGTTTTTGAGGGAGGAAAAAAATAAGAATTTTGCGAGAACAAAACGTGCGGATTCACTGCTCCGTTTGCCGCGCAGCAAATCACAGTCGCTGACCAACACCTTGAGCGAGACTTTGCGAGGCAACGTGAGCGACGACGAGGCCAAAGCGGAGACCATCCGCAGCCTCCGGCAGTCCTTCGCCAGCCTCTTCTCTGACTGAGAGCCTCCTTCCGCCTTGCTCCTCCTCCTTCTGTCAAGGAGTCTTCTTCCAGTCCTCTCCGTTTTCCCCTTGCTTTGTGAATATCCACACCTTCGCTACTAGAAAAGGCTGAACCCGACTTGACCTTTGTGTCTTCCCTTTGAGACACCCAAACCAAATTCCTTTCCAATCCATCAATCGATATAATTTCGAATCAATTTTTCCTCGCTTGGGCCTTTCTAGCGGCGAAGCGTTCCGTATCTGGCTGGCTTCTTCTGCTTGATATTTCCTCATCTTCTTTTGTCATTTCAACTGCTCAGTTTGCGGCCTCCCGTGGCAATACTTGACACCAGTCCGGTCAACTCAAGGGAAGCGTGCACGGCATCCCCCCCCCCCCCCCCCATTCAAAATAAAGATGCCAGAAGATGGCGGCAAAGCACTACTTTAACAGTGTGTATGTGAGGGGGGGGGGGGGACACTGTACATGTACATAGGGCTCACCAGCGTCACTCGTGACTCCTTTACCTCGGCCTGACATGACCAAAGCGAAAATAAGTCCGCCGTCGGTCGGTCGCGCAGCCCGTCCACCTTTGAGTTGAGCGTTTCCGTGCAAATGCAAAAGTCGTCTTCCGTCCTCCCTCCAAATTGTGTTTTTTTTCCTCAAGTATTTCCATCCCGGTCGGGTGGGTGGCAAACTTGCTGCGGCTGTGCGCAATGTGCTGTAATGTTAAAAAAAAAAAATCTCAAACGTATCGGTGAAGTTGTTGTATTTTTGTTGTTTTCAATGCATGCCGGTGTACAAAAGTGCGAGCGGGCGCGCGCGTGGTCAACAATTCATAACGCTACCACAAAATAAGAAAAGCCTTGATTTGCAATAATTCTGCTCACATTTGTAGGCTCCGCTTTTTGATCACCGAGAAGCCTAAATGCGGGTTAAAAAAAAAAAAAAAAGCAAACCTGAGAATAAAAATATTGAGTCAGCCGTATGTTCAGGTCAAAAGAAATGTAAATGTTGCGTGTCCGTTTTTTTTTTTTTTGACTCCAAAAAAATGTGCTTAATATGCTCCAACCAATACATGAGTGGCAAAATAATTCATCATTCCATTTCATCAACTTCTGCACTGTGTCAAAGGGACCAAATGAGCTTTTTAGGAGCCCTTCCGAGTATTTTGTGTTGTCCTTTCTGTCAAGTGTGTATCTGCAACTCCAATGTGGAAAAAAAAAAAAAGCCATAATAACCAAACAATAAAAGACGTGCCACGCAATAACGGCCGTGACGTCATCAAACGACGTAGCCACCGACTTGAAATCCATCTGGTGGCCCGTTAGTCGACAACGGCGCCGTTCCTAGTATTCATGATGTCGTATCAAATTTTATTTTGAGCAGAGCATCAATTGCCAGCCACCGCGGTCGAATTTTTTAATGACACCGAAGCCTCAATTCAAATTGATTCCAAGGCATTTGTATTATAGGGATTCAATAAATGCCTTGTAATACAAGTGTACCTATTGTAGTGTCCTACTCTTTGTTCTAGCATTAGCATATCGTCCATCGAGCAAGGACGCCGGCATGAATTATGAAATACTGCTGCCGCTGTACTTAAATGCCATGATGTCATTTATTATTTATGTATTTAAAAGCAATGATAGGCTTGTCATAGCGTACTCTCGCCGATTGCTCCATTTGGTCCATTAAAATCACACGAGTTCGTTAGTGATGACTTGTAATTGTTTACATCAGCGGGCCCCTTTTTTTTTTTTTCCTTTCTTACGGCGACGAATGAGAGCAACCAGACTCCTTCCGAGGGAATTAGTTTCTTGACGTGATAATGACACACGAGTGATTTGGCGGGAGTTAATACTCGCTTTTGAACTCATTCATTGCCAGCTCTGTTAAAAGGAACCCAATGAGTTCATTTGGATTCTGTCTGTCAACTCTGATGAAAATATGGAGCCACAGAGACTTCCAAAAAATAATAATAAAATGTAACCTTGCCCCTAGTCGAGCGAGCAAAGTTGTAGTCATTGTACTTATGGAACTGTGTTTTTTTTTTTTTTTTTTTCTGGGTGGTACTTTTCTGTGTATTCTTCTTCTGTATCTTGGTGTAAATGTGGCATGAAAACGGATCCCGCTTGTGTGCCTCGGGTGTGGTGTGCTTACTTGTGAGAAGTGCCATGCATCTCATGTGCTCTTGTAATTTCCCCACTATTGTTCTGTTTTGTTTTTTTCAGACTTGTGTTATTAAAAGTGAGAACTTTTACAACACCTGGCTACGGGTTGCATTTTCCCCACATCATCCGCAAGTTTTCTCCATTTACGGTCATTCCGAAAAACACTTTTGGATTTTCTTGATCTGCTTGGTGGGTGAAGAAGTGGCTGATAAGAGTCAGTGACAACTTTTTTTTTTTTTTTCCTCCAGCGCCGCTCTTCTATTTCTTCATCTAGCGTCCCGCTGTTCACACTTGCTTCCTTACATACCAGACGATGGTAATCTGCCGCCGCTGCTGCTGCTGCTGCTGTTGTGATTTCTTTTTTTTTTTTTTTCTGACAATGTCAAGGTTGGAATGTCCAATTGTGCCGCAGGTTCTTGCTTGCCCGTAGGCGCCACTCTTGTAAACATGGGCAACCTGCAGGCTCTTCTGTCTGTGTTGGTGCTTTCCCACACAAGCCTCTCGCTCACAATTTTTATTTATTTTTTTCAACATATATATCTTTTTTTATACAAGGCTGCCACCCAGGCTGATCCAGTAGGCGAGTATTCAAGGTGCACATCCTCATTTGGATTGTTTGGCCTTGTGGAGGCTTGCGCGCTCCCGATTGTCCTTCAACTTTTCTTTAGCACTGTGACTCAATACTTCCGCAGTCCTTTTTTTTTTTCTTTTCTTTCGCCGTTAAGTTTGTCATCGGCGCTCGGCGTGTTGAATATGACGCACGTCTTTTCACGCTGCCCAAACAATTCTCGACACGGCATCGTCATCGCCATCATCACGGAGGAACGGGACAATGTTTTCTCGTTTCCTAGCAACAGACAAATGAGTTGCTGAAATCAAATGAGTTTCTTTGAATATGTTCGTCAGAACTCGAAATGATATTGAGTTCATGCTGCTATTTCAAAAACGACATGCCCGTTTATCTCCGGCTTTGTACGGTTGTACGGGTGCACGGAGTTCTCGTCACCTTTGAGTCTCAGGCCTGCCTCTTGTATACCTTTCCACCACTGGAATAGCTCGGTTGCCATGGAAACTATCATGCTTCTTTGCACACCCCAAAAATATATTTACAGAGTAAAAACCTGTCAAGGCTGTACCAAAGTCATATACAGTGGTGCCTTGAGATACCAGGTTTATTCTTGAAATGGATAGAAAAATTGTACAAAGTCAAATGTTGTATTGTATTAAAAAAAAAGATACATAGTTAAAAAGAATGTAAAGAATTTTTTTAGAGCATTGATTCAGCTCACATTGTACAATTTGTGAAATGCCACCAGGGGGCAGTATAATCCAAATATAGTGATAGTCACGAAGAAGAGTTTCTCAATTGACTCACTTAGCTACAATATCAGAAAAAAAGTGAAAGATTATATGCCTGTTTGTGTTGCTATATTTGTCTACATGGGTTGCTCCACCATTTGTGTTCAAATCTAGCAAACAGGGCCGTTCCAATCATTTGACCGTCAAAAGACCCTTTCTTTTTTACTCTCATGATACAATCTCAAGTACTCGGACACAAAAACATCTTCACGACGGTGACCTTGAAGTCAAACGGATCATGTTTCCCCTCCTAGCGTGATGCAACTCAACTTAAACATGTTGTCAGCTACTTAAAGAAGAACGACGTTAGGTTTGCCGGAGCTGAAAAAAAAGCCGAGCGAGACGACTTTGGGCGACCGTGAATGTTTATGAGGGGAACATTACTCCTCTCTGCAGGGCTTTTAGTTCCATTTCACTAGGAAACTCAAATTCCATCCTTTCTGTCTCACAATGGAAAAATGTCATCAAGAGGGAAACATTAAAAAAAAAAAAGAAACGCCACAGGAAAGCGCTTTTATCATCTTTCTGGGATTACTTTGTCCACGCCGTAAAATAGTTTTCCCAAATTGCCCGCCGCCTGTCCATCATGTTTATCAACGTGGGCCCAAATCCACGGCGAGCTAAATTTACCCTTGAGCGCTGAGACAAACAGGAAGTACGTCCAGATTAATCGTTGGCAAGTACACAGGAGAGTTATTTGCACTCCAGAGAGCATTTCTTTCTCCCCGGGAGACGTTAATGAGATCAGCAGAGTGATGGTCATGTCCAGCAAATAGACACATCCCACACCAAATCAGTCATTTCTTAGCCACGGCCGCATTCATGGCGCTCTCTCAATAAGTGATGTAGTCAACGTCATCAATCTACTTTACGCCAAAGAAGCCGGAATGTTTTTTTTGGTCGTGAGGCTTTGGTTGTCACGGTAACTCTACAATGAGAAGCGCAGGGGGGAAAAAAAACATCATTCAAATTTCCGAAAGAGAGGACAGAAAACACCCGTGCGAAGTAAACACAAGATGAGTTCGCGTCACATTTTGCGATGACAACTTTTATCGAGGGTGAATTTCTTTTGGGTTTACTCATTCACCACTCAGTCATTGATGATTTGTCTCTGTGCATTTGGCCATCCGCCTTATTTTGTGTTGCTAATTAGCTATCGGTGTTAAATGTGAAGTAGGGAGGGGGGGGGGAGTGTAAACGTGATCTTTCGCAATTCCGCCATGAGCCTCAAGTGACCTTCACACCCAAACGGCATGCAGTGCATCTCCTTTTTTAATCGTCACACATTATTAAGACATGTCACACACACACACACACACACACAGATTTGTCGAGAATATGATCTAGCTGCAGTCAGAAACGGGATAGCATAGCAGTCCTACACAGTTGATGATTATTGGACGTGACCAAAGGCGAGATATATTGCACTTTTGTACCTAGTGCAGTCCCATCGAGTCCATTTGGGAAACAATCAAACAGTGAACATTAACTGTACATTTTTTTTCTCTCCGTCTCCCCCTAGCTGCTGATCTTGGTCAGCATCTTGTTGATGGCCTGCTTGACGTGCGTGGTGGAGCTGCGGCGTCTGGCCTTGCCCTGCACGGCCTTGCGCCGCCGCACTTCGCGGCACAGCTCGTGGAAGGCCTCGGCCACGGCGCCGCCCTGATCGGCGCACGCCGAGCACTCGTAGAAGGCGCAGGCCATTTCGGCGGCCAGCCGCTCGCCCTCCTCGGTGGTCACCTGCCGAGCGTGGTCCAGGTCGCGCTTGTTGCCGACCAGGACCAAGGGCACGTTCTTGGGCTTCTTGACCTCTTCCAAAAGACTCCGGAGCAGCGCCACGTCCTCGAAGCTTCCTCGGTCGGTGATGTCGTACACCACGATGAAGCCGTCGCCCCAGCGCATGTGACCTTCCCTCTGCTGGTTGTCCTCCTGAGGATGAGACACGAGGAACCGAGTTTTAGATACAAGTGACAAACATCACTTGTTTTGTTTTTTTTGGGACCAGCGGACGAGAACCTCACCTGCCCGGCCGTGTCCAGTATCTCCATGGTGACAACCTCATCGTCGATATTAGCTTGATGGCGATAGGTGGATTCTGTGTATGGCACAAACGGTGCACGTCAGGCTATCTGCTCCAATTGTAAAGCCACATCTGTGTAAACAGAAGCCCCGACGTTCCGAGATTTGCCGTTAAATAATCTCAGCTGGGGGGATTTGGAGAGTGTTTTTCTTTTTTGTGATTCTACTCTCACTTTTGTTGTCTTTAGCCGCTGTAGTGCGTCACGCAATCGGTATTGGTACAAAGACAATCATTTCCGCTTAATCCTTTATTTTTTAAATTTATTTTTTTTAAGGTTCATACAGAGAATAGCAAGTTGGCTGGCTTGTTTTCGGGTCTGGCCGTACGATGGGAGGTTGAGCGAGTTCAGCGGAAAGTTTCATTAGCAGTTAACACGGCAACATTATTTCGGAGTACTGGCGGCGAAGGCACTTCCATAAAATGCTATAATCGTCCAGGCCGCCCGTTTAATGATGATGATGTTACTCGCTTGCTCGCAGCACTCAACACGCGGCGATTAACTGACAAGCATGTTTGGACAACCTCCAAAGTGCTCTTATTGCCATGACGCTCCTCCAACTTGTCTTGTGGGTAGTAACCAAGGAAGCACTTAAAAGTCTACGCTGGAGTGACTTCAGTCGACACGTCAGCTGGAAAATTCCGACGTGAGATTGACAATGAACCTTTATTTGATTTCCCTTCTCATAGCCATCTCTTACCGAGGGTCGGGTCGTACTCCCAGATGAAGCGTCGAGTTAAAAACCTCACCACCAACGCTGCAACAAAAAAAACGACAGGTAGGACATTAGATATCGGAGATGTTAACACAATCTATAATCATACCAATTGAAAATCAATTCCTTTTATGATATCCCTCGGTAGTGCTCGCACAACATCAGGCATGCACTCTCCCCGCAGGAGCCGTCATGTGCCTGAGAGACTCCTAAAGAACCCCGAGAGGTCCACTTGACTCCACGTATCCAGGTATGTTTGTTGAGGCGGGGGGGTGGGGGGGGGCTGAAAAAGAGCCATTAGGAGCCGGGCCTCTCTTTTCAACTAGCCAAAAGGGAGCAGTTGCAAAAAAAAAAAAAAAGGCTCTTTGTTGGCCAGAGTGCCTTTGCCACGTTTCATTACACTCGTATGGAGCTGCTCGTACTCTCAATTTGTCATTTTTGCCGGCAGGGAGGGGCTGCGGAAAGATGGGCCCCCCCGGAACCTCTCGAAACCTTTCTCGAGGGTTCGACGATCCCTATTAAAAAACAACACCGTCATTCCACGTGGGGTCTCATTAGCAGGTGTGCCTAATATTATGGCTGGCGCGCGTGTGTTCCACTGGCCTGGATTCCAGCGAGGCAGAACAAGCTTCGGCTCCTCATTAGACGTAACGTGAGCTCCCCCCCCCTCCCCTCCCGCGGGAATAAATGTATAGACGCGGAAAAGAGGAGCCTTTGTTAATATGAACGTGGTGGCCCAGATTTCCGAAAGGATCGCGCCGGGGTAACAAGTGCACGCTATCGCTAGTCTGATCCCATCACAAGAAAGCACTTCAATGAACGCCACCGCCAATCAACTAAACATCCTTTGTCATCCTTTAAATGCACATTATCCACGGCGCAACCATCGTAGCGATGCCGAATTGCTCGGGCTCGCCGACGCCGACAAATCATGCGCAAAAACAGGAGGTCGTGCCCCTGGCTCGCTTTGCCAGACTACCTCAAATATAGAAAATGGTCGGGAGATGGAGTAAGACGGCCTCGCCGATCAGATAGTCCCGACTTGTGTTTTTTCCCCTTCCAAACAAAAGAGTAAAAAGTGACCCGAGCAACGTGCAATACACAAGACTACAGTAAACATGTCATCGCCGTTGAGTGATGACGGCGCCGTCTGAACAAAATGTACTGCTCCTTTCAAGTCGGCTCTTGGGAGAACACGCCGGCCCGTATTCAATTTTGAAGAAAAGGACAAATAGCCATGACAAAAGTTGAGCGACGATGTATTTGTGGGGTTTTTTTTGGGGTCATAAACCTCTGGCGGAGCTGGGGGGTGGCGGGTGGGGGGCATTGCCTCCCCTTAAATATGCTAGGGGCATATTTTTTTGGTTTGTTTTGCAGACCCCCCCTCAGTGTCAGTGTCATCAAGTGAAAAAGTACTCACGACACCCTGCAAAAAGCTTTACGGGAAAGGTCTCGCTAAAAGGTTGATGAGCCAATTAGCTGTGTCAGCCATTTTGACTATTAGCAGTTTGGCTTTTTCCAACCAATATGAGACCACAAAGCAGAGTGCAGCCCACTAATTGATTCAGTCATGTCAAACCAGGCATGGAATTTCACTGCACGCAGCCTTGACAAAACGTTATTTCTTACTTTTTCACATGATTCTACTTTTGGTGACCGGGATTTGACTTTGCCTAACTTTCACAACAATTGGCTTTATGTCCCGCTTTTTTTTTTTTTTTTTCCTCTCAGTACGACTAGGTTGTGCCTTTATGGCAGATAATAGAACGTAAAATCAGAGCTTCGCCGGCGGCGCACAATAAGCAAGGTCTCGGGAGGGCGCCGCAAAATGGGACACCGGAGTCCTTATTGATTGCACACACAGAAAAAAAAGAGCAATAAACAGAGCTCACATTCCGGAGGTTAGACCAGGGAGGGCGTTTGGATTATATGTCGCATTTGTTTTGTTTGATTCCAACAATAGCACGGCAGCATCATTCAATAGGAGTCAAGCGCCACACCTTAAATCCCGATCAATCGCCGACGTCATCCTTCCACCGCCAGCGTGGCCAGAGCACAATGTGCTAAGGTTGAGGACTGTCGGAGCTTTGTGCTAAAAATAATTCCGCTCCTGAAGCCCACCTACTGGTTGACATCGTCATTATGTTGCATAGATGCGTGCGTGGAGAACAAGCGACCTGGGGGAGTCATTTTAGAAGGTTTTTTATTTTTTTTGGGGAAAAAAAAAAAGCTTTAAGTGTCTTTGAAAGGAAGAAATAAAAATACATTGACAATTGAGAAAGAAGAATTTGAGATTTACAACAGTTTGAGTGCTTTCACTACTGTGCGCAGATGTTAAATAATCCTTTGCTCTGATGCAAATATGCAACACAAAGGTTTCCATGGCAACCAAGTGCGGGATTTGCTAGCTCTGTCAAATTATCTCCAGAGACGAGTCCTTTTTTCCTACAGGTGTGATGACTGGCCTTTTTTTTTTTTTTTTTCACAGCAGGGTGAAAATGACTGTAAATGTTTTTGTCTTTTTCCTCAAGTTCACCGAGGTCTTACGCAAGCCAATGGCGTTGACTTCGCATGCAAAGGCGGCAGACTCTGAAAGCCACTCGGGATTGTTTCCAAATTTCTTATCTGGGGAAAGTAAAAACCGCCGCGATGGCTTGATAAGACTGCCGGAGGAATGTTATGATGAAGGCAAAAGAACACGCAGATGCTGCGACCGGCCGGGACTGTCCTGGAGCTAATGGCCTCATGGCTGTGAAGATCCAATCAGTGAATTGATTACTGTGCCCTGATGTCATTTCCTGTAGCAGGAGTTTGATTGATTGTGTTCCCTGACAGTAAATGAACATCCTCATTTGCATTTTTTTTGTGCCCACTAGTCCCCGGCGAATAGGAAAGTAGTAATTCATGCCAAGGAATGTCAAAGCTATGTTTAGCCTGGGTCGTTAGGGAGAGTTGGCCACAGTTATGAAGAATAATATCCCTGGTTTTCACAATTTGCTTTTTTTTTTTTTATTGCCGATCTTGCAATTAAGTCATCTGTTAGCACTTCTTTTTTTTTTTTTTTTTTAGAGCGGCGCTGTGAGATGAAAGGGAAGAAATAAAAAGTATGATTCAGACGTTTTGAACCACATCATGCTTGGATTAACGCGCTTTCTTGTCTGTGTCCAGATTTTCCTGGCGCTTTCGCACGGACCGCCTGCTTGCCCCCTTGATGACTTGATCGGCGGATGGTGGCAAATTCACAGGTTTGGCACTTTTGTTTTTGTTCTGCTGTCTGGCTTTCGGACAAGCGAGCAAGGAGGGGAGGGGCGAGGGAGGGAGGGTTACACGAGATGTTTCACAAGCCTGGTAACACTCGCTCACGCTAGGAAATGTATTTGGTCAAAAGTGCTTTTATTAAAACGCACACCTCCGTTTTGTTTTTACAGCAGACGGAGATTACATCAGGTGAGGATATCTTATCCCGCTGTGACTTTATTGGTAATGCGATCGCTTTATATCGTACGTTATTAAGTCCGGACTGACGCAAGTCAAAGCTGTGAGAAGAAAAAAAAAAATGTTTTCAAAAGTTTGATGACCCGCTGACCCAGTACAAACAGACGCTCGGATTCCAAGGTAAACTCGGCTTTTGGTTTCATCGCCATCTCCAATAATCGCAAATCAGACAAATGTTGGCGGCTTTGAAGAGGTTTTCGGTCAGACCGCCAAGATTCCTTCGCTCGGGTCATAAACAATGAGCACCAACAAGACAGAACTTTTATGCATGTTTGAATGGAAATCTGCCAGTATAATAATGTGGATGTTCGATTATTATTTTTTTTTTTTCGTGTACAATCAGCATATCTGGCGTGACGTAGTTTGTTTACATTTCTCCTGTCAATAGATGAATATTGATGACGTAATTGACGGGGCAAATCTTAGTCGCCACCGAAACACGTCTCTAGAAATGAATATTAAAAAGACAAAGTCGAGTTGTGTCAACGCGGAGCGGACAATGTCTGACTAAGCAGCTGCACATCGTCAGAGGAGCCACACTTGAGTTGACGCCGATTGGTGGCGGGTGTCTCGGCGGGGGTCCGAACATCACGGACTTGAAATTTGCTCTGCTAATATTTCAGATTTTTTTTTTGGTGTGCATGTTTACAGGTAGCGGCACTTTATGAGCATTTTAGGCTCCCCGCTAAGATAAGAGCTTGCTATATTTAGACGGGATGCGCTCATTGTTGTCGCCATCACCGAGGCTACACGGCGCTTCACACCTGACACCCGTCGACGCCATCCTTCTGCCATTTTGGCTCGAAAAAAAACAAAAACAAAAGACAAGCACACGCTCGATGACGCACCACGTCCGTGCAGAGAAAAGGGCTCTTGATGAGAGCGTCGATTTTTCCCTTCGGGATGAGGCTGCAAAGCAATCAGCGGCTTCATTTACATCGGATATGCCAAATGACGTCCCAGCTGCGATTTTGCTAACGAACCCCGTCGGAATTTTGACGTCGGGATTAATAATGCTGACCGAAAATATTTGCGATCTTGAGAGCTAGTTAAACATGTAAATAAATAGTGCGTGCCCTTGAAAGTGAGCCAAACCAGTAGGGGGCAGCATTTACACAATTGTAGTCACAGGTAGCCTACCTGACTTGCCCACCCCTGCTCGGCCTAAGACGGCGAGTTTCACCTCCGGACTTTTCGCCATGACGTGGAGCTCGGCGAGCCAATCAGCAAGCTCTCAAGTCAGCCGGCCATCTCCTGCTCCATTTGGGAGTAAACGCCGTCCTGCGGGCAAAGAGCAATTCCGTCACGTGTTTCAATATAGAAAAAAAAAAAAAGAGAAGAAGAGAATCCTGATTGGAAGCCGTAAAAATAGTCTCGATGCCCGAGAGGTGTTGTTAAACTTCTCGCTGGCTGGCGTTAAGGGAGGGGCAAACCTCCAAGGGACACGCACACACACACACTCAGGGGAGCTTCTGTAATCATTTCCTTATTATGCTGGCACACACATGCCCATAAATGGCGGCCGTGCGCTCCTCTTCCTCTTTGTGGGGGTCGAGCTGACATGCCTAAGCTGTTAAAGATTGATTAGCATGATTATTAATTCCAGTGTGGGAGACACACATGGACCAGCCCCAACGTCCACTTCTTGACTGCATTCCCCGAACAAAGTGTGCCCCTCAAGGCTGTCTGCGAATTGGAATGCGGTCATTAATTAAATTATTAATTAAGTTTCCCCACCGAAATAAATTGGCACGCGCCATTCGTATAATCAGACCAGGCTGAGCCATTGATTTTTTTTTTTTTTTTCTTCTTCTTCTCAGTTTTTTTATGACTGCAGTCCGAGAGCAACTCCCACGCAGCGGCAGAGGGGAAACACCACCGAGCGAGTCTCCCTGCCAATTCCGTCTTTTTGCCATTCGCACCGTCCGCCCACTCCGACTACTGCGTTGTTGATACAAGAGACGCTTGTGGAAACAATAGCCAAGATTGATAGCGCTTTAGCAAAATATTATTGTCGCTTAAAGAGTCAGCAAATGTTTCCAGAACAAGTTGATTGAGAGGCCCCTTAAAGTGACAAACGGGCGTCCTCGACTCTTTGTCTCGCCACTTGTTTCCCCGTTCTCAAACCGCCTTTGATTAACACACTCGAGTTCTGGGAAACAAAAGGAGAGTCATTCCATCGCCGTTGCTTGCTAAACTTTCAATTTGGTCATAATGAGATGAGAGGTCACGTAACCAAATGATGGGGAGTCTTCAATTAGCGTTCCTCTTTTATCCACGGGCGGAGCTCCTCCCTTTTAAATTGTTCTGTCAAACTTTAGCTTCTGTGTTCTTTTTTTTTTTTTCTCTCTCCAGCCCGGGTGCCCGTTTGTCTTTTCGGTGCCCTGAGAAAGGAGTCGGGGCGGTGCTGAGGTCGGAGGAGATTACAGAGTGCCGACTTCCAAACCACGGGAGGAGACCCGCTGCAGCGCATTGCTATAGAAAGACGGCCGACCGCAGGCCTGTCATCAAAATGCGCACTGGCGTAGTGACGGCAAACGTGGACAACAGCGTGAAAAATGTCCACCCAAGCGGAAGTTTCACACGGGGCCATTCTCCGGTCCAATAACAGCTTGTTAACTTATCAAGCCTTCATTTCCTTTTCCCAACGACCCCGCCGGTGCAACAACATGGCTATCGAACGCGGATTTGGCAAGAGAGATGCGCAGGGTGACCCCGAAGTCCAGCGGGAGGCGGAGCATTATGTAACAGCCAGGGACGCTTGTGAATGCCAATTATGTCCTGTGACCCAAGAAGAAGAAGTTAGAGCTGCACATGCGTTCAAGATCAGCAAAGAGAATGGCTATTGTACCCACGCACGCTCCACTTGACACTTTTATAGTGAACTCGGAATTCCAACAATCCTTTCAAAGCCAAAAAAAAGAATCCATATTTCTTCAGTGCCGGGACTCCCGAGCAAAGCAGATGAGAGCAGTTAGAGCCCGATGGAAAAGTGTTGGTCTTTTTTTTTTTTTTTTTTCCCCCCAAGCCCCGATTGACATCAACGCCCAAGCGAAGGACTCACCAATGACGGCTGCGGCCGGCGATGATTCCCCAGAGAAGAGGAACAGGGCAGGAGATGAAGGGGATAAATCAAAGTACGCCTCCGGTTGGATGTGGACAGCCGGATGCGACGACTGGATGGAGAGAAGGATGGATGCAAGGCACGGAAGGGCGGACAGACGGAGGGAGGGAGGATGAACAGCAGCTCCCTCGCTGCTGTGAATGAAGCTCGAGCGGGCGGCCAGCGGTAATATAACACGCGGAGTTCCCAACAGTGACGATGAGCTCTGCATGCCCCTGCAGTAACATCAAAACACTGCCGACAGCGACATCTAGTGGAAGCTTTCGACGACACAGGGGAAAACCCGCCTTAAAAAAAAAAAATGACATGTTGGTGTTGTGCTATTGCTAACCACAAGAGGGCAGCGGTTTGCTCTTATTAAATATGGAGTAAGCCAAAAGTTGATACGTGAAACATTAATTAATAAGACATTTATTTAAAAGTTACTTTTTTTAAATTCCATCTTTGATTAATATTGATTTTTTTAAATTAATGCCACTTATTGAACTGTTTATTTATATTTATTTAAGGCATTAAAGTGTCATCCTTGAATATTCTATTTTGAATGCACTGGTTTACTGTGGTGCATGCATTTCTTATCTGTCTGTCTGTCTGTTCTTTTCTAGGACAGTTTGGTGCCCTTGAAGATCAGCAACCGTACCGGAAAGAGTCGAGATGTTTGACGCCCAGAATGCGTGCTCCCTCCCACTTCAGACACTTCTCCTCTGTGCGCTCTTGACGCAGCACTCCAGAGCGACCGACTGAGAGCCATGCGAGGCTTCCAGCTGACACCACAACGAGAAGATGCCGCCGCCGCTGCTGTCCATCCCTCTCATTTGTCTTCTCTGGGCACAATTAGGTCAGCGCCTGTTGACAACAGCTGCAAACTTCACGGTGGATGGGGACATCCGCCACTTTGTGGCCACACCTGACGCCGTTTATGTGGCCACGGAGGAGAAACTGTACCAGCTGAGCCGCGACTTGAGTCCGCTCCACACGGTCAAGCAGACGGGCATCAGCACGGGACAAAGTGACAAGGCTCGGTTTTCCAGAGTGGACGGCGATTCGTGGAACGAGACATTCAGCGTTAACGTGCTGCTCCCTTTTGTGGAGAACGGAACCCTCGTCAGCTGCGGCGTGACCGACAGCTTGTGCGGCTACTGCGAGCTGCTGGCCTTGGCCGACATCTCCTCGGTGCTCCACAGCGAGCACATCCTGGTGGGGCCCTCCTTGCGCAGCAGCAGCAACTCGGTGGCCTTCCTGGTGGCCGTCCCGAGGTCCTTCTACATCATGACGGCCGTCCAGCAGCGCCAAGGCGATTCCTGTGACGTTTTAAGGGAGGAGGCCGTGTACCTCCACAACACCGACAACAAACTCGACGTCGGCATCTTCTCCATCTCCGGTCACGGCACCCACTCTCTCTTTAAAAGCGTCGGCGATGTGGACTTTGTGGACGGATTTCAGATTAGTTCCGTCATTTATCTGTTTGCCAACGTGCTTTCCGGCAACGTCGACAGAGTCCGGCTCATCTGGCTGAAGGCCCAGGAAAAGAAAACTGACACCATGAAATCGCTGCGCGGCGCCGTGCTACTTGTCCCCGGGAAGAAGGGCGCCAGACTGCTGGCCTCCTCGGCGGTCCCGTCCGAAGCGCCCCTCACACTGTGGGCGGGCGTGTTCCATGTGGACGGAGATCCGAGCGACACCTTGTTGCTTCTCTTTGACATCACTCCCGATCTCAAGATACCGGCAAATAAAGACCCGGATTTCTGCAGCGCCGTGACATGCGTCAAGCCCAACCCTCAGGTTAGTCGGCCACCTCTTCGGTGACGCCTCGGCCTTTTTGTGTAACGTGATTGTGCTGCTCAGCTCAAGGAGCTGCAGCCACTGAAGGTGCTCTTCAAGCAGCCCTCCATGACCTCCGTTCTGGCCACGACACAAGGGGCCTGGATGGCCTTCTTTGTTGGGACTGCAAATGGACAGCTCATTAAGGTGAGCTATTAAAAAAAAAAAAAAAATAGGACTAAGATAACTCAACCAAAAAATTAAATAGAGTCGACCGGAGGTGAACACATCGCTCATAATTCCCTCCAGCAGTTCCAAGAAATAAAAATTAGCGCTGGCCACGTCAAATTTAGTACAACCGTAACATCCGGGACACAGTTTCATTTAAAGAAGCGTTACCCAACGCTTGCACGCTTGCCTCATGTCGAGGAAGGAAGTGAATCAAGCGATACTTGACAGAAAATCTCAAAGACCCGCAACAGTGGGTCATGCGCCAGCCACACGTTCCGAACATCATGTCACAGATGTTATTTATGCCGGGACCATTTTCCTTCTCTCTCCATAACTCGTGGCTTAACAGCCCATTTGTCACACTCAGCTGTGGTAAATGCACGCTTCTCCTTTTCAGTTCAACGTGGACAAAAACCATCGCAGCACTTGTCCAACGTT
This sequence comes from Syngnathus leptorhynchus, assembly GCF_054491065.1. Lineage (NCBI taxonomy): Eukaryota > Metazoa > Chordata > Actinopteri > Syngnathiformes > Syngnathidae > Syngnathus > Syngnathus leptorhynchus. Next base: position 5,442,702 of record NC_141215.1, read on the forward strand.
GCTTTACCGGACCGCCGACGACCGCAAAGTATTTCCCGCCATGTACCTGGAAGTGGACGGTAAACAAGTGTACGCGGCTTTTAGTAACCAGGTGGGGTGTCCGGTCGGTCGCTTCGTAACGCCTGGAGTGGGCGTTAAGGTCACGGCTGAAGGTCGTCCCGCAGGTGCGCCGCGTGTCCGTGTCCAAGTGCGACACCCACAAAACGCTGGACGAATGCTGGTCGGCGCAGGATCCCGTCTGTGTCTGGTGTTGGCTCAAAAACAGGTTGGACAGCAGCGTCATCTACTCAATGATGATGATTAACTTTTTTTTTTTTTATCTAAGTTGCACGTTCAAAAGTGATTGCCGCGACTCCGACTGGTTGTCCTTCCCCAATGATTACCAAAAGAGGAAAATTTCCTACACTGTGACCCGGCAAAGCGACGCTCAGGTGTGTCATCAAACCTTTTTTTTTTTTTCTTTTTCTTTTTCTTTTTCCTAACGCACCATCACCGCCTTCAGATCCGCTTGGACATCCGCACGCACGTGAGCACGGCCGAAAACACCAGCGCCATCTTTGCCTGTCAGTTCTCTGCAAGTTCTGGCGAGCTTTGCAGCCGGGACGGCCCCTCCCCCATCTTCCCGCAGTGCACTTGCATCTTCTCCAACACCACGCTGCCTCCCGGCCGAGGTTGGCCAATCGACGGCGTGGTGTAACCTACAGATTGATTGACCTCCTTGAAATGCGCAGGGTTGAGCGTGGCGGTGAAATTCCGACTGGGCTCGATGGATTTTTGTGAACGGATAACGCTGATGACCTGCCCCGACGTGAAGGGCTCGACTCCCGCCGCTTTGTGAGTCCACGCAAGCCCGTGTTGCCAAGATCCTCTTTGTCTCAATGTGTTTTCTTATCAGGTGCCGGAGATGTTTTGAGCTCGGGTGCAGCTGGAGCAACGGCAGCTGTTCCTGGGCTACCGCAGGAGAAATGAATGCAAGCGTGTCCGTCGTTAAATTCACGCACCATAAGTGAGAAACATATTTGGATTATTATGATTTTTTTTTTTAACAGGACCAAGTTTGCCAAGCAATCCAATCGCCAATGGACCTTCCGGTAAGACTCCCGCTGTTATCTGCCGTTGACATTTCAAGGCCAAAGTAACAATGTGTGCGCTTCCGCTTAGAAGCCGGAGATCTCCTCCGTCAGCCCCAATGTTGTGTCTTTCTACGGCCACAACCGGGCCGTTATGTCGGGCCGCAACCTCGCCGCCGTCACCCACGTGAGGATCCACGCCAACATGGACTGCGTGCCACGAGAGTGAGTTTTTTTTTTGGAGCCGCCGCTATCAAGTGGAGCCCATTTCCATTTTGGACTCCTGGTCCGCAGGTCTTTCGTGTGGAACAACACCGGCGTGACTCTGATGTTCCACATTCCCGCCAGCCAAGGCAAAGGAACGGTCGCCCTGTGCGCCGTCCTCCCGGATGACGGTTGCCATGGCAACGGCACGCTCACCTACACCTCATTGCCGTCCTGCACCGCCGTGACGCCCAACCGCACCTGGAGCAGGTAAGCGTCCGTTTTGTCGAGGAGGCTCCGTGACAACTCGGGTTTAATGAAGACGCTATTTTCGGAAGCGCTGCCGAAATGGCTAGCGACACTCTGCTGTGATAAGTCAGCTGTTACTTCCGTTCTGCGTTGCGAAAGTGTCACTTTCAAGATGTGTCGACTGGCTGCCTTTTTTTTTTTTTTTTTTTTTTGGGGTTTCAAAAGCAGATGAGCTCAATATTGATGTTCTCTGTGCTGTGCAGTGGAAAGAGGAGGATCACGCTGGTGGGATCCAACCTTGAAGGTGTGGAAGGCGTTATGCACAGTAACACCCGACAGGAAGTCACCCTTCCCACCGACAGAAGCTCCCGTGTGAGGGCACACGCGCATTTTGTGTTGACTCAGCATGATGCAACTACCTGAAAGCAGCATGTTGAAATAATGCTATTCCCCCCCCCCCCCCCCCCCCCCCCTCCTCCTCCTCCTTAAATCTTAACTCATTCACTAACGTCAACGTTTTTTTGTTTTTTGCAGAATCTGACTTACAGGACACCCGCAGCTGAGGGCGCTCGGACGGGTTTGCCCAGCCGTCTGGCTCTCAAAGTCGCCAATGAAACACTGTCCTGCCCGCAGTTTATCATCTACTATCCCGACCCCCACTTTACAAGCTTCACCTCCACAAGGACCGGAGAAGATGTTCGCGTCACCATACAGGTGCGTCTTAGTTTTCAGCACCATCGTGGCCGTACGACGTCATTTTTTTCCATTGCAGAAAACGTCCGATGAGCTGGAGATGAGCCTAAAGGATGTGACGGCCGTGGGGGTCCACGAGGGGAAAGACTACCCCTGCGTCATGGAGGCCAAAGACACCGACAACCATACGGACTTTTTCATCTGTGAAATTCAAAACGTGCCCGATGTGAATTTCCGTCAGTTGAAGGTGAATATTCAAATGTGGTGAGCCTTTTCTTCTCACACATCGACGGATTTGTTTTCCGCCCGCAGGTTTTATACGGCGATCAGATAGTCACGCTGCAGAACACGTCCCATCTTCTCACCCTCATGCTGCTCGTCCTTCTCCTGATACCTTTCATCATCCTCGGTCGGGCACGGCGAAAGAAAACCAGCCGCTCGGGTCGGAATATTGATTTGGTTCGTTTTCCATCTTTCAGTGGTGGTGATGGTTTACCGGCGCCAGCAAAAGCAGTTGACGATGAAGATGAACAAGCGCGTGGAAAACCTGGAACTTGACATCAGGAACGACATCAGACAAGGTGGACCCGAGCTCATCTGAGTTTCTTAACGGTCGAGAACAATCACAACTGTCCCTCACAGGTTTTGTAGACATGCAGACGGAAAACGCCGACCTGATGGAGAACGTCGGCGCTATTCCTTTCCTGGACTACAAGCACTTTGCGTCCAGAATCTTTTTCCCCGAGGTGAACGGAAGCTGTCGAGAGACTCACGGGCGTGCCAAAGCTCAACCCCTCCCGTCCTGTTTTTTGCAGAACGAAGCTCTGATGGCGTCGTGTATGGGAGACGTCGGTCAGGTAAAGGTGGACACCGAATCCTCGCGTGGGCTGCGCTGTGACTCACCAGATCTGACTTTGGATCAGGTGGCCGTGAAGGTTCATCTGGACAAGGCTTGCCAGTCCTTGTCCGAGCTCATCCTGGACCAGCGCTTCCTCACGTGCATGGTGCACGCCCTGGAGGAGCAGAAGACTTTCACCATTAAAGACAAGTGGGTATTTGCTGTCCTTCCGTGTGTTTGATCTTCAGACTCCAATGGTCCACCCCCGTCCGTCGCAGGTGCGCGTTGGCCTCTCTGTTGACGGTGGCGCTCCACAGCGACCTGTCCTACCTCACGGAGGTGATGGAGGTCCTGCTGAAGGATTTAATGCAAAAGAACGCTCAGCCCAAAATGATGCTTCGCCGCACCGAGACCGTCGTGGAGAAACTTCTCACCAACTGGATGTCCATCTGCCTTTACGGCTTCTTGAGGGTCTGTTGCACGCTTTTTTTTTTTCTTTGACCTTTTTACCGACTAAAAATGTACAGCTCAATCGGTTTCTCTTTGTCGTTCCTGGCAGGAAGTGATCTTTTTTCAGTTAACGTTTCCTTCTAGATTGTGTCACTTCTCTCTCGGGTTAATTCCTCTTTGCTGAGCCGTGTCACGTCTAACCCTAACCCGTCTCCACGTTTGTGTACAGGAGAGCGTCGGCCAGCACCTGTTCCTACTGGTGAGCGCCCTCACGCAGCAGGTCGCCCGAGGACCTGTGGACTGCGTGACGGAGAAAGCTCTCTACACGCTCAGCGAGGACTGGCTGCTCTGGCAGGCGCAGGACTTCATCGCTCTGGTACAATTTTTTTTTTTTTCTCAAAGAGGAAGTAGCTAGAAAGAAAGGAAACTAAAAAAAAAAACTAAAAAAAAAACAGTCAAGTCTTATCTGTGCGCGTGCAGAGGCTGAAGGTGTTATTTGCGGTGGGCAATGACGGCGAGGTGAGCGAGCCCCTGGAGGTGCTCGCCCTCAACTGTGATACGGTGGAGCAGGTCAAAGAGAAAATCCTCACCACCTTCAAGGCCAAGTTTGGCTTCCCTTACAACGGCCCGCGCACGAGCATTTCCATTGGTAGGCGTCCCCACGATAACACAAGATGGACAACAACAACAAAAATGACGCCGTCTCCGTACCGCAGAGTTTGAAAGGAACGGAATCTTCGTCGCGCTCGACGAAGTGGACGCAAGCTCGGAGGTTCTCGGCGAGGTGACCATGCTCAACACGCTCCAGCACTACAAGGTGATCCATCCATCGTTGTTTACAATCGGAGTGGTTGTATTTTTTTTTCCAATTTCTTTTCTTGTTTTGGTGTGGAGGTTCCAGACGGAGCTACAATCAAGGTGCTTTCAAGAAAAAATCCTTCAGTGAGCCCGCAGAGTAGCCTGAAAGGTGAGCTGAAAGCATCAAGTGTGCATCCAAAATGCTCATCTGATCCACAATCTTTTTTTTTTCTTCCAGATGATCAAGACTTCTCAGGCAAATACTTCCACTTGGTAAGATTGTGACATCACGCGCATCACGGGTGGCACTAACAGACACGAGCGTCCCTGCAGATTGACCCCGATGTGGACCAGGACCGAGGGAAGAGTCCGGAGAGGAAGAAGTTAAAACTGAAGGAGGTGCACCTCACCAAACTGCTTTCCACCAAGGTGCAACAATGTTTCTTCAAAGTTAGTCTCTTTCTTTTTTTTTTTCTGCACAGGAAATCACACCGTGCGTCTGTGTCTTGAAAGGTGGCCGTGCATTCATTTGTGGAGAACTTGTTCAGGTCTATTTGGGGGCTGCCTAACTCCAGAGCGCCACTAGCCGTCAAATACTTTTTTGACTTCTTGGACAGTCAAGCAGACAACATGAAGATCCCCGATCCAGATGTGCTGCACATTTGGAAGACCAACAGGTTTGGAATTATTTGGGGCGGAATAGTCGTTAAACTATTGGCGGGCCAAATATAATTAGTTAGTAAAGGCTAACCTGATTTTTTTTTTTTTTTTTAAACATCTTTGCTCACTTTTCATTTGCAGTTTGCCTCTGCGCTTCTGGGTGAACATCCTGAAGAACCCCCAGTTCGTCTTCGACATGGACAAAAGTCCCCACTTGGACGGCTGCTTGTCCGTCACGGCTCAGGCCTTCATGGACTCCTTCTCCCTCAGCAACACGCAGCTGGGCAAGGTAAACAACCGCCCCCCCCGGCGCCCCACCGCCGCCTTTGCCAAGACTCTTTCTCCTTGGCAGCACGCGCCGACCAACAAGCTGCTGTACGCCAAAGACATCCCCAAGTTTAAGCAGGAAGTGAAAGCTTACTACCGGCAGGTCCGAGAGCAGCCGCCCATCTCTCGCGCTGAGTTCTACAATTTCCTGCAGGAGGAGTCAAAGGTGACCGAACAAACCAAAAAGAAAACACATCGAGTGTTTTCACACAATGCCCGCTTTTATTTTCAGAAACACGAGAATGAGTTCAATGAAGGAGCGGCCCTCAAGGAGCTCTACAAGACCATCCAGCGATACTTGTCCGAGGTTAGTGAAGTCGTTATTGCTGCCGTACTAGTTATAGATTTGACATCGACTTTCGGCAAGATCGTTGGAGGTCACTGGCGGAGCGCTTTGTGGATCTGCTTTGGAAATCTTTATGAAACGCTTTGCAGAACAGGATAGACGTGCAGAAGATTGTCTGACACTCTCCCACGCACATACACACACAGATTGTAGCCAAACTGGAAGAGGACGGGGTCTCTGGTGAGGTGAAGAGGCAACTCCAAAGGGTGAAGGACACCTTTGATGAACTGAAGAGCTGTTCTTGGACCTCGAGCGACCAAAAATCGGATGGACAAAACAAATAATTATTTTCTACCTTCCCATCTCCAGCGCTTATTTGACCCCGCCCCTAATCTCCCACCGCACGGGATATCCGGTCCGAACTCTGCGAACCGTTGACCACAGGGGAGGAGGGTGGACCCCAGTCCACCACACACACACACACACACACACACACACACACACACACACACACTTCCCAAAGTGGGCCGTGAGAGCCAGGTCCGACCCCAGAGGTGCAGGCACTCGTGTGATGCATGCACGCGGCAGCGAGAGAACAATGAGGGCTTCTAATCTTCGTTTGTCGTAAGAAACTTGATGTTACGCCTGCATGTGTCATATCAACTTATTGTTTGTGAAGTGATTTCATTTGCAAAGGTAAAATAAAAAAACAAAGTTTGTCAAGTGTCTTGGAATTGAAACGTTTTATTAAGATGAGCAAAGCTCATACCTGTGGCCTGTTTTTAGGTACACCTCGTGACGTCACAAAGAAACCAGCCAATCAGGAGGTAGGGGTGTTCTTTTCAGCTTTGACCATTTTCTTTCCCTAATGAAGTGGCCTGTTATTAGCCTGAAAATGGCAGTGTACCTAATGGAGTGTCCGAGTGACAAATTACATACCAAGAAATCAGTGTGACTTCTGCGTCATCACAAATTTACAGGTGTGTTCGTACCTCCGAACCCCTGAGACCGACCCACCGAATCCCTAAGGGTTCGGTCGGACCGAACCCAGGTTAAGAACCACAGATGTAAACGTATAGTCAGCGAAGCAACCTTTTCCACAGTAGTCACCATAACAGGTGACCACTTGATGGCGCCAGGGTGCCAAGCGCCGATAGACGAGCAGGCGAAGAAGAATATTTGAATTGGCGTTTGTGACGTCAGGTCTTTAGATAAATTGAAGACAGGTGTGCTCAAGAGGAGTTATCAAATGGAGGTGCCACCGAGCGCGCTGCGGGCAGTTTCTCAGGTAAGCTAGCAAGTGTTTGTCGTTTCTTGCCGTTTCTCACGACGGACGCCACGTTTGTTTGTTGCAGCATTTTCCCGCTCAAGGGGAGTTATCGAATGCAGGCGCCACCGACCGCGCGGCATTTTCTCAGGTAAGCGAGCGAGCGAGCGAGCAAATGTTTGTCGGACGTTTCTCACGACGGACGCCATGTTTGTTCGTTGCAGGATTTTTCCCGCCCAAGGCACCACCGACCGCGCGGCATTTTCTCTGGTAAGCGAGCGAGCAAATGTTTGTCGGGCGTTTCTCACGACGGACGCCATGTTTGTTCGTTGCAGGATTTTCACACTCGCCACGGCGACTGTAGGCGTCGACGTTAACTGGCGGCCGCAAGGAGAGTTTTCGAATATGGGCAAAAAAATTTGTAGTTGCCTTTTCTCACGAGACTTTTTTTATTGTGTTTGTTGCAGGATTGTCGCACTCTCGTGACTCTGCAACGTTACCGCGTCCACCGCGACGGTAGGCCTCTAGATAAATTGTAGGCCGCAGGCCATCGAGTAAATGTTTGGCGTTTCTTACGATGCCTTTGACTAATTCTTGCAGGATTTTTGCTCTCCAGATTGTTTGAGGTTTGGCCACGGCACGCCACAATCGACTTTGCGTCGCGTCGTTGCGCGCTTCGGTCGTTTTGCCGCTACAGTTTCACATGTCTTTTGCGTTTTTTTTATTTTTTTTTAATCGATGCTGGCCAGCATTTTTACATTAGTTTGCGTTGGTTATATATGTTCTGTTGATGTGTGTGCGCCATTTCCTTGTTATACAAACTTATGAATGTTACGTCATGTGAAAATCAGACCCTTGTGACCCAAATCTATTCCAAGATGGCGCCCGCCCACCTGCTCGCGCTCTTTACGCAACAAACATTTGCGTGCGTTATTTTCTCCCGTTTTGGACGCCGCAAACCTGGATCATCTGTCCAATGTGAGGTGAGTTGATGATACAACGAAAATACTAGATATAATTCAGATACATTTATTATAACTTACTACAATAAAGTGCTAATTATATACATTTTTTCAAATGTAAACTTCTAATTAGTATGTATAATTGTTGAAAAAATACCATGCCATTGGCACCCTATTCTATTTCTGTTGCAATAATTTGTGTTTGTCTTTTGTAGCGCGAAAAAAGGCTGCTTAGCCGGCATCCTTCTATACAAAGCAAACAGGAGGCTCTTAAGGAGCCATTTCAGTGATGTTGGGGACACTGAGGAAGAGTAGTCCTAAATCAGGTGAAAACCCGTATTTGTAAAGTTTCAGCTTTACACAATTAATGGTTGTCTGTGTCGAGTTTGAGCTTCCCAGCACACAATTCATGGCTGTCTGTTTTTGCAGGCTGCAAGAGAAGCCGAAAGGAATGCGGAAAAGTAATTCCGCATCCAAAGGCGCAATGGCCTATCCAAAGGCGCAATGGCCTATCCAAAGGCGCAATGGCCTATCCAAAGGCGCAATGGCCTATCCAAAGGCGCAATGGCCTATCCAAAGGCGCAATGGCGCCTATCCAATGGCGCAATGGCGCCTATCCAATGGCGCAATGGCGCCTATCCAAAGGCGCAATGGCGCCCATATCCAAAGGCGCAATGGCGCCCATATCCAAAGGAGCAACGCCCCCCCATATCCAAAGGCGCAACGCCCCCCCCATATCCAAAGGCGCAACGCCCCCCCCATATCCAAAGGCGCAACGCCCCCCCCATATCCAAAGGAGCAACGCCCCCCCCATATCCAAAGGAGCAACGCCCCCCCCATATCCAAAGGAGCAACGCCCCCCCCATATCCAAAGGAGCAACGCCCCCCCCATATCCAAAGGAGCAACGCCCCCCCCATATCCAAAGGAGCAACGCCCCCCCCCATATCCAAAGGAGCAACGCCCCCCCCATATCCAAAGGAGCAACGCCCCCCCCATATCCAAAGGAGCAACGCCCCCCCCATATCCAAAGGAGCAACGGCCCCCTCATATCCAAAGGAGCAACGCCCGCCCCCCCATATCCAAAGGAGCAACGCCCGCCCCCCCATATCCAAAGGAGCAACGCCCGCCCCCCCATATCCAAAGGAGCAACGCCCCCCCCCCCATATCCAAAGGAGCAACGCCCCCCCCCCCCATATCCAAAGGAGCAACGCCCGTATCAAGTCAAGAAACAAGCAGCGCACTGCAAAAGTCGACATGTGTGCAGATCATGTGCCCAGGAGGGGGCAGTGTGGTTGCCTTTGATTATTGGTGCTCATTTGGGGGAGGACGTGGTCTTGTGGATGGAAACTCTGACGTGGAGTTGAATGTCCAATTTTGTCATGACTTGTAACATTGTCTTTTTCTACCCTGCCTCTGTCGTATTACTTGCTGCATTCTTTGTTCTCTCCCCCCCCTTGGTGTAGGGCGGCGTCCCGAATGTCCAATTTTGCAATATGACTGGTTGTGACATGTTGTCATTTTCTAACCTGTGGTACTTGCTTTCTTTGTTCTCCCTTTGGTGTAGGGCGGCGTTGGAGCAAGCCAGTGACATTGTCTTTTTCTAACCTATCACTGTCGTACTTCATCTCACCCTAACCTACCACCGTGGTACTCGTATTCTTTGTTCTCCCCTCGGCGTAGGACGGCGTTGGAGCGAGCCGGTCCACGAGGAAGCAGGGGTCGCGGGTGCTCAAGCCATAAATACTTAAGCGGCGCAAAACTCATTGCATGTTTTGCCTTTTGCAGGCCGGACGGTGAAGGGGTGCGCACGGCCCGGCCAGACTCACCGAGACTCTCACCGAGACTCACCAAGAGTAGCTCGCCGCTGTGATCTACAACGGGGTGCTCTTTGAGTGTCTGACATTGTTTCTGTGTCTGTCTGCAGTTGGCGACTGCGACCCGATCAGAGGTGGACCACTTCCATCGCGCTGAAGTATCGTGCCTTGACCGAGCTCTGGGCTCTGAGAGAGACCCACTTCCCTGGAGGTGTCAACGCGTAAAATGGAGGTTTCTGTCTTTTTTTTTTTTTTAAATTCACACCAGCGGTGTCCAAACGTCAGTTTGAGGGCACCATACTGAAAGAAATTCTGAATTCTTTGACACACATTCATTAAATCAGGAAATGTTGCCATTTATATTTTGTGCTACTGCTCCAAAGTGGTGTTGTCCATTTTGAAGGTCATTCATGCGATGCGTTGATCAAGCGGCTCCTCGGCTGCCGTTTGGACACCAATGGTGACGTGCGTAAGGCTGCGCGGGTATTGGAAAACTGTCATATGGTGGTATGTTATTGACATGCACTTTAAGAAAGGAAAGATTTTTTTTTGAATGTGGCAAATGAAACAAGCTCCATGTTTTCTTGCCTCTTAACTATTTGTAATGAGTTTAGAAGATGACAAGTCATTGATGCAAGTTAATGTAAGTGATCTGACGGATCTCGTAGCGATCAAATAGTTTATTTCCGTCGAGGTTTTTGCACGACTTTGCTCAATGCAATGGTTTGGCCCAATACTGCCATAGCACAGATTTTCCAATATGTTGTGCAACCCTGATTGAGTGCAAACGCGCAGCGATAGCAAGCGACTGCGCAAGCGAAAGCAAGTGCGCAAGCAAAAGCGACCGCGCAGCGACGGCAAGCGCAAGCGACCGCGCAGCAACGGCAAGCGACCGCGCAAGCGACCGCGCAAGCGACCGCGCAAGCGACGGCAAGCGCAAGCGAAGGCAAGCGAAGGCAAGCGCAAGCGACGGCGCAGCGAAGGCAAGCGCAAGCGACGGCGCAGCGAGACCTTTGTGCTTGTGTCTTGCTAGGTGGAAGAGAAGCTGCACGAAACCAAGAGCCGGCGGACGGAGGCCACCAGACCTGGCTGATGATCGATCTCCCCAAAGGAAGCGGTCGCCATGTGATGAAGAGGAGCCTGATGCGTGACTGGCCAAGGCTGGCCAGAGGTGACGTGTCAATCGAATATACAAGAGTAGCGTACACACTTGGTTTTGAATTTGATTTCCTTATTTGTCTGCCTTTCAGCGGACGGGACGAGCGCCAGCCTGCACCGAGAGGGAACGGGGGGCAGGTAATGAGTAGGTCCGCAGAAGTCAACTGCAACCGCGTGCCACTGAGCACCGTTTGTCTCTTTATTGCAGTCGTTGCCAGGCGGAAGATGAGTCCCATCGTCCGACATCGGCCCGGAGCGGACCCGAACCTTCCTACAGATGCGGCGAGGCCAGGAGGGCAAAGTGCCCAGCCAGCGTTTAGGGGGGAGTATGACTGTTTTTTTGTCCTTTTGCGGTTTCCCCTCCCTCCCTCCCTCCCTCCCTCTCTCGTCTGTTTGAATAGGGTAACTAGCAGCACGCACGGGCAATTGGGATTGCTGTGACCCTCTAGATACGAATTGGCAAAGTAGACCCCTCCCTCCCTCCCTCCCTCCCTCCCTCCCTCTCTCTCTCTCTCTCTCGCTCTCTTTCTCCCATGCGCCCGGCAGTACCTGCATGGCCTGGTGCAGCCAGGGTGGAACGTTGCTATACCTTGCCCTTTGTGGAATAACAGGGTATAATGTATGCCTGCCTGGTTCCCAGTGTCGTCGACGGTGTCGAGGACGAGGAGATTCTCCGTGACGCCCTCCGTGACGTCACGTTTTCCTTTTTTTTCCCCCCCTCCAGGGGCCAAGCTATCTCTCTCTCCCTCCCCCCCCCCCCCCTCTCTCTCTCGCTCTCTTTCTCCCATGCGCCCGGCAGTACCTGCATGGCCTGGTGCGGCCAGGGTGGAACGTTGCTATACCTTGCCCTTTGTGGAATAACAGGGTATAATGTATGCCTGCCTGGTTCCCAGTGTCGTCGACGGTGTCGAGGACGAGGAGACTCTCCGTGACGCCCTCCGTGACGTCACGTTTTCCTTTTTTTTCCCCCCCTCCAGGGGCCAAGCTATCTCTCTCTCCCTCTTCCCCCCTCGCTCTCTCTCTCGCTCTCTTTCTCCCATGCGCCCGGCAGTACCTGCATGGCCTGGTGCAGCCAGGGTGGAACGTTGCTATACCTTGCCCTTTGTGGAATAACAGGGTATAATGTATGCCTGCCTGGTTCCCAGTGTCGTCGACGGTGTCGAGGACGAGGAGACTCTCCGTGACGCCCTCCGTGACGCCACGTTTTCCTTTTTTTTTCCCCCCTCCAGGGGCCAAGCTATCTCTCTCTCTGTCCCCCCCCCCCCCCCTCTCTCTCTCTCTCTCTCTCTGTCCCTCCCTCCCTCCCTCTTCGTGAGGGGTTAAACCTTTCATAAACCGGATCGCTCCAATGCGCGAGTTCCGTCTGAGACATGTGCCAGTGCCTCTCGTTACCTGATTTAAACTTGCTTGAGTTAAGGTCGGGGGGCGACTGCTAGTAAAAATTTTCCTCTTGCCGAAACCGTCACAATATGTCTGCCTTTCAGGATTGCCGGGGCAGCGGATCGGACCAGCGCCTGCACATAGAGGGAATGGTCCGCGAGACCAGGAGGTAGGTCATGAGTACGTCCGCAGAAGTGAAGCGACCGCATGCAACCGAGTGCCGTTTTTCTTGTTGCAGTTGTGCGAGGCGGAGGATGAGTCCAGATGTCGCATACTGGCTGGGAGGGGACCCGAACCCTCGGCGGACCTTTCGTCACACGAGATGGCGGGAGATGTGGCAAGGGCAAAGCGCCCAGCCAGCATTTAGGGAGAGTATGACTTTGTTTTTCCTTTTACGCTTTTTCTTTCTTTCCCTCCCTCCACTTTTTCACTGGGTGTGCACACTGTGTCTGCATGATGCATCTTTCTGGCTCAGCGCTGTCATGTTGCAATATTGTTGTTTTATTGTTTGTTTGTTGTTTTTTTTTAAATACAGAGTGAATTGTAAAGTTTGTACTGTAATTGTGTTGCTCAACCTGTATTGAACTGAATTGAAGTGGCCCATTTTAAACATTGGCAGAGTAAAATGACAAAATACAAAATGGAATTGTATGAGATATCATCAATGATACATCTGTCTCAAATATGCCATGTTACATATGATGTGTCAGGCTTTTTATTTTAACTGCGCAAAGAAAAGCTGTATGCATTCTAAATTGAAGACAAAAGCCAAGTCGCCTGACATATTGATGCAAGTGACAGTACTCAAGTGTAAAACCAGACTGCTTAGTAAGCAGCAAAATTCATATTTTGCTAACATTGCAACGTTGTAAAATGGCCACTGAAATGTGAAATATCCTCCATGTTTGCAATCTAAAATGTGGGCAAACACCCTTAGCTGCAAACGACCAGTGTAAGCATAAAAACAGTGTTTGTTGTAATCAAAAAGTCATCTTTGGCAAGCCTGCTTTAAAATGGCCACTGAAATCAGAAATTGAAAGGGTAAAAGCTGTTGTTTTGATTAAGGCAGAGCCCCATTTTGTTTTTGAATAGTCATGAATTATGGTGGGCATGAGTGTAAATAAAGTCAACTTTGGTGTGGTTTTGTTGGTGTAACAAAACTCAACTTTGGTGTTAGCCTTCATTCACAATGTGCTTTGGTTGATGCTGCATATCTTCAATATGAAAATAATTGCATGTAAGTAACAAGGCAAGATCTCATTTACAGTTTGACTGCAAATCTGTTCATTGTACACCCTAGGGGTTGCAATAGTAAATTGAATATATGAGTCTGGTATGTAACTACCAGGACATTGGCATTCACTCTAAAGCACAGCTGCTTATCATGGTCAGCCTTGGCACATGTAATGGGTGATACTATCCAGTTCAAAGTTAAAGGCCAAAACGCAACCTGCCTAGGTGGCACGCAAAAGTGAGGCAGATGTACTTTTAGTGCCGCCATCTTTATCAAATTAACCTTTTCGGACAGGCGAGATACATTTAAGTGCTGCCACCTAGTGGAGGCACGTTTGCCTCAACGTGTCCAGCGCTCCGTTTAACTGCAAAAATATTTCACTTTTAACTTGAAACAACGACACTATTACATATGATAGGAGCCTTAATTTGACAGCTGTTAATGCGACGCATCTTTTGTTTGTTTTGCCCAAAGCAACCTAAACAATACGTACACATAAGCACTGCCGCTATCTCGCCGATGTGCATGTGTGTACAAAGCAATGAAATGAATTTGCATGATGGACTTTTAAAACATGCTATTAACGTGCACGGGATACTGATGCAAAATGTTTGTATTTTACAGTTGAAGATTTCTCAGGATGAGCGTTGCCAGACTCGAACACGAGGCTGCGTATTACCCGTCTACGTGCCGAACCCCTCGGCCATCGGTACTTCTTACACTCAAGTTCCTACGACTCCGCATATCCTCAGCACTGCAAACCTTTGTGCCGGTAAATGACGGGATTTTTATTTTTTTTACCTCATTAAATATGTGTCAAACATACCAGCTGGTGTTTTAGAACAGTCTCGAATCGTAAAGAAAAAAGAAAAAAAACTTACTAAAGTTCTAAAATCTTATTGCCTCATATTTTATCCTGCTACGTTAGCACGTAGCATCTATAGTTCGCAGCGCAGGAAGTAACGCAGGGGGCGCAGGAAGCAACGCAAGGAGCGCAGTGAGCAGGGGGGCGCAGCGGGCGCAGCCAGCGCAGCGAGCAGGGGGAGCAGCGAGCGCAGCGAGCAGGGGGCGCAGCGAGCGCAGCGAGCAGGGGGAGCAGCGAGCGCAGCAAGCAGGGGAAGCGAACCCGGGAGCTCCGGTGTTCAAGCGCAGCGACGGAGCCGTTCGCCAAGCGTGGCCAGCTCGGCACTGACCCCGATTTTACTTCGAGTCATTCTTATCCGTATGGTAGTACGTCCCGCGCGCGTAGGGTAAGTACAAAAGAGCGAAGACGGCCACCAACTTTCAGGTCGAAATAGCCCAATGGTTAGTGACACGGTCTCTTACCGTGAACAGACCTGGTTCGATCCCAGGCGCGGCCGAAGATCATGACCTCCTTTTGTTAAGTGTGAATAGTATTGGCATATATAAGTATTTATTTATATGTAAATACAGAAGGTGGCCCCGCCCACAAGTGGGCGGAGCAATGCAGCGGGCCCCGCCCCCGGCACACAGGGAACGCCCCCCAGGCAGTGGGCGGGGCAAATCCAGTAGCCCCGCCCCCAGCACACGGGCCCCGCCCCCTCCCTTCGTTCAGGGGGCGGGGCGAGGGGCCGCGTAGCCCCGCCCCCTCCCCTTGGATAGGGGGCGGGGCGAGGGGGCCGCGTAGCCCCGCCCCCCGGAAGCCTATATAAAGACGGTAGGGGAGGGGGCGGGGCGAAGCCCCGCCCCCTCCCCTACTGTCTCTATATAGTGCAGGGGGCGGGGCGAAGCCCCGCCCCCTGCACTATATAAAGACAATAAAAAGTCTATATAGAGACAGTAGGGGAGGGGGCGGGGCGAAGCCCCGCCCCCTCCCCTACTGTCTCTATATAGGGGAGGGGGCGGGGCGAAGCCCCGCCCCCTCCCCTACTGTCTTTATATAGACTTTTATTATTGTCTCTATAAAAGCTTTTATAAAAGTCTATATAAAAGTCTTTATAAAAGTCTATATAAAGACAGTAGGGGAGGGGGCGGGGCTTCGCCCCGCCCCCTCCCCTACTGTCTTTATATAGACTTTTTATTGTCTCTATATAGGGGAGGGGGCGGGGCTTCGCCCCGCCCCCTCCCCTATATAGAGACAGTAGGGGAGGGGGCGGGGCTTCGCCCCGCCCCCTCCCCTACTGTCTCTATATAGACTTTTTATTGTCTTTATATAGTGCAGGGGGCGGGGCTTCGCCCCGCCCCCTGCACTATATAGAGACAGTAGGGGAGTGGGCGGGGCTTCGCCCCGCCCCCTCCCCTACTGTCTTTATATAGACTTTTTATTGTCTTTATATAGTGCAGGGGGCGGGGCTTCGCCCCGCCCCCTGCACTATATAGAGACAGTAGGGGAGGGGGCGGGGCTTCGCCCCGCCCCCTCCCCTACCGTCTTTATATAGGCTTCCGGGGGGCGGGGCTACGCGGCCCCCTCGCCCCGCCCCCTATCCAAGGGGAGGGGGCGGGGCTACGCGGCCCCTCGCCCCGCCCCCTGAACGAAGGGAGGGGGCGGGGCCCGTGTGCTGGGGGCGGGGCTACTGGATTTGCCCCGCCCACTGCCTGGGGGGCGTTCCCTGTGTGCCGGGGGCGGGGCCCGCTGCATTGCTCCGCCCACTTGTGGGCGGGGCCACCTTCTGTATTTACATATAAATAAATACTTATATATGCCAATACTATTCACACTTAACAAAAGGAGGTCATGATCTTCGGCCGCGCCTGGGATCGAACCAGGTCTGTTCACGGTAAGAGACCGTGTCACTAACCATTGGGCTATTTCGACCTGAAAGTTGGTGGCCGTCTTCGCTCTTTTGTACTTACCCTACGCGCGCGGGACGTACTACCATACGGATAAGAATGACTCGAAGTAAAATCGGGGTCAGTGCCGAGCTGGCCACGCTTGGCGAACGGCTCCGTCGCTGCGCTTGAACACCGGAGCTCCCGGGTTCGCTTCCCCTGCTTGCTGCGCTCGCTGCTCCCCCTGCTCGCTGCGCTCGCTGCGCCCCCTGCTCGCTGCGCTCGCTGCTCCCCCTGCTCGC
The DNA here is from genome assembly GCF_054491065.1 of Syngnathus leptorhynchus. Lineage (NCBI taxonomy): Eukaryota > Metazoa > Chordata > Actinopteri > Syngnathiformes > Syngnathidae > Syngnathus > Syngnathus leptorhynchus. The sequence goes on from NC_141215.1 coordinate 5,459,125, forward strand.
TGCGCTGGCTGCGCCCGCTGCGCCCCCCTGCTCACTGCGCTCCTTGCGTTGCTTCCTGCGCCCCCTGCGTTACTTCCTGCGCTGCGAACTATAGATGCTACGTGCTAACGTAGCAGGATAAAATATGAGGCAATAAGATTTTAGAACTTTAGTAAGTTTTTTTTCTTTTTTCTTTACGATTCGAGACTGTTCTAAAACACCAGCTGGTATGTTTGACACATATTTAATGAGGTAAAAAAAATAAAAATCCCGTCATTTACCGGCACAAAGGTTTGCAGTGCTGAGGATATGCGGAGTCGTAGGAACTTGAGTGTAAGAAGTACCGATGGCCGAGGGGTTCGGCACGTAGACGGGTAATACGCAGCCTCGTGTTCGAGTCTGGCAACGCTCATCCTGAGAAATCTTCAACTGTAAAATACAAACATTTTGCATCAGTATCCCGTGCACGTTAATAGCATGTTTTAAAAGTCCATCATGCAAATTCATTTCATTGCTTTGTACACACATGCACATCGGCGAGATAGCGGCAGTGCTTATGTGTACGTATTGTTTAGGTTGCTTTGGGCAAAACAAACAAAAGATGCGTCGCATTAACAGCTGTCAAATTAAGGCTCCTATCATATGTAATAGTGTCGTTGTTTCAAGTTAAAAGTGAAATATTTTTGCAGTTAAACGGAGCGCTGGACACGTTGAGGCAAACGTGCCTCCACTAGGTGGCAGCACTTAAATGTATCTCGCCTGTCCGAAAAGGTTAATTTGATAAAGATGGCGGCACTAAAAGTACATCTGCCTCACTTTTGCGTGCCACCTAGGCAGGTTGCGTTTTGGCCTTTAACTTTGAACTGGATAGTATCACCCATTACATGTGCCAAGGCTGACCATGATAAGCAGCTGTGCTTTAGAGTGAATGCCAATGTCCTGGTAGTTACATACCAGACTCATATATTCAATTTACTATTGCAACCCCTAGGGTGTACAATGAACAGATTTGCAGTCAAACTGTAAATGAGATCTTGCCTTGTTACTTACATGCAATTATTTTCATATTGAAGATATGCAGCATCAACCAAAGCACATTGTGAATGAAGGCTAACACCAAAGTTGAGTTTTGTTACACCAACAAAACCACACCAAAGTTGACTTTATTTACACTCATGCCCACCATAATTCATGACTATTCAAAAACAAAATGGGGCTCTGCCTTAATCAAAACAACAGCTTTTACCCTTTCAATTTCTGATTTCAGTGGCCATTTTAAAGCAGGCTTGCCAAAGATGACTTTTTGATTACAACAAACACTGTTTTTATGCTTACACTGGTCGTTTGCAGCTAAGGGTGTTTGCCCACATTTTAGATTGCAAACATGGAGGATATTTCACATTTCAGTGGCCATTTTACAACGTTGCAATGTTAGCAAAATATGAATTTTGCTGCTTACTAAGCAGTCTGGTTTTACACTTGAGTACTGTCACTTGCATCAATATGTCAGGCGACTTGGCTTTTGTCTTCAATTTAGAATGCATACAGCTTTTCTTTGCGCAGTTAAAATAAAAAGCCTGACACATCATATGTAACATGGCATATTTGAGACAGATGTATCATTGATGATATCTCATACAATTCCATTTTGTATTTTGTCATTTTACTCTGCCAATGTTTAAAATGGGCCACTTCAATTCAGTTCAATACAGGTTGAGCAACACAATTACAGTACAAACTTTACAATTCACTCTGTATTTAAAAAAAAACAACAAACAAACAATAAAACAACAATATTGCAACATGACAGCGCTGAGCCAGAAAGATGCATCATGCAGACACAGTGTGCACACCCAGTGAAAAAGTGGAGGGAGGGAAAGAAAGAAAAAGCGTAAAAGGAAAAACAAAGTCATACTCTCCCTAAATGCTGGCTGGGCGCTTTGCCCTTGCCACATCTCCCGCCATCTCGTGTGACGAAAGGTCCGCCGAGGGTTCGGGTCCCCTCCCAGCCAGTATGCGACATCTGGACTCATCCTCCGCCTCGCACAACTGCAACAAGAAAAACGGCACTCGGTTGCATGCGGTCGCTTCACTTCTGCGGACGTACTCATGACCTACCTCCTGGTCTCGCGGACCATTCCCTCTATGTGCAGGCGCTGGTCCGATCCGCTGCCCCGGCAATCCTGAAAGGCAGACATATTGTGACGGTTTCGGCAAGAGGAAAATTTTTACTAGCAGTCGCCCCCCGACCTTAACTCAAGCAAGTTTAAATCAGGTAACGAGAGGCACTGGCACATGTCTCAGACGGAACTCGCGCATTGGAGCGATCCGGTTTATGAAAGGTTTAACCCCTCACGAAGAGGGAGGGAGGGAGGGACAGAGAGAGAGAGAGAGAGAGAGGGGGGGGGGGGGGGGACAGAGAGAGAGATAGCTTGGCCCCTGGAGGGGGGAAAAAAAAAGGAAAACGTGACGTCACGGAGGGCGTCACGGAGAGTCTCCTCGTCCTCGACACCGTCGACGACACTGGGAACCAGGCAGGCATACATTATACCCTGTTATTCCACAAAGGGCAAGGTATAGCAACGTTCCACCCTGGCTGCACCAGGCCATGCAGGTACTGCCGGGCGCATGGGAGAAAGAGAGCGAGAGAGAGAGCGAGGGGGGAAGAGGGAGAGAGAGATAGCTTGGCCCCTGGAGGGGGGGAAAAAAAAGGAAAACGTGACGTCACGGAGGGCGTCACGGAGAGTCTCCTCGTCCTCGACACCGTCGACGACACTGGGAACCAGGCAGGCATACATTATACCCTGTTATTCCACAAAGGGCAAGGTATAGCAACGTTCCACCCTGGCCGCACCAGGCCATGCAGGTACTGCCGGGCGCATGGGAGAAAGAGAGCGAGAGAGAGAGGGGGGGGGGGGGGAGGGAGAGAGAGATAGCTTGGCCCCTGGAGGGGGGGAAAAAAAAGGAAAACGTGACGTCACGGAGGGCGTCACGGAGAATCTCCTCGTCCTCGACACCGTCGACGACACTGGGAACCAGGCAGGCATACATTATACCCTGTTATTCCACAAAGGGCAAGGTATAGCAACGTTCCACCCTGGCTGCACCAGGCCATGCAGGTACTGCCGGGCGCATGGGAGAAAGAGAGCGAGAGAGAGAGAGAGAGAGGGAGGGAGGGAGGGAGGGAGGGAGGGAGGGGTCTACTTTGCCAATTCGTATCTAGAGGGTCACAGCAATCCCAATTGCCCGTGCGTGCTGCTAGTTACCCTATTCAAACAGACGAGAGAGGGAGGGAGGGAGGGAGGGAGGGGAAACCGCAAAAGGACAAAAAAACAGTCATACTCCCCCCTAAACGCTGGCTGGGCACTTTGCCCTCCTGGCCTCGCCGCATCTGTAGGAAGGTTCGGGTCCGCTCCGGGCCGATGTCGGACGATGGGACTCATCTTCCGCCTGGCAACGACTGCAATAAAGAGACAAACGGTGCTCAGTGGCACGCGGTTGCAGTTGACTTCTGCGGACCTACTCATTACCTGCCCCCCGTTCCCTCTCGGTGCAGGCTGGCGCTCGTCCCGTCCGCTGAAAGGCAGACAAATAAGGAAATCAAATTCAAAACCAAGTGTGTACGCTACTCTTGTATATTCGATTGACACGTCACCTCTGGCCAGCCTTGGCCAGTCACGCATCAGGCTCCTCTTCATCACATGGCGACCGCTTCCTTTGGGGAGATCGATCATCAGCCAGGTCTGGTGGCCTCCGTCCGCCGGCTCTTGGTTTCGTGCAGCTTCTCTTCCACCTAGCAAGACACAAGCACAAAGGTCTCGCTGCGCCGTCGCTTGCGCTTGCCTTCGCTGCGCCGTCGCTTGCGCTTGCCTTCGCTTGCCTTCGCTTGCGCTTGCCGTCGCTTGCGCGGTCGCTTGCGCGGTCGCTTGCGCGGTCGCTTGCCGTTGCTGCGCGGTCGCTTGCGCTTGCCGTCGCTGCGCGGTCGCTTTTGCTTGCGCACTTGCTTTCGCTTGCGCAGTCGCTTGCTATCGCTGCGCGTTTGCACTCAATCAGGGTTGCACAACATATTGGAAAATCTGTGCTATGGCAGTATTGGGCCAAACCATTGCATTGAGCAAAGTCGTGCAAAAACCTCGACGGAAATAAACTATTTGATCGCTACGAGATCCGTCAGATCACTTACATTAACTTGCATCAATGACTTGTCATCTTCTAAACTCATTACAAATAGTTAAGAGGCAAGAAAACATGGAGCTTGTTTCATTTGCCACATTCAAAAAAAAATCTTTCCTTTCTTAAAGTGCATGTCAATAACATACCACCATATGACAGTTTTCCAATACCCGCGCAGCCTTACGCACGTCACCATTGGTGTCCAAACGGCAGCCGAGGAGCCGCTTGATCAACGCATCGCATGAATGACCTTCAAAATGGACAACACCACTTTGGAGCAGTAGCACAAAATATAAATGGCAACATTTCCTGATTTAATGAATGTGTGTCAAAGAATTCAGAATTTCTTTCAGTATGGTGCCCTCAAACTGACGTTTGGACACCGCTGGTGTGAATTTAAAAAAAAAAAAAAGACAGAAACCTCCATTTTACGCGTTGACACCTCCAGGGAAGTGGGTCTCTCTCAGAGCCCAGAGCTCGGTCAAGGCACGATACTTCAGCGCGATGGAAGTGGTCCACCTCTGATCGGGTCGCAGTCGCCAACTGCAGACAGACACAGAAACAATGTCAGACACTCAAAGAGCACCCCGTTGTAGATCACAGCGGCGAGCTACTCTTGGTGAGTCTCGGTGAGAGTCTCGGTGAGTCTGGCCGGGCCGTGCGCACCCCTTCACCGTCCGGCCTGCAAAAGGCAAAACATGCAATGAGTTTTGCGCCGCTTAAGTATTTATGGCTTGAGCACCCGCGACCCCTGCTTCCTCGTGGACCGGCTCGCTCCAACGCCGTCCTACGCCGAGGGGAGAACAAAGAATACGAGTACCACGGTGGTAGGTTAGGGTGAGATGAAGTACGACAGTGATAGGTTAGAAAAAGACAATGTCACTGGCTTGCTCCAACGCCGCCCTACACCAAAGGGAGAACAAAGAAAGCAAGTACCACAGGTTAGAAAATGACAACATGTCACAACCAGTCATATTGCAAAATTGGACATTCGGGACGCCGCCCTACACCAAGGGGGGGGAGAGAACAAAGAATGCAGCAAGTAATACGACAGAGGCAGGGTAGAAAAAGACAATGTTACAAGTCATGACAAAATTGGACATTCAACTCCACGTCAGAGTTTCCATCCACAAAACCACGTCCTCCCCCAAATGAGCACCAATAATCAAAGGCAACCACACTGCCCCCTCCTGGGCACATGATCTGCACACATGTCGACTTTTGCAGTGCGCTGCTTGTTTCTTGACTTGATACGGGCGTTGCTCCTTTGGATATGGGGGGGCGGGCGTTGCTCCTTTGGATATGGGGGGGGGGGCGTTGCTCCTTTGGATATGGGGGGGCGGGCGTTGCTCCTTTGGATATGGGGGGGCCGTTGCTCCTTTGGATATGGGGGGGCCGTTGCTCCTTTGGATATGAGGGGGCCGTTGCTCCTTTGGATATGGGGGGGGCGTTGCTCCTTTGGATATGGGGGGGGCGTTGCTCCTTTGGATATGGGGGGGGCGTTGCTCCTTTGGATATGGGGGGGGCGTTGCTCCTTTGGATATGGGGGGGGCGTTGCTCCTTTGGATATGGGGGGGGCGTTGCTCCTTTGGATATGGGGGGGGGCGTTGCTCCTTTGGATATGGGGGGGGGGGGCGTTGCTCCTTTGGATATGGGGGGGCGTTGCGCCTTTGGATATGGGGGGGCGTTGCGCCTTTGGATATGGGCGCCATGTTGCGCCTTTGGATATGGGTGCCATTGCTCCTTTGGATATGGGCGCCATGTTGCGCCTTTGGATATGGGCGCCATGTTGCGCCTTTGGATATGGGCGCCATGTTGCGCCTTTGGATATGGGCGCCATGTTGCGCCTTTGGATATGGGCGCCATGTTGCGCCTTTGGATATGGGCGCCATGTTGCGCCTTTGGATATGGGCGCCATTGCGCCTTTGGATATGGGCGCCATTGCGCCTTTGGATATGGGCGCCATTGCGCCTTTGGATATGGGCGCCATTGCGCCTTTGGATATGGGCACCATTGCGCCTTTGGATATGGGCACCATTGCGCCTTTGGATATGGGCACCATTGCGCCTTTGGATATGGGCGCCATTGCGCCTTTGGATATGGGCGCCATTGCGCCTTTGGATATGGGCGCCATTGCGCCTTTGGATATGGGCGCCATTGCGCCTTTGCATAGGCCATTGCGCCTTTGCATAGGCCATTGCGCCTTTGGATAGGCCATTGCGCCTTTGGATAGGCCATTGCGCCTTTGGATAGGCCATTGCGCCTTTGGATAGGCCATTGCGCCTTTGGATAGGCCATTGCGCCTTTGGATAGGCCATTGCGCCTTTGGATGCGGAATTACTTTTCCGCATCCCTTTCGGCTTCTCTTGCAGCCTGCAAAAACAGACAGCCATTAATTGTGTGCTGGGAAGCTCAAACTCGACACAGACGGCCATTAATTGTGTAAAGCTGAAACTTTACAAATACGGGTTTTCACCTGATTTAGGACTACTCTTCCTCAGTGTCCCCAACATCACTGAAATGGCTCCTTAAGAGCCTCCTGTTTGCTTTGTATAGAAGGATGCCGGCTAAGCAGCCTTTTTTCGCCCTACAAAAGACAAACACAAATTATTGCAACAGAAATAGAATAGGGTGCCAATGGCATGATATTTTTGCAACAATTATACATACCGAGTAGAGGTTTATGTTTGAAAAAATGTATATAATTAGCACTTTATTGTAGTAAGTTATAATAAATGTATCTGAATTATATCTAATATTTTTGTTGTATCATCATCAACTCACCTCACATTGGACAGATGATCCAGGTTTGCGGGGTCCAAAACGGGAGGAAATAACGCGAGCAAATGTTTGTTGCGTAACGAGCGCGGGCGGGCGGGCGCCATCTTGGAATAGATTTGGGTCACAACGGTCTGATTTTAACATGACGTAACATTCATAAGTTTGTATAACAAGGAAATGGCACGAACACAACAGAACCAATAAAACCAACGCAAACTAATGAAAAAATGCTGGCCAGCATTAAAAAAACAAAACCAAAAAAAACGCGAAAGATGTCAAACAGTGTGGCGGCAAAACGACCGAAGCGCGCAACGACGCGACGCAAAGTCGATTATGGCGTGCCGTGGCCAAACCTCAAACAATCAAAAATCCTGCAAGAATTAGTCAAAGGCATCGTAAGAAACGCCAAACATTTACTCGATGACCGCCTGCGGTCTACAATTTACCTTGAGGCCTACCTTCGCGGTGGACGCGGTAACGTTGCCGAGTCACGAGAGAGCGACAATCCTACAGGAAAAAAAAAAAAAAAAGGCTTATGAGAAAAGGCAACAAACACATTTTTTTGCCGTGTTCGAAAACTCTCCTTGCGGCCTCCAGTTAACGCCGTGGCGAGTGTGAAAATCCGGCAACGAACAAACATGGCGTCCGTCGTGAGAAACGCCCGACAAACATTTGCTCGCTCGCTTACCAGAGAAAATGCCGCGCAGTCGGTGGTGCCTTGGGCGGGAAAAATCCTGCAACGAACAAACATGGCGTCCGTCGTGAGAAACGCCCGACAAACATTTGCTCGCTCGCTCGCTTACCTGAGAAAATGCCGCGCGGTCGGTGGCGCCTGCATTTGATAACTCCCCTTGAGCGGGAAAATCCTGCAACAAACAAACGTGGCGTCCGTCGTGAGAAACGGCAAGAAACGACAAACACTTGCTAGCTTACCTGAGAAACTGCCCGCCACGCGCTCGGTGGCACCTCCATTTGATAACTCCTCTTGAGCACACCTGTCTTCAATTTATCTAAAGACCTGACGTCACAAACGCCAATTCAAATATTCTTCTTCGCCTGCTCGTCTATCGGCGCTTGGCACCCTGGCGCCATCATGTGGTCACCTGTTATGGTGACTACTGTGGAAAAGGTTGCTTCGCTGACTATACGTTTTGACTTTTAACACCAAACATGTTTGGATACCCTATCAATAGGACCAAATCTCCTTTCGTTTCCGAACAGGCTCTAATATATAATATTAAAAATAAAAAATATTTTTAAAATATTTGTATCGATAGTTCATCCTAAAATGAATTGTTAAAGGCATCACTTTGAGATGTGTACTAAATGGGTTGCAGGGACGCTGTTCAACTGTCACGTACATGTCAACTCTCTCGAATCGTTGACATTGTTCTTGCAAAGGTTCTGCAGTCGTTGCATTGCTCCCGTGGACTCTTTTTCAATTCAATTGTTAAGAAACACGACACCGTTGCACAGAGACAATTCTTGAGTCATGATTTTCAAACAGGTTAACATTCTATTTGCTCTGTCTAAACACGTTTTTCCATCAGTTTAATTTGCGCATTGCTTCACTGGCCGCAATCTTGCATTTGATAATGTCCAACAGCCACTGGTCCGTGAACTCTGTCCTCCCAGGTGTGTGCTTCAGCCTGTTGGACTCTACCACAAAGTGCACATCGATGGGATCCGTTTGCGCTTCAACTTTGGGGACGTCCATCACGAAGTAGACGCCAGCCGCGGTGGGGATGGGCATCTGCGGCGATGGGGTGCTAAAGTTCGCCAGGTAATGGTAGGAGATCGTGTCCTCATCTTCGATGCAGTAGACAAAGTCCAAGCTGTAAATCCATCTTGGATCCAAATTCCAAGTAAGAATAAACTCTGCAATCTGTTCTTTTCCAACTTCCACTGTGAAATCTTTGGCAGCCACCCAAAGCATGATAAATAACAAACAAACAAACAAAAGTCACTCAACAACAATGGTAAGTTACTAACTTGCATTGTGCATAAAAAAAAAAAAAACTTTTATGCACGTCGTTCTCGATGACATAATCTGGTTTTTGTTGCTCGTCGTTCTCGATGACATAATGATTAGGTTTTAGTTTTAAAGGAGCAGCAAGTGACGTTTCGGTTTGAATAGCTTGATGTGCTCAACTTGCTCTTACGTAATCGCTCTTTTTCCGCTTCTTCCATCAGTTTAGCGATGTCGCGCATTGCTTGATTACACAGAAATATGTCATCAAAACTGTGCGAATCAAAGAGCAACAACAAGTGGAGATGCAAACCAGATAATAATTCAAATAATTGTTTGATGCGTATCGAATCTACATTTATCAATTATAATTCAAAATGTTCAATCATACTCTGCATTATGCATGTTAGGTGTAATGCATTGTAATTTAATGTTAATTTATCACGTGTTATTTTGCTTCACGTTACACTATATTATGCAAATATTATTGTCGCGCATATACTATACAAATATGCTACGTCTAAATATATATAAATTTGTTAGATTTAAATTCGGCATGAACCCATCCTACTTTTTATTATTATTATTGTTGTTTTTAACACATTTAATTTGGATTTTTTTTTTTTTACAAAGGAAGCGGCGTTTCTTGTTGCGTAGTTTCCTGTTTCTTTTTTGTTTTTTCCTGTTTTCGAGTAGCGCTAAGGTTGCTAGCTGCAGAGCATCGAATGAATGATTTTCGTTCTTGTTTCATCAGGTAATTGCCGACGTCGATGTGTGTTTTGCAATCGTGTGCGTAATTTGACGTTTGTCAATGCGGTGCACCCGTCTTTTTGACAGTTATGCGTTTCCATTCAGTTTTGACATGTCTCTGCAGTGTCAACATCGAATTGCTTTTCTCCAAGTAGTCTTCTTCTCGATAATGTCCACCAGCCACTTTACAGGAAAGCGGATCCTCCCCGGCGTGTGTGCGGACCGATGAGACTCCACCACAAAGTGGACATCCACAAATTCACTTTGTGATCCAACTTTGGAGATCAAAACTGCAAAATAGACGCTCGCCGTTCCCTGAATGGGCTTCTGCGCGGACGGACTGCTGAAGCGCGCCCGGTAGTGGTAGTAGGTTTGAAGTTCATCTTCTGTCGAGCAGAGGCAGTCCAAACTGTAAATCCAGGGCGGTTTCAATCCCCATGTCTGAATATACTCTGCAATCTTCTCTTTGCCAACTTCCACGGTGAAGTCTTTGGCTGCGACCCACTTGATGTGGTCTTGGGATGGGTCACGTACTGCATCCCGGAGCATTTTGACAAGTTCACTTAACTCCACCGGTAAATGAAGTCGAGATCGTGGACGATGATCATCCATTTTTGTCAGAGGTTTTAGTGTGGATGGCTTTCTTTTGCTTGGTCTGTTTCCATGACTACAAAGATCTTTAAAAAATGTGTCAGAGCCCCCTATGGGTCTCTCGTGTATTGCAACAACAACTCGGTGTATTTTGCTGGGATGGGAATGAACCCGTGTTCTCTCCACTTTTGTTCCCAGGGAGCAAGAAGACGCATGTCGCGGATCAGGATCACACTCGACAGCGTCTCCAAGGCAGTAGGAAGCACGGACATCATCTCCAAGTTCTCCCGTTTCAAGCCTGGCAACCCTGTGGTGGATAGCGGCCATGCTGAAAAGCTTCACATGAAAGCCCAGAAGGTCTCATCGACTCAGCCGGATATCTCGCTGCCTACCAAAGCCACCATGGAAGATGCAGATGGTGAAAAATGTGAAGCAGAAGATGAGAAAAAAGAGCAAGCTGCAGAAAAGCCCTTCAAGAACTCCAAGCTAACTAATATGGACGAGACCTACAAGACTTTAGACCAGCACATCAACAGTTACTTTGGCATGAGTAGTCAAGCGGAGGAAGGGGAACGCAAGCACGATCGTCGTATCCCAGTTTTGTCTCCAACTGCAGCGTCCAAGAGCATCGATGCACTGGCTGCCACGCCTCCATCAGGAGACCTCAGTAACCCGAAAGCTAAACCTCCATCAGACTCCCCCGCAACAGAAAGCACAGCTGCATCCGGTCCAGTTGGACCCAGCTCCCCCAAAAAAGGCTTCACCCACTATCTGTCCTACCCTCGTCCGAGTGTTCAAGCTTTTGTGGGGAACTACATCGCTCCGCTGGTTCCCAAATTCCGAGGAGACACCAAAAGCGTTGACAAGCTCCCAGTAGTAGAAGCTTCTGTGGAGGAGGCAGGCAGTGAAGATCCCAAAGCACACGAGACTAGGCAGAAACAACTTTTGGCTCAAAGGGAGAAGGTAATCAAGAGAATGTAAAGTGTTTAGTGCAGGATTATCTTCTTGATGCATCTTGTATTGCTTTCCAGATAATAGCCAGGGTGAGTGTTGACAACAGGACCCGATCGCTTGTGAAAGGCCTTCAGAGAGTCAACGACATCCAGCTCCTCACCAGTCGAGTGGAGGAGCTCAGCTGTCACCTCCTGGAGTTCCCTGAAACACGAGGCGTGGCCATCAAAGTGAGCAGGAATCATTTTGAAAATGTTTTCCGTGATTTCGGTTCGGACTTTCCTCATCTCATGGAAGTCTGCTAGCTTATGTGGAATGCAAAACAAAAATTAAATGAAAATAGTAGAGACCCTAAAATTGAACCTTGTGGTACACCACATGACAGTGAGATTCTTGATTTGATTCCAAACTATTTTTGTTGTTTTTTTCCAGGAAAAAGCTATCCCATGCTTGCTACGTTTACGTCAGGCCGCAGACCTCCATTTTCAGGCTGCTGTGAGAGAGTCACTGGCTCTGGTGGGTTACACTGATCCTGTGAAAGGTAGAGGAGTCCGGGTCCTGGCCATAGATGGAGGCGGGACAAGGTATGAAAAAAAATCCCTCCCAAAATGTTCTCCTTTGTTGATGTGTTGCTTTTGTAAATAGAGGACTACTGGCCCTGCAGACCCTCCTCAAACTGGAGAACCTGACGGGAAAACGAGTCCACCAGCTCTTCGACTACATCTGCGGAGTCAGCACAGGTCCGTCTTCATCCCGACATGTAAAAAAAAATATCATCTCGCTTCATCAAAATTGATCTTTGTTCGCTTTTAGGTGCCATCCTGGCGTTCATGCTGGGGATTTTTCAGATCCCCCTGGATGAGTGCGAGCAGATGTACAGGAAGTTGGGCTCGGACGTCTTCAAGCAGAACGTCATCGTCGGGGCCGTCAAGATGGGCTGGAGCCACGCTTTCTACGACAGTGAAATCTGGGAAAGCATCCTCAAGTGAGTTTTTGGTATTTCTTAATTTTGCCCACACTAAATCTATTTCTTTTTTTTTTTTAGGGAACGTATGGGTGAGGGGTGCATGATCGAGAGTTCCAGAGATCCAAACTGTCCCAAAGTAAGACAGATTAAAAATAGATCCACCTACCCACCTCTAAAATTAACAAAACCACCCAAACATTTTTCTCCATAAATAAAAAAAAAAAAAGTCTCTCAATATGCTATTTGTCCACAAGGTGTCAGCAGTGAGCACACTGGTGAACAGGGGCCTGCCTCTGAAGGCCTTTGTGTTCAGGAACTACAGGCTGATGCCAGGCGTGAGGTCGCACTACCTAGGAGACTGCAAATACAAAATGTGGCAAGCCATCCGGGCGTCGTCTGCTGCGCCAGGCTACTTCCAGGAATACATCCTTGGGAAAGATCTCCATCAGGTACAACATTTCTAAGTGATTTTCGACAAGCCGACAAACTCTTTCTAACACTGTAGGACGGAGGTCTCTTGATCAACAACCCCACGGCGTTGGCTATCCACGAGTGCAAATGTCTTTGGCCCAACACGCCGCTGCAGTGCGTGCTCTCGCTTGGCACCGGACGGCACGAGGTGCCGGGAAAGAACGGTACCACCCACACCAGCCTCAAAGACAAGCTCACCAACGTCATCAGCAGCGCCACAGACACAGAAGGTACCATGTGCCAAAATCTTTTTGGAGTAAATACACACAAAATAGGCCATTTTGGAAAGCCATTTGAAATGTTTCTGTAGAAGTGCACACCATGCTGGACGCCCTCCTGCCTCCAGACACCTACTTCCGCTTCAACCCTTACATGAGCGAAGACGTGCCGCTGAACGAGAGCCGCGTGGACAAGCTGAATTTCTTGATGGGCGAGGGCGAGCGCTACCTAGAGCGCAACGACGCCAAGCTACGCAAGGCGGCCGGCGTGCTGACTCAGCAGAAAAGCGCTGTCCAGAGACTGTCCGAGTGGGCCAAGCTTAAGGTGGACATGTACGACGGCCCCCCTTTCACCTCCAAACTCTAACTAGTCTGGTGAGAAGTTTATTGAGCAAAAAATAAATAGTTAGCATGTAGACAATTTAGTAATAAACTGTTTACATTTTTTCATAATTTAAAACATTATTTTAACATAGCCACTATTATGATTAGATGTGATGCTACGATCAATGTGGATTATTATTTTTTTTTATAAAAATGTAAATATTCTTTAAATAATGACTTGAATATATTAAGCTACAATAATTGACGTCATCGTGATTAGCATTTAACCAATATTTGATGTGCTGTTTATTTCAAAAATTGCACTTTTAGGCTTTTCCCATATTTTGCAGTAATAGAAAAATTTTGGGGGGAGTTTGTTTGATAATTGAAGATTTTTTTCTTCACTCACAAATTTTAGTATCGTTTTATCAGAAATGGTTCGCCGGTGCGCACACACAATCATAAAAATGTTTCGGATTCAAGTGAGTCACTGTGTATTTTTAATTTTTTCGGGGGTGTGGAGTAGATTCATTTGGAATGCGTTTAGAAGCATATGACAGTCATTTAGAATCATAAAATCAACATCGGACTTCAATCGGGCTATGGGAGACAAAGTGGGTGAAGGTGAGATTGATCCCGACGCTCTCACTCTCCTCTGTTTACATGACGGGGCGTGACAAGGTTACATCCCCGCACATTCCTTTCTTGGCCGTCTCTCCCTCCTCCGCTTTTCGCTGTAGTGCGAAAAAAAAAAGATAGAATTGTCTCACGGTGTTCCCTAGCAACTGCTCCAATTCTCCCATTTTATTAATGTGCAATTTTCGCTCTCATTTTTGCCTTCAATACAAAATTGCTTATTTAGCTTAAATGTGATGCAGTTTATTTACTATTGCTAACCACAAGGAAAAAATGTTGAGTCCTGCAAATCAAAACATATTTCCCCCCCCCCCCCCGAGATTATAGTATATTTTGAGATTGATATTTTGAGTTTTGAATTTGGTCACAAGGGAAGTCGGGAGGTGTAAAACTAAACACTAACAATTCAAGAGCAAATGTCTGGTCAATGTCTAAGTTGGCTTAGCCTAATATAGTCTAATACATACAGACTGGTTCCAAAGTACACCGTGCAGATCAGCCAAGGCTAGAAAAGTCCACTGTTTAGTTTGCCATCTTGTAAACGACGATCTCTATCGTACGTGGAAGCTTGAGAATATCGTTGAATGGGGAAACTCCAACTGTCAGCACACCAGACGTTTTACACGGTAATGTTGCTCAAGGTTTTTCTTGCACACCTGCAAAACACCCCCAAAAAAACCGAAATGTCAACACTGTCTGCAGCCGTCTCAGTGCAAAACGACAGGCAGGTGTTGAATACGGCTCAGCAGACAGTCAGTGCATGCACTCTCTGGAAAAAATGTGACATCGTGCATGTCTGAGACGTCAGCCTCTCCTCAGGGGTGGCCCGATTAGATGCTTAAGCAAATAACCCTAGGCCAGTCTGAGTCTTGCTGCATGCAATTTATAGCACGAAACTGAGATTGTTTGGGTAGTGAGCATGCCATGACCTGACATTAAGCAGAGGAGGGGGGGGGGGGGGGAATAATATAAATATATATATCATTATTGTATCTAGTTAATTTTTTTTAATAAGGTCAGTTCACCCCAAAAATATTAGTACAAAAATCCTAAATTAATGATTTATTTTGTGGAGAATATTGCTATATATATTTTCTAAACTACATTTCGCTCACTCATCAAACTAGCAAGTCCGTCTTTTCCTCTAGAGGGCGCAATCTTCACGTTTTGGCAGCGGGGAGGGCGAGTTGGGTGGGGTGGGGGGGATGAGCGGAGACTCAGTGGAGGTGAGGACCACAGCTTGCTGCTGCCGCCGCTGCTGCTGCAGTGGCCGAGAGGGACGGACACGCCAAACTGGCCGGACGCGCTCCCTCACCATCAGCAGCACCATCAGCACCGGCCTCACGCACGCACGGCACGGATCTGGGCCAAAGCAAAAAGGGGGGTGGGGGGAGGACGCCACACCGGATTTGCAACACCCTGTGAGTTGGAGCTCTTATTCTTTTATTTATGAGGAGATTGCTGGAGAATAATGGTGCAGTGCACATTGATTCGGCTTCCCGTGACGAGGAGCGGGTCCCGCAACATGGAGGGAGATTGTTGCGTGATTTGTTTCATTCTTGCATTGCGGATGAAAGGCATCGCATGGCTGTCCCTGCAGGGAGATGCTTTGTAGTGGAAATGGTGGTGTTGTCGACGAGCGGCGGCGAGTGTAGCAGCCGTGCTATCGCTTCATTGTTGCAACCGGCCGGTGCATCCGGGCCCCGAGGTGCGCACCCGTCAGGGGCGCCGCCAGCTGTAGCAGAAGCTCCATTTCTCGATGTATGACGGTGCTGATATTAACCACACGGGCTTTCACCTCTTTGGCAGATCACAGAATTCAGCAGCAGCCTTTTTTCTTTTTTTTTTTTGGTGCCGTTTAAATGGGTTAGTAAATAATGCATCCTTCTTATATAGTAATTCTAATCACGGCAGGTTACAGTCACGTCAATGAGTTTGCTGATAAATGATTTGCATGATGAAAAGTGCACAGGTGAAGATTTTGAGGTGCAAATCTACTACTAAATCACTGCAGCTTAAGTGCCCTTGACCCTTGACTGTCGAATAATTAGCCACTGGTGGAGCTAGAGGGGGGACGGAGGGGGGCACTGGCCTCCCAAGTGCCTGGTCAGATAATTGACTTTTGGGGTATTTGTCTAAAAAAAAATGTTTTTCTTTCTTCAACAACACCCATAGAGAGTATACAATGAATTTTTATCAGTATGTTTGAAGGATTTATAAAAAATAATTTAAGAAAAATGGTTGTCATTATGATTGAGATTTCCATGGCATGCACTTTTGAATCTTTTAACCTGTCAAACGTATTTATTGCGGTTAATAGGGATGTAACAAAATCCGTTTGACAATAGGAAATACAAGACCGAGTCCAGTCAAGAGTAATAAAACAAGAGCAATGGTTGGCATGGCGCTGTGCTCACCAGCTGTGTTACGAGACATGTCAGAAATATACCCAGAGGCAGGGCCATTTATTCAAGGGGACGCACGGCTCACTTTCTCCAAACCGTCACTGTTATTCATCTTTTGTTTAACAACGGCTAATCTGTTGTCTTTGTGTCATTTAGAGCCTCGGGTGACTCGTTTTCCGTGGGCGAGCGAATGAATACCGAATACAAAGACGACGCTGCGCCTTTGAAAATCAGGTAACTAAATTTAGATCTTCTACTTTTTCCATCAATGTCAAAGGAATGATGCGCTGGGGGAACTAAACCGATTCAACGATTGGGGGGGGGGGTCTTAATGAATTGTACAGTAGGCCTATAATTAGCATCTTGGTCACAGTTGGAAAATGATAAGCGAGTATTTAGGTCAACCAAACTATTAAAGAGCTCTTACTTATCAAGACGCCAGGATCACATGACGAGCGTAAGAGCCAATCAGACATGACAGTCATCGTAATTCATTTAGTTTATAGGGAACGTTAGTGTTGGCTCATGCAACATGTTTCGAGATAACTTTCAAAATTGTCTTTGTGTGTCTTGAATGTGGTTTAGCGCGGCTATCTTGAGTTTGGCCTCAAGCAGGAAGTGCAGAAGCGTTTTGACGACTGTCACCGGCTTATATAAACATAAAATATGTTGTGTGTATGAAAATAGGCGGCGGTGTGACTTTGTATAACGCATAAATCCTCGGGTAAAGAAAACACACGTTACGTAGGAATTTGCCTGAGGAGACATCTGGAGGGAAAAGTTTACCTGGGTTTGATTTTGGAGGATGGTACCAAAGATTTGCATGTTATTTGAAATTAAGTCAGGTCAGTAAAGTGGATGCAAATTTTGGCTTCTGGTTTTGGGACACATATGTGGGTCATGATCTCTTTGAGAGTATTTTGGCATATTCACTTCTAGGTACTTTTGAATTTTTTGCTTTCCAGATGCTAAAAAGTCTCATGTGGCTTCTTCATGTGTCTCAAAATAGAAACACCTTTGATCATCAACCCACAGCGGTCCGACTCACTCTGCCGTGGCATCGGCGGAATCGTTTATCACAAAAGTAAACGCGGTAATCTCCGCTTGGAATGTGGCTCCCTTGATAAACCCCAGCATATTTTTTCTTGTAATTTAAAAAGTGCAGCTGTGTCTTAACATCTTTGAGCTAACAAGACCATCATTAACTTTCTTTAACGACTTGGCCCGCAGCCAAGGATGCTTCGCCGATTCCGACATTCCGTAAACGTCATTGGCTCAAAACCCAAAATGTGTTTCTTCTTAATTTGAAGCTGTGGCTCACATATCGCCGATCCATACGTGTCAACGTGTGAGGTTGCATCGACAATGAGGGCTATCGATTTTTACCGATTGGAGTTGGAGACCCCCGAAGGCATCGGCAGAGGTCCTTCTTTTCTTTTCGACCCATTAACGCAAGTCAAATCCACTTTAGGAGGTTCATCTTGATTGGACCATCATTCTACTGCACAAAGTGGCACCACAGTTGTTTACATTTTGTTGCTTTGAATTAAGAACTAATAAATATAAGTCCAGATGGTCATCGTGTTAATAGCAACTATTTTTAAAGACGAGTAAATATAACAAAGCGGGTTTTCGGAGTCGTAGGCTGCCCCCAGGTCCGACCCGGGCCGGTTGGCTTCGGGCTACGCTCATTAGCACAGACAGCAAGTTTTCCGAGTGGCAAAGTGCTGACTGGGCGACTTTTGTGTAGAGATGGCCGCAGCCTCCCTTTTCACAGCTGGCTTCCTGCTGCTCGGGTCGGCAACTCTAAGCATTTTTTTTTTTTGACCTTCCTTTTTTCAATGACCTGTCAACACAGATTTGCAAAGGCTTTACAGAAGCTATCGTGAGAGCGCTATAATGAAGCGGCACCCGTCCATTTTCTTGATTAAAAGTAGCGGAGCCGGTGAAACGGTATCTGGATGCACGAGTATTTTCTCACTGTGATTAAAAGTGCATTTTGCCGTCACCTTTCCCGCTGTGTCTTCGTCCGAGTCTTAAGAATCAATTTGACATTGTTTGGCTTGGTTACTGCAAAATTTAATATCTCTTCCTTGCCAGCGTCTTTTTTTTAATTTATTTATTTTACTCCTATGCAGCTTTTGTGTCCACATTATTACATGTCAAGTTTCCAAGTCGGTCTTGCGAAATGGAGTCAGTTTCAAGTCTCGGAACGCAAATATTAGGTCGCTTGGTTTTTCCGTTCCCCTTACACCCCGCTTTTGCCTATAGTCAGTAAATATTAGTCGTCTCCCAGGCATCCTCAGCTCCGTACCCGATATTTACCCACCTGTTTTGCGGCCCACGTTCTCATTCCCTTTTGTCTCGCCTGGAATCTTTGCCTTCCATGGCCGAGGACGGTTTCCAAGGGGATATAAGGGGACGCTTTACCAACGTGTCCCTGACATGTCTCGCTTTGTTGATGAAGCCCTCTAGAAGTTGTTCAAACCTCCTGAGCTCTCACTTTTGGAAGCACCGTCTTTTTTACATTATATCTGCTCTGATCCAGTTCTCAATGGTATACAAATCTACTCGCTAATCATCTCCGTGTGACATTTCTGATGACTCCATCGTGGTGCTACTGAGGGATGTCAAGGGTGGGACCTGCAGAAATGGGAGATTTGTCCTTTTGACCTCTTTTGGGTGAGAGATTGGGGGGGGGGAAACTTCCAAGAGGTTGTAAATCTCTCTGATTAAACTCTGCTCGCTCTCCCTGCATTTTTATTACAGAGTCTGTATGTGTTACATCCCAGCTGAAGGACATTCACAGACTGTTGAAATTAAAATGGCAGTTGGAGAGCCATGGTAACCGTCGACCCTGCTTTGGTTGTGTCTTGAAGGCCCACTTAGTGGAACGTAAACTTCTACACATGATCTTCTCTTTGTTCAATGGAGATTACGCTATATTGTATGTTATTATTATAATATATTGTCGAGGCAAAGTAGGCTATTATTTTTTCTCGCAATATGACACACATTACCGTAAATAGGTCATTTGTCAGGTTTCTTTTTTGGAGGGGGGGCAGCGGAAACATTGAGACAGATGTTCTCTGATTGGCCCGAGGGTCCTCCCATCCCCAAAAAATAAATCTCATCACACACTCACAGATGGTGCGTGTGACAGCCTGCAGGTGCCACACTTATTGTCCCACTGAAATGTTTACCATGGGAGAAAAAAAAAAAAAAAGAAGCCAAACAATTCCCAGCCAGGGTCAGTTTTCTTATCGCAAAGTCGTCAGCCCCCGCGTCACGCGCTCGGTGCTAAAATATTCAGTCACATGTCACAGGTATATCGGAAAAAAAAGCATGCAATTTCTAGCTTTGCGTTGCCACGGTAACATGGCTCCCCGTTTCGCTTCACCCCCTCAATTCCTCTGTAGATGAAACGCTTTTAGATTTGTCTCTTAATAATACATGTTTCTCCACTTTTTTTTCATGCATTCATACCTGTTTTTTCTTGTAGTTGAGGTTATTTATAATATATAATGATAATATTATATAATATCAAATTAAATAAAAATAATATAATATAATTCAAATCCAACTCAGTGTACTTGTTTATTGTAGCTTTTGAAATTCCAGCCAAAACAAATGGTTGCTTCCTCCTATGTTTTTTGTTTCCATGGCAACATGTCACAGCTTGGGCCTGGCTCGCCACTCTCCTTCCAATCTGTCGCTACTCAGCCGTATGTCACACAGGGGCACGGTTGAATGAAAAGACCCCTCGACATGAGCCAATCATTGGAAACTATCAACGGCCACTTGCATCATTGGCCTTGTTGCCCAAGGCGCTTTTAACCAGACTGCATTTCTTTGTCACGTTTGTCTGGCTAATGTGAAATGAATGGAGAGTCTCTGCGGAGATGATCATAATGCATTCGTGGTCACGGAGGGGAAGCCTTTTGCGTGCTTGTCCTTTGCCACTAATGTTGGTCAAAGCAATAAAAATGACTGGAGACATTACTGACATAAACAGCCTTGACAGACTTTTATTATCTTTTTTTCTGTTTATTATTAACACGTGACACGTGATATGCCTTTATTGCAGATCACAGCCATTTCCTGGTAGGGAAGAGCTCCGGCCACACCTTCGCAGGTAAGAAAGAACTACTTGTCATTTTTCTGAGTGATTGTAGCGTGTTGCTGCAGATTCATGTTTGGATGCCGTGTTGAGAATCATCCCGTGGTCAGCCACATGGCGACTATTGCGTAACACTGCACATCCCATTACCGTCATCATTACCTGCAGCGTGTCGCGTTGACCTCTAAGAATGAGTCATCATAGGGTCATTGAGCCCGAAAAAAAGATTGAGATGATTTTCCCTTCGGATGTCCGCGAGTAATCCCGATGAACAGATGTGTGGATGAGAAAAAAAAAAAAGAGACCATCGGCTTGCATCAAATCTCCTCTCATCTCGCCTCCTGCCCCTTTTATTTCCCATCATGCCCTTCCCTTGTTTACATTATGATTTTTACCCCCCCCGGCCTTACGCAAACGTTTTGATACCATCTGTCTAATAAACCTTATTACCATTCGCTACGAATATTAGTTTTATTTCTATGTATGTAGCACCAAATAATCTCCTAGGCTTGAAACAGATTTTCGAGGAGTGTTACGCAACAGTATGTTCCAATCTGAGCCTAAAATAGCAGATTAAAAAAAAAAAAAAAAATTTGTGTTGCATTTACACAACATATAATGATGATGTCACTCGATGCCCCGGAGTAGCCCCTGCCATTTCAGCGCTATGCCGGCGGTAAACAACATAAGAGGACAATAGGTCGGGGGGGGCTTGCGGCGGCGGATGTAAGAGAGACACGGGGGCCGCATCTTGCTGACTATCAGCGCTTCGCAAAGCCGGCAGGGATTGTTGTGCCGATGATGCCAGAATGGCCAACCGGCCTCGGGATAAAAGAGGGAGGGGTGCGCCGATCAGGTTGTGATTGTGAACCGAGGCGACTCGTAATTTGGCCCCCGGTAGAGTCAGCATTTGGAGTCCTTGAAGAGGTTTTAAAACAACATGACAAGCGTGAGATTGGGTTTATTTGCATAACACTTTGCATGCTTTCCCAGACTGTGTGGGAAAAGAGCAACATTATCCTGGTTCTGTCTGCGATATGAACAAAACATTTAACCTTGAGTCCCGTATCTCAAAATATCTCGTCTGGGCTTTTCCCTCCACTATTTTCTCACCTTCTTGATAGCGTTTGAGACAAAACTGCTTTTGGTGATGATTTATGAAACTCGATGGGGGGGGGCTTAGTCATTTTCTTTTCACTTTGAATCTGTTGGCCTATTCTCAACAGTATTCCTTTCATTCGACAGCTGCGTGATGTCAGCCAAGTACTCCACAGGCAAAGTGACTTTTTAGCACTCAGTTGCTAGTTTTATTGTCACGGTAACTCACAGTTAAAAATATTTTGGGATGATTTTTGCATTCATAGAAAACAGAGATGAAATCAAACTAGTCAGCTAGCTTCATTAGCAGTTTTCTTTCTACAGGTAGATGATTGTAATTAAGCCGCTGATAAAATTAGCATAATGCAGTTTTGAGGATTGCAATCAAATTAGAGGATTTGGTTTCAGCATTCGCTTCCCTTCACTTGAATTGAGCAGAAAATGCGGTTGGACGTGTGAGCGTAATTAGCCTCGGCCCGAGGTCCCATTAGATCACACACTCTGCCGAGCTCAGCTGGATAAAATCTGGACTCTGAACATTCTGCCCCCCCCTCCAGGCTTGATTATGAGAATGGGCTGAACAAAGTCAAAATAAGACCCAAAGAACCAAACTGGCCCTTTTTATTCTTCAGGGTGGAGCCTGTCACGATGGACTTCCCCGTGGTCCACCTGATCATAGGCAAGAGTACGATGAGATCCTCAGGCTCTGGTGCGGTTCTTCTCATGATCCTCTTGAGTCACCTGACAGCAGCGCTGGAAGTGCCCCTTGATCGTAAGGTTTTTCATCAATTTGAAATTTCATCGGAATTGCAATTGCCGTTTTTCAAAACATCCTACTGTCTTTCTAGACAGTCGTGTAGCGCAATCAAATATTCTCTTGAAGCTGTGAGTTTTTGGCTCACTGCAAATACTAACACCTCTTCATCATATTCGCTGTGTGTCTGCGTTCCCCTGGTGGAAAAAAAAGCTAAGGTCCTGGAAGGATGTAAGTTGTGCACCAATTTTGACCTTGTGTGGGCTGCTTTTTTTTTTTTTTTGCATTGTTGCATGCTGATAAAGTTTTGGTTAAGAAATACCAGTTTGGAACTAGTTGTAGGACTCACACAAATGTTTTGGGTCAATTTGTCTTCATGTCCCAATCACTTGTGGTGTTGCTTGCTGTGACGTGTCTTGGCATGCTATTGTTGTGTTTAAAACGTCCTTGCATGTGTATTAATAACTCCCCCCCCCTGCAGTGCCCCAGCCTCCCACTATCACGCTGCAATCCCCAAAGGATTACATCTTCGACCCACGGGAGGACATCATCATCCGCTGTGAAGCCAAGGGGAAGCCTCACCCCAGGTAACTTCTTTCCTCCTCTCTTCAATAATTGTGAAGATGCCTTAGCAACGGTCGTCAAGGAAAGCAATCGACCAAAAAACGCCTGTCAGACCGATTAAACCGGCATAGAAACAACCTCCTGCAACTCTATTAATCATTCATGCCAATTTCATATTAGCTTTTCTTGGACGAGGAACGGGAGCCATTTTGATGTAGAGCAAGACTCCAAAGTTCTAATGGAGCCCGGTTCGGGAACTCTAGTCATCGACATCAGTGGGGAAAAGGCCGAGGCCTACGAGGGAACGTACCAATGCACGGCCCATAATGACCACGGCACGGCTATCTCCAACAACATCGTCATCAGACAGTCCAGTAAGGAATCGTACATGAAATGTTTTGGGTGAATGCTTGATCTGACGGCAGTGACTCCTAGGGTCCCCCTTGTGGTCGAAAGAAAGACTTGAACCCATCACGGTGCAGACGGGGGTCTCGCTGGTGCTGCAGTGCCGCCCCCCGGCAGGGCTGCCCCCTCCCGTCATATTTTGGATGGATAACAGTAAGTCAATCTTGTCATTCATTTTCCAGAGAATACCCCCAAAAAAATGGTCTCGCTTCAGTTTTCCAGAGGCTGCCGCTGGACAATCGAGTGACCCAGGCCCTGAACGGAGACTTGTACTTTTCCAACGTCCTCCCAGAGGACAATAGGAACGACTACATCTGCTATGCCCGCTTCCCATATACGCAAACCATCCAGCAGAAGCAACCCATCTCCGTCACAGTGCTACAAAGTAAGTCGAGATGGGGATCTTCTTTCCAAAATGAGATAGCAGCATTTTAGCGTCAATCCACTTCCTGGCCTGACCATGTGACTTCCACCCGCACACATGTCCAAATATAATTCTGACTGCTCCTCATCTGTTTCCCTTCCTCTCTACCCACTTAGATGCCCTCAGTGGCAAATTTTCAGTTTCATGTCTCTCTCCTATTTCAATCAGCCTTCCCGGCAGGACAGCGCCGTCCCGATTTCATGACTCCTTTAGGCGCCACCAGCACCAAGATGGTCCTGCGAGGGGAGACCCTCGAGCTGGAATGCATCGCCGAAGGCTTGTAAGTAGGCGTGATATTTCACTGGAATGCAACAGAATACGGTGAATAACGGTTTCCATGGCAGGCCCACTCCGGAGATGTCTTGGCAGAAAGACGGCGGGGAGCTGCCAACCAGCAGAGTTTCTTTCCTGAACTACAAGAAAACGGTCAAGATTTTGGATGTAAGCGAAAGCGACGCCGGCGACTACACATGCACGGCGACCAACCGCCTGGGCACGGCACACCACATCATCAAGGTCGCTGTTAAAGGTAGGAAAACGTCTGAGCCGACTCATCACAAAAGCGTCTAAATCCATGTGCTGCTCTCTCAGGTTTCTTTTGCTTTTCTTTCCTATTCAACAGCTGCTCCATTCTGGATCAGCGCTCCCAGGAACCTGATCCTGGCCCCAAACGAGACCGGCATCCTGACTTGTCGAGTCAGCGGAGACCCCAAGCCGGATATTAGTTGGTTTGTCAATGGAGTCCCCATAGAAAGTAAGCATAATGTTTCTATTCCTGATTTTAAAAAAAAATGTGGTTGTTAATTTGGAGGGGGGGCCAACCCTCATTTTTTATATAATTTTTTTATATATATTTTATATTTATATAAATATATATATATATATTTTATATATATTTTTTATATTTTTATATATATCTTTTTTCTATTTCTGATTTAATTTATTTTGGAGGTGAAACCAACGCCCATTTTTCAATATATTTTTTTATACGTGACCTTTGCTTTTTAATGTGCCAGATGCTCCCGAGGACCCCACTCGCAAGGTAGATGGCGATACGGTCATCCTCAGCCGTGTGCAGACCAGCTCCAGCGCCGTTTACCAGTGTAACGCCTCAAACGAATTTGGCTACCTTATTGCCAACGCATTTGTCAGCGTGCTCGGTGAGTGACAAACATCAAGCTTGTAACAGGGATCCACGAGCTAATTTTGACTTTTGATCAAGTAGCGGAGCCCCCGAGGGTGCTCACTCCTCCCAACCAAGTGTACAAGGTCATCACCAACAGCCCCGCTTTACTCCACTGCGCCACCTTCGGCTCACCGATACCAACCATCACATGGTAAAAATCGGTTTGCGTCCAATTGCCCTAAAAAAAAAACCAACATGATCCTAAATGTCCATTCGGTAGGTTCAAAGATCGACAAATCAGCATCAAGAGCGAAGATCCCTACGTGATCCACGAGAACGGCACGCTGGAGATCAATGTAGCCCAATCGCAGAACAGCGGCAAGTACACGTGCATTGCTAGCAACAACCTGGGCATCAAGGAGAACCACGTTTTCCTGGAGGTCAAAGAACCCACGCGTATCCTGAAGCAGCCCGAGTACAAGGTGGTGCAACGAGGCATGAGCGCCATCTTCGAGTGTAAAGTCAAGCACGACCCGTCCCTCATCCCCACCATGACCTGGTTGAAAAACAGCGGCGAGCTACCAGATGACGAGAGGTACGCCCAACTCATCAATCTACTTGATAACTCTTAAAAATCTTCCTACTTGTCAGGTTTGAGGTGGACACCGACAGTTTGATCGTTAAAGACGTGATGGAGGAAGACGAGGGCACTTACACGTGCATCATGAACACCACCCTGGACCGGGACTCGGCCAGCGCCACGCTTACAGTCGTCGGTACTTTTCCGCTTTATTTATGGACACGATTCAGAAAACGTATCTCAAAAAGACAACTTCTATTCTATCTACTTTTCTTGTTATGACTTCTACTAACTTTGTGTACTCTACTCTTGATTCTTGCTCTCTCAGAGGCTACTCCCACTCCAGCTATTGTCTACGGTAAACAAATAATGTAGTCATGTGTCTTTTCTCCATATAGTCGTATCCCTAATTATTTTATTTGTCTAAATTCACATTCCTTCATTTCCAGTCACCAAGAACTACCACCTAAAATGAGCAAAACATTTTCCAGTCCTTTTAAGCCGTGTCTTCTCTCGGCAGAGAAACCTGACCCGCCAACTGATCTGGAACTCACTGACCAAACAGAGCGGAGTGTTCAGCTCACCTGGATCCCTGGAGATGAACACAACAGTGCCACGCAGAGTAAGATCTTTTTCAGGTGATTCAGGTTGATATTAGACCAGGAGGTGAACGGTTGTTTTCTTTCCCAAGATTTCTTGATCCAGTACGAGGATTTGCTACACCAGCCCGGCATCTGGGTCAACATGACAGAAGTGTCTGGTACGAGCACCACGGCGCAACTGGAACTCTCGCCGTACGTCTACTACTCCTTCCGGGTTTTGGCCAAGAACCAGGTGGGCTACAGCCAAACCAGCCAGCCATCGCGCCAGTACAGAACCAACCCGGCGGGTAGCTACCGGACACGACTACTAATTTCCAACACGTTTATAAGTCGGCCCATGAACTGTCTGCTTTCTTTGGCATTCCAGCACCTGATGAGAATCCTTCAAATGTTCATGGAGAAGGAACGGAACCTGGCAACCTGGTTATTTCCTGGACAGTAAGAACAGGGGCGAGGGGATTGGCTACAACTCACTCCAACGCCGACCTAAACTAAAATGTTTGATTAGTCGCTAACAGGATTCCAGTCCAACGGGCCCGGTCTGGAGTACAAGGTGCTTTGGCGCCAGATGGACGTGGATCAAGAATGGTCCTCCAATACGGTGGCTAACGCTTCACAATACGTTGTGTCCGGAGTTCCTGTCTACGTTCCCTACGAGATCAAAGTCCAAGCGCTCAACGACTACGGCAACGGGCCGGAAGCCGAAGTCGTCCTCGGATACTCCGGGGAAGACTGTGAGTTTTGAATTTCTCACAAAATGAACAATCCTTGGCTAAGCAGTTCCCTTTTTTTTCACCTGCGCTTCAGTGCCTTTGTCCGCCCCTGACGGTGTCCTGGTCACGGTTGACAACAGCACAATGGCTAAAGTGCATTGGGAGCCGGTGTCGCCTAACTCGGTTCGTGGGAAACTTAAAGGCTACAAGGTAGGTTTTAACTCAAGGAACGTCAACATAACCAGTACTTTAACTCATTCACTACCAACCCAGTTAATGTCTGATCGTCAATGGCACTGAATGAGTTAAAAACATGGCATCTTCCACAGGTATACTACCGTCGCCAACGAGGCCTGGAGGAGGATGTGGATCAAGAGTCCCAAGACCAGGTTCTGACCTTCAGCGGGAACCAGACCGAGGGACGCCTGGTGGGCTTGCAGCCCTACAGCCTCTACAACATCTTCATCAGGGTCTTGAATAGCAAAGGAGAAGGTCCTCAGAGTCAGGACAAGCAATTTGAGACCCTCGAGGGAGGTGGGTACACAGTTTTTAACTTTTAAAAAACATTTATTAAGCTTCTAATCATCCAATTGTCTGGATTCAGTTCCAGGACCACCTTCTTTTTTAAACGTCTTGAATCCCAGTTTGGATTCGCTCACTCTGGAATGGGGTCCACCACTGAAGAAAAATGGACGCCTTATTGGGTACACACTGAAATACCAGCCAGGTACCAGCAGCATTTACATTTTTTTTTTTTTTTTAATGCAAGTTTTGTTACACGCTGATGTTTTGCTCAGTTATTAACAGCACGGAAGTGGGGCCGGCCACCGTCCTGGATTTCCCGCTCAACGAGACCACGGTGGCTTTGGACAACCTCAACTCCAGCGTCCTCTACAAGTTCCACCTGAGTGCAAAGACCATCAAAGGCGCTGGCGCCAATTTTACCAGAGAGGCCTCCACCGTCACGGAAACAAGTGAGTGAGCTCAGACAAAAAAGTGTCGGAACTTCAGGGAATATCTTGAGGTTCTAGCACATTCAACCTCCTTTATCGCCACTATCTCTTTTCTTTCCTTCTTTCTCAAGCTCATATTCAGCCCACTGTCCAGACGGGCAAAGGTAACCCGTGGAGTTCGTTTTAGTCACCCTGCATGTTTAAACTATGGAAATAGGGGATGGTGTATATTTGTCAAAATATATAGGTCAAGTGGCTAAATAGTGCTTTTTTTATTTTTATTTCTGACTTGATTTCTAAACTTCTAAAAGACAATGACAAGATGCATGATGATCCTGCACGTGCCGCACTAACAGCACTTTCGAGCAGAGGCGGGCAACCTTTGACCCCGTGAGTTGATAAAATTATATCACTCAAAAAATGATATAAAATTATTCGATAATTAGATGTAAAAATTATTATATAACTCATTCACTGCCATTTGAAAATGTGAATGAATTCAAAGTAAATAAACAATCCAAAGTGGCGCATGAACTCAAAAGTTTGCCTTCCCCTGCATCTGTCAAATTGGCATGCTGTCGACTATACGAATGCGAGCGAGAACGCTCTGGAACTTTACGTTGGCTTTTCTTTATGTTGTCTCACTCTTTTCCGTGTTCTTCCAGGCCCCACTGAGCCCCCTCCTCACCCAACCTCCCCCGTCACTCAATCTACGCACCCCCCGCTTCGCAAGGGTACACTATCAGCACAATATGTAAAATGGCATCGGCTAAATCGAGCACTCTGATTGCTCGTTAGCGATTTACGCTGAGTAGTCAGTCCACTATTCTGGAATAAAAGCAATTTTTTGTTCCTCTTTAGCGCCCTCTGTGGGCCCCGTGTTTGGCATAGTAAACACATCAGTATGGGAGGAGTGCGCGATGATCACTTGGGAATACTTTGGACACCATAAGAACATTTATGTGGAATACACGATAGAAAACAGTAAGGCTCCCCCGCTCGGTATTTACCCCAATCATCAAATCGGGAATGAACCATTCCCCTCTCCAACCCGCAACTCTCAATTTCAGGTAAAGAGGACTGGAAAAGGGAGTCGGTAAACGGCTCTCACTCGCATATTTTAAAAGGCTTAAAGCCGGGGACGTCCTATAGGGTGCGCGTGGTCGCGCGAGACCCGGCCGGGGCGGCGCCCCAAACCACCACTGAAGAGGTGGTTACAGTGCCAGGTGAGGCGGCATGCCTCAGTTTAGATCTTTATGTCTCATTAGTCCCATTCATCACCTCAGAATTTACTTTCTGACCTAGAATCTCTTTTTTTTTCCCCCCCGTTCCCTTTTATTATTTCCATTATTCATTCCAAAATAGCCCATTCAACTTCGAATATTATTTTTGATATTTATAATTGATATTAATCATAGTTAATAATATAATAAAAAAAAAAAAAACATGCTTATTTTTTTTTTTTAGCCGTGGCCAGTCGGCACGTGGACATCGCCACCCAGGGCTGGTTCATCGGGCTAATGTGCGCCATCGCTCTGCTCATCCTGGTGCTCCTCATCGTCTGCTTCATCAAGAGAAACAAGGGTGGAAAATATCCAGGTTAGTCAACCTGCAAAATAACCATTAGAGCATCTTCTTGATTCCTTTTTTGTGGGATCAACAGTGAAAGAGAAAGAAGAAGCCCACCAAGACCCGGAGATCCAGCCCATGAAGGAGGACGATGGCACATTTGGAGAATACAGGTGAGTGAGAACAACTTTTTATTTCAATACTTCTTCCCGTTGGTACTTTGTCACTTAATGTGGTTATTTGTACATAGAACATTATGCGAAGCTGCCATGACATCACCGGAGTCCTTTACCAAACTCGCCACAGAGGCAAGGCTAAATCGAAACTAATAACCATCTCATGGAGGAAAAAAACCCCCCAAACATTTTAACAAATATCACCATAAACTCTTTTAGTTCTAGCTATAGAAAAAAAAAAGCCAACATTTATTTGATCAGTTTCTAATCTGGCAAAATCCTTAACAGTGACACAGAGGACCACAAGCCGCTGAAGGGTAGCCGGACGCCGTCCAACGGCACGGTGCGGCGCGACGAGAGCGACGACAGCCTGGTGGACTACGGAGAAGGCGGGGACGGCCAGTTCAACGAGGACGGCTCCTTCATCGGCCAGTACAGCGGCAAGAAGGAGAAGGACACGCACGAGGGCAACGAAAGCTCCGAGGCGCCGTCGCCCGTCAACGCCATGAACTCTTTTGTCTAAAGATCCCTCCCGCCCTCCGTCGTCCGCGGATGCTTTAACTTTGATGGCGGTGGTTCATCACCACTGCAACCTGTCACCGAGGACGCCCCATCGTCTCCTTTCACCCCCCCCCCCCCCCCCCCCCGTCGCACCACCTGAGAAAACTCGGCCACGATGGACAAGAAACGACTCTTTAGAGAAACAACGTGCGCGTGTGTTTGTGTTTGATATCCTTTGCAATCATTTCACCGCTTTCAAACACGTACACAGCCGATAACTGCATGGAGTCCATCGTGATCCCGCTTTTGTTGTCACGGGAAGGTGCGGAATGTTTTGGTCCTCAATCCCAAAGTGTTATTATATGGCCTATAATATACGGTTATATATTATGGATTTATAGAGGGGGGGTGAATAACTTCACAAATGGGAGGGGGCGGGGCAAAAAAAACCCATCTACAATATATCAAATTCTTGATCAATTGGATGTCAGATTCCTGACTTTGATGTAATTATACAAATGTGGAATGTGAAGTCCAAGGTCAAAGCTTTTTTTTTTTCTTTCTTAATAATAGCACTTAAAAGGAGGACTGAGGAAATATGCCTAATGGTGCTGAATGTGGAAAAGGAAAGTAGTAGTTGACATCTCTGGTCAATATGTTGTACTGTTTGCAAACAAACGTGAGTGCATGAGTGTCTGTGTATGTGCGTGCACATGCATGTGTTCAACGTGCGTTCCGCATTTTTCCTTCCAGGACTCGTCAGCTTGTCCTTCGATTCTCAAATGGATTTTTTTTTCTTTCGCTTCCGCCGCTGTGTCGTTTATCATAACTTGCATCAAGTTTTTAGGTCATGTCAGCTTTCCGTGTTTTTATTTTGTAAATAAGGGGTTTGACCTGAGTGTAGAAAAAAAACAACAACCCAGCTGCATTGTGGGTCGTGTGACATGGGACTATTTTCAGATTTTTATTTGCTGTGATTTTTTTTTTCTTTATTCTTCAAGTGAACTCACAAAATGAGAATATTTTGCTTGTGGCCGAGCTCCGCCGACACCCGTCTTGTTCGTGCACTTTTGAAAAAAACATATTAAATGCACACACATTCACAGGTTGCATCATTTAACACAAACGCTGACTCGGCACATTTGGAGAGCCCGGTGAGATGATGACTGGTCATGTGTGAACTACTATACGTGAGAAGCATGAGAGCAACAATTTACTCTTGGATATTACACGGCAAACAAATATTTTGTATTTTAAATGAAGTTAAACCGGGGTGGGGATAATAAATGTTGGCTTCAAGATTTCAAATTGCCACTAATTGTTTCCTCAACCAGCCACTTCATTAGGTACACCTGGAAATCAAGTTTATTACGGATGTCAGTTTTATTTATTATTTCTGCCTTTTGAAAGATAACAATGCTCTTTTTTTTATGTACCCTATCCAGCCATATTTCATTCCATCTAACCTTATTGATTCCGTTTTCATCCCATTCCAGTTTCAGAGCATCTGTCTCTAAAGCTCCTCCGCATCCCTCCCATCCGTGCTTTCCGATTGGCCAGCTGCGGTCATGTGTCGTCATCGCAGTCTGCTCCAATGGAAAAGTTACTTCTAGGCTTGTGTGCGTGCGGGACGATGCTTTTCGGGTGCAGGTGTACCAGGCCCAAAGAAACATTTTCAATTCATACACGGCGTTAAAGAGAAGGAAATAAAAAAGGTAAGACGGATGTTTTTCTGTTATTTTTGTGCGTGATTGCAATGCGCGTTGTGGGCTGAGGACTGCGTGCAAGTGCACCGGGTGGTGGTCGCGCGTTACCGCAATGCGGAGCCGCTGGGGCAGTCGTCATTGGGATGCGCACCCTCTTACTTTTTTTGTGTGCCTATTTTTAGAGTTAGACCGCACAGAAACAAAAAAAAAAACTATAATTTAAAATGCGTTATTTATTTGAATAATAAGTTACATATGTAAGTATTTTGCAATGTTGTGCAACAAAAACAACATGACATTGAAGACACAAAAGGGATTAGATCTTTCATGTGCTTTAGCATCTCCCTTTTTTTTTTTTTTTTAATTCAGTGACCTAAATTTTCTCTAGTCCATCCCAAAGCGGATCTGTGACGGGATTACACTGATGATAAAAGCAGATTGCTATGACTGAGTGGATGTCTGCAGCGGGTTGGGTGCTGAAGTGCAAGTTGTTTTTGTTGAGTCATCAGCAGCGCTGCACTCCCTGCATGCCGACAACTGAGAGCGCCAAATACGTTTGATTTATTCGCTGCATTGTGACACGATTGTTATGTTTGAATCAGATGGCCTCCACCACCTTGCTGCTGCTGCTGGCACTCGTCTCCTTGGCATCCGTCACGTGTAAGTACGGAATTACAATACATGGATGTTATAATTTATGATCCTATAACATTGTGATCTTTCTTCTTCTCAGTGGCCATCTTATTTGGGGAGCCCAGGATATTTGGGGGTGAGTTCTTTTGGGGATAAACTCCCCCCCCCAAAAATGCTCGTGCATATTTTTGTGTATGCGTCGTGATTGTTGTTATGATGTCATATTTAGAGGAAGCTACTGGTTACGGTCCCATATTCGAGGAGGAGCCAGTGGATGTAGTCTACAGCGAGGACTCCCCCGATGGGAGGATCTCCATGAACTGCCGGGCCCGGGCCAACCCTCCAGCCTCATACAGGTAGTTCAACTTCGTGAACTGTGGATGGCAGCAGTTTCAAAGTGGAGTGCCTCAAGGTTCCGCTCTCGGACCTCTTGTATTTTCTTTCCGTTTGCTAGGTGGCGCCGTGACCACTGGGAGATCAAGCTGATGGAGCAACCGGATGAGCACTACAGCCTGGTAGGGGGCAACTTGGTCATCAGCAACCCCAGACAGAAGAAGCACGCCGGCACATACATCTGCGTAGCTTGGAACATCTATGGGACGGTCATCAGCAAGGAAGCCCGCGTCAAATTTGGATGTGAGAAAGTACAACGCCCCCAAAAAAGATTTGCCCATGATTAAATGAGTGGATGTCTTCTGTGTTAAAGTTCTGGAGGAGTTTCCTCAAGAGGAGAGAGACCCGGTTACTGTAAAAGAAGGCCAAGGGGCGGTTCTGCTGTGTGCCCCTCCCAAAGCGTGGCCAGGTGTGTATCTCATTGCATCATGCCAACACCTTCTGCAACAAACTTGTCTTCTTCCTTCAGAGGAGGTGTCTTACCGTTGGATCTTCAACGAGTTCCCCGTGTTCCTCAACATGGACCGTCGCCGTTTTGTCTCGCAGAGGACCGGCAACTTATACATCTCCAAAGTGGAGGCTCAGGATGCCGGGAACTACTCGTGCTTTGTCTCCAGCCCCGTCCTGGGGAAGAGCGTCTTCTCCAAGTTCATCCCGCTCATCCCTTTGCCGCCAGATGACGGTGAGTCATACACTACAGATACTTCCTGAGTGTACAAGGGGGGGAAAAAAATATTCTGTGCTGCAGGTGAAGAAAGAAAATACCCAGCAGACATCAGAGTGAAGTTTCCGGACACGACAGCCATGCTAGCTTCCAACATCACGCTGGAATGTTTTGCTCTGGGGAAGTACGTTTGATCGACACCACCATTTCCAACTCCCATATGGTTCTCGGATATTATGTTCGCAAAATTCGAGACTTTCAGTCTTTCCCCACAGTCCCATCCC
Source organism: Syngnathus leptorhynchus (assembly GCF_054491065.1). Classification (NCBI taxonomy): domain Eukaryota; kingdom Metazoa; phylum Chordata; class Actinopteri; order Syngnathiformes; family Syngnathidae; genus Syngnathus; species Syngnathus leptorhynchus. Next base: position 5,492,605 of record NC_141215.1, read on the forward strand.
TCACATTGTATGGAGGAAAGTGGACGCCACAGACTTGCCCGCCAACCACGAGATCAGCGAATCGGGCGCTGTGTTGCACCTCTACAACGTCCAGTACGAAGACGTTGGAGGCTACGAGTGCGAGGCCATCAACACCAAAGGGAAGGACTGGCACAAGGCCTGGCTCTACGTGGAGTGTGAGTGTCTAAAACTCAATCCTGATGGTTTGAATATCTAGAACCCAATCCCGCTTTGTTGTCCAGCTGCTCCCGAGTGGGCCGAGACCATCAACAACACCCAGATAGACATTGGGTCTGCGCACACCATGCGCTGTGTTGCATCTGGGAAGCCTTTCCCATTCATCCGCTGGTACAAAGATGGCTATATGGTGAGTATATAAATATATATATATATATATATATATGGAGATGAATAATAATACATTTCCCTCCTAGTCAGGAAAAGGTGAGCTTCAGTTCTCTAGCTTGACGTTTGATGATTCCGGGATGTACCAGTGCATCGCAGAGAACTACTGGGGCATCAAATACGCCAACGCCGAGCTGCGAGTGATCGGTGAGCCCAAACATCTTGGTTTCTATCTGCAGTGTGTTGACCTTTAAATTTCTCACCTTCAGCTTGCGCTCCAACATTCGAGTTCAACCCCCTGAAGAAGCAGCTCCTCGGCGCCCGAGACAGCCGCGTATTGATCGAGTGTAAACCTCGAGCAGCCCCCAAGCCTCGTTTCACCTGGACAAAGGGCAAGGAGCTGCTCTTCAACAATTCACGGTCGGTGGTCTTCTCATTTCTATCTCGTCTCATCTCCGCTAACCTCGATTTTTTTTTATTTTGCAGCATCTCCATCATGTTTGACGGCACTCTGGAGATTCTTAACGCCACGAAAAACGACGAAGGTTTCTACACGTGCTTTGCTGAGAACGACAGAGGGAAGGCCAACAGCTCGGGCTATCTCACCATCATGGGTCAGTCCAACATTATTCACATGGAGTAGTATCGAAAAATAACAAATCGGCCACGGTTGCCCAGAGGCGACCACCATCACGGTGGCTCCCGAAGACTCGGAGGTGAAGGTGGGCGACGAGGTCATCCTGGCCTGCTCGGCCTCTCATGACCCCATGCTGGATATCGCCTTCATCTGGGCCATCGACTGCCGGGTCATCGACTTTGACACCGAGTGGCAACACTTTGAGCGCATCATGGTAGTAGCGTTGCGTTACTTCTATTTAAAATGAAGAAAATCTAATCCTTAAATCACTTTAACTGCCTTTCTATGCCCGCCGCGGAAGAGCCAGGAAGGCAGTGGGAACCTGCGTATCAAGAACGCACAGATCTGGCACGAAGGCCGCTACACATGCACGGCTCAGACCGTGGTGGACAGCGACACGGCGTACGCAGACCTAAAACTCATCGGTCAGTTCAGTTTCTTTTTATCCCGATCAAAAAAACACACAAGTGGAGTAAATGTATGTGGCTGTTGGAGGTGTCCCGGGGCCTCCTGGCGTCATCCGAGTGGAGGACATTGGAGACACATGGGTGAAGCTGTTGTGGACCAAAGGAGCAGAACATAACAGTCCTATTCTGTACTACACCATTCAGACCAGGCACTTCTGGTCTCTGAATGAGGACGACTGGAGGAACGCCAGCACCTGTTTGTATCAATGACAATAGATCACAGATGTGCACATATTGGCCGCCAGGTGGCAGTATTATACATTACTTAAACTTGAGCATCTTTCAGCGCCCACCTTCCTCGACGGCACCGTGGAGCGGGCCGAGGTCACCGACCTGTACGCTTGGATGGAGTATCAGTTCCGGATCATCGCCACCAACGAGTACGGCTCGGGTGAAGCCAGCATTCCCTCGCTCAAGATCAAAACTTGGGACGCACGTAAGTAGACACAAATTGCATCTATTTAATATTTTCTAACCCTAAACCTCCATCCCCCGAACCACCAGTACCGGTGGTCTCCCCCACAGATGTCGAAGGCTACGGCGGTCGGAATGGTGAAATCATCATCACATGGAAGGTAAATGAGCCCAATTTCTGAAATATTTATAACTCATTTACTTTGAGTACTGCTCTTATGACCTTGACTTCCCCACAGCCTGTGGAGCCGTGGTATTTCTACGGCAAAAAGTTCGGCTACATCGTAGCCTTCAAGCCTTACGACGGGTACGATTGGTGGTACGAGACCATCTCCGACCCGGAAACCAGACGCTACGTTCACAAGGACTCCTTCTTCCTCCCTGGCGATGACGACTTCCAAGTGAGGGAATTCCAGGTGAAGATCAAGAGCTTCAACGTGAAGGGAGACGGACCTTACTCCCTCACCAAGGTCATCTACTACCCTCGAGACGGTAAGGATACCCCGGGTGTTGCTTGAGGCAGTTTCTCTGATATAGTACAGGCTAAACAAAAAGGGTCCATGGGTTGACCCTTGAGGGACTCCACATGCCATTACGTCTCATTTTAGTGCTGAATTCTTACTTTTCGACTCCAGGAACTTCATACAGGGAAGACATTTTTCCAAGGACAGTCTCCTAATCCACTAAAAGTCTATAATGAGTCTTTTTGTGTTCTCTAGTGCCCACAGACCCGCCAACAGATGTTTACGCTCGGCCAGTGTCGTCCACTGAAGCTCTGGTGTGGTGGCTCCCAGTAGTGGACACTGGGACGGGCCTGCAGCAGTATATTGAGGGCTACCAGGTAGAATCTTGAGCAAACCTCTAGCTCCTAAGTATCTGCTTCCTAACTTGTATTCCACGTCAGGTTAAATACTGGCGAAAGTACTACGACACGGAGCCCGGAGCCAATCGCATATTTGTAAACGCCACGGCAAACCAAACCAGACTGGAGAACATGCTGCCTGATACCCATTACCTCATAGAAGTCCGAGCTTTTAACGGAGCAGGTCTCGGCCCGCCTGGCGAACACTGCGAGATGTTCACCAAAAGACCACGTAAGACTGGCAACAACTTCAGAGATGTCGTGTAGACCATAAGTAACATTAGGATGGCACGTCATTCTTCACAGCGCCGGCGGAGCCCCCCAGGATGTGGCGCTTCATCTCCTGGACCGGAAAGTGGCTATACGTGTGGTGGGATCACATCTCGTATGACTGGTTTGGGAACGTATCTTTCCCGCTCTATTATAAGGTAAGACGAATCTTTGATGAGACACAAAACAAATGTTGGACTGAGGGCCTTATTGGATTTAAAATCTCACCTACTTTTTAAGGTCATGTTCCGGAAGACGGGCTATATCTACGGGAAGGTCTACGTCACAGGCTGGCACTTCATAGACTTCCCAATGCCACAATTCGGCGACTACGAGCTTATGGTCCGCGGACGCTACGAGGGAGGCGACGGTCCCATCAGAACCATTAAGCTGCTGGGTAAGAATACCTGGAACCATTTCAATCTGGTTCCTCGCTTCACACGAGCTCCATTTCTCTTCAGGTAAGGCCTCCATGATCTCGCCCACGCTAAGCCTCGCCTCTGCACTGTTGCTGGCGCTGTGCATTGTGAGATTGTAGCGTCAAGACAAGAGATTTCTGCTTTTTCCTTTGCGTGCTTGACATCAGTAGTGGTACAAAAGAATGTCTGTCATGAATCTTAGAATTGGAGGATGGAGTGCACAATCCACATGTCATTCAAACGTCTTTCTTTTTGAAACCGCTTTTATTTGTTTGGAGTGTATCATGTAAACTCACTCGCGATCGTAAAATATAAGAAGCACTATAACAGCATCCGATTGTATGTACATTTGTGATCGCTTGTAGATGAGCAGAGGATATTGGGCCACTTACACAATTTACTGTCTATTATTTATTAAAATATTACTCCACCAATCTCCGGGATGTTTTATTACAAAAATAGATATATCAAAACCACTTTTGGGGTCAAATAATGTACACTGCTTCACACTGGACACAAGATACAATCTTCCCATTTATGTGTGTTGAATTTTTTGTAACAGCAGATAGCGCTATAGTTACTTGTACCATACAAGCAGCCTCCTAAGTGTAACAGGAGAGGATTAATATTCCAAATATCTTGACAAATTGTGTGTGAATGCTGAATGAAAATACACGGAATCAAATGGAAATAAATTGAATGATATGAAATGATATTATAGTGATGCCACTTTGGAATCTCTTTTGAGAGCATTTCATCATCACACGGCAATTGTAAAGAGCGTATTATCACTTTTAGCACCTTTGTACAAATGGGGTCAAAGTGGCCACTTAATGTTTTATTGCCGAACTTGAGACAGATGCATTTTTAATGACTGTTTCCAGCTCAAAGCATCAAATAATGCTGCATAAGTGAAAAATGCTAATGCTCGGAAAAGACCGACTTTGCACTTTTTTTTTTTTTCAAAATCGTCCTCTCCCTGTGGTTAAAAAAAAAAAAAAAAGCTTTAACCTGGAAAGCTGAAGCTCATTCAATCCGCTCCTCTTACAATGTATTTGAATGAGTTATTCATTTTACAAATAATTTAATCAATTATTAATTGCTGCTGATCACAGTCACTCTAAATAGCATCTATTGATTGATGAAACCCTCAGTCGTTCCTTGCGATAAATCACCATTAAGGGAAGACAAGCTTAACAAATGACGGTTAATACGCATTCGAAAGAATCTGGTGTCCACTTCAGACAGAGGGGATGTCACTCGGGAAAATGTTAGGATGAGGTCAGAGGCTTTGTCCAAATACGTCACCAAGGTTACCCTCAAACTCAAATCGACCTTTGTGCGTATGTAGCCGTAATATCAGACGAGATTTTCTATTTTTGTTGGCTGTGTTTGCTCGGAGAAAGGGGTTCAGCATTTCACATCGCCGGATACATTAACGAAAATGTATGCAACCTCATAAATGTCCCCCTACCATTTTTATTTGCCTAGTAAAAGCTGTAAGTTGGACTTGTAAATTCCGCACATAAAATCATGATAAATAATACAGCACGCTGTTTATTTTTCTATTTCATTCAAATCCAGCCTAAAAAAAGGAGCTTAGTTAAAGCAGGATTCCTGTTTCGAAGGTCATTTGAGGGCGCGGGTGTACCTAATGTATTGTCCCGTGTCATATGCACGTCGAGGTGACCTCATTCTTCATTTGACCCCGCGACGGCTTCCAACCAAGTAACATAAATCCTTATTAGGTACCGGCGTGGGTATAATTGTACCGGACCGTTATTTATTATTGAATGAACAACATGCCTCATGGGAGCAGCAAATAGCTTTACATCTTCATACATGAGCAACATTGTTTTGTTTACTTCTCATGGATGCTAATATTTATTTGATTTGATTTCCAAATGGGTAAAGAAAGTGGTAATGCTGTCAAAAGGTCACTCGAGCTGATTGTACCACCTAGCGGACTGGCATGTTTACAGCACTGCAGAAAATTACTCAGTGTCACTATCAATCAAAACTGTCACCATGCTATGCATTGTATTGCGTTAATTCCAATACGTGTTATTCCAAAGTGTACCTAATGAATTGTCTTCTTTGTGTGTGTGTGTGTGTGTGTGTGTGTGTGTGTGTGTGTGTGTGTGTGTGTGTGTGTGTGTGTGTGTGTGTTTCACACATCATTAGAGCGCGTCTTCGGCGTCTGGGTGCTATTTCGCTGACAGATCTGCTCTTAGTGGCCCTCTGTCATCAGCTCTGTCATAGTGCAGGGTTGCCATAGCAACATATGTCTCAAAAAGGGGGAAAAAATGGTGATTTGATTAAAAGCAATGGCATAGGGGGCTCCAATTCTAACTGACAGGCTCATGTCTCCTTAACTAGCATTTAAGTGGGGCTCGGCTTTTTTTTTATTTTATTTTTTTATCCTCAGAATGTAAATCGGCTGTTAAAATAACCTTGCACCAAATCATGTGTACATTTTAAAGTCATTTAAAAGTCTTTTTAGGTATGTTTGCTTTTTTTGCCATCTAAACTGCAAAAATCTTTTCGCTCTCACTTTTTTTTTTTTGCATCGCCATCCGGGGAGTAGTAAATGTTTTTATTAGCCACTTAGACTGCAGATTGGGCCCAGCAGAAGGTTTTAAGCCCCGCCCACTCAATTAAGTAATCAATCGCATGCAAGTGTAGCTTATCTATGAGGATCGAAATGGTAAATGCTTGTAAAATATCTGCAAGTTCTGCAAGTTACCTTGAAAACAGATTTTTTAGCAGTTTTTGACCTTTTTTTTTTTTTTTTTAAAGTCTATGGATCGATTAAACGGCTTCACGAGAAGCTCTTCGTTTTAGCGTAGTTAACTCTTGGGGACTTAGGTGCCAATAGTGGAACCGGAAAATATCGATTATACTTCAGTGAAAGTGTTGAACAAAATGTTATTACACGTATTGACTGCAGGTCGCGAAGGACCCCCAATCAATGTTTGCTCACTTACTTGCACTCTCAGCTTATTGTTCACACAAAAGTGTCAAATGTTTTTACTGACGATTTAGAAAAAAAAAAAAACTGTTTCTGTACTTCTTCCTTATTCCTCTTTTTGTGATGGAAGCAGAACACAATGTTCTTATCTCCCATGCAAGAAGCACAAAGAGAAACCCGGGCAGCTGAAACCAGGAAGCGAGACGAAAACGCTCGGAGGTCAGCGACACGCGACTAATCTCACGCCCACTAACCTGAGCGCCCGTTCTGTATTGTGCCAGATTAATTTGCGACAGAGAAGAAAATTCGCATGAAGAAAATCCAGAGTGTCGAATTGTATTATCTTTCGGGATTGATTGTTCCGGACTGAAATTCTCTCCTGAGTCGTCTCGTCCATATCCGTAAAGCCGGAGAGGGATGAGTCCTTGTTCTCCTCCATCTGCTTTTTAAGTTTGAGGTTAACACTCGTCAAAGTGTTGTGTTGGCCTTGTGCTCCCCCGTAATCCAGTTAAGCACCCGGACAATGGAGGAACAGCTGGCTTGGCCTTCTTGAGCTCATCGACAGCAGCAGATGATGGACGTAAACCCCCCCCCCACCGGGTCCCCCAATCGTTTTCCAATGGACATTTTCGTAACCCTGACCATATCCCGACAGAGTAACCCGACGTTAGCCCGTCACTGTCCAAATTGGCCGAGGTGTAAGTCTTCGACAACGAGATTCAGGTATCAGGATGACTCCAAGCCGCAATTTCCCAAATGGTCTTTTGATCTGCTTTCTATTTGTTTTCTTGCTGCGATGCTTTCTCTCAACCCAAGGGGTGTGCGGTTCAATAGAGTCACAGATGCGGTCGAAGGTTTAAGAGGCCCCGCTTGTGCCATTAGTGCAGCAGGGGGAAGACTTTCCACACTGGCTTTTATTGGAGTGGCGCCACTGGCTTAACCCGACAGGGTCATGCCATGCGGGCCATTCAAATGCCAAGAATAGGAAAGTAGTACTTCAATGGGTGTCAAGGATAGCAGTGTGTCCAGGCAGTTCCAAAAGGGATCTCTCAGGATTCCAGTTTGTCCGTCTGGGAGTCACCTGAACAGGCTGCTCGGGTTTCAGATTCCACGCTGTCCAGACGGTAGCGCGACTGCTGTATTGCATCATGAAGCGGAACTGAGGCAGCCCACCCAAAAGGGTATCGGGTGACAACACTTCTGAAACATGGACACTTTTATGCAGTCTCGCTCGGCCAATCAAGCAAGCCGCAGTGATTTGACTCTTTGTCTTGAAACGATAACGGCGGTGAATGATTTTGCACGACACGGCACATTTGGAAACAAAACCAAAAAATGTGTTCAGCTGAATGCCCATCTTGCTCAATAGTATCTCCTTGCATTGTCTTGCCCGTCTTTTGTTTCTCCAACTCGATAATGAAATGTCTTTTCACAGTCATTTTTCCTGAATGGGACGACATTGTAACAATTGCATCTCAGCATTAGTCCATAATTAATAGTTAAAAATGTAATTACGTGGGCGGGCAAATACAATGGGAAGGATACTTTACAGTAATTCCCCGCTGTCTCTTGCTTTGAGTCTAATTGTGTTTTTAGCCAGATGAACGGCTCAGCGCTGGTAAATAATGGATGGCTTACGGATAGTGAGAGCCGTGAGCGAGACGCCCTCGAGCTCTTCTCACGCCATCGACTTGGAGGTAGTGAAGACGTAATTGAATTACATCGAGGTTTTGTCTTATTAATCAAAGGCGAGGGTTTAACCCAGACCCGAAGCCTGACCCTAAACCGAACCGTGTTGACGACCCTGAAGGACACACTTGACTACAATTTTCGACCCTAACCCGGAAAAAACTTTTCCTGATTCCCAATGCGAGACCTTCAACACTTTGCTCGTTTCAAGTTTTACAAGAGGCCGATGCACGTGTGCGTGAGATAGCGACCGACGGTAATATAAGACGATCCTAAAACTGAAGGAGAGATGATAGAAAGAGGGCAATATGAACAATAAAAATGGATGGCGGAGGTCATAAACCTGCACCACGATGATGATATCACCTTTTGATGAAATGCCACCGTGCTAGCATTTTACGATTCCTCCGGTGAGAATTAATCGGATTAGCCAAGTTGTCGATCGGGTTTTAGGACAAAGATAATGAATTGAAAGGAAGGGGAAGCTAATTCATTAGCTGGTGATGTCATTTTTTCGGACGGTGGTGACCTCACCCGTACGTTTGCTCCGAGAAGGGTTAAGTGTTATCACGGGGGTTGTATCTGGCGCCCTTGACTTGCCCCGCTATGGTCCTTGTACCTGGGTGATAAGCAATGACGCATCTGCGCTGGCCGCCTCATCTTTTAGGCCGTGACAGCTATTGGTCATCCCGGCCCTTTGGCTGACGGGGAGTTCCCGTGTTCTATTTCATGGTAAACATAAATCAATGTGACCCATATTGGCCCTGTTACCTCCATAAAGTCCGGGACGGGAGCTTTCATTTTCCCCTTTTGTTACCACCATACATAGGTTGGATGCTAACGTTATCTTTTATCACTAACGAGGCCGGCTAGCCCGCTAGCTAGCTCAATAGCACTCGAATCTCCGCCTCACTCAGTTTTGTGTCGCATCTGGGTACTAAAAGGCTTGTCGGCTAGCGAGTTAGCAAGCGGAATATTCCTCTTGACATTCCAGTCTGTCATTTTGATACTTTTTGTTGCATCTTAACGCTTACTAAAATATTACACCAAACTTTAGCAGTGGTTGTTAGGGTTGATAGATTAGTTTGATCCTATGCTTATGTTGGAATGTAATCTGTAATAATTGACATAGCTTGTCCTGTCTTAACAAAGTGCTAAGATCCTTTGAACTGATTGACCAACTGCAGAGGAAGCAATCAGAGGTGTTCTGTTTACTCAACATCGTAAAACACCCCCTGCTGTGACCCCCTGAGAGGCCAGGGGTTCACCCCCACCTTGGCCACTCTCACCCCCACCCTTCTTCTCTCAATAAATACTCTCTTGCATGAATCCAAAGTCAGAGTCTGTTCGAAAATCGCTGTACCTACAGTAACGGACTGGCTCTCCACTTGCAAGTGCTTAAAGGGCATACTGTCTCTCGTATGGTTCTTGCAAAATAAGTTAGGTCAGAACATCTCTAACAGTGGTCTCTAGAACTAAAACTAATTGAGCCACAGACATCATGAACCTTTCATCCAGGGCCCTGAATACAAAGCAGACATTGCAGGAATGGCGTGATTTTTTTTTTTCTTCTGCCTCAACCAAGCATTGAGTGTAGTGGGACACGCTGCGAGCTAATTTGAAGCCAATCAATATTAGTCTGTGTTTCTTCCTGTGTGTCAGCCCAATCCGGTGCCCTTGTCAAACTGTCCAAGCGGCATCACTTTGGTGACCGTAAATCCATGGCGGGCCTCGTTTCTCTACAAATCCACGAGGGCATCTGATTGAATGCGATCGAGATTGATTTCCGCGCCAACTCCAGTTGCGTTCTAGATTTGAACTTGATAAAACAGCAGGAGACTTATTAGACTTAAAACGATTGCTCGGCGTCTTTGCAAGCACACCTGCACGCTCATGCGACGATGCTCACAATCTGAACTCCGCCCTCTGTTTCTCTCTCGGCCAATGAACAGGAAGCCCACCAGCAGCATGCTGTGAAAGCAGCCTGCCACAGGAGGAGGTGTGTCCGCCGGAGCCAAAAGTCTGCCTGCGTGCGAGTGTGAGCTCACACACTGGAAGAGGAGGAGAGTGGAGGAGACGAAAAGAAGCCAGGTGCTCTCCGTCATCCTTGCGAGGACACACGCACGTTCCCGCAAAGACGGCAAAGTCATATATGTGTGTTTGCACAGAATCGGGGATCCTCTGAGGGATGCCAGAGGGGAGCCAAGGAGCAGGAGCGCGTTTCAGCCCCGCGGGGGAGCTCAGGCGCGCGGGCATCTCACTCCGACGGACTGAGCGCCGTCTCCCCGGCAACCGCCATGGGCTGCAATTTGTGCACCTTGCAGAAGCGGGAGGAGCACTACAAGCTGCTCTACGAGATTGCACAGGTAAGAGGATGATGATTACCATGATGGGCGATGGAACACACGATGGAGAGCGAGAAGAAACTTCAAAGTGGGCCAGATATGAATAGGAGTGAATCCAAAATTGAATCGGTTTGAGATGCAAAACCCTAATATACCCTAATATATATGTATATAGTCATACGTTTGAAATACCTTTTGATACAAAAAATGTTGCATATTCCCAAGTTATGATTTGCCGAACTTTCACAAAAACTGCCCGCTATCGTTTTGAATTTATTATGAATGTCATTGCTTTGAACTAGGAGTTTTTACCTTTGGGGCACGTTTTAATACGTTCCCGAGAAACAGAGATGGTCTTTATTTATTTCTTTTTTGGCTGCGAGCCTTCAAACGCATTGTCAGCATGGGCCGAACATTCCGTTTCACAAGATTCGGATGCGTTGATTAGAAAAGAAAGTGTGAAACACACCGTTATTTTCCCTAACAATTCTGACCATATGGTTGGGCGTCCAGCGTGGCAAACGTGCTTTGTTAACGAGTATGGCATTCATTCATCATTTAGTCGTGCTCTGCGAGCGAGCAGCAGCAAAATTGGACACCGCCTCATGAGGATGATTTCATGGGCTGCTGTTAAACCAAGCAAAAAATTTGAGTAAGGAGGCAAGAATGAGCGTTATTATAAATAATGAGCTGCTTGGATATAGCACACCTCCAAAAATATCACTATCACTGTTCACTCACGATGCTGCCCCCTGATGGTTTGGAGTGTAGCATGAGGCTTTTCTAGGCTGCATTTTGGATTTTATCCAAACTGCAGCGTATCTTTGACAGCCGCTAAAGCCATAATACTTGTCAAAGGTGGGAAAAGAGACGAGAGTTTAGTTTGCCAAAAGTGTGTCACCGCGGAGGCTGACAAGGGAGTGAGAGATTTCTCGGCAATCCCCCTGTGGCGTTTCGCTTTCATCGTTCCACGTTTCTCAAGTCTTCTCTTGCTCCCTGTAGTTCTGGTCCACTGAGCTTTTTCGATGCGGTTTGCGTTTCCACGGATACCACCCGCTTGGATTACGAGATGAAAGCTAATTGATGCGTATCACCGGAGTGAAATTGTTTATTTTTGTCTCATCGACAAATTTGATTTTTTTTTTCAGCACAGTGCCCTCTAGCAGTGAAATCAGACACTGGCGCAAATTCGCCACTGATCGATACATAGATGAAATTATTATTATTTGTTTTGTCCCGAGACGATATTGTTATTGGTGCTGAGTGAGCATCCTATCGGGTCGTGAGCGTCCTATCGGGTCGTGCCCACCGGGGACAGATGCTTAGCCACATGTCCAGCCTGTTAGACAGCACCGTGGGGGTCAAGTCCTGTCCAGCCGGCCGCTCCATATGGCCTCCTCAGACCTGGTCCATGACATCAAGCAGAAGAGGTTGAAAAAAATATATAGTTTTAAATAAGCCGACCTTTTCAATTTGATCCGTATTTCATTGTCGGAGTGTAACAAGTGGTGCTGCCAGCCTGCGCGGGTCAGCAAGTGGACCTTTGCCCACATGAGCGTAATTGGACTTGACAAGTCGTTCGCTTTCACACCCGTGCAAAAGCTCGTAGAAGAAAAATGTATTGAGTTAGAATTTTTCTTTTTTTCCACGTCATACACTTTCATTTCTTGTTTGCGAGGGGTCAAAAAGGCAAAAAGCAGCTGCGCGACGACGACTGTGCTGCTTCTGATAAGCCTGAAATGAAAGCCTGACTGGGGGGGTCGACGCAATCCTCCTTCCCCCGCCCCCCCCTTCAGACAAAGCCCAAAGATGCACACACGCAAGATAGACGCATATTTACACATTGCACATTCTCTGCTTTACTTTTACGACTGTGTAAAAATGTCACATTTAGTCTTTATGTGTGTTGTGGGGACTTATCTGTTGTTATCAGCTTTGGCCAATTAGCCTGCTCAAGATGATAGGATAGGAGAAGGAGAAAGAATGAGGAAGGAAAGCTTCCATTCCCTCCTTCCTTATCACTAGCCAGCCACTGTTTTAACTTTGTTCCATCCCACTGCCTTGACCCTTTCACTCTCTGGCGCACTTACTAATACACTTAGGTGTAACTCCGCCCCCTCAAAGGAGGAATTTTTTTTTTTTTTTTTTTTACCTAGGAGCATAGAGAGACACATAAAAGTAAAGGAGACAAGAAAGAGGGAGACTAATCCGATTTTGTCTTGCGAGCTGCTTGCCAGTGACGCTGGCCAACCATGATAACCCAATAACACACCTAACGGTCACATCTGCAGGCTAAAAGCCAACCATCTGGAACTTGTCATACGTTTGATCGGACCCTGAGGTTGATCGGCCGATTCCCGTCAAAATATACATAATTGGCGTATTTATTACCGATTCAAAAAACAACGATCAACGATTGTGCAACCTGCAGTTAACATGAGCCTGTGTCTTATTTTCGTAAAATTACAGGAAAAAAATTTTGGAATTTTTTTTCAATTAATCGACTTGTTAAAATGATCGTTCGTGAGGAGCTCTAAAATAGAATTTTTTTTTTTTTATATATGTTAAAAATAAAATCCCACATCACAAATTCCAAAGCGTATGACTTCTGCACCCACTTTGACTTTTCATAACACGTCAAGTCCATTTCAGAAAGCCACATTGAGGACGCAGGTGGTCCGAGGTGGGATGAGATTACAGCAGCACACGCTGGTGTTGAATTCCCACTTAACTAAGCTCACTTTGGAAGTCAATTAGGCCCACTTGGAGGCTGCCGTCGAGTCCAGTTACGGATAGAATAGCGCAAAACCATCTGCATAGTCGGCGGCTATGATTACATGCGCCACTCGTGTGCCTTCGGGCCACAGAGCGAGAATGTCCAAATGGTGCTGAGAAATGTTTGCGGAAAAGCTGTTGGGGTTCCATTTATTGCTATTGTAAAAAGTATGCGAGCAAAATAAGTCGTTTGGTAGTTTTGGTACAGATTCAGTAGGACAAAACACAGATAAAGGGGGGCAGTTTTTAGATTTACATCTCCACCAAAGGGCAAACTTCCTGTTATGAATAATGCTAATGAGCTACATCTTCCAGTTAGCATAAACATGCATCACTTTGAAATTCGTTGAAAAAAAAGTTATAGCGGTGGAAAAATATCGGGTTCACACTCCGGGCTTTTTGTAAGAAAAAAATAATAATTTTATGCAAAGAGCCAACGCATGAATCTTTGATTTGCTATTTTTTCGGGTGCTCTCGAGGAAAATGTTTCACTTTCCAAGTCTTTTATGCAAATGATAATCTTTTTTTTTGCCTTTAGCCCAAATCTGAAATAAATTCATTAGAAAACAATCAAAGTGCTTTCTTTTTTCGGGGGCTTGTTTTGGGTTGTAAATGGCAGAAAATTGAAGGTCATTGAAGCTGTAAAAGTGCTTTCCTCTCCTCTTGTGACAAAAGCAGGCTCATTACGGCGGCGGCAAGACGGATGCCGGCTAATTGTTCTTGTCTTGGCGGGATAGCGAGTCTTGTGGATGCGCTCCGTCGAACTATTAGTTCAACCGCAGACACCCCTGTGCCATCACTGCTCTTTCATTTGACGTTTCATTTGTCAGCTTGTGCGTTTCCCATTTAATTGCAACCTCAGCGCTAATATCAATACTCCAACAGTCCTAGTTGAGGCCGTCTCATGCGAGGAGAGATACAAAAGAAGGCAAAATCACCAGAAGAAGCTTGTTTTGCATACGGAAGACAGCAGGAAATGAAAAGTGCTCCGACAGATTTTTTTTTTCTTTGCTATATTGCATTCCCCGTGAGAACAAAAAGTCCAATTTAAAAGGAATAAAAGCAACTATCGCTGTGAAACAAGTTATTGACTAGAATGTTGACATTCTTACTTTTGTGGCTTCATCCATTTTATATTACACTCATTTATTTTATGATTTATTGCCATAATAACAGTATATTGTATTGCACGTTTTAGCTCAATGTAATATTATTTATTGCTGATTGCTTCGATGCCTTCAATCCATTATATATATATATATATATATATATATATATAAAAGAATGACCTAAAGAATATTTATTTTGAATTCATCTTCTGTGGGCGAAGGCTTAGTTTCTGCCGCTCTGCTTAATCCGCGTTTCATGTTGGACGTAAAACTAATTGGTTGTTTTTGTGCGCAACCCCGCGTCTGCAAAACCCTGAAGGACACTCATGGCCTCTTGAGCACCCTTTTTTTTTTTTTGCATACGTGACGGCGAAACGCTGCAGTCAAGCACCGCGTTGACATCCGTGAGCGGCCATCTTTACAGCCCGCTAGCCGTTTGATTTGCATTTTTGGCTAATGTCTCCTATGAAATGCCTTGTCACTTTGATTAATTGGTGCATTGCTGAAATGAAAAACAACATTAGTGATTGGACAACGGGGGAGTAAGGATTTACATTTGTAGCCACGGCTAAGTATGATTTGTCCAATTTATGGGCTGGCACGCCAAAGCCAATATTAGTCTAAATAAAAAGTGGCTAAATGAATGCAATAAATAGTATCTAGCAAAACCAGAAGATATTTGGGGGAAAGATATGTTTTAAAAAATTGGATTTTGAAATTTATATTGCTTTTTGGGTATCTCAGCCCCCCGAAAGCTCTGATCCTAGAACCGCCCCTGGTTTCAAAGACAAGTTTGGTTTTAAAGCAGTATGGTCGTTTTTAAGAGTTGTAAATGCCCAACCTGGCGTACTCGAGTACTCCAATGACTTCCCGTGGCGTATTTCCTCCTCTTTCAGCATCAATGGCATGTTGGCGTGGCAAGGCAAAAGGGGTCAATGCGATTCACTGCAGCCTGTCACTCAAAGTCCCCCTTCCACTTTTATTATTGAAATGAGACATTTATGACGGCCGCCGTGGCCTCAAACCAGATTGTGGCCGCGAGCCGCCACCTGCGCTTCCTTCCCTTGTCGCAAGACGCCAATTTCCCCTTATGGAATAACGACGGCACTTGTATTGAAGTGAAGTTCACAAGAATCTGAAGGAAGGCGATTGGGCCAAGGTGGGCTTTGAATCGCTTTTTGTCCCGCCGGCCATTGTGAAGCCGCTCGGTGTCACCCGACATTATCAGTTCAGTTAATGCTGCGAGCATATCGCCTGTTGGGAGAACATGTTGTGTATGAAGAATGTATTTTTGTTTCTTTCTTTCTTTCTCCCACACAATGACACACTATCTGACAGATTCCCCATCATGCTCTTATCTCCACGCAGCCAACACAAATAAAATCTCTTATCTGCAGTCCTCCTGTTTGAATTGAAATAAAAAATAAAAAAAAAAAGCTTTTTTCAAGGGGCTGACTCTTGAGCATATTGGAAGCCTGAGGCTGACCTTCATCGTGCTACTTTTAACCCCAATTTTCAAGAGACGCCATTTGCGCTCCAGCCGGCTGCTTGGAAGCACTCGTGGCTGACGATGAGTTTAATTAGAAGATCACAAACTAGTTGATTAATAGCCTGTGGCCTCGAATGGCAGCTTGCTGGTTTCCCCCTTCGAGGATATAAACGGAATTTGTCATATATGTGTGATTGAATAAAAAATGACTTGGAGTGCATATTTGTCACTGGGAAATAACAATAAGTGGCTTATTTAATATATGGGCTGTTTTGACATGTATTCAGATTAGCTGACAAGCGTCAATCACTTTGACAGAGCACGTTCACCTTTCGCATTCCCTTGTGGCGACGCCTTTTCAAATCTTACGGGGAATAATAAAATATCCCCGAAAAGCCTCGTGCTGCGTGAAACCAGTTTGATTGCTTTTATTTATCGAATGGGGTCACTGTGCTTAATTAGTGGACAAGGTGGAATATCGGAATAATGTCTCTGCAGGTGAACAGGCGTAACTTCTCCAAGGTGGAGCAGGATGAGACGGCGGCGGAGGCCGTACGACGAGATCCCGTCGTGGCGTCGGAGGAGGAGGGTTGCGTCGCAGACGTGTGCACGCAAACCGACATCACCTTCGAGCACATCATGGCGTTGGCCAAGCTCCGACCGGCGACGCCGCCCGTGCCCGACGTCTGCCCGTTCCTATTGTCTGATAGGTGCGAGCTCCGTTCTTCTATTCTGTCTTTGAATGACAACCGCATGCGACAAGACTGTTTTCTTTTCAGCTGCCATTCTCTCCACACAATGGAACACGAGTTCTACGAATGTCCTGAGTACCTGTCCAGTATACCTGCTGAAGTGGAACGGACTGAAGAGTTTGTTTATGAGGTACAAGCGCAATTTTGTCTCACAGTTTCAATTCTGAACTTGACTCCAGCATGTACAAAAGCACACGGCAAAACATTTTTGTGTCTAGTTTGCAGTGCTCGTTATCAATATATACAGTATATGTTCTATTCTGCTTGCCCCGCCCCCTTTCTTTGTCTCAGCCAATCATTTCCATCCTTAACCCAACATGTCCAGTTGTTCCTCAAATTAATAAAATGAAAAATGACGTTTGGTGAACATTACAGTTCATTTTGGACCAAGCCAACGCTACACCAAATTGCCAATTGCTTGGTTGGCTGCTTTAACGAGCAGACAAGAACACATGTAGCATGTGTGTATGCGCTAACAAACGGGTGACAGCGGGTCCCAAAGAGGACCTGTGGGTGATCGTCTGTGACAGTGACGAGCCGCCGTCAGCTCCGTCTGGTTTAATGGGCACTTCCTGGTTCAGCGAACGCCATTGTGGGTCATTAGGGTTCCCCTCGCTGCCAGCTGAGGTGATATGGGTGAGAGGCTTGGTGCAATCACGAGGTCAGCTTGGCAGACAGGTAGCATATCAGTCAGACTGGATGAATGAGACAAGATAGTCCTGGGATTGCTGCTGATTGACAACATGAGGCCATGAGACTCACAAATTGTAAAGTGGACAATGTCTAGGATGTTAAAAGTAGCTTTGAATGTAATATTTAGCCCGATGGTTTGCTTTACATTGAATAGATCTGCAGTATAGACAGATAATGGAACAATACTAACAGGTATGTATTATTTATCATCTACGTAGAGCGACCGATATAACTGCTGTAATGAGAAGCTGAGAGATGAGGTGGCTTTCCGGTTCAGTTTTGTTTTGCAGTGCCCCCAAAGGCAGGATGAAAAATGACCCCCCCCCCAAAAAAAAAAAACCAATTATAAATAAAATAAATTATAAACAATTATAAATAAAATAAATGAATAAATAAGTGATAAATAACTGAAAAAATATAAATAAATGATAAATAACATTGTTCCACAGTTAAGACCCAAAACACATGCAGAAGGCTGATGCATGTTATCACACAGTGTGGAAACAATGAACATTACATGCCGCAATCATTTCTTTTCAATTAGACAAGATGTTAAGAGGCAATTAGGCAGAAATGTAGCAGAGGCCGCCGCCGCCGCTGTGTGTAACATTTACACATCTTTACCATTTAACACTGAAGTGCCAAAGCAACGCAATGCAATTGTTGGGAGAGGAAATGATTTGATGTCACGGCTGTCTGGATACAAATTCGGGCTAATCATGTCTGATTGAGCCTCGGGACCTTTTTTTTTGCGCAAGCAACCCCAGCTTGATGAGATCCCGTGTTTATGGGGGTCTGCTTCTGAATTTGGCTGTCACGTCTTATAGAAGTAATAAAGCGGTGAGGTTTTGCAAGTTGTCGTACATTAACATAAACGGCAACCTTTGAAGGTCACTTTTACACAGAAGGTTCAATGCCATAGAAAATAATTACTTCCGCTGTCAATCTTGGATGGCGCCCCTTCCACCCACCTACACGTTATTTACCTTCTTGGATTACTTAGCTCATCTGGTTGGTTCACTTAACATCATTATGAAGATAGAAACTTATTGGTTTCTCCAACAGGAAGTGGAGTTATGCAAGCAAAACACTCAAGAGAAATTGGGCCTAACGTTGTGCTACCGGACGGATGAGGACGAGGACATGGCCATTTACGTCAGCCAGGTAAAATCTCGTCGTCCTCTGTTGACTGCGACCAGAGAACCTTTGTTCAAATTATTTCCTGGGTTGACGGTCTTAGCAATGCTTGTCTGAAATTCTACATGGTGTGTTTGGTGAAGGTGGAGCCCAACAGTTTAGCAGCAAGAGACGGACGCATTAAGAACGGCGATCGTATTCTACAAGTAAGTTCGTACGTTACGTTGGATCCCTTCGTAAAGACTTTGTGACCGAGCACGACTGCTGTACAAACAAACACAGGAGAAAAAAGACAACCCTAAAATCTCCTCTCACATTTCATCTATTAATTCTCTGGGCGTAGTGTATCTCTTTGCTCGCGGTGCCATTATCTCCTTATGGCAGGCCCATTACTCTAGAGGAGAAAAGATGAACACCTCCTGTCAAACAACAGTTAATTGTATGGCCAGAGAAGACTGAAGAGGTTGGACGGTGCGCTTGCTCAACCTGTGGTGGAACATGCTTAGCAACGGTGATGGCTGGGAGGGTTCTAGATCGTAGACGTGTGAGGTTCCCAAAGGGCTGAGCTTGGTATCATTTTAGGCATTTGTTTGAGTGCAGATAAATGGCCATACGGTCCACGATAGAGAGAAGGCAGTTTCCTTGCTATCAGGAGAACACGCAAAGAGCATCGTCCTGCTGGTGACGAGGCCAGAGACACAGGTAACCACCACGGGCATGGTCTTGACACCATGTCAAGGTTTCTTGGTTTTGAGATGATTTGATTTTCAGCTGGAGGATGATGTGTGGCTTGATGATGAGCAACAAGAGTTGGTGAAGGAACTGAAGATGGAGATCCTGGAGGTGGGCAAGAAGAATTGCAGCCGCAGGCAAGACGAGGTGAGACTTGGCATCGGAATCCAGATGTTTACCGAAGGACTGGTTTTGGAATTCTATATTCGCAGGGTCAAGAGGAAAGGACAACGGACGCAGCGACCTGTTCCTCCAACAGTCAAGACAAAGACAGCGGGTTTGGGTGCGGTACCGACAGTCCCGAGCACCAACCGTTATCGGCCGGTCTCTGCAGGAGGAGTCCCGCTCAGTGTTTGAGGGACCAATGGCGAGCCCAGAATCCACACAGCAAGCGAGGTGCTCTGATTCCACAGGACAAGCAAAGGACAGAAAGTCAAGGGCAAGGTTGCGAAGGAGTAGTGAGCGTTCACGACGGTGGAAGTGGGATTCTGGCGGTGGAGAATCACTTCCAGCAACTTCTGGAAGTCAAGTGTCAAATCCGGAAGGGCGTGGAGTGCGGGGTGTACTCCATTCGACACAGTATCGAGTGTAGCCTCACGGAACAGGGAGGTGGACATGGAGATAGCGCTGAGGAGGCTGAGGAAGGTGAAGGGGTGGAGCAAGAATTGAGGATGTTGAATGAAGAACTACGCAGCATTGAGCTCGAGTGTCAGAACATCATGCAGGCCCATCAGCTCCGCCGGCAGACGGACGCCTTAACCCCGCTGCCTTCTTCGCCGGGTCGTAGGCTCAAGAACCACGGCAGGCTGGCAGACATTCATGAACACCCTAAGAGCCGAGAAAAAGATAGCTCCAGTGCCTACAACACAGCCGAGAGCGCACGCTCCACTCCGCTGGGAGTGGAGCCATCTCCCGAGCACTCCCTGCAGAGACGCATTAGCATCGCCAACCAGAAGAACCTCCAAATGGCCTCCGGCAGCTCCATCCCTGTTCCTAAGCCTCAGGGCTCATCGGAACAAGGTGCACCAGCAGATCCCGTTGTTTTCTCAAGCAGCCCGGACCAGAGTAACCCCTCTCGATCCGAGTCCGACCCGGCGCTGCCTGCGGACGATGAACGCTGCGAGAAAAAGGGGAGAACCAAAGATCCAAAAAGAAAATCGCCCTTTGCCTCATACCAAACAAGCCCTTACCACGGCTCGCTCGGATCCCGGCAACTTCAGGTTGGTACGAGGCGTGTCAATTGAGTAGACGCTTTGGAATATCCAAATTTGATTTGGTCATTGGCAAAATCACAGCAGATGACTTCAGATTACAACCTGATCGAGATCATTTCTTGGTCTGTTTGTGTTCCAGGGCTACATGCAGCTGCTACAACAGCACTCTTCCTTGGAGTATACCCAGAGCCAGCTGAGTCTCCTGAGCGTCTGCCGGGATCCGCTGAACCGCAACGCTCGCTCCGGGGAACCTCGTCTGGAGTGGAAGGTCAAAGTGCGAGCCGACGGTTCCCGCTACGTGGCCCGGAGACCGGCTCGAGACCGTATCCTTCGAGAGCGGGCGCTCCGGATCAGAGAAGAACGCAGCGGCGGGATGACCACGGACGACGACGCCATGAGTGAGATGAAGATGGGTCGCTACTGGAGCAAGGAGGAGAGGAAGCAGCATCTGGCGCGAGCTAGGGAGCAGAGGAAGAGGAGGGAGTTCATGCAGAAGAGCCGCTTTGAGTGTTTGAAGGAGGGTCTGGCCAGCGGGGCCGACGCCCACAAGGAGCTCAACATCCTGGAACTCAGTCACAAGAAGATGATGAAGAAGCGCAACAAAAAGATTCTGGACAATTGGATGACCATCCAGGAGTTGATGAGTCACGGGGCTCGAGTCCCAGACGACTCCCAAGTCCATAACGCCTTCTTGTCTGTTACGACGGTGTAGGAGAATGTTTACAGTCTGTTGTTTGGCAAAGACGGTTCTTGCTTGTAGCATTTTCTCACTTGAATACTTTTTGCAACCTCAGCTATTTTACTATTATTGCTCGGCTTTTGGTAATGTAGAGAACTTCCATGATCATACCGTATATGTGATTGTGACTCCATCTCAGACTTCAAGGCAACATTTCTTTTTACACCAGGGGGGGAAAAGGGGATATTTTTCACAATTTGTAATCTCTCTACTTAACTTTTTGTATGAATTTTTTTTTTCTTACACTGAATGTTAATGTGATGTAAATAGATTTGTTGTAAATGTATCACCAAAACTGTGGAGGTCAGAAATTGTTGTACCCAAAAAAGGACCTTTTGAACAGACCCTTAAAAATTATTTCATGCGTGATTAATTTAAAATGTTCAACACGCGTATT
This sequence comes from Syngnathus leptorhynchus, assembly GCF_054491065.1. Classification (NCBI taxonomy): domain Eukaryota; kingdom Metazoa; phylum Chordata; class Actinopteri; order Syngnathiformes; family Syngnathidae; genus Syngnathus; species Syngnathus leptorhynchus. The sequence continues at coordinate 5,514,061 of NC_141215.1, forward strand.
TATACTGTTACTATTATTTATATTAATTGTAAATTATTATTCTTAATTAATATGGTTACGTGGCTACCTTACGAAACATTGAAAGATGTCAATAAATGTCTTATTTGTAGCTTTACTACTTAAAAAAAATATGGCTTTGAATCATTCATTGCTTAGGAATGAAAAATTATCTTATATATATATTTATTTATTTATTTATTTGATTATTTTTGGGGGTATTCTTATTTTTCCGGTCTTTTTTTGAAAAAAAATAAATCTGGTTTTTTTCTGCCATTTTATCCAAAATCGTGAGTGATCAATGGCGTGCAATCAGCGGCACTCACGACTCCCGGAGGGTGATTAGCGAGTATGATTGCTAATTGAACATACGAGCATGTAAAACCGGAGCTTCCCTAATGGCGGCACCTGGATTATTACCTCCCCGACACAGTCCTGACATCTATCTATATTATTGCTCTCTAGAAATCAAAAGAGTATTTTTTTTATGATGTTTCCAGGCTTGACAAGGCATCATCATGTCACTGCAGTTTGTGAGATTCATGTTTTTGTAGTGGGAAGACTGACTGCTTGTATATAAAGTATGTGGGGGGGGGGTTGATGTGTGTCCATTTACAGCTCGGAGGCATCCTCACTAAACTATACTTCCATTTCAAAGCGAGACGCCGCGGAAGTCTCCTCATCCCCCGTCAATCTGCCGCATCCGTCCACAGCCCACTGAGCTGAAGAATTAATGAGACACATCAGAGTGGTGCTTTTTGTGCATCATATTAAATCAGGTGAACTATATATTTTTTCAAGGACAGAGGGACAACACCATTGAGTCCATTTTGGATTGATTAGATATTACATTTTTTTCACCTCATACTGTTGGTATAAATATGTTATGTATTCTCATCTATGTGCCTCATTCATATTCCAGCAGACAAGCGGGTAGGGCGGCGGCACCGTTGAAAATTGCAGAATCCCAGAGCGCTTTTAATCTAAGGACGGCTTTGAAGCAGCCAACGGCCACTCTGGGAACTCTTGAGCGGGTGAGACTTTGTGTCTTTGCATTTTTGTGCACCTTTAAGTCATGGTACTTCCTGTTTGAGGTTTTATGGTGCATTCGGGAGGGGTTGGAGAAAAATCTTTGGGTTTTGGATCATAGTAGTCGCTTCAATCTTTTCATTTTTTGTTGGTGAGCTACAGAGGCAGTTTTTGCTTGATCCCGATTAAACCTCAGGGAATGATTGTCACACATCCAAGAAAGACTCCTACCGAGTTTGAATGGTATCGGATTTAAAATGAGCAAATTGCTTGAGATGATGTCATAATGGTGTCGTCTAATCTGAGTCAAGCAAATTTTTACGTTATTTACTCCAAAAAGGATTTTTTTTAAAAATTGGGCGGGGGGAATTAAAATATCACACTTACAGTAATATTATTAGACTGCAGTCGAGATGCAAAATAGGTCATGAATAAAAGATGCACGTGTTTCATTATACTGTATTTCCTTCATCTCAGCGAGCTGTGTTTAACTTTAAGGTTGGTTTGGCGCCATTTTGAATCTCAGTCCCTTTGGGCAACATCCTTAACGTGGAATGTAAAAAATGCAATGCACCACCACCCTTGAGCCTCAATAGAATAAATTAAATGGGATCATTAAATAATCTTACATTTTCTATGCATCTTGATGCTGTACGTATCTTCTGTCTTCACCAAACTAATATTGCGCCGTTGCTATTGATGACTTTTCCACTTTAATGCAAAGTGTTTTGCTTTGGAGACTGAAATCAATGAAAGTCATTCAGGCATGAACGAAGGGAGGGGGGGATATAAATAGATAAAAAGTGCTTCAAAGCGAATGCAGTAAAGCCGAATTGTTAATCTCCCTCATTGGATGGGACTAATTAAGCGTTTCACACTGAGCGACCAGTCAATGAAGACGAATGGTCGCTCTCACTTGGGTTTCTTTCAGCGCTGATCAATTAAAGTTTTTTCTTACTAATATTTGGGATTCATTGGACTTGATTAAAAAAATATACATTTAAAATATTTTATTTATTGAGTTTGAGTGATAAAAATAAAACGGCCTTGCCTGAAAGTTAATATAACGACTTTATGTTACATGACAAAAAAAAATCTACTTTTTAATTTTCCAAACGTCATCCATCTATTTACTCACCAGAACCTCCTTAGCACACCCTTATACTTAGCATCATCTTCTCCTCAGAGTGTCGAAACGTGCGCTAATAAGCAATACGCTTCATTGGAGATGGAAGAAACGTTGCAATTCCTCGAGTTGCCTTATTACGGATGCCTTAAAGCCACCGGGGAGGTTCCGGAGAGAAAACTCACAAGGCTATTAACACGGATCACCTCAAACGTGTCCATGCACATAAAAACTTTTACAGTCAACAGAATATGATATCAGAAATAACACGCAGATCATATTTGGGCTTATTACACATGCCCCCCCCCCCCCCCCCCCTCTAAAAAATTACATTGTAATGACAGCAAAAGCATTTAACCTTGTGTGACACCGATCCATTAGCTGTTCCCATTGTTCAGCATGAGCACCAGGGAATAGATTCACAGAGCAATTACGGGTGGCTAGTTTTGGCGTTCCGCATGCAGAAGACAGCAGAAGAGAACACGTCCTGCTAATTGGGGGGGGTCAACATTCCACAAGTGCTATAACAGCTGCAATTAGAGGCTAATGCTACTTTTTAAAGTTTCCACTTCCAAGGCCGCTTGCATAAGCCACAGAAGAGTAAACTTAATTTGCTAGAGGAAAAAGTCAAATAGCTAACCGGGCACTGGCTCCAAAAGGGGTGGAGTCACTGTTGGGTTATTTCTACCCATGAGTCCATTGGGTTGAGGAACCCAATCTGCTTTCCCTGTGAGTTGTACGATAAAACCATATATTTTTTAAAAAAAAACCTGATGATTGGTTAAAAACTCCACCTTGCTTGACATTGTCTTGTCATGCCAAGTTTCTTCATATACATTCCCATAGGCTCCATGCAAAACACCACCCAAGACGCTCATGTCCAAGGACAAATCAATTAACAGTGAACGACAAGCAGATGGTCGTGAAGGACGTCGTCGTCTGCGCTTCAGGTGAGAAGAGGCGTCACGCGGCGGTGAACAACTGTCAAGTATTATCCTCGTCTGATCGCCCCCCCCCCTCCCCTCCCTCATGCTCTCACAGGGAGCCTCTTGCCAATTTCATACGCGTGATGACGCCACAAAGAGGGGCTGCTGGCAGCTTAGTGCGAGGAGAGACGTGTGAATATTTCATGTAGACACTATCAAACTGAATCGCAGATTAGCATCCTTCACAATTACCCCAGGTGATACTTGAAAGGCTCTGTGGAGATAGTCTTGCTGCATTCCTGCATCTCCACACTGAGGGAAAAATGTACAGTTCAACTTATAAAAAGTGCAGCAGCAGAGTAATCAAGAAAATCTCTCCGGAGGGCGATGCGGGAGGGAGGACGATGCATCAAAGTACCTCATTTGCCCACTTCCCTCGTTGTACTCGGCGATAACAAGCTAACTAAATTACACTAGCGGCTTATCTGCAGGTAACCAGGACAACCGGTGGGGTTTGTTAATAGCACAGACGAAGAGGAGCGGCCTGATACAAAGGCGACTGTCTGGAGAGGATGCGGCCAGTCGAGTCATTAATAAGCCCATTGCCTCATATTTATCCAGAATTAGGATAGACAAAATAGATTTGGTAGAAGAGCTAACAGGATAGTTTAGTCTGTACGGATAGGGACATGTGGCTTTTAGATATCACCCGTGGTGTGCCACAAGGGTCAATCTTAGAACCACAATTATTTCGATTGTACTTAACGTATGTAATGCCTCCGATATATTATGTTGTCTTAACAAAATATAAATAAATATACGTGCAGTACTGGTTTAAAGCATACAGTATGTGATTAATTGCAGATCTATTTTTCAGGATGTTGGTTGACAAGACGCAAGGTCTAATCATGGAAATGGACTCTGCAAAACTGACAAAAAGCCAGCTAATTGTGATTCACGACTTCAGATGGCAATCAGGTAAAGTGATTAAGCTTTGCTTGCCCACATCTTCAAACCCGGGCTCCTTCCGTCCCACACATACCCAACACGTCCTCCTCCGAGGCTCCGTCATATCATTCCCTTATTAATCTTTCTTTGTTTTGGAGCCGCGTTGCTCCCGCGGGGGCTCTTTCTTGAAGCAATTAGGAGATGTAATTACTCCTCGGCAGGGCTGTAAATCCAAACAATCTATGCATGTGTCCACTGTCCTGGGCGCAATGTGTCTTGTCGAAGGAAGGACGACATGCAAACATGCAAGACTGAAATGTCTCATTTTGAAATGCGGAGCGTAACGGTAAAACGTCATTGGAAAAAAAAAAATCATAATCAAGTACATGGTAATCTTCCTAAAGACTGAAAGTGGATCATTAGATATTGAAAACATGTCCGTGACATGACAACCGCGTAAAAGGCGGCGAGACAATTACTTCAATCAGCGGCCATGAAAATGTAAAGCTTTCATCGGCATTGGCCGGTAAAACATTAACAGTAGCCGCCCTGACAGATGAAATACGGCGCTCGCTAGCTCCAAGGCCGCTCTGAATCGTTCGCCACTTTGCAAACACAACACATTCGAAACGCTTGCTTTTATCGGTGCCTGTAAAAGAACAGCAATCATTTTGAGCAAGTTGTATTGACTCTTTTGTGTCGCCAAATTTTAATGGAAATTGAATCGCCAATGTCAGCAATAGAATGGATTCATGGATGTTTCCTTCATTTGATATTTCAGATCATCAACCCCCAAATGAATAAAACGTTTCTTTATAAGATGATTTTTCTATTTGCCAAACTGGACATTATTTATCTGAACTGATTATTTATGACTCCTTGTTAAAGTTTACTTTTAAAACTTTGAAGTTTTTAAACGTTTACTTTAGCCCTCTAGCTTAATGCTAACTTTAATAGAAAACGCCATAGACAAGTTAAGGGGAGTTAGCCTTGTAAGGCATACTAACAGAAGATCGAAAAATATTCACATATAATCTCACTGTTGTACTGAAGGCTGTTTTTCCTCAGCCTCCGGACAAATGTCGGTTGGCCTCATGTCACAATCCGTGTTTTTATCTGCTCCACTGCCTCCCAAAGTGTTCTCATATTGACTTTTCTTTTTTTCCCTTCCACCTCGCGCCCGCCACGCTTCTCCCCAGACAGTAGCAGATCCATCTTTTGAGGCTAGATAATCACAAATTTTCCCCCCAATTATATCTTTTGGCCGCGTTCCCTCGTTAGGAGACCTCGTTAGTCGCCCTGCTCCCGACTCCACCGATGATTGATCGGGAAAAAAAACAAAACGAAAAGCCATCAGCCTCATATCCTCTCTCCGGAACATCGGGGCTTGATAAACAGGACTGATAAGCGCTGAATGCATTTGATTACGCTGACTTGGAAAGCCGGCAGGGTGCTTAACTGTTAGCCTGTTAGCATTTAATCACTGACGTCATGTCGTAAGTGATAGACAAATCATCTGCATGGATGGCTGCTTCTTTTTCCCCCTACATAGATAATGAAGCTGTAGTTGCAATGATTTACAGTATTGCGCAACTTCACACTTGAATCCTTCCAGCAGGCGGCATAACAACAATTTAAGGGCTTTAATTAACACAGTTGATCCTTATCGCCATGGGAACAGATAGCAGGTGTTTGTACACCTTTACAACATGCCAAACGTGCACGCTCCCGTCAATTTGCAGTTGGCATTTCCCCCTTAACGGATTCTGCGAGTCTTACATGCGTGTGCGTCCGGGTAGATCAATAAAACAGATCGTGGGTGTAAATTGACACCTGAGGGAGCCTCCGGACGCCAGAAAGTGCAAACGGTCAGGCTGCAATTTGTTGGGAACTAAAGTAAAGGCTGTGATTTTTTTACTCGGGTGATTTTTTGTTTTTACCAAATGATGTAGTTGATCAGAAATAATAATGATAATTATATATGTTGTTTTCATTGCCCGTTTTGATGTGATACATCATTTCAAATTCACACTAACTGGTCGATGAAGTGAACCTTTTTTTTTTTCCTCTCACCTGAAAATAAGCGACTTGGCTTGACTTAAACTGTTTCTGAAACACAAACTGGGCGGAAATGCAATCCAGCCCCCATCGCCGCACACACTGAGACAATTGGCTGTAAGTTGCCTCCAGCCAGGCAGGTAATTGCTGTCTACAGGGGGGACAGGTGCCTTCACAATAGAGCGCCAGTGTCCATTCACTACCGCTGTAATTACCTAATTGAAAAGCTTGCAGGGGGAATGTGAGTGTGGCTTTTGTGCGTGTGTTTGAAGAGACCAGATTTTGGATAAATAGTAGCGGCTAATTTAAACATCTCAATGCTACGCCTGGGAAAAAAAAAAAAAAAAAAAAGATCTGAATATTTTCTGAATTATTTCCATCCTATTTTGCGACCTCTTGTCATCATCCTTGGATGTCGTTTGTCAAAGGCGAGCTTATTATGGCTCAAGGCTAATGTTTCAAAAGAGTGATGGACACCAATGGTTTCAGTAGCAGAAAAATATTTTTGAGTTTTGCGGTGGAGTGTGCCGCCAGGGTCAATATTAGGACCGCTATTATTTTTATTGAACATAGCATAACGCTTTCAATAATATTGAATGTTTCAGTAGCAGGAAATTTTGCAATGCGGTGTGCCGCAAGAGTCAATATTAGGGCCACTATTATTTATATTGAACATAGCACGATGCTTCCGATATATTGAATGTTTCAGTAGCAGCAAAATACATTTTCTTTTGTTGATGTTAGCAGAGGCAACATTTTGTCCTCTTTGCTGACTATAAATATAATACTGGCGTCCACATTTGGCAGAAAAACAGAGATTCTTTTTGGCTGGCTCTGTAAAGCAGTAGCAAACAAAAAAATAAAAGTAGCCAGAAATCTTCAGTCTTGGCTCCATGTGGCATTTGCAATCTGACAAGCGGGCAGAGCTCACAAGCTGTGAAGTAAATAAAGCAATCTGTGCCGTCTTGACGTGACCAAGCTCGGCAAAGATGTCACATTCCATCTCACCGGACATCAAACGTGTGCACGTTTGAATAACAGCGAGGGGGGTGGGGGGGGGGGCAACAAGCATGGACACGGACAGCCGTGATATATAGACCTTATTACAACATGTAAATGAGCACATGCACGCGCGGAGCTGGAGCGAGCCTCGTTCCAGTAGAGCATATAAAAGCCCCCTCAGATGACCTGTAAATAAAATTAAAATAAAGAAATAAACATAAACCTGAAAGATGGTTTTGTAATCAAATCAAAAGCAACCTCAATAAATCATTGTAGCAATATCCAATAGAAAAACAAACGTCCCAGCCTCCATTTACAAAATGAATGAAATAAACTTGAGCGTTGGCCATCTGGAGGTTGTTTTCCTTGGATGAAATAGTTTTTTTTGAGAGCTTCATCCAAAAGAAAGCGAGATAGACTAATTGGCTGAGGTAGACTTTGTCCTTTTTTTTTTTTTTTTTTTTTTTTTTTTCCCCCTCTCCATCAAAACATACTCGATTCAGCCTTTCACGGTCCTTCAAGTGCACTCTTCCAGTCTGTCTTTTCAGTCTGGTTTTTTTTTCCACTGTCACAAAAAAAGGTCGGCCTCACTTTGAGGTGCTTCACGGTGTCCCTCTCCTTTTTTTTTTTAATTTATACTCTTCTAACCCGGCTGCTCAATATACTAGAAAAGAAAATCCCAATTTGTGTTTTTACTATGATATAAAACCAAGTTTGATCATCTGCTGCTCAGTTCAAGCCATTATTTCTCGAAGTCGGTTTCATCCGAGCACAGGCTAATAAACGTAATTGATAAGCTCTCATATAGATACAAAGTGATGAATGACACAATGCGTCGAAGCACCCGGGGGAGCCGCATATGGACGCCCGTGTCCACGGCTTAATGGGGGAAAACGTCAAATGGTTCCCGCTGCTCAATGCCGTACAGTATTGGTCCATCACTTCTACTTTATGAGCACCGAGCAGTTCGGGCGGGCACAGCGAAGAACCTCAGGTGGTCTGCTTTTAGATTATTGACAAGTGCATCGATCGGTTGTACAAGCACGACATCCGTCTCCATTAAGTGCTCGGATGGAAAGTCTAAATTGTTGGTTGTGCTCGCGACAGGCAAGGAAGCAAAAACAATAAAGAAAAAAAATATTTCTGACTGGGCTTGATTAACAAAGTTGCTCTGACATATTTGGTCTGTTCTTTTTAGTACATATGAAACTGAAGTATTTTTATTTATTTTTTTACTACATAATGCAATGAGATACACATCAACCATAAGTTCAGTATTGTAGTTCTTAATACATTCAATAATTTTGTAACAAAAATGTGATACTTTGGTTTGAAGAGTTTACGTCACACGTCCAACAAAAACAGTAACAGTTAAATTTCACAGTTTAAAAAAAAAAAAAAAAATCTAAACACACATCATATAAAAATTTGCTTGCTTGAGTGGAGTGACATCATAAAAAAATAAGTACTGGTTTCATTCTCTGATACAGTTTGATAAATTCTCCAATATGGAAAGTGAAGGGCTTCTTCTTCAAGGTTAGTCAGTAAAAATAAAAAAAAACAGAAGAGAAGTTCAAGTTCAAAGTCTAAAATGTGCTCAACAGAGGTAGCAGATGTCACTTACGGCCGTGCCTTCCAGTTAATGGCGGCCAGGCCGTGCACCAGCGCCTTGGTGAACAGCGCGTGGGCTTTCCCGCAGTACGTGTGCGTTGTTTTCAGCAGTTGCTTCTCCAGGGGGGCCAGCAGGGACGTTACCGGGTCGGCGCCAAACGAGTACTGCCGTCAAACGGATCATCGGTTAATGCGTATGAGAACTCTCAAACTAATTTAGCGTCAAATTATCATTGCGTCGTTCTGATGGTTATCACTGTATCATCAAATGTAAATGTTCTAGTTTGGAGCCAGCTAGTATCGGGCATTGGTATCGTACCATCCCTATTAAGAGACGTTAACGTCTTTTACAATGGAGGTCATTTTTGTCCATGTGATTGGCTACGGATCCACCATTGCACTGATCTATGCGATGCTAAATAGAAAGGGAATGAGATTTGCTCTGATGACATCATTAAGTAAATGCCAGCCTGGTCATCAATATTATTACACTGCTGGTAAACAGCCCATAAACGTCCTCTCGGGAGGGAAATTAGCTTTGTGCTCACACCCTCAATATGTGCAATGCTTCCACTTCTCATTGTTTTGCTGACTGAGTCACCTTTCGTATGGCCTCGTAGACCAATCTGAAGGCGGGCTGCTTGTGGTCGTGGTACACCCCTCGGTTTCCGTGCAGGATGTAGATCCCGTTGTCCTCGGCGGAGGCGCAGTTGCTGCCGTAGATGCAGTGGTCTGGACGATAATTCCACTGGCAAGGAAACTCTAGTAGGAACTCTGGATAAGCAGCAGCCAAAAAGATACAAAAGGCCGTTTTGATGCAATGAAAGAAGAAATTGAGTTTTTACGCCATCTAGTGGACACTCAGGCGACGTACAACCCTTATAAGACTTATGACTTGCTACTCACCTGGGTTGTAATGGAAAATAATATTTAAAAGATCCTGGTCTCCCCAGGTTATGTTCAGTTTGTATTTTTGAAGCAGTGGCATCAGCAGCTCCTCCCATTTGAGCCCCACGGAGGTCATATCATTCTGTCGGTGCAAAGTTGTATTTTTAAGATTAAAACAAAAGGCTTGGTGGTGGCACTGAAGCCAGTGCTTAATTCTTATAGTGCACGGGAGACGTCTTGTGGTCGTTAGTTGTATTACAACAACACCACAGCAAAGCGTGCAGTCACTCGCCTTGAAAAACATGTTCCTCATCCTTGTGAGATTCATGAGCATGACTCCCGAGTTGACCCCTGTCCTGCCGTAGAAAGGGTGCCGGGCAAAGCGATTGTACCAAGCGATGCGCGGTTCCTCGTGTTCAGGAGCCATGGCAGCCAGTTGGGCGGAATCGAACCGAGATAAAAAATCCCACAGACGGTCGACAGGCTGTAGGAAGAGGATGTCGCAATCCACGTAGACTAAAGATTCAACGTCCTTCAGGATAAGCTGCGCACAAAAGCGAGAATGAGACAAAACAAATATTGCATTCTCTCAAAGGTGTATCGGTGTTTGTCCCTCACAGGTAGAAAGAGTCTCTGGGAGGCACAGGGCTTGAAGAGTTTTTTCCATTCTGCTGCATTCACATTGGGAAAGTGGATCGGGTAGACTGTGTAGTTGAACCTGGAGCGTATGAAAGCCGGCCAGGAATCCAACTAGATCGAAGGAAACAGTGGTGAATAATTTCCCATTGCACAAGAGTTCTTTTCCAAATGAGAACTCACTGCTTCCATGAACCTGGCGTGCAGCTGGTCTTCGGCAAAAATGTGCAGCTGGAGGCGCTTGATGCTGAAAAGCACGGCCGACTTTAACACGGTGACGGTTTCTTCCAGCCGCTCACCACAGGCCACCACAGCCAAGTCCATGTGGGGGGGAGTTCTGGGCCGGCGGCCCATCTCCAGCTGGCCCCTTTGGCGCATGATGTACCTGAGTGGAATGACAAGGCATTTCATCACGTTCCTAAAACAATGGCATAACTCATTTTTTATTTTCAAATCATAAAACACAAATACTGGCTGTGTTATATTAATTAATAATTAGTCATTTAATAATTTTGCATGATCTGTTCAACTATGGAGGTAGTTTAGTCTGACCAACTTTCTTAACGTACGTGAACGCATCTTTCCAAATCACATTCATGCGCAAGTCTCATCCGTAAGTCTCGCGTGAATCGCGTTCATGACCCAAGCCGTGACGTCACAGACTAACGAGCGCTTCATTCCATTACAATTTCAAAACATGTCGAACCGCAAATGTCGGGAAAAATATACTTGTTAGTCGCCTAAATGTGTAAACAATGACGACACGTCTATTTCCACTTACCTGTTATGTCGACGTGAGATTTGTGACCCCGTTTTGTCTGGATCCCCTTTTTGGGGTTCTGGGACTCTTGCAGGGACGTATATCCTCTTCGCTCCGTTTTGCCCGGCTGACACATCCGCGTGAAAAAGTGCACTATAAATATAGAACCCCGAAAACACGGCAAACACCGTGCACAACAGCAGTGCACGAATGTAACGCCGCATTATAGAGTTTGAGCACGGAACTCGGGACTCAAGTCATGACACATAACGCGAATGTTCGATAAGTTAACAGTAATGCGTATGTATTTCCGGTTAAGTTGAAAAGGGAAACCATTTGGCTGCGTCATACTTCCCTACACTTTGAAAGCTGATCGCTTAACACTGCTTTTTGATGGGCAGTTTTATGCTACGTTTATGTGTAGTACACTATACCACGAAATATGTACATAATGCAAATACTTGTGCCATTGTTGATATGCGCTTTTATTCTGTAGGCTGTAAATGTTTCCGGTTGCTCTTTATTCATTGTCTCCTCTTTATGGGGGTCCCCCACAGATTCAAGAGGTCAAGACCCTAAATGGGGGAAGGGTGGCATTCCTCCCCCTCAGTCAACTTTCATTTTATTTCACCTCTGAAAAGAACCATTCATAGCCTATGGCTGTCTTTTGATTGGGGTGGCGGATTTAGAAAAGGACCCCCCCAGTTCTATTGCAATTGGGGGGCATTAGGTTGATTATTGACATTTAAAATAGCTGCTAATCAATAGGTGCCATTGATAACTGCAATATTACTCTGTAGTACTTGAATGCAATCAGTTTTCTCGCATGTATTAAGCAGTAATTACTAAGCGAGCCACTAGGTGGTGCTAAAGAGTAGATACATTGTACAGTACATACTAATATGTCTTGTCTGGCATGTACTAAAGGCAGTTTAATAGAAGAAATCGAATGTAAAACTGCATATAGTAGTGTTTTGTTTGCATTTTGCAACTCTCTAATATAGACTTGTCATAAACACACATTTCATAACAACTGAGCAAACCATAAGGAAATGTATCAACAAATAAAACTAAATGAAAACAAAGAAAATTATTTCATTGTTGCCACAACCATGTAACACATTTCTAAGCAATTCCGACAGGCCCACCCACGTAGTCCCAGTTAGTGTTGTGAACCTTACCTGTAAAGCACAGGTGTCAAACTCAAGGCCCAGAGGCCAGATATGGCCCGCCACATCATGTGATGTGGCCCATGAAAACAAATTGCGCATCAAATTCATTTGTAAATACTAAAATTGCAAATTGTCTTTACTTTAAAAAAAAATAGAGCTATTGCTAGCAATTTTTATGACCATCTTTTTCAAATATTTGAGAATATTTTTTCAGAACAAACTACTGTGTTCTGTAGCCTACACTGTATATAATTTGAGGCGTTGATATATTTATTTGGGTTGTAACGGCCTTCCGAAGTTAATTAAGAAATGAGTTTCACACCCCTGCAGAGAGTCTAAACGACACAAACGTAACTTGTCCCACATTATAACACCTTTGATCAAGCTGTGACACTTTGAATCACTGCTTAAAATAAAGAAATTAACAAACCAACAAACAAACATGGCAATAACATTGATATGATGGACAATACAGCCACATGAAAACATATTGTACAACATGTTGTAAATATTCATTAATCTGTGAGAATCTATAGATTTGTAGATTGTGTAGTTACAATAACTATTAATTTCTCGGCTGGAAGTTTAGACCATCTAAAGTTTCCCCAAGTTGGCTACATGAAAATGATGAAATATAAACACTTTTTGAAATTCGTTCCATCACCTGCCCTGCAAATAAATGTCCACCAAGTTTTCACGTGTTGCATGGTGCCATATCCACAAAGAAGTCCACAGAAGCGCATCCCCTTGTCTCGTCGTGCAGCGGCGGCGATTTTAAAAGCAATGTCCAGTTTGACTGGCTAAAACCTTCCTTCCTCAACCGCCGTGTCATCAGTTTTACCATGCATGAAACCTGACGTGACGTGTCCCGGGATGTGCAGAAATGTGTATTTTGTTCCGTCGGGTTCAATCCTGAGTTAGTACCTCCATGTTGGCTTGCTTGAACCCCTTGCAGAAAGACAACTGAATTCATTCCAGTTTGTCCAATGCGCTCCACCACTCGCACACAGTAACAAAAAACATTGGTATGGCCCTTAACGATATACTAAACCTTTTCAAATTCAACAGCAAAACTTCACAAGAAGTTTCCGTGTTTGAGGTTGCAGGCTAAGCTAATAAGCTAATGTATTCCCAGAGTACATCACACTGTCCAAAGCTTGTCTGAGCATGTCATCACAGTCCTGAAAAAAAAAAGGCTGTTGTAAGACTAGAGCTGTCTGTGAGGAAGCTTTGCATAAATGTATGGGATTCTCTCAAGCGTGGCAAAATTATCCAAATGAAAAGTTTCCTGTCGGTGGATAGTTGTGTCATGTTTCCTAAATCATGGCGGTGACTGATCCGACTTGAATCAGATGCGTCTTTGCTTGAAAAAGGCTGAAAAGCAATTATCCATTCAAGAAAACCAGCCGGGCCGGGATGGGATGGAATGGAAAGGAAAGATTCTCAGTGGGACTCCCCGTTAAGCGAGCCGCCCTCTCTCAGGGGCGACGATGAGCACGAGAGCCCCTTCTCTGTGGTTTCCGAACTGGAGCCGTTCTGGCTGTGGTGGTCGGCGGCCGATGAGGCGGCGCTGGAGGAGGAGGCCGAGGTCGACGACGGCCGGGCCTTCTCCTTAAAGTCTGTAATGATGACTGTCAGGTCACCCACCGTCACCTCCAGATGCTGGGCGCTGCTACGATCAATGTTTTTTAACCTGGGCCTGGAAAAGCAATTCATAATAATAATAATACGCCCCGCCCCCTTTCCAAAATCCCCCTTAAAAAGCATAAAATGGCACAAACTGGATTACCTCATCCTTTTGTGAATGTTTTTCTTGAGCGCCGGCTCCTTGTCGCTCTTCTCCCGCTCGACGCGCTCCTTCTTCTCCTTCTTGGGCTGCGAGGGTAACACGAACTGCTGAGTGGCCTGCTGCTGCGAGACGAGCTGGGAGACTGGGCGTGGCTTCCTGCAGGGTCGGGGGGCGCGAGGGGACCGCAGGGGTGGTTGGGAGGAAAAGAAACGTGTGGCAGATTAATGAGAGGGAAAATCATAGCGAGCACATTGCCGCGTGCTAGCGCGCCGGCGTAATCAGGAGCCAATAATGGCTGCCAGTGCCGGTTAGGCGGTTGCACCCAAAGTGTTCTTTAAAGTGGCAGTTGCTGACACTTGGTGCATTTAAAATAAAATAAAAAAAAATCAGCCATTCCAAAAGCCATTATGCAATGCTATTGCAATGTTGTGGCATTCATGAAGCCCGACATCGCTCAACTGATCCATGACAGTTGTTCGTGCATGTACAAAGGCTGAAACTGTATTGCTTTCACCGAGCATGTGTGTGTGTGTGTGTGTGTGTGTTTCGAGGGCTGGCGGGACCCCGAGCCAAGTGCGCTGAAAAGGCCATCTGTTGAGAGCGCCCGACACACATCTTGTACCCCGCGCACAAACACACGAGTCGGCGTAAACAGCAAAGCCGCATATATACCTGGCCCGGTCCGACTCTCGGAGGTACCTTGGGCCAGATGGCGTGTGCAAAAACGTCGCGCGTGGGTGAAGCCGCAAGGGCGCTCATTCATTTTTGATATCGTTGGTTGGATGCAAGCTTGATGTCAAGTGACCGCATTCAGCGTTTGTGCATGTCAGTGCCATTAGTTCTGCGAGCGTGAATGTTTAATGATTCAACGGTGACCCAATTTCTTGCTCGGCTTGCTTTAAGAAAAAAAAAATCTCCTCCATCATTTTTTTTTGCTGTATCTTTCCCATCAAAACAACCGAGACGCCGCCAACCTTTAAAATATCTCGTCAGTGCTTTGCTGCGGAACCGCTGACACCTTTTAAATAAAAGCAACACCCCCACCGCCACCATCCCCAAAATCCCGCCTCCAACCCTCCCGCAGTCGTGGCTGAAGCAATTTGCCGCTCTCCTTGACAAACCTGATCCTCCTTCTGAAGTGACAAAGCTTGTTTTGTAGGGCCCGCCACCGCCGCCGAATGCTCACAAAACACACATTGTCTTTCCTGCCCTTGGGCTAAATGGCGCCGGCTCGCCAGGCTCTAAACAACCCGACTGCTCGCGAGGCGACAAACGCTCTTGTTTGATTGAATTAAAAGATCCCCGGCCAGACTGAAATATGACAAACACACTACGACTCAACTGTTTTGCTATGAAACGAGATCTCTGCCCATTTTGCTGGTTCAATAAGCTGGAGGTGAAAGAGGAGCCGGCCAATCTAATAATAGCACGGCGTGTCTAAACAGTGGGGCGTCTGTTAACCCCATCAAACGCTTATTAGGCCTTGAAATCGGGTGCAATGAGATTTTACAATAAAAATCAATACAATGAACATATTAAAGGACAGTCTATGCATGTTTAGCACGCCCTCAGTACAAATCTCCCTAGCAACAACTGTCATTGACACCTTTAAATCCACCTTGGACTTGTCCTGTCCTGCCTGCAGGTATTACAGTACAACACTTCCCTCATATTCACTTTCTTCATCGAAGAACTCTTGTTAGCCAAATGTCATGTGTGTGAAATTGAAAGACACAATGAGCTCAATTTTTATGACCGCCGGCGGAAATTTGGCGCCTCGAGTTCATGTTAGGAACAATGCGGACCGGCTCCGGAGGGCTGCGCCGCGGTGGGAGTGAGCACAATCTAACTTCAGTCATCAAAGCGGCTCATTTTTTAGGTCCACAATATTTGTGTTTCAGGTTTTTTTAATCAGGTTTATTGTTATTATTATTGGTTGTTAAATATTTAACCGTGCGGCGGGTTATAGTACAAGCCACAAACCATAATAGTGGCTCCAGTTATGTATTTGAGTCTGTTGATGGTCTCATTGTGTGCTAAAAGGCCTTTGTGCAATGCAAACCACAAGACCGCTCCGACGACATTCATCTCGACTCTGCGATGATTGTTGCGAAATAGCTTATTTTACGCTCCGTTGCACATTCTCTGCTCGGGTGTGGGCGTCCTTGTGTCAGAACCCGCTTGTGCGTTTGCTAACAGCAGGTAGTGAGGCTAGCTCCTGGGAGCTTATCCAACCTGATGATTAATGGCTCTTGCCGCCTCGAAATGCTAGGCTTGTGCGTGCATGATGGCGTGTGTGTGTGTGGGGGGGGGGGGGACAGATGGCTCGCCACGTCCCGTGGTTTATGACACCTTTTAGACAGCCCGCTAGCCACGCCGCCACATTCTCCCCTCCTGATTCTCGCTTAGAGCTGAATGTCATGCATCAGTGTCAGCGCCATAATTACAGGCTTATCACGTAGCCGTAATCTTGAGCCGCGGTGACGCGCCTACGGCACGTTTCATGCCCCCCCCCCCCTCGTGGTTCATTATTTGTATGCGGCTGAAAGCTGTAACATAAAGGGCGTGATCGAGGGGGACAAAAAAGCGGCAGAACAAATATGAGCGGGCTTTCGTAAGTCGCTTTGACCTGCAACATCGAAGCTAACCGACACACCTCGGTTGGAGATAGCTATGATACGTCGTGATGCATCCGCCCACGTAAGGCGTCGACGATGATTAATCGTAGCCCGTTCGCCGTCTGTATACTGTCGAGCGTCAAACTCGATTGCGTGCCAGCAGATGACACGCTTCCCAATGCTGACAGAAAAGGTTGCGGCTTGTATACGCAGCACTGATGAAAGCGGTAGATCAGTCCGCCTGTCAGCCGAGGACGCCCTGGGTTAAGTTCAACTCCGGAGAGAGAGCAAACACGGAAAAGGGGGGAGGGGGGGTGTGAGAGTTGGTAGGTGTGAGAGAATGAAAATGAAAAACAGAGGCCAAAATACAAAATAACTGAGATAGTGTGTAAAGCCTCTCATAACTCACGGCTAAGCAAACAATCCTATTTAAATTCATCAACAAAAAACAGCCACTATTTAAAAGTGACCCTAAATGAAGTTCAGATGTTTTTCCTGCCATTTTGTCTTCTGGCATGGAGTCTTAATTTTCTTATTTTTATCTCTGTCACACTTGTTTAGCAAGCGGCGAGGGAGCCGTTTCTATCTTGCATTTGTATGCCGCACGTTGTTTGCCCTTTACCATGGCGCCGAGCAAACCGTTTGTCTATTTTGTATGCTCGTTAACGGCCGAGACCACCTGTGCGACCATCTTTGCCGCAGTGTTGGCAGGCCGACGAGCCAACGTTTTAGCGGCCGACGACTATGATTTAGTGGGTACCACCCCGCGCCCCACTTTTAAGTTCCCAGGGGTGTCCGCAAGAGCAGTTTGTCCTTTGCCAGTGTGTGTGTGAGAGCATTTATATTGGAATGCAAGTTCATTTTACTCTTATTTTAGTCATAAGTAAGAACAGAAGTGTCTGGAAAAAGACAGGCTTCCAATGATGATGCAAGCTTCGTGATGACCACAGGGAGCAATGATGCACCCACAGTGGACCAAAGTGGTGAGCAACATGCAGGGTGGAAAGAAAAAGAAAAAAAAAAACCAGCCAGTGTCTAAAAAGAGAGTGACGAAGAGCTCCTACTGTCCCCGCAAGGCAGGTAAACCAGACAGTGTGTGTGTGTGTGTGTGTGTGCATCCAAGTGCAAAATGTGCATTCTGAGTGCATCTGTGCGTGAGTGTGTGTATGATGACAGCAGGCTGATTAAGCTGTTGCATAGTAATAAGCGATGTCTGTCTGACTGGCGGCTGTGGTGACAACCTCGTTCGCAGCGAGCCCTCCCACACACACACACACACACACACACACACACACACACACACACACACACACACACACTCGGGTGTTGTGCTAAAGTTGCATTTCCTCCCGCTCAGCTCTTTGTTGTGTATTCTTCCTGTTACAGAGTGTCCAGCAGGAATAACACTCATTTCCCGGATCACTTCACTCACATCAGCAGCAGCACATGGAGGGGGGGGGGGCGAGTGTGTTTGCTCGAAATATTCGCCAAAGGTACATCCATTCAGACTTTACACAGATCTGCAGATTTTTCATTTGATGCAAAATCGGTGATGGGTTGTAATTTGCAACAAAAAAAAGCCGACTTCAAATTAAACTTATGACCCTTTTCTTTTGGTGATGTGCTGTGGGACATTCCAAATGTGAAATATATGCTGTGGCTCATTTGATAAGTATTGGAACAATGAAAAGTAACAAGCCTTCACCGCCATGACGTGATTGACAGTACATGGAAATACTGCAATGTCATAAATGAGTCGTAAAAAAAAAAAATAAGCATAAAGCTTCACAATGCACATGTAAGACACCATTCCACTATGTCCAAGGTCTTACCTTGTTGATGTCCCTTTCCTGACATCACACATCATGCACTTAAAAGCCTCCGCCGTGTTCTTGTACGTGCACACGCTGCAGTCCCAAAACCCCTCGTCGGTGGAGGGCTTGGGTTGACGCTTCGGCCTTGAAAACAAACACAGATATATAAGCGAGGTAAAGCGCAGCGTGCAGCAAACAAGAAAAGATGAGCCCCCCTTTCGCACCGAGCGACTGTTATCGATGGCACACATCTGGCTCGAGGATTACAGAAGGAAATGGTGTGAACGCGCGCCGTGATCCCAACGCTGTAATGAGGTTTTAACAGCCGCGCGCACGCATGCACGCTCGCACAAACACACGCATGCATGCAAGCAAAAAAAAAAAAAAAAGGTGGACTAAGATACCATGGAGAAAAGGATTTTTTTCCCCCGGCCCCCCGCGCGCTCGCCACTGTCTGCCCCCACCACACGGCTCCATAGAACTCGCCTAGGCCGCAATCGTTACCTTGTGGGACTCCTCTTGTCGCCCATGCCAGACCAGGGTGTCTCTGGAAGGGGTTGCCAAGACGAGCAGAGGTCTGTTTTGTCCCCTCGTCCCGATTCTTTTGAGAAGAAGCGATGCGCCCTTTACCGTTTCGGCTTCCAGCTGTCGTGGAAACTCCGCTTGGGAGCAAATCACGTGACTTGCCTCAGCCAATCGTGGGCGGCGCGTCTTTCTTAGCCTGACATTCCTCATGATGGCTCCACAGCGCCGTCATTTGCTCTCAATGTCCACATCGAGGACTCGCCAAGCGCGTTTTATTATGGATCCATTTTTAATTCTTCAAATAGAGGTAGATTTTGTCGCACCTTTTTATCCCAATATTTCCAAATAGTCCAAAAGGAGTTACAGTATTTTATTTTCACAACATCAGTTTGCTTGACACATATTAATACATACCACAATATATTTTAAAGCGGAACGATTTACAAACAACTCCAAGAACACATAACGAAAATGTTTTATTTACAACCAATGTATGTACAAGCGAGCAAAAGGTTCACATTAGTCACTAAGCTCTTCTTCATCGCTGAAGTATGCGCTCTTTTTGATCCGTACTTTCCTGGAGTCTGAGGAGGAAGAAGGATGAGGGCTGTCATCCTGGGACATAGCGGTGCTTTTTCTTTGCTTCTCTTCTTCGTCAATACGCGCTTGCTGTGACGATAAATTAGAAACAAGTCATCTTACTACTTGAGCTATACAACAAATTTTATCTGCCAAATACCTGAAAAGCTATGGCTTGACTCAGACTGTCAAGTGCTGGATCTTCTCCTTCTTCTTCATCACTTTCCAGTTCCTCTTCTTCACTATGAGGGGGATAAAAGACATTTAAAGAAGATGCATCCTATTTTTCAGCATTTCTTGTTCCTTACACATGTTCAAGTTGCTGAGCTTTTTTCTTCTTTTTCTTTTCCTTCTTCTTTGGCGGCTCTCGCTCTCCCAGCATATTCTTGGGACATGCGTAGCTCATGTGTCCTGTGTCCTGGTGTATTGTAACACATTAAATAGCTGTAAATTGACCCAAATACACACAGCAGACGGAGGTTGAAAAAACATTGCAATTGTACTGACCCCACATTCATAACACCTGCTCTTGTCTGTGTAGTTGCGCCTCCTGATAAACTCTGTCGCTCGGCCGTTGTCGATTGCAATACTGGCTTTTACAATCCTGCCAAACAACTGGAAAGCAAGCACATTTATAACTTGCGCACGGTAATCATAATAATAATCAAAATTTCACCCACTTGCTTGTTGTTCACAGCTCTTGCACAGTTATGAGCCGAGTCTCTGTCCAGGAAAAGAACGAATGCCACTCCTTTGCTTTTGTGAGTGTCTTTATCCTTCACAATTGTAACCCTGAGAAATAGATAGCCATTAGATTATCACCACATTTTTTATGTTAAATAAAGTGAAAGGTGCCATAAAGACCAATGACATACTCACTTGACCACTTTTCCATACTTGGTAAACAGCTGAAATCGTTACAAGCTTTTGTTATTTGTATGTTTTTGCAAAAGAATCTGACTCAACATCTTTCTATAGAGGTGAACGATGCTGAATCAGAATTACCTTGTGGAGGTCATTGTTGGTAAGAGAAAATGGCAGGTTGGACACATATACAGTGCTTTTGCTCGGTGCTAAGCCGCCGCTCATGTTGAATTCATACGAAACTTGAAGAAAATGCACAATTTATAATGTTAGATACATGTCGTTGGCCAGGTACGCCATAAAAACACAAATTGCAGCCCTCAAAGTCAAAAACACTTACCAACACAGTTAACAGCTATTTCAAAAAGAAAATAAAAGATTGAAAAGCGTCTAAATTGTCCTAAAATCTAGTATTTCCTGCATTTATGTACGTGCAGAACCTGGTAAACAAATACGGCTTCTGTGTCGCTGACTGATGACGTAAGCACACTACCTACCGTCCAACAAAATACACGCCATTCGTATGGTAGCATACGGGAAAGGCTAACGTGAGTGTAATTTACCGATAACAAAGCTGGTTTCTTATCACTTAAATATTATCAAGTATATAAGAAATTACCTTAATATGCTGTATTTTATTTTCTGTTGTGATAGAAATAAGACAAGTGTAAAAAACGAGGCGCGCATTGAGGCACTGAATGCGCAGGCTACCGTTAGCTAATTAGCAGTGCTAGTACGAGTCTCCCGAAACGTGCTTGAAACAATGAAATATTTCGTGTTATTTTGGGGATTAAATGGGACCTTACTACCGCAGTGTTGTGGTAGAATCAACTAAGTTGCTACAGCCACGTTTAGGTCGAATATTATCGGCCTGTAATCGTTTAACCGTAACTAGTTATTTTTCATACGTACTTGATTTGGTAATACCCGTTGAGATATCCACGTATATAGAATACACGTTACTTTTTTTTTCTCAACTTTCCGCAGGTTTTATTGAAAGGCTTCGCCCATAACTAACCCAGAGAGCTCCTCATTAGAAAGTGAGTTGTATAAAAAAAAAAATCACACAACATATGCCAAACTATTGTGATTTAGTTGGTAATAGCTTTATATAAGTCCCGTCTATGTCTACGCATTGTTGGATGTTTTTCTTGAGTGACAAATCAGGTATAATCTTTTTATGTTTTTAATTTTCGTGGCTGTAGTGACATACAGGAGGGAGAGGAGTGTACGAGAGGTGTACGAAGAGCGCTTTATGTCTGACAGGCCGGGGAGAGTAAGTTTTTGCTCGACAATCACGTCTTCTATAAGCACTCAGCCAATTTCTCAAGTATTTTCAAGGCATCACCTCTTAATATCCTCCATCCTTTCCAGGGTCATTACTCTCGAGGAGGAGATAGGCGAGGCCACTTTGGCAGGCCTGATGGTTATGAATATGAAGGAGGTCCTCGCTTTTTCCCAAATGGAGGAGGCCCGCGTAATTACCACGGGGAAGATCAGCGGGGCTACCATGGCGATTCCAGTCATTTCCCCCCCTCAGAACGCAGAGGCGGTCCCCCATCAAGAAGGGTGAAAACCGAGATAACATACATGTCATATTGGATCCAAATATGGAGTCTTATGATTGCATTTTCTGTCACTTCAGCAGGAGGATTATTTCAGAGGACCCAGGGAGGAGCAACACACGGGACGGCCTATGGAATACAAGTAAATGAACTACACATTAGTTACAATCGACTCTATGCTAGCTACACTTGAGCTAGCATGTTAATTTACTGAGAATAATATTTTAATATTTGGAGATCTAATTTATGTCCTCAGCAACCGCGCACCGCCAACTCGGAACCAAGGCATGTATCCAGCGCCTCGAGTGCTACCAGAAAGCGGGTCTGACACGCTCATGCAAGCCATCCTCAACCTGGACCGAGGGTATGAATTAAGCTAAATACTTTTTTTGTACGTCTGTGCCTCCTCTCTTTGTTACAAATATTGTTCTTTCCGACTTCCACTGTCTCAGGGATGAAAGACAAGACTACCGTAGAAAGGCGCCTCCCTTCCCGCCTCCGAGAGACCGCTCCCCCCACAGCCGCTCGGGTTCGAGCGTGAGCAGCAGGGGATACTCTCCGGAGCGGAGCAAAAACCTCCCATTTCCCTCGCAGCAAGGCAAGAGTACCGGTATGTCAAATCACTGACACTGCATTTTCTTTGATGCCACACTCAGCTTTTTTTCTTTCGCCAGGTTGGGCAAAACTACTATAATTAGCCAGATAATTGGGATGGGGTTTGTGGGTGTAGTCAAAACATAGCAGAAAAACATCAACATCACAAATACATGTAAGTCACGCACATTTTCTATTTACCTAATATCCCCTAGGGGAAAAATAAATAAAATATTTGCGGTTGTTTTTCAACTTGTGATAATCTGTCTCAGTGACCTTTTGGGCGGGATGGTCCAGGGGGGCTCACAGGTCTGAATGAGAACCTCAGGGGGGCGCTCTTTCCTCACAGTGAACACGGGTCTACGGGTTTTTGCAAGCGTCTCGAAAGCCAGCATCGACCTTGATGATAGATGCCGTTTTGGCCTCATGGCAGCCATACTTGGTGTAATATTTTGTAAAACTCTCTGTTACTTAAGCAATGGAAATGCAACAACATTGCAGTGATGTTGTGTCACCCAGGTCAAGAACGGGCTGTGTCACAAATGTTTGATTTAAGTGTCTCGCGGCGACCTTCCTCGCTGTTTACGGAGACACCGTTGCACTTGAACTTCTTCCTCCGATCTGGTCATGAAAATTAAATTGCTTTAGCTGCTGCCAAATCTTATCAAACAATAAAACAAAGTGGCGTCTTTTACCGTTCCATAGTTGACAACATGCCCTTGTGCAATGCAGGTTAGTACATATTTGAATGCCACTAGACTGTAAACAAAAAATGCAAATACTAAAGTATCTCGTTTGCATGGTGTAAGTAGCATGACCTCCCAACGGACTCCCCGCCGACCACTGCCAACTGTCACATGATGCTTATAAAAGAAAGTCATTTTGTGCGTCATCTCAACGAAACAATAATCGAAGGGAGGTGAGAGACATACAGAGAATTTCTTTCAGATGTATCTCGAGGTCACGGTCGTTAAACGTAACCTGCCGGGTAACCTGAGAGAGACGGAGAGCATTTCTAATGCATCCGGCAGCCACCTTTGTCCGGCCTCGTAAACATGCCACAGATTGGATGTCTGATGGATATACCTGAAGTGAAAGCCTACACACGATAGGGAAAGCAGTGTCCAATTTGATCAAATCTTGTGAGGCTTGATGTGTTTATTCAGCTGAAGTCGTGTTTGGAGTGCAAACTGCTTTGTAATTTTCCTAGTGGTCATTGACACTTTTCATTTTTATTCTCAATCTTTGCCTTGTCTTCTCGTTTTTCTTCAGAAAAGATCCCGGGTCTGTCAAGAGAAGGCTCTCCGAGCAGTGCCACCTCAACCAAGGTGAGCTCACGAGGACAGAAAACTACACCTGGACCAACTTAAACTCTGTCACTGTCAAAACTATTTCGTCCCCTTGAAGTATTTTAATGGCTTTTAAAGTGGCCCCGTGCTTTTGTTTACCTGCCGTGTAAGCAGACTTGAGTCACGTGGACTGCAGAGAGCTCAAATGTCAGCACCGGTCTGTCGCGTTTCTTTCTTTCTTTTTTTTTTCTTCTAACATTACTGCAGTGTTTATTGACTAAAACAACTTTGTAAATAATAGTTTTGCAGATATCCTCCATCTCCACCGTCGCAGCTGCAGGTTAAATTGAGTCAGATGTGACGGCCACCCAGAAGTGAAAGGGCTCAACGCATTAGCCCGAGTCATAATTTTATCATCGGATCTTCGCCACAAAGCTAAGAGGGCCTCCCCGGTGGAACATAACTTGGTCCAGTATTTCAACTGAACGGCTTTCTTTTGCTCCTGGAGGGATCCCAACTTTGTGTTCTTCTAGCGAAGTTGAAATTTAGATGACAGAATATTGCTGTGATGAAAGTTTGACCGACTTCCAACATTGCCTCCACTTATTTGAGATGTTTGATCTTGGGCCTAGGGCATATTTTCTCCGTGTTCTTGGGTAGGGGGGCATAAACCCATAACCTCTGCCAAGATGAAAGGTTTGCGCTGTGCCTCCAGTAAAGCGAGCACTAATGGCCGCTGCCTGCTGTGGTGAGTCAACAAACGCTGACTGAACAAACACCCCCCCAAAAAAAACAGTCTGTGAAGACAAAGCGGAGATCCACTGCGGCTGAAATATGAAATTGGGACCGGTTGTTGGATCGAGTCCACTCCCCTGCCAACACACAGTAATTTAGAGAACTTCTAAAAGCTGCGTGGAGCAAAGCAGTCCCAAACCATTGAAAACCCACATCATTTCCCGAAAATTCGCATCAAAGTCCGCCCCGGTTTTGAAAGATCCTTGTTTGGACCAGCCTTTCATGTTGGGTGGTGCCCAGTCAGTTGAATTGAATGAATCAGACAGGATTTTTTTTTTTCCCTCCACCACGCATTATGGACAAACAGGCTATGAAATGACAAACGCCCGAGCATGCACGCTGGACTTGATGTGATGTAGCATCCGGCCACTATATTTTCCAGTCACGTGGAGAATTAATATAGCTCTTCCCATGGCCTGATTCTTTTCTTGTGAGTAGACTTTAGTCATGGATGAATAGCTCTGCTCTGCTCACTGGCCTTTTTTTGTTGTTGGCTTGACAGGAAATGTTCGGTCCATGCAACCAAAAATTCAATGTCGCATGATCAAATGACATCCCTGCCTCTCTTTTAGGAGGAAAACAATGCACATGAAACTGAAAAAGACAAGGAAAAAGAAAAAGAGGAGCCATTGTTGGCAGCTGTTGTCACAGAGGAGAGTCAAAAGATAACCACAGACAACTTTATGGAGCGCCGATCGCTGGCAATTGCAACTAAAGCCCAAGAGATTGAAAAGGTGCCCCCTTTTTTGTTCTTTGTGTTTGGTGATGGGAATTAATAAGAATTGAGCAATTCTGATTTGATTATAGATTCTGATTGGGTGAGGGAATGAAATAATATAATTGTCATGATGTCATAATTTTATGGCATATGTTCTTGATTATTAGTTTTCGTATTATATATCGACCTATACCTCAATTACTTGAAATTAATGACAATATCCAAAGATCTATTCTCCATTTGTTTACAATACTGTATTTTAATGCAACTTGAAGAGATAAAATGACATTTTAGCTGAAATTTGGCATAAAAAGTTTAAAAGCACTAATATAAAGCTAAAAAAACATTTTACCTGAGATTTGGCATCAAAAGTTTAGAAGCACTAATATAAACGGGTTACCATGAGCCAAATTGTTGTGACCCTCCCAATACTGACACTCGCCTTGATTTAAAACATTTAACAAATATCAAGGGGTCAAAATTCCTTGTACTATTCCCTGTTGTTAAGTGGAAAGGTAAGGCAACATGTTTTTCTATTAAGTTTGTAAATGTCTATTAAGACCCCTGTTTGGAATATTGACAACAAATGCTCATTACACCAAACAATAACATGATACTCCGGACTGATAGAACTTTCTGGAAACACTTAGACCACGTATAAAAGCTGACCAGGATACAGCTTTGTACTTTGAATCAATAGAGGTCAACAGCGTTACAACCACCCCGCGGGGTGGAGGTTGCAGCTCTGCTGGCTCATCTAATGAGGGCCTTTCCCCCAAAAGAATGAACGCTACCGCTGCTTTACTGGGCCCATTAAACCCGAAGCAGCTCTGCCTTGAAGCGTGCAAGGCGCGCTCGCATGGCAAGAGCCTACAGGCGCTTGTAACCCGTGTTGCTGACGCTGCAGATTCGGGCCTGTTTTATAGTCAATCTTCTTTCTAGCCCATCTGCGTACTGTGTACCCCCTCTAACCAGTAATTTGACGCTCTTAAATTTCCCAAAAAGTGATTATCAGTGTATGTGTAGTCCCCATTCAAAGATTGTACCCCTTCCCAGATGGGTACCCCCCCCCCCCCCCCTTAAAAAGGTAAAATACCAACCACCCAGCTTTGGTAATTCCATCCTTGAATAGAGCCGTCGTTGAAAAATTTCATAGTTCCCAACTTTCTGTCATTTTATCCCGGGGGACTTAGTTTCTCGTGACTGATGGCCGCGGGCCAAAGCGGTTCGTAAAGTAGACAAATCACGCAGCCACAAAGTTGGCAAGCATTCCTGTCCCATAATTCAAAGATTATATAGCTGTAGTAGTCATTTTTTTTCTGAATCGCGGTTCTATCGTAGCAGGCCCTCACGTTACGTGTGCCCTGATTGTTTGGCTTTCAGCATCCAATCTGGTCTAGCCATCTTGACCGTACACAAGGGCGAGTCCGGTTGTTCTTTTAAAAGCGCAAAAACCCAAACTTGCCGTCCAGATCATAAACGGACTTTTCCATCATCAAGCCCACATCACTCCCCTCCCGCCCCATGTCTTTGCGTCACTCACTAAAATTGCTCCTCTGAAATTCTACCCGAGGTGTTTCTCGTTGTCAGAGTTGACTTTGGCAGAGGTACAAACTCGCCGGTCGTATTGAGCGACAAGGCGTGAAAGGCAATAAACCGGATCACGTTGTACTCCTCGCATTCCTGGCCGTGACACAAATGGTATTTCATTTCATTTATGGAAGAATCTAAATATATTTGACGACTGGGCAGCAGGACAGGCTTTTCAGATCCCCTTTTGTGTTGGCTTCAAAGGTGGCAGCGCTTGACTGAAGGGCCCCCACTTGTTTGGTTTTCTTTCCGCTTGCTGCCTGGGCAAGCAGGCACACGCCAATGGCTCACGTGTATCTCTGGTCCACTTTTTAACGGCCTGTGGCGATCAGTTGAGAAACGTTTTAGCACATTTTTAGAAACGGATTTTGGGGAAGTTGGATACCCAGACACGGCTTGCCTGCCCCACCCAGAGTTAAGCACAATTCTTTTCCTTCCTGTTTGGATAACAGGGGAAGTCATTTATAATACAGGAAGTATATTCTTAACACATTGTTTCAGAGATCTTTTTTTTTTTTTTTCCCTCTGTTCAAGTGTTTTGGTTCTTGTACCTGATTGGGTATTTCCTGAGATACGCTGATGCCATCATTCACGTCACAAAGGGGATCGACTCTCGGTTAGTTCAAAGTGATCAAAGGAAGAGAGTGTTCGTTTGACATCAGCACAATTTCCTGGGACTGTTTTTGTCTTCTGGACCAATCAGCAGCCTTTGACTTGATTGAGGCGGCACCCTTCGGATGTAGTTTGGATGTCCCAGCAAGATTGTTAACGACTCAAAGCAGCAGTTTTTGAGAAAACGCTTCCTCAGTAGAAGAGTAAAGAAGCAGCTATGAAATGAATGGATGTCATTGCCCCTATCGCACCTCTGAGCTTCAAGTGTCTTTATTGCTTCATCCCCCCCCTTTCCTCCCCTGCCACCTGCAATTTAAGATGCATTTATGGGACTTAAGAAGATGTGTTAATCTTTCCCCCTCCCGTAATTGACACCAGCATGCTCAGCCCAGGACAACTAAATTGTGTGCACGCCTAGGTGAAGAACGGAGCAGGGGAATGCTAGTTTTCTCAAGTCAAGACTTCATCATAATTCATCATCAACTTTTTTTTTTTCCCGCCTTGTCCACTCTCAGGTGTACCGCCAGGACTGTGAAACCTTTGGTACGGTGGTGAAGATGCTGGTCGCTAAAGATCCCAATCTGGAGAAGCAGCTACAAGTCCCCCTCAGGGAGAACCTAGGGGAGATCCGTGAACGTTGTCTCGAGGACCTCAAACAGTTCATCAGCCAACTGGATGAGACAGTACAGCATCCAGAACTCCCTACTTGTGACTTGACCGCCCCTTCGGCAGCCTCCAGCAGCCAAAAACTTTCAAAGACAGGAAGCAACCACAGCTAAGGTTTTTTTTGACAGTGATCTGATGGAACCGTCGTGGGATTACCGTCTGACCACGGCGGATCACTTGGATTGTGACTCACTGGAACTGGACACATGTTGGATTTCTGGATTCACACTTCTTTCCAGCACACGGGTGGAGGTTAATCAGTGTTAGATTTTGAAACAAAATGATTTGTACCTTTTTAGTGTTCTCTGTTAAAAGTTGAATTCTACTGGTGCTGTGCCACCATGTCAAAGTTGTGTGTCGAACGTTTTGAGTGAGTATAATGCAAAAGGTTTTCCAAATAAAAGTTCCTGTTTTTTTGCATTTAAATGTTTTATTATACTTGAAATATACAAGGATTCTAAGATGTTAAACATATTTAAAGTGTGCAGTTGAAGAAGGTAAGTCGCCAAAGCAAGAGGAAACTATGCCCAAGAAAATCCACTTTTTCTGCAGCTTTGCAAAAATATTTTATTACAAGCATCTTTACAATCTTAGGTATATAACTGGTTATGACACAACAGATGTAGTAAATATTTGGGCTCAATATAGATGTTACATATTTGGGTAAATGTTACATTAGACATTGTTTTATGGCACTTAACTGGAGAACACAGTTTATGAAACGGCACCTTCTTGGTTCCTGGTCAAATAGAAAGATTGCGTTTACAGCTGGCATTTTTCACTTTTATTACACTTCAAAAGCATTCATTTAAACCACCAATATAAAGATAACAGTATTAAAATCTTAATATTTACATTACATTTTGCATTAAATAATCTGTTCAGTTTCTACTTTTATCATCCACTTGTATGTAGAATTTACCTATTGACTGTACACTGTGTAGCTGCAAAGCTTAGATCTTTTCACTCAAACTGTACCAGCCCATGCATTACATAAAAACTAACATCAAACGAATGTACACACTTCTGACTAATTTACAGTTTCTTTTGTCAACAACAACCCATTCCTTCCAAATTCCCTAGACAGTACCCTTCTGACAACTCAGCATTTATCTAGCTCTCAGACATCTGCACAAAACATTTGTGGGAAAACAGAACAAAACTTTATGTCCTGATGCAGATCATCACGGCAATGTGAGTTTTAGGAGATAATACAGTTTTTGGAGCGATGGCCTTTTCTGCGACCCGTTTTTGAGCCATGACTTTGGGACGAGAGGGGAATGACCCTTGGGTAGTCCTCAGCGTAGTAGCGCCCAGCAGGTCGAGGCTGCGGAATGGGCTGGCCCAGGAAGTATCCCTCCTCTTCAGAGTCCGATGATGACGAAGAGCAAGTGGAACACCACTCATCCTCATCTTTACAGAGACCCATAAAATGCTGAACCCGGCGGTCTCCTTGGGAGGGACCCTGAAACATGTTGTCAGACCGGGTTTGAGAGTATGCCAGTGGTTGACTTGGAGACCTTTCGCGGGGGTTACGTCGGTGATGTCGATATGGTCTCTGCGCCTTATCGAAAGGCACCATGTTAAGGGCGATGTCCGAATGGGTTTTGCGGCTCCTGTGGTGTCTACTGTGATGGGGACTCTGTCGGTTACGTCCATGGTGACTTGACGGACGGCTTCTTTCCCGGCCCGCCTCATCGTGGGCATAAGCCCTCCGCTGTGGCCTCTCACTCATGGGATGCCTTCGGACATTGACCTCAAATCCATCATTATATCCGTTATCCACAGTGTCATCTGTGAACTTGACCATCTGAGGAGGCCTGGACTGTGACTTAGTCCTCCTCAGAGCTGGTGCATGGACAAACCCAGGAGGTGATGCTTCTGAATGCGGGTACAGAGACAGAAGTCCTCCCCTCGTTGCCAAGTCTCCCTCTTGTGTTGTCTCTTGTCCCCCCCTCTCCAAGTTAATGTTGAGAGAGTTGTTACTGTGGTGAAGATGAGATGAATTATAAGTCCCCATGTTGCTCATTTTCTCACAGCCATCTCCCACCAAAGGTTCCTGCATTGTATGAAGGGAGTAGACCGCAGGCCTATCCCTACCATCTCCATCTACCGAAGCACCTAAGAAAGCAGAAAATGTGTGTTGAGTGAACATCAAAACCAAACACCAAAACGTCAACCTCATCCTCCTTACCAGTGATGTTTGACAATGCCAATGAATCCATGGAGTCCCCCACACCCTGCCCCGCCTTCCTCAGCTCATCTGCAATACATTCCAGTGTATCTTGGTACCACTGCCTCTTCTCTTGCCATAGGGTATGTTTGCCTGCACTAGACTGGTCCTGATCTTGGTCCAACTCTAACTCGTGGATTTTTCTGGCACTGGCAGGCCCTGGGTGACTTCCATAGGCGGAGTCTCCCAGCCCGTCCTGAGACTGTGCCCAGTACATTTCAGGAAGATGCTTCTTGCTCATAAGCCCAGGGCTAAGGCTGTTGGCTCTGGATTGATTAGAGTTTTGGCTCTGAGTGGGACTGGTAGGGGTGGGTGAAGAGGCAGTGATTCCAAGGGATTCTGGCTTCAACCAAGGGTCAGAAACACTTATCAGATGGTTTCTGTCATGGCTTGGAGATTTTAAGGATGGCTGCTGAATCTGTTGCAACATTCCTTGGTCACCAAACTTGAGTAAGAGCTGAGTCATATAGTCCTCATGCTGGGCCCATTCCTCGGGGTCCTCCTCTCCCCCAGCATCCTGCTCCTCACGATCCCTCCAGAACCTTTCCTCATCCAGGCCTAGATGGGAAAGCTTCTGCCCAATGACGTCAATATCCCCATCAACCTCACCCTCAACTAACTTGTACTCGCTCGCAGAGACAATGGTGGAGGGGTTTAAGACTTGAGACTCTCTCCACTGTTCAGCTGGCCTGCTGCTCTTACCCATGCGAACACTGCGCCGGGATTCTCGTGAACGAGCAGACTGGAAGGCGGAGTCAGACGAATCTGAAGTGTGGATATCCTCGCCTTGGCTGCAGGCCTTTGAGCAGTAGATGCGCCCTTGTTTTGGCAAGAAGGGACAGCCCAGCAAGGACGTCTTACACTGAGCACAACAGAAGCACTCATCTGTGGCATGCCAATGTCCACCTTCATAGGTCATTTGTGCATGGTCCACTCCTGTAGGCCAGTCGCAAGGAAGACACATTTGGGAGTTAGGAGAGCAACTTAGGTTTGGGTACTCCAGGTTCTTCAATCCAATCATTTGGACTTACCAATATTTTCACCGCAAGCCTCACAGTACTCTGCATATAGCGACTCGAAACATCCACAGCAGTATGGCCGTCCGTCTTTCATGATGTAGCGTTGCCCCCCTAACATTGTCCCGCACTCAAAGCAGGCAAAGTGCTTCATATGCCAATGCTGGCCCTCCGCCTCTGTGCACTCATCTGCGAAGATAATCTTCAAGAGAAATACATACAAATGGTTGGTGAAGAGCGATGAACCTCAACATCACTGTTGCTGCTACTTACCTCATCGCAAGAGGAGCATCTTGGTTTCATAACTTCTGCATGGTGTCTCCCGCAGAGGATCTTGCCATTTTGGTAAAAATAGATCAAATCCACAAGGAGCTCTTGACATGTAGCACACACAAAGCATGCTGGGTGCCAGCAGGGGTTCGGTCCAGCCCTCGAGGCAAAGATCGCCATTTCTCCTCCATTGATACCACCCCCACACTGCCAAAGATATACAAATGGTGCAGTCATATATTAGGAATCTTGTTAATGCAGTGGCTCTGTTGATAATCTACTGATAAGTATCTTTAAATTGTAGTGTAATACATCTGTTTTTAATAGACATGTCCATCCTGTTAAGACGGCTATAAAGCCATAAAGCTAGCAATGTTATCAAAAATACATCCGTGAAACCAGAACTACTGTTAAAATGAATGTAAGATCGATGCAAAGCATTTTAATCTTTTAAAATAAAACCACAGATTGTGTTTCATGTCTTTCAGAATAGCTGTCTGTTCCTTTTTAAATGCAGGATTAGCTCTTCTTGTAGCTGACATCCACTGATTTAAATCAGCATTGTCTTTCAATTTGTCTCGCTTTACTATGGAAGTCATACATTTAATAACACGGTTGAACCCGTGAAGCCGACTGTCCTTGGTCTCCAGACGCCAAAGCTCGTATGACTCCACAGAGATTGTCAAAGTGTGTCTGAACGCACAATCACAAGTCTTAATTTAACCCACAAGAGCGAGGGGACGCCGATAGAAAGTGATAGGATAGCATACCCAGCTGTTTGCTATTATTACGAGAGTGGACAGACGGCCATGACTCGTGTATGTCCCTGACAACGACAGAAACTGGAGCTTCGTAAATTATCCATGAACATGTGTACATTCATAGGTATAAGTGTACACAACCATGGTTGTATGACATATGGCTTTGCGTAGATAAGAATGTGAGTTATGACCCAAGGAATACGTGACACGGTGGCATTTCCACAACGGATTAGTGTGTGTGTCAACATGTGTCGCTAGTTCTCAACATATAATGGGTTGTTTAGCATCTATGTTTGGGCGCTGACAAGCTCTCAACCCAAAGAAACATAGCTAGCATAGCTAAACAGCGAATGTGGTTTCCTCATTCGTGAAGGCTTCAATTTATTCCGTTCCAGTGAATGTTGAAATGATGTTTTCCATCAGTTTGATTAAACACATTTGTAGTGGTGTGAAACAAATGTTGCTGAAAATGAGTGACTGGTTTGAGTTACTGTGCAACTTGTATGACAACGTGTATATCTCGTCTGGCTCAATGTCCAACTAGTGCGGACAAAGACCGTACTAGTGAAGAACACTGATGTCCGATATCAAGGATATGGAATAAATGCTCAAATGGCTTGCCATGATGGTCTGTAGTTGGATCGGGCCGTGGTTTTCTGTTGTCATAGTTTTGTTTCTTCGCAGGATTTCACAATAAGCACTAGCGGTTTTCCCCCCCAATTTTTTTTACGTGTTACATTTTCGTTCAGTTTGAGTGACTGACTGATTTTGAAAAAGATGAATCTCAGTTTTGAATTCTAAACCTGCGGTTGCACAGATTGTTCTTTGGAGATGTAAATTGTTAGCAAGAAATTAGTAGATCTCCTCTCGGGGAGCTTATTTCACCACTCAGATGGAGCATGAGCTCTCCCCCGCTTCCTCCAAGTAATGAGCAGCACTTTTATTAGTGAATTCCAAAGCATCACGTCAGCCGGACCAGCTTGAGATATAAATAGCGTAAGAGCCACCAGTTGGTTTTCGTCAAAGTTGAAACTGCCTGATAGCTTCATGAGCACTAAATGACCTCTTTGTCCGCGTGCTCTCGGGCATCCGAGCGCGCTACCTACGTTTTCGCATCGAGTGTGTTGCAGAGCTCGGGGCAAGATCTTGGGCGTTCCCCTCCCGAGTGCCTCTCTTTTCCGCTGGGTGCTGAATATATGAAGCTCCCTGTTCTCTTCCTCTGTTAGAGACTGGCAATAACGAACCTGGCGGAGACAGAGTAGTTTCAGTGGCGCAGGCACAAAGAAAATAACTCAAGCGGCATATCACCATCTGCAAAAGTGGTTTATTTTCAATTCTGCGACTTTTTCCCTATGTTTAGAGATTGTGTCGATTCTCAGATAAAAGACCCCGACAATACGCTGGGCTCACTTTCTCCCTTCCTAACTGCAGTATCGCGAGGAATTCTTCCTCCTCAATCAGCAACAAACATTATAAAAGCTCCCCATCAAACACTGTTTATGTTGACTTAGACTTATTGTGTATCTGCTGGGTGTTTAGACAGAGACCACCTCTGTCAGCCCTCGTGTGGGTTGATAAAGCTCCCCGCCGTATCTCCTAATGTAAACTCTTATCAGCGCAGATGTGAAAGGAGGGCCGCTTTACGAACCATAAAGCTGTTCTACAGACGTGAACTCGTGGCTATTGTTCTGTTTGTGTTAGTCCAGGCTTTTAATCAGACAGTTTTTATTGCCAACAGAATCCACAACTTTCTCTATGGCCATGATCAGATTTCGGTTTGGATTTGAATCGGTTTGACAAACAAAGCGAGGAATAATTACCTCATTATCGTGCGGCGGCAGCTGGTAGAGGAGCTGCCTGATCCGGTGTTTCTCTCCGGAGCTGTTGACATACGGCACCTTATCCTCTGGCAGGCAGGAAAAATACATCTGGACCTGCAGGTGAAGACCAACGCATAGTTTCGTTAATATATCATTTGGTATAGTGCGTCATAGTTTGGGATCAATGAGGGCACAAAGAGCAAATAGGGAATCAATAAAGAATGGCTGCCACTGTGTATGTATGTGTCCCTTTTTCTGATTAATCGAGCCAACATGTCAATCTCAATCCCGTCACAGGCAACCAACTGTGAGCAATGTTTGCTTAACCATTTTCTCTCTAAACATCAACATATACTCTAGTCAGATGCTTACTTAAAAAAAACCAATCTGCTCGTAAGACTTAAGGCACTACCTGCTCAGGCCTAAGTCCTGGTGGCACCCATGCATACTCCTCCAGGGCACAGCCGGAGTCGTCGTCCGAGGTGGAGCTCCTCTGGAAGCTCATGGACACCATCCCCTTCTTCCCCCCAGGAAGAGGCTCCATCTCGGGGCCTCGATGCGAAGGACGCTGCCCTCGTTCACTGAGCTCCGGGTTCATTGTGCGTGGTCGCTGTGGATAGAAAAAGCCCCCAAAATACTGTCATGTTTTTTGGTCCTCACCCCACTGGTGTCGCGGGTCCTTTCATGCTTGATGAAAAATGAAAACATAACACTTAAGAGGTTCTCCAGATGATGTGTCATGGAAAAAACCAAGCAAGCTTTTCCATTAGGACTAAAAGGCTCATGCAACAGTACTTTTCCCTCAATGTCTGAAACGGAAGTTATTTTGGGACATTTTTCTTGCACGAGCAGGCTTTGTACAGTTCTTTAAATCTGCACTCGGCGTGCTCGGACAACAGATGTTGCCAGGCAGTAAACATCTGTTGCATTGCAGGTTGTGTAAAACCATATGTAAGCCTTCCATGGCCTGGATGCGTTTTAAATATGCATGAGACCATAAACTGGCTTTTACATATCTGCAGCAGGGAAAGTGAATCTGAGGGAAAAGGTTGGATTTGCTGTTCCTGGCACATTCAGACCTGAAGAGGCCTCATGGTCTCCTCTGTTCAGCATTGTTCTTGGGCTTCATAGTAGCGGTTAAGTCATAAATGTGACTCGATTTGCCTGGTCTCTTTGACACGCCGAGCAGAACAGAACTTGTTTGAGGCCAAACAGATGCTTCACGTTGGCGCTGCCGGGTTTTGAGTGGTATGATCTTTCACATGCATGAGGGCGGCACTATCTGGGTCATTAGGATCTCAATGGCCTCTACTGGCAAAACAATCATGGGCTGGTTTAACTGTCAGGCCGAGCATCTACGGCCTGTAGATAAGATCCCGCAAATGGAAAATTTGGATTTGCAATGCACTTCAGACAGAACAGGGAACAGAGGACAGACACTTCTTCCATCCATTGCAAATGTTCGTCAGCCTTCAAGGCTTACAAGCAAACAAGGATGGACAAGTATTAGCATTCTCTCCATTAGCATACAGTTCCGCCCTAGGGCCCAAAACACATAATTTGCACGTTAAAAATGCTGTTAAAGACCAAACCAAAGCTGGCATTCAGAGACAAAAGGAGTATTTGAATGTCACTTTGTTCTTCTGTTCCTAATCTATCAGGTTTTATGGTCGGATAGATAATGTTATCACTCTGAGAATTCTTTTTCCACCCACTCCACATGACTATCTCACGCAACCTTGTTAACACTAGTCAGCAGCACAATTAGATGATTGAAGTCTTTATTTTGGGCCACTCCATCATTGACTATGTTTGAAGTATTTATGGGTAGATAAACTTGGTGACTGAAAAAAAAACTAAAACTTTAATTACCTCTCTAGAAAATAGTTGGTTTATTTGGACACCCCCCCCCCCCAAAAAAACCCCCAAAAACAATTAAGCAATGACCACAACACTTTATAACCGCCTCCATCTTTGGGCTACCTTCAGACCTTGCAGATTACTCCAACCTACCCGGTCAACACATATTGCCTCTTTGCAATAAGGTTGGTAGGGTTTGAGCACACTTAAAAAAAAAAAAAAAACATTTTAGGAGTCACAATATCGGGGTCTGTGTAAACATGGACCAGATGTAGTCGGCTAACGGTTAACTGCGTGCTCCTCCCCCGCTTGACTGACACTTTTAGAGTGACTCCTTCACCGCTGACGTTAGTCTGACTGTGTCAAAAAGTTATTTTAAACATAAATCCTTGATTAATCAAAGTGTCCGGAATTTATTATTCTGATTTTCTAGAACGGCATTTGCACAAGGCATATGACCAAAGATGTAAAAACCAAAAATGTGGATGCTAAAAAGCAAATGTTCCACAACGTCTCGAGGAAAAACATTAGCGGAGTTCAAAGGCCGAGATCATCACTTCTTCACGGCGGTGTTATTTTAGGGACAAATGGGTATCACGGGCTGCACGAGGCACTTCACACAACTGGAGCCAGGCCAAAAGTGTTTGCTCCTTACCTCCAGGAAAAGCATCTTTCTTTCAACCTCGCTTCCTCTCAGCCACACAACGCCGGCTCTACATATCTTCAGCACCAAGGCCGATGCGTCTTTGCTGTAATCAGTTCCAGATCCAACTCGGTCAGGAAGCGCCCACCCACTCACCCCTCCTTCAAAATGTCTCTGAAAGTTAGAAGGGAGCGCCTCATTTAGGAATCCCCAAATCCTTGAGAAGGAGGTCCGAGAGAGATGATGTCTCTATCTGGAGTGCCTCAAGATCCCCGAGTGTGTCGTGAGTGCATGTGCGTAGGCAGGTCTGACTCCCCAGGCCCCTCCCTCATTCCACCCCTCACCAGCAAATAGCCTGCCACTGCACTTCAATCACACACACTCAGACACACACCCTTTCCTCCACCCCCCCACCCAAAAAAAAGTGACATGAGCAAATGCAGGAAAACCTCTCCCGATATTTGTGACGACTTGTCAGGCCGCAGCAGCTCCGAGGTGACTTATTTGCACAAGGTCGCAACCATCTGTCTTTGTAACGGCCTGAAAAGCAGGAATCGTTGAAAACGCTCCGGCATGAAAAATGAGTTTACTCAATTGTCCGGCGAGACAAAGACGCCCCCTCTTCCCCCTGACAACCGAGCTAAGTGACTTAACAGAAGGGATGGCGGTGCTGTTTGTCACATGCCAAATTAGCTGCCACCGATGAGGAATGGCTCGCTTTGCTAACTCGCTTAAGGCGAGCGAGCGCTCTTTGCCAATGCCGCCTTCTTTCCTGGCAGTGCCTCTGGAAACCGATCCTGAAACTTGAGTAACTTAAATATAATTCACTCATAATGGACCTCTCACTGTAAGACCTTTAGTAGATATTTTTGGGAAATGTTCTCATCATAGCAAATGTGTATGGATTTTCCAGTTATTAGTTCTCCCAAGTCGCATCTTATTTCTCCCATAATGTTGACATGTGAGATGTCCAAGTATTTCCATGTGTGCCCTGTGAAGAGCTACGATAATAGAAGGGTGACAATGAGTTTGGGTTGACGAGGGGGGGGGGGGGGGGGGGGGGTGAATAGAGCATGAGTGGCTTCATCCCAAACAATAGGCACAAATCGGTCTTTCACACTGGGCCTAGACTTGTGGTTCCTTTGGGGACACAATGGGAACATTGACCCTGCGGTCTCCTCTGCTTCCTCTTAAAGAATTGGCCAAATATATTTGAATCTTGAATGTACGTTTTGTATGCCGCAGATTTCCGTGATGTTGTCATTGGAGCCGTGGAGGTTCGGCCATATCGCGTAGTTGTGTTTTGCTGAGTCTTAAGACTCCAATGGATTCGACGCTGGTTCAATTCACATGTCTGACACTCCTGAGCGCAAAGTTAACTAATGGAGGCGTTATGCGGTTACCTCTGACCCCGGAGCATTTGTCAGTAAAAACTCACAAGCCTTGTGATTGTTTGCTTTGGATTCTGTATGTAGATGACATTCAAGTCTGGACTTCCCCCCCTGACAACCGAGGTAAACGATATTTCTGTGACTTGACTATTACGCATTGCGTCAACAGCAGTGTTAAAGGCACTCTTGTTTTTATTTTTGAATTTTTGTGTGCTATTTTAGTTTGAGTTATTAACCTTGGCCATCGCTCAAATAGTAGTTTGGCCTGTTCTGAGCCTGCAGGGAGGCTTTGTGAAGTCAAATTGCTCTGTTTTGTAAAGCTAAGTGCTCCATTTTCATCAGTAATCATCATTCTCACCTGCAATCAACAGCCGCCACTGTGTTTCGTCCCCAGGAGGGACGAAAGCGCTTAAACGAGCCCTTAGAATGTAAATATCACAGGCCGTGGCCCTTCGCTCGCTCTGAACAGAAATCACAAGGGCAGTGGTGAGGAGTCTCAACTTGTTGCAGCGTCATAAAAGGCAATGAGAGAGGTCACCCTCAATGCTAACATAGTGTAAAACACAATATCCAAGACTTTGGATACTCAGACAATTTGCATTCTTTTGGTTTTGCCAGGTTAGCTCAAAGCTAATCCTCGCTAACAGCTTAGCAAACGTCTTGCCAGTTCAGTGTTAATATTCCTTGACACTCCTTAACTATGGCTGATTTAGGCTCCTGGTCATAAAAAGCAGTGCTGAGATTTGCTAAGCCGCGGGGTGTTACTTATACGCCTTTGGGACAATGGGGGACAGCCGTAAACGTGCCGTAAAATGCAGGAAATTGTCAAGTAAATGGTAAGCGACCTTAAGGAGAGGTTGTGGAGAGTTGCCATCCAGTGTTTGACTTGAACCAATTAGCTGCGTGTAAAATCCGTTTCTTATGCAGAGGCTTTGGCACATCTGCGTTATTTTTCTCAAGTCAATTCTCCCCAAAAATCTCTGAAACAATTTCAATTGATCAGCTTCCCACTTCGTCGAGAAACGTAACATGAGAAAACTGTAATACCAATCGGGAAACAATACAATGTGTGTCTTATCCTGCACTGATTCGATTTAGTTAAGTGAGGCAATGTTAATAAAATCCAGAGGTCACCGTTGTAGTCTAGTAAGGCCAGAAACGTTTCCGACTGTTTTATTTATTTCCGGACCCCACACAATGCAAATCAGCATGCGGATTAGTCTTGGTGCAATTTTCTTAGGGGGATAATTTGGTCCACCGGGAGTATTCACTTCTTGTGTGTGGTCGCATACAGTACGGTACTGCATGCAACGTAGGAAAGGGCCCCATGGGCTGACTTTGTGTGCTTGTAAAAACAGGAACCATACGTGTTTGGATCCGATAAAGGCTTTTTTTTTTTCCCAGACTCCTGTATCCGCTTTTAGTTTGAAATACTCTCGGGGAAAATAGCCCTCAAATTATTATTTTGTATAACTAATCTCTTAAAAAAATAATGACCGAAAGAAAAAAAAAAGAAGTACGGCAAGTGAACCGGCAAGGAAAATTCACACAAGACGTGGCTTGAAGAATGTTGTTGACTCACATGGAGAATTGTATTACAGAATGATTTACACTTGTGTCTCAGACGTGAGCCAAAATAAATGGCTGTCAGTCAAGGCTAAGCGCCTCAGACATGGCTATGTAAGGTATGGTTAACAAATCATTTGACTTGCATTACATTTGTGAGGACCCTCCCCTTCCCCTCCCCCCCTTCGCACATACAATGAATGCTGTATAATAGATACATTCGATGTAGGCCAGGGATTGAGGGTGTTTGCGCAACGGCTTAACGACAAGTCTCCGAGGGGATGGTACACCACTCAAGCGTCACAGATACACATTTGCAAGCATGTGCTTGAGTTTGTGGTCATTACACGATTGGCAATAACTCTTGGCCGCAGTACGAGTGAAACCATAACTTTAGACGTACAGCCGAGTCTTATTTTGGTAATTTGGCCAGTGTAGACCTCGAAGCCGTTCCTAGGCTCCGCCTCTCATTCCCTACCCGAGTTGTCGTATCCCAGTCGGCCATATCCTTAGATGGCCTCTCCGTTAATTTGGACCGAAGTGATTGTTCTGAATAAAGCCCTCCTCTGGGTTTACTATCCGTCTCGCACTGCCGAGGTCTCGGCTCTCTAAACACACTGAAGACTAATCTGCAACAGATGGAAGAGGCAATAGCGAGAGGAAGTGATTTGAAAGGCTCTACCGCATATTTGTAGCCTTCGGAACCAAATGATAGGCTTTCAGGCAACCCAAGTCATTGGATGACCGTAATGATGTGCACGACGGTTCCCCAAGGGGATCCACTGGACATATTTGGACTTCCAAGCTGTCTGTCCACAACCAGATGTCTAGAAAGGCCCCGAAGGGCATTCCAGGGGAGCTTTCCACCCCTTCATACTCTCCAAAACAGTTGTGAATCTCCCAAATCTATATCAAAAGAGACGTACGTATGTATGTAAACACATAAACAAGCCCTCACATGTTGAATTTCGCGGTTGGCTGGTTGGAGATAATGAACGCCTTTGCTCAGAGCTTAGTGTTTTTTTTGTTTTGTTTTGTTGTGTTTTAGGTCAACAGTATAAAAACAACTTTTAAGTACCTCATTAATGCAAAGGGCAATTTAAAAGTCGCTTTCACAAAGACTAGCAAGGAACAAATGGTTTTTCTCACACGGTAACCCAGACAACTGTTAAATTACTGTTTGTATCATTGGGAACACTTGGAAAGCCCCAAGCTTTCATCCGCTAACCGCTAGGGTTGATTATGCTTCTTCTCTTGAAGAAACACGTTAAAGTAAGTACGATACATACTAAGAATGTGTTTTGGGCTTGTTGTCTTATCGTTCTTTTAAATTTTGCGGCTCAAAACCTTGCTTGATATTTGCTCGCAGTTTACGTCCTCAGCGATGCAACGTAACAACAATAGAGAGACTGTTTGATAAATACAGTCAGACTCCACACCCTTTGCTCTCTCGAGATTCCAGTAACTTCCTGACTCTTGAGTAGCATCAGATTGGCCAAAACCATTTCCCCTCTGGATGAAATCCTTTGGGACGATATGAGGCAGCGAAAACGTCTGCTGACCACCCGGGAAAAAGATTTCATGTTGATTATTATTATTATTATTTTGAAGAAAAAAAATGAAAATACACGCAAGACCACAGTAGTAAACAGATACGCATGCATGAGACCGATTTAAAGCTGAGTATACCATTCATCATTTTTTGGATCAACCACGCACAGCACACAACCAAACAAACAAACCGTAAATATTGTGTTTCACAGACAACGCCGAGATTATTGCTTCCATGGCGATGCACTTGTGACATCATTCACTAATTGTGAGTTTTGAGCCATATCTTGACTTGGAATCTGAGCATGCAGTTCTTCAATTCACTGTAATTGACGTCTACTGTATTTTGACATCATTCGTCTTACTTTGCAGTGTCGCTGGGTGGTCACAGAACTGGGAATAATTACGTGCTTGCCGCACCAACGTCTTAAATGAGATACTATCTATACTATTAGACTAACAAGCCTTTTAATTATTATCATCTAATAATCATCACCTTTTTATGTCTGCATAGTTGGAGACTGGGATGTCTGGGAAGGTTTTTTAGCATGTGTGTGTGTGTGTGTGTGTGTGTGTGTGTTACAGGGCTTTAATCATCATCAAATAGAGCTGTGTGTACAGGTAATTAAGTTGGTGCCGAAGCGACTCTCACTCGCAGCCGGGAGTCTTCGCTTTGCGGTCCCGCAATTCGTGTAGGGCATTTATTCAACGTCTGGCTCACTTGCATTCCCCACAAACTGACCATAATACCAGCCTTGTGCAGCCAATGCGGCCCGCAGGGTTCCGTGTGTAACCACCAGAGCAAAAAGATCCATATAAATGGTCAGAGAGGGAGTGATGACAACCCCCGCCGGTATGCTAACACCAACCATTGACTTTCACATTGCTTCGCGTTTCAGCCCAGTAGCTTAAACGCTAAATGGTATTTATGTTGCGGTGTTGTAACTCAACCAGTCATATTTAAAAAAACAAATATTTTTGGGGGATTAGAGTATATATTCCCCGGGAATGTATGTTAGCAACGAGACAAGAATATACATTGTCGTCCGAGCCAAAGCTATGCTAGCTCAGTCATCGATTCTTTATCCTCTGCAAAGATTCGACCGATATTAGTCCCTCACTGATGAGCTGAGAAGAGTTGAGACATCCCGACAAACTATCAATTTGTTTCACATCGTTCTAGTCGGATCTTTCCCACTTTCGGGATCAAAATTTGACCAATTTAAAACGAAGCTGTTCCCCATTTAAAGCCCAGAGACTACTTTTGTACCGATTGCTTCTGTTTCTCATTATTAACTGGTCTGGTTCTTTGCATACTGGCTCCTCCGCACACACACACAACCAGAGGGATCGCTGCTTGGCAAGCGTGTGTGTGTGTTTTCTGATGTTTGCAATGATTTACACACCCCGCTGCTCGATTAATTCCAGTTTGCGGCTGCACAAATACGGCAGTGTGTGCACATGTCGGTGTGAGGTTCGAGACTGACAGACGTGCGCATAGTCGGGACAGTGTTGAGTGTGGATGTGGAGGTCTCACACACATGTACGGACACAGAGCGCTCACATTCGTGTTTATGTTTCTTATCAACTCAATTTGTTTGATCTAATTCCAGTCCGTGCTGCGTGCATGGAAACATCTGACTGCTTCATTCCCTAAATCAGAAGTCAGCCAGCTGCAAGACACCCGAAAAGTTGTTACTGATATTCTGTCATGCTGTAAAACAACAAAGACTCAAGCATTTAAGCCACCATTCTTGTAAAATATGCTTTTGCGGATTCTCATTTACGCTTCGCCATTGCACATAGAGATCAGTTGTTGAGTTTACTTTTTTTTTTCCCAGAACAGTGTCCAACAATACCAAAACAATCTCTAAGTCTGGATTTCCTTTCTGGCACTTGTACAACAGCCTGAGACAGAGAATCTGGCTTGCATATGACAAAACAAAGAACAGTAAAGGATGGAGTCACTTATCGTGGATAAAAACACGCATGTGACCAGAGTCTCGTCCATATGATGCGTTTCTGTCCAATTTGAAAATACACAGTGTAGGAATAGCCCCAAATTATTGTTCAGGCTTCTGATTAGCTATTACATTTGAGGGGGGTAGCGCCACCTACTGCCTTGGTGGATTTTCAAAAGTAACTCCTGTGCTCGACTGGCCCCCTGCATGCATCAAAAATGGCTGACCAATTAACCGCAGCTTAACTGCAACTAGATCCAAACACCCTTCTCACACTCACACACAGATACTCATTAACAAAGGCTTAGCATTGCTTAGCCCCCCCCCCCCCCCCCCTTCCATCCAAGAACGGCCCCCCACGAAGGGAGAGGGGCGGGGAACACACCTCACTCGTCACCTGATCCTCACTCTTGACTGATCCTGAATCAGCAATGAAAACTCCGCGTGGGGTATCAGCTGGCGTAAGCAGACCCCCGCTGTCCTACCTTGCACAAGATCTGCTCTGTCCCAAATGGACGGCGGATGCATCAAGTGGAGTTTGCAACTCCAAATAAGCATTCCCACTAGAGGTCGCTGGTGGCTTCAGCCCACTTTTGGCTGCAGTGACACCTCTCAGCAAATCCCAAGTGTGTTCATTTTCATTTACCCCCTTGCACTCCATTGATGAAAATACTTTCTTTTAAATGGGCCATGATGACACGATTCCTAATCACAACACCGCCGAGCGTTTGTCACTTCACTTTGTTTAGCAGTTTGTCCACATGACACGTTTATGGCCGGTAGGAGAGGTACGTCGAGTGAGGTCGTAAAGAGGCAGACAAGAGGAAAAAGCCAGCGGGACCACTTGAGTGACAGGCAACAGCTGAGTCCACACATCTGGAAAGCACAATTCGCACCCCCCCCCCCCCCAGCCCTGCTCAGTGCGTCTTAACACATTGTAAGCTGAAAATCCCACACACTCTGCGATTTCACTCTCAGCCACAGTTTAAGATCACTTTCTGGGATGTGGTTATTTAAAGAAAAAATACATTGTCAAGATCGAATAATTATGTGCCGAAAACTCACCCAGTAGGCTTGAATGGATGGGTAGAATATTCCCTCGAAATGAAATCACAGTGGTGGCATCCGTGCACCGGTCACTAAAACTTACTGCAAGGTTTCATCTCCGAGTTGAGTCAAAGAGAGAGTGAGCAGTTTGCGCAGCTCTGGCACCGGCTTAGAGAGTCGAGGAATGATATTAGCAGTTCTGGATGTCTATTGGCTTAAAAATATACCCTCCTCCTCCTCCCCCCCCTGCTTCCAGTACGTGCAGCCTCTCCTCGCTTGGAACGGACAACGTGCTGTATTTTGTATTCCGCTCCAATAACCAACAGGTCTCGTGATATTTGGAATCATAATAGTCGTTTTCGCGATGAGATCACCGCCAGGCGTTGAAAGTAGAATAAAATACGACGAGGTGATCTTGAAATTGCTGACATTGCTGTAAAGTTGTCACTTTTTCAGATGATTTATGACGTTATTGTCGAGCGCGTCGGCTTCATTTGTTTGCTGCTGTTCTGTATCCGCACCATTCAACGATGTGCCGAGCCTTTTTCAAAAAAAGGGAAATTCGATCATCTTTTGTCTGGTCGTTTCTCAACCGGGCCCGTCGCAGAATAGAACGCGCCCCAGCGCCTCTTTTGTGCGTCCACACAGAAAACTGTAACATTAAGCCTATTTACAGCAGACAGAGGGAAAGGGATATAA
Organism: Syngnathus leptorhynchus; assembly: GCF_054491065.1. NCBI lineage: Eukaryota > Metazoa > Chordata > Actinopteri > Syngnathiformes > Syngnathidae > Syngnathus > Syngnathus leptorhynchus. Next base: position 5,559,050 of record NC_141215.1, read on the forward strand.
AAGTTAAGCCCCGTAGGCCTACGGATGCAGCCGAAGAGGAAGTGAGGATCAGTGCGGCATGGGGAGAACCGAATGGGGGGGCCCTCCCCGGGTCACCCCATCCCCCGGGTCAGTAAATCCTGCGAGCGAAAACACGGCCCGGTTCGAGGCGAGCGCGGCGCATCGCACTTGCCTGCGCGTTTTATTATTTACTTAGCAGCGCTTTGAAAACAAGCCGCATTGATGTGAGCCAGCGCACTTTGTGATGGCAGCTCGGATGTCAGCAGCAATGAAAGCTTATCTTTTCCATCGACTCGCAGGGAGACGGCGCTGTGCGATTTTATCTTTTAGCCACGCCGGGCTCATCTGTCACGTTGCTGTCATCGTTGGTCGGCGTGAACTTTTGAACATACACGTGTCGCCGTTATTGTTTCATACCTGAGGAGCTTCTGTTTTGACAATATTGCCGTCTGTACTTGAAACATTTCCAAGATTTTGTATTGTGTAGTCAAAGATAAATGTAGCATAATGTTTTGAGGTCCCGAAAAGGGCACACACGTACAGTGTCGACCAATCAACATTGTGGAATAATTAATAATACTCTTAATTTGGCTAGCCGCTAAATCAGTCAGCGTGAGTCACCCCACTGCCGAAGGAAGACATTAGTTTCCGTTTCTGGCCGTGACCTCCCTCGGGCTTGGGTTTATGCCTCTTCTCTTTCTCGGTGACCCCAAATAACCCGTCTTCAAACCCCTTACCCCCCCTCAGATAGACTGAGGTAAGTGGCTCCAGACATGGCCCCGAGGAGAAATGTCAATCATACTGTGGGAATGTGGGTCCAGCCGATCCTCGCAACGGCAACCAGGGCATCGGAATCATCCACTGACTAAGCACAGACTTGAACAATAGTCCTTTCTTTGTCATACCAGCGCGGGTATTTTGGAAAAGCTGAGTCTGCAGCGGCAGGATCCACTTTGGCTTACTCGCCGTCACTCGTCATGTTTACTTACCTGCGATCCCGTGTCATCGCCACGGTAGCCAGAGGGAAGACGAGTCAAAGGATAGGGGGGAAGGGGGGGGGGGGCTGCATTGGGTTGGCAACCTGTTATCGCCGAGCTGTCATCAGATATGTTGGCTCACTCAAGTCGGGGCAGATTCGGTTACATGGAGTGGAAGGCCCAACGCGCAAGTTCAAGTCTAAAGTTTTACCAGGCTAATGCTAATGTTGCTAGCATTGGTGTGTAATGAGTTGGAACAGGAAGAATTTTATACGTTCAAGTTGATATCGGAATAATTGGATTTATGTGCAGATTCACACAGATCAAATGTTTTTATTTTCAAAATAATTTGAAAATGTGGACTCGGTCAGACCACAGCACATTTTTTTTTTTTGCGTCAAATGCTTTTGTTCTACCTCCATGCTCAACATGAGTCACTTTCCGGAGATGTACGTAACTCGGAGTGACAAGTGGACCTTTAAGGGTCAGATACGCCACGACACAAGAGAAGCTTAGCCGACTAATTCAACTAATTCTGGTATTTTTATGAGTGGGAACGTTTCGGGTGAATGGAGTGCAGCCGAGACATTCTTCATTTTTGGAATTCTTGCCACCTCGGAGAGGTAATTGTTGAATGAGGTAAATCAACAGTTAGCGTTCCACCCCCCAGGAGGCATACTCGAATGTGCACATAGCTTCCTGACGCCGCGGCACGCCGTTTTTTTTTTTTTTAAGACAGCTGTGTGTGGCACAGAGCGAGTTAAACGTTAATCCCGTCAAGTGGGTGTGCCGTTTCCTCGCCGAGTCCAATACTTTGTGCCATCTTGGCCGGATAGTGTAACTTCATAGTGATTGTTTCTAAAGTGCTAGCATGCACAGCGGCGTTTGTTATCCAACACGTACGCAGGTGCTACTCGCATTAACTTGCATGTCAGCGCTGCTGAAACTTCGAAAAACGGTTGCACGGAGCAATTACATTTCCATCTGCGGTGTGTGTGGAGTGGAGTGGAGTGGAGTGGGGGAGTTTCACCCTCAGGGCTTTACTGTAAAACGGTGAAATCCCAAAACACGGGAGCACTTTCATTTTGCGCGAGATTGCCTCGTAACTTCAGGATTCATTTCATATTTCCGCCAAACACGGCCAAACTGGTACAATTGGAATTTGGTGGCAAAACTCCATCTCAGTATTTTTTTTTAGGGACCGGCGAACTTGAAACGAGCTTTCCTACTGTCCGTGTGTAGTAGCTGCTCCCTTTTTACACCTATAGAACCTCAAGAGCAATGACCTCACTCTTAAGTTAATACTAAACCTCCTCGATATGGCGTTGTCTAATTTTTAAACCTCTCCTAACCCAACGTTTCCCTACCCTAAATGTTAGCAAAGCGTGATTTAATGACACAATAAACGGCCCGCTCGCGTCTTTGACAAACATGACATCATTTCTTGGTTGAAACGCCACCATTCTTGCGAGTACGGCCACTTAAGTGTCGTGTTTGGAGACGTGAGCCGAAAAGCAAACAGGAGGCACTTCCAGAAAAGACGGATAGAATGAGAAAGTGATGGAAGGGCTGTCGGCTTTGTTTCAGGTTGATAAGAGAAAAGTAGTTTGTTGAGCGGCCGCCATTGACATTCATTGGCATATTGGTCTCAAGTCTCAAACGACGTGCTCCAAACCTTCATTGGACGCTATCCAGTAACGTGAGATGGTGTTCCTTCTGATCTCATCTATGTTTTAGCACGTAAACCGTCGGTGTGCAACTCGAGGCACCGGGGGCCAGATACGGCCCGCCACACCATTTTATGTGGCTTCACTTTTCTAGATATCTGATTATTTTTTTTTCCATTAATTTCAAAACTAGTTATTCATCAGTTTGTCGTGCGGCCAATACTTTATAAGGCGTTGACACCCCTGACGTAAACCCCCGAGGTGGGAACCTGGCTCCGATAGGCAAATGAAGCCCAATGAGAAACACATGTCCCCCCCCCTGACACTCACGCAAATGGAACGAAAGAACAAACCACCCCGTTCTGATAAGCGTGTTGTGTTTCAGATGATGTATGCACACGCCGCCTATACGCGGCGCTTAATCAGCGAGCAGGCCCTCGGAGGATGGCGCTTGTGATATACGGGCTGGTGATGGACTGCTTTCTTGTGAGAAGCCAGCGACCTTACTGTACGCCGTGTTGCGTGGAAAACCAGAGAGGTTGGATAATACGGTCAGCCACAAGATTTCGCCTGGCGTGTACCATATCAAAGTATTCCAAATGTATGGAGTTTGATGAAAAGATGTGATCTGCAGCTCGGGCACATCAATTGTTCACAGCTTGTCTCTGTCCTCCGGCATGGTTGCGAGACAAAAAGCAGAGCGGGGAATATCAAAGAATTTGTCTGGACAATAGGTTTACATTAAGGAGACAACCAGAAAAGAACTCTGGGGTCTGTTTCATTTCCTGTATTTTACACAACCAAGGGAAACATAGTAACTTGGATTCCCAACGATACTGGCTGTATTCAGATTTGTCATTTAGACTCACATCCTCCGGCCCGGCCGTCCTTTTTTAACGCCCATAGGCATAAACATACTTGTTTATATATTTGTGCACCACCATAAACCAAATGCGGCATCACCGCCGACGCAAGAATGTCAACAAAGACAGACTACGTGGCGTCTTCTCCCCACCTCTTTTCCCACCATCGGTGTGTTGTTGGACATTTCCGAAGCCTTTAACAATGAGGAAAAAGACGACCAAGCGGGAAGTACGCGGATAAAGGATATTTTCTAAAGCAACAATAAAGAGGAGATAAAGTGATCTGAGGATGTGTCTGCACTCTGCAGTGTTTCGAGAGTGTGTGTGTGTGTGTGTGTGTGTGTGTGTGTGTGTGTGTGTGTGTGTGTGTGTGTGTGTGTGTGTGTGTGTGTGTGTGTGTGTGTGTGTGTGTGTGTGATGAATGGCATCTCGCTATGTTCCTGTTAGGTGTGACTCACCATTACGGCCTCGGCAGGCTGCTGCCTTGGCATCGTTCATTAGCCGCGGCAGCCAAGTCTTGCTGACTCGCCACTGAGTGTGTGCTGTTAGAATTACAGAAAATAATCCCCCCCCCCAAAAAAGGATATTTGTGTTTCTTGAATGTATAATTCTTCCACTTTTACAAAGTTTTTTTTTTTTTCTTTTTCGTAAAGCAACCTTTCATGCTGCTTGACAGAGCTTAACCATCTGTGTGGAGCAGCAGGGGAGACCGGAATCGAGATAAAACCTTCAGCGCCGTCCCCCCAGGGAACAAAGATATCAGAAGATGCCCTTGCCGATGCTTTCTTAATTTAGTCCCAAATGCAATTCAAGCCTCCTCTGCGCTAATTTAGGACGGTTTGACCTTCAGTGAACATTGATCCTTATCAAATAAGTAAAAGCAATATTTTTTTTTGTTGCCCTGAATAGCTGACAGTGGTCGGTCGCCAGAGTTGCGTCATCCGTTTGTGTAAACAACAATTACACATAATTACATATTTCCGGTGCCAAAAGTGAAGTCCAAGAGCGAAGGCGGCAGCGTGCCCGTCGTTCTATACAAAAGAGTGAGTCCATAACCGGAGGGAGATTTCAACTCCAACAAAACACGGCAAAGGCAAACTTTTGTTGTTGCAACAACAAAACAAAGGCTTGATTTCAGGCCACAATGTTTTTCCAACGCAGGGATTTTTATTTTTTGTGCGTGTTTGTGCATAAACCTAACATAAGCTCCATTAGTAGCAGATGAATCTTTTGCCTTCCCTCGGGTACTATGTTGGGGAGGTCTAAAAATGCGGCTACAATGTGTAATTTCCTTATCGTGCACTTGAAATGAAACATTTGGATGACTTTTGTAGGGCGTCTCGCTGGCTATAATGATACGTGCAGTCCTTTCACCTTGCTGACTTGTGACACCAAAGGCTTTCGTAGTAAATCACCGGAGCCTGCTAGACTTGGCGGCTCTGGGGAAATTTAATATGTTCGCGGAAAAGGCTTCAAAGTCAATCTTGGAGGACTTTTTTTTTTTTTTTTTCGCAGACTGTGTGCAGTGTCAGAGTTATTGTAGGAGTCGATCTATGCTAACGTATCCCTCAGGGCAAATTAAAAATAAAAACTGGGGATACCACCCCAGTGACAAGCCGCCGTACCCCTAAACGGCCAATGTTTGTGGAGTTGGGTGTCCCTCTCACCTTTGTGACTGCCCAGGTCAAGGTCCACTGACCCCAAAACTAACGTGGGGTTAAAAGTCAGCTACCCTGAGGGGGACCTACAGCCGAGACTGCGATGTCGGGCGACCTTCGTATCAGACTTGACGCAAGGTCATATCCTCGTATGGAAAATGCATTTTCAAGTTTTTTTTTTTTCGTGGTTCTTAATTGTCTAATAAGCAACCAGACCTGGAAAACAAGACTTATTTATTTTGGATGACCTTGAAACACAACAGGGGGATGCTTGTTTTTGATTCCATTATAAGCGCAATTTGAAAGCTAAACCAAAAGAAAAAAACAAAGGTAGTCTGTTAGTTTGACGGATGGGAAGACCCCTATCGACGCAAAACCATGCATCATGTTGGATTACGTCGCAATCGCACATCTGCAGTTGAGCGGCCGTTTGCTAATCACATTAGGGGCCTTCTAATGTTGTCAATGGGCTCCTTCCAAATTTAGTTTATAACTTGAGCAGAAGCCCTACCCCCCTTTTTGATGTGTAAATAATTCGGTAATTCACTTTGATTTAAAACCAGACCACCGAGGGGATTTTTTACTTTTTTTTTTTAAGTTACAGCCATCGGAGGTGAATAAAGAAACGATTCATCCACTCACTGGCACGGCTGCTGTTGGCTTCGGCAGAAGAAAACACAAACTTGGACACTTTCACGACCTCCAGCCTTGCATGAGTGACTTTAAAATTTTTGGGGGACTCGACGTAAAAGCCAAAGATAATCTGTCCCGTTTTTGACCTCTTTGCCACGTCGCGTTTGTCCCTGGTACCATCTCATCCTTTTGTTTACCTCGGATCATCCCGCGCAACGCCCATGCTTGTTATTCACAGTCCATTGACTCACAATAGAACCTGATTGCAGGCCAAGCGCACAGTAGCAGCTCATGGCCCAAGGCTTGCGTGTCCCGTGTATCTAGATATGCTTTCATTCACGCTCTCGAAAGCCAAATGATCTATTTTCTGTTTAATTAAACGTTGTTTAACTGCGCAAAATGTAATCCATCTGAGAATAGGCGACCGGCTCGAATGACCTCGTTCGCTTGGTTGACCCGACCCGACTCTGCATTTATGGACCAAGCTTGAATACTGTCGCTTAAAAATAATTTTTGTAGTATTCCCAGAAGCGCTCAAAGGGGAGGCCCTATTTTTTCAAATTTCAATTCATATATCGCACGTCCCAATATCCCAATATCCCGATATTTTTTTTATTCCATATATTGCTCAGCTTTGAAATACGTCCCATAATATTTAACCCAAGTGTCATTTTGAAATGAAAACGAGGCCAAGGGTGACGGGTTTATCCGGCAATCCTTGAAGCTCATCAGGTCAGTGCCTCCTATGCGTCACCATGGAAACGGATCAATTATGTATGTAGGCTGCATATTATTGACACTGAGGCAGTGTGTGACCCACGCCGCCGGCGGGCAGGAACTCGTGATGAAATCATCGTTCTGAGAACTTGTCAGGAAACGGTCCATATATGGACAATGTGCATAGATGGTCGGGTTGGCATTCTTTTATTCTCTCCCTTTATCCTAATAATTAATGTACACACTGCGATTTGACCTTGATTTGACCCCACTCTCAACCCACCCCACTTGTCCGTCTGTACGGCCATATGATGCGGGACGGTTTGAGAACAATAGACGAATTGTCTGCTCTGTCACGTGATTGTGGGATTCAACCATTTGTCAAAATGTGATAACAGATGACAGCGGTCGAGTTTACCAGTAAATGTTGGTGCAAATCCGGGTCAAATATTTAGTCATGGTACAATCTGGTACAATGGTGCAATCTTCTTTGAAAACGTTCTTGTGCTTGGCTGAACTTTAAATGAAGCACACGTGTGCGTCTTTTCCACCATGTCTTACAAATTAGCCTTCAGCAGATCCCTGGGAATCTTTTTATGAGATAACCACAATGTATCTTGCTGGGAATAGTTTAGATTTTTTTTTGGGATGATGGCACGGTTGGACCTGCGGTTCTCAACCTAAGGTTCCCGGACCTGTACTTGGGCTCTGCACAATCATATTGGTCCAATTAAAAGGTGCAATAATTGGCACATGTGAGTGTTTATTGGGATTTCGGACTCTTAAACGTCTCTGGACACTGAACTGAATTACAACCAATGAGTTACAATTTTTGGCCCATGTTTTCGGCACACACTAATTTAATTTATACCGTGTACTCGCGGGATACAATAATAAGCAGTGGGAGGAATGTGCACTAAGCTTGTACACAAGTATAATAAGTGTATATGTAAGCGAATATGTACACAAGATTGAATGTGTGTTTGTGTGTGTTTGTGCTCTAAGTGCTCGCATACAGAGAGAGGCTGTTCTGGGCCTCCCCCTTCCAACCTCCCATCCCTCCCCATTCCTCTACAAGTCCACATGTGTTTTATTAGCGGGCAGGCCCATCGGACTGTAAATTCCAATAGCGGGGACGAGGAGGGCCGCTCGGTAAAATAAGTCCTCCGCACGCAGTTTTGAAGCGGGGGATGGCGGTGTTGCAAAAAACCTCACTCTGTTTGCGTCACACCGATTCGTTGTCACGACTCGGAAACCGCGGCGATCCTAACGCCGACCAGAGTGGCGACTTAGACAATAGTATCTGTTTACCGTGGGGTCGGATATCACACGTATCGCAACCGCAACGCCCCGACGCGCACAAACGGCAAGGCATCGGGTGGAATTAGCGTTGGCTTGCTAATTTTCCCCTACTCTCGCTTCTTAACATCAACATGACAATCACAATTAGGGCGTGACATGACTGGGTCATAACCTCAAACGCTGACCCCTGAACTTCCCGATACGCACACACTACACACGCCTTCTAATGTCGCAAGATACGAATCGATTGCGGTGTCATCATCTGGATGACTGCGGCGCACATTGATCTAGCTACTCAGCGTGATGTAGCAGGCTGAGAATGTGCACCGCAAACTTGACAGTAGAAAAAATAAAAAGGTTGAATAGTTTTGCATTGTTCTCCCGTGACGTTCAACCACAGCTGCCATCGCCACTGGTTTGTTTGATTTGCACATGGACTGAAAGAATGACGGGATTGGATTCTGCGGGTCGGATGGATTCTGCTTCATGATGGCAAAATGGGCCAATCAGGTGGCGCTGTAGGGAAATAAAAGCTCGCCTCTTTTTCTTTTTATTGTCGTGCTCTTATACGAAGAACATTGATTTATGCTGATTGTGCGATATATAGGGACTTAATAGACCGCCGTATTGACGACGATGCAAATTTATTTTCCTTATTCTGCGAACATGGTGGACTCACCAAACCAACTTGTTAATTGTCCACACATTGGCTGAGTTTCCTCTCGCGCACGTCAAAGGGGAATGACTGGATTTCCGCTGACACGCCGGAGGTGTTGCGTGCGCTGCGAAACGAGCCTTTTTTTTTTTCTTGAGTGTTTTTGGTGGCTCATTAGCGGTGACTTGTCGGAGGAAGTCGTGTGCCTCCGGAAAATCTGCCCGAAAAAAATGACATGATGTTGTTTATGCGGGCTTTGCGAGGATGCGTTCGACAGTGGCCTGCTGCTTGTGTCCTGATCAAGTGCGAAGGGAGAAAGATCTTCTCTCAGGCTCTGCGCGCAAAACGAAAATCCCAGATGGCACGCAATTCTTATTGAAATGTGGAATAGAAAAAACTAAAAAAAACACAATAGTGACTTGGAAAATCTAAAAAGTCCTCTTAAAGGATGAATGGGGTAATGGGGATTTTGTAACCGATGATCAGTCAAGGTAATCCTGATTCGTTTTTATCCACAATTGCTTTCCATCGCATCCTTAGCACTTTTTTTTTTTTTTTTTGACCTGCGTGATGGTCTGGTATGGCAGGAATGTCACACATCACAAGCGCAGACGTAGCAGCCACACCGGCGACCACACACTCCTGAGTTTACGGTCACTTGACAAGCGGATTATCTGGCTTTGAGGAATACACTTGTGCAGTCTACACACATATAACTTTTTTATTCGGGGTGGCAATTGCACGGTAAATTATGAAAATCTCATGTAGACACTGTTCAAAAAAGTTTTTTTGTTTTCCCAAAATATGAAGTGCAAAGCAGATGAAAAAGAATACCAAAGAACGAAGCGCATTTGATATGACAGCACTTTGACAAAACGCAGCTGCAGCTGCTATATTTTTGTTTCATTGGCCTTTGCGTCGAAGAAATGCTGTGCGTATTTATCCAGCGGCACTTCAAGGCATGAGTAAATAATTTGCGATGCGGCCGGTTCTCCGATTCAAAGTGCTCGGACGAAAGCCGTGTCCACTTGAGCGTTTGTTTCGCTATAACTTGTGACTTTGGAGGTGGGCGGATTGGTTTAATAAAAGCTCCCAAAAGATAATGGCGCAGTTCTTCCACCTCCATACCGCCGTTTCATTTAAGAGAGTCATCAATAACTGAAATGATAACAGCCGTCATCTCCAAACACCGTCCTGCTGCTCTACAATTTGCATCCATCCTGGCAATAATAGCCCACGGCGAAGCGCTTGGCAGATTTATCACCCGGCAACAAAAACATTTTCAGATTCATTTTTTTTTTTTTTTTTCCTACGTGTGGGAAAAGCGAGGCATCGTTTATCCAGACGCACTCAGAGGGATTTTTTTTTTCCACTTACATAAGCTGTGGGTCACCTTTGTAAATTTCGTATTGTTCAAATGACTCCACTAGATGCTAACTGTTCACATTTTAAGTACCGGTTAAATACCGGCACATTGTGCAGTTTTTTTTTCTGCTTAGTTTGACAGTAAATGTTAACTGTGAGTGGCATTCTACAACTTTAAGCTTCTTTTGTTGTTGTTGACTATCTGCTTAGTGTACAGGACGCTTGACAGACATGCGAGTCGAAGCCAAACACCTGCGGGAGAATTCACAACAAGTGGGCTTAAAAGTTGGAGTGGTTGAAGTAGAAACGAGAGAGCGGCGCTTTGCAACTGTATTGAGTGACAGAAAGCGCTCAAACGTTTCAAGGCCGCCATCCTTACTTTTAGGGATCAGTTGACAGGATGATGGGATGACAGGAAGAAGCCAGAAATGCCGGCGGGACTTTTCAGGATTGGAGCCCAAAATGACATGTTTAAAAATCATCAAGATTGATTTATTTTGTGTAACTTATACTGACTGAAACTGCCACTTTTGTTGGCATGGTCAGCACAGTTATGCCCCCCCCCCCCCCTCCCTTTTACTACATATATATTTTCCTTTTTAATCTGACTCATACGCTCGTCGGTATGACAAAAAGAAGTCTGCAATAAAACAGATTTGTGCTTTTGGAAAGAATACCGTGTGAAGCGCTGCCAGGTTTTTTTTTGTTTTTTTTTTCCTCAGGCCTCACAATTCTCACAGACCTTTCCAGCTCCGTGTGCCTAATATAAACATTAACGTCTTCCCGGATGTTCTTAATGTGAGAATGACAGTAGTATGACTTTTTTTTCATAGAAAGAAAGACACCTTTTGTGATTGATAGCCAAGAAAAGAAGACTTTGAGTGTGTTGAAAAAAGAAAAGTTATTATCTATACAATAATTTGACCATATTCCCCTTGTTTTTATGAGGTTAATGGATGACACTGAGCGAGAGGCGCCTGCCAGTCACAGAACCAGAGGAAGCCGGAATATTTGGAGAAAGCCCACAGAAGCACGGTAAGAACACGTACCCTGTCATGTGCTACTTACTCGCCCCCAAAGTCCAACTTAAGTGACCAGAAATGGTTCCCCATCCACCATTTTCCAACTCCCATAGGATATTAGATTAATCAGACAAATCAGATTTTGTGACTGCGGTGGCAAAAATATAAATGTCAAAGGATTCGAGACGCTTCCAGGCGGGACGCCACATTCTATTGAGGGTGAGGCGAAACAGGGCTGTCATCTGGCCATCTGCACATCAAACCGTCTTTACTTTTCCAAGGCAGGCTTGCATGCGTGCAACCACCACAACAACTAAATTTACCCCCCTCACAATCCTCGGTACATCCTATATGCCCCCCACTTTCAGTGCAGAAATTGCAGCCATATGTCGCAGGAGAGAGTTCAAACATACACCTTGAGCACCAGCTATTATCCATAATTGGCTTCAAAGTTGAGATGGAACAATCAGTCAGGAAGGGAGAAGCTTGAAACCAAAAGACATAAGACGTTAGAAGGTTGATCTCTCAATGTGATTTTCGCTGTCCGATACACGGTCCGGCCTCTGAATTTTTGGAAAAGATTGATTGCCTTCCAAGGGTAAATCTGTCCCAGGCTCTGTTCCCCGTCCACTTCCCACAACGGCGCAACCTCCCCTGCCCGCCCTTTGCTGTCTCCCATGCCTCGTCTGGCATCTTTGCCCTTTGAACTCCTTGTTGCTACATACTCGCCATCACGTCTGGATGTTTTGCCACCCTCCTCGGGCCCACATTTTGGTGAACTAAAGATGCGCAGGGAAAAGCTTTCCTCTCTTCTCTGGGAATTTGTCAGGCTGTGTAACAAACCGCTTCCATCTGGCTCCAAGCTGCGAAATGAAGAAAACATCTGACAGACAGAAAGGAAGTCCGCTTTTTCCTCCTCGTCCTTAACCTTTAACCGATTAAGGACGATGCACTAAGTCAAGGTGTCAGCACGAAGCCACTGTACTCGAAACGACGGCCATTTTTTTTTTTTTGCTCTGTACATTTTCTTCAACGTACAAGGAACACCTCAAGTGTATCTTCAGGATCATATCAAGCAAACCAAAGCTAATGTTGCTAATGTTAACGTCAAAATCTGAGAGCCGAGCTAATTGCCAAAACGACGCCTGGCTGAACTCGCTCGCTGCGTACCAACGGTGTTTATCTTTGACCTCCGTTGTGGAAACGACCTTCCGTAAATTCTCCGCGGGAAAATTGCAGGGTATGAATAGTGCCGAGCCAGATTGTTGCTATTAGCGTGCCACTCTCTTGATGTGCTGCGAAGGTCTTCTGGCCGAGGTCTCTTCCGTGTCTCCCAGAGCCACTAAGTATTTTGAAGAGTGGGTGTCACTTGTCAGATGGGAGATAGATCATATCAACTTCCCATCGACCTGCATTTTGTCTGAGGCGGCCGCTTTGAGCCTCGGCTTCTCGGATCCCGAGATAAAGCTTTTGTTTTGGCCTCCTTTGGAAGACCACAGAGTCCAAATAGACATAGATAGTGCATGCGATTGTTCTTCAAACTTTGTTCTATTTATAACACTTAAGACTGTTTATTGCAGATCAAACCACGTTTGAAGATACTTCGATATTATCGTAAAAGATTACTACTTAGATGTATTCCAAGCATTTTTATTTACTGTGTGGGTGTCAAAATGTGGGCGGTCCCAGAATTCCTCCAGTCCTGGCAGTGAATTCTCACATTACTCAACAATAACATCCATTAGTGACGCAAGCGTGAACCCGATCCAGTTTGTATTGGCCGGCCGCGACGTTCACATGGCCAAAATGAAAAAAAAAAAAAAAAGCCAGAGACATTAAAGTACTATCACACGCTAATTTAGACCAAATCCTGTCGCCTGGACTTTAGTCTGGGACGTTGCTTAATCCGGTCTGAAGGTGATGGCCTGTGACACGAATGACGAGCCACCCAGCAACATAGACCACCACTTAAAAAAAAAAAACATCACAACACCTTTTTTGTGGCAAAAATGTGGAATCAGAGTCCCGATTTGGGTTGGCGGGCATCTGACGAAATGTGGAAATGATTTTTTTTTTTCTCTCCCCCCTCACCGCACATCCCTGAGGTTACACTTAATGTTTTTCGCATCGCCAGATGAATTCCACGCCCGAGGACTTGCACAACTCAATCAGCTCCATGTCAAGCAAGCCCCTTGATTCCAAAACTTCATTTTATCAACCGTCTGCTTTTTTCCCTCCCTCTTCTCTTGGGTCTATTGTTTCTGGCGGATCTGCGCTTAATCAGTGGATTCTCTTCTGGGGGTGTTTTATGATGAAACCGCTCGCTCGGCGGCGGCTCGGCTCTTGGCCCGCGTGAAAATCAGGACATTGTGTCCTTATGAGCCCGATGCACACAGACTTTGGATTGTTTCCAGATTCCCGTGTAAAACTGTTTGAACTCAATCCCAATCATCTTATTATTAGTTTAGAGTTTGCTAAAAGATAACTATGACATCATCAGTGACGCCGGTCATCGGAGGATAACAAGTTGAACTCCTTAGAGGAAAGTCACCGGTCCATCAATCACCCCGGGGGACAGTTGGTTTTCCTCCCGGGGCGCCGCCAACCTTTCGGTGCACAGCTGCTCCCGAAATAGGCCTGCTTCCCATTTTCAAGAACGCAAGATTGAGTCAACGGGGCAATTAGGTGGCTGCACTCTAGACTCCAAACCAGATTTACCTTCAAGGTACTTGATGGATGTGAGGCAAGGGAGGATGGTGGCAGAAAGTGTCATGTTTTTTTTTTTTCCCTTGTCGATAGTTGGACTGCAGTTATCAGGTCAACATTGGCACATGTTGGCCTCTCACATGGGGCACCCGAGTTACGCAATCCTCAACGGTATTGACCGGGATGAAAGCGAATATTCAGAAGCATGTGACAAAAAAAAAATCGGCGCCGTTAGGGTTCTACGTTCTGGCTCTCAGTTGGTCCTGTTTTTCCTCACTGTCCCCCACCCCCTGTTCCTTTTTGGGGAACTATTAGTCGAGGTTCACAGGAAAAACAGATTGAAAAAAAATATGTTTTGTTAAAGCTCGGAAGGGAAAGCCGCGTTTGCGCGCCAAGTATCTTTGGTTCCGATGGTAAATGTCTTTCATGACTCCCTTCTGCTGGTTTTTCAAGACAAGCGCCGACCGAGCGCGTCGCCGTGGAACTGGGTCAATATTAATCCACGATGCCGGATTTTTTCTCTGTTCGGAACTCGGAAGTGAATTTAAAGTTAGCTCTTTTTCAAAAAGTCTTGAATTGTTGTGTGGATTGATTTGAATCTTTTTATTCATTGCAAAGTAACACTGATGAGTCAGCATTGTGGAATCCCATCGTGAATTCACCATCTCGTCCAGATTATCACTCAGACCGGGTCTGGTGGCACACGAATGTAAAAAAATACATCACAGACAGTTTGGCGCTTTGATGTTTGTTGCAAGTTGAGGAAAAGTCGAGACATCTGGAAGCAATGTTCACCAAAATGGTGTAATGAGATTGTGGAGAGGCTCTCGATGCACCATTATTTCCCGCCTTCACGCCACCTGGGGCGAGCAAACTATTGAGCCAGCATTTGTCAGAACATAAAAAAAAAAAAAAAAAAAAAAAACAGGCATTTCATCTGCCAAGATTTTCATTTGACTCCTCCGAGCAAAAGACTCAAGAGCTTAATTTAGACTCCAGGTCGGAAGACTTTTATTCTGTCCTCTTTCTTGTGATATTTTGGTATCAGTGTCAGTTGAAATTAAAGTCTACTCATGATTTAACGCTGCAGTTTATCTTAGCGGCCGACAGAACCCAAAACATCCATTAAGATCTTCCAGTAACGGGAATTAAATATAGCCCGGGGGGAAATGTTTTGAAGCGCTTTTACACACTCATCAAAATTCCAGAAATTAGTCACAGGAGAGGCTCGAGTTTTGATTGAGTGCGGCCTCCCAGGAGTGAGCTCAGCAGGCTTGCGTGCATCATTATAAGTCAGAGCGCCTCTTTAAATGTCTCATAAAGGTGAAAGATTTAGGGGCGCTTTCATTAACCTTTTAGCCCCCCCCGTGTCTGGGTCTTTTTTTCTCACAGAGGACAAATTCGAGATCACCTCGGCAAAGCTAATGAGCAGAGTTGAGAAAATGGATGTACAGTAGGTGCCGAGCATGTCGGCATGAGTCAGTTGGCTTCCCCTAGTGGTGAAAAGCTCATCTTTTTTTATTGACATCGATGTCACCAAATACAAACACCACACAATTAAACCAAAGTACAACCACGAGAGTCAGAAGACATACACATTTTCGTGCGTAAACATCTAGAAGTCGCACTTCATGATCTCTCTGAGGCAAATGGTGGCGTAGCACGAGGAGTCTAGGTCAAAGTTCAAGGTGAGCGTGAGCGAGTCACGCTTGGCGTCCTCCGCCGCCACCTTCAAGTGTTCTTCGTCCTTTCTGCCGCCGTTTCCCGCTCCTTCTCCGACTTCTTTGTTGGTCTGGAGCTGGTAGCTAAGGTTACACAGGTTGGCCAGTAAGGGGCGGTAGCAGCCCGGTACGTTCAGCTTGAGTCCGCCCACTCGGAAGCGGCAGTTGTTCAGCCCGTCTCTGGCTAGTCTCTCTTGGTACCACGCGCCCATGGCGTTGTCGGGGTACGTCACCGTGTTTCCCGGCATGGGAAGCAGCACCTTGAAGAGTCGCATTTGAGTTCTCGTTCCAATATACAAAAGGTGGCTTTGGCGCCGTACCTGAGCGAGAGCGTAGACTCCTTGTTGCTCTTCTTGTTCGGTCACCACGTGGATCTGAGAAAAACCGAAAGTTAATTCTAATTCAACTATAATTCTTTTAATTATTGGATTCCACCTTTATGGAAATGGGAGAAAAAAAAGCTGCCTTGTTTTATACTGCCCCCTGGTGGTTAAGGTTGGCAGCGTCACAACGGCCATTCAATGGTTTGCATTGTCAATTTTACCACGTGGATCTGAGAAAAACCGAAAGTTAATTCTAATTCAACTATAATTCTTTTAATTATTGGATTCCACCTTTATGGAAATGGGAGAAAAAAAAGCTGCCTTGTTTTATACTGCCCCCTGGTGGTTAAGGTTGGCAGCGTCACAACGGCCATTCAATGGTTTGCATTGTCAATTTTACCACGTGGATCTGAGAAAAACCGAAAGTTAATTCTAATTCAACTATAATTCTTTTAATTATTGGATTCCACCTTTATGGAAATGGGAGAAAAAAAAGCTGCCTTGTTTTATACTGCCCCCTGGTGGTTAAGGTTGGCAGCGTCACAACGGCCATTCAATGGTTTGCATTGTCAATTTTACCTGAGCCGCCTTGCATTCTGCGCACTCGTCCGTTTTCTCTGCTTCCTGCATCCACACCAGGTCTCCTTTTCGAACATAGTGACCCAGCGTAGCCAACCTGTGCGCCACCGCTTCGTTCCAAACTCTGCAAATCAGACGGATTTATAGAAGGCTCCACGGGTTGGGCGGAATGGTGTTTCCTTGCGCCTGACCTGCTGCAGTAGGCGTGCGGGTAGAAGACTCTCATGCCGTGAGGCAGGCTGAGCCAGGCTTTGGCGCAACCATCCGGCCCGGTGCCATACCGGTTCAGAGCCCGCAGCATGAGCCGCTCCCGAGCTTTGGAGGCGGGCATTAACGCCAAGGACTCCTTTGCGTTATCTGGAGGAAAACAACAAGTCAATGAAACACGGAAGCATATTTTAAATCACTGCAGGAGTTTTTCCAGGAAGTCTTGACGGACCAGTCTGGAGGAAGTGTCGCTTCGCTTTGCTCGGAGGATCGTCGCCGTCTTCGGGACTGAAGAATAAGCGGACTGCGTTCACCTGAACACAAAAACTTGGAGCTTGGAACTAAAGTTGCATTTAAGAAAATCATTCAATCGAACCTGATCCTTTTTCCCCCCTCACCATGTCTTCTTTGAGTAGTGCCAGCCCAACTTGGTCGGACTGAACACTTTGACCCGTTCCGAACCTCTGCGGTCCGTAGTAGTTGACAAAACCTCTCACCTGCACCAAAGAACATCAACAGGTCTGTCATCAAGTCAAAGACGGTTCCTGTCGGAATGTTCTCAGACCTTGACGTTCTCCAGCGCTTCCTCCACCAAGCCGGCAAGTCGACGCCGCGTCTCGACACCCGAGTGCGCGGCGCCGGTGCCGTGCGACCTCAGATTGCGAACCACCAAGTCAAAGTGGTTTCCCTGAAGTCGACCCAGCTTCAGTGGCTCAGACACAGAGCGGACGTGAGAAAGGCGCATCCCTCGCTTCTCAAACTCCGCCCTCTTTTCCATCAACCTAGTGAGAAACTACATGGTGGGTCTGCAAGAACTTCTGAATCTTCCCCCAAGCACAGTTCTCTTGTTACCGTTGAGGTGAGACCTTCTTGACCACCATGGATTGGTAGGTGACCGCACGCTTGTCCTTGATTCCGGCATAGGTGAAGTCTGACGGCAGGACGCCGAGGGTCGCCGCCATGTAGCTGATGGCCTCCAGTGTCTCCAAGTTTTCCTTACACAAAGTGAAGGCTGGAAGAAAGACCAAAATTAGGAAGCAAGCATGAGATTTTGCTGCGTTGACTTCACCTGTGTAGACGTCCTCCTCCCTGCGCTCCTCGGCGCTCCTCTTCTTGGGTCTGCCTCGCTCCCTCAGTCGCACCGAGATGGCCGTCCGCTCGTGTTCGTTGAAGCTCTTGGTCTCCACCAGTTTGCCGAAGCGGCGGTTGAGGAAGTGGTGCACGGCCGTGCGGTGCTCCTTGTTGTCGTCGGCGTGAAACGTGTAGGACGAGTCCTGCACTTTGGCGTCGATGAACCTGAAGAAGTCTTCCGCTTCCTCCTCGGTGACCAGCTGGGAAAGCTCCCTGTAGTCCGGGTCCTCCCTCACCCTGATCTCGGGCTGGATGGTGACGGTCATGAGGAAGGGGAAGCGGTGTCGGACGGCCCGGTGCACGTTGGCCCGCTGGTACTTGTCGGTGAAGGAGCCCAGGGAGAGCTCCTTGTGGCCCGACTTCTCGCCCTCTTCCCCCTCGTCTCGGAGACTCACCACAAACTGCTCCAGCTGTTCGCTCACAGCCTGACCCAAGACCATGCTCAAGTCCAAACTGTCAGCGCTCGATATGGTCAAATCGAACCTGCAGTCGGCCGAAGCGTCAGCATCCTCCGAGCCTTGGAGGTTCTGATCCCGTTTATGGCTCCCACTGATCTTCTCCGAGCAAAAAGGGGCCTGGGTGACTACACCTGTGTTCACCTGCCGTCCGTTGATGTCTATTTCAGTCACCACAAAGTCTCGGATGAACTTTTTAATGTTTCCAAGAAAGCCCTCATGATTCGATATAAAGCACGCGGGCACACTGGCTGCATCGCCGTCCTGCTTCATTCTAATTGAATCTCGACAAATAACCCGCAGAGGAAATGAATGGACCTAAACTGCTGATCACCACTTTTTTGGCCGGAACGATGTTACGAAGCCAGTAACAACAGACGCTTCATATTTGACACAAAAGACAGCTCCCGCGACGAAACGGAGTCATCCCACAATAGGTCCCTGCAATGACACAATAGAAAGCAAAACACTTGGCGATCGCTACATGCGATTGTGGGGGAAAACAAAACAAAACGAGAAAAGCTCCAATGTCTATTAGTGAGCAGCTTGTGTTTTCGAGGAGCCCGCTTGTGGCACGTCAAAACAACAACACAGCACGCTCAATCCTCGACTTCCGGCGCGTATGACGCGTCACGTGACGTCCTTTTCTTAAAGGGACAGTAACGTTTCCTAATGCGTATTTATTTTATTTTTTTTATTAAATCGTTTTTAAACAGGTACATTGAATGATTGCAAATGTTCATCGCTTATTAATCGGCAAAACATGAATGGGTGCTAAATGGTATTTCAGCAATTTATTTCACAGTACCTTGCTAAAAAAGAGCCAGCAATGGATCATCAGCATTGAAGTCGCCATGAAGATTGACATTGATCTCTGTCATGTTTGCCACATTATCGGCAATTCTGATGTTGTACGAGTAATCCCGGATGTCCAGCATTAGCAATTTTTTCACAATGTCTTTCTTCATCCTTTCAAAGTCTTCTGCGGATCTGATGTGAACCACTCTGTAATCGCCGCTGTCGCTTTGCTGCAAATTGTTCAGTTTCAGATTCCCAGTGTAGTGGTCCAATTCGATCCTGTCGGCGTAACCTTTAGCTCTTCTTTCACCACCTTCGGCGGTGTAGGTAGTAATTTTCTTGTGGTTAACTGTCCATTTGATGTAGGCCAGCTTCTCGTCGGTGCGGTTCTCATCGGTGAAGAGGGTGATGGAATCGCCCACTTGGACTTCAGTCAAAGTTTTTGGGGCTGTGCTTACACCTGACAGCAGTAAATCAGAAGGGGCAAAGGTAGTCACAATGTGTACAAGTTCAAAATTATAATGTCATTTGTGACATTATCAACTTTTACCATTTAGAAGGGAGATGAGAGCAATCCACAGTAGGGTGACATCCATGATCTTTTTCTCTCTCTTTGTGCAACAAATGACATCAACTGGCTTTTTTTGGTTTTATATAATGAATATGACATCATGTCCATGTCAACAAAGCTTTTAATTCACTAAACCAAGGAGATCAGATCTATGTCACAAAGACTCTACAAATTAATGTGTCATAATTTTTCTGGGGGCGTTCGGTACTATATTAAAGATGACAACGGAATTGACATTGTTTGCTTAAAAGTGTTGAAGGTCTCTTGGTACTTTAATTGTTGTTCAAATCGATGTGGGTGTCAGTGGCTGTCTAATTCTCTCCCCAAAAAATGTGAACATTACAATTGTCATTTTTTTTCCTACTTTTATTTTGGGAACAATTTAATCCAAGATATCTTTATTCCAGACAAGTCACAAATGAATTAGTCAAACACATCAAGTCTTAAAGACAAACAAAATCTTGTGTGGGGCCTCCTACAGTTTTAATGTTGTGTTAGATGTTGCTAACTTTCATTTCTATGCTTATATTCAGTCAAGATGAGTTGTGATTTGAAGCCAACATGTGTTTTTGGAATGTGGCATAAAGTAACATGAAAAAAAAAAAGCTGCAACATCAACAGCTGATGAAAGACCTGACTGCCAGAAATGAAATTAACAAGTTTCTGACAGGACGGACCACTGCTTTGGTAAATTGATGACATCAGAAGACCTCCAAGTCTCCTGAGCTGTACACCACCGGCGTCTCCTCCGTACCCACGGCGTGCTCTTCCTCCTGGCCCTCCTCTTCCTCCTTTGCGGCCTCTTCCAGTGACTCCAAGGCCTCGTTCGTGTCGCTGGCAAAAGTCTCTCTGGAGACGTCGTCGTGCTCGTGCAGGTTGAGCGTGCCGATGGCCTGTTTCATTTTCTTCGCCACCAGGTGGCGCCTCCTCTTCTGAGCCGCCTTCTTGCTCTTCAGATCTTTTTGACTCTCATCAAAGAAGATCTCTCTTATCTGGGCCCGGGAGACGCTGGGTGTGTTCTTCAAAAGGTTGAGGTACACCCCGCCCGGCGTGCGGCGCCGGCTGCCGTCCACGGTGTAGACGCCGCCGTTTTCCTCCAGTGTGGCCGTCTCGCCGAGAAGTTCTATGGCTTTATTTGTCCCGACAATTCTCACGACGCGTTCAATCAGGTCTTTTTTGGGCTCTTGCAGCCTGTAGGCGATTTCATCCACGACTTTATCGTCAGGGTCATCTTCGGTGATCTCATATCGCCCTTTAATGTCCATCTCGGCTAAAGGACCCAGTCTCTCTTTGACTGGCCTTTTCCTCTTGGCGTCACCCCCTGCCCTCTCCTCTGACCCTTGGCCCCTCATGTACTCATCCAACTGGTCATCGAGCATTTTCACCTCCCCGTCGTCACCTTTTTGCTCTTTCTCCATCTGCCTCTCCTTCTCCATGATTTTATGAGCCAGGACATAGTTGTAGGTCTCCACATTTCTGTCAGACATGCTAATCTCACCCTCCATGCCAAAGACACACAGTTCTGCAGCGATGGCGTCCTGGCACTGTTCTTGCACCACAGATCCCCAAACGTTGTTCACCTTGCGGCCTCGCAGTGCGCACGCAGCGCCGTTCGGTGCCGGCCGGGCAATGACTGCGGTTGGTTGGCGACTGTTGGATACTTTTTGACGTTTGCGACGCCAGGCTGCACTTTCCTCATCAGACGAGTCCTGGTCGCTGTCACTGGACTCCGCCGGCCTGCCGGAGTTTCTATAAGCTGCAGCAGGTTGCAAAGTGCTAGCTCTGTTTTGGAAGGATTGGCCGCTAAAAGCTGCATGTTGCATGGGTCGGGTCGTTTTCATTTCAGAGTCTGAACCACACTCGGAAATCTCTCCATCTTCCAGCTCGCCGTCCATATCTGAAAGCCATATTAAAGACGGTAGCTGTGAACTACGTGCAGTAGCACCTTAACATAAGCACAATACGTGGGATTTGTTTCCATAATAACTTAATAGAAGTCGTTTACCTGCAAACAGTCGCTCACAAATAATACGGAGACTCGCGATTTTGTATTCAATTGCGCCAGACGATTATAACCGCGAAACGGACTATCGTGACAAACTTAACATACAAGCGGGGTAAAATTGGCGCTATGCTAAAGTCTCACTTCCGTCCGTCTTCCTGTCAGACGCTTTCAAAATAGTTTGCGCTCGTTCCACCTTGGTATAGCACCATATCCCGCCGGCTTTCCTGCCTAGTCCCTTCGAAAAGAAATGTCTGGAACCGGAATTGCACTTCTTTTAAAAAGTTTTAAATTTTAAACTAACGTTTTCTGTGTAAAGACATCAACAAAAACACCCAAGTAAAGACTCACAAATCCCCAAGATACGTGAATGCAACACGCGTTCATCGGATGTGACGTAAACTTCTGCTGGCTCAATCTGACGTAACAACATGGCGACCTCCTTGCGTCTGTTCGCGTCTGCGGGGAAATGTTTACTTCGCAGATCGTTACTGGAGAGAAATAACCTTAACATAGTAAGGACGATATGTTACCAGACAATTACTTTATTGAAATATGTACGGGAGTTGTCTTGACATTAACGTTTGTCAATAAGCTGCTGCTCCATGCGTAGTTTCATAAACACGAACACAATACTTAAAATATATCACAAGGAATTATAGTATTGTCTGTGTAGTCACTTAAGTTTCCTAATGTTGGCTTTTAAAAATGTCATACAATTTTCTGATCTTTTTGTAGTTCACTCCCGGAGCCAACAGACTATTAACTACACAGGCTGCTCAGCAAGTAGCTTTAAATGTCCCCGAAACTAAGGTGACCACTTTGGAAAATGGACTCCGTGTGGCTTCCGAGGACTCTGGGCTTTCCACGTGTACAGTAAGTTTTTAACATTAAGCTGAGACTGCTGTTTGAAAATGTGTTACAACTTCTCTGCTATCGTGTATCCATGTTAAATATTCATTTATGTACTGTCCCTGTCAAATCAAAAATAAAGACATTTTCACTCCTCTCCATCCATTCTTAGGCATTGGCACCGATTTTTTACACAAGGTCCAAATTGCTTTTTAATACATGACTTCTTTCAGGTTGGTCTGTGGATTGACGCTGGCAGTCGTTATGAGAACGAGAGAAATAATGGCACTGCTCATTTTCTGGAGCACATGGCATTTAAGGTAAGGCTATCACCTGAAATATATCTTTTTTTTTAAACTATCCAAAGAAAATACACAACAAAACATTCGTGCTATTGTTCCTGATGGTCAAGTGGTTAGGATGCAGCTCGTTCACCGCTGAGACCTGGGTTCGATTCCTGGATAGAGGAAGTTATTTCTTTTATATTGACCCACATCATTTTTTTTTTCTGTGACAGGGCACCAGGAAGCGATCCCAGCTAGACCTGGAGTTAGAAATTGAGAATATGGGCGCTCACCTAAATGCCTACACATCCAGGGAGCAGACTGTGTACTATGCCAAGGCCTTTTCCAAGGATCTTCCACGAGGTATTATGATGGCTATGCTGAAGCACTTGAATCTCAATTAAAAGAAAAAATCAATTTTACCCATATTTCTTAAAAGCTGTGGAGATCCTGGCTGACATCATACAGAACAGCACATTGGGCGAAGCGGAGATCGAGCGGGAACGCGGGGTGATCTTGCGGGAGATGCAGGAAGTGGAGACCAATTTACAGGAAGTGGTCTTCGATTACCTCCACGCTACCGCTTACCAGTCCACAGCGTTGGGCAGGACCATCCTGGGCCCCACCGAGAATATCAAGTATGGAATTTGACACCAACGTGTCACAAAATCGAGCTTAGCCGTCATTTGAGTTTTCCCAATTATTTGACTGCAGGACGATAAATCGAGGAGATCTGGTGGAGTACATTACAAGCCACTACAAAGGTCCGAGAATCGTGCTGGCTGCTGCTGGAGGTGCGAACCGCTCGTGTTGCTGTATTAAAAGACGAGTCCTCGTCCATCATGCGCAACTGATTTTCATGGGGATAAAAACATGTTTTGCCTTCTCTGCGTGTTCAAAAAGGTGTTTCCCACAACGAGCTAATTGATCTGGCAAAGTATCACTTTGGAAAGCTTCTTGGCCGCTACGACAGCGACGCCCCGCCTGCCTGCCCCTTTACAGGAAGTGAGGTAAGGCAGTCAATGGAAAAGTCCAATCATTAATCACAAGTGACGGACGGAACCAATGGCGGCTTTCCAGATTCGCGTGCGTGACGACAAGATGCCGCTGGCTCACATCGCCGTGGCCGTGGAGGCCGTGGGATGGTCTCACCCCGACACCATCCCGCTCATGGTGGCCAACACACTTATTGGGAACTGGGACCGCTCATTTGGCGGGGGAGTTGTGAGTCATTTTCATTCAGCCTTCCATTTTGAGACAGGGATGAGTCGCATTCATGTCTGGCCTTCCGCAGAACCTTTCCAGTAAGCTGGCCCAGATGGCGTGTCAGGGGAATCTGTGCCACAGCTTCCAGTCGTTCAACACCTGCTATACCGACACGGGCCTGTGGGGACTCTACATGGTGTGTGAGCCCTCCACCATCAAGGACATGATGCACTTCACGCAGAAAGAATGGTGAGATAACTCAGAAACCTGACAACCACAAGCAGTTTTGTGCTGAGATTTCTTTTATTTATTTATTTTTTTATTGTTTCAGGATGTCGCTTTGCACCAGCGTAAGCGAAGGCGAAGTGGCACGGGCAAAGAACCTCCTCAAGACAAACATGTTGCTGCATCTCGATGGTAACGCGGCATCTTGACGTGAAGCCGTGGCGGGAATACCACAGCGTCCCGAAGCTTATTGTTTTTTGTTTTTTTTTCCGTAGGCTCCACTCCAATCTGCGAGGACATCGGCAGACAGATGTTGTGCTACAGCCGCAGGATTCCTTTTCATGAGCTGGAGACCCGAATTGATGTGAGTGGATGAAGTCCAAAGTTGATATTTTGCTGATGATCAGGATCCAATTTGTCTTTCAACAGGCCATCGACGCTGCCACCATCAAGGAGGTGTGCGCCAAATATATATTCAACAAAGCTCCAGCCATTGCCGCTGTCGGTGGGTTGCAGACAGTTACGAATTTTGTGATAGATATCAATGAGGATAGTGATCAATGTGTGTGTCTGTCTGTCGGTGCCCCCCTCCCCTCAGGTCCCATTGAGCAGCTTCCTGACTACAACCAGATCCACAGCGGAATGGTCTGGATGAGGAGCTAAGCAGTCACTCAAAATATGGACAAAGGCAACGCTGGATTTAAATGTTTTTTTTCTTCATTTTTCTTTTAATTCTTTTCGAATAAAACAAAGAAGACAAACACATTATGGTCATTATAAATATAACGATGTCAACTTTGTGTTACTCTTGCTCGCAACTTGCTCTTGTGCAGCTTTCTTGGCTTTAACCATCACCACCAATATCTTCCAGAGAAATTAAACATATCCACAAAAATAGGTGCATTTTTGTTGTCATTAAAAACCATACCGTATTACTTACATCCTAAGCAGCATGGACCATTAGTTAACACCACAAGGCATCCTAGTCCAGCCACTCAGGGCGGGTGAAGCACACTCCATGGTCCCACACCGCAAGACCATTGGAGATGCTATTTTCCATTAGCGTATAGTCAGCGAGGCAATCCTTTCCACAGTAGTCACCATAACAGGTGACCACTTGATGGCGCCAGGGTGCCAAGCGCCGATAGACGAGCAGGCGAAGAAGAATATTTGAATTGGCGTTTGTGACGTCAGGTCTTTAGATAAATTGAAGACAGGTGTGCTCAAGAGGAGTTATCAAATGGAGGTGCCACCGAGCGCGTGGCGGGCAGTTTCTCAGGTAAGCTAGCAAGTGTTTGTCGTTTCTTGCCGTTTCTCACGACGGACGCCACGTTTGTTTGTTGCAGGATTTTCCCGCTCAAGGGGAGTTATCAAATGCAGACGCCACCGACCGCGCGGCATTTTCTCAGGTAAGCGAGCGAGCGAGCAAATGTTTGTCGGGCGTTTCTCACGACGGACGCCATGTTTGTTCGTTGCAGGATTTTTCCCGCCCAAGGCACCACCGACTGCGCGGCATTTTCTCTGGTAAGCGAGCGAGCAAATGTTTGTCGGGCGTTTCTCACGACGGACGCCATGTTTGTTCGTTGCAGGATTTTCACACTCGCCACGGCGACTGTAGGCGTCGACGTTAACTGGCGGCCGCAAGGAGAGTTTTCGAATATGGGCAAAAAAATTGTAGTTTGTTGCCTTTTCTCACGAGACTTTTTTATTGTGTTTGTTGCAGGATTGTCGCACTCGTGACTCTGCAACGTTACCGCGTCCACCGCGACGGTAGGCCTCGAGGTAAATTGTAGGCCGCAGGCCATCGAGTAAATGTTTGGCGTTTCTTACGATGCCTTTGACTAATTCTTGCAGGATTTTTGCTCTCCAGATTGTTTGAGGTTTGGCCACGGCACGCCACAATCGACTTTGCGTCGCGTCGTTGCGCGCTTCGGTCGTTTTGCCGCTACAGTTTCACATGTCTTTCGCGTTTTTTTCTTTTTTTTTTAATCGATGCTGGCCAGCATTTTTACATTAGTTTGCGTTGGTTATATATGTTCTGTTGATGTGTGTGCGCCATTTCCTTGTTATACAAACTTATGAATGTTACGTCATGTGAAAATCAGACCCTTGTGACCCAAATCTATTCCAAGATGGCGCCCGCCCACCTGCTCGCGCTCTTTACGCAACAAACATTTGCGTGCGTTATTTTCTCTCGTTTTGGACGCCGCAAACCTGGATCATCTGTCCAATGTGAGGTGAGTTGATGATACAACGAAAATACTAGATATAATTCAGATACATTTATTATAACTTACTACAATAAAGTGCTAATTATATACATTTTTTCAAATGTAAACTTCTAATTAGTATGTATAATTGTTGCAAAAATATCATGCCATTGGCACCCTATTCTATTTCTGTTGCAATAATTTGTGTTTGTCTTTTGTAGCGCGAAAAAAGGCTGCTTAGCCGGCATCCTTCTATACAAAGCAAACAGGAGGCTCTTAAGGAGCCATTTCAGTGATGTTGGGGACACTGAGGAAGAGTAGTCCTAAATCAGGTGAAAACCCGTATTTGTAAAGTTTCAGCTTTACACAATTAATGGTTGTCTGTGTCGAGTTTGAGCTTCCCAGCACACAATTCATGGCTGTCTGTTTTTGCAGGCTGCAAGAGAAAGGGATGCGGAAAAGTAATTCCGCATCCAAAGGCGCAATGGCCTATCCAAAGGCGCAATGGCCTATCCAAAGGCGCAATGGCCTATCCAAAGGCGCAATGGCCTATCCAAAGGCGCAATGGCCTATCCAAAGGCGCAATGGCCTATCCAAAGGCGCAATGGCCTATCCAAAGGCGCAATGGCCTATCCAAAGGCGCAATGGCGCCCATATCCAAAGGCGCAATGGCGCCCATATCCAAAGGCGCAATGGCGCCCATATCCAAAGGCGCAATGGCGCCCATATCCAAAGGCGCAATGGCGCCCATATCCAAAGGCGCAATGGCGCCCATATCCAAAGGCGCAATGGCGCCCATATCCAAAGGCGCAATGGCGCCCATATCCAAAGGCGCAACGCCCCGCCCATATCCAAAGGCGCAACGCCCCGCCCATATCCAAAGGCGCAACGCCCCGCCCATATCCAAAGGCGCAACGCCCCCCCCATATCCAAAGGCGCAACGCCCCCCCCATATCCAAAGGCGCAACGCCCCCCCCATATCCAAAGGCGCAACGCCCCCCCCATATCCAAAGGAGCAACGCCCCCCCCATATCCAAAGGAGCAACGCCCCCCCCATATCCAAAGGAGCAACGCCCCCCCCATATCCAAAGGAGCAACGCCCCCCCCATATCCAAAGGAGCAACGCCCCCCCCATATCCAAAGGAGCAACGCCCCCCCCATATCCAAAGGAGCAACGCCCCCCCCATATCCAAAGGAGCAACGCCCCCCCCATATCCAAAGGAGCAACGCCCGTATCAAGTCAAGAAACAAGCAGCGCACTGCAAAAGTCGACATGTGTGCAGATCATGTGCCCAGGAGGGGGCAGTGTGGTTGCCTTTGATTATTGGTGCTCATTTGGGGGACGACGTGGTCTTGTGGATGGAAACTCTGACGTGGAGTTGAATGTCCAATTTTGCCATGACTTGTAACATTTTGTCTTTTTCTAACCTGCCTCTGTCGTATTACTTGCTGCATTCTTTGTTCTCCCCCCCCCCCCCCCCCCCTTGGTGTAGGGCGGTGTCCCAAATGTCCAATTTTGCAATATGACTGGTTGTGACATTTTGTTATTTTCTAACCTATCACTGTGGTACTTGCTTTCTTTGTTCTCCCTTAGGTGTAGGGCGGCGTTGGAGCGAGCCAGTGACATTGTCTTTTTCTAACCTATCACTGTCGTACTTCATCTCACCCTAACCTACCACTGTGGTACTCGTGTTCTTTTTTTTTTTTTTTTCCCCCTCGGTCTAGGGCGGCGTTGGAGCGAGCCGGTCCACGAGGAAGCAGGGGTCGCCTTGTTTTGCCTTTTGCAGGCCGGACGGTGAAGGGGTGCGCACGGCCCGGCCAGACTCACCGAGACTCTCACCGAGACTCTCACCGAGACTCTCACCGAGACTCTCACCGAGACTCTCACCGAGACTCTCACCGAGACTCTCACCGAGACTCTCACCGAGACTCTCACCGAGACTCTCACCGAGACTCTCACCGAGACTCTCACCGAGACTCTCACCGAGACTCTCACCGAGACTCTCACCGAGACTCTCACCGAGACTCTCACCGAGACTCTCACCGAGACTCTCACCGAGACTCTCACCGAGAGTAGCTCGCCGCTGTGATCTACAACGGGGTGCTCTTTGAGTGTCTGACATTGTTTCTGTGTCTGTCTGCAGTTGGCGACTGCGACCCGATCAGAGGTGGACCACTTCCATCGCGCTGAAGTATCGTGCCTTGACCGAGCTCTGGGCTCTGAGAGAGACCCACTTCCCTGGAGGTGTCAACGCGTAAAATGGAGGTTTCTTTCTTTTTTTTTTTTTTAATTCACACCAGCGGTGTTCAAACGTCAGTTTGAGGGCACCATACTGAAACAAATTCTGAATTCTTTGAGACAAATTCATAAAATTAGGAAATGTTGCCATTTATATTTTGTGCTACTGCGCTAAAGTGGTGTTGTCCATTTTGAAGGTCATTCATGCGATGCGTTGATAAAGCGGCTCCTCGGCTGCCGTTTGGACACCAATGGTGACGTGCGTAAGGCTGCGCGGGTATTGGAAAACTGTCATATGGTGGTATGTTATTGACATGCACTTTAAGAAAGGAAAGATTTTTTTTTTTAATGTGGCAAATGAAACAAGCTCCATGTTTTCTTGCCTCTTAACTATTTGTAATGAGTTTAGAAGATGACAAGTCATTGATGCAAGTTAAAGATAAGTGATCTAACGCATCTCGTTGCGATCAAATAGTTCATTTCCGTCCAGGTTTTTGCACGACTTTGCTCAATGCAATGGTTTGGCCCAATACTGCCATAGCACAGATTTTCCAATATGTTGTGCAACCCTGATTGAGTGCAAACGCGCAGCGATAGCAAGCGACTGCGCAAGCGAAAGCAAGCGCGCAAGCAAAAGCGACCGCGCAGCGACGGCAAGCGCAAGCGACCGCGCAAGCGACCGCGCAAGCGACCGCGCAAGCGACCGCGCAAGCGCAAGCGAAGGCAAGCGCAAGCGACCGCGCAAGCACCGCGCAAGCGACGGCAAGCGCAAGCGAAGGCAAGCGACGGCAAGCGCAAGCGACGGCGCAGCGAAGGCAAGCGCAAGCGACGGCGCAGCGAGACCTTTGTGCTTGTGTCTTGCTAGGGGGAAGAGAAGCTGCACGAAACCAAGAGCCGGCGGACGGAGGCCACCAGACCTGGCTGATGATTGATCTCCCCAAAGGAAGCGGTCGCCATGTGATGAAGAGGAGCCTGATGCGTGACTGGCCAAGGCTGGCCAGAGGTGACGTGTCAATCGAATATACAAGAGTAGCGTACACACTTGGTTTTGAATTTGATTTCCTTATTTGTCTGCCTTTCAGCGGACGGGACGAGCGCCAGCCTGCACCGAGAGGGAACGGGGGGCAGCTAATGAGTACGTCCGCAGAAGTCAACTGCAACCGCGTGCCACTGAGCACCGTTTGTCTCTTTATTGCAGTCGTTGCCAGGCGGAAGATGAGTCCCATCGTCCGACATCGGCCCGGAGCGGACCCGAACCTTCCTACAGATGCGGCGAGGCCAGGAGGGCAAAGTGCCCAGCCAGCGTTTAGGGGGGAGTATGACTGTTTTTTTGTCCTTTTGCGGTTTCCCTCCCTCCCTCCCTCCCTCCCTCCCTCCCTCCCTCCCTCCCTCCCTCCCTCCCTCGTCTGTTTGAATAGGGTAACTAGCAGCACGCACGGGCAATTGGGATTGCTGTGACCCTCTAGATACGAATTGGCAAAGTAGACCCCTCCCTCCCTCCCTCTCTCCCTCCCTCCCTCCCTCTCTCTCTCTCTCGCTCTCTTTCTCCCATGCGCCCGGCAGTACCTGCATGGCCTGGTGCAGCCAGGGTGGAACGTTGCTATACCTTGCCCTTTGTGGAATAACAGGGTATAATGTATGCCTGCCTGGTTCCCAGTGTCGTCGACGGTGTCGAGGACGAGGAGATTCTCCGTGACGCCCTCCGTGACGTCACGTTTTCCTTTTTTTTCCCCCCCCTCCAGGGGCCAAGCTATCTCTCTCTCTGTCCCCCCCCCTCCCTCCCTCCCTCCCTCCCTCTTCGTGAGGGGTTAAACCTTTCATAAACCGGATCGCTCCAATGCGGGAGTTCCGTCTGAGACATGTGCCAGTGCCTCTCGTTACCTGATTTAAACTTGCTTGAGTTAAGGTCGGGGGGCGGCTGCTAGTAAAATTTTTCCTCTTGCCGAAACCGCCACAATATGTCTGCCTTTCAGGATTGCTGGGGCAGCGGATCGGACCAGCGCCTGCACAGAGAGGGACTGGACCGCGAGACCAGGAGGTAGGTCATGAGTACGTCCGCAGAAGTGAAGCGACCGCATGCAACCGAGTGCCGTTTTTCTTGTTGCAGTTGTGCGAGGCGGATGATGAGTCCAGATGTCGCATACCGGCCGGGAGGGGACTCGAACCCTCGGCGGACCTTTCGCCAGTGACGAGCGGCCCACACGAGATGGCGGGAGATGTGGCAAGGGCAAAGCGCCCAGCCAGCATTTAGGGAGAGTATGACTTTATTTTCCTTTTACGCTTTTTCTTTCTTTCTTTCTTTCCCTCCCTCCACTTTTTCACTGGGTGTGCACACTGTCTGCATGATGCATCTTTCTGGCTCAGCGCTGTCATGTTGCAATATTGTTGTTTTATTGTTTGTTTGTTGTTGTTTTTTTAAATACAGAGTGAATTGTAAAGTTTGTACTGTAATTGAGTGTTGCTCAACCTGTATTGAACTGAATTGAAGTGGCCCATTTTAAACATTGGCAGAGTAAAATGACAAAATACAAAATGGAATTGTATGAGATATCATCAATGATACATCTGTCTCAAATATGTCATGTTACATATGCAGTGTCAGGCTTTTTATTTTAACTGCGCAAAGAAAAGCTGTATGCATTCTAAATTGAAGACAAAAGCCAAGTCGCCTGACATATTGATGCAAGTGACAGAACTCAAGTGTAAAACCAGACTGCTTAGTAAGCAGCAAAATTCATATTTTGCTAACATTGCAACGTTGTAAAATGGCCACTGAAATGTGAAATATCCTCCATGTTTGCAATCTAAAATGTGGGCAAACACCCTTAGCTGCAAACGACCAGTGTAAGCATAAAAACAGTGTCTGTTGTAATCAAAAAGTCATCTTTGGCAAGCCTGCTTTAAAATGGTCACTGAAATCAGAAATTGAAAGGGTAAAAGCTGTTGTTTTGATTAAGGCTGAGCCCCTTTTTGTTTTTGAATAGTCATGAATTATTGTGGGCATGAGTGTGAATAAAGTCAACTTTGGTGTGGTTTTGTTGGTGTAACTTAACTCAACTTTGGTGTTAGCCTTCATTCACAATGTGCTTTGGTTGATGCTGCATATCTTCAATATGTAAATAATTGCATGTTAAGTAACAAGGCAAGATATCATTTACAGTTTGACTGCAAATATGTTCATTGTACACCCTAGGGGTTGCAATAGTAAATTGAATATATGAGTCTGGTATGTAACTACCAGGACATTGGCATTCACTCTAAAGCACAGCTGCTTATCATGGTCAGCCTTGGCACATGTAATGGGTGATACTATCCAGTTCAAAGTTAAAGGCCAAAACGCAACCTGCTTAGGTGGCACGCAAAAGTGAGGCAGATGTACTTTTAGTGCCGCCATCTTTATCAAATTAACCTTTTCGGACAGGCGAGATACATTTAAGTGCTGCCACCTAGTGGAGGCACGTTTGCCTCAACGTGTTCAGCGCTCCGTTTAACTGCAAAAATATTTCACTTAACTTGAAACAACGACACTATTACAAATGATAGGAGCCTTAATTTGACAGCTGGGTTAATGCGACGCATCTTTTGTTTGTTTTGCCCAAAGCAACCTAAACAATACGTACACATAAGCACTGCCGCTATCTCGCCGATGTGCATGTGTGTACAAAGCAATGAAATGAATTTGCATGATGGACTTTTAAAACATGCTATTAACGTGCAAGGTATACTGATGCAAAATGTTTGTATTTTACAATTGAAGATTTCTCAGGATGAGCGTTGCCAGACTCGAACACGAGGCTGCGTATTACCCGTCTACGTGCCGAACCCCTCGGCCATCGTTACCTCTTACACTCAAGTTCCTACGACTCCGCATATCCTCAGCACTGCAAAAATATTTC
This sequence comes from Syngnathus leptorhynchus, assembly GCF_054491065.1. Classification (NCBI taxonomy): domain Eukaryota; kingdom Metazoa; phylum Chordata; class Actinopteri; order Syngnathiformes; family Syngnathidae; genus Syngnathus; species Syngnathus leptorhynchus. The sequence continues at coordinate 5,591,314 of NC_141215.1, forward strand.
ACTTTTAACTTGAAACAACGACACTATTACAAATGATAGGAGCCTTAATTTGACAGCTGGGTTAATGCGACGCATCTTTCGTTTGTTTTGCCCAAAGCAACCTAAACAATACGTACACATAAGCACTGCCGCTATCTCGCCAATGTGCATGTGTGTACAAAGCAATGAAATGAATTTGCATGATGGACTTTTAAAACATGCTATTAACGTGCAAGGTATATTGATGCAAAATGTTTGTATTTTACAATTGAAGATTTCTCAGGATGAGCGTTGCCAGACTCGAACACGAGGCTGCGTATTACCCGTCTACGTGCCGAACCCCTCGGCCATCGGTACCTCTTACACTCAAGTTCCTACGACTCCGCATATCCTCAGCACTGCAAACCTTTGTGCCGGTAAATGACGGGATTTTTTTTTTTTTTTTTTTACCTCATTAAATGTGTCAAGCATACCAGCTGGTGTTTTAGAACAGTCTCGAATCGTAAAGAAAAAAGAAAAAAAACTTACTTAAGTTCTAAAATCTTATTGCCTCATATTTTATCCTGCTACGTTAGCACGTAGCATCTATAGTTCGCAGCGCAGGAAGTAACGCAGGGGGCGCAGGAAGTAACGCAAGGAGCGCAGCGAGCAGGGGGCGCAGCGGGCGCAGCCAGCGCAGCGAGCAGGGGGAGCAGCGAGCGCAGCGAGCAGGGGGAGCAGCGAGCGCAGCGAGCAGGGGGAGCAGCGAGCGCAGCGAGCAGGGGAAGCGAACCCGGGAGCTCCGGTGTTCAAGCGCAGCGACGGAGCCGTTCGCCAAGCGTGGCTAGCTCGGCACTGACCCCGATTTTACTTCGAGTCATTCTTATCCGTATAGTAGTACGTCCCGCGTACGTAGGGTAAGTACAAAAGAGTGAAGACGGCCACCAACTTTCAGGTCGAAATAGCTGAATGGTTAGTGACACGGTCTCTTGCCGTGAACAGACCTGGTTCGAACCCAGGCGCGGCCGAAGATCATGAGCTCCTTTTGTTAAGTGTGAATGGTATCTGCATATATAAGTATTTATTTATATGTAAATACAGAAGGTGGCCCCGCCCACAAGTGGGCGGGGCAATGCAGCGGGCCCCGCCCACAAATGGGCGGGTCAATGCAGCGGGCCCCGCCCCCAGCACACAGGGAACGCCCCCCAGGGGGCGGGCGGGGCAAATCCAGTAGCCCCGCCCCCAGCACACGGGCCCCGCCCCCTCCCTTCGATCAGGGGGCGGGGCGAGGGGGCGCGTCGCCCCGCCCCCTCCCCTTGGCTAGGGGGCGGGGCGAGGGGGCCGCGTAGCCCCGCCCCCTAGAAGTCTATATAAAGACAGTAGGGGAGGGGGCGGGGCGTAGCCCCGCCCCCTCCCCTACTGTCTCAATATAGTGCAGGGGGCGGGGCGAAGCCCCGCCCCCTGCACTATATAAAGACAATAAAAAGTCTATATAGAGACAGTAGGGGAGGGGGCGGGGCGAAGCCCCGCCCCCTCCCCTACTGTCTCTATATAGGGGAGGGGGTGGGGCGAAGCCCCGCCCCCTCCCCTATATAGAGACAATAAAAAGTCTATATAAAGACAGTAGGGGAGGGGGCGGGGCGAAGCCCCGCCCCCTCCCCTACTGTCTTTATATAGACTTTTATAAAGACTTTTATATAGACTTTAATAGAGACAATAAAAAGTCTATATAAAGACAGTAGGGGAGGGGGCGGGGCTTCGCCCCGCCCCCTCCCCTACTGTCTCTATATAGACTTTTTATTGTCTCTATATAGGGGAGGGGGCGGGGCTTCGCCCCGCCCCCTCCCCTATATAGAGACAGTAGGGGAGGGGGCGGGGCTTCGCCCCGCCCCCTCCCCTACTGTCTCTATATAGACTTTTTATTGTCTCTATATAGTGCAGGGGGCGGGGCTTCGCCCCGCCCCCTGCACTATATTGAGACAGTAGGGGAGGGGGCGGGGCTTCGCCCCGCCCCCTCCCCTACTGTCTTTATATAGACTTCTAGGGGGCGGGGCTACGCGGCCCCCTCGCCCCGCCCCCTATCCAAGGGGAGGGGGCGGGGCGACGCGCCCCCTCGCCCCGCCCCCTGATCGAAGGGAGGGGGCGGGGCCCGTGTGCTGGGGGTGGGGCTACTGGATTTGCCCCGCCCACTCCCTGGGGGGCGTTCCCTGTGTGCTGGGGGCGGGGCCCGCTGCATTGCCCCGCCCACTTGTGGGCGGGGCCACCTTCTGTATTTACATATAAATAAATACTTATATATGCAAATACTATTCAGACTTAACAAAAGGAGCTCATGATCTTCGGCCGCGCCTGGGATCGAACCAGGTCTGTTCACGGCAAGAGACCGTGTCACTAACCATTCGGCTATTTCGACCTGAAAGTTGGTGGCCGTCTTCACTGTTTTGTACTTACCCTACGCGCGCGGGACGTACTACTATACGGGTAAGAATGACTCGAAGTAAAATCGGGGTCAGTGCCGAGCTCGCCACGCTTGGCGAACGGCTCCGTCGCTGCGCTTGAACACCGGAGCTCCCGGGTTCGCTTCCCCTGCTCGCTGCGCTCGCTGCTCCCCCTGCTCGCTGCGCTCGCTGCTCCCCCTGCTCGCTGCGCTCGCTGCTCCCCCTGCTCGCTGCGCTCGCTGCTCCCCCTGCTCGCTGCGCTGGCTGCGCCCGCTGCGCCCCCCTGCTCGCTGCGCTCCTTGCGTTACTTCCTGCGCCCCCTGCGTTACTTCCTGCGCTGCGAACTATAGATGCTACGTGCTAACGTAGCAGGATAAAATATGAGGCAATAAGATTTTAGAACTTAAGTAAGTTTTTTTTCTTTTTTCTTTACGATTCGAGACTGTTCTAAAACACCAGCTGGTATGCTTGACACATTTAATGAGGTAAAAAAAAAAAAAAAAAAATCCCGTCATTTACCGGCACAAAGGTTTGCAGTGCTGAGGATATGCGGAGTCGTAGGAACTTGAGTGTAAGAGGTACCGATGGCCGAGGGGTTCGGCACGTAGACGGGTAATACGCAGCCTCGTGTTCGAGTCTGGCAACGCTCATCCTGAGAAATCTTCAATTGTAAAATACAAACATTTTGCATCAATATACCTTGCACGTTAATAGCATGTTTTAAAAGTCCATCATGCAAATTCATTTCATTGCTTTGTACACACATGCACATTGGCGAGATAGCGGCAGTGCTTATGTGTACGTATTGTTTAGGTTGCTTTGGGCAAAACAAACGAAAGATGCGTCGCATTAACCCAGCTGTCAAATTAAGGCTCCTATCATTTGTAATAGTGTCGTTGTTTCAAGTTAAAAGTGAAATATTTTTGCAGTTAAACGGAGCGTCGGACACGTTGACGCAAACGTGCCGCCACTAGGTGGCAGCACTTAGATTTATCTCACCTGTCCGAAAAGGTTAATTTGACAAAGATGGCGGTACCAAAATTACATCTGCCTCACTTTTGCGTGCCACCTAAGCAGGTTGCGCTTTGGCCTTTAACTTTGAACTGGGTATTACCACCCATTACATGTGCCAAGGCTGGCCATGATAAGCAGCTGTGCTTTAGAGTGAATGCCAATGTCCTGGTAGTTGCATGCCAAACTCATATTTAATTTTCTATTACAAATCCTGAGGTGTACAATGATCGTATTTGCAGTCAAACTGTAAATGATATCTTGCCTTGTAACTTAACTTGCAATAATTTTCATATTGAAGGTATGCAGCATCAACCAAAGCACATTGTGAATGAACGCTAAACCCCAAGTTCAGTTAATTTACACCACCAACAGAAAGAAACCACACCAAAGTTGACTTTATTTACACTCATACCAACCATAATTCATAACTAATCAAAAACAAAAAGGGCTCAGCTTTGATCAAAACAAAAGCTTTTACCCCTTACAGTTTCTGATTACAGTGGTCATTTTAAATCAAGCTTGCCAAAGATGACTTATTGATTACAACAGAGACTGTTTTTATGCTTACACTGGTCGTTTGCATCTAAGGGTGTTTGCCAACATTTTAGATTGCAAACATGGAGGCTATGTCACATTTCAGTGGCCATTTTACAACAGGGTTGGCAAGGTTAGCAAAATATGAATTTTGCTGCTTACTAAGCAGTCTGGTTTTACACTTGAGTTCTGTCACTTGCATCAATATGTCAGGCGACTTGGCTTTTGTCTTCAATTTAGAATGCATACAGCTTTTCTTTGCGCAGTTAAAATAAAAAGCCTGACACTGCATATGTAACATGACATATTTGAGACAGATGTATCATTGATGATATCAAACTATTTCATTTTGTATTTTGTCATTTTACTCTGCCAATGTTTAAAATGGACCACTTCAATTCAGTTCAATACAGGTTGAGCAACACACAATTACAGTACATACTTTTCAGTTCACTCTATGTATTAAAAAAACAATAAAACAACAATATTGCAACATGACAGTGCTGAGACAGAAAGAGGCACCATGCAGACACAGTGTGCACACCCAGTGAAAAAGTGGAGGGAGGGAAAGAAAGAAAAAGCGTAAAAGGAAAAACAAAGTCATACTCTCCCTAAATGCTGGCTAGGCGCTTTGCACTTGCCACATCTCCCGCCATCTCGTGTGGGCCGCTCGTCACTGGCGAAAGGTCCGGGTCCCCTCCCGGCCGGTATTCGACATCTGGACTCATTCTCCGCCTCGCACAACTGCAACAAGAAAAACGGCACTCGGTTGCATGCGGTCGGTTCACTTCTGCGGACGTACGCATGACCTACCACCTGGTCTCGCGGTCCAGTCCCTCTCTGTGCAGGCGCTGGTCCGATCCGCTGCCCCGGCAATCCTGAAAGGCAGACATATTGTGGCGGTTTCGGCAAGAGGAAAAATTTTACTAGCAGCCACCCCCCGACCTTAACTCAAGCAAGTTTAAATCAGGTAACGAGAGGCACTGGCACATGTCTCAGACGGAACTCCCGCATTGGAGCGACCCGGTTTATGAAAGGTTTAACCCCTCACGAAGAGGGAGGGAGGGATAGAGAGAGAGGGGGGGGGGGGACAGAGAGAGAGATAGCTTGGCCCCTGGAGGGGGGGGGGGGAAAAAAAAGGAAAACGTGACGTCACGGAGAATCTCCTCGTCCTCGACACCGTCGACGACACTGGGAACCAGGCAGGCAGACATTATACCCTGTTATTCCACAAAGGGCAAGGTATAGCCACATTCCACCCTGGCTGCACCAGGCCATGCAGGTACTGCCGGGCGCATGGGAGAAAGAGAGCGAGAGAGAGCGAGGGAGGGGGAGAAAGAGGGAGGGAGGGAGGGAGAGGGAGGGAGGGGTCTACTTTGCCAATTCGTATCTAGAGGGTCACAGCAATCCCAATTGCCCGTGCGTGCTGCTAGTTACCCTATTCAAACAGACGAGAGAGGGCGGGAGGGAGGAAGGGAGGGAGGGAGGGAGGGAGGGAGGGAGGGGAAGGAAACCGCAAAAGGACAAAAAAACAGTCATACTCCCCCCTAAACGCTGGCTGGGCACTTTGCCCTCCTGGCCTCGCCGCATCTGTAGGAAGATTCGGGTCCGCTCCGGGCCGATGTCGGACGATGGGACTCATCTTCCGCCTGGCAACGACTGCAATAAAGAGACAAACGGTGCTCAGTGGCACGCGGTTGCAGTTGACTTCTGCGGACGTACTCATTACCTGCCCCCCGTTCCCTCTCGGTGCAGGCTGGCGCTCGTCCCGTCCGCTGAAAGGCAGACAAATAAGGAAATCAAATTCAAAACCAAGTGTGTACGCTACTCTTGTATATTCGATTGACACGTCACCTCTGGCCAGCCTTGGCCAGTCACGCATCAGGCTCCTCTTCATCACATGGCGACTGCTTCCTTTGGGGAGATCAATCCTCAGCCAGGTCTGGTGGCCTCCGTCCGCCGGCTCTTGGTTTCGTGCAGCTTCTCTTCCACCTAGCAAGACACAAGCACAAAGGTCTCGCTGCGCCGTCGCTTGCGCTTGCCTTCGCTTGCGCTTGCCGTCGCTTGCGCTTGCCGTCGCTTGCGCTTGCCGTCGCTTGCGCTTGCCGTCGCTTGCGCGGTGCTTGCGCGGTCGCTTGCCGTCGCTTGCGCTTGCCGTCGCTTGCGCTTGCCGTCGCTTGCGCAGTCGCTTTTGCTTGCGCAGTCGCTTTTGCTTGCGCGCTTGCTTTCGCTTGCGCAGTCGCTTGCTATCGCTGCGCGTTTGCACTCAATCAGGGTTGCACAACATATTGGAAAATCTGTGCTATGGCGGTATTGGGCCAAACCATTGCATTGAGCAAAGTCGTGCAAAAACCTGGACGGAAATGAACTATTTGATCGCAACGAGATGCGTTAGATCACTTAACTTGAACTTGCATCAATGACTTGTCATCTTCTTAACTCATTACAAATAGTTAAGAGGCAAGAAAACATGGAGCTTGTTTCGTTTGCCACATTAAAAAGAAAAAAACTTTCCTTTCTTAAAGTGCATGTCAATAACATACCACCATATGACAGTTTTCCAATACCCGCGCAGCCTTACGCACGTCACCATTGGTGTCCAAACGGCAGCCGAGGAGCCGCTTGATCAACGCATCGCATGAATGACCTTCAAAATGGACAACACCACTTTGGAGCAGTAGCACAAATGGCAACATTTCCTGATTTAATGAATGTGTGTCAAAGAATTCAGAATTTGTTTCAGTATGGTGCCCTCAAACTGACGTTTGGACACCGCTGGTGTGAATTTAAAAAAAAAAAAAGAAGAAAGAAACCTCCATTTTACGCGTTGACACCTCCAGGGAAGTGGGTCTCTCTCAGAGCCCAGAGCTCGGTCAAGGCACGATACTTCAGCGCGATGAAGTGGTCCACCTCTGATCGGGTCGCAGTCGCCAACTGCAGACAGACACAGAAACAATGTCAGAAACTCAAAGAACATCCCGAGTTGTAGATCACAGCGGCGAGCTACTCTTGGTTACAGTCTCGGTGAGAGTCTCGGTGAGTCTGGCCGGGCCGTGCGCACCCCTTCACCGTCCGGCCTGCAAAAGGCAAAACATGCAATGAGTTGTGCGCTACTTTCGTATTTATGGCTTGAGCACCCTGCTTCCTAGTGGACCGGCTTGCTCCAACGCCGCCCTACACCGAGGGGAGAACAAAGAACACGAGTACCACAGTGGTAGGTTAGAAAATGACAAAATGTCACAACCAGTCATATTGCAAAATTGGACATTCGGGACGCCGCCCTACACCAAGGGGGGAGAGAACAAAGAATGCAGCAAGTAATACGACAGAGGCAGGTTAGAAAAAGACAAAATGTTACAAGTCACGGCAAAATTGGACATTCAACTCCACGTCAGACTTTCCATCCACAAGACCACGTCGTCCCCCAAATGAGCACCCATAATCAAAGGCAACCACACTGCCCCCTCCTGGGCACATGATCCGCACACATGTTGACTTTTGCAGTGCGCTGCTTGCTCCTTTGGATATGGGGGGGGGGGCGTTGCTCCTTTGGATATGGGGGGGGGGGGGCATTGCTCCTTTGGATATGGGGGGGGGGGCATTGCTCCTTTGGATATGGGGGGGACGTTGCTCCTTTGGATATGGGGGGGGACGTTGCTCCTTTGGATATGGGGGGGGGACGTTGCTCCTTTGGATATGGGGGGGGACGTTGCTCCTTTGGATATGGGGGGGCGGCCGTTGCTCCTTTGGATATGGGGGGGCGGCCGTTGCTCCTTTGGATATGGGGGGGCGGACGTTGCTCCTTTGGATATGGGGGGGGGGGCGTTGCTCCTTTGGATATGGGGGGGGGGGGCGTTGCGCCTTTGGATATGGGGGGGGGGGCGTTGCGCCTTTGGATATGGGGGCCGTTGCTCCTTTGGATATGGGGGCCGTTGCTCCTTTGGATATGGGGGCCGTTGCTCCTTTGGATATGGGGGCCGTTGCGCCTTTGGATAGGCGCCATTGCGCCTTTGGATGCGGAATTATAGTTTTCCGCATCCCTTTCGGCTTCTCTTGCAGCCTGCAAAAACACACCCATTAATTGTGTACTGGGAAGCTAAAACTCGACACAGACAGCCATTAATTGTGTGCTGGGAAGCTGAAACTTTACAAAAATGAGTTTTCACCTGATTTAAGACTTCCCTTCCTCAGGCTCAAGAGCCTCCTGTTTGCTTTGTTTAGAAGGATGCCGACTGGGTAGCCTTTTTTAGCGCTACAAAAGACAAACAAATTATTTCAACAAAAATAGAGTACAGTGCCAATGGCATGATATTTTTGCAACAGTTATACATATTAAGTCGAATTTTACCTTTGAAAATATATACAATTAGCATTATATTGTAGTAAGTTATAATAAAATTTTCTGAATTAAAGTTAATATTTCAATTTTATCATCTACTCACCTCACATCGGACAGACGATCCAGGTTTGCGGCGTCCAAAACGGGAGAAAATAACGCGCGCAAATGTTTGTTGCATAACGGAACGCGGGCGAGCGGGCGCCATCTTGGAATAGATTTGGGTCACAAGCGTCTGATTTTCACATGAGTTTGTATAACACGGAAATGGCACACGCATAATATAATACAGAATTGTTTGACTCTAGTCAAACTAATATTTTCTATGGTAAGACAAACGCGCGCTTATCGTTGGCGTCATTTACGAACCTTCAACAAACAAACGAATGAAAAAAAATGCTGGCCAGCATTTAGAAAAACCAAAAAAAAAACGCGAAAGACATTTGAAATACTGTAGCGGCAAAACGACCGAAGCGCGCAACGACGCGGCGCAAAGTCGATTGTGGCGTGCCGTGGCCAAACCTCAAACACTCCCTGGAGAGCGAAAGTCCTGCAAAAAATAGTCAAAGGCATCGTAAGAAACACCAAACATTTGCTCGATTGCCTGCGGCCTACAATTTACCTCGAGGCTTACCGTCGCGGTGGACGCGCTAACGTTGCAGTCACGAGAGTGCGACAATCCTGCAACAAACAAACAAAATAAAAAAAAAGTCTCGTGAGAAAAGGCAAACCACACATTTTTGGCGCGTATTTTAAAATTCTCCTTGCAGCCTCCAGTTAACGCCTACACTCGCCATGGCGAGTGTGAAAATCCTGCAACAAACATGGCGTCCGTCGTGAGAAACGTCAAGAAACGACAAACATTTGCTTGCTTACCTGAGAAAATGCCGCGCGGTCGGTGGCGCCTGCATTTGATAATTCTCCTTGAGCGGGAAAAACCTGCAACAAACAAACGTGGCGTCCGTCGTGAGAAACGGCAAGAAACGACAAACATTTGCTAGCTTACCTGAGAAACTGCCCGCCACGCGCTCGGTGGCACCTGCATTTGATAACTCCTCTTGAGCACACCTGTCTTCAATTTATCTAAAGACCTGACGTCACATCCGCCAATTCAAATATTCTTCTTCTCCTGCTCGTCTACCGGCGCTTGGCACCCTGGCGCCATCAAGTGGTCACCTGCCATGGTGACTACTGTGGAAAGGATTGCTTCGCTGACTACTGGTAGCTCTTGGCCGTCTGTCGTCTTTTGTACACTCAAAAGATTCGTTCAAACGAATCGTTTAACAAATCGCCCCCACACACACACACTGATCCTTTTTTTAATATATACATATATCAATCAAATCATCAAAACTCATGGTCAAAGCTTCACGGAAAGTGAAAAGTGCCACACCCGCCATCCCCGACTTTCTGATTGGCTGTTTGATCTGTGACGTCGCTGGGACGCTCCATTAGGTACAGCGCCATTTTCAGGTGTTCCTGATAACAGGCCACTTCATTAGGGAAAAAACTGCCACACCCGCCCTCACCCCCACTTTCTGTTTGATCAGTGGTCCCCAATCTTGTTTGCATATGCGTACACTTACATGTGTGTACGAAGCGAGCCTCAAGTTGCCTCAATAAAAAAGAAACAAAACCTATATGGGGCATGGTATTTATTTACATCAAAATTGTGTTTACAACATTGTGTGTTCGATATTCTCCATATTAACTGTAACATACCTTCATCTTCAATGCAATTCAAATAACTGATGCAAACACACTGTGTGAAATCTCAATGCCTTTATTCCGTTGTTGCGACAGTGGTACAATGCTTTGAAAACATGCAACCACTTGGAAGTGTGCCTGGCATTGGGAATGTTCTTCACAGAGACTAGCATATGACAATGTGTGTAGCGTCGCTTACACAAAGTTTCTGGTTAAACATGGAAATAAAGAAACATTGACAAAGTAAAAAAAAAAAAAATATATTTGCATTGAAACACATTCATAAAACGGAAAATGTTTTGGTCGAGCCTCTCCCGCTCTCTCCCGAGGCTGTGGAATGTGATTGTCTGACATTGGAGCAGGAACAAAACAACAACAAAAAAAATCAATGGAGCCGACTGAAGACTGAGAAATCCTCCTTCCAAATCTTCCTAACGTAAACACTTCCTTCCTGTGAGGCGTTTGTGTACGCTGCCTCGGCGGTCGTTAAGCTTCTCATTGCAATCATAAGGCCTGATAAAGTACATAGTGGCTCGTCTTTAGACTAGCGGAGGCACCCTGATTTCTACTAGAGCGTGCATAAAAGCAATAACGTTTTTTTTCCATTTTTTTTTTAAGTCAAAGGTAAAATGGCTGCTTTGCCTTTTTCCCCGTTACATTTATATATATATATATATATATAAAAGTTTGAAGGCATCACGTGCACCTGCTTTAAAGAGGAATGTCTGAAGCTACACAAAACATAAATAAGAGGATAATAAAAAGTCAAAATGGCCTTTTGTATAGTCAACACTGCCTGTTGGTGGAATGTTCATGAATACAAAATACAAAAAAAAAAAAAGCAAAAGAGTTTTTCTTGTGAGTATAAGGATGTTAGATAAGATGATGACCGTATACGTGTTAACATACATTACCCGGAGCGTCGCTGTGCTATTGTCATACATAATAAATGTGACTTGAGCTAAATTCTACAAGTGCTTACATTTCTATCCCCCAAGTGGTTGGAATAAAATAATAATGTGTGTCAAGCTTTCGGCTTGAAATATAAATTAAAAAAAGAGATGGAATGGAACTTGATGAGGGCTTGTCACCCTGGGAAAACATGGCAACTTCACCGCAATTATTTTGGGAACTTTTCATCGTCGTAATTTTCACAGCATTTGGTTTCTTTTACAAAGCAAATAGAAACGTGCAAAGGCCACCGTACAAAAAAACAATAAAACAACAACAGAGTGATGTTTGTGTATAATGCTGAGACGTTTGTCTTTTTCTTGGGGTCCCTTTTCTTTGGGATTGTGGTCGTTTTTTTTTTTTTTTTTGGTCATCAAGCCAAAGTCTTGAATTGTCGTGGCTCTGGCTTTAAAAAAAAAAAAAAAAGGCTCCTTCAGGACATTAGTAGCCCATACCTGATGGGAGGGGCAGAAAAAAACAAAAAAACATCAGCGATCAGTGAAAACTAGTCAAAACGTTAAACAACATGTTGCCGGTACTCACCGTTGGTGACTGACTTGGTCTCGCCTCTTCCTGGCGCCTGCCACACAAAAACAAACAATTATTGGACTTGTCCATTTTTCGCTTTCAATTACCGACGCCTCAGCCCGTAAACCAGTCTTACCAAGGAAGCCAACCAGGAAGGAAGGAAGGAAATGTGACTCAAATGTGTACCACAGGTGTGTGTGTGTGTGTCGTGTGTGGACAGTATATCCATAGTGTTGATCTTAAGCCAAAGTGCAGAAGTGCAAATTGGCCACAGCGGAAGCAGATGTTGTAAAGAACGGCCTCCATTAAGGTAATAAAAAGGCAAAGCAGAGTGCAAGTGGAGCAGATTTGTACTTTCAAGTGTCAAACAGCCATCGGTGAAAAGCTGGCAAAGTTGGACAAACTCAAAATAAGAGATAGCGTACTTTGGATTTCAATTTTTGATGAGACACAATGTCTTGTTGGTCCTCAATGGAAACTAAAAGGTCATTCAACTTTCGATTTTTTTTGTGTTTGAATTTTCTACAGCACTGTCCAACCGGTGACGATAAAAAGGTGGCAGCAAGTACAAAACATTTTTTTTTTCTTCTTATCTCTTTTTACCTCTGCAGGCTTTTTCCAGATTGTCACGAGTATATCGACTAGCTACGAAGAGCTCTTTTAGGGGAAACACAAAACATATCAATTCACAATATACATACATGTGTAGATGTTTACAAAAAGAGTAATGATGACTCTGCAGCTTCCCATAAGTGTCAGTTTGAAATAAAACGTACCTTGGCTGCAGAGGAGCCTTTGTTTTCCCATAAATTCCTCTTATTGGTCACATCGACAGGCTTCAGATCCTGGAAAAGCAGAAAAAAAAAATGAATTTCTGGGTGGTATCTGCCACACAGGCAATTTTCCCAGCAGCCACTAGATGTCGCCAGATGTCACAGATTTTTTTTTTCCAGGCAAGGCCTTCCTATTCATTCATCCTTCTCATGAAGAAAAATGCTAACCGCCTGCCAAATTTGGAGTTGGCGCAGGCGTTGCCGTGGAAACGACCTACCGATGGCCTTGCTCCCGACGTCTTGCCGCTCTCGGGGGCTTTATTCAGCCAGTCGTTGATGCGGCCCGCCACGCCCGGGTTGATCAAGCTTGCTTCCTGTTTGGATAGAGGTAGAAAGATGAGCGGGTGGCACGGCCTCCTCCCTCCTTGCCCGCAATCAACCTCGGTCACCTTAAAGGTGCTGCCGCTGCTACCCGGCGAGTTGAACACGCTGCCTTTCTCCCACATGCTCTTAATGTTGCGGATGCTGTCGGTCACCGTCGGGAGATCCACGGCGCCCGAGCGAGGGGATCGCGACTCCTTGTTCTCGCGCTGCGGCGAGAAAAAGTTAATTGGGGCGACTTTAAAGTGCTTTGCAAATGGTGACTGTGATCCACCTGCGCGGCCGAGGTGTACTGCTCCAGTCGGTTGTCGATCTTGGACACCATGGGTGAAAGGGACGTCTTGACCGTGCTGTTGGGAGGGAAAATTTCATTAAAAATTTTTTGGGGGTGACTGGCCAAATAGCAGCGCAGTGTTCACAAACACACAAAAAAAATCCTTATGAATCGGAGACGTTTTGATTCATTTTACCTTTTCTGTGCTGACTTGTTGAGAAACTCGGCACGCTCTCCGATCTGGAAGCAAAGTGAGACTATTGAGTGTTCCAGTAACAGCAGCACAGAAATTCCCATCTGAGATTTTTTTATTTTTTTTATGGCTACACAAATAATCAAAAGTAATTGATGAGTTTATCAACACACACGTTGACCTGCAGTGCACAACGTCACCAATGCTAAGACACAAACACACAGAAAAAAAAAAAAAACAGCAGGCGGCCTGTGGGAATCTCAGCAGAAATAAAATAATCATAAAATTAAGAGACACAAATTTGCACCCAAAGACTTGCTTGGCGCTGGGTGACCAACGAATGTGGGAGTTCCCGAAATACTCCCTGACAGGAAATTCCCCATTCTCCGACGCATTTTTTAACAGCTGCGGCCCATGCGAACGGCGTTTCAGTAATCCTGTTAACCCTAATCGCTTTCCTGCATGCTCGCAGTCGGGCGCTCCTCGTGTCGCCGCGACGCGTCGCTACACGTTATCGACCGCGCGCCGTGCAGCGCGCGCCCGGCCGGGTTTGTGCTGTTTAAAGGCTGATAATGTGGACAAAAAAAGCGCCTGAGGACTGTGTAGACTTTGCCGGGAGGTGACAGCAGATAGCGATAGCTATTCTTTATGCTTTTGAATAGTGGCCGCACAGAAGCAATGCACGGTAAAAAAAAATAAAAAAAAATTGTACTTCAATTTTCACTTCCTATCGCTGTGTCGCAAAGTTTGAAGACAAATATTTATTGTGAGCAAATCATTTGCAAAGTGAAATATCCAAACACACCTTGAGAGAGGAGCCGCGAGGGCTGACGCACTTGAAGGGTTTTTCTTCGTCATCCACCGGATCCTCCACCTTTGGCCTCTTCTCGGCCGCCTCCGCCCTCCTCCTTTCGATCTCCTCCTTCATCTTCCGCTTTTCCTCCTGAACGACACACAGAAAACAGTGCAGTGTTTGTCTTACGGTGTTCCGCAGGGTTCAATCTTAGGGCCACTGCTGTTTTTGAATGTGTGATTTTGATTTATCCATTACACTATGAAGTGGCCTTTCAAACTATTAGCGTATGGACCATTTGTACATGCACTGATAGAACGGATGGCGCTCGGTGGCACGTCGCCCGTCTCCGAGCGGCCCCGTCTTAGTTAATTAGTCTCCCTCTATCCCCGGGCCCTCTTTTAATTACAAATCAAAAGGCCTCATTAACATGACACAAGACCAAGCTTATTGGGGGCGGAGGGAGCAAGAAAAGAGCCACACCACATCTGCGTCCAAGCCCGACAAAGAAAGTCGGTCGGGCGGGCTGACGAGAAAAATGACGATTGTGGATGGCCCACCTCCTCTCTGGCTTTCCGCTCAGCCTCATCCTGCTTCCTCTGTCTCTCCTCCTCCTCCAGCACCTTCCTCCTCTCCTCCCTCTTCATCTTCAGCTCCTCCAGCTGGGCCTCGGACTCCTGTTGCTTCTGCCGCATGCGCTCAAACTCCTCGCTCTCGGTGTCTTCGCGGCGGCGCTTCAGCTCCTCCAGCTTGAGCTCCGCCTCCAGGCAGGCGGCGGCGTCCTGGTCGTCATCGTCAGGGTAGGATGCGCCGCCTCGACTGCGGGGAGGGGGGGACAGCACGTGAGCACACAACAAATCCTAAACCGGTTGCCACGACGATACTCATGCGTACCCAAATGTCCTCTCAGGTTCCCTGTACTGTTTCGCAGTGGCTTCTTCCTCTTCCTCCTCCTGCTCTTCCTCCTCCTCCTCCTCATCATCATGCAGGCCGCCGTTCTGCTTCCTCTGCTCCTCCCTGCTCTGGCCTCTCTCACACAGCTACACACACACAAAGAGGCAACAACGATACACTTGTGACATCTACGACAAAATTTACACTTGTGTAGTTTGCAGTTGAGTGCACCATTAGCAACACGGCTATGTAAAAATGCGGCTAGGCCGCGGTGAGCTAGCCGGAGGTGGAAGACATGCGATGAAAAAAAAAGAAAAGTGACCACTCTGTGAAGTTTGATTGTCCTTGCATCACACACCTCATTGTCCGCTTGATTGTCATATCTGGGTATCACACGAGTTCGGATGTCTATAAAGGCGCCCTCGGGTGCCTGAAAATCTGCTGCCTGATTTGTACTGACTACTGAACGAGTTCCTTCCCATGCCTATGAAAAAGGTCCGTTAGCATGCTGGTATGAAACACACTGGCAACTCTTGCGCCTACCTGGATTGATTCATCGGTTGACTCCTAGCAAAGCAAAACCAGCGAGCCAGTTATTGAGGTCAAGTCCTTCCAAAAGTTTGACCCCGGAGAGATGACTCACCTCTTCTCTTAAGTAAGATCTCCTTGGCTTCTCCTCCATCACGTTCTTCTCCTCATCTGCTCTGGCCACTGGCTCCTCCTCTCTCATGTAGCTGTGCATCTTCGCCTGACGCCAAGAGGAAGACCTATGCTCCTCTTCTTCTTCCTCCCGCACCATTTGGCTCTTCTCCCCGCTGTCCTGGCCCTCCATCTCGTCCGGCTGCCTCTGTCGCTCCAGCGCCTCCATCAGGCGGCGCTGGCGACGCTCCTCACGCCTGGCCACGCGTTCCAGCAGAGCTTGGTCCTCTTCCTCGCCGCTGCCGCCTCCAAAACTGCCGCTCGCTGAGACGCTTTCGGTCATGCTGACGGGAGACAAAATGTAAACATTTGATCATTTTTGCGAGATAGGGAAGGAGGAATAAATATGCTGCACTGTGCTGCCTTGCCACAGGTCAATTTTGGAACTACACCACATTGCTCGGAGGAGGAGACTTGATGTGTGTGGAGTGCCTTGTCAAGTACACCAGGTCACGTGAGGTCTCGTTTAAGACGTTAAAAATCGGTACGTGTGCGCCTCAAATAACAGCTCTTGAAAAAAAGGACTTTTCAAAACAATACTTGTTTTCACATCAACCTGAGGACAAGTGCTGCAAAAGAAATCAAGGGAGCATATCTGCGGCGTGGACATGTCCGTTGGAGAGAAACAATTTGGCTCCATTGACAGATCCTCGCCACAGAAATGCTTGAAAATAAAACGGTGGGCCAGGCTGAAAATAAATCTGAGGAGAGTCGTTGGACTTGAGCACGGAAAGGATGAAGAGCTCCAAGATAGCTACCACAACAGCTGTTGTTCTTTGTGTTGTTTATTTATGATTTATGATTATAGATTGTCATTTTATTTATTTCATTCAATACTGCAGTTCTTGGTCACCTGTGGCAGTTGGTCTCGACCAGACTGTCGGGTTGGCCGGAGGATTCTTCCAACTCTCTGGCCCTCAGCCTCTCCTGGCGGGCCCGGCGCCTTCTCTCACGGGCCGCCTCCTCCTCGTCGTCATCGTTTCTTGTCAACCTGGCGGAGGAGGAAAGCGAATTGGGATAATTTGATTTAAAAAAAAAAAAAGATTCAACATCCAAGTGGCGTTTTTCCAGCCACCTGACATGGGCCCGCTTGACCTTTGACCCCCTCCGCTGAGCGCACGGCTAGCTAACATCACACGAGCGTCTTTGAGGCGGGGCAGCCGAGCGTGCCGTTACATGTTAATTGCAACACGTGTGGTGAGCCGCGCCAAAGCTGCTTTGGGTTTGTGTGAGCGTTTTTTTTTTATTTTTTTTGCAGCTCATTAACAACAGCTTCCTTCGCTCGCCGTCTCTTTGCCTCATGTTGTCAAAACAGAGATGAGTCTGTTAAGCGTGACATCACTCATGTCAGCCAGGCAATGATTAACCTATCAGGCCATTTTTTTTTCTAAGTGGTGTGCTTTTAGTTTACCGAAAGAGCAAAAAAAAAAACTTTTGTGTACTGAGGCAAAAACTGTAATCTTGAATCCTTTCAAAGTACAAAATTAAAATGCAACTTGTACATGTCACCTCCACGCACAGACACAAATGGTGACACAAAACAAAAACACGACTTCCTAAACTCCCGCAGGACTGTGCCGTCCCAGAAAACGGCAGCAAATGTCATGAGAACCAGAAAGAGGCAACAGCTAAAAATGGAATAAAAGAATCCTTGGCGGCGACAATCCCAGGCTTCAAGATTCCTCGGTAGGAGAGGAGAATAAACTTCTAAAAGCTGAATTAGCATTCCTGTCAATCACGGCACGCACACAAGCAAAGCCCCGCTTTAATATCCCTTTTTTCCTTACTTAGGCCCCAAACTCCATCAGCATTCTGCCACAGAGTCTCTTGGAAAGGGGGAAGGGAAAAGAGAACGGCAGAAAAATGAAAAAGAAAAAAAAAAAAAGAGGTGAACGGAAAAGGCGATAATCTGCCGATTGGATCCCGGACAAAGACGACGACGCTATTAATGAAACGACATAAAATGGCGAAATACACCAAAAGGAATGCGCTCCTGTTTTTTTTTTTTTCCCCCCCCCTGTCTCCTGGCGCTTTTGCGGCCGTCGTGGAGCATGAGAGCGCATATTAGGCACAAGTATGTCTAAATATTTTCTTTGCGGCACAGTTATGAGAGCAAAAACCTATTTGGGGGGCAAAAGCCCGTGTGAAAAGACATTTGCACCCTTACTTGGTAAGAAAGCAACAAAAAAAAAAAATGAAAATGCAAGCGGCTGTGGAGCAGAAGGGAGGGACGATGAGGGGAAGGGAGGCAGGCATTTTGGGCTGACCCATTCCCACGCTGGACTCCTTCCTATCCTCAGATAGAAATCCCCTAAATCCTCTTATTGACTTCATTACCTCCACCAGGGAAAGTTGATCAGAAGGACCGAGCAATGAATTTCAATGACACAAAAGCAAAAGAGGCGGCGTGGCTTTTGTCTGGCCCTTTCCCGTGTCATTTTCACCAGACCATATTTGGTCAGGATCTCTCGCAGAGGATGGGTGTTATTTCCTCAGACCTTTCCTGAATGGCACAGGTGGAAGGGCAGCAGAAACAAGAGGAAGAGGATGAAGAGAAGAGGAAGAGGAAAGGAGTGGCGTGACATGGGTGTGTGTATGAGAAAAAGAAAGAACGAAAGGGAAGGGCCCGAGATTAAAATGGAACCATGAGGTCATAAACTAAATGGGGGGGGGGGGGGGGGGGGTTGAGGTGATGCGGAAAGGGGAGGGGCCAATGATTAGAACATCCTGCAAAAAATGGTGTAAATATCTTTTGATGACTTGGCAGAAATGGAAAGCAATGTAGGGATGTAATCTCTTATTTTGTTTTTTTTAAATCAATAACAGGAGCAGCGTGTCACCTGCCAGCTGGGTTATTATTCGAGTAAAGCCAGCCAAGTCAAAATTTCATGTCGACATATACGTTAAAATAATTACACATTTATATTTATTTTACACTATTTTTACAAATAATTCATTCAATTATTTAAATTTTATTGCATAATATAATACAAAATATTAACAATTTATTTATAAATAATTGCACAATTACACCTTTTGGATATTTTGGCCCATTAAAAACTATGTGAGTCAGTTTTGCTTGGAGTAAAATATTTCTCAGACATGGAGCAAATGAATGACCTTGACTGTTATCTAAATCCTTATCAAACTTTTACTAAGTGGCCTGAAGCTGCGGAACTGATGAGGAAACTCGTTGAAGCAAAGGACCTTGGCACATTGTTCTCACGATTATATTCAGGAAAAAAAAAAAAACTCGTCTTATATGCCGGCGCCGCTCAATCATTTGTTGGAATGGGCTTTAAGTCTCATCAATTTCATCCATTGAATCAAAAGGAGGGCCAGCATATCCGAGAAAGAAAATTGGAAGGAGAGCTGGAGGACATGATTGAGCGTTCCCACTTAAAGGTCATCACAACGCTTATCTGATTGCTTATCAATCTTTTCTTTTTTTTTCACCTCCTTCAATAAACCACGCTGGAGGGGGGAGACAATGTTTGCCAAGTTATGCTTTTAAAAAGATCTCAAAAGAGGCCTTGAGCTTTTAAAACAACACTGGCGCCGTTCTGCTCCAAATTGGCATGGACATCAGAGGTGCTCTTGACAAGCAGCTTCGCTCCCGCAAACACAGCCCGAGGAATTCTTGACTAAGTCGGAAGGATCCGTAATGACAGCGCCCCCGTGAGCTGGATCGGATCCACTAAAGGTCGCTATGGGGAACCGTCAATCGCAAAAGGGTCTTACCGTTCAGCCTCCAGACGCATCTCCTCCCGCTTCTGTCTTCTCAGCTCTCTGCGCCGGTCAAAGTCCATTTCATCCATGATTGTACCCTGGCAAGTCACCCCAAAAAAAAAAAAAAAGTCATTTTTAGATTGAATGGATCTCGGAATCAACTGTGTTTGTTTTCTTTTTTACGTATGCACTAGTGACCACGTCACACGAGTACAGTGATGGTTTTACACAAGAACAAAAAGGATTCGAGTACCTTCAGTAAAAACACCAACGAGAATCTTTTCCTTCACTATGCCAGTGGCATATCAACAGCTGTCTTCTCTGAGAATGCAGCCTACAAAAATTCCTGCCCCTTCCCCTTCTTGTCCCTCCTTCTATCCCTCAATGACCTCCTTCCTGCTCCCCCCCCCCCTCTACTCGGCTCTATCGCAACAGCTAACTCTTCCTGTGTTGTTTACCCAGAAAAACGCTCTCCGAGGACACGACTCGGCGCTTGAGCCTCACTTCCGGCGTCGTCCTCGTCTGTCTACATTTTCTTGAGAGCTGCACTGCATGCGTACAATCTGAAGTTTTCATGGTTATGCTAGCAACTATGTTTTGTTGTGCTGGCAACTATGTTTTATGATGCTAGCAACTATGTTTTGTGATGCTAGCAACTATGTTTTGTCACACTGTAAATTTGGCAGACCAGGATTGACGTCGATTGTGAACACTCCCACAGCGGCGCAGCCCTCCCTTTCATTTGATAACTAAGCTCACATTTTCTGAATTGACTAATACCACTAGCATAGTGAAAAAAACTGAAGCTCCTATCAGTAAGAGCCTTGACTAAAAATAGGGAGATTTCACAACAGTGTAATAATTCACTTTCTATATTTGGACGTTACGATAGCGTCGTCTGTGACGATGGCCAATTAGCGCCGGCCAACGCATGCCGTACAGACCGTAATTAAAACGAGCCGAGAACGCTAAATACAAGTGACAAGGCCTCCGACGGCACCAGTCTAATCACACACTTCAACATACAAGGGACGCCAAGGGAGACACAGTCCATTAATTTCTCCAGAATGTTCAGACTGTCTCAAAATGAATTACGGTGATGAATGTAATGACTAAAAGATAAGGTTGATCAACAGAACCAACACAAATGATTCGTATAGCAAGACTTTACAAGAAGATGTATTTCAGTTGCGACTGTAACTAATGATACATTTAATGCGTTTATTGAATAAAATGCAATATCATGAGAATCTCTGGCTTTTAAATGGAAAGCGCTAAGGAAAGGACCCTTGGGGGAAAGCCTCTGGCTTGCATACATATCTGTGTGTAAAATGGTGTCGAGTACTCGAGGGACCACCCAGACTTTTACAAAAGCTAACAGAGACAGCATTCCATGCAGTTGAGCAACCTCAAGTGAAACGTTGATGGCACATTTTCATTTTCAGACTGTCCGTTTCTGCTAGCTCTGTCCTGAAATCTCTTTCGATTGACCTAGTGACACGTAATATATTCCGATAGTATTCCAAGAGCCATCATGATCGCACACCCTGATAATAATACTTGGATCCTCTCATAGGAAATATGCTACATGCTAACATTAGCTAATTAGTTAGAATGGTGGTGTCCAGACAGGTGTTCTTTTCAGAAAAGTTCAAGCATTCCAGTTATGTGAAACAAAAACGAACCTTCTTTGTCAGTGAAGACATTTCGAAGTGACAACGCCCGTCGCCGTGACCCGCTTGCGGCCTTCAAAGAGGCGACTGATTCCACGAGGGGTTTACTGGCTGGACATAAGTACGGCAGAGTATTTTGTCATTAGCTCGTTATAATAAGAAGATCTTAGATAAGGATGGTGCAGTCGGAGAGGGAGGAAGAGGGGGTGGGAGGGAAGAAAGACAGCTATAGTCCAAATGCGTGCCTGTAGGCGCTGAAGATGAACAGCTGTTTTGGCAGAAGCTCCCGAGACAGTTTGAGTTGTGTAAACGTTTTCTGCAGGCGTAGTACCGTAATCTCCTGACAGAAGCGCATGGAAAGATAACAACATAACAAAACTGTACTTAAGGGTCGCTTTGTGTCATTTTACGACAAATATTAGTCACAAATTTGTGGATGGCAAGTGAGCTTCCCTCAGAGAGCCACTCCTATTCCTGAAGATACATCTAAAAATCACGCTTCGTATGAAAACAGCTGAGCGATGCATTTGCTATGTAGCTAAAGTTGACCTCGGAAGTCAAGGCACAATATGGGAAACCTATGGGCCATGTAAAATGAGGCGGAGACCGGGATTTGGCCCACGGGCCTCGGGTATGACACGTAGACCTTCACTAACACTAAGAGTGTATTATGGAGTCAGAACATGTGCCATTTCCATCAGTGCCCACGAGTGGTTGTGGTCGTCTCTGCTATGCACCTTTGGGCTCGCTAGCATAAATACGTTTACAGTGGAACGGAGCTGCCTGCCGCAGATGAGCATTCATGATCTCACTGGAGATATTTCCTTCTTTCCATATCTGCCTGCACCGCTGAGTGCTTCATTTGTCATCGGGCTTTCTCCGCCTTCCATTAAAAGACGAGCTAAACATTGGCTGGATGATGGATTGGCTAATTTGATTGTGCCTTGTCAGATACATATATTGATTTTAGGCAGGATTTAAGATTACCTTCAAATTGTCACAAAAATGTGAGCAAGTAAATTTGCTTTTATTTTCATCAGAAAGTTTTTATTTTTATTTTTACATTTTATGGGATTATATAAAAAATAACACTCGTAAAAAATCCAGACTATACAGTCGGGTGCATTTTTTCTCAGTGTGTCTTGGCACCGACGACGGAAGCCTATCAAGTAACCACGTACAATTATGTGGATAAAATATGAAGACACTTTTTTTGTTTTTATGATAGCCTGGATAATATTGCACGTATGGGGGATTGCACACATTCTTTCTCCTCCATCCGTCTATGCATGAACGCCACGGTGTGAAAATCAAGCACAATGTCTTCTGTTGTCAATGCCGCAGGGAGGCGGGCCAAACGCAACACGGCTCGGGCTCGATCTCAATACCATCTGCTTCCTGCCCCCCAAAAAGTGAGGTTTCAACCCCGATGAGGACACATCGAGAAATGCATTTAATGGGGCATCATTTGGGATCTGACCGCACACACCCAAATCACCCCAAACTACCCCGACTAATCCAGAAAAACTAGGTGGAGAGATGTAAACTTTCCATCTGCTCTCCTGCATTCCCAGACTATGTTTCATATTGTATAAGGGCCTTGTGCGAGTGAATCACACGCAGCATGAAAATCTCAATGGAATATCTCGGACGCGTTGTACTTTTGAGGACGGGCAGTACGATGCACCGAGGGGGGTGGTGGGGGATTAACGTTGCACACGCGTCATGGCTGAATCAGTCAGGCGCAAGATTACATTTCAAAAATCAAAGCGGCAACCAAACAGCAGCTTTGTACACTCAATTTTATTTATTCTTTTATTTATCCGACTTGTTCGCCGACACCTGCGCTGGTTTATGTTTTCCGAAAGCACGCAATGAGCAAAGTCAGACTTGGATTGCAGCACAAACAGTTCGTCAACACACCAGAACCCTCATGTTGCTTTTCAACAGAACATTAAAGACCCAAACATTTGGTCCCCATAAAAAAAATAAAATAAATCATCCTAGTAGCAGCTTGTCTCAATCGTAAAGCCGCCCGGGGATGACGAATCCGAAAGGTCAACTGTTATCCCAAAGGTCAACTGTTAATCCGATTCCCCAAATTCAAGAGCATCCAAAATAGCTAAGTGTTAACAAGATAGCTTTTGTGACTTAGTCTCAAATACCGTTTAAGACAAACATTTGCGTTATAAATCGGATCCAAATTGCAACATCAATGGGAATTTTTTATAAGCATCCTGCTCAAGCGCAAAGCATCCAAAATCCCTCGCAAACTCGCCATGTTTGTAGCGCATCAAAAGAACGACGGCTCGCTGCTGCTGCTGGTTCATATGACCAAATATGGAAGGAAAAAATGCTGCCTTTCCCGTAACCAAACTGGGAAAAAGGGAGGGGGGGGGGAGAGTTTCTTGCATGCTGTGTGCTTAGTGCGATAGCGGCGCTCTCACACTAACGTCACAGTGGCTGCAGTTGGCTTCGACTCAATACTGTGTGACTGATGGCCACTCCGGAGCCGCCGCGACACACACACACACACACACACACACACACACACACACACACACACACACACACACACACACACACCGATGAGTTCACCGTGCAGACATTTCATCTGCAAACACACGTTTGACACTGCAGCCTTAGCTGCACTTCTAACATTCCACTTAGTCAAAGAGCCCAAAAAGTCCAAAACTGTTTGCCCGTGGCACGCCAAACATGTCTTTGGAGGCCTCACGAGAAGCTTGAATTCAATTAGCTGGCATGCCAGTGGTGCAAGAACACAACAAAGCCATAATAAATGAAACCATGTTTCGACACGGTATTTCATCGGTTTAGCATTGTCTTGACGCGAAGTTCAATTAAAAGCGGAAAAAAAAAAGTCATTTGACTGTTCAAATAATGTGTATAAAAAGATGTATGTTGGGGAAAAACGAGTTTATAGGTGCTATGCTAAATTAAGATAAACAATAATAATGTGGAATAATTAAATAGAATCAATTTGTCAAATTTTCCCCCAACTTCAACCATCACAATTATTTTATCTCGTATACCTTACTGTGGCTCTTGCAGGCTCGCTGTTATGTTGCAAGGTGTTGCTGACACTTGAAGCTCAGTGGCCCACCTGCCTCTGAGAACATCATGTTTGAAGCATCACAACGGCGAGGTAATGTACTGTTAATCAATTGTGGCGTCATCTTGCTCTCGTGATGTCACAAAGTCGCTCGGATGATGAACGGGACTACTTTAAATACCGTTTCTAAGACACCTGTAAAGATATATAAAAATTATATATATTTTATATATTATATATATATATTATTTATAAAAATGATACATATTTTTATATGTATATATATTTATCTTTTATATTATTTTGTATTATATTATATCATATGATATGTATCTGGCCTGCTAATACAGTGAGAAAAGTTGAAACACTTTTGCGGCCTCCTTTCGACACCTGCCTTGTTTCAGAATAAATGAGACCCTGCCAGGAGTCTGCGTCTCCTCAATGGGACATTAATCTGCTACTAGTGAGTGGGCTGTAGATGCTGGTCTAAGCAGGCACTGATATATGGCGGCTTTTAAAACCAAGCACCGCTACTGCCAATGGACGATGTGGAGTTCATCCAGTCGACAATATGAAAGCGGAATCCAATGGAAAAAAAGATTTGAATGGAACTGTGTTTTGCTTTCATAGCCAGGCAACTCAAAAAAAAAAAAATCCCAAGAATGAGCAGAAGCCACAAAGACGGTTATGAATGCCATTCTGACGTTAAGTCCAAGATATGGTGGAAAAGTAAAAATTCTCACATGAGTGACGTATTTCCTGCTAAAGCCAGAAAAAAAGGGACGCAGATGTCAAACCACACAAAGAAAACATGCTCCCCATCATACCTTACATGGAAGCGCACAGACTCAGCCAATTGCAAACACGACAAAACCATTAAAAAAAAAAAAAAAAAGTCATTTGCACAAAAAGGACATATTTGTTTAAATGGCTCCAAAATATCATCAATCTTTATCTTTGGACTCGTCACTAAATCACCTGGTGGAATGCCATTTTTTTTTTTGTGCTGCGAGGCTGCTTTTCAAGGGTATTACATGACAAGGTATTTTTCAAAATAAGGGGGCTGCATTCCTTGAGAGAGATAGGAGGGGATTAAGGCCCAGGATTGGGGAGGGGGGGGGCGAGCAAGACGACTTGACCGAGAGGCTCCATTACTCACACTGGATGTAGCCAGCATGATGCTGTTTGGAATTTGTACCAAGAATAATGACAAATAGAAAAAAAGTTTGTCATCCTCATGTGGATAAAAGTGGCCGTGATGGAATTAAAACAAATACCAGCAGATTTCTCCACTGCATGTCCTGACCCATGATGCATGCCATTCCCATCTATTCCCGTCATAGCACAATAGCCACTATCTAGTAAAAACACCACAGCCCAAAAAAAAAAAAAGAAGAATTAAATGCCTCGATAAGTTCTTTGAATGACATTGAAGTTTAAGACAGTAAAACTGGCAGCGAGACACTGGGAGGGAATTTAATAGGGGGAAAAGTGACGCTTTGAATGGGAATACTGCACGTGTCAGCAAAAAAATGACTTTTCCAAGTCTAGCTCAGCTGACCTGGTTGGACAAGCGAGAAGCAAAAAGTGACTGTTGAAACAGCACATCCGGTTTTTGTCATGGTGAGAGAAGAAAACTTCTTCATCCAGAAAATAAATTCCAGACGTATCATAGCTGGATTATTATTTTTTTTCCGTGTGTGCTAATTCTCGTCTACGGCCTATTAAGACCACGCAATCATCTTTGAATTCCATTAACACCATGTGGTATTTACCATTAAATCGAGGAGTCAATTTTAGAGGTTAATATATGTGTGGTATTTAAGCCTACTAATTCCTAAATTTATTGGAATAACACATATCTCAGACAGCCATGAAATTGTAAATAATTGAGGACCGCTCGGCTCTACCGAGATTGTTGCCGCCGCATTTTTTTAGCTGATGGCATAAATGGAAATTTGGTTGGCAAAGCAGTTTAAAGGGAATATATTTTTGTAAAGTGCAGCTAGCATTTTTTTAATAAAGCCAATAAAAGAGTTGTTTTAGATGATTAAAGACAAGGTCAGCCATCTTGTTTTCGCCTCAAGCCACTCATATATTTTCAATCGCCTTTACGTGACATGTGCCATCTTTAATCCGAGCCATCCGTCTAAATGCGGGGGGGCGGGGTAATTAATCCTTGCTCCTGTTCTGTTAAGACGTCATGGTTAATTTGTGTGCCCGGTAAACACGCTCTGACCCGGTTCAGGCGGTTGAAGATCTCTCGGTTTGTATTGTATTTACTAATCTTTGTTTTTGATTGAAGCACAATGCTTCTTGAAAATATGAGTGGACAGAAGCATTCAAGCCAGCGAGCGACATCATATAAATCAGCCTTTCGTTTAATAAGCATCATTTGGCTGTCACCTGGGCTGCTCCATTACAGTAAAGGGTTTGGGTTATTCAATAAAACCTGACTGAGTTTTATTTCCAATCACCACTGGCAAGGCTCTGATGAGGTAAAAAGATCTCCCATGCCAACCTCTGCCTTTTTTTTTTTTTTGAGCAGCACTGTCTGATTAAAATGCTTTTCTCAAGCTTTCTTGTTCTCCTTGTGCCCTTGCCAGACACGAGAATAGAATGTAGGAGAGGGAAAATGCAAATGACCCTGCAGAACACGCTAAAAATAAAATAAAAAGTCAACCAGTGGTCCGCGGCCCTCCAGTGGTCCGTGGCGGTATTGCGGGCGGTCTGCACTTGATTTACTTTCCAGCTAATTTAGTTTCCATCCAAATTATGTTTGGGTAATAAACCAACAAAAGCAACACCAAAAGTCACCTAAGACCCTCTTACGATACGAATTGGTTCTTCCAGAGAGTTTACAAAAATATGATCAAGTTTGTCACGATAGCGTCATATTTGTTGAAGTTGTTGGAACAAAGACAAAGCGCAAAAGAGAGTAAAAAAAAAAAAGTTCTCATTTTTTTTGAAGTTCTTCCAAGGCACACAAGCAGATTTTGTAGTCTGCTTCATGCACATATCCATTTAAGGACAAGGTGATTGGTTTTATGCGTATGATGTCACCCCTCGCAGCCGTTGGACAAATCTCACACGTTGTGGCCGCCGTCCAACATGTCGTTCACACTCGCCGAGCAAAAACACACAAGACACACAACCCGCGTAAGCCACCAGCATAAATCCAGCAAGCCTATTAGTGACCCACACACTGGCCCGTCTGTCCCTAACCCCTCCGGCAGGCGGTTAACCTTGCTCGTGTAAACACATGACCTCACTGATCATGTGTTTACACTCGAAAGGTATTTTTGTCAACATTGTAACTAAGTTTTTTTTTATTTTTTTTCTTCAAAAAGTAGATGAAGAATGGAGCAAGTTTCGAGGTTCGTGCACGTCTGCAGTCCCGCTGGGAGGACGCAATAGGAAAGCACAAGGCCAATCAGCTAACAGGCACATTTCCTGTGCTTGTTTTATCAGATGAGATGAAGCCCAAAGGCAAAAAAAAAAAAAAAAACCCAGTACATTTCTTCCAATAACCTTCTCTGGCGAATGAACACGCGGGATGACATAAAAAAAAAAAAAATACGCCGAGGGAAATGTCTTAGCATGAGAGGTGTGACAGTAGTGGTGTGGGCCTCCTCTTAAAATCTCAAATAACAGGATTTATGTATCACAAAGCTCTTTTTCCACAACTTAACTCAAACTCGGTCTAATGTTTCACTAGCAATTAACCGCTTTCAACTTGTTAGCCGGTGAAGAGTTAAGATTTCTTTTTCCTAGTCCAGATCTGTCTGTGGGTCCAAAGCAGTGTGGTTCTGGTTGCAGAACATTCAAGTGACATGCTATCCAGGTCACAAGAAGGGAGGGGAAGGGGGGGGGGGGATAAGCCGCAGACCCCATAAGCTTCTTGTCAAATCAAAATAACAAACCTCCCTTCAAAATGCATTGTAAAACAAACAATTTTGAAAATAATCTATTTTTCCCCCCAATCAATATTGCTATTTATTATTATTATTTTTACTAGGTTTTCTTTGCATGCATTTCTTTAGACAAGAAATGAATTATTCTGCACGAAAATATTTTTATGCGTATAATTTATATATTTTTGGATATTGACCTAAAAAGCTGCGTTACAAGCTACAAAAGCATGAAACAGACATTTCACAAACACCTGTTGCTCAATCTAACTCTTGATTCATAAATATTCCATATCATGATGAAAAAAAACAAAGGCAGATTGAAAATGAGAACAGAAAGCAGGTGAAAGGTTAAAAAGGGTAGAAGACAGGAAACATAGCTGACATAGTTTCACTGGTCCATAATGAGAAGAAAGCGGGATAATGCTGCTGCTGGCACCTGCTGCGAGGAAACAATGTATGTTTGGCTATGCACCGACTGGAATTTTGGGAAGAACATATTGTACATGAAAAATGTATTTTCCATCCTATTCCACTTCAGTTGGCAGCTCGCTGGTGCTAAGAAGCGGCCGGATTCCTTCTTTGGAACTCGATACTCTGCAGGATTAAGAGCCTCGGCTATCAAACTTGCGTGCATGCGTTACACGTGTGGACGCATGTTGATGAGGCGGACGGGTGTCACCTGATACACCCCCCCCTTTTTTTTTTTTTTTTTTAGCTTTAATCAGATGGAGGAGTTACAGTACCAAGAGGCCTTCAATTCCAGACTGCGGAAATGCATGGCAATGTTCCCTACATCCTGCCTTGCCCGGCCGGCCAGCCCAAACGCCAACACAGCCAAAGTTCTGTTATCACCCCCGTGCAATTACCTCATCATTTCATTTGGGCTGACAATTACACAATCCTGCTGTGCACGCCACATTTGACTGGAAAGGCAAAAAAGGGGACCCGGAGTTGAACTTTCCATTGTGCACCTGGTTGCAAGGTGAGTTCAACTCAAATCCAAGCAAAATGGCCTAGTTTGCATTTGCTATCTTCAGACACTTCATTAGGTACACCCACACAACCAAATAGGAGAGCTGTATCAACAATTTCACCCTTACAAAAGATAATGCGCTGTCAGAGAGACATTAATTGGATTTATTTTTGTGGTTGGGAGTTTGCAGCGAGCGGGGGCAAAATATTAGAAACAGCTGTCAGTATGATGCAATTCACTTCTCTGTCACTGCAATCCAATCATAAATACAGTATAGTACTGTTGAAATCGTTTTTTAAGATTGGACTGAGGCGGTCAAAGAAAAAAATGACTCGACAGTTTTTGCCACACTTTTTTGGTAGACTTTTCTTACGCTGTCATTGTCAAAGCTTCAAAATCGGAGTTTTAGTCAATTCATTGTTTATTTACATTCAATTTAGCATTAGCTTACCTCGTAGCATAAAAAAATTGCAGAGAACCTCCAAAACGATAATCACATATAAATCCCACTCAAACTGCATTTGAAGAAATATTTCTCTGCCATTATTAGAATTGATTGCTTTGGCTTTTGTATACGATTGGCAAGTGTAGCTAAAACTGGATTCAAGAAATTTGGAAATGGCTTGATACCACAAAAAGTGCATCATCAGCCTTGTCTTCTCCACACATTTTATTTTGAAAACCATAAAAGAGACAAAGGCACGAGTACAGCGCCCCTCTTCTTCTCTCTCCATTCATGCATACATTTCACACACATTAGTGTGTGACAAAGCTGCGATCAAAGACTTGAAGGCCAACTCAAGTTCACTATGAGTAAAGAAAAAAAAAAAGAAAAAAAAAAGGGTGTGTGGGTGCAGATTTGCTTGAGGGGAGTGAGAAGATCACAAAGGTATATAGAGATACATTTGCTTTTGAATATTATACTATGATCTTTAGATTCATGTTAGGGTGAAAAAAAAGAAAAAAAAGTTTTCAAGATAGCATAATGCTGTCAAAACATAAGTGCGTTGTCCAGACTGCGCAAAAATGCGGTCCAAACTCCAAACCACGTCATCATCGCTAACTTTGGAAGAAATTGCGCGTGAAAACATTCGTGGATGACAATGTGAAGCAGAAAAGCTCACAAAAAAAGTTAAGCGAGCGCACAAAGGAGGGAGCGGCTAACGGGCCAAAAAAATACGTTCCACAAAAAAAAAGACGCGCAGCGGAGCGCACTGCTTTTCTTTGTTTAGAAAAAACAACAAAACACACCAATGAAGTTTGCAAGCTTCATTGGAAATCAACGATAACATGGTGTGGGTGTTTTTGCTTGGGCTTACCTGTGGATCGTAACGGGACATGATCGCTTGGGTCGAGTGTGAGGAGAAGGAGAAGGAGAGAAATAGAAGCAGCCAGCCTGATGTCGCTCCTCCGCTCCACGCAGCACTGATAGAAGCCCAAATCAAGCCCCGCCCCTTTTGAGAGAAAAAACAAAACAAAAACTCAACAAAATCAGCCAGCGCCGAACTATTTTGCAAACTACACACTTTTCATTCAAACAATTGCAAAACTTTTTTTTTTTTTTATTATTCCGCAGAAGGGGAATGTACTTTCTGCAGTTCTGCTGACACACTTCTTTTACTTTCTGTTTCGTTCATTAAATAATAAACTTGAATATGCTTTGAAAACACGCATTTCCCATCTTGCTTTGACAGACAGGATGACGTAGAAAAAAAAGATTGACACGTTTGTGTCACGTTTGAAGCAGCATTTGATTTCCAAACACATGTATTTTGACATCTATGCTATAAAAGACAGTTTTTTTTTAATTTGTTTCCTTTTACCGTTACGCATTTATCATTTTAAAGGATGATACCGCTGAAACTAAATCTTCACAGCCAACACACAGCCCAGAGCTCCCGCTATTTGTTACCTGCCAGTCATTTTTCCTCTTAAGGTGACAAAAACAATGACTGCACTGTTCTTTTATTCCCTCGCACAGTTTTTTATTTTTATCTTTCCATTCCAAACAATGATGCACTGAACAAAGCCTTCAACTTAAGAGCATTAAGCCACTGGGGCAGAAATGAGCACCATATGCGCTGCTGCCGCTCTTTTTTTTGGTTTTTTTGGCATGTGTCTATTTCAGATAAAGAGAGAGAGGAAAAAAATGAATGCGGCGTTTTGATTGCGTGCATGTGCGGATGTAATTGCATGCGCGGTAAAAATCCAAAGCGGTCGTGCATGAGAAAGAACAGAAACAAAGACAAGCGGGGTGGGCAAAAGCGCAGCTCTTGTCATTCCTCAGTAAAAATGATGCATTTCAAGATAAATGTGCATTCATGACTTTCATCTCGGATCATGTTTGCAAAACTTGGCTCCCATTGCCAAATCTTCTCATGGTGTAATGTGATTGCGCAAAAAAAAATGATTCCCAAGTTCATGTAAACATACTATTTACATTTTGAGCTCAGGTTTTCACATGCAGAATTGTGTAACTTGGTGACTGAAAAAAAAGAAAAAAAAAAGGGCTTTGAAAGGAATGTCGAGCTATCTGGACAAATACCAAACGGAAACATGACGGTTCTTGGCTGCTTTGCTTTTTGTGTCAGCTGCTGTCATGGATGGACAAGAAATATAGCGAGTGCTCAGAGCCTCGGGCCAGATTTTATATGGCATCCATACCTGTCACTGTATCGTCATTTTAATCATTGGTCCCGAGCTTTTAGTTTGTTTCATTTCTCTGTGTGGCGTTTGAAAAACAAAAATCTTTGACAAGACAAGGCTAATAAAATAAATAATACATCCTCATCATATCATACTTCACATCTGTTAATGCCCGAGTTGAATCCCCCTCCGGGCACAGTAAGCCACCAATGACCTCTTCCATGGCTAATTTCCACGATGATTACTTTTACGCAAGGATTAAAATCCTCGCTGTGATTCATTTGACGATGGGTGAACTCTTTGACATGTTCAGGGGGCCCCGAGAAGGATCCCTGAGGGACGCCATCGCAGCAGTGCAAACGGCAAATTCCAAGCAAAGCAAAGAAAGAATCCATTGTTTGTTGATATTAAGAAAATGTTAAATACAGCTTGGGAGAATGCTTGATAGATTTCAATCAAGAGTGCTTCTTCGAGGTAAAACCGATTTTTTTTTTTCTCAATTGGCAGCCCTATGATCGTGACCACATCCTTAATAACTAACGTACAGTATGTATCTCTATCCTACCTAACAGCAATGTTCAGATTTGATTTATGAAATCTGGATACGTATCGCAAGCACTGATGGCAAAAGGATGATTGGAAGCAGATGCACGTCAAAGCACTTATTTTTACCGGATGCAATATGCCGCGAATGGTCCCGATGAGAACGATAAACAGCTCAAAGCTGCTTTTGATCAGCAGGAATCTTAGAAAGTGAGGAAACGGAGAGAAGGAGATGTCACCGAGGTTATGAGGTGGACACCAAGTATCTTGAAACATCTCGTCCCACTCTAGGGAAAACGGATTGGTGGTGCTTGGACATCCCCTGGTGGAGACCAAAGTCAACATTGGCACCTTCACCAGCTTCACTTTGTCTTATTTGGCATCTACTCAATTCTAATCCAAAAGTAGGTAAGCCGTGTTTTGTCCCGAGATTGCTGCAATTTTTCTTTGCAAACATCCAAACTGCTGTGGATGAATTGCAAAACTTCCAGCTTAGTGCGGATCACCGTAGCCTCGCCGAGTACGCGTGTGAATACAATGTGACGCCGTGCGTGGATTTTAATAGAAATCTCGGCGATTCCCTTTGAGATCAGACTTTGGAGATAATCATCTCGGGTTTGGGTGTGCTTCGAAACGTAAACAGATTTTATCTCTTGCTGACGAGGATTAAGATGAGAGTGCAGGGTTTGATTTTTTTTTTTACAGAGTGGAGACACATGCAAGCAAAAAATGTCCATTAGACTTTGACTTTTTTTAATAGGAACAAAAAAAAAAAAAGCCCTCCAAACAGGCATCCGAGCCTGAGCGGTGATTTTTGTATATTTTTTTTCTCACCCTTCCCTCAAAGCATGGAAGTGTCACAACACAGCAGCTAATTTCTAGCAAGAATCCCTTTGGATTTAAGCCGCTGCAAGGCCCTATTTATCCCTGGAACCTCCAAGCAGAAGGCAGTGTGTCAGAGCCTATTGCCAGACCTGCTGGCAAGGGAGAGAAACACACACAACTTGCTGATGATTTGTTTTTTAATCAGCTCTTTAAACTGGCAGCGCTTTCATGTGCCAAATAAATGCTTGAAAAGGGTCAAGTGGTGCTGCTCTTATTAGTCGTTTTTAAAACACTATGCCGCTGAAATATTTAAGCGCAAGAAACGTCTGTAATTAATTAATCATCAGGCAGTTCATATTTGTGTGAAGACTAAGACAAGGATTCAGACTAAGTGATTTATTTAAATGCAGACCATTTTTATGACATAGAATACGTTTCTGAAATACTACACATTATCAGATTTGTACAAATGGCATGACATTGTATTTCCAACAGTCTATTATCATCAGAATTTTTATTTTTTTGTCCAATAGGATTTCAGCTTCAGTGTTGCCAGGTCAATGTAATCTGCCAAGGGCCTTAAGAATTGGGAGTGACACAAACGTTTTTTAATTTAATTTAATTTTATTAACATTGATGAATTTTATTATTTAAATCCAAACAGTTTGCAATTGATGCAACGAGAGACTGAGGAGGGGAAAATGGGAGACATTATTAACAATTTTCCACACGGACCGGACAACCAAATCAATATACACTTTTCGTGGCCGCTGTCGTTAAAGTAAATAGAGCACAATGTCTCGTAAGAAGAGTTTGCAGAAAAGAGATATACATCCTTTATCGAGTGTGTTGTGGCTGAAATATGACGTGCGACTCCTCAACGTGATACTGTGACCTGTTTTTCATTAGAGCCTGTAAAACACAGAGCATCGATTGTACACAGCGAGCGACCGCTATCAATACACGTTCGACCTGTAAAACGGTTCCGAGGCGTTTCTAATTCAACACGCATTGATTGCGAGAGCCGTCGGCTGAGGCGGCACTGATTATCAGGATGTAATTGTATTACGCTCCCAAGGCCCGTCCCCTGTCTGCTGACCTAAACCCCCGACTGGATCGCCGTCCCTTCGGGGAACCGGCTTGACAAGATAGTCCCGGTTGTGGATAAAAAGCGCTGACCTCGTCTCCCTAATCAAGGCAGAGAAATGAGGCTACCTGAAAGGAGGACCGAGGGTCATCCTGCAGGTTAATAGGGTCCAGGAAACCTTGGGGAATAAAAACAAAAAAGTTTTGGAAGCTATCCATCTGACTCTATTGATTCCTTCTCATGTGTCAGATGTTTTGAGTAGCACTAACTTGCAGCTCTAATTGAGGCTCGGGGACCACAAAAGGAATGTCAGACTGGTGACATTAAAGCAAAGGGCCCAAACTTGTCCACCTTCATTGTGGCTGTTGGCATCCTGGTGGCCTCATTAGCTCCTCTGAGCTGAAACCACGCCGCGAGCCCCCTCGACGTGTAACGCCTGGCGTGTGGGAGGATCTTTTTTTAGAAGGTCACAATGCCACAAAGCGAGCCTCTTGACAGGAACATGCTTTCCTCTCCATTTTTACACATGTAAGAACACGCCGAGAGGAGCGGAATTTCACAGAAACGATCCAGCCGTGAGAAAAAAAAAGAAAAAATTAGGAGGATAATTTCTTGCTTGAAAAATGATGAAAATGTAGGCGCGCACAAAATCATTCATGCAAAAAGACTTGACCTATTTATATTCATTATCTCTCTTGCAGGAGATAGGCGGCAGACAATTAACGTCGAGCAACATCAAGCAAATTATCTTCAGTTGTTGATGACTACAGTAACCACTCGAAAAGAGCAAAACAAGACTCCTCTCGAGTAATACGTCGGAATTAATTACACTTCATTAACCCTTAAAGTTGGGACGTCCTCGGCGAAAGGATGAGGCTGCAAAGCGGCGATAATATTGCATGGAGATATTACAATTGGATGAGCAATTTCAGGGCAGAGGGTCAGTTGCAATTACAGCTCAAGTTAACAACGAAGCAGGAAACACCAATCAAGATGATTTTATTTTTTTTTTTTCATCCTGGTGCTTGTTGCTAGGCAGAGTTGAAAGAAATAAAAATGGCTGGTTATGCAGATGATTTTTTGTGTCTTTTAATGCAATAATAATAATAATTTTTGATAATTTTTTCATCCTGGTCACACGCTTGCTTCGGCACTTGTTGCTCGGCAGAGTTGAAAGAAATAACTCCTAAACATAATAATACGCAGATACAAAACTTGGGGCGAGCATCATGACAAAGATCTTCCACCCACCCACCAATTCTAAAGACAACTGTGACTGTCACTTACGCTCAGGTGGTATTGTTATGAAGCCTCATAATTGTTTAATGGAGCATTTTATGAGGCCTCACTGTGAGTCAGCGGCGCGCTGAATTCCAAACGATACCACGCCGGCTCGGGTAATGCAAGGTTAATCATTGTGGATATTGGATCTCTGTTGACTGTGGGCTGCAGCTGGAGGTGATGCGCAGCCTCAAGGGAAGAAGAGATGCATTCAGGACTTCCGTCGGCCCCCCCTCCCTTTATTCGGATCTGTCTGGATCTAAGTCGGGTTGACCCAGCCGAATGAGCAGAAACACACAGCAGAGGCGAGTGGGACAAGCTGTTCCCCATTGTGAGCATGGTGTGAAGGAGACAAATATAATATTGCGGGTTGGGTAGTCACACAAAAAGCTTTGGTGAGCTGGAATTTTTTTTTTTTTAAAAAGCTGCTGAATGATGCTAAAAAAAAAAAGACAACAACACATTGAAAAACCCAAACGGAGCGTCCATGAATAATTTTTGGAAAGTAAACAAGAACAAGTGGAACCTACGGCAGATGCTGAGATGCTGCCTGTTGAAAAAAATAAAATAAAACACGGCAGGAAAAAGGACCAAAGATATGAAGAAAAAATTCGCTGGCGGCTGCTCGAAGCTCCATAAAACAGAAAAGTCCAAGGTAGTAAATTTAGCGAGGGTAACGTCCGCGAGACAACCTGAGCGCGCCTTGAAGAGAGTCATTATAAAACCAACCATGGGGAGCTTTTTAATCGGCCCCAAAGAGGAAAGGAGGAGACCAGGTTAGTCGTAAAATGAAAAAGAGCAACAAAACGGAGCAGTGAAGAACTGAAGCTGGTCGCCATTTTGCTGGCTCAAACTTTGGAGTAGATGAGAATTTTTTTTAGGCTACTTCCAAATCATGGAGCACCTTGAGGGTTCGAATTCTCAATCTCTCTCCAGTAAAACACTTCTTCTACGTCAGCACCTACGCCTTGAGAAGAAAAAAAAAAGATTGAAAAGTGCATTCAGGAAAAAAGGGCTTTTTCATGGCTTCACTTCAAAGGCCATTTAAATACGCCACTACTTTGACGCCTCCGTTGATTGCGAAAAGCGAGGAAAAAAAAAAAAAGGACAAATCGACTTTGAAGGTTGTGAGTTTAAGCAGAAACGTTGTATATTCACTTTCCTCTTTTTAACGCTGCCTCCAGCCCAAAGGAACAGAAATGGGGAGAAACTTGACTGTTCTTAAAAACTACTAAGTGGTATATGTCAAGAGACGGCATCTGTTTTATGGCAGAGAGTTGCCTTCGGGGGACTGGAGGAAACTTAAAAACAGGACTTGGCTTTGTGGGAAGGCTTACTGCCCCGGCACGACTCAGTACTTGGATATCGAGACTATCGTAACATATTTTGTGAATTCAATTACACACTACACTGTTGGGTTTAAAGTAACCAACATTGGGATCGAGCCAAATATTTAATATTTTATGTTGACGTTTTCAAAGAATGCAGGAAGGGAAAATTTGATATATTACAAAGATGAATGCTAATAAAAATTTCTAGTAATTTTTCTATTTTTAAGTATTGACACGAAGTCGACTCACAATTTGTCCTCGTGGGCCACATAAAATGTTTTGTTGGGCCGTATCTGGCCCCCCGGGCCTTAGGTTTGACACCTATGGTTGGTTTCACAGTCAAAATGGCTTTGTGACAGAAACTACAATGTTGCTTGTGGAAAAAAAAAAATGTTGACACCTAAGATATAGACATTGAAATATTATCAGGACAGATAACGTCAACAGGAGAAAGTGGTACGAAACAGAGATACCTTGCGTGTTATGTATGAGCCTAACAGCACGACTGGCTTATTTGTTTGGAATTTCCCGATATGAGCAAAGACGACATGCAAATGAGCTGGCTATTAATGTGTATTAATACGACCTTCTTTCCTACCACCTAGCTCTTTTAATTAGATTGGATTTACATAACGGTTTCCTATTAACTAGCTCCCTTGTGACCCTCGCGGATGGCGCCAAACGGCCCCCCCTTCCCCCCTACATTAACTCTGTGTTACTTTGAAGTCGGGGATCGGAGGCGTAACAGGTTGCCAAATATGTTTGACGGCGTCTGGTATGATGAAGTCATCACATCGAGTCAATTTAATAATTAAATAATTAGCAGACGTGTTGTTGGTTTTTTTTGTTCTATAAATGGAAGCAGTGAAATTACAATCGGGTCTGACTTTTTGCATTAACCTTGAAGTTGAGAGTTTGGTCCAACTTTTCTTTATTTTCTTCCATTTTTAGTTGCCCCAGGAGTCTCTGTACTATTTTCTGTCAACAAAATATGTCTTTATTTTTCTATCATAATGGTAAACATACGATTCATACCCCTGTGGGAGCACATAAAGTCTCCTTAGTTGTATTT
This sequence comes from Syngnathus leptorhynchus, assembly GCF_054491065.1. Lineage (NCBI taxonomy): Eukaryota > Metazoa > Chordata > Actinopteri > Syngnathiformes > Syngnathidae > Syngnathus > Syngnathus leptorhynchus. Next base: position 5,628,934 of record NC_141215.1, read on the forward strand.
CTTGTCACTATGACACACATTCTTGATGTGGTTTTTTCTCAGAACTAGGGCATATTGGGGAAAAAAAAAAACCTACAGCGATCACATTCTGGATGTGAAGGAAGGAGAAGAAGATGAGTGGTCTTTGTGATGACCTAAAAACAGAATGTTCTTCATGTCTCTTGACACACGAAAACTTACACCATCAAATATTTACCACAAAACCTGAAGCCCATCAACATGTTGTGTATCTGGTGTACATAAAAAAAATAATAAAAAAAAAGTTCTTTGAAAATGATCCGAAAGCATCTGCAGTAGATCGGAACATGCCGTCTCTCTCTGAATAGCGATGCAGAAGCAAAAAAATAAAAAATAAAAAAAAAACTTCCTTTCTTTGGCTCGTGCCCTCAATTCAGCTCAGTGATTATATGGACCAGTCTCTTCAGTGTGACGGAAGCTTGCCGTAATTCTGCTCAACTCTCAGGGATCATGAGAGTATATTTGCATATGTATGATCGGGGTCTGCACAATTACTAATCTTGCCAACACATGCATGGATTTACTTCACACTGGTGACTTAAACCCTCAAACCGAATTTCCTGCAATTAGGATGCCTCCTTTTTTAAATGTGCTATTTTGGAATATGATTACTCAGCATCCATTCACTACCAGATGAAGGGAACTCCAATACATTCACATAAAAAAAAATCCCCAAAAATATACAATCATAATACTTTTTTACTTAATAACAATCATTTTTATTATGAATATTTTTATTGTGTTTTAATTATTGAATAATGTATTTTATTTCAATGATTTTAAAGACACCCTCCAATAGCTTTTTGCCAGAGCATCCGAACCCATTTGCATTACACAGACTGGCCACTAGGGGGTAGAGGTCCTCTGTTGAGAGCAGAAGAAGAAGCTACCAATTTCCTATGGAAGACCTCCACCTCCTCATATACCCAGGAACCCAAACAAAGTGTCAGGGTGATCATGACAACAGTATCATTTAGAGGAATGCATTACGGAAACCAAATGAGATCCTCCTTTAGCAAACATTGGGAGGTTACACCTTCAAGTAGCCGGCGGGTCGGCCTCCTTTGAATGTAGCCGTCCTCTATCCTTCACACGGCTGACAGCGTAATAGCCTCACTTGTTTCTGCTCGGCAATTATTGTGCTCTTAATTGGATTGTTGTGCTAAGCGCCATCTCTGTTACTCGGGACGGCGGCGTGTGTATATTTGGGAGAGGGGCAGCGATGACGCATTTAATCAAGCACCGTGCGCGGGCTCCTTTGCCTTTTTTTTTTTTTTCTGCGGGTGACACACGCTCTCGTCACCCACTGTTGTGGCGTGAAAATTTCATATGACATGATAAGCAAAAGAAAGTGCTGTTTTTTTTTTTTTTTTAATTGATGCCGCCTTTGGTGGATTTTTCCTTAAATGCTAAGCAGAAGACATAATTAGGACTAATATGCCCCCCCCATGGTGGAAAGGGAAATATGAAATAACTTCAAAGATCCATATGAGAAGAAAGCATACGGCGCAAGCTAATTAACTTCTAACCCTGAACAAATTGCTTTCTGTCTGCTCCAGATCCACCAGTATAAAATACTGCTTTTGTTTCTATTTAATGGCAATGGAGGTAGAACTTCACCCCCATGACCCCACACAATGAGGCTTATCAATCCAAACACGCGCGGTCCATTAGATGCAAAGACTTAGTAGGCCGGTGATTAATTGATTTGGAATCGGCTGAAGCGACATGGCGGCCGCCGACTCAGCGCCACGTCGGGCACTCAACGCTGCCCCCTGTGCACAAACACACGGGCCTACTGTAACGCTGCGCGGGGTTGTTAATTGAGCGGTACCGATGCCGTGCGGCGGTCGGGAGGAGGATTATCATCAGGTCCATGCTCAGGCTCCTGCGCCCTGCCTCGTTGCTCTCAAGGGCTTAGCGAGAATCAGGAACCCGTTTCATCCCCCCCCGGCCGTGTAGCCTATTAAAGCAGCCTTTATCATAGCGAGGCTTGATATGCACTCAAATAGCCCGGGAAGACTATCACATATGCTGTTGGTTTTATTTGACTTTTTTTTTTTCTTAAATCTTTTTTTTTTTTAATATGCAGCCTTGGGGGGAAGGGGGGGTGGGGTGTCACCCGCTGCTACCATTGTAACATTGTTACCCAGATTCACAAAATGAGCATTTGCAAGGGAACAATACGATCGTATGATTTGGCAGAAAAATGCAATCACTGCCAGACACCGGTAAACATGGATGTCACCGTGAGAAATATGATTGGTCAAAGGGCATGAGATGCAATATGCAGAAAATGGCTGTGCTGCTACTTCACAATGGAGTTTATTAGTATTTAGGAGTACAAGTGTGAATAGGCTTAAAAAGAAAATTGAAGAAAAATACTGCAAATGGAAGAACTTGCGGAATAGATTTTTGTGATGAATACATTTGGCTACAAGGGGAAGTTTAATATCAATATGCAAGTTGTTATCCATTTGTTTCATGAGTTAATTGTGTGTTCTCACACCAAATTGCCAAAATACCCCCAAAAAATGGACAAGCTGAGATTTATGCACCGTCAGTAAATCAAATGCAAAGTGTTCTTCGTGTATACAGTAATTAGACTGATGCTTAGCTGAGAGGCTACAGTTGAGGAGGTGATGTCTCTCAGCATTAGTTAGCGGGGAAATTGTGCAAATGAGGAAGGATTTTAGCCAAGGCACAAACTAAAAGCGGTTGAAAGTAAATCACGGCGGTCGATAATCCTGACCTAATGCGGTGAGTAAAGCCATCTGTGGCCTCTCATGCGAAATGAGTTCTCGCTCACAAACTCCTTCCTGTAGGCTTTCAATATGACGCTCCACCAGGCATGCTTGCACAATTCCTTTCAACCTTGTAGGAGACAAGTTGGACATAAATTCTCGTATTTTGGATTATTTTGCACCGTTATTATTATTTTTTTATTATTTTGTATTATTTTCTTCTTTTTTTTCTTATTATTATTTCGTTTATATCTTTTTTTATTATTTTTTCATCAATTTTTTTATTATTCAAGATCTACTCTGCTTATTATGGTGACTCGGCTATGTTTGGACTACAATTAATCTTCCATCACAAAAGTAGCGGCGATTAAAGCAAATAGGAATGTCTGAAAAAAAAAAAAAATTACACACAGACTTTGAGTCCTGCAATGGCTAAACAGCAATCCTATAGCAGAAATCATCTCTCCTCAGATTAAAAGCTTATAGCAGTGATATTTCTGCCTCTCACATAAACAAGGCGAGTCACATTTCTTGCCACTAAGAAGCTTTGCAAAACATTTCGGTGTAGAAGCGCGCAAATTGAAGCTTGTCGTTTTGCAAAATGAAACCACAAAAGACGTAAATGGATTAGAAGCCATTGAGGGGAAAACAAAACGCGGCCATTGTTTGTGTAATATGATATTGACTTAAATTGCAGTGATACTGCCTGAGAGAAAAATACGACTTTAAATTCATCGTTTATTTGCTGTGGGGTGGAAAATCCATTTGGAAAAGTTTTAAGTTGTCAAATGTCAAATTGGAGCATCGGTGTCAAACCTAAGGCCCGGGGGCCAGATACGTAATAATAATAATTTTACGTGGCCCGCGAAGGAGATGAATTTGAAGCGATTGACAGCTTTTTTTTGCCACAAATTTGCATTTGACTTCAGCAACTAGGCACCACCAACTACTTTGTGAAGAAGCATTGTCAGACAAAGTTTCACATGAATATGCAAGAGCTGACACTTTGTTACCAACACGTCGCCGGCCTCCGATCTGCGAGTGTAGCTATTCGCACTGACAGCCGGATGCCGCTTTCTACTGCCGAGCTTCCTGGAGTCGCAAGTGTTTAGCAGACGCACCGTTCCGGGAAGACTCGGCGACATAAAGAATCAAAAATCACATCAGGGCGGCGGGAATTATTTTAACGAGTTTCTGTTCTGATCTTTCTGTGCAAATCCAGAATTGGGAATTTTCCAGCAATCTTTCAAAGGAACTCCTAATGAACCCTCACAACATAACAGATGAATGCAAGTCATTAAAAGTCAATCAATAAAACCAAAAATCATTGTTGCACCGACATTTCGACAACGCAAATACTTTGTCTCGAATAGTTTCGGCAAGGATGAGATCTGCATTTGTGTGCTTTGCATAATTTACAGATGAAACTCAGCGACTATTTGGACATGCAGGTCCCGCGTTTGCCTTTTAAGAGGCTCTTATCGCTGTCACACTGTCTTTGTGAGTGCATGCAGATAGACTGGAGTGCGAGTCAGATGTGACAGCCGCTGATAAAAACACAAGAATGAAAAGAAAAAAAAAAAAAGTCTCAAGAATAAAATGCTCGGAAAGCTGCCTGAAACTCAGGCTGCATTTCTAAATCAAAAGAACAATATATTAATATATAAAATAAAAATACAGGAAATAAAAATATAAGGAAATATATCAAATATATTTCTAGATTTATAACTGTTCAGTTCCTTGTTAGAGGAATTAATTATTGGATGAAAGCTGAAACGAAGACACTAAAATGAGATTGACTTTCCGCATCTTTGAAGAAAATCCAATATCTTAAGAGAACATTGCAAAGGTGAGCCCGATTCTTGATCGACAGGATGCGAACGGCGAGAACCGGCGCCGGTGACAGTTGTCGGCGGCAGAAGAAAAGGCAAAGTAAGAGGAAGAGACAAGCTGCCAGTTCCAGCACACTGCACGCTGTAGCTTCCCATCAACTCTGAGCGGGAATGTATTAATACCTGTTGAAAAGATCCCAAGCGCCTGATGGATTCCCGTAGGAGATGTGAAGAGCCATACCTCCATATCGGCTTCTGGACTAATTTGACAAATGGATGCCTATTAAACAATTTTCCATGATAGGTGAGCTCGGGTGCCGGGGCGCTGCCACTTTAGATTTAGAAATAAAACATCCCCCCCCCCGCTTTGAAAGTCCTTCACCTCGTCTCGACCACTTCCCGCACATCTTTTGCCACGCTATCTTCCCAACGTCATGTGATTGAATTGGAGCTAAAAGCATTTGCGGTCCATCTTCATCAAGATGAGAAGCACTTTTTTTTTTCTGATATGGGTTTTTGAATTGACACACATCTTAGAATACAGTTCGGCTAAAAGTAAATTTACTCTCAGTGTCGCCTATTCTATTTACATCCTCGATTTCATTACACAGTCGGCGCATCATTTGCCCTCGAGGTTATTTTGAATATTAGGAGTGTATAAATGTATCCGCTATCTCCACTTCAAACATTCCCACGGCGCAACGTCGCGTCAGTTAAGGAGTGCGCATTTGCAAATATGCTACAAAAAGTGACATTATGCTAAGAGCAAGGATGGCGGTAAATTAATTCTTGGGGAAAAAATAGCGAGAGAAATAGTGTGTGTGTGTGTGTGTGTGTGCAAGTGACACAAGACTAGAAATAAAAAAAATAAAAAAATTAAATACCAATGAATAAAATGAAGATAAAAATAAATAAATAAAAATAAAAAAACAAAATAAGTAATAATAAGAAGCAGTTGCAACAGAATCAGGCTCGCTGCTGTAATTCCGAACGATCCGTAAGAGTTCGGCTGTAGATTTGAAATTTCACGTTTCAAATGTTTCAAATGATTCCCATTGTGGTTCAGTTAAGCTCGCATGGCGCCCAGCGCGGTAAAATTCTCCGCAGCCTAACCTTTTCTCACATATGACATGAAAAGAAGCAATTATAGATTGGAACAATACATGAGAGGGAGCCATCAGCACATTGCAATTGTTCCTTGTTTCTCAATAATGGAGGAGATAATCCCATCAAAAGTCAAACATTTGCGAGCTCCCGCTTGAGAGTTTTCCCCCTACTTCAAAATTCCACTTTTATTTTCCTTCGAAACAATACAAGTCTTAATATAAAGCAAATCATTGCGTCGCGAGCGATCCAATCAAAACGGAGATGAAAAAGAAATCAAAAGTGACGAGTGTCAGGCAAAGATCACAACCCCCACCAAAGATCTTCCCCATCTGCCGAGCAGCAGTGCAGAGCAGCCATCTGTGGCGGAATCTGTTTTACCATTTAAAATAAGACTCCCCCCCCAAAAAATTATGTAATCTTTTTCACATTCATATTATACAACATGCAGTGAAGATGCGCCGTCGAAGAGGAGAGGTCATTTCATTTTCAACTTGCTGTAATGCTTCAGACAATATTTCATCATTCATATTAGTTTTTGGATTCATCAGTCCATAACTGTGATCCAATCCCATTTTCCATATTAACATTATCTGCAAATCAAGACCTTTTGAGAGAGAAATTGCTTGAATTAATACAAAAAATAAAAATAATCTCCTCCAGAGAATGAAATGTCACGACTCCCTGGGCACATAACTGTCTTCTGCATTATTATGAACCGCTTCTCATAAATTACGAGGATAATGAAAGACTGATTAGGTCGTGGAGACGTTTGAACGTAGACTACACAAAGTCTAGTTAGTCAAGCTCACAGGTGACACCAGACAATAGACTGTCAATAAAATACCTCCGGCTACACGCCAAAAACGGGTGGGCTCGGCATTAGTCATCGACAACCAATGGGAGGGGAGCGTTGATAGATGAGTGAATTGGGACAGCGTTACCTTGGTAACAAGAGCCTAGCATGTGAGTACTGCCAAGCTGGAGGCGACAAGTGAATTCCTTTTTACCTCTTTCCCCATAGGTACGGCTTTGCACATGAAGAGATTCACGCAGTGTTGCACCAACCAAATGCCAAAAATGTTTTAGTCCTCAATCGCTCGTGTATGACGCACACACTGTTAGCATTAGAATACAGACAACCCTATCTTGAATGAAATGTTGCATTTTTTTAAAAATCAGAGACTAGTAAAAACTGTTGAAATATTTAAAAAAAAAAACAATAAAAACTTATAGCAATTTTAATTTTTTTTTTCAAAAGTAAAGACAATTTATAATTTTAATATTGACATGAAGTCGTTGCACAATTTGTCTTCGCGGGCCGCATCAAATGATTCGCCGGGCCGTATCTGGTCCCCGGGCCTCGAGTTTGACACAAATGTTTTAGTGTATCGTATCAAAGTGGACAGTATAAAACAGGCGCCAGTGAGCCGATTCACATCCCGAGATTCAATTACCAGCGTGACATTTCCTTTTAATTGGGTTACCAATGACTCTTTTGAGCGGCAAAGGTCGTTTCCCGGCACAAGTCAAAGTCTTCTTCCATCTTTATATTTCAATAGAGGGCGGATGAGTGACAGACAGGTGGTTCCCAATGGTTAAAAAATAAAAAACGTTGTGTGAAGCGGTATATCGTCATGATTTACAAGGACTTACAATTTACAAGGTCGAATATTTCACACTTGCTGTCCATCCATCGTGAGTTTAACTGTCCTTACTGGACTGGAGCTGCCATCTCAGGCGCCAACATGCAGTTATGACTTCACCGTGGCGTTGATTTAGATCAGTGCGGCAAACTCAGTCACCTCAAGATTAGCAAATACCGTACACAATTGGACCAACAAGGTCAAATATTACAATATATATTAAATATTTATATAAATATATATAATATATATTAATATTAGATTATTATTTATTTATATATATATATATATATATATATATATATATATATATATATATATATATATATATATATATATATATATACTCTTTTTTATGTGTTTTTAATATTTTTATCCTGTCGGTGTAGGGACCAATTGGTCCAATCTTGTCCAGTATTTGCTATACATTATACAGTATTTGTTTTTTAACTATATTTGTAATATTTTATCCTGTTACTGCATACTACTGTTATCAGCATTCCCTGAGGATAAAATATATCCTAATACATCTCAGTTACCGATAAAATGAGATGATTACACCTGAGAGGATACAAACTTTGCCATTCGGGTTTTCTGCATCTAATTGCAAGCGTAAAGAGTTGCCGGCGTAGAATTTTTATGATTGCATTATATCACAGCTTAATCACACGTTGGCTATACTCGCTGCTTTTTACGGGCTGTATATGCCGGCTGCTATATGATGGCTTCACCATCAAGCCGTCGTGTCAAATTATGTAGCAACAACGCATGCAGCGTTTTGATTGCCCCCCCCCCCCCCACGAGTCCCCCCCTAATGAACACCGCTCACCATCAGATTAATGGACAATCACGCTTTTATTGCAAATCACCCACGATGGCCAAGTGGCGGCCGCCTGCGGGCTGGAAAATGATCACTTCCATATGTGACGTTTTTCAACGCAGGAGGAAATGTTGACAATTATTCACATGGCAGCGTTTCTAGTGATAATTCGCACACGTTATTCTGGGAACTTTGAAGTCAGTACTCTTGGTTGCTTATGACTTCACGAGCCGGAATAAACTCTTCATTAGTTTAAGAAGGTGGAAAAGTGATGCCGACTCGGAACAAAGCTCGGCTCTGATCAATTTTCGTCATCCCAAGAGGAAGGCTGCCTCCTTGTCCTTGTGTGATGTCTTGACAACAAACTTCACGGGCTTCTCTGAAGTTTGTGCCGCGCATCTGTCTGCGAAAACACACGTTTGCGAGCCTTAGGGGGGCTAACGTTTGTTTGCGAGCATTTCTAACGAGGCCTGCGAGCGGCAAATAACTCGATTTCGAAAATGACAAATCTGAAGATGCTTTGGATCTCCCTTTGCTACCGGCTCCCACGATAAACTCTCGCTCGTGTTTGTAGAACACTGCTTTTTCCAAGCTAAGGGACTTTAGTCATTATTTCTCGACACAGCTACTACTCCGCAGTCAACACACTGATGATGTTTGACCTATGACTGTACAGCAAACATTATTTTATTTTTCACTCTCGAGCTGACGTGATTAAAAATGTGAGCCAAACGTTGCAGTGCGGCAGAACCTGACAAGTACAAAAACTGTATTTTGTTGATTGGGTTTCCTTTAGAAAGTTGTTCGTAGTCACACATTCAATTAGCTATGAAATAAAATATCTTATCTTCTTGGAACAAATCTAAAAGCGGCATTCAAAGCAGACGCGTCCAGAAAAATACAACAAAGCCGAAGCCATTTAGAGCTAAATAGAGATGAAAATTATAGTGCATTAGGGTGTACACACGAGTCGGCCTGTTTGGTGATAAATTACATTAATTATGCATCCACTCACTGTTTTGTAGAAGCTTTTGAAGTGCTCCCCAGAAATTACGTCTGTGAAACACTCTGCCATTCACGGTTTCAGTCCATTTCAAAGCCCTATTTTTTTTTCTTTATGTCCTATTGGAAAATTGACATTTTTTTATTTTAGAAGATTTTGTAATATTTACTTCTGGTTGGAAACAAAGTCCAACAAAGAACACAAAATCGGTTCAAATTCTGATGGCTGCTGGCAAAAGATCTCAATTTGTTTTTTGAGTCAACAAATAATGGCTACAAACAATCCTTGTCTTAGAATACTGATTTCCAACAGACAAATACTTCAGTCCAATTCTTCATTTTGCACTATCACGTGATGTCCTGGCTTTATTGTTCATTTAAAAAAAAAAAAAAAGACAAACAGTGGGTGAACAAATAAACAAAATCAATATGTTCTCAACCAACAATAAGCCTCAGCTTCTATCAGGTCACATTCTTTGCAACTATTGAGGAAAAAAAAAATGTCTCAAACATGGCAAGATTATCCAAAGATTCCCTGTTGCCTGGCAACAGATATAATATATTGCAGTAGATTGTCCACGTTATACCAAAACATCTCGTCAACAATCAATACAATGACTACAAAACATTCCAATAACGCTTAGAATTATGGGCATATCTTTATTCGTAGGACTAAAAATGATTATGAAATATGCCAAAGTCACTTGACTTTGAGATTTGCTATTTCACTGCTTATATATTTTAACACATGAGAAAACTACTGGCGTCCCACAAGGGTCTATTCTCAGCCATCTGATATTCAACCTTCATGTCTCTTAAAGGCATAACTATTAATGTCTGATTATCCCCAAAGTATTTTTCTCTTATAAACTAGAAAACTGGAGTCAGAAAAACAAAACAAGCCTTAACTCGAGCTAGAAAAGTCGGCGTACTTCACCGGCGACATACGCTTCCTAATGCACTTAAATCTGAGCTCGTAACATCTAGCTTAATAAAAATGCTTTACTTGAATCAAATTGTAACTGCTTTTGAAATGAAACTTCATATATTATGTGTGTATAAATATATATTCATGAGTGCCTTTTAATTTCAATTTGCAAATTTAATGCCTCCTTCTTTATTATACTCGTGCCAGGCACTCACGATACGCCTTGTCTATTAATATTGCAATAGGAATAAATTTTCCAGGTTAGCAAGGCTAAATGTGTTGTTTTAGACCTTGTGATTGAATTCAGCCTGGCGCTTGATGTGTAATCACGCTCATTATTTAAATAATCCTATTGGACCTCTAGATTACAATCATATTCTTGCGTTTAGGCAGATATCAAAGTGAGATTACGAAAGCTGCAGAGGAGATTAATGTCTGAAACACTCATTACAATCTAAGAATATCATTTATGTCTCCATTGATTGTTGATAGAGATGAAAATGATTTTTCGAGTGAGATAAATAGATTGGTGTCAAGTGTCAGAGTGGCAATGGGATCAGTCAGCCAGGCCTGCTTTGGAATTTGATTTATGTCAGTTCTTCATCGCCGGCCGTGTCTATGGCAACAGGCGACATACTTGAAATGTGACAGTCGATTGTTGAGAGGGTTTTGGATTTTGACGTCTCCACTGGAGGACAATCAATGATGAGATGAATTTCATTTTCACCACGTTTACAAATATTTCCTCTGTGATCAAATTAGGTTTGAAGACACGTGTGTGTGTGTGTGTGTGTATAACATGCTTCCTGAGCAACATTTAATCATGGCAAAATTTAAATAAAAAGATCAGCTTTGACCTTGTCCTCAGAGAGCGAGTCCCTGCTCACACGCCACGACTATTTTTACATTACTTTCAATTATGGTGTGAATGAGGCAGAGGGCCTTAAGGAGGGGAGACTCATTTTCGCCACTGGGGTAGATTATCACTTTTTTTTTTTTTTATGTAGCAGACACACCAGATGGTACTCCTTCATCCTACTGTGAACAATCGCTTGCTTTTAAAGTAACAAATACAATTAAATTTAGAAAAAACAAAATCGCTTTAACTTTACCTGAACTCGGGGAAAAGCAACATAGTTTTTAATTATGTGAGAGATAATTTGTCCATGATGTTGGATGTTAGTAAAATTAGATAAAATATACAAAAAAATAAGCAATTAAAAATAGCTAAATTGACACTAATAAAATTAAATAAAAAAGTTGGGTCAAGTGGAGTCAGTTCTTTTTTGACCCTTAATTGTCTTATGACCACACTGAGTTTCTCATAAAAGCAAAAGGGTCATCGCAATAAAAAAAGATTTGTCAGGTCCCTTGAGTGATAAATTAAAAGTATCATGCAGAAATGCGGTCTTGTTATGCTCCAAATTTTTGCTTTAGTATGACAGTATCCTAATTAATAACCACGCTGAGGGGGTTGCAGTCGTAGACCGGCCGCCCGTGGTGATTGACAACTAGATTAATATTGTCAGACCCGAGAGAGATGTCACATTCCACTCGGAGCCATTGTTACCCGTTTCAAGGACAATTTCTCCACCTTGACACCGGCGCCTCCTCCTTCGTCTGGAGGGTCGCAATCATTCAACCCGACGTGTCATCACACAAGTGAAGGAAACCGAGCCCATGGGAGACGCTGCTCTTTGGACAAGAACCAATGACACCTTGCTTTACTGAACATATGGCTTTTGGGGAAAAAAAAAAAAAGCCAAATCACTCCACAACAGCAGATCAGGCTTTCACAGATCATTATAAAAATAACCGGGACTAATCATGGTTGCTTGCATCATAAATAAACTTTGTGTCCGCAAGCCTTCACAAATAAATGGCATCAATCTCATCAAATTTAAGTGCTGCACCTATATTTTGATATTTGAATACAAAAAAGCCCTTGGGATATTTTTCATAGTCTTTTTATCTGCTGCAATATTAATCTGGTTGGGTCAAATGTTCACGTTAAAGATTTGAAAATCACCATGCTGTTATTGTCTGTCGTCAATACTGTACTACAAAAAGTGGAGAGAAAAATAAAATACACCTGCAGCGCTTTTAACAAGAGGCCCTTGGCTGATCATTGCGGAGGACAAACAGAAATCACTGATGAATGTGCTTCTTCTATTCTTCGGGGCATCCTCTGTGTTTTCACTTGTTCCCACTCACTTTTCAAGGACGTCAAATCAATCAAGTCAAAGAAAAGGCTTTTACACACACTTTTAACTCTCCTGGCGGCGATTTCATTTCGTTTGCCTCTACCTTGTAGTTTATTTTTCTCTATCTGCTCCTCGGGCCAGTTTGACTCTCTACTCCCCCCCCCCCACCCTTTGGAATATAACTCAAGGTACCTTGATGTCATTAAACAGGACACGCTGACAGTTTATCTTTCAAAATCTTGTCATTTGGGATGTAGATTTATTTCCTCAAGTGAATTTATTCCTTCCTGTTACTTTATCGCATTGTAAGAATTTCATTAACCCCGTCCGTCCGTCACTCACTGACATTTGTGTTGATAAAAATCACCTTGGTTGAGGGCGCCAGTCTCACTAGCTGTCAATCTACACAGTTTGTTTACAAATGAAAGTCGGCGGATTTTTTAACACCGCGTCTTTAAATACGACACTCAAACCGGAAAGCTCGCGCTGATTGATTCCGATCTGACTTTGGTCAGTCACATCAAATCAATCATTGAAACAGCCTTTTAAGAACTGAAAAAAAAATTGAAGGCTTGCATGGGACTTGATCATTCCAACCAAATGTTTTACAAACTGCAAGATAAAAAATAAATAAAAATTATACTTGTTAATGAATTGCACAACTATATATGACCTCCTCCTGAGGCGATATTGTGTTTTAAGGCCAAGGATGGACCCACTTGGATAAATTTGGATGCTTTTGCGTTGCCCGGACGACTGCATTGAAAATGTTTTTGCCGCATGGGTTGACTGCCAAAATACTGCAAGTGTGTAGCCAAGTCCTACTGTGGTTGTCCTCCATTTTTTTTTTCCCGGACTCGACTAAACTCACAGCTTAGTTTTATGTTATTCTTGACGGTTAGTGTTTTTTATGTATATATATATATATTTTTTTTTTTAAGAAGGCTTGCAGTGATAATGGAGTTACACAAATGCCCGAGGCGGCTTCATCAAACCGGAGAATACATTTACATTACACTGTGCTCTCCACAGCGCATTAACCAATTTAGCGTTGCTACCCGCTAACCCGAAACTAGATCAGTCACAGCGAGCAACTGGAGCACACTTCTGCAAAAGAGAATCAAAATCAAGTTAAGGAAGCTATGTGCTCACAGTCTGAGCTTGGCTACATTCTGATAGTTATTTGGCAATCCAAAGTTAGTCCCTTCCGGGAAACTATGTTCTTTTTATGGTTCATGTGCTCTTGTCTTGTTTGGAGTTGAAAATGGGATTTGGTGTGCTAGCCTTTAACACTTGCATTTTCCCTATGCAGAATTGACTATTATTCTTGCTGTCTTGAGTTGGGTTCAAAATATGAATGGTTCCAAAATAATCCTAAATCTGTGACCCGAAAACTGTTGCATGTTGAAAAATGAGAAACTTTGCATTGATTTGGGCATTGCCGGCACAGAAATAGAAATATGGCAGACTGTTGGCAGTAACCAATGTCACGTAATCTCGCCCTGAAGGACAGCCATCACAGATCAATTTATTTTTCCTCAACGCTATTCATACAGCAATGGTGGCCTGGCGCCCGGGGATGAACCATATCAGAGATGCAATCTAATGTTCGCACAAACAGATTGAGACAGGAGACGCAGGAGAGGTGACTAACAAGCACACGGAAAACAACACCGGGAACTGATGGGGGAAAAATATTTCACTTTCAATATTTGAAGCTTGTCTTTGAATAATATTGTCATTTGAATATGAATAAAAAAAATATTATTTAGGTATATAAATATATATAATATTATATATATAAAATTATAAATAAATTATATTAAAAGACCCAACTTGTGTTTTAGAATAATATTCTCATTTGAATAGGAATAAAAATTCAAACGAAAAATTCAATTTGACTGGCAGATTTAAATGCAAGCAGTAATAAAAAGCCAATGACTTGAACATGTTTTCAAACACTGTGCAAAAGCTGCAACTTGTGTTTTCTAATTGCTGTGCACACATGGGACAGTCAGGCTTTGTTTACTGTCCCGCAAGCAATAGATCAATTACCCCCCCCCCCCACCCCCATCTTCATCACCCATCTACTTTTTGATAATTACGCTGCAGCAGACAGTGAGGCTGCACTTCAACTTGTGCCAGCTCGCAGACACTCTGGACAGAGCTCAAAGCAAACACCCCGAGAGCGGCAAAAAAAATGCTGGCGGCATCCTTTTAGAAAGGCCTAATATGATCGGGGGCTTGGGATTTTTCAAAGAAAAAAAGGATCAATACCATCAAAAATGAAGAATGGTGTGGCAGAAAAGCTTTGAAAGTGTCAGATTCAATAAACGATGGCGCGAGGCTAATTTGCCGCTGTCGTGGCGGAGGAACGCTATTACGTGACCTTGGCGCTGAAAGCAACTGTCACATTTGCAGTCAATCTCATTAAGATGCTTACGGTTGCCATGTCAACCCATCCATACAATATACTCATTACTTTCCATTTATTTATTAATCTCCATTCTACGTTATCAGGGCTGCCAAAGCAACAAAGAGCTTACACGGCAAGCTTCGACATGTAAGGATAAACCAATAAACGCTTTTACGAAGCCGCTTGTCAGTCATTTGGAAGCAACCCTCGTAAAGCGATTCAAAATAATCAAACTCATAAGCGTCACGCAAATGTTAACGTGAATTACGAGGTACGGCGCTGTCTGCTGCTGGGAGTTTATTACGAGCAGCTTTCCAAAGATTCTTGACTGTGGTGATTAATGCCTTCCGAAAATGTCTGGCCAAAACCTGAATTGTATCAAAACTATTTTGTCAAAGCTTCCCTCTGGACTAAAAATGAAATTGTCCATCCGTCATAGTTGACATAGTTTTTCTGAAGAACATAACCGGGTAAAAAAAAAAAAATAGGTCAATTATGTTGAGTTTTCCTCATTAGAAGAGGGTTGTACTAACCCTTCAATATGCGAATAAAATTCTTTGAAAATACAAATATTTGATACTATATATTTATGAAAATAATAAAAATAAAAGTCAATATAAATAATAAAAATAATAACCATCTCTTGCTCAACTGGCCTGCTTGTGATTATTTTTTTTGTGTGGATGAGGCACTATAGCGCTCGTAGCGGGGGGTTGCTTCTCGCCCTCCTGCTGGTGTCAGCAGCTCGGACGTCGGCGAAGACCCGTGAAAGCAAATGTGAAAACGTGGGAAGGAGCCCCGCTGCTGCCGCTAGACTGCCGCTGCTGGTAGTGTGGCCACCTGACACAGTGTGGTGAGGCGTTATGTAACCTCGCTAGCGAGGATGAGAACGACGTTCCTTCCACCCGCTCGGGTGGATGGAGTGTGTTTGTGTATTTGTGTGTAGCTGCAGCACTTCATAAGTTCTCCGCTGCCGTCGCATCCAACAAACGACCCCGACCTTTTGCGTAACACACTGGGAGATTTGGCACAATTTGGATGAATTGCCTTATCTTTCAAATCTTTTCGTTCTGTTGATGCAACAATCACGATAGCGGAGAAACTAGAATTTATGTTGGCAATTTGAAAGAAATCCCACATGAGCTAGTATATCGATATTGCACCCTTTTGCTTTTTAACTTACTCATTTTCTACTCACGGGGGAGATGGAGCGAGGGGAGAAGGAATAATGGAAAAACTAATGTATATTTCAGCTCGAGAAGTGAATGTGATGGAGATGCATGATGACGATGACTCGTGCGTATAATGAACGACTCCGGTGTACAAGGCTTCAAACTCATGTTGAGATGCAGCGTCAGACTGGCACCCGAGCTGTTTAATTTCGCATTCTTCCCTCAGGCGTGTCAGGAGATTGTTTTCATCTGCCCAAACACAGGAATTTATATGCTAGCTCCAGAGCTTCTGTCGTCTCATTAAATGGACACCAAGCAAAGCTAAGCGGATTTTCATTCGTATGGCTCTGAGTGCAAACAAGTCGAGTACGAGTGGGACGGGCAAGCCGGCAGTGGCGCGGCCTTCCAAATCATTAAAGGCAATTTTTTTTTTAATCAACTTTAGCAGTTGTCATTTAAGTTACTCGTCTATTTTTACGATAGCACAACAAGATAAATCAGAGCCAGTACGCGTGTCCCCAGATGACGTGGAGACCAGACATCGTGGTTAACCTACATTATGCATTTATGGACAACGGGGGGATTTGTGGAGTGTCTGGAATATGAAAAACATTATTCATGGAGCTGAGCTCAACAAGGCGCAAATTCATCTGTTTACGTTTCGACTGTGGCGATGTCATCCGAGGAAGCCGGTGCAACTTGTGCACAGACGCATGTTTGGTTTGATGATAACTGCTCTTGCGTGATTCCAGTGTCTTCCGAACACGACTTGGGCCTTATTTCATATTCATGAGCGACAAAACAGAAGTGAGCACGATGGTTGGCAGATGACACTCGTACTACTATAAACGCTTGTCCCGCTGACAGAAGCAAGCACGGTGGCTGGATTTGCAAACCGAGACGTGATACAAAAACGAAGAGATGCTGTATAGCATCTGTGTCAAGCATGAGGCCCGGGGGCCAGATACGGCCCGCCATATCATTTTATGTGGCCTTGTCTTTTTAAAATTAGAGAGATTACTCGCGATTTTTGTTACTGTTAATCTTTTTAAACTATTTGAATAATTTTTTTTACTAGTTTCTGATTTATAATGCTGCCCGCCACAAAAATGAATATGTAGATTCGACTAACACAAAGCTAAATTTAAAATAGCATAGCAACAAGGAGCATATGACTGAAGGCAGCAGTTTCTGTCCCTTGCTGTTCATAAGAACCATAAGAGTTCCATCATGAAGTGCATTCCCTGCTCAGATACAAAAATAAGGAAAGGGAACTTGGTCCCATTTGACATGACAAACAAGACCGAGGGGCCATGTTTGTGTGCGCCACGTTGTATTGTCCCGGGGTGCACCACTTATTTCTGTGAGTGTGCTCATTTGTATCATGGTGACTCGCAGTGTGACCCAGCAAGCAGCAAAGCCTGCCCTCTTTTGCACTTGTGCTACTTCTTTCTTGTTCTTGCACAAATAAGACAAACAAGTTTCAGCCGACAGGTAATCTGTGGAATGTGTGCCCTAAACGCTAGCGATGGGGAAAATGAAGCTTCAAATTTGCTTCATGAGTCAAAAAGCAACAACTGGTTCATGAAGCAAATTCGAAGCTTCATTTTGGCAACGTGTCCAAAATGAATGTGTGGGTTTTAATTCAGAGTTGTAGCCGTGCCATCACCTACTTAATTGCTTGCATAATATCCTAAAGTGTTTATAAAAACGGCTGGACTTGAACGCCTGCTCATAACTTGGCCAAAGTATTACCACAAACTGTTAACTCGTTTTCATTTGGTGTGTGCCCATACGTGCCAGCTAAAGTCACGTCTTGAGTGGCTCCCCGCAATGCCGCTTGTTACCCTGTTGTCTCATTATGCTCCTTTGTGTGTTCTCGGTGAAAAGCCCGTGATTATGCAAATGCGCCATCAGAGAGCAGCGTGGATAATTATCTCTGCTGAGAAGGAGGCGCTGAATTCCGAAGTCCGTCTAAGCGCAAAGCTGAATTTAGTTCTTTGTGCTCTCGTTTTAGCCACATCTCCACCACCCGACGAAATATTGACAGTGTTGGGTCAATAATGGTTCCAATGAGTGCGGATGCCTATGAACAGTGTGAAACAGCTTTTGGATCACGTCAATGTCAAACATAAGGCCCGGGGGCCAGATACGGCCCACCACATCATATGATGTGGCGCCCCGAAGACAAATTGTGCATCGACTTCACGTGTCAATACTAAAATTCACTTTTAAAGAACTACGAAGTGGACTTGCTACCAAGATCGTCCTTGGCAAGCCACTTCTTTTTAAGAACACTTTAAAGAACTACTCTAAAAGTAAAAAGAAATACTGTAGAGTTTACCTCGGAGATTGCCTTTTCAAATGATCTATTTCCATTGTTGTAAAGAAGAAAGGGATTTCATCTCCAAGCAATCAGAACAATAGGTGGGGGGAAAAAAAAAAACTCCGTGGGGTGCTCGGCCGCAGTCATCAAGGGTACGAGCACGACATCAATCATCGGCATGAAAAGTTGACATAAGATTAGAAAGAAATGGAATAAAAGTCCATTTGTCAGGAAAGACGGCAAACTTCCTGGAGTTCTGGTAGCCGCCTGGATTGTTGCCAAAGCAAACGGAGTGAGCAAAGAAACCGAGGCTACGATGTGTGTAGGTGAGTGTGCAAACGCCATACTCCATTCTCCTCTCCGTTTCATTCCTAACGTTATTATGCTGGCTAATGAAATAATCCCGCAACAACGCACTGCTTAATGCTCTAATCAATGCCAATTAAAGTGTGATTCTTTCCTACTGTTTGCTATGATAAAAACACACAAATCATCAGGTCGGTGTTGGGGTTTCATCTCGGTGCATGTCGGACAACTAATAAACTAGCGAGACACCTAAATGGAAAAAGGGATTTAAAAAAAAAAAAAAAAATGAAGTGGAGGACATGCAGCTTTACTGGAGTGGGCTTCTGCGCATCTCAGCATGTCTGAGGGCCATTAAAATACTTAATTACTGCCACGGCGTCCTAACGAGCACACAAAGATGAAACTACAATGTCAGGAAAAAAACAATGACATGGTGAAATCACGCTTTCAATTTGAGAACGGCACTGGCACGTTATATAGCGCAACCTTGAAAAAGGATCTTATAAAAGCAAGATGAATAAAAAAATAAAATAAAAGCTTGTGAAAGCGTTCAGCGTATAGCTCCAAGGTCCAATGTGCGGTCAAAGCCATTGTTTTGCGGGCCAGCGCTTGATGGAGGTCTGCTCCATTTGCCGCATTGTTTGCAAATTTAATGAGATGTCATTTGAACATGGATTTCACGAGGAATGAAAACACCGACTAACAGCTATTTGCTCCGCTGAAGTGAATCCTTGTTAAATGCAGCCTTTTGCTATTACTAATTAGCATTCGGCGTAATACGCAGTCAAACGTGGAAATAGAACTATTTCTGCACCATATAGAATAAAGTCATTATTTGACATTCCAGCTGGCTAATTAACGAAATCCCAAACTCGTCTATTCATCTTTAAGATACGTTTCAGTTCTTTTGCCCATGAACAATGCGAAACGGCGGGATTGGCGCTCTCTGGGTAAATATGGGCTTGTCATCCGGCTCAATGGACCTCATTGTTTTGAAGAATTAGATTTTCTGCCCGACTTTTCTAGAGCGCGGGACTGTTATCACTCGGGGTGCAGAATCGAGGAATTGAGTTGTTTTCAAATTCAACCGTGAGAAATAGCGACACTGACAAAAATATCGTCAAAAAACGGCGATGTCAAAAAGAACCCAAATTGCTAAATTGAGTTGAAGATTATGATTCCACAAAAAACGAGCCATATATTTGAAAAAATAAGACAGCACGTTTTGATGCGCAAAATAGATTGGGCCAAAATTCCTTCATGGTTTTCATCAACTGGTTCTAGTCTGCCGGCGTTTCCTTGGTAATTTGGCTCAGTGCTCGGCTGCACATTCTCACATCCTCCCCAATTGCCGCAGACACGTTTTGAATGCAGAGCAGCGTATTTGATTCCGTCCCCAAGCAGATGCCATTTGCCTCATTAAGCAATTAACTGGAGGTGAGTTTGAGAAGGAGGGCAGCGCGCAAGCTCCGATGTCAAGCGCAGTGGTTGCCATCGGGGGGGTTGAGCACTGAGTCATCTTACTGAGTGTCATTCTGCTGGACACGCTAACCGGGCCCAGTGGTGTTCTAAATCCACCGCGGGGCAACGGAGACGGCGTGTGAGCTAAGATGCACATTGAGGTGTCACATTAACGCATCCCGCCGGGTCACTAAAACAAGTCCGCTTAGTGCTACCAGATCTGTCTTTACTTTGAATATTCCAAACAAATGACGACAAACAAGCCTTGCTTCTTCCGTGTACATGGTGAGTTTGTAGATATGTCGCTCCCGCTGGGCGGTAACACACACTTGTAATGATTTTTCTTTTGTCAGCATTACACGCACCATTGGCAGTCGCACCACAACAAATAACAATGGTCT
Organism: Syngnathus leptorhynchus; assembly: GCF_054491065.1. Taxonomy (NCBI): domain Eukaryota; kingdom Metazoa; phylum Chordata; class Actinopteri; order Syngnathiformes; family Syngnathidae; genus Syngnathus; species Syngnathus leptorhynchus. Next base: position 5,649,314 of record NC_141215.1, read on the forward strand.
CTTCAATACGTCAATACAAAATATGATATAATAAAATATATATATAAAAAAACTAACAAAATAAAAAATACATAAAATCAGATATCTTAAAAAAAAAATCCTTTTGGTGGAATCCAACCCATGACAGTTGTCTTATGCAGCTTTTAACGTTTACATGTGAAGCGAACAGAAAAAACTGCAATTGCCCGATTGATTTGTGCGAGCAAAGGACTGACCTTGACCACTTTCTCACCTCCATTATGGAGTCCTCCACAGCATATACGTTAGCACCAATGAACAACGTATCTAGTGGGTGCTCACTGTTGCGAGACACCCGGTGAAAGTAGCGCACATAAGAGTGTGTCGCTAGGCTTGAATAGCAAGCAGAGGCGTAAGGCCAAACTGTTTACAGGCGTGTTTGTTTTCAAGGAAAACTTCTCATTTCTGAGAGATGCCGAGACATCATCAATAGCCTAATCCTCCCAACTGTCGTACCGGCAAAGGAACACACAGTCAAAAAATCAACACATGAATTCCGGCAAGAGGGATTGATTGGTGCGGGGATTGTCAAATGTTTACACAAGAAATGTGTTGGAGTTTTTGGGATGCTTCCAAGATTCGGTTTCCTACAGTGCCAGGGTGACTCCCACTTAAGTCATTCACTGCCAACCTAGTTAATATTGTTGATGTCTATAATGAGTTAAACCGGGTGCAGCAATTTTGACCACAGCGTTGCGGCCCTCCCTCTTGCAGATCCATCGTTTTCTTTAATGTCAATATCTGGTAACAGCAATACATTCGGAGCTCTAGAGATTAAAGTTCTGACGAGCTGTGCCCAAATTAGGTCAGCACTCAACGAGTTTTTTTAATTTTATTTTTTTATGGTTCTGACCTGCTTCAACTGCGAGCTGATCATAGCCTGCCGCTGTGACCGCTCACTACAAGGAAAGCTGTCAGTTCAAGCTGGCTCAACTCGTCTGCGCTTAATACCTGCTCCTGTACATGCCGCTAGCATTCAACACCAAACTATAGCAGCTCTTGAGACAGTCTAGCAAATGAGCTGGTAGCAGCCAGTATGCTTTATCTCAAACTCTTGACAGAATTCTGGCGGCATAGAAAATCACTTTAGCGACAAGAAGGCCAGACTGCGAGCAGCTGTGATCTGATTTTATGCTGCACATGTTGCAGAGGTGCTGAGGAATTGAACGCCTGCAGCACCTCATCTCATGTTCTTCCTTCCTTGACCTCTTTCCCTGCAACATGGTAGACTCATCCACATGCCAAAAAAGTCCAACCTGACGTAGTAAAACATGACAATATTTTACAGCTCAGTATGATGGTCTCCCTTCTATTGATCCATTCGTCTAACTTGTTCAAATCGCCTCTCGCACAATTCACCGTCACACATTGTTCATTTCTTGACGGCAGAGCTTAAATTCATTTGTCTTGCACCGAGCACCTCCTTGACCTCGTGGATGGAGATTAATGAAGAGCTTTAGCGGTGATGAAAGCTATCAGGCTCCCCGCTCCCCTTCAGCAAATAGTGCCATAGTTTCAAATGGCCAATTATGTCATTTGTGTTTCCCTTTTTATTTTTGTAAAGCCTGCTTGTGTTTGAGCTCAATTTGACGCCGGTTGGAAAAATATCACAGCCTTAATATAATAATAAAATAAAATATATATTTTCTATATAATATAACATATTTTTTATATAATATTTATTTTTTATAATATAATGTAGCTATTTAGTGTATTTTCGGCACTTTTGTCGAAACTTCAACTCGAAAAAAGCGTGCAGATTAAACAGCCCATGACATTGAGCCTCATCCAGTTCTCCGTCAATCTTAACAATCCAAGAACGTGAAGTGCCGCTAAACACTCCCATCCATACACTGACATGGATTTGATAATAGGGTACAACACGTACACTGGCAATTGTGACCCATTAACACTCCTTGCTGCAATTACTGTCAAGCGGTAGACACCCTTCTTTTTTCCCCCAGAGCACTTTGCCCACATGTTGTTCACTCCACTCTACAAAGACTTCAAGGGAAGTAAACAAAAGAAATGTTTTGCTGACAGACATCTAAAGTATCAAACCTAAACTAAAAAGTAGATGTGGTGATTGTATACTGTGTGAATAAATGTGGCATCTGGTGACCTTAAGGGTCTCCTAGTGGGCTAGCATCATCCTACTGTTGTTGCATTTGCGCCAAATCGGCATCCCAGCAGAGTCGAGAAGCTGAGCAGTGCAGCCAATAAATAATGGAGAAGGAACAGAGTCATTTGGGATTACTAATTCTGCCAGGCTGAGATTAATCCCGTCAGTAAACAAAGCACTGGGCATTGTGTTTAGAGGGAACTACTACTGGAGAGCAATAAAAAAAAAAAAGGCTTTCTCCGCAAGAGTGGCGATCGTCTGACCTCGGCACGGTGAACGTGCGACCTCACACTTTGTGATCCGGCGTGAAGGGAGTGGGAGGCAAAGAGAGAGAGGCAGGGGGCTAATTAGTCGTGCTGTTCATCTCCGTGTGCTTGGGTGGGCTGGATGCTGCGAGGATGCTGAGTGCACTTTCAAGTCAGGTCTTATGCGCCTTTGCCTAACTGTTGATCGCCACAGATAGTCAATTACTGATTTTATGAGGTTATATTATATTCAATCAATTAATTATATTATATATCTTTGCATGTTTTCACCAATCATCTAATCATCAAACATTTATAATACATTTGAAAATATGAGTCTTAAAAAGTAAGATAAAAAAACAAAGTTGCAATTCATTACCAACTGGTTGCCAATAACCAAATCAGTAAAAGACGTCTGGATTAATATTCAACTCCCCGCAAATGTGCTAAAATAAACACAAACGAATGTAATCATAATGCAAACAGCTAAGAAACAAATCTCCTTGGCAAAGATAACTGATAGTGACCGACTGTTTGCTTTCAGTGTCATGTCTTGAATCCTAAAACTCGTCTTTGCTTTGCTTGCCAACTTTCAAGGTTAGAGATGAGTTCTTGCAAACGGACGCGGCACTTTGCATAGAATGTCATCTGTGTATTAATCTTGTTATCCCAAATTAAAGATGGCACCTTCTCTCGTTGCTGCTTCTTCCTGTCTTTTTTCTTTTTTTTTTTGTATCCGCGGCGTCGCTCCTCGGGGAACTCTAATCAAATCACTCGGAGTTGCCATTTCGAGAAAATGCACACACAGATATCGGGCAAATCGGCTTTTGGCCTATCAGAGCAAACAGTGAGATTCATCACTATTACGGTCTAGGTGTCAAACCTAAGGCCCGGGGGGCCCAGCACATCATTTTATGTGGCCCGCAAAGACAAATTTTGCATCAAAAATGTGTCATTACTAAAATGACAAATTGTCTTCAATTGTCTTAATTCCTCGACATGCGACTCAACCTTTGTTTATCTGGGAATTCCGCTTTTTGCTTGGCCCGAAGTAGCAGAATTTATTTTTTGCCAAACTGCAACAATTAGCATTTCACAGCTATTCATCCTCAAGTGGTCCTCATTTTTCATCGTTACGCAAACGGATGTAATTCTCCTCACTGCCAATGTGTACCTTATCTTTTGTTTTGTCGTGTTTGCGGAATCCATTGTGGAAGAATAAAAGCATTCAATTTGCCATTTTGTCTTTGCCAAAAGAAAAGTCGACTTTCTTGCGCAATAACCTCAGAGTGAAATCTGAAGGCGGTCCACAGGGAAGCAAGGAATCCTTACATCCCTCTTAATTAAAATATAATTTAGGCTTAGTCCCATCTGTGAAGTTGCCTTTGATGGTTCTTTTGTCAATTAAAAGTAGCTCCTCCGGAAGATTACGGCACATTCATTACAAGCAGGTTATTCTCAAGGACACGGCAGTTCTGCCTTTCAAGGAACAGAGTCGTCATTTGGATTTTGGAGATGAATATTATTTCGCACTCGGTTGCTTTCGAGCAAATCTCTCAAGAGTCTGATTTTTAACTCAATCGGTGCCATTGACGATTAGAGATGTCAAAGATATTAACTGGGTTCTGTATGTGAAGGATGCACATGTGCAAAGCTAACTTCCCGCGCTTATGTAATTCTGCCCTGCCTGGAAGAAAAGGTCGGCATGAATATTTAAGCATAAAGTAGCTTTTAGAATCCGTTTAAAAAAGGGGAAAAAAAAGGTCGCGGCGTGTTCTCGGTGGGATCGGAACAAAGTGCAAGCAGCCGTATTCCTTCGAGTCATTCCTTCAGGACATTTGGCCTGGAAGATTACATGGAAGGAATTTATATGAAAAAAAAAAAGATATTGAATGTTCAATTGCAATATAGCTAATTTGCCTTTTGGCCCGAAGTAAACAAGCATACAATAATTTACACTGACAGCAGAACAACAGAGTGGTGGGAAGACGGTAAGACAAAAGCCTCTTGACATTAGTCACCTTGCATCTCGGCGGTCCAATCAAAAACCCCGTCTCGAGTTTTTTGGGTTTTTTTTGCCCGACTTGAAAGTACAGATTGAAATGGAAATTGACAGGATCAAATAGGATCAATTATTAAGTCCGCCGTTGGAGATTTGTGATGAAGAGAAGACGGCTTTCCTGTATGATGTGGGAAGAGACTTTATGGCATGAAGAAGAAGACATTTTTTTTTTGTGCACTCGGGTGGGTAACATAACAAGCTCGGCGCCCCTGCGATTGACAGTTTATTTAAGAGGCCATTAACTTTACATACGCTGCTTTGAAAAGACATAAGGCCGGAACACTTTAAAGCCCCCTGGCGCTCTTGCAGTGCTGCCAACATATCAGATTAAGCCAAAACACTCTTCTAATGAAAACATTTATTGGCAAATCATTTTAAGAATGAAAGGTTGCCGTTGATATTTATGCCTCAACTCGTACTGTTAATAGAGCCTGCAGAAAGTCGGAGAAGTTGACTGATTGACCTTTTGGATATAGCGTTGGATTTTTTTGCGCATATTAAATCACCCGGCATTAATCATATACGACGTACAGTGGTGGGTCTGTTGACGAGGCCGAGTAGTATTTTATTCGGGAAGTTTTAAGTATTGGACAAAACTTATAAGAGGCCACCCGTTGTGGATTATTGATGTGGGTTGGAGGCGGAAAGAAATTAACTACGGCACCATCAGGAGAATTGTATTTCTACAAATACTGCATGCGAAATAATATAGAAGGACATCCGGTATTGGTAAAAGTTAGCAAAACCAATTAGCTAAAATGCTAATAATTAATTCAATATAAATAATATAAATATATCAATGAAATAATGATATACAATAAAAAAATACATATACATAAATAAAATATAGTAAATAACATATATGCAAATATAAATAAAATAATACAATAAAAATACAAAAACATAGACGTGATATTGAAAAGAATGCATTGTTGAAACGGGTCTGAAAATAATAGCGGGACCAATTTACGCTGATGGAGTCCTGACATCGGTCATCTACTAAATGGCATGAAGCGAAACTTCCATGACGGGAACTCACCGCACCCTGACGAGCTTTTCGACTGAGTCATACCACAAACTACCTGCTTGCTCATTTATTCTCCTTTAAATCGGTCTGGAAGGGTTGCTGCTAGTTTTTCCCTTTGACATCCTTCTGGGTTATTACATGAAGGAAGTTTTGCGGAGTCAGCAAGAAGCTGATTTAAACCACCAGCCCCATCACCAGCGCCGCCAAACCGGGGGCTCAACTTTCATTAGCTGGAGTCATTATTCCCTGACCGATCTCTGACAGATGGCATTGTGGGATATCGGATTTTATGGCAGGTCATCTTTCATATTCAATTTCTTTTCCCTTTCGATGAGAACTCTGCTGCCGTTCAATTCATTTTGCAGTTTGATTATCGATTGCCTTCAGCGAGCTCGCTCTACTCTGAGAGTCGATTAAATGAGTCGGCATCAATTGAAGTTTCAAGTTTGCATAATGCAATCATTGTCTGTTATTACTGCGGGATTTAATTACCCAAGTACATTTAAACAAGATTGAATTAGCTATGCAATACAAACACGTCTAATGGCATGGAGGAGAATTGTGAGGCTCCATCATCAGTTGTATCTGCAAATCCTTTGAGAACTGTTGAAATGAGTTTTAGTCTTTGGCTGAGGTAAAATGATGCTTTTTGAGAGGTAGTGTATGTCTGCGGGCCAATCCACAAGGACGTTCGGGGTCAAGATCTGGCTCTGATTACAGCTGCAGTCAGCTTTTATTCCCTGTCATTTTTTTTCATTTGGCAGACAGGATCTAGATAAGGCAATCTGCGGCCATTTTTTTTTCTTTCTTCCCCCCTCGGTGCCAGACGGGTGACCTGGCTGTTCCAGCTGTTTGCGCCGACAGAACCAATGCAGGAAAATGGCCGACGGTAATGATCCATTAATAATTCAAAACTTGGCATAATGAGATGATCGTGCCTTGCCGGTAGACGCTTGGATCCGAATGATAAAGGTTGAGGTGCTAAGTAGCTCAAAGTTAATTTCATTCTGATTGAATTCATTCAGTGCCACTGACGGTTATAGACGTCCAAAGAAGAACGTCAAAGCTTCAAGGAGACTGCAGATTGAAGGAGCTGGAATCGATGAGTCTCGAGTTGCGAAATATCACATATGGACTTGTATCAAACAGGCTTTGTGAGTCATGCTTCATTTCTGAGTCATAATAATAAAACAAGCAGTCAAGCTCGGGATGGAACTCCACAAAGCGTAAAGAAGCTGAACCTTTGCAATCTGAAAGGCGATAAAGCAGAGATAATTCCTTTCCAAAGCTTGTCTTGCTTGGGGGCTAAAATGCAAGCTGTCACCATAGTGGCACATGAATGGACCGGACGCCTGGGCTCAACTGGCTTTCCTCGTGAGGTGTGAATATATTGGCATGGCTCCGTCTTTGTCCCAAGCCTTTGCATCTCACCGATGACACCGAGAGCAGATGGCAACATATAAGCGAGCTCCCGTCGGTGTTTATACATCACTTGGCTTGCGCTTCGCAGTCCCACCGGGAGTGATGTCAGGGTTGTTCACTCGTGGGCTCGGCGCAGGATTGGCAGGAATCAACCGGAGAGCCCGGAGCCAAGGTAACGGCGCATGAAACGCCCAAGCCGACTTGGTTCAGCGGCCCTCCCTCGGGCCCCGAGAGAACAATGCGAGATGTAGACGATGAGGAACTGAGCAAAAGTCTCACGCAAGACAATAGTACAGTTACCGGAGACTCTTGCACCTTGCTGTTCCCAAATGGCTTTATCCTTACAAGAATGTAAAATTCAGAATAATTCCAAATGAGATCACAGGTAGGATGCAAAAGAAAGAAGACGAAACGAGGCCGTGTGCGGTTCTATCGTCAGCATCAGCAATATCCGTTGTTACGAGGCTGCACCTGCTATTAGTTCTTGTCAAGCTACTTGAATTAGGAGGCTTATTAAAGCAGTTTGTCAACAAGAAGATAAAAGCTCCAGTCTGCAGCTACATTTTGGAAACAGCTGTGACCGGATTAGTATTATTATTTTTTTCTGTATTTTTTTCTTTTCTCTCTTTTTTTTTTTTTTAAATTAGTTTATTTTTACATTATTTATATTTTATTATTTAGTTAAATATGCACTGAATTTGATTTCATCGTTTTGTCAAACTGACCACTATGCTGAGACTTACTACAAAACTTTTTTAAGCTTGACATGTTTGATCCCATTCCTCACATTTCGGCGTGACTTGAAAAACAGTGGGAGGACGCATCGCCCGTGTCGCCTTAAATATGTCTTTTAATCTCCTTTCCGTCTTAACTTTTCTCTTCATCCCATTTAATCGCGTGACTCACTGCAATCCAAACGGGTTTGATCACCGACTCACCAAAAAAAAAATAAATCGTACACCACGCAGGCCGACTTCCAGAAGGCCGTCGCAAAAGAGAACGAAATGGCAAACGCCGCGAGAGACATATGAGCAGTCAAAGTCGGTAGAAGCTAAAAATACGAGCATCAGGACTGGTTTTTGTGGCAGATTGCCTGGTCTTGCCATCTGCTCCTTTCAGGCTTGCAGCAGCATTGCTAACGCAAGCTTTCTATAGCCTCGGGTGAGCAAGGTAGATATCGTTTGGCGTCAACCCCGCGATAGGCCTGCTCTGTATATACAAGAAATCGAACCCTTGAGTGAACTTTCTGTTCTCCGTTGCATTTAAAGCTTAAAAAGCAGAAGTCTGGTACATGCTCGGAGCTAAAGAAGTACCAGGATGTGCTCATTTTGGATGCCGGCTTGTCCACAGAGACACTTTTGAAAGTGTTTGAAAAAATAATTAGGCGCTGGTAAATGTTTCGTGATGAAGTGCTTGACCGTCTTAATATCTTTCAGCTTCATTACGAATGGCAAAATAATGAAGTCGCTGCTTTTGTGGCCAATGAATAATGATATCATACACTCAAAGACTGCGCGTTATTGGCTGAGAAGACTGAACGACTCATCAGACAACAGGAAGTATTTTGATGTCCGTGACAATATTTTTTATGCCGTAAATTGGAATTTAGTGGGCACGCTAATGGATTCCTGGCTTCTCAATTGCAGCATAAACAACAGATGTGAAATATGAGTTGGATAAAATAAATGGCTCATTTGAGGCATGTTAGGCATAAAACGCCTCCTGTTGCTGCATTCCCGTTTAAAATTCATTTGGACAAAACCCCAAATTGGTTGATTAATATGGATCAAGCACCATTTTGCTGATAAAACTTTGTCAGATATTAGGCCATAAATCGTAACGATAAGTCGTAACACATTGCCCTTCCTGAAATATAATCATGTATTTAATCAGAATCGCAGAAATCGTGTGAAAAAAAATCCATATAGGAAATATTTTAGCATTTTTATGTTTTACTCCATGTCCTTCACTTCTCATTGGACTTTCCTTTCCGGAGATAGAAAAATGTCCTTATGGAGATCAATATATATGGAAATACCTTCCTATATGATAATACACAACCACACCGTCCAATCGTTGCTTATCGTAGTCTTCGCCAACTAATGTAAATGAAGCCGACTGTCTCGGGCACAGCGCCGATCCGGAATACTAAAAGCTGCCACATGACGGACAGTTGGGCCGTCTGGCAGCCGAGGGATCTTAAGCTGGGAGCGAGATCGACCATGGGGGAGGGGGGGGGGGGGATTTCCATGCGAGGTGTAGTGGAAGCATGGTCAGTTATCTTCAAACAGGAACAGTTAACGGTGACACACGCACGCCCAAGTACAAGCCTGTGGGTGTACTCGCCATCTGTAGTGTAGGAGATTTGCTATTTCCGGGAAATATCTTCCCGCTTGCGGAAAAAAAATGTACCCGTCGGCCGACTTTTCCACAACGCTTGGTGGCTACTGGCCTTACCCCGAAGAGCTTCCTAAACATGACGGAAATATTCATCTGGCCAATTCCCCAACTAGGCACATCAAATCGGCCATCTTGGAGACTGATGAATGAGTCACTAAATTAGGGAGTTATTTTACAAGCTAAAAATGAAGCTTAAAAAATACACGTCCTGCACAACTACACCATATTATATAATTTTAATTATTTAATTTGAACAATATTTCAATTTTATTTTAAAGCAATCATAATTAAGCAGATAAATAAATTAAAAAAAAAAAATTCCCGACTTAACATATATGACATCATCCAAATGGCTTTTCCCCTGCTCATTCTCCCGGGCACGTATCTGCTGCTTCTACGCCGAAGCAATAAGTCTTGAAAAATGACATTTGAAAGACACATCTTTGTATATTCTGCTGACAAAGTCTCACATACAGCTCTGACACCACTTTCTGTTTTGTTCCTAAACCCAGTAGGATAGTTCTGAATGTCTAAGGCATTGGTTCTGGTAATTGCTGGATGATTTTTTTTTTTTCCCCTTCCTTTCACATTTATTTGAAAGGCCCAACTAATCAGCAGTTCATTTGCATTTGCCTCTCCATTTATTTTCCTTCCTTTGCAAGAGGAATATATTTTCCATGTAGGCATTGTTGACATTTTTTTTTTTTTTTTTCATAAATTCAAGAAAGCTTTATTTCCTTCCGGCCAAATCTAAATGACTACATTTTCACAGTTTATTTAAAAATAATAAGCTATATCCAGACAAACAAACATATGATCAGCTGATCAAAGTTATCGTACGGAGAAGGCCTTTGGGAGTGTAAATGACTCGCGGTGCGTGTCTGCAAGCATCCGCTTGAACAAAGGAAGGAAGTAAACAAATCATCATGCAGGAGACGTCGGCGGCCCTTCCGGGATAAATTGCTTATTAATCCTGCACTTTGATTCGTGCATCATTTACGCCAGCAAATGTGCCAAACGCAAGTCGTAAATACACAAACAGCTCCTATTCTTGTAGAATGAATCGCAAAAGCATTTTTTTCATGTACAATTCCTTGGGTTTAATGCAGACATTATTGTTGTTGTGAAACAAAAGCATGATTTGATCACGTTGTTGAGTTTTGTAGCCGCTCAAATGGATATTACAGTAATTTATTTGAGTCAACATGTTTTCGTTAAGTCACCTGGCAATTTGCCTTTTCATTTTCCTCTGGGTGATGGAATATATTGAATTGTACAGCTAATAAAAATGCGACATGATATAAAGGCGGCAAGTATTTGTGTTTACCAATTCACGGTGCAGTGTGAAGAAAAAAAAAATAGTATAAGAAGGGAAACGCCGATGGGAAGACATATGAAAGGAGGAATTAAAAATCCGGAAGGGATGAGGAGATGCAACGGTAAGGAGGGCAGAGGACTAGTTGAAAGCGAGAGATATAAGTCAGATAAGAAAGAAAAGATGAGTGATTAGTGGGGGGAAAAAAAGTTGAATGAAGTGCAGGAATGTGCGGGAATCCAAGCAGGGCTGAGGGGATAGGAAACATCCTCAGGCGATATTCCTCCGCCTCGCCTCTCTCACGGTGGAAAAAGACCAAAACTTTGCCTTTTATGCCACTGCACTGGAGACAAGCCCTGCCCAGTAAGAAAAGCACAAAGAGGAAGACCAAGAATACAAATGTTGAACTCTCGCCTGACTTGAGAAAACCAACGGGGGATGATTTGGAGTGAAAGCAACTTGCTGACATGCGTTGGCTTAATCATACATGACGGTGAAGCCAACAGACAAATTGAAAAATACTAAGTAGTTTTGAAATCTGAAACAAGTCAAAAAAAATTGCAAGAGAGGAATGACAAAAAAAATGCTAGCAATAGCTCTTTTTGGAATCTTTATTATTTATCTATCATTTTATATTATTTATTTGTATTATTTTTAGTACTGACATGAATTTGATTTGTCTTTATGGGTCACATAAAATGATGTGTTAGGTTTTTATCTATTATTTTATATTTATTATTATTATTTATTTTTAGTACTGACATGAATGCGATTTGTCTAAAAGGATGTGGCGGGCCGTATCTGACCCCCCTGCCTCGGGTTTGACACCCATTGTGTCATTGACGCCATTGATTAGCGAAAATCACATTGGGCTTTAACACTCAATGTTTGGCTTGTCACAAAGATACTTCTCCGGCAACTCCATTCTCCGAGTGGCTAAACATTGTCACGCCAGCATCCATCTCTTCATGTGCCCGTTATGGGATTTGACCGGCATAGCAACTGTAACCAAGGGGGGGGGGGGGGGGGGGAGAGTAGCCACTGAGCTGAGAAATGGATCCCGTGATTACATTTGTTCAACAAGCTCATTCATTTCAATTTTCAACACTCGGGCATGTTGTTTGCAACACGTTTGAGCTCGCTTGCTATCATTTGGACATTTCGGTTTGCGAGAGCTGCCCGTTATCTGCTGCTGGCTTGTCTTGCACGTGTCCACTTAATTTGTGCGAGAGAAATACAACTTCTAGTGTCTTTCATTGCTAAATAAGCCTCCTCTTTTTCAAACATTGTCATTTATTTAGATATACAAAACTAAATCAGCAGGCAATATGTCAAAAGGTAGAAAAGCAAGTCCGGTTTATTCATGAAAAGCTCCAGGTAGTAAAAAAAATAAAAAAATCTTGGCCGTAATCTTCCAATTCTCTGCACAATTCTTATCAGAAGCCAAGTTACAGTCTATCGAGCGAAACGTTATTCACGATAAGTGCCGTGACTGCTGCCGGTAGACGGAACAAGCTCACGGATGTGCACAGCCTCAGCAGAGGACATATCATTTTCTTTATGTCACTTGTAAAAAAACCATTTATAACTGTGAAATTCAGTCAATAAATTCCACTGCCCTCCGTGGCCTTTTCTCCCTCGGCGGAACACATCACAAAATGTCACCATGAAACGCCTTCAGAATATTCCTCCAAACTCCGCAATAAACAAGCGCAAGCAAAGACATCATTTACACTGTAAACACATCGAGCCTCCAGTCCAGCCCTCTTTCGTCCCTGCCTCCAAATAGTGTTTTATTGCATTAAATTTAACGCAGATTCTTCATGGCGGGCCAATTTTCTGCATTTGTCCAGAAACAATCCAGGCTTTCCCCCGTGGCTTGGAGTCTATTGGAGTGGTTTTATGGTGAGTTGACTGCACCCTTGACTTGCTTCATGAGCTATGAAGTCTCCACGGTCAACTTATAAGGTCTAAGGTATAGGCGTGTGAGAGAGAGAGAAAAAAAAAAAAGCTGAATCAGCTGCCCCATTTCTCCAGTATGGGCTACTTCATTGACATGTTCTTTTTTTTTTTTTCTATCAGCCTCAAACATTTAGCGCTACATTCGTACTATACAATAGAAACCATTTGAATGGTTATAATAATTGCTGCACTTTTTAAAAAAGTTAAAATTTGAAATGTTGATGGAAATGTTGTCTTGCGGGCCACATAAAATGATGTGGCGGGCCGTATCTGGCCCCCGCGCCTTGAGTTTGACACCTGTTGTCATCAAACGTTCGGCTCATGTCAAGCAATGTCTTGTTATACATAACTTGACATGACACAGCTGAATTTTTTTATTACGGCAAGGGCTGGCTGGCAAAACCGAAACCATTCTTTGAAGGAGAAAAGTACAAGAAGCTATCAAACATCATCTAAAAATAACCAGGCAAATAATGACAATACATCATGCTTCATATGGGACGCATCATTGAGAGAGCCAGAAAAAGCTTCTAATCTCAACACAAAGGCAAACTTGTCGACAAATAAAACGTGCAATCTTGCTGTCACTCTCTGGAGATGACAGCGAGAACCATCACAAGTCACCAAAGACCAAACAGTCTGGGGAAATTAAAAATAGTCTTTCTAGTGTAACACATATTACCGCTTTGGAATGGGATCTGAACATTCACCCTGCCAGGTCACTTCCTGCAATACGCCAACAAATCATATTGTCTATTTATAACCTTATATACAAATAATGTAGCTGAAAACAATAAATATGTCATGCTGTCAAGTTGTATGTCAGCTTGTTAGCAAAGTCTCCTCACCTCCAGTAGTTGTTGTTAATGGCTGCACAGTAAATTGCTGAGTCATCACACTTTAAAATGACAGGCACAGGTCACTCATTAAATTCCATATCATATCATAGGGCAAGAAAATTGACATATGAAAAGAAGAAATGCCTAAACTGCAAAAATCTGTGACATCACACACTGAAGTGTCTTCTGGAATTGGACACAAGCCAGCCTCCAGCAGAACTAACTTTTGGATCAGAACTCTGCGGCCTGACAGATGAGGGATGTCTCTGTCTCGCTGAGAGGCTGCGGCTAACCCTGACCGACCTCCAGGATCATCAGTTTGTAGAACATTGTGTTAGAAAGCCTCCTGGGATCTGAGTGGGGAGCTCTGCAGCTAATAGGTACAGATATCCATTTTCTTCCCTCGCTCAGCCTTTTGCGGCACGCTGCAAAGAATGGCCACGAAAATTGCATCTTTTTCTTATATTGAATGGAATGGTCGGACAAAATATATTATTTTGACTTATGAATTGCATCAATAAAAAAAAAAAAACTTTGGCACACAAAATAAACACTCTGAGGTCCAGAAGTAAAATCCTGATGTGAAACTCGAATATTAAGTCGACTGTGAAATTCATGCATATATATCTATATACATATATAGATTTATACATATACAGATTTATACAAATATATATAAGCTGTCAAAATGAAATCTACTATTTGCATCCAGGAACACTTTTTGCAGCGTTCTTCCCCTCCAACAGACGAGAACCAGCGACTGTCAGGCATAACCGACACCCTGACTCGACCAATCAGAGGAGGGATGCAGTGAGCTCCTCTGACGCAATTGGCTGAATTCCTGGGAGGCGGGGACTAAGTCCCCGAACACTAATGACTGGTGAGGAGGCGGCGGCGCGTCAACTCGGTCCGCCTGACACTCGGAGGATGGGGAGAGGGATGCTGCCTCCGTCAGCCTGTCTGAGGACGCCAAGGGAAGGACACGCGTGAGCCCCTCTTTGTGTTTTCGCACACTTGGACTTTTTCAGATTTTTTTTTTCTTCTTTTTTTGGTGGAGAGGAGCGCCTGCACGAAAGGACCGCACATTGTTGACTGGCGTCTCGTCAGCGAACGGCGCACTTGACGGGGAATATAGTGGCTGCTTCGAGATCCGCAATGTTCCAAATGGTAAGTTTACTTAGATTGAAGCTGCAATACAAATATAAGCTTTTTTGGGGGTGTTTTGATTCAATGCTGGGAGATTGCATGCGCGCACGGAACGCTGCAAGTTAATTACAAATAAAGGCTGTGTTTTACGTCACCTTATCAGCCATTTTTGCTCCAGCTAAGAGTCCAACAAATAGCGGCTTGTAAAATAAAAAGGCTGAAGCTGATGACGACAGTTTGGCCGCGATTGTGCGCTTTTTTTTGCGCAACTACGCATAACGCGCGTCATGCGAGCACGCAGACGCGTGATCGACGTCGCGTTAACATGCAAGAGGGCTTACTGGATGGTGCAAAGTGTGGAAGTGAAACAGCGCGCACTTGGATGTGTCCCCGGGTCGGGATTCACGAGCGCACACGTTTCGAAGAAATCCACGCCAATGATGGCAGCCCCCCTCCTTTCTTTCTCCACGGTTGCCACCATGTAAGTGCATTACATATTCGCAAGCTTTATTTTCAGCCTTCCTCTCCTTGGTTTTCTTCCTTGGGACATGCACACACTACTTTCTCTATCGGCTGAACTGATTCGGATGCCTTTGTGTCGTGCACCCGATGCGTAATTAAAGCCGCCACTGTGAGGCATCTTTGAGCTCCCTCAGCATCCTCGCTGCATGTGCGCGTTCTTGCACACCCACACAGCAGGCATCTGGCAAAAGAGAGAAAGTGCAGTGCGTGCGTGCGTGCTCTCTCGTCTCACAGGGCGTTTATCTTGCGCTTCTCATGCCCTCTTGGTCCAAAATGTAAGTCACCCAGTGGATGATGTGAAAGCAGGTGGAGCACAATGCTGGCATTTTGGCAAGAATACATTTGGCCTTCCCTGAGGGAGGGAAGGGCGGGGGCTAAAACGCATCCCACCCAAAAAAAAGCTCATTGGCATCACGTGGCACATTTAAATACTGAGGAAATCTCCACCTTCATGCTTGCCGAGAGTCCTTGTTCCAAATGACCCTCCGGGGCAAGCAGTAAAGTCCGACAAGGAGTTTATGATTATTAAATGCATTGTTTCTCCTTGGCAGCGGGACAAAACAAAACAGTAGAGCACAGCACTAATGGCCTGCCTTCATTATTTTGGGCGCATTTGCTCCAAAACAAATCAATATTACATGTCCACAACAAGTCATATGCTTAACGTGAGTGGCTGGGGGAATTGACTATTGATCTCAATGCAATAAGGTGAGCGTGGCTGTGTGTTTGTGTGTGTGGTGGGAAAAGATATTGTACCCGCAGTGGCCTTGTGTAGACTTGGGGAACGTCAATCACATTGTGGGTGTTCGCTATTATGCGTTTCTTTGTATGTAGAGGGCAGCAGGTCTCAGGAAGGTGACGAATGTTTTGGGGGCGGGAACTAAAAACGAAAGGAATCCCGGGATATCTCCTACGTTTGGCGCCATGATGGTAACGAGATGCCGCAGGATCTCACGCCGGGCGAAATGCATGTAAACATATTCACGCTAAGGCTGCGGGGAGGATCTCTGATAGCATCCTGAGCTCTCAAACAGTCAGAGAAAGACATTTAAAATGGAATAAGAGGGCAACAGGAAAGACGGAGTGCAGAGCTTTGTTCCGGAGGTATTCGACAGGCTACATCAAAACGCCTGCAAACAAAAGGATATATAAAAAGATTTTGTCGCTGTGGCTTTTGCGAGACCATATCGAAAAGGTCACGGTGACATTTGATACCGCTTTTGTATTGCGTGACTTATGCAATTTACTTTTGCATCTGGAAAATGCTCAATATAATCGTAAAAAATATCGTCAGTGCCGTAACGGAACTTTATTTATTAGGAGTGTAATAAAAAACGTTTTGAATCGGAATGTACTCGATCGAATCGGAAAATGGGTTTGGATTCATGCGATCGAATCAAACTGAATCAAGTTTTCCACTTTCAAAATACAAATTAGCTTACCGAAGAGAAATGCTACATTTACGTACAATGCCAACAAGTTCATTCGGGTATATATATAAAAAGATAAACCTCTCGAACTTAGATGTATCCGAATCGACTCGTAATCCCACTGAATCGAATCCTTCCACTTTCAAATTGAACTAGACCATATTGAAAGAGTTGAACATAATTGCAACATACGCCAAACATGGGAAGACAACCTAGATGACATCGAAGTGCTTTTTCTCCGCGGTCCATCTGTTCTACATTCCGACTGCTACGTACGTACACAACACGCCACGCCGCCTTGGGCCTGATGAATCAATGATGAGTATCCTCATGCAGTGTTCAGAAACACAGAGTTGAAAGCAAGTTAAACCCGTAGCCAATGAAGACTAAGTTGAGGTAAGTTTGAGCATTTAGTACTTGCACATTTCTTCAGAGACACGTCGATGAAAACCGGAAACGGATCATACAACTTAATGTAAATGAATTTTAATAAAAAAATACTGGACAACACAAGTGTCAAACCCAAGGCCCGGGGGCCAGATACAACCCGCCACATCATTTGATGTCAATACGAAAATTACCAATCATTTTAAAAAAACAACAACAACATATTTTTCAAATATTTGAACACTTTTTACTAGTCTGATTTGAAAACGAGTTACTCATCAGTTTGTTTTGTAGCCTATACTCTATATAAAAGACATGGCACCCAAAAATACTTTAACAAATTCAACTTGCAGATAATCGTTATTTTCCTCAGCTTTCAACTCCTACAACAGAGAGAAACACCTCAAAATATGTAAAAGACAACAACAAAAAAAGATCTCTTTCAGATACCATCATGTTGGTAAAATTTGGAACCACATCAAATGGATATAACAAAATTGCTATGAATGTATGAAGGCCCAAATAAATATAACAAGTTGCTATGCATTGGTGCATAATTCTCTCTATCATGGCAACTTCAGGCCGGCGGCGTGTTGACCTGCCATTTATTATTCTTATGAATACAGATAGCTGCGCATCTCTGAGGCAGCACACTTGCCACATTTGCACCTGCAGATTCAATTTGGCTCTGACTTTGAGGGATACGCCACTGGCGCCCACCCACCCCCCTTTTCATTCTGGCTAGCAGCAATACGCGGGACATTATGCAGATTTTTTGTCAAGAGTGAGTGCGATTATACCGCCACAAAAATGACTGTTGGACTGCTTACTATGCTTTTGACCTTATCCGGGGCACCCTTAAGGTGGATACCTTGGTTTAATAGATGCAGCGGCGTGTAAATTAGAAAGAAAGCCAAGGGTTCTCTACTATGTCTTTTACACCATCAGCGAATCCACGCTTGTATGTGTTTGCGCAACGCCATTAATGCAGCACTAGCTAGCGTTCGATAGCGTTGCGTGTGTACTCGCACACTTTGAGCCCAAGGGCAAGTCGTATCCAGGGAAGGTCTAAAAAAAAAAAAAAAAAAAGAGACGGGGGTCCTGTGGTTAATTTGGAACATTGATTTTTGCATTAACGATCAACTCGCCAATGGCCTGGGCTGTACAAGGAAGGAAAAGCGTCCAACACCAGCATGCACACGGATTGCTTCATTATGCATACATGGCGCCGCAAAGAAGGTTTCCCTTTAATGGACCTCCTTCTTAGCTTGGTGAAAGTATAATAGTAAATCAATAAGGTGAAGGGCAAAGGGAATGACAGTGAAGCCTCGCAGCGGTACCCACCTACTGAGAGGCTTAACTAGAGTATCGGAAGTGGCTTGGTCATGTCAAGCCAGTGTTACACACGCTTACATGTATGGTGTCTAGAAATGTAAATATTAGACATGCACTAATTCAATATTGTTCTTTCAATTCATAGCTATAACTCAACATAAGGCCCGGGGGCCAGATACGGCCCGCCACATCATTTTATGTGGCCCATGAAGACCAATTATGCATCGACGTCATGTGTCAATACTAAAATTACAAATTAGGGGTACTCACAATCTCTATCATTTTCTATCGGTGATAGAAAGCGCTTAACAACAAATTCATAGTCATGTATTCCCCCACACCTTGGTGGAGGCTCCATCCAATATGCTGCTCGTGGAGGAGCATTTTAAGGATAATTGTTTTCCCCAAGGACAGATTGTACTACCAATTATGAGATGGCCTACCTCTTGATCCACGCCGACTTGAAGGCAGGTTCCGTCAGAAAGAAAGATCCAGATGGTCCAAAGTGACTTGTAGCTGCAGAAGCAAGCAGAAAGCAGCACGACTACAATTACTAGCAGAAACTTGTGCAGACATAAAAAGGTTTATTGGAATCAAAGTAGACAGGCTGAAGCTGGTTTGGAAAGGCAGATGAACACATTGGCTCATTAGTTCAACAGAGCTGTAATAAAAAGGATTTGAATAGAGAGAGAGGGCGAGTACAAACTCCCAAAAACACTTTTGGCACCACTCAGCAGAGACAGCTTCTTATTTAAATCATAGGTGTCGAACTCAAGGCCCGGGGTCCAGATATGGCCCGCCACATCATTTGATACGGCCTGCAAAGACAAACTTTGTCATTACTAAAATGACAAATTGGCTTCCCTTTAAAAAAAATAGAGATATTGCTTGTAATTTTTCTTACTTTTCGTCTTTTCAAAACACTTTTTACTAGTCTCTGACACCCCTGACCATTCAGGGCCTTGTAATCGCATCCCCGCGGGCCAATACGCTCACCACCAAAACTGACGTTTTCCAAAGTCGGACAAATTCCCACCACCTGGCGTATTTTGTATAGTATAAGTCATTTAATTTTCCTTTTTTTTTTTTTACAGGTACTGTAGGTCACCCTGTAACCACACGGGGCACAGATGAATACCCAACCTGCGGCAAAGCAATCATCTTTATGTCCTTGCTCCACTAAATCTCATCCAAGCCCCATGAAGCCAGAGGAAAGATTTATAGCCCTTTTCAATAAACAGCATAAAACAAACAGTTCTGCCCGGTCGTTGGGCGACATGGCCGACTTGAGTCAGCCAGCAGGCCTGAATTAGTGCCGCAGAGCCACCCGGACCAACGCTTTGTGCCCCTGGTGTGAACACTCATTAATTTAAAGTGGTCATATCTCACTGGTCTCCAATCAAACTGTATTTGTGCCATTACTGTCCAGAACAGCCTCAGCGCATAATGGAGGTGGCCCAGTGGGAAAGAAAGTGCGAGACGCTGCCAAGAGATGAATGAAAAAGCTTTTCACCTTGAACTGTGATGAAAACTCATCCAATTTCAGGTTTATCATGATTAGCCTGACACAACTGCAAATGTGAGCACAAATTGTCCGTAAATGGTTTAATCTGGGCACATATGTCAAGAAATCAAATTGCCCGATAAAACATATGCCTGAGTTATAGTTTTAAAAAATAAATAAAGAGGCGACGCGCAACACAAACAAAACCGCAGGGATTCCGAGACATGCCGCACGAATGATTCCCTTCTTGTTCATCTTTTGACACCTGGGAGCTCGTGTTAGCTCCATGACTGAACACCTGAGACTGACCTATAAAGGACCTCCATCGGCTTTTGTGCAAATGTCAGAGCTGTAATGTGTGTCAAGTACTTTCAAGATTTTTAGCCGATAACTACCGGCTGTTGATGATGTAACGCGAGGTTCGAGATTTCAATGACTTTCCGGTAACAATTTACACAATTTAAACATAACGTAACATAACGTAACATAACATAACATGACGAACCAGTGCCTGCACTATTTGTCACGTCCAGTTCTAAACATATCGTCCATTATCACCGAGAGCAACGCGTTCTCATTTATTGCCAAGGAATTGTGTTTGCAAGACACACCAGCTTGTAAATTGCTAGTTAAGCCGTCCTAATCCCACCCTACATTTAATCAATGCGGGCCAGATAACGCTGAACGTTAAACAAAAAAGGGGTAATGATTCCTTCTCTCAAACAGTCACAAAATACAAGTGAGGCATTGCTCCCACTGGCCGAGGTGTCCTGGGTGAGGTTCACTAAGTAGTTCATGTCCACAATGAAGCTCAGGCTGTTCTATCAGAATGCTTTGCAGCTTATTAAAGTGCCCGATTGCTTTAGGAAAAACCACTTCAAGTCATCTTGCTCCATCCACTGGCTATCCCTTCCACTTCTCAGCTAGTCTCCAGTCAGTGCTGGAGCAAAGGTTGAGAAATGAACCCCTGGCGCGGCAAACTGCAGCGTTTCTGCAGCGTTCCTGGCCATTTATTTATATATTTTCATTGTTGGCTATTTTATTCGCCGTGTCTCCCTTGTGACCACTGAGGTGGAAACAGCGACTGTGATGAAATGAAACCATTTTTCTTTTCTGGTTCTGGCTTTCCAGCCATCGTCATACTTTATTCTCATTTTATCGGCCCCGGAATATCACGAGCGCCATCAAAACGCATCTCTTCATTAAGAGGCGTTTACAAATGTCACGGTTACAAATTCAAGCCTGCGCCATAGTCATGTGACTAGGTCGTAAGATCACGGAAACAAATAGAAGACAAAACTGGATATCATAGGGAATATTTGAATGTGAAAAAAAAAAATAAAACAATTATTTTATTCTCTTATAAAATATGAAATATTATTAAATATAATTAAATTGACCATTTGGTCATTTCTATATTTTGATTATTTTTTTTATGTATTTATTTACTTATTATAGTAGAAGAATAATATCAGTGTGTCTATGCTGACATTGCAAATGACACGAGACTCTTCATTCCACAATTGGTTGTAATTTGCAAACACTCAAGACGTAAATATTTATTTCCCACGACCCCCCACGTGCGCAGTTTGTGTTTACAGGGCATTTCGTGTCTTTATTGTCAAGAATGAAAAGCATCACTAAATTCATTTGATTAGCCCAATGTAATGACGGCAGTGACATTAATTATCCTCTATTACAAAATGCGCATTGTTAGCTGTTTGCATCTGCAAACGGCACTCGGTTCAAGCTTGCACTTTCCCCCTGGCTGCCTGTCGACTTGTTGCTATGGTGACTGACATATTACAGAGATTTCGAAGGAGCTTGCCATGCGCCTAATATTTAAGCCACAGGACGTCTGCCAGTTGGGAATCCTAATAAAGCTTCCGTTTTAACCAATAACAGACTGGCATTCGGGCAAATGCCATTTTGCAAAAAAATGCCCAGAAGGTCAAGCATTTTTAAAAGCATGGCTCTGTTCTAAAGTGAGTGTGGATAAATGTCAACATACATCACGATGTCCTAATAATAAATGTCAACACGTCCAAATGGTTCTCCCCGTTACATGTTATTACGTCTCGGTGATTCACGGCTTGTTTCTTGTCTTATAGGTTGGAATGGACCGAGCTGTGGACGACAATTAACCAGGACATCTGTCTTTCTAAAGAGGAGGAGAGATTTTATGGATGCTCCAACCCAATTCCTCTGGTCTACCTGACTGCAGTCTTGGCCCTGCACCCTGACTTTGAGTGATTAGCAATTGCCTCCAAGGGCAATTGCACACCAAGACAAGAAGAACAACAACAACAACAAAACGAGTCTCTTGAGAGTTTTCGGGGAGCTCTGCTGCAGTAGAATGTGGAGGTGGCAGGGCTGGTGAGTCATTCACCTCAGCAGATGCAACAAATTATTCATCACCCGTGAACAGCTAAGAATACATAATTTAGGAGGACCAATTTCCGACCGGAGACCAATATGAAGGACGTGTCGTTCGTGGATCGTCTCTTTGTCGGCTTGGCCGTGGCTTCTTTTGTTGTGGCCGTTGATAAACGGCCGGACTGCCCTAAACTTTGCGTATGCGAGGACAGACCCTGGTTCTCCCCGAGTTCTGTATACATGGAGGCCCAGACTGTTGACTGTAATGATTTGGGACTATTTAACCTGCCGGAGAAACTACCCGTGGGTACACAAGTATTGTTACTGCAAACAAATAACGTTGCGAAAATAGACAAACCCTTGGATTACCTCGCCAACATCACCGAGATTGATTTATCCCAAAATAATATCTCGTCTATGAACGACGTCCATCTCGGGATTCTGTCTCAGCTTCTGTCGCTACATATGGAGGAGAACCGAATACAAGAACTGCCCGACCAGTGTCTGGTGGAGGTGGCGAATCTTCAAGAGCTCTATCTCAATCACAACCTCATCTCTTTCATTTCCAAAATGGCTTTCCAGGGTCTCAGCAAGCTTCTCCGACTCCATCTCAATTCTAATAAGCTCAAAGTTATTCACAGAGAGTGGTTCCAACCCATGCCCAACCTGGAGATTCTGATGATTGGCGAGAATCCCGTGCTTTCTATCGACGAGATGAATTTCAAACCTCTCAGCAGCCTCCGCAGTCTCGTTCTCACCAGAATGAACCTGTCGCAGCTCCCCGACAACGCTTTGGTCGGCCTAGATAATTTAGAAAGCATTTCCTTCTACGATAACACTTTCCCAGAGGTGCCACATTCCGCCTTGAGAAATGCAAAAAACTTGAAATTTTTGGATCTGAATAAAAATCCAATTGCCAGAATACAGCGAGGGGATTTTGTGGACATGCTGCATTTAAAGGAGCTGGGGATTAATAGCATGCCGGAGCTTGTTTCCATCGACAGCTTCGCCCTCAATAATCTGCCCGAGCTCACCAAAATAGAAGCCACCAACAACCCGAAACTCTCTTACATTCACCCCAACGCGTTCTACAAACTGCCGCGGCTGGAAACGCTCATGCTCAACGGCAACGCTCTCAGTGCCCTCCACAGAATTACCGTGGAGTCGCTGCCAAATCTCAGAGAGGTTAGCATGCATAGCAACCCCATTCGCTGCGACTGCGTGGTACGCTGGATGAACATGAACAAGACCAACATTCGCTTCATGGAGCCCGACTCGCTCTACTGCGTCGAGCCTCCGGAGTACGAGGGCCAGCATGTCCGACAGGTTCACTTCAGGGAGATGATGGAGATTTGTCTGCCGCTCATATCTCCCGAAAGCATGCCCGGGCATATCAGAGTACGGAGCAGGAACTCCGTGTCGCTCCATTGCAGGGCCTTTGCCGAACCAGAGCCGGAGATCTACTGGATCACCCCGTCCGGGAATAAAGTCATGCCCAACACGGTGTCCAATAAGTTCTACATGCACCCGGAAGGAACCTTTGACATCTACGACATCACCGAAAAAGAAGCCGGTCCTTACACTTGCGTCGCCCACAACGTCGTCGGAGCCGATCTGAAATCGGTTTCGGTCGAGGTGAACGGATATTTCCCGCAACCCGCAAACGGTTCTCTGGATATCAAGGTCAAGTCGGTCGAGACCAACGCCATCCTGGTTTGGTGGAAGTCCAGTCCGGGGACACTGGCTCCAAGTATTAAATGGTACGCCCTGTCAAATGCTCACCATCCTGCCGCTTCCTTTTCCACCAGGGTGCCCTCTGACATCCAAATCTACAACCTTACCCATCTCAGCCCCGCCACTCAGTATATAGTATGCGTGGATGTCCGCAGTATCCATTACAAGCATGACACCAAATGCGTCAATGTCACCACCAAGGGATTAGAGCTCACGGCCAAGGACACGGAAAAATGGAACACGGCGCTAATCACATCCTTTGGTGTGCTCCTAGCTGGAATTTCAGTGGGCTGTCTACTTATTTATGTGTCTCTGAGGATCCACCAACTTAATGGGGATTTAAGGAAATGCGACTCCAAAGCTTTGCTGTTACCGACGGAAGCTTCAGACGGGCGCCCGACTTTCTTTCGCTTTTCCGGTAGGGTGCTGCCGAACGGCGTGGAAGTGAAAGCGACGGTCATAAACGTGTCTGACAATGCCTTTTAAGGAGCTACGCCGATTGGACTCGACTACAAACAAGAGGTTGGACGACTACTGTTTAAAAGGCAACCCCATTGCTCAGATACTCTACGAATGGACTGGGATGGAACAATGTCAAGTGAAAATTGCCGATATCCCAGTTTTAGAACTCAGCTGATGGGGTGGCTTAGCAACTGCGACGTACATTGACCGGTCGGATGAGGCAATTGACTGCCGGAAGACGGAAAACACAGGTGGCGGAAATAAAAGTTATGAAATGATCACGAGAGGGAGGGTCAGATCTATTGTAACTGACTGTTCAATTTGTTCAAGTTGTGGAACTGTCTGTGTGGTCCCAAGCAATACCGTCTGTGCTTTGTCAAACATCCATAGGCGAGTTAGCGATACAATAATAACACCTGTCTATACCGGGGGGGAGGGGGGGGGGAGGTTTAGTAGATTAGACAAATAACAGTGGTGTAAAGCCTTTTGATGAAACATACCCTCTTTTGTATTTAAGACAAATTAATGATTTTTTTTTTCATGGAACTATTGTTATATATTCTATTATGTTAATGTTACCACAGCTCCTCTGTATCGCAGCAGTTTAAATAATTGGCTTGGAATTTTAGGCAAGTGGCTGACTATGTTTGATTACAATGTCACATTAAACTTAATGGAATTCTGCTACAAAATTTGCTATCTTGAAAAGAAATATTCTGTAGTTCTCTTTTCAACTATGACTAGGGAGGGAGGGGGGGGAATGTGGAAACGGACTACAACAAGTGCGGTGGCCGCTATGCTATGGCCGGAAAAAAATGTCGTCTGGAGTACCCTGGTAAGTGCCTAAAAAAAGAACTACATGAAGAAGCATCAACGGGAATAAATATGTTAGTAGCAGCAAAAAAAAAAAAACAAACAAACAAAAAAAAAAAACATGAATATGTACTCATTGCAGAATCACAAGCTATTCTCCAGTATGACGTGAAGAATACCCTGTCGGTATTTTTAGCAAACATTAAAAAAAAAAAAAAAAATCGTTGTTGCTTTGGGTGTAAAGTTAAAAGCCATTTTTATATTATAACTGTTCTATATGTGATTCACGGGCACAACAGACTTATTAAGTAAAGTGCTAAGAAAAAAAATAAATGTCATTGTTTCTTTTACAAACAACTGCCAATGTTTGGTCTTTTTTTTAATTTCTTTTTTTAAATTCTCATTCATTTGTCCCAAAATTATTTGTACTAATTGGGAACGCTACTAGCCAAACTTGTCGGATAAAATACGGACATCAAAAGCACAAGAGGGTTACTTTTTGTGTCGTGTGAATGTCTAAAATTTCGCCGTTAAAATGTCAGACGACATGAGAGAAAACCAGAAAGTGGCAATGCTTAGTCACGAACAAAATGTCCCTGTAGTCTGAAGAGCACAGCAGACAGGAGTTGCACGGGGGCGTGATGGAGGCCATTCAAAAAAAAAAAAAAAAAAAAGCTCCAGGACTGGCATTTTATTGGGCTCACTGAATTATCCGGCACACGGAACATTCGTAGGAGAAAGTCAAGCATGATGAATGGCTGTCAGGATGCGAGTGACATGGTGGATTTATCAAACGGGGCCCGGCGCTCGTACGTCAGGCCCAGCCTTCAGCACCATGGACAGAGGCTTTTAGAGGCAAGCCATCTGTCAAAGACAAAGGGAGTTAAAATATGACACGGGCCACTCCTCAGGTAATGCCTGGATCAGGCTGCAACTGTGGACTTTAGATGTGTGCTCCAAAAAAAAAAAATCACAACTACAAACACAGTAAGCAAAAAAACGACCTGATATGAAATAATCTGTCTTTATGTGATAAAAATGGATGCTTTCCTCGAGACTCGCATCGGTAGTCATCTATTGGTGGCTGTTTTTTTTATTTTTATAGTCTGAGCAACCTATATTAAGAAAGAAAAAAAAAGAACCTCTCCGGATTTAACTAAAATCCGACGTGAAAAGAAGCAGTCGCCCTTTAATCTGCTGCCAGGATGGGAAAATTATGCGTCTTCTCACTGCATCTTTAGTTATTTTTACCACCCAAATCACCTCAAAGACAAATCTGCGCCGAGGCTGATATAAAATGGGAGATTATGGAACGGGTCGTACTGCGCCGATTAGTGCAGATTTTTTTATTATTTTTTTATTTTGCTGGGATCGTTGTCATGGGCTGCAATTTGATGACGCAATCTACCGCGGGGAGCAGGTAAGTGTCCAGTGGTGTATTTATAATTTAAAATTAAATACATAGAAAATAAATCAATAAATAAAATCTAATTAATTGAATCGAAATTAATCTGAATCAAATGGCCCAATTCCTAAGATTATTTTAAGACCGCGAATTTAAAATGTGATAGCGCTGCGAAAGCTGCAAAAAGCACAAAGAACATTCCAACGGCCGCAGGCATTTTTATACCTTTGAATTATACACTTATTAAAGTTACAAACTTCCTGGTAGGTCAGCTAGTGTAGCTACAGGCGCCCACGTTCAAATGAGAAGTGAAATGTCAACATGCATTTACAGTCCTGCTGCTCACACTAATGCTGGCTTGTAAGAGTCCTTTATGGGCGCAGGAAAAAAAGCAGATGACCTATAAATAGCAATAACAAAGCCCCGATTGGTTTTAATGGCACAGTAAAAATGGATTGGCCTCATGGAAGCCATAGACTTTTAAACTGGTATCATATATTTACGCAATCTGATATTGCTTCAAGAGTGATCAATCATGACAAATGCAATCACAGACAAACGGTAATAAAAATGATGAGCAATATCTCCATGTTTTTTTTAAAGTGAAGACAATTTGTAATTTCAGTAATGACACAAAGTCGTAATTTGTCTTCACGGGCCATATAAAATGACGTGGCGGGCCGTATCTGGCCCCTGGACCTCAGGTTTGACACAAACGCATTATACAAATAGCTGTAATGACTCCTCGGATGTTTACATATTTGAAAAAGCGACAAAATTGCATTACTGACCAGCTACGTCGCAATCATTTCTAAAGGCACTTCCAAAAACGTTTGCATCAGCAAAAACATTTCTTTCCGGGCGTACAAACCTTTGCTAAATCAACCGCTACACTTTGATTGCAAACATACAATGCGGCGTATATCCAGAAAAGTCGAGTCAGGCTGTCACAGCAGATTTGTCAGAGCTCATCAAATATCCACTGGGGGCTGTTGGTGCATATCTGTTTGTCAGGGCCTCTTAAGTGTTTTCCCTTTGCATAAATATTACTCACAAGGTGTCAACAGACAGATGAAAATGACGGGCTGTCACGCTCAGTCGATGAGTACGCTAACCTGCAGCTCCATATTTGGAAGCCGATGCAAACAAGAGCTTCCTAAGATAACATATTGATGGCCGCAGTCTTATCACTCTTGGTAGGAATAAAAAATAAAAATAAAAAATCAACAAGATTGAATGATATTGCTCCATGGAGGGCTTTTCCACTAATTGGAAGCGTGGTTCTCAAACACACCGTAGCCACGGCTGGCTACTAATAGATTACATATCGTCTTCCTCCGTGACTTTGGGTCGGATCAATGCGGCGACTAACGAGGAATGCACATGCGTGTGCTCAAATGATGATTAATGAGAATTAGGACGGAAGATGAGGAGGAGAGGAAGTCCCCGCTACTAAGTTGGCGTAAAATATATGGATGTGCTCCTCGCTGTAGGTTGCACCCATCAGGCTCATTAGTGCTGCGGAGGCTGATATTCATCATCAGTGCATATTAAAATCTTGTTGTGAATCAGCGGTAGAAGCAGTGACAGTACTTTCCGCTACTGGATCTGCATAAGCAGATTTTTGTCCTAGATAATAATTGATGTATGAATCAAGGTTACGATTGTTAAAAAGTAACACAGCTGAAATTCAGGGCTGAGACGATTCATCGAGTAATTGGAATAATTTGATTCGAAGAATTTGATCTTTGCACTTTTAATGATTATGTAAAGAGCTTTCACAAAGTACAATTAATTCGATTACTCGATGTAAAAATTGAAAAATTATTGTCAGCAAAATTAAAAATCTTAAACGGATGCAAATCCTGAGATAAATAATTATGATTAAACAAAATAATAGGAGTCACAGTCTGAAATAAAAAAAAAAAAAAGGTTAAAAATAAATCTAAATGAAAGCAACGGAATCGCAGTCAGGCTGAGGCAGCACAATTAAACAGTACTTTCCATACTGCTTCTAATTTGCAGTAATTCAGCAACTCTAATCGGTTGCACGCACAGGCGAGAAGCTAACATAAAAAAGTAATTAACCAACGCCTGCAAACGTGATAATGTTTTCATTTGGGGAAACTCAGTGATTTTTCAAACCGGAATGTATCTTTCGTCCACATTGCGTTTTAGCCCGGCCTTTTTTTTTTAATTTTTTCCTTGAACACAATGAGAGCAGCCTTGCTTTGTTGGAGTAAGAATGGATGATATTTGAGGAGGATGGAAGACCCGCAGTGCCAGCCATCATCACAATCTGTGCTACAAAGTCGTCAAGACGACAGTACACATTGTACAGATGCACCGAGGATAAGCATCACCATTGTCATTCGCTCCCAGCGCCCAAAGCTAATTACGCTCAGGACAATTGTGCAATTCACAGTCATAACATTTCTAGTACTCAGGGAACAAATGTTACAGTTCTTCAAAACAAAGCAACACATCAATCTCACAGTGTAGATCAATCGGTGTCAAACATAAGGCTTGGGGGCCAGATACGGCCCACCACATCATTTTATGTGGCCCGCAAAGACAAATTGTGCGTCGACTTCATGCGTGTTCACAGATGTTGCTAGCATTTTCTTTATTTGTCTTTGAAAAACATTTGAACAGTTTCGACTAAGGTCTGATTTCAAAACCCTAAATTCACTTTTAAACAAATCAAACGTGAAAACAACCCAATCGCCGACGACACAACAAGAGACGCTATTTGGTGTTTTTTTTCTCTCCACAAAGTGATCAGGAAGAAATATCCGTGTACGCGTCTGGCCATTTTCTGTCAGGACTGTTTACACCGATATTTTAAACTTAGTCGAACACGGCAAATGAACACAAATGGCGGCGCTCCGCCATCAATCATCCTGCCGGCCCACCGGTGGCTTTGAAAGGTAACTGTACGAGTTCACGCCGTGCGCAGCGTGCGCAGCTTGCAGGCGCCAGCCACTAAACAAGCCTTCAGTTCATTACACGCTTCCCTGCAAACTGTAACCACCATCCTGCTTTTGATCTTCATTATACTTTTGATAGATTCCTTCTGTTTCCCTCTCAAACACCGTCCTCTTGTGCCTCCTTATTTTTCTTCCTCTGTCGTGAAACGGAACGACCATTTCTGACTGATGATAATTGAATTCAGCATAAATAATGACACTGGAGTATTTACATGGGAAATGAAGGCAGCGGGGTGGCTAACAATCGGCTAGTCTGCATAATGTACGCATCGCCGAGGATGTCTCTGGATTATAGCTGTTGGAGTGAACAAAACAAAATAAATTGCACGCTGTTAATCGTGACTTTCCAATACTGCCATCTTCATTACTGTCCGGGTAACAAATGATTCCACCTCGAGGCGATGTACAGGAATGAAAAGATGCCATTTAGTTTTGGGGAAGGCTCGCTACAGAAGATCAGTGAGCGACAAAAAAAAACGTCTGAAAAAGATGTATAAGCCGTTTATGATTCCAACCAGAAACCTTTTATTTACGTATTCCGACAGTCGCTGCAAAAGAGCCATCGAACATGGGTGATAACGAGGAACTGCTTTTTGATGTCAAGGACTGCGGGGTCATTAGGGGGATCTTGATTCGGAAAATGTTTTTTTCTTGATGGGCTTTTAGGTCAGAGTTGTCTCTGCTGGCTTCAAACGGTGGATGTCGAAATGGAGAAAGAGCCACATGGTGGGATTAACTCCTTCACTGCCATGGACAAGAATAGACGTCAAACAGTACTTTGTACTGGGCTGCCATTGATGACAAAAAAAAAAAAAAAAAAATCACTTTGTACTGAGCTGGCAGTGAATGAGTTAACAAGGTGAGTGAGGCAAAATCAATCAAAGAAACAGAATTACTCTCTGAGCCCTGAACTATATTCGTGTCACATTCAGATAACATCTTTAAAATTCACTCAAAACCATCGGAAACTTTTTCCCTTTCTCTCAACTCCATCATATGCTTGAATTGTTGTGCTTTTCCTCATCACTCCAACAGCTGTTATTTCATTTTTTTTCTTTCTGTCATCTAGCCCTCGCAGTGTGTTTTCATAGTTGAACAATCCAAAGTGGGTGATGTTCACGTTGCGTGATATTGAAGGCAGACGGACTTCGGAGGTACCGCCGAAAGTCGAAGAGTGACTAAACAAGTGAAGGGATGCGAGTGATTTTTGTTGCCGGGCGGAGATGTGCGGCTCCCCGAGCAAAACAAAGGGATATGTTTTCAAAATTGATGCCACCATTGAAGTGTGACAAATATTGATCACCGTGGGCAAAAACGGAGGCCATGCCAGGACAAAAATATTCCAAGGTTATGAAAGAAATTAGCCATATATATATTTTTTTAAACCCTGCCAATGGCAGCCAAAAGGAAACTCACCCTGTTTTGTTTTGATTGACTCCCCTAACCGAGCCTAATTTAAAAATCACTATTTTCAGTCAAGACGTGCAAGTATAGGATGCAAAGCCTCGATCGGCGCTGTAGATCGATTCCGTTTTGTCGTGATTGGAAATTTCACCGGCAAATAACCGCTGCCGAGGAGACAACAATCTAAAAAAATAACGACGAGCATCAGCGCCGGGGAGAAGACAATGGCAATTGATCAGGCATTGGATGAGAGAGGTGGCATCGCTCCGATCAGATTCATTAGTTTTCCAGCCACTCTGACATTTCCATTTGCACACTTCAATTGGCAAAATAAAATAGCCGCTTGGCTCTCATCCCTCAGCTCCGTGCCGGGTAATCACTTCTGCACGGCATCATATATTCTCCCCCCCTTGCTCGCACCATCCCTCAGAGTGCAGCCTCATGGTGACCGAGTGCCAAGGCATGTCATGTTTATAGCACCGTTTCCACCAGTCACAGGAATTTGATTCATGCATTTTGGATGTCGCATGTAACAAATTAAACAAGGCATCCCATTCTTTTTAATCCAGTTAGCGGTTGTCACCGTTTCAATAGGTTGACTGGCTGATTACAAGATGGGAAGACCTGTGTTGCTAATTACAGGACACACTTTGGTCGGTCCAAAAATTTAAAATAATAATTATTATTTTTGGGAAAAATGTTATACATTATCATTAGATTCCGTGGGTTTAATGCAAGATGTTCACTGTATGGCAGTTTGACCTTGTGTCCAGGGAGTTTCCAACTGTTATAGAATGTTAAGAGGACAATGGTGTTTTTCATGGGACAAGATGCATATGGCTGGAGCCATAAATTGTTAAGCAAGAACATCCTGGGTTTGAACAATGACATCATTAAGAGGTCTATACTGCTCGCCTTAAGTAATAACATTCTTGGTTTTCTGCTACCATGAGCTGAACTGACTGCTGTGAACAATGAGAAGCTATACATTTGTGTAGACCCCACCCATTGTATTTACTCAATAAAAAGCGGCCAGCCTGGAGAAGGGCACTGTTTTTTGAGCAACACTTGCTGTTGTTTGATGACCGTCCTTTTGCAAAAGCTTTGTGGCCATTGAAGACAACTCTCTGCTTCTGTGAAATTATTTGTGAATGTTGAAGACCCAACAATTATTATGATATATATTTTTTGTTTTATTATTTGTCATTATTTTTAATTATTTTTATTTTCGACTGACCAAGAATTTTTTCTAGCCACGCGTAGCTATCGCCATCATGCCTCCACACCCCTCCATGGAAACACGAGAAAAACATGTGCATGTTGTAGTGAGCCACGCCACACAGCATCCCTTCCTTCAGGCTGTGGTCACTCGTTTACATCCCCTCCCCCGGGGGAAGGGCTTCTTTTCAATTTTTTATTTCCTTCCCATCACATCTCCTCCCTCAGTCTTGCTCTCCCTGCATACCTAAACAAGTCCTTTCGAGTTGGGCCATCTCCTGGCATCATCATCAGTGTCGCCTCACCGGCCTATTGACTGGCATGCGTTCGCCAGGAGTCTCTCAGCCGTCCGTTCCATTTAGACGTAACTTTTTGACTTCTCCGCGTTGCAGGTCAAGCTGAGCCCCAAATGGAGCCTGGAAACTGAGGTAAATTAAACAAATTGAGTGACAGGCGGGATAGGACCGTAAGTGAACCTCCGTGGCTGTGTGAACCCAGAAGATCTCCGGTTCTCTTAATGATGTCTTTTCCGAGCCAGACAGACACACATTGGCTGATCTCTTTCACTTTTTCCCTTTCTACACCCACAATCAACGTATCTATCACCCAGTTTCCCTTCTCTCTCCATCTCGCTATACATTAATATTCCCTCTTCTCTCAGCTCCCCACTCCAACTTCTCAATGCATCCATCTTCAGTCTCCCAGACTGAGTCAGGAGTGAATCCATCCATAGGAGACAACACATGGGTCAAACCCGATGATGCTCTCTTGCAAGAATGGCATTTAATCAATCCAAATCTTATTCTGGAGATGAACGGAAGGAAAGTTGTTTTTTTTTTCCATCAGCTTCGCCGTAATGTAATAAAAGAACCAGAAGGCCAGATCCCTCATCATCGGAGACACTATAGATTGAGTTGTTGTTGCATCGCTTTTGAATGCCGCCTACGTTTCCTGGAAAATGCTTCGCTGCTGTATTCGATTTTAAACGACTCAATGGAAAATTTTAGAGTACGTCAGATATTTGAAGGGCTTAGATAAGAGAAAGATTGCTCGAGACCAAAAGACTGCATCAGATGTGCCATCTGATGACAGATGGACACGCTTCACTGTACGGCAGAAGCGAGCTAAAAAAAAATAAATACATGTCTTTGTGCATTACCAGAGATTTAAATACGAGCCATAAAATGGTGGATAAAAATCACATTTCTGTCTCAGGGCTATAAACAGATGGAGATTGATGCGGCTTTGCCGATAATGATGATGACGTCCGAGCATTTGGCCGGGTCACGCACGCAGATGGCGGACACCTTGAGATTTCACTGGCGTGCTGCAGCGTGTTACATTTTGCACGATTCTAGCTGTGTCTTCACAAAAATCCTAAATTTGGTGGAGGGTGCTGGATATCCTTGGCAACGTGGATTACCAGAACAGATGTCTTGAAAATAAAAAAGTATTTAAACTTTGTGACTGAAGAAAATGTGTCTTCATAGTGTAGTAGAATTGTTCAAATTTGCAAAGCCACTTAATAACACATTTTTGCAAGACTTCCTGCTCAATTTTTAAGTCTGTATACGCTCCATGAACAAAGATAAAACTATTACCCCATCTGATCCATCCTAAATAAGATACAAGATTGTAAAACAGCGCCGCTAAAGAGCCGTGGCCTGGATTTATTGATGTAGCACAACATGTTTCTCACCTTGTTCTCTCCAGACACGGCACGTACTATGAATAGAGAATTTTGGCTGAGCTACGTTCACAGTAGCGATGACCTTTGTTGTATCGATTCTGGCTAGGCTTGCACCCGCTAGCCCCATTGTGCGGCTGGCTAGCCTGCCGGCGTATACCCAGCAGAGATATGAGACTTGGCCTTTTGTAGAAACCGAACGAAAAAATAATGTCCATATTAGGATGTGCGGCATGAGGCGGCAGATAGAAGATAATTGAAGAATGTCACATAATGGCTTCCCCAGAAGGCTTGCGTTATTTGAATATCCATCCATCTTAAACACGGTGACAATTCAGCGCAAAGAGATAGTACAAGGTGTAATGACACTTTAAGGGAAAATAGGCCAAAGAGCCCCAAGAGACAACTCGGAGAGATTCCAGCGGAAATGAAGAGTCAATAAAGGCCATTACGATGCCGATGTTCTGTGCTGTGATTACGACACCGGTTAACACCGTCGCCGATGGGGCACGACGAGACATTATGCATTTGCATTATGACCGTGAGCACCGTTTAACTCATTCACTGCCGGCCCAGTTAAATATTTGACGTTTATCGTCGTCAATAGTAATGAATGATTTACAGAAAAGGACACAGGAAGGATACGATAATTAAGAATTTTCCCCTTGATATTGCAAACCGAATCCCGTCGAATCAAACCGAATCAAACTGAATCAGTAGGACTGTGAGCACGATTTAACTCATTCACTGTTAAAAATTAGGAGAAGAGATTTGTTCAAATAATCTGAATAATTATTCCTATTGATCCCCTCGATTTTTCAAATCGAATCCCGTTGAATCAAAACGAAAATTGCATTCTATTATGTCGCGATGGCGATTTCAACCGAATTCTTCATCCCTAACAGAAAAGAGGGTTAAATGTGAACATAATGCCCTAAAAGGAAATACACGATACTTGTGGAGTCTTCAATGAGCCTGTCAGATGTGTAAACAAACAACCCGGGCGCTAAGCTACTAATTAGTTTGATTCGTTTAAAGCGCTGCGGTTTGTTGTTTCGCAATTATCACTTCTGCTTTCCTCTTGCAGCGTGCCATCTGAAGCTCCCGCCCTCAAGTAACAACAAAAACACTGCTTTTTCTTTCCTTTCAAGCGCTCTCCTGGTGGAGAAAGATTGCAGGAACCACGGTGGCTTGAAATTAAACTTTTCTATCGAACAAAGGCAAAAAAAAAAAAAAAGAAAAAAAGTTTGGCCACATAAAAGGGGCTTGTCTAAGCCGCGCAATGCTGAAAGGCGGTCACAACATATTATTGGGAGGAAATGGAAAGAAAGGAGAAAGAGAGACCATTGGAGAAAAAAAAAAAGGCTGAATGAATGGAAATTAATGGAATGGAATTAATCTGCATTGTGTTGAAGTCGCCACTTGGGTGAAAAAAAAAATGGAAAAAAAAAATCAATGGAGTTTTGGCTGTAAGAGATTGTTCATAGTTCAATACTCTGCTGATCAATAATGTAATAACCAACTGGAGCGTGTATATTTGTTTTGCAACTTGGTGCCAAAGATTAAAGATGCTATTGTATTATTTCTTACGAAAAAAAAAAATGTAGGACTAATTTGTCTTCGTTGGACATGTCAACCGGTTTTGTTTCATTAAATGTGATTCCAGTAGACGTACACTTAGGTTATACATAGTTCCATTAAATGTAAATGTTAAAAAGGTCAGGTCAACCTGAGGCCACGTTGATGGCTGCTTCTGTTGCATCTGTGCGCAAATGGAAAAGGATAGAAATAGACACACGTGACTGGGGAAAAGGAATTTTCGATCCGAGAGCGAGTTTGTTGTGCGCGCCGGCGTTTTAGCGAAGAATAAAAAGCCGAATAATTCAAAGGCCGCGCGTTCCGCAGAGATGTTTGCATTAATAATATGCACAAGTTTAAATTAAAGATTGCCGCTGCTGCTTTTTTCGCCCCTGACGTCCCCTCCTTTCTCAGTTCTAGGAAAGACCCAGAATCATACTTGATGAGAAGATGCGTGGCTGATGCGTTTAAAGAGCGTGGAGGATTTATTTGTATTTTTTTTTGCTGTGGCGTGCTTTTATTTTTTTTTCTCTTCTCCGAAACGCTGCACGACGTCTATCATGATGGATGCTGAGGTTAATCAGGAGAGAGATCGCTTTGAGTCATGCAGTGCCAGGTTTCAAAACAAGGACCTGGAGATCCAGACTCGGAATATAAGGTGGCAACAAACAGCAAGACCAGTGCAAGGTGTCAAACCTAAGGCCCGGGGGCCAGATACGGCCTGCCACATCATTTTATGTGGCCCGCCAAGACAAATTGTGCATCAACTTGAGTCAATACTAAAATTATTTTTCATTTTTAAAAAATAAAGCTATTGCTGGCAATTTTTAGTACCGTCCGTTAAAAATATTTAAACAGTTTTTACTCGTTTGACTAGTTTAGTTTGACAGTAAATTTAAACAGAGAAGCAATAAACATTTTTCCGCCATCGTACAGAGATAACTCGTTTCTTGTATCTGACCACTATTTATATTTCTTGATAGCAATAATCGATTGATACACCATGCATGATTCTCAGCAGGCACCTATTTATCAGCAATAAGCTAACAAATGAAGCGTTACAACTCTTCTTCGCTGCTCCCAAGGCAGCCATTAACGATTTGTATTTCACAGCCATGCTCTTTCTCTCCTCGCTCCGCCATTTAAACCCGCCCTTTCAAGACCTCCAACTCATCAATTGGCCTAGACGGAATTGGAAGTTGCTCGCCCCCCCCCCCCTTGTACTATTCTGCCGTCATATGACCCACGACCTCAGCATCCATCTTCTCCATTGCACGACAGGCGCCACGGTGTGCATTTCTTTCCGGAACATCATTTGCTTGCCGGGCGGTCCAAAGCTCAGACGAGAGTAAAATAAGGTCCGCCGTGCTCGCAGCTTATTGCAAGCGACGTCGCTCAAGAGCAAAACTTTGAAGCGCACATCAAACGATGACACAATTTGGACACATAATTATTCTCTGATAATTATTTCCATGTTGTGGAATGATGTTCCTGGACTGAAACTTTTCTCATTTGCCACATTTACACCAAATCAAGAGATCTAATCGATTAGAGCAACTTTCCTTGCTCGTGGTTAAACACGATACTTTTCCGATTCTTCCGATTATCCATTTCCAGTTATAAGGTCGCATTCTCTTTTGTTTGACCGTCTTTTTGATCGTCTTTTTGTTCTCTCATCTTAACTCGTTCACTATCTTTGACGTCTATAACCGAATGAGTTCATCTCTAATTGTTTCGCCGCTGATTGCTTTTGTCTTCGCATCGTTCCGTTAATTGCATACATAACAACGATGATGGCCTAGACGCCGTCTTGACATTAAATTCATGTAAATTGGAATGTAAAATTCCGCACCACGCCGAGTCCGCCGAGCACGCGGACATACTTAAGCATCCGCACGCTGCACCATATATCATTTCCTTGAAGATGATTGGGAGCAAAGAAAGCGCCTGAGGTAAGGATGGCCGGCAAACTCATCAAAAGGTGCTTTCGCTTTCTCACAGTACACATGACGCAAAACGAGGAGTCAATTAAGAAGATGCGTCGTCTGAATGTTGTGTTCCAAGCCCCGGGGAATCTTTTTCTTCCGGGTAATTACGGCTAATGTCGGTTGACAGACAGGCGCGGCCATTTATGCGGCAACAATATCCACTAACACAACGCAGACAAAGACGTGCAAATTATTTTCTGGAATATTCGCAGCCAACACACACACACACACACACACACATGCTCAAGTCACTCGGAGGTCACGGAAATGCAAATACTCGGCTCATCACAAAGGCCCGCCGAAATTGTGCTGTGTTAGAAAGCAAGCAGAATTCATGTGTACGATTCACATAAAAAGGTTTACAGATGATATTTTTTAGGGCGGGGAAGTAAAAATAAATGTGGTTGCATTAGTGTGCACACCCCTTAGGAATTGGAAAGTGGCTGTTATTTTCGTCAGTCGGGTAAGGTTTTTTTAAATGTATTACTTTTATTTTTATTTAGTTATTATTATTATATTTGGATCACATTTTTTTTTTATTTTTACATATATTATATATATATATATTTATTTATATACATTTTTAATTATAGATATTTTTTTCTGATCAAATAATTGGACAAATGGATGTTTTTCTCGATTGTATTGTTTCTGAATTTGCTCTTTAAAATATTGTCTTTTCTATTTTTATTTTGACGGTCTGAGGCGGTGTGACCTTTTGAAAACAGCATGACCTCCAGTAACTTCTCCCCCTTCCATTCTCATCACTCCTTTCAGCTGTCGACCAATAAAAGCATCACTACAAAATGCCCCCCAAAAAATCCCACAAAGAGACAGTACTGCATTTTTGCTGCTTTGTAGCTTGCTGTTTTTTTTTTTACGTAACATAAAAGCAGCGCCGGTTCCTCCTCTAACAAAAAGCTTTCAATTGCACTCTCGCCATCTAATTACTTCCAAAGTGCTTACAGGTCTTGTTGTACTGTACACGTTCCCTTAGAGAGCAATAGGCAGCCTTCCTGTTTGCCTGCTGCATTAGCACTAGGAATAAGCACATTAGGCAATTTTGTGCTCTATAATAAGTGACTGCCGCACCTGGGGGATGTTTCGGAATAAAAAAAAAGGAAAGAAAACAGCTTTCCAGCACAGATGTCTGCCGTCCTTCTTTCCCGTCTGCTCTTCACTCGCTGATCAGTGAACACCCAAGAGAGATGAGTTTCATGATAGAAAGGCCTTGCTTTTGTGCCGGACACCTCTCGCCTGCTGATTGCTTGGCCATTTTACAATTACTGGAAAATATAGGACAGCTCAGCCCTTCAGGAAATCATTTCTCTTAGATTCTCAGTGTCAGGTTCCTTGATGTCACCGTTGAAACAGAATCTCGCACATTTTTACGTTTAAGACTGAGGGAGCTGAAGCCTTATGATTTATTTATTTATATCCTTTTTTTTGACACTCGCGCACATCTTTGTGCGCTCCAGCTGTTCACCCAGATTAAAGTAGTCGAAGTAGAACAAATCCACTGTGCGATTGAGACTGTCGGAGCAAAAGTCTCCGATCTAGCCGAGCCGACGACTTTAACCGTACGTTGGCGAGTGCGTATTTCAGTGTCATTTAAATAAAAGTAAATAAATAAAATCATAAAAATCATGAAAAAAATAAATAAAAGAAATGAATAATAATAAATAAAAACAAAAATAAATGAAATCCTTGAGCTCGAGCTAGGAAATGTTTGCAATAAAATTCATATGTTGCAATGACCTATAAGCAAGCGTCTTCCTAGCCCTGTCATTAAGTCAAATGGATTTTCCTTTTTGCTATACAAAAGGCAATAAGTGTGAAATATAACATTCGCACCTTGTAATGACTCAAATCAAACGACACACCGTCTCTGAGTGGCGCCCCTCACACGTGGAGATGTAGAGAACACCCG
This sequence comes from Syngnathus leptorhynchus, assembly GCF_054491065.1. NCBI lineage: Eukaryota > Metazoa > Chordata > Actinopteri > Syngnathiformes > Syngnathidae > Syngnathus > Syngnathus leptorhynchus. The sequence goes on from NC_141215.1 coordinate 5,688,635, forward strand.
GCAATGTGTTCAAGGGCCTTGGCAATGCCAGGGGACTTCCACTTCATTAACTCCAGTAAGGGTCTCTGTTTGGGAGGCTCGGCGGAGAACAAGGTGCTCTGGCACGTGCACGAGTCTAATGAGGCGGAACCTTCGGGCTAGATAATGTGTGTGTGTGTTTGCAGGATAATCACCGTTCTCTGGATAGTGACAAAAAAAAAGATTTGATGGAGGTCAAGCCAAGTTGTGTTTATTTGTGTCGACCATGTAAAGTATAGAAATACTCCCTAGTTTGACCTACTAGTATATTTTGCTTTCAAATAACTAGCTTGGAAGTACGGAATTGGTATGAATATGATTGGATATATGATATAAGACAAAAAAAAAAAAGCCTTTGCAATGAAAACCTGTACTTTGTACGTGCCATTCTGAGGGAGTACACAAATTGGTGCTGCCTGAATAAAATATTTCCCAGGAGGCCCTGTGCTTGGTGCATTGCTGGGGGAAAGCCCGGAGCATCTTTTCAATACGGCCCTGAGAGAGAGCGAGGCGCTTTTAAAAGGAAACGGATGAATTGTCGTCCTGTTTTGACTCGGCGCCGACACTCGCAGGGAACGCCGAGGGTTTTGAAACTGATCGTGCAATGTCTGCGTGATGAAACGTCCTCGTCCTTCCGCGTCGGGTTATTCGCTCACATTTTGTAAATAGCGCTTGGGAAGAAAAAAAAAAAAAAAAAGGGTTTTATAGTTGATACTTTGAAATATTCCTCATCAAATAACCATCAGCCTCCAGCAAAGATATGAAGGGGATGTCAAAAATCAAAGCGGGGAAAAATGCAACATTTCCTCAGGCTACATTAAAACTTAAAAAAAAAAAAAGAAAATTCAAATACATTTGAGAAAATAGTATTAATTGATAGCAGCCACTAAAAAAAATGAAACATTTGTTACCTTAGATCAAGGTAACTAAGGCATGTCTGGAAATGTTACAAGACAATCAGCATCCACTTTATCTCACATGTATTGTTCCCTAAATGAAAAAGGAGCAGATGGTTTTGGCATGACGCCGTCACGGCGGGTCGTCTCTTTCCAGGGTTGGATGCTAGGCCGCTTCCTGTTGCGTGCTTAATTACACCGCCATACAAAAAGAGCGCGACCTGATCGAGGAAGGGCAGGAGATGGAGGAAGGAAGGGAGGTGGTCACGATGTCGACGGTAAAGCCATCAATGCGCTAGTAAATGTTGCCCGAGTGTCCTTGAGTTGAAGGTGCAAGTGATGTGTGTGTGGGTGGGTGGGGGGGGGGGGGGGGGGCATTAAATCATAAGGATAGGCAACATGTTCGGTTAATGGATGTGCTACAAGAGGAATGGAAAGGCAAAGTAGTCATTTTTTTCAAATGATCCTTAATTTAAAAAAGGTAACGACTTTTCATTTGAATATTTTAAATCATTCAAAAGCTGTACTACATTCACAATGTATTAAACTTGACTTGACTTGACTTGTTTTTATTTAGAAAAATGAAAATGTGATATCGCAGAAAATGTATTTTACAATTTAAAAAAATGGCAAATTTATATTTTTTAACAATTTAAAATATGTCATCCTACTTTAATTAATGTATTATTTTGTTATTATTTTTATCATTATACTTTTTATTATTATAGTATATATATTCTACAATAATCGTATTTATTAATTTATTTCGTGGAAGAAAAGCCTGTTAGCTAGGAGCGACGCAAGCCTAATCAGAAAGTCAGCACGTGTGAATGCAGATAAATAAAACACACTGCACGTGGCGGCGTATAAAAGTTCCCCATCCCATTTTCGCATCTGCCACTTTAGAACCTGGCACAAGCACTGCCACCGCTTGTGTGTGTGATTATCCCATGATTCCTTTAAGGGCAAACGTGCTAAACCTAGATTGCACTCCAACCTACATGGAAGCGAAAACGCATCACCTGACAACCAGAAATCTCCAAACGCCTGTCCAAGGTAGGCCTTGGGCGCCATGTGATCATTTCATTCAGCCAATCAAACGACTGCGTCTCAACCCTCCCGTGTTTATTTCAAGCGAAAACACACGGCCGTGACAAGAAAACAACACACATTTCCAAGAAGAGGGATAATGAGGGATTTAAATGCAACTTCCTCTCAATGCACAATTGGGCTCAGGATAATAAAAAAAGAAAACAAGGAACAGCCGGGGAGTCGAAGCATCTTGCCGGCTCATTGCGTACATTTTTTGGTGTTAATTTATACAAATGCTGTCTATTTTTACACCTTTCATTTAATGTTGAGGAGGCGAAAAATATTCAGAGTCACTCAGGGAAGCAATTTATTATTTAGTTTGAGATATTAACGGGTTAGTGACGTTCAGATAAGTGAGAATGTCTGATTTGACTTCAAAATGACACAACTTAACCTCCACGTGGCGCTCCCGGTTTGACACAACACAGCGGAAGCTCATTAAGGGCATCTCGGACCTGAGGCTCCATGACCACCGAAGGACGGAAGAGCCCGAGGTTGAAGGAAGTCTCTTCATCTTTATGCCTTCATCTTGACTCTTAAGAAATACCTCCCCTGCGTTGTACGGTGGCGGCCATTTTTCTTATTATCTTTAGTAGCTGCAGGGTCTAAATCCCGCAATGACCCAAACACGCACACACTCCAGAAGTAATTAGGCTTAACAGGGATAATACATCTAGCAAGATGATACAAGAAGCCCGGTAAATTGCAGCCAAGAGGATACTTCATGAGGACACAAGTGTTGATAATAAATGGAAGGACATGTCCAGAACCAACTGGGTCATTCCTGTGCAATATTTCAGTTTGGTTGTGGGGGAATTTTTTCGATGCCAATGTTGCTTTGTGCCGCAATGGCAATAATTGGATTGATGGGTCAAAAATAAGTTGATAAAGTTAAATAAATTGAATATAATATGAATATAAAATGTAAATATTTAAAAAAAATACATATATAAAAATACAAATATATACATTTAAATATAATAATAGAAAATAGCACAGAAATGCATCCAAAAGGGACTCAGCCAATGTTGTGTTTTATATACTTCGCATATTGGATTGAGGATTAAATCCAATCTTCAACCCAATCTGCTGGATCAAAATAATTAACCCTAATCTTGGATTAAAACTAAAACAATCCGATCCAAATCCACATAGCTATTTTTTTCCTTCTACAATTGACCACATTTACTGAACAGCCATCATACTACATAAAGATGTGCCAGATGTCCAATTCTAAATTCAGGACGCGGGGAAATGAACTCGGCAGCACCTCTACGTGGGAGGTTATGCAAGAGCCTTATCATACTTGCAATTCTATTATCCTGTGCTGAATGCAAGCCAGCCCACACTTCTTGTTTAGTTGCTTTTATAGAGTTTTTTTTTCTTTCCCTAATGGAACTCACTACCAGCACCACCTGCCAAATTGTGGTGGCACCAAGAGAAGAGGAAAATAAAAACAGGTTGTGTGTGTTTGAGGCTGAGTGAAAACAACTGTACGACCCCCTAAAACTCACAACAGTGACATTTTTTTTATGCCTGTGGTTGAATTGAGGCAGGATGAGTCAACATATTCAATTATTATTATTATTTTTTTTTTTAGAAACCGGCTTCCATCGTAGCACTACTGGAAAGAAATGTGCAAATTGCCTTTTGAGAGACATGAAGAAAAAATGCCAAGCTTGCTAAACAAATCTCACAATGGGGGGGGGGGGCACTACACACAGATCTAAACATCCCGCTATTATGGTGAGAACTCCTTTTTACGGCCCTCGCCTTCCAAAAGTGACGAATCTCAATGACCACTGCGCACTTGATTAGTGCTCAACTGAAGTGGGCTAAACAGAGGCCCAGATGATGTTTATTTATTATGGAACAATGTCACGGAAAATACAGCTCAAGACCAAACACACAAATGACCTTCATCCGGAAAATGAACCGAAAAACGGCAAATGGGGCAAGTGATTACGTTGCAATGGGCAGATGAGAGTTTCATCAACTGGGATTATTTTTTTGTATGTTAGCCTTCCTGTGGACGAGTAATAAGTAGTGATGGGAAAATGAAGCTTCAAATTTGCTTCATGAACCAGTTTTAGTTTTGAGTCCTTTAGATGGCATTGGTAGTTGAAGTCATTGAACATAACATTGAACACAAAGTGCCATCTAGAGGAGTCAAAAAGTACAAGTGGTTCATGAAGCAATTATGAAGCTTCGTTTTTCCCGTACAATTTCTAATATATACGACAGATAACATAAACATGCCACCAGTCTCTTATCGCTTTGGGGCCTGCATCAGACCGGAATGCGATAGGACTGTGACAAGGCAGCGAAGGTCAGGACAATGCGCCGGCAAGGGTAACAACCGCCTGCAAAGAGTCGCCGGGCAGGGTTCAGGGTCAAAGATGATGTGATCAAGGCAAAAGATACGGCGATTTATCGCTTGTGTGAACAGTTGCGACATTGAACGTAACCTGAGAAATTCGAGCCAGGGCGATTCGATTACCAAGAGTATTTATGCAGGATTAAGGGTGCTTGCAATGACTCAGTTGCTTTTAATTGAAGGAGACGTTCCATTTGTCTTCAATTGCCCTTTAATGTAATCTTGATGTCACACTATTCTGCAAGGTCACAGAGGAGTAGAATGCCCCTGCCTCTGCCAGATCCAAGCCTGTCACGCTCACGTTGTCAAGTTAGGGAGACGAAAAATAAACAGGAGTTGGACGGGCATGATGCATAGTGATATTAAAGATTTATGGCCTATTCCAGACATGAAATCAAAGAGGCCTGTTCCGGCAATTCTGTCTACCTCTTTGACCCGAAAGCTAATCCTGTCTACTCTCTGGTTGTCATTGGCAAAAAAATAAATAAACAGCCCAACTAATAGAATATCAGATGATGTCATTGTCTGAGATTATTGTAGCCATAGCTATAATGACACAGCTGCAGAATGACAGAAGGTGTTGTATTATGCTTTTGTCCATAATAAGAGAAAAAATAAACTTGTTTTAAATAACTGTTATTGCCGCCTGGTAACAAATGTGGCTAGATATTTTTACATTTACGACACACAATCAATTTAGGAGTTTCTATCTCATAGTCATCACACCTTGTTTTAGCAGTTGTGTTACTATGACGACGATCTAAAAGCGAGCCTCATATTCCACGAGCAGACATTTCTCGCAACGGTTGAACTTTGGAACCGATTCCAGTCATTCATTCTACGCGTCCGTGCTGACGACGTCGGCTGATCGTATAGTGCCGCTATTTCTAGTGATCGCCAGCAGATGTAATGAGAAGTGTACACACTGTACACAGTAGGGTGGGCCGACCAGGTGGGGGGGTGACTGGGTCAAAGACGTTCTGGCAGTAGATGTAGGTTGCAACCATGGCAACGTGACATAAGTGAACTGAAGTAACGATTTAACCCTAGCCACTGTTTTCATGGCCTGGAGGTAAAGTGTTCATTATAAGGTTGCTCCCTTGAGACTTGAGTAGCATTTTCGTACAAAAAATAATAATAAAAATACAAATAATTACATAATTTATATATAATAATTTATATAATATGAATTGTATACAATTTATATATAATTTGATTTTATTATTTTATTATTATTAATAGCTTGATGTAATTCTGTATGAGATTTTTGCCGCCAATCGTGCCTAAGTACAATGACAACACCGCAACGGAATTTCCATCCATCCAAAAAAAATAAAAAATGGAAGGCGGAATTTCCGAGGAGTTTAGAGGAGACATTTCAAGCTCAATCTCACCACAAGGTCACAGCCTGCAGGCAGCAATAGCATCTCTCCATCTCTCTGCCCCATTTAACTGACTGATGCTTTTTGACATGTCGGAGCGATGGAGCCAGTTAGCCTCCGGCACGCTTCAATTAGAAGCCGGACTTAAGGCGGCGGGGAACTTTGCACGCCACTGATACGAGCACGCAAATCGATAAAAGGCGGGCGGGCGGTGTTCGGGAGCTAATCGAATGTAGCGTTTATTACAAATGATGCACTTCAAAGTCACGTTTGAACTCACAGACAAACATCTGACAAAGCGGATGTCTTCTAATGTGACCATGAAATAAAAGTAGCTGAGGTGTGAGTGACACAGCAGCCGTACTATTTCAAAACCTCCACGACAGGTCCATTTCATTGCAGCGGGTACGCAATTGGGCCCGGCCCGGCCAGGGGATCCTATATAACTGCCAGGGCTGCCTTGCATCAGCCCTATGAAGCTGATTTATGGATAAGTTGCGTGCCGTTACACACGCCCTCGGGGATCAAGCCTATTGGATTTTGTCCGGCGCAATTAAACACTCACGAAAGGGGGCTTGCAAATTGCAATATGATGAACTATGAGATACGCATTTCTTCTACAGGTTGGGTAAGGATATACAAGGTAATTCCCACTGCGGTAATTTGCATTGGGAAATTGTGGTGGGCTTGATGGAGGAGGAAGAGATTTAGGCTCGGTAGACCTTGAGGTTGACTGGATATCAATTTCTCCTCACGCAGAGAGGGTATCATTGTCTGGGCGGTCACAAAAATGACAACAGGGGGTGACATGGAAAGGTCCCGAAGGTGAAGCTGGCGGAAAATATCAGTGGGATGCTTCTGACAGCAGGGTGCAGAGAGTGACAAAAGAATGAACTGTGAAGTGCTGGAGAATCAAGGAAACACACACAAAAGAGTCAATTTCCATTGAAACTAAGAGCTTGCAATGACCCAAAATCTTTGCAAAATAATTTATTTTGATTCATTTATTTATTTTAAACAGTTAACAGCTAGACCTACCAAAAAAAAAAAAAAGAATAAAACACCTTGCAGCTATTGTAAAAGCAGAGTTATAAAACCAAACTTGCTTGCTCATTGTATTGAAAACCCAAAACAATTTCGGCTTTTATTTGGGCTGTGTGTCACAACGCTTATTGGCCGCATAATAGTCCCGGAGTGTCTGCTGGTTGCCTAGCAACTGCTCCCAGCCAATGCCCGCCCCCCCATCCTCTTTTAAAAAAAAAAAACAACAAAGTGGGTAGTTTATGTGTTAATTGACGAGTCTGAATGGCGCCGGTGGAGGTTGGTCATGTTTGGATTGAATTCAAAACATGTTTATATCAAACAGGGACTCGCTAATTATTTTGCTAACTAAACTAAGATGTTCTGACTTCTCAAGAATTAGTCGGTCTCGCTCATGGCCAACATAAGACTGAAAGAGAAAAAAAAAAAAAGCACTCGCAGGTATATATATTCATGTTACCGTGGCAACTGGAGTGGCAGATCAAGTTACAAATCTCTTTATGGCAGAGATTAAGCAACTTTATTTTGAGTGAATGTCTTCAAATGGTTGGTCGCCTCCAATGATGGAGAGCCATCTTGCAGATGTTACAGTCACAAGTCGATGCGTGGCTGACCTTGCAAGATATCCGTCTTCATGAGAACGCATTAGGAAATGACGGATAATCGCTTATGCCTGGATGCGCAGCTGTATTTATTGCCGCCGCTGTTGTTTAACTGCAATCGAAATGAGCCGGTGGTAATTATAATCAAAAAATGTAAAAAAATAAACTCCAGCTAACTGCAAGCAGTCTTACTAATTTGTGAGCTGTGAGCCAACCCCTGTCAAAATTTAACGTTTGTATATGTTTGACCATTTTAATTTATAAAACTTAATTTAATTTAATTTAATTTAATAGGAGAGTGACGTCGCTGTGAGAATGAAAATAAACATTGCCAGGATCTATTTCAGGTTAATTTAAGACTCTTGTCAGGTAATTGGATTTAAAAAGAAGTGCAGTAAGAGTGTCATCCTGTCATCGGCGTCCAAACGCAGCAGCCGTGCGGCAGCGTCACGAGCTGCCAGTTCAATCACAAATGCTCAAGTCAGCCGGTTTCCCTCTCATATTTTGGCAGGCAAAAAGGAAAAAAAAATGGCCTCCCAGGGGGATCTCATAGCTCGCAGCTAGATGTGAGAAAGCTCGTGAAGAAAGAGAAGAAAGTTGATATACGCAGAAAGACGGTTTGGGAAGTTTGCATTCTCCGTCAAAGTCAATGAAGAATTGCTTTTTAAAAAGGATATAAAAATATATGATCAGGTTTTATATTAAAAGTCCTGCAATGCTCTTGAAACTGAAATGTTTAACAAAGGTTAGGCTTTTAAACAAAAATAATCTCTTAATATATTGGAGAAAAAAATGGCAAGCTCTTATTTTCAAAACCCCTGGAGCTGGTGAGCATTTAGAAAAAAATCAAATGAAAAAATCAAAGTGTGCTAAAACCTTATCAGGTCTGGAGACACACTCTGAGGTTGGACTGATAGTGTCAAAAGCATGTTGGAAATAGTCAGCTTTTGCTGTAAGTGAAGATTAGCACCCCCATTAAAAAGAGATGTCCTTTTTTTTTTTTTTAGCTGAGACCTGCAATTTTTCCAATAAGTCTACGTCTCCTTGGGATGGGTCTCTTGATGAGCGAGAGGGGAGGAACAGGAGGCTGGGAAAACAGCATGTACAGCTGGCATCATCAGCCTGAGCATTGGCAGAGTGGCAGCGCTTTATTACTTGTCTAAGTAAATGTATAATTGAGTCGCCTCATCTGCGCTGAGCAAGAGCGACGCCGGCAAATTCATTTGAATGCAAATGGCAACGACTGCCAACGAGCTGAGTGCTGTACTGTACCTGCAAATATATCCTACTTTTCTGGGGAATGATATAATATATCAAATAATATAATATATAAATAATAAAAAGGAATATAATATAGAATATAATATAATATTTGATATAATAGATAATAAAAAAGAAAAAAAAAAAAAAAGAAAAGCCATTCATAATACTAACCGATAAAGCGAAACCCATGCACAAAGGTTTTGGAACACCTTGTGAAAATATAAGCGTGTCCTCATATTTTTATCCATAGCTTTGTAATCTTCCCCCCTCCGAGAAAAAAAAGCGGAACAGATGGCGTTTAATTTCCACCATGCTTCTAGCGTCATTAACAATGCTCTTGATTAATGGCCCACGTCGACCCCCGAGCCCCGCCTGTGAGGACCGCAGGAGTAGATGACCGTCTTCCATCACGTCAAGCTGCAAGAGGACACGCACGGGACTCATTTTCACCAGTGCTCAACTTAGAACTGGTGGTGTAAACATTGTGACTTTTCTAATCAGCACTTTTGGTACCAGTGCAGAAAGAAGTACATGTAGGAGGCGTGGCCCCTGCATCAATCCTCCTATTTCCTACCGACCCCTTTCACTGTTTGCAATTTGGCTGCCGTGTAATCCATCATGTAGACATTAATTATGTAGCAGAGTCTTCCAGGACAAAGAGTCTAATGAAGAGCCTGTCAACACAGGCAGAAGATGTGAGGGTTTACCTGAGCGACTTGGGCGTGACACTGAGAAGGGAGTTTAGAGAAGCCGTGTTGCCATAATGCTTGCTCTCCCGTGGATACACAAGGGCCAACGTGTCAGCTTGAACTGACTAACAAAAGCGCCTGCACAGAATTCAGACCCCAACCCTGAATGAACGATCCGACCGTCTTCATCCGAGACTCCAGTTTTGGCCGTCTTACTGAGCCCGCCAGGTAAGGTGTCAAGGAGCGTTGTTTGGTGGCTAATTACCTTTGGTTTGTGGCTCTTATCGTCCTACATTTCACAGCAACCTCCCTCCCCCTCGGCGCCTGCCCTCATCCCGCCATCGGTCCTGTCTCAGTGTTCGCCGGTGGAAAAACGTATCATTAATGACAGAAGAAGGTTAGCCAATTTATCTCCGGGCGAAACCTTTCACAATTTGCTCTCCTTGTGTCCCAGCAGTGAGATCACAGGACACACACACATATACACGACAAGGCGAAACAAAGGTCATCTCTATCTATCCAGCTCTGATTGCGCTTTTCATTCATTTCTCGTTTATTTAGAGTCATACAATAGGCAAATTCCCATGAAAGAAGCAAAGACCAAAGTTGGAACGCAATCATTTTTCAAAGGGCACAAAAGGCGATGAAAGAACGGGTCCAGCTTCGGATGCAGAGGACGAGAAGACGATGTTGAATGGATAAATATGATGACCACGCCTTATGATGACTCAAACGCTTTTTAATCATATGAGGCAAACTCCAGTAGGTCATCAGGATTTAATCTTCTCCTCAAAAGGGCAGAGATGTAAAAACACTAGCCAGTGTTACCAAACTTGGATGGGGCAAAAAAATTTAAATTATCTTTTATGTCTACTTGCTTATGATAATTTTGCTTAGTTTTTTAATAAATAAAATTAAAAAATAATTGTATTTTTTTTATTAAAACAATCATATTTATTAATACAATTATTATTAATAAGATTAACTATTAATAGCTAATATTTAAAAAAATATATGTATTCCTTTTAATAGATCAAATATAGTGGAAATGATCTTGATCGTTTATATACACCAGTAGATTTATAGCAATGAGTTCGTTTTTATCACAGTGATTTAATATGCTCCAAAAATATTCAGGTTGAGTTGTGTGTAAAAAAAAAAAAAACCCAAACACAGTCAAGTCTGCGTAGGTAGCATTTTACAACATCTATGAAATGTGAGTCTGCTGTCCATAAAAAAAATAACCACAGTAAAATTAATATATGTAAATGATGGGAAGGTTTAGAGTGGCCTTAAGACAACCTGTTTTATGACTTTTTTTTTTATTTTTTCCTCCACACATTTTCACATAATTCCAAGCTCTTAAATCTGATTATAGCCTTTACAGAGAGAGAAAAAGTTCATTTTGACCTCCACGCAATACATATAATGTGGCCTGAGGATTTAATAAGGACTGTTTGCTGCAGATCCAGCTGGGCAAAGACGGACTTCTAACGGCGCCACAGAAGACGTTCCAGGATGAATTTTAACACTCCAGCTGTGGAGGTAGGAAATCCACCATCTTTAAATGATTTCACTTCACGCCGCACAAGCGTGCTAGTAACACAGTCATTTAAACTGACAAGGCGAGAAAAGGTGATCCAGATATCATTTGGAGCACATTAGAATGAAGCCAGGGGAACAAAAGTGAAACCAAGTCTGTTGTGTTGGTGGAGATGGCGGATGATGGTCTTGGCAGAGTTACTGGAGCAGCTGGAGCATCTGTGAGCAGCAGTTGGGAACATCTGTCTTTGCCGCTTTGCCCTTTGCAAACTCTCCACCACAAGTGTCCCTTTGATGGGCTTGCGATCTGAGCGAACCCGAAACGCCGATGCGGCGTGATGGGATTATTCGAAAAAATGCCTTATTAAAAAGTGAGCACTGCAATAACTATTTTTTTTTTTTCCACAAGGATGAAATGAAATTTTAAATCAATTAAATTTTTGATTGTATTTATTTCTATTGTTGGATTTGAAATAAATATATTTTTTATTGTATTTATTTATTTATTTTTGGAACTGGTGCAGAAGCACACGACCAACCAAAGTATACAACATTTATTCTGTAGAAACTGATTTTGTAATTTGTATATTAAATATAACATTGTGACGAGCTTCTAGAGATTCTTTTTTTTTTTATTTTATTTTTTTTATAATAAACAAGGTGCAATACAGGATGAGTGCGACACGGGTGACATATTTTGACCAAAAATCAATAAACGAGACAAAATAGCCCCTTCTCCATTTATTGGCGTGAAAACCTCTTCCGAGGGTCTTAGTAGTGGAACTTATTGACTTCTTAATTCATTTATTGAAGCATCCAGATCTCATTAGACCGCTTCACTTCATTGGAAGACTATAAAGCCCAATGACGCACAACTGTTGTCTATTTCATTCCAAAGTGAACGAGTCAGGCAAAAAAATATTGCTCAGTTCTTTCTTTCTGTGGAAGAAATGGCTTCACCAAACTATGAGTCACAACAGTAGCTCGTTAAGACTACAAGCTCATTTGGGCTTCTCACGCGGCGCTTACTCACAGGTTACGATTGCGAGTCATCGCTCAAAGCTTTTTCAGGGGCGCGACAGTCTTGGTGGGAGGGAAGGCGAGTCCGTGTCAGCAATTCCCCGGTTTGTACTTTCATCTGCCGTTGAACCCGCCTTGCAACAGGCAAAAGTCCAAACTATATCTCTCTCTGATGGCAATGTAACAGGAAAATTATATCGGACACACTGATGTTGGAGGAAGGTATACCCTGGCACTCTTTGGTCAATTTTATTGGATTAAAGAAAAAAAGCAGTATGGTTCTGAAAGCCTCAAGCCCTGTTGGCACACTGCAAACACTTTGTCCTGCCAAAACATCCATTCAGCTCTCCAAGTATCCCATTACAGACGAGAGGCACTTTTAAAATGCTACTTCAGAGTCACTTCCGCAAACTCTCCGAGTCGTCTCTAGATGACGGATGTAGTTAGCGTTGAAATAAAGAATTGGGTTTTGGTCGGGATTGAGGCATTACTGGAGTTGGTCGAATATGGCTGGAAATTTCAATACATGAATAAGAGCTAAATACGAGCTAGCTTAAGTGGCTATAGTCCGCGCCGACGGAAGATTGAAGAGAATACCGATAAGATTAAAAAAAAAAAAAATGGAAAAAATGTTTCAGTCAAATCAAAAAGATGAAAGAAAAAAACATATCAAGGTTGTTCTCGAGCTCTCCTTTCTAGGCTATCCCGCACCTGCCCACCACTTCGGGGCACCTCCCCTGCTGCCCCTCATGTGCAGTCATCCTCTTTGCTCTCCACAAGAACAGATGGCCCAGGTGAACATTTGCTCCAGTTTGCCTTCTGGATTCATTTTCTGCTCTGACAACTTTTCTCATTTACATTTGCAATTATGCCTTTTTTTGCATAGCGGGCCTATTTGGCTGTTCTTTTTGAGCCCCCGCCATTCCTTGTGTGACCTTTGACAGGTAATCCCAGGCGAACGTTTTCCTGGCTGTGACCAGGCAGGGCATTTATAACAAAGCGACGTGAACGCCAGAAACAGCGTGTTGGAAGAGTCAAAACGCAGGTATGCACTGGGAGACTCTGCCGGTTAAATTGCATTATCAGCGTGTGTTCCTTTAAAAGCTTACAAAGGTCAAAATGTGTCGTTAGCAGTTATTGATGACAGTATTTCCACAAATTTTGCCAGTGTCTTAAAGGAACTTTTACAATAAGATACGACACTAGTCTGGATTTTGCCTGAACAACATCAAGCTTCAAAATATGGCTCATAAAAAGATAATAAAACAATAAAAAATACTAAAAAGATGAATCTGGATTTTGCCTGAGCAACATCAAATAAATCTGTTGCCATAAATCAAGATGATATAGCTCTATAAATCGAATTAATCAGTAACTGGAACAATAATGACAATTTATGGGCGGCTTTAGGTGTTATGTCCAACAGTACATTTTCAAGCCTTCTTCGTAGCCTCGAGTGGATGCAACTGCCTTCATTAATTTGTTATTTTCTTGTCTTGATCCACGGATGCAGTCTTGCAGCGAGATCATTAAGGCTGCACCTGCGAGCTCGTGTGACTGACAGTCTTAGAAGTGTAATTATAACACAGACTTATCGCATTCTCCGTCCTGAATCAATACCCCGCCTCCCTCCGACCGCATTCGTCTCCGTGCAAAGCAATTAGTGGGAAAGAAATCAAAGTTCTATGATACAGCCTACCTGTCAGAACGGCAGTGCGGGGGTCAGAGGCTGAGCGACATGAAAGATTACATATTTCAATAATACATTCGGACAGAATGATTCAGGGAGGGGGGGGGTGCTGAAATGAGGCGTCGGAGCCTTGTCACATTAGGGAACAGGTGCGTCACCGCAGAAGCTCCCGTCCCGTGGCATAAGGCCCTTATATTTGGCATGTCAAACGAGCAGGTGTTGTGTATAATTCATCTGTGTTTCCATTTTTCATGCTCGGGAGCAGGACAGTGGCTCTGGGAGTCAGCATTGTGAAAACGCTCAGTGTGCTGCACTGCTGAGACAAGGTTGCTAAGCCCTCAGAAATACATGACAGCTTTAAAATCATAATTATCAAACTCGAGGCCCGGGGGCCAGATAAGGCCCGCCACAACATTTTATGTGGCCCGCAAAGACAAACTGTGTCAATACCCAAATTACAAATTGTCATTAAAAAAAATGAATATATTGCTGGTAATTATTTTTACCATTCATCTTTTTTTCCAAATATTTTAACATTGAACAATAAATCACTCATTAGAATTTTAAATATCTGGTTTGCCTGTCTTAAGCCGTAAGTTTGAAGCAGTTCAGCAAAAGTCAAATTTTTACACTCACAACGAATAATTCACTTCAGTTAAATAAAGAGACGTAATCAAATGAGTCTGTATAAATTATTTAAATCTGGAGTGTACAGACTGAAATATATTCCGGCAATTATCACGGGTCCACTGTAATGCTAAACAGAATCACGCATTCTCTGATTAAGCACTCCTAAAATTTACAAAAGAGCCACATCACAATTACTTTGGAATTGCTTGGCTTTGTAATGACATAATACAAATCTCCACTTCCAAATGCACGCCGGCGCCGAGATTTCAATGGGATCAGACATTTACACATACAACAATTAAAAGCTTAGTTTGTTCTCTGTGATTACCAGTGAGGTCGCTGGATGCATACAAAGCGGCGTTTTCAAGGCTTCATCCAAGGGACCCGCCTACAACACATTTATGAATAAGCCCCGCCCCCCGGCACTTTCCAATCGCTCAGCAAGTCAGGTTATGTTCAAGGCCGCCACACTTAAACAAGGCGATACATCTCGATTGGTTGACATCAAAAGGCTGGCAGGGATCATCCGGAAAATAAACATGGCCGCCCTCCTCTACCAGTCACATCTATTCTTCACGCTTCCAGCGGAGATGGGTCACTAAGATTGCGAGGTGCTGCCGATGAAGACAAATGGAACACCTGTGATAGGTTACGGTTGTTGCCGAGCCGCGCGGTGACAGGAACAGGCGTAAATGTCAAGGGGGGAGGCTAAAAGGACCCCGGTCGACAATTCTGATACGTTGTTTGGGATTCAGGCAGTTAAAACTATGACCTAGTTTGAGTGTCGTGGGAGGAAAAGTATCGCTCTCACAAAAAAACAAATTATACCAAACACTTAATATGCATGGTTATGTGTCAATTAATTGAGTTTTACGATGCTCTTTGACGCTGTATTGTAAACTGCAAATGGACTTTGTGTCCCGACGCCGCTGCTTGTAAACTGTTAATTAGCTGGCCGTGACCTAGGGGCCTCGCTGGCCGTGACTCATCTGTCTGGAATGGTAACTGCAATTTCTGTGTTATATTTCTCTGACATAGCAATGAGCCCGCCGCTATGATGTAAAAAATAGCGGCGACCTAACACGGCAAGACCTCGGATACGATATCAAACAAACACAGCTATCCAATTTCTGGAAACGGCACACTGATCACTTTGTGCGTGGTCGGAATTGAATTCCTCGGAAAAGGGATATATGACATGGTGGGCAGTGTCCATAAATCATTCCTTGACATTGCTGCTTCATTACCCAAAACCACTGTCTCAATGGAGGCTTGTTCCGTATTTGAATATAAACGATTATGCATCCGATGCGACTGCAATCTAGATGCTCAGTCTGACCTACATCATGAATCAAATGTGTGTGATCCACTGCATGTCAACAAACAGCACAAGGGACTATTTTCAATAGATTATATTTATTGATATATAAAATCATATAAAATAAATCAAAAAAATATCCGTATTTTTTAAATCCTAATGCAAATGTAATGTCTGATTTTAGTCGAAATTTATTGATATTTATGAAGATCATTCAAACCTGTTTACTTGTTAGAGGATAGATAGAAGCGCCAGTTGCGGTAACTGTCCATGGTGCTGAACACTCAGGGAAGCAATCAATTTTATTCAGGCCTGTTTTATGAGTTTGTTATGAAATTAATTCCAATGGAAAAGTAACGTCTGTTTTTCGTCTCGACTACTTGCTGCAATGGGAATTTATAGATATTCATATAAAATTAAATAAAATATGTATTTTTTTTAAAAAGATTATATCTTTTTAAATTAATTCAGGAGTTTTTGAAATTAATTCTTTTGAATCCCAATACAAATATGTCTGATTCCTGTTTTCACTAGTTCCTGTAATCAATAAAATTATTGATATTTATATAAAATAAAATAAGCATATCTATTTCTTCAATTTTTTTAAACTATTTATTTCTGAATTCCAATGCAAATGTACTGTCTAATTTTAGAATGTATTTATATTTATAGAGATCATACCTACCTGTTTTTGTTAGAGAATAGGCTATAAGCGCTAGTGGCGGTAGCTGTCCATGGTGCTGAACACAGATTCTCTGCCATGACACTAAGCCCATCTCCCCAAGGCAGACGGTGTGAGCACACATTCCTAAAATCACTCCATGCTGTCAAGACAAAGATGCCTACCTGGATCCCATGGCGGATTGGTGAAATACAGGCTCCTTTTTACTGTTTTAATAAAAACGCTAAAAGAAACATTTGGGGCAGGATATGTACAACAGCAGCCGTGACCCATTCAGATGGGTGTCAGATCCATTGGCGCAAACACTGGCCTTTGCTATCAAACCTATCTTCCATCTTGGCATGTGTGTATGTGTGGTGGCTTATTCGATTGGGGGTGTCTGTTAAAAGGAAGCAGCTGACTGACAGCCCAGCACCGGGCAATCTGAGAGATATATTGTTTCCATCGGCTGGCTCGCTGCAGTCACACTGGGGAATGAAGACTGAGATCTTTTAAATACTGCAAACACAAGAATTGTGCCCGAGCAACGACAATACACAATACAAGCCGGCAAACCTGCCAATGAAAACAAAGATAACATATTCAAATCTAACGCCATATATTCAAATGTTCCAACAACAGGTGAAGTGAAACCGACAGCATCTTGCCTTTACGTTATTCATGACTGCGCAGGGATTCTTTTTTTTTTTTCATAATTGAATTTTTCACAGCTACACTACTGTTGATTTTATCCTCACTGATTCATTAACTCGTCAAGAGCTTTCTCTTTGTGTCGTCGGCGGTTTTAGTTTTATCTTTTCCTCCGCCAGAAATAACGCTCTGCATTCATGATGTGAAAGAAAAATCTGAACTAATCAAGTATTGCAGAGAAAAGAGAGAACTGGTTTTAATTTTGCAGCAGGAGTTTAGCAATAAACAAAGAGTGATTTTCTTAAACTGATTTCACTGCATGATTTGACTCGTGGCTTTAAATATATGCCTGCTTCCTATCAGTAATTCAATTTTATATTGCTTCACTAAGGACCTTTTATGCCTTTATATAATATTCATTTCACACATTTAAAAGGAGGCCCACGGCCTTTGACTGTTCCAACAGTGTGTTCAGCGGTTAGGAATTCTAATTCTCATCTTCACTGACTTAAATGAATCTTAAAATGTCCCTATGGTATCCTGGCATCAATTAAAGATGGCTGCAAGTTCAGTGCTTTAGCTTTTTTTTTGTATTTTTTTTTTTAAGAGAGTCACTTTTCAAAGTTGACATGCGGAACAATAGCTTGCACTCTTATATGACCATTGGCTTTTCTTTGGTCAAGACTTTCATCTAAAAAAAAAAAGGCAGCACTGATTCTGGAAAACCCAAAAAGACTTAGAAACTGACAAATAATGAGTAAAAATGGTTTGAATAGTTTTAAAAAGATGAAAGTAATGAACATTCTTCTTTTAAAAAAAATGAAGACCATTTATAATGTTACTATTGACAAGTTTGTCTTGGCGGGCCACATAAAATGATGTGACGGGCCGTATCTGGCCCCCGGGCCTTGTGTTTGACACACTGACTTCCATAATCATTTTCATCCAATGCCTTTGCTCACAAATTCAATTTAAACACGAAGCCAACCAGGACCTTACATTTGTTCAACTCCTGAGGCTTTTTTTTGTTCACAAAGGGAGATGACAGCTTTTGATGTTGGGCCTTGTCTGCCTTCAGTTACATTAGCCACTCAAAATTTAAAACCAGCACTTTTTTTGTCACCGACAAACCCCAAACGCTTGTGCGGAGGTTTTTTTTTTTTTACCGAAAAGACAAAGTAGAAATGAAGATGGTCTGCAGTGGCAGCACTCTTCATATTGTCACATCCAGTTTATTAGGGATGCCAGGTTCCTGCGGGGAGCAATTTACTTGTTTTGCCTTAGGGGGCCCCGCGACGCCGATACTGCACCCAAATGAAGAAGCCTCTGCTAGCTGGGGGAAATTACCTCTCATTTCAGCTTTGACACTCCCAGATCCCCTCATCTCCCACGTAACCTCCAAAACCGCCCAGCGTGCGACTATTACCCAGCGACTGAGGCTTGATGATGGATCGAAAGTACGTCCCCGGCGCCAAATCCCTTCCCGGCTTTCCGACGTCTCTCAGTTGCTCAAAGGCTTATTTTTTTTTGTTTTGGTAACCGCTATGGCTGTAAAAAGGTAGAAATATCTGGAGGCATGAGGCCACATCCAATAAAGCAAAGTGATGAGAGGACCTGTGACAGGCCATCACGCCATTTTGAGGATGGCGATTTATTCGCTCGGTTAAAACTGGAACCATGCGATGAATGGGTCGTGGGGTTCAAAGTTAGAAAGTCCTATTTAGAATTCTAAAAATGCTAACTGTAAAGATTTTTTTTTTTTTGGTGACTGTAAAAAATGCAATTAATGAAGATTTTTTTTTTGCATCCATTAATTTTGAGCTGCTTTCCTCATAATCTTACAGTTCATCGACACAATGACTGTCCATTTCAGCAAAGTCGGCGGAATTACCCAAATCAGCGTACGAATCGCACCATCATAGGACATTATCCGCTTAAGAATATAATTGTCCAAGTCTTGGACTTTTTGAGTGGATTAACAAATCAGCGTCAGAATCTTACTTGCATCTCAATGAATTTCCAAGTAAACCTCAAAAAGCTTGAAGCGACTACGTGACCTTGTCCCGTGTTTGGCACTTTCCAACTTCCATCGTCTGGCTCAAAGAGCAGACACTTTGAAAGCTACAGACAAAAACACTAATGGAGGAAGTCAGGGGGAAAATGTAAGTACTGTACTACTAATTGACCTGACACACACCTCCAGTGTGTCTCGCCGGTGGTGGCTTGGCACGGCAAGCTGACAAGCTGCAATGTCTCCGGCATTGTTTTTCCACACCCTTCTATGCATCCATTCTCGTCCCACATTCTATTTTATTTGCAACACATCAGGTCACATACAACGGGCCCATTTCAGAGGTTAGATTTTCGACCCGTTCCCCGTAGAGCTGTCCTCAAAAAGCCGCCTCCATCACACTGCGTCTAAGTGCTCGAGCTGATATCAGACTGTGCCGCTTGACCCGAGAAGGTATCAAAAGCCCATCGACAGGAAGAAGAAAAAAAAAAAAAAAAAACGCCTTAGCTCAGTTCACAAGACTGAGACATGGCGTATTTTTGCTCGTGCATCACCACAGCTCTCGGGCATGAGAGCAACGAGATGGCAGTAATTAGCTTAGATTTAATGCAGTAATGTATCCAACACAGCTGCTGCGCTCAACAAGCGTGTGCATAGGACCGCCTAGTTACCTTTGGCATGAAAGTGTTGCCTGGGGGAGGGTTGAATTCTTTGGGACAAAGTTAGTGGCCAGATTATAAACAAGTGAAGACAATTTGTAATTTTACTCATGACACAAAATCAATGCCAAATTTCTCTTTGCGGTCCACCAAAAAATGATGCAGTGGGTCATATTTGGCCCCCGGGCCTTGGGTTTGACATCTTTATTTACCCCTCTGCATCTAACCAGAGTAAGGAAACAAAATTGGAGACTGCAGAATTATATGGTATCTTTCCAAACAACGAGAAGCCAAACATTGATTTAAGTTATCTTGACAATATTGAATACTTAAGTAGGTATACCACCTGGTTTTGTCATTGTAGCAGTGGCAGGTGGTGTATTTCAAACACGTGACTTTAGTGGGAATAAAAATAAGGGATTCAAAGTGGCATACACAGAAAGGTGATATTTTATTTAGATACGCTTCTCGGTCTCGTCTGTTTAGTTGCAGGCACTTCTGGTGTACTACATATTGCTTACTCTGAAATCCATTGTTAAAATAATCATGGACAGGCCAATGTTGAAAGAGCAAGCAGCAGGAATGTGATTACGGTCCGATACGGAGAAGCTTGTCAGCTGGAATAACATCATTCTCAGCACTTCCCGAGCCACGAGGAAGTCACAACCCATCGGGCCTCTACCCGGTGAGATGGCGCGTTAAAGAATACATCACCGCTAGATCGGAGGGAGCGAACCTTTCAAGTGGAAATACAGTTACTAAAAGTGTCGAGGAGCATAAGCGACAAAACCCGTCCCGTTGATTTCCCCAGCCCAAGAATGAATTTCATTTAGATACATTTGTGTTGAGCAAAACGAAAAACTGTAAGCGAAGAAAAATGGCAAAAGAGGCACTTCCTGTTTGACTTGGCACACTTCCTGTTCATTTTGGGGCACTTCCTGTTCACTTCCTGCTCAATTTGGGGCACTTCCTGTTTGATTTCGGGCACTTCATGTTCAATTTGGGGCACTTCCTGTTCTGTGTTTTTCAGGCATGGGACGTTTCCATCGCTCAGGTGCCTCACAAAGCCCGAGCGGTTCACATCAAATTCAGAAAAACAGGTCTGGCGCGTGTTGACCTTTCAAACTCACGTATCGTCGCTTAACTCATTTGTATGCAGTGGACCATACACGGGGTTTTTTTTAATCATCTTGGAATTACTACTGGGAAAACACAAAATAAAGAAATTGGTTTTAGCCGTTCCACACAAAAACATTAGACAAAATGCATGCGATAGTAATTTATGGCTGTTGAACCAAAGCTGACTGATTTTTGAGTCTCGGGTTCTTTTTAGAATTGCTGAAATGACTACGCTGCTTCGACAACTTCCTCTGTGAATAGAGGGGGCGACATAATTAAAAGTGAATTGGAATTAATCGGATGTGGTCATTTATTAAAGTCCGCCATGTTTTGCATTTAACAGCGCTCATTACGGGAGCTCTTCATTAAAAGCCGAGCAGAAATCGAGAGTTGGAAGACAATGCGGCTGCAATCAGCGCCGGTCCCTCCAAAAAAACGCTTTGCTCGCTGACAACCCCACGCCGCAAATAGCAATGGGTCCCCTGCTGATTATGTAAATAGCAGGAGATCCTAATCTACAAACACCATTAATCATGTCCATGCGGTGTAAGATTTTTTTTTCTCCAAGATTCACATGAGGGCCTCATTTTAGGAGTGAAGCTCAGTATCATTAGCACCATGATGCGATAGAGCCGGAGCACGGGTGGCCTGCTATACATTTTCGACTACACTCAATAATATTGATGATTAATCTTTGCATTTAGTTTGATTTTAGGTGTTTTTATTTTTATAATTAAATTTTTTCAAAAGCGCTTTTAGTGAAGTTCATATTACTTTTAGTTTTTTTTATGTATTTAAAATGATTTTACAAAATTTTAAATATATAATTATTGCTTTCTGGGTGCCAATTTTAAATTATAAATAAACGCCAGTCTCATTAAATTCATTTTAATTAAGATGAAATGAAAAGCATGGTGAGTTTAAATTTACCAGGTAATATACAATACACGGTGCCAATACTAATGACACAGTCGCCTGATAATTGTGCAACTATTTTTTTTTTTTAATTATAAACAGTTGTGCAGCATCCTTTTTAATGGCTGTTTTAATAGAAATGCAAATTAATTGCGTACACATTGCTCCCACGCCACATTGAAATGATCCCGGGAATTGGGATAATGAAGAATCAATGGAGCAACATATTGGATGTAGATGTTCATCAATATGGAGCTAGCGTGCTGTTAGCGCATTCACGTCACAGGAGTTTGTGTTTTTCATTAAGCTGGCATTTTCCATAATAAATAACATTTAAAATGGCGCTGGTCGTGGACCAAATTTTATTTGTATTTTTTTGCTTTGCAGAGAGCTACTTTGCATACATATGACTGGAACATGTCCTTTGGCACTAAAGTCAAGAAGAGCGCAGCGTCTAGACGCAAGTAGGAAATGATTCGCATTTCCTAGAAGACGGCCCAGGAGAAGAACATTTGACTGCTTATCGTCCAGACATGTCTCGCCTTTTTCCTCGGCCTGCCAATTGCTTCTCCTCTTGATGGAAAGCACTCCCCCACCCCACATGTGAATTTACATCTCTGTTGCCTCGCAGACAGGCTAATTTAAAACATGCGTGGGGATGAAAAGCGATTGGTGACACAGACGCTGATCGTCGTATCCTCTTATTTCACAGATTTTGTGCCAATTAAAGGCAGGAAGTGCTGAAATGTCAGGAGACTTGGCACACTTTTGGTAAATTTCTGACAGGCCTAACAGATTACGGTGCACTGAAATTCGGGGGGAAAACAACAACGAAAAAAACATCAGGAATTGAAATTTATTGGCTGATAATTTATGTGACATGATAAAACTGGCATGTGTAAATTAATATGGCGCAACTAGGAGCGAGGTGAAATCACACTGTTCAATTATCTTGATGTGTAAATGAGTTTTATTAGCGCCGGAAAAAAAAATATATTTATATAAATTTTAAAAAATTTTAAATATAAAAAATAATTAAAAAAAATATATATATTTTTTTTTCCACACAGATTTCTACTACATTCTGACATACGCTGCTGTGGCAGTGGAGATAAAGTTCATGGCAAAAAACAAACAAAGCCTAGTCTTTAGTTGTCCCAAAATAAAGCCAGATGGTTTGCATGTTTGCTGATGTGCTGGTAATCCTGTTTCATGCTCTCCTGGAGAGGAGTCCCACCATTCTCCCCGGGCATGACAATCCCACCTACAGGAGTGTATCAGCAACCTCCGCAACACCACTATGACTGATGTGTTTACGCTTTTTTTTTTTTTTTTCCTCATCACATTTAGCCCCTCCGCCCCTCCCTTGCAATTCACAGAACTGACTCCTCAACATACACAACCAATGAGTCACAGCACAGCAAAAACAGGGCTTGCATTATTTGAAAAGGGTTTTCTTCATTGAAGAAAGAAATGTGTCTTAAAAAAAAATGCCCCTAAATACTCATGAGGGGTGAAAATGAGAAAGGAAAAATGGGGCCTTTACCTTGTGACTTTCAGGGCCGCTTGATAGTGAAAAAATGTATGGCAATGACATCAGGCTGGAGGGAGGTGATAAATTAGGGGAAAACTCTCTTCCTACTGATGGATCCTCTGAAAGAAAGGCAGAAAGATGGAGAGATGAGATGGAGATGAAGAAGTGGCGGGGGAGAGAGGGCAAGGGGAGTAGCTGTCTATTGACGCTGCTGCAAATGTTCCCCTGGCTGCCTCTGACAAAAATGGATGATTTTTATTAAGAGCCTTGGCTTTGTATCTTCCATCTCATATATCTCCTCTAACAGAGGAAGGCCATCTCGGAAGCCGACATGGAAGACAAGTAGTGCGGGGCTTTTATTTGGAGGGTTGCGCTTGCGTGCGTTTAAAATCATCTCGCTTCCATTTAAAGACATTTTGGCCAGTTTCTATCAGATTAGACCAAGAGTTTATAGACATAAAGCCAAAATGTCAAAATGAGAGAATATCTATTTACCTTTGCACCAACCCAGCTTCAAAAGTTTGCCAATATTGGCAAAAAAAAAAAAAGTCTGTACCTCCCATGACTTGGCTGACACATGCATTTTTAGGTCATAAATTGATCTATTTTGTATTCCGTTCAGGTGAGCTCCAGGCTCCAATGCCGAGCTGAAAATCAAACTACAATATGTCAAAGTTAAGAATTTACAAACACTTACCATTACAGTCCAGGGAAAATTTTGCATGACTAGTTCCAGCAACAACCACCCAACACAAATTAAAAAAAAACTAATTACCAGGACAAGATGGCACACCTGGTTAAGCCACAAGCCGATTGGTTTGAAAAAAAAAAAAAAAGGCAGAACTGAACCAACCATGAAATGGGACAACAAATCTAATTATAAAAATACAAATAATGAGATATTCAAAAATATATAAGATGCACAGCGAAAAAAAATCCCTAAATTCTTCACAATTTTAAATGGTTTGGACTGGGGGCGTGGCCAATAGTGGGAACCAGGTAACTCCACCCCTGCTCTTGAGATCTCCATGCTAACCTTTGCACTAATGCTCTCCAATGTGAATGCCCCAATAATAATAATAATAATAATAATAATAATGCTGTCCAAATATGACAAGCTTTTTGGGCATGAACAAAAAAACAATTGTGCCCTTTCAACCAGCAAACCAGACACATAAGTAGTGTGAAGATAATTGTTATTGAGTTGGACCGATTATTCCAAATTTTCCAAGTAGAAAAGTGAGCAGTTTTGGAAACGTAGTATTTCCTCCCATTGGGATTTTGCAGCAGCCAGCCAGTGTAATTATCACAAGTCTTCTGTTTTTGCAGCTTTTATCAACTCGTCAATGTCGTGGCAATGGCTACGAATCGCAAGCTACCAATTGGAAGCTAATTTACCTTATGTGTCGGACACCTGTATCGCAAATCATCAGCAGGGAGTGCACAAGCGTTTTGTGTTTGTTTGACCAACGCGGGGGTTTAGTGAGCCCAAGACATGGAGTCACATTCGGATTGCACAAATAACTCACAGCAGCTTCTAACAATGTCGGCCCACGGTGGCTTAACCGCCTGCGTGGCTGTGAGCATTTGTCAGCTTAACGCAAATTGATGCAACTAAAGCTCCGTTTCCAGCGAGCTGCATCATATAGTTTGGCACAATCTGCAAAGGTAAACCCTCGGCCTGCCACCAAGGTGTGTAGGCGGGATGGAGATATCGGCGTCAAACACACACACCAATATATTTTTTGAAATTGTATTCTGCCTTTGTCAAAAACCTGACCTGTTTTTTTTTTTTTTTTATGGAAGCATTATTTTTTATTCAAACAATCCTACGGGGGGAATCAAATGCCCAGTGAGTCAAAAATACCGTACTTCCTCTTTTTATTTGTCTTTAATCAAATTTAGTGTCAAACTAAATGTGTGCCATCTAGTAGTCAACTGTGGAACTACAGCAAAAAAGGGACACAGAACAAAATACTCAAGAGATGTTTAGCCATGATTTATTGTTTATTTGTTAATGAATTGTCTTTACTTTGTGAAGATACAAACAATAGTCGTAATATTGTGTATTATCCTAAACTCATACCGACAACAAGAACAAGATGACTTGCACAAGCACACTTTCTTATTTCCATTCCATCCTGAATTTCTTAGCGAAGTGTTCTACACCCAGAAAGCAACCTTTGACACCCACCTCGGCGACTCATCCTTCCTAGGGGGACTCTTTGGGCTCAGCTTCTTGTTGTGGTACGTACACCTCCGCATACCAATGACAGCTGCCATAAACCACAATCGAACAAGAAAGTAGCAGCGCTGCGCACACACACACACACACACACACACACACACACACACACACTTGAAGGCTGTGTGCAACTGCCACCGGAGAACAAACAGGGGACAAATCGGGTCTTGTGCTGATCAATAAAGTATTCTCCGCGCCACCACTCTGTCACCTCCATTTCTATAAAAACAACACCAAGACTAGATTTGTTGCATCCAGTGAAGGATAATAGGTGATAACGTCGCCTTGGCAACCGTTCCGCTGCATACATGCCATGCCATAAGGGGCTTTGCCACTTGCTATTCACACCTGAATGTTTATTCTCATATTGGCAGACTGTCATCGTAAACATCCTTCCTATGGCTGACAATGGATTTGTTTCTAGACACATGCACAAAAAAAAAAAGAAGGAGAATATTGGAGGTTTTGAGGGCGTAAATATTATAACGTCACTCCCCTCGTTTGTATGAGTCATCGTGCAAGTCCCACATGGATGGCACCTTGAATGCATGAATTTCCTCTGCTTTGAATGCAGTAAACACATTGAGTTATAAAATGTTATGGATGATTGGATGCTTCATCGCCCATGTATGATTATAGTGGTGGGATGGCGTCCCTTTGTTGTTCTATTAGGAAGTTAATTTACTCTTTGGGGATGCTTATGTTGTAGCAACAATAGGACAGTCCATATTTCAACATTGACACGCTATTTTTTTAGGATTACCAAGTCTATCGCTTTGTCTGTCGACCTATTTTTTTTCTCTCTCTCATTGTTTTCAATTATTATTTTTTCTCTCATTATTTTCAATTCTTATTATTATTTTCAATTCGTATTATTATTATTATTAATATTACCAGTGCTTATAAAATGGAGTAAAATATTTAAAATGTCAGAATTACCAGCCGTCATGATTTTTGACTTGATTTGAAAACCAAGAATCTCGCATGCACAACATTTCAACATCCCCTAAATTCCCCCTCGCTTTCTAATGATTAATTTATTCACTGTTTGGAAACTGAAAAATAAATCTTTGATGTATTATTTATTTAGTCTTCCATGTCATCAGGCCTTTTTCACTCTAAGCCTTCATTGGAATTACTACCTGTGGAATTCCACTTTCATTCAAGCATTTATCAGGAAAGTGAAAAAAAAAAAAACTCCACATGAAGTGAACAGCTCCTCAACAATACTACAATAAGGTTTGAAGACAAGGCGAAAACATACAATATGTAGTTTTCTCCCCGCTGTGCATCACAGCACTGCGGCTGGATTTGAACATTAAATGTTCTATCGCTTGAAAAATGAAAGGGAGCTGGCCAAACAGAAATTTGCTAAAGAGATTTTTCACAAGCCTTTGAAAAAGATCATCCATATGCTCTGAATGGGAGATATCCCCCGAGTGACTCATAAAAGTGCTTAACTATTGAACAGTGCCGTTCAAACACAAGCGCTGGATTCACATAAAACTTCACAGACAACGCTCTTCTCAACAATTTCATAATTTTTGCTCTTCAAATTAATTAGAGGAGATTAAAAACAATGGAGTCGGAAAAGAAGAGGGTTTTTTTTTTTTTTTTTGGAACAAAAGACATGGAATTCATTAAATAGCGTCTGTTATCTTTGAAGCTAAAAACACGTTCGATCCACTGAGCCCGGCATCGAATCGGACCAAAAAAAAAAAAATGTTTCTCCCAGTTTCTTGACAGTTAAATTATTTTAGAAACTAATGAGCTCTAAATGGCCAACAAGGTCCAAAGAAAAGAAATCGCTTTGATTTGATGGGTCGATGGCGCCAGGTAAAAGTCTCAAGGACCAATTACTGAGCTGGTCACATGACGGCAACACACATTGATTTATTCCTCCTGGCTAATAATATATTTGAGCTCAAATCCAATTTGGAGAAGCTTTAGCAAATCAAAGAAGTGAAGTTTGCACTTTAACTGCCACTTGTTTTGGACTGAAGGACAGCGTAGAATAAGATCAAGTGGAGTCCCCACAGCGCCAAAAAAAAAAAAAAGGACAGAAACAAAGATGGCAAGAGGACCAAAGGCTAGCAGGGGCTCAGAGAAAGAAATGAAAAATGTTGAAAGTTAATGGAGGTTGAGAAGTGGGATCAGGACAGAAGAGGGGAGAACAAATGGATTCCACGCCGTCCATTACAGCAGCCGCCGTACGCTGGAGTGCCGCAAGCCAAAATGCCCGATTTATTCCGGGCATAATGAGGCGCCGTCGATGCCCGATGCGAGGTTAAGTCGATAGGTAGCCCACATTTAAAGTAACCGTGTCCTGTAATGGCATCTCCAGGCGAAAGATTCCAATAAAGCATCTCATCTATCATCATGAAAATTTAGCTTGCAATTTTTTGCTGCCGCTCTATTCGCCATCCCGCCGGCTTCACACCAACACAAATTTTGATCATTTTTGAGGACATTACTGAAATCCTGGAGACTTCTATCGACTTTACCTTAACCCCAAGATAAGCCTTCACCTTGAAATGTGATTATTTACATAACTCCAATTGCCTTCCGTCCCCACAAGGAAGCAGGTCCAGATTTGTACTTGATGTCACCGGGCTCATATCGATTACAGAACTGTACCAAGCAATTTAATTACTGCATCTAAAATATCTTGCCAAGCAATCATTCAGATGAGCCAAGTGAGCTGGAGGTATCTTACTGAACAATCCTGTTAAGGCTTTTAGTGCTTTGGATCACACTCCGTTATGCCACAATCCTTGACCCTCCCATTTGTCTTTTCTTCATTTTGCCCATTTCTATCCATTACTTCCAACGGCAAGAATGTATCCTAAAGCTGGGCGAAGTCTATGGAAAGTGTTGGTTTTTATTTTTGATATTAAATGTAACTGATTTTAAGGCAAACTAGAAGATATTTTCCAAAGCCATATATCATAGGTGTCAAACCTGAGGTCCGGGGGCCAGATACGGCCCGTCACCTCATTTTATGTGGCCCACAAAGAAAAATTCTGCATCAATTTGTCAATTCTAAAATTACAAATAGTCCTTATTAAAAAGAAAATAAAGATATTGCTAGCAATATTTAATACATTCATCTTTTTTAAAATATTTGAAGAGTTCTTACTAGTCTGTGATTCCAAAACCAGTTAGCATTTGTTGTGTAGCCTATACTGTATTTAAGGCACTGACAGTTTGACACCCATGCCATATATCCAAGCAGATTGATGACTTGAATTGTGTGATCTTGCTGATTTAGTCGCACTCTAATTGTTTGTGCCCAGGTGTACTTTGTATCCCCCCCCCCCCCAACACCTAACTACCTTGTTCATCTCAGTCATCAAGTGCAAAGTCATCACAGGCTAATGATGCACGCACAGTAAATGGTAGGAAGGGCCATTATAAGCCATCCAACAAATCCATGCTCACAATTCCACTCACACCATCATTGTTCCTGAAAGTGTGGCCAAAAAGAAGCTGGCCGCACTAAAAATGTGACTAGAATTCACATCGGATAATCAGAAAGGACCTTCATTGATTAAAAGATAATTATCTGCTTAACCAGACCCAATCAAAGAGCATGAATATTTATGAGACAAACATCTGAAATAGGTTTTTTTTCTCCAGAATTTGTTCCAAAGCTGAACATTTTAACACCATTGATTTTTGGATCATTTGAGCTCGTATTGCGTTATGTTTGTTTCCGCGTTGCCGGAAGATTCGACTCATCCTTCTTTGCCTTTTAAAGCACGGGAGGAGGGAGGGGTTGACGATAAATCAAATCCGCCCGGTTACTGCTTTAGAGCTCCACAGGTCCGCGAGGACATTGCCCACTTCCTTGCATTAATCTTTTAATGGACTCTCCTCCCTTCTCTTTGGCAGATGCACTTCCCCTGACAGGTCAGCAACGATTGTTGGGGTCATTAGTCCTGTGATAGGCTGAACGATAAGATCAGCAACAATGGCGACAAGGTGTGGGAGAGACCACTTTGGGGGAGGGGGTGTGGGGGGTTGCAAGGTCGTTGCGAGAGCAGGAGACGGTCCATTTAGTACCCGATGTTTAGGTTGGTGATGCAGTGCTCATATTTCACTTCTTGAATGCTTTATTCTTAAAATAGCTAAAGCACCACTGGCAGAATTGTATTTTTTTTGCAAAGTTTGGTAAACCCCAGCGAAAAACTTCTATTGCACTATTGACTTTCAATATGCAGTCGATATCTAATTCACCGGAGCTCATATCTTTTATATAGCCTTCACATCAAGGCTCAACTTTCTCATTGTTCCAAAAAAAAAATGCTTGGTCAGTCCTCAGAGGCGGTTCTCGCTCACAAAATTGACTCCAGACAAAAGCAGGCTGTACGATGAGGACAAATGGTGTGGAGTTGATGGTTTGATAGCGGCGAGCTGTATTTCTTAATCAACGGCGGGGTGGAAGGCTAACACAGTAAATGTGGCCCACTACTCACAACAAGTCCCTTGAGAGATTAGACCAATTGCCTTTTCTGAAATGAATTCAGTGACCTACTGTAATATAAAATTCATTTGCACATAGGCAGCCGCTGCCAGACAATAATGCGTGTGTGTGTGTGTGTGGGAAGGACTGCGGCGCATTGTTGGTATATACCGCAATGCCTTGTGAAACACAATAAAAATATTTTAATAGCTGTGCACATTACAATCAATAACGATTGAAAGGAATATCTATATTCGGAGGTACGTCAACTCACTGAGAATTACATTGACTTTTAAGCACTCACACTTTTTAGCACTACAGTTGATAAAATGGAATATCGTAATGTCCAACTACACTAGATTTGATTCTTTTTATATCATAGCTTTTGTTTATATTTTTTGTATTTTTATGTTTTATGGATTATATTTTTTTAACACTTTTTATATACTTTTATGCAAATGTTTTATCATAATGTATGACCGCTATATTATATATTTTTATATTACATTTTCTATTCATACTTTTTAATATTTTTTATATTTTATATTTATATTTTTATTAAAAAAAAAAAGACTTTTTATATACTTGAATGCATGATGAAATGGCTTTGCGACCAAAGCGTTACTATAAGTACATTATGAACGTCTTATCAGGCCGCGGGTAGTATTTAGCATTTTTTCTTATCACAACTGATTTCAGAAGAAATACTGAAGCTTTTTCTTTGTTTTGTGGGGTAGCGTTTGAACAAAACCCTCTTTGCAAGCACAATAGGCAGATCAAAACAAACCGTGCATGTCAAACTAAATGAGCTCGAGCATCGCTCGTTGAACTCTCAACTGAGCATTCTCGCATTGGCGTTATTGTTTTAGATTAGACGAAACAAAACATTTGGACTAATTAGTCCAAGGCCTGAATGATCACTAATTAGAATAAGTGCTTCAGAGGGAATATTTTAGAAGAGGAAGGCCAACCGGGAGAGGAAGATAAAAACACTGATTGTTGTGTTTAGATGAATACAGAGACTTGAAAATAAAAAAAAAAGACATTACTGGTGTGTGACGTGGTTTGAAGACTGCTTCTAAGAACAAAAGGCGATATGGTAAAGATGTATTTTTATTTTTACAAGTGACTATTTTTTTATTTTAATTTCTTTGACAGCGATGAAAAATCGTTGACTCAACCAGCCGAGCCTCTTTAACCACGCCGCCTTTAAACATCAAGGCAAGCGAGGGTGGTTTATTTATCTTGTAAACACACACACATTGCTAATTACACCACATATCACGTTAAAAAGAATTCCACCTCCGTCAAAGTCACGGCGGCTCGATAGAGATTTTTTTTTTTTTTGCCCGTCTTTTCTTTTGCCAGGACAGGATTAAAAGCTGGTTATTGTTCAATCGCTTTAATGTCGCCCCCCTCTCTCTCTCTCCGCTGTCGTTTCAAGTTAATTAAATTTCTTCCGGGGCAATGGCGTATTGGCTGCCTGACAGGTAACATTATAAAGCGTGACCTTCCTAGAGTTGTTATCCTTTTGACAGCACAGATACTCTGTGGTCGGGAATAGATTCAAGGCTGATACTATCTGGGCATCCTGTCCTGTCCTGTCCTGTCCTGTCCTGTCCTGGGACACCATTTTGCTGCAAATGTCACTTGCAACCTACAGATTGTATCACGGCATTTCACAGCATGTGATCAATATTCAGAATGAACATTGAGGAAAAATTTCATGTTTTTTACATATACCGTCCTTTCTTGACTATAAGCCGCACCCTTATATAAGCCGCACCCGTATATATATATTTATAAAAAATATAAGAGAATAATCGCAGATCCTACAATGAGATCGATTTCATGAAAAACGGACTATAAGCCACAGGGTTCAAAGCGAGTCGGGAAAATACGATAATTACAAAACGCGTCATGTCTCAGCATTCACACACGGTCTTGTGCCATTCGCCCGAGTGATCTCAGTTGCCTCGTGTATGTTTGAGTGTGATGTGTGAGGACAAGCGAGCACCGTGTTCAATTGTCCATTCAGCGAGCTCAGCAGCGTGTGAAGGCCCTGTGGCCAGAGCACCAAACAATGACTGAGTGTCAAGCTTCTTCTCAGATCATCAAATGATGTGCTTTTATGCTCCTTGTGGACAACTCTTGCAATGAACATTTTCTTTTTTTATCATTGCAAGAGAAATAAATGTAAATCATCAGTCGGGAAATATTTTTGCTTCGGGGTTGACACTGTGGTTAAGGCAAATCTAGAGCAATAAACATGGTGTGTTTGACTTGTTTTGATCTATATACTCTTTTTGGATAGAACTGTTCCCAAGTAACCACTTTTTTTTTTTTTTTTTTTTTTTTTAACAGCCTCGCTGGAAAGACTTGAGAAGAGTTTTGCAGGGCAAAGATGTCCATGAAGTGGAACTACAAGCCAAGAGGAAGTAGAATCCGAGTTTTCTGCCCTAAATAAAGAGTCACAGCCGAGGGTTTTGAACTCAGACAAACCCCAACAGACTCACTCCAAGAGAGAGAAACAACACGTGCAATGGATGCAAGATGTGATAATAAAAAGGCACACAAAAAAAAACTCCGACTATCAATCCAACAGACAAGTTGCCGGTGACAATTTGTTCCTGAGAACACATGACAAAACAGAATGCGATGCTTTCAGCAATGGCTGCTGGCTCCAAAATGGAACTGGAAGTATGAAATTGTCTTCATGCTAAATTGCACATTTCACTGGCTCTGAGTGTGACTTTTCTCCCAGCTTAGCCAGACAGACTTTCTAATCCTTTCTCAGTTCTTCTACAACTTCACATAAGGTAAATACAAAAATAAAATAAAGTAAAATCAAATAAATGTCTACAACATGTTTCCTTAGGAGAAACGTCTAGGTTGGTAACATTACATCATCTGCTCCCTTCACAAATATGTCAGATTACTTTCATAGGAGGATCTCGTGACACACTAGCAAGCCAGTGACAAATTGAAACAGTCTTGTGCTACATGTGCTAGACTCAAGTATGAATAATTCCCTTTGCCGTGGCGGCACGGCGAGTGGGACGACTTCAATCAATCTTGTTCGCTATCTGGAAGGTGTTTAATATGAATAGATAGGCATAGGGAACATGTTAGGGAACAACCAGGGTGGTTGTGAAGTTAAAAGGAGGTCAAGGCTGCCTGTTTGTTGTCACGTCTGATCTCGTCCCGGCGAACTCGACTTTCAGTTGTCTGTAAACTTGTGGACTTGGCTTGAGGCTTACGAATTAAGGAGGTAAGTGTGTCTTGGTAAACACATGGCAGTGCACTTCAGCCCCTCTTGAGTCCTCAGAGACACCAACATGAGGAAGAATATTGAATTAGATGCACTACATCAGTGGTGTCAAACTTGACGCCCGGGGGCCAGATATGGCCAGCCAAATCCTTTTATGTGGCCCGCAAGGACAAATTGTGCATCCACTTTGTGTCAATCCCAAAATTGCAAATTGTCTTCCATTTTAAAAGATAGAGATGTTTCTAGCATTTTTTAATATATTCATCTTTCATATTCATCTGATCTTAAAACTAGCTTATATCCGCAATTCTGTCACGACCCACAGGTAGATAAATCATTTTCTTGGCTCAATAACCTCTTCCGATCATCCCAGCAGTCATGTGATCAAACCACAATATTTTGTTTTCTTATCCCATCCAGGTGGTTCGTAAACCATTGTCCTCCTTTCCCCCCACAGTTCTGAAATGGTTACATTACTATTTATAGTTGTCCTCACCCCCAACCATTCATATTTCCTTCTCTTTGCCCTTCCTGGCAGGAAGATGGAAGCATATTTTAGGCATCACGCTCCTGAAACACAATTTATCCCCTGTCGAAATACTTCCCTCCGTCACACCTCCATCCATCTGTCTTTGCTTTTATCCAAGCCCCTCCCCGCTGTGATCCTTCTTCTATCCCATCCAAGCCATCCTGACTCATCGGTGGCCAAGATTTTCTGCATTGTGCTGACTATTGATTTCAAGCATCCAGACACCGTAGACTTGCAACAATGCCAATAATCACCAGTACTAACCCATTTAGCATTATTATCATTGGTGGAAAGCCATCCGGGATTGAGTGGGATCACTCAAGCAGTCTCTGACTGCAATGTATTGTCAAAAGGGAAGCTAGCAAGATGTGCCAAAGTCAACCAACATAACCTTGTTAAACAACGCTAATCTCCGCTCGTGGATTGATCCAAATTGAGGCTACGCAAAGTAGAGTAAACACGGCAGCATTAGTGTGGCGTGACCTTCGGCGGGATATCACGTCTGACCTTCAAGACTGGAAAATTAGCATGAAGTAGATTAAGAGCAAACAATTCTTCCGAGGCATTCCAGCTACAAACTCGCCTTACATGTAAATAAAAAATGAGAGAATGAGGAATTATTTCAGTCACACGCATTCACAGGCTGGAATATGTCTAAAATATTTATGATCTTATGGGCATGACTATTGAGTTAGTTTATCACGTCGAGTTTAGAAACTATGATCTGAAAACAGCAACAAAAGACTTAATTCAGTAGAGACAGACAAAAAAATCTTGAATTTTAAATGTCACAAAAAACAAAAATACAAAATAAATAATAAATTATAGATAAATAATCAATAATAAGAATTAAAAAAATAATAATAAATACATTGATACATAAAAGTCACACGCCCCACTTTGCTTGGAGTACTGTAATATTGATATTTTTTTTTTCTAATTCTTACATTAGTCACACACACTTCCCACTGCCCAGTTTGTTCTCAACGCTGCTTCAGCAAGCGTGATCAATAGAATGCCACTGGCTTTGTATCCATCAACAAATAACAATGCAAATAAAAATCAATGGCCCCAGCAACAGCAAAGTACTAGCTCGCCAATTAAAGCCTAGCATAGCCCACAGGCTCCTTTAAAACAAAATCATGGACTGACAAAAAAAAAAAGGGCTGACGAGTCTCACAGTGCGCACAAATGATTTAAAAAGTCACAATGATCATTAGAAACCAGAGGAGCCCAGAAGTACATATTTCAACT
This sequence comes from Syngnathus leptorhynchus, assembly GCF_054491065.1. Lineage (NCBI taxonomy): Eukaryota > Metazoa > Chordata > Actinopteri > Syngnathiformes > Syngnathidae > Syngnathus > Syngnathus leptorhynchus. Next base: position 5,723,509 of record NC_141215.1, read on the forward strand.
ACATGGCAGTTCTGTGTGTTCCTTTTAGGAAGTCTTTATCTATCAGTGTGATCCTTATCCTCCTAATCCTAACACTTATCTATGTTCTTGTTCAATTGCGTGGCTGTTTGCACAAACTGTGCAGCACGCGCCTTTTCAAGAGGTTTGCAAGCCATTAGGAGAGCCTCTAATATTCACAACGTTACAGTCGACAAGCGGCGGGCAGCACACAGATTGGCGCTTTTTGATTTAACCCGTTACCCTGGCAACCACAAGAAAAAAATGGCCACTGAGATCTGTCATTTACAAAGCCCCCCGGAAGGTATTTTCGCTTAAAGACTCTCCGCAGAATCTTTTCAATGTGAGGCGTAATGAAAGTAAATACACGCATTTTTCCCCCCAAGCAACATTTAAAAAAAAAAAAAATAGGACATGTAATCTTTTCCAAGCAAAAATTTAATTACATTCAAATGAAAGAATTAAAATAAAAATAGAAAAATAATTAATAAAATTAAAATGAAAAAAATAAATTAAATTAGGCAAAGGTAGGAAATGCACTTATTCGTCACACCGCTATCATCAGCAAAAAGGGAAGGTGTTTCCCATTTTTCACGCAAACAGAAATCGCAATAAAAATACCGTCGTTCTCCCATCAGACCTCAGCCCCCAACGGGGTGAGAGATTTGCGATGGGGGGGGGGGGGGGGGGAGCTCTGGGTTTTTCCACCTCCCTCTCCCATTAATCACTGCAAAGATCAACCTCGGATAGCAGACTGCAGGTCCAGGCTGGGGAACGAGACGGGCCGAAGGTGAGGGCTCCAAAGCTGAGATGATGGAAGGAGAGTGCTAGGCCGACCTGGGATCTTGTGTTTAAGTACCCGATGAGGAGGAATGAGATGAGGAGAGTTTAAAAGGTTGACGCCAAAGGCCTCAAGGTGCTTGACCCATTTTTTAATAAAGAGCCAACCGAAGGGCATGAGCAGTAAAGTCAAAATTTCCACTTAACATTTTACCTTGTCAAATGTAATAATGTAGAACTGGCCTGTCAAAAGTCACTTCTATAAATACATTCAATTTTTTTTACTGTAGTAATGTTTTTTTTTCACCTCTAAGTGCAAAAAAATACAATTATTTTTTTTCTCCCGGTCTCGGGAGGATATATATAGTAGATACATATATATTCATTCTTTCTTTTTTTTTTTTTTTTTTCACGGATGGTGGCCTACCCTACAGGTCCTATTTCATTACTTTAATGAATATCTGTGTCTGCTACCGACACGTTCTTTTCCCACCGGGGAGAATAAGAAGCTCTTCATAATAACTGGCCCTCATCAGCTCATCATAGCACAATGTGTAACACACACGCACACACACTTCTTTTCTTCTCATCTAGCGCTCTATACTTTCCACAAAATGGGAGGTGGTGGCGAGTGTACTAAAGCGGAGCGAGGCTACCGCCGGTGTTCCCACGGGAGTTGGCAGCACGATGGAGCCATTATGAGGAAATGCGCTGATGCTTTTTAAGGGGCAAAAAAAAAAAAAAAGGGCCATGCTTAAGCAAAGATTACCCACAATGAACTTCCATCGTGCAGTCTTTAGAAAACACACACCAAAAAAGCATCCCATTGCCGCCCATTCTAATTTGATCAAGGCATAAATGTCTCCCATAAACACCAGTTAGCTTTATTCACGGGCAAATTCAAATCAGGATCACCTATTCGGGTTTTCCTCTGCTTCCCTTGTTTAAGGACTGAATGGATCTGTTGAGTGGAGCCATTTTCATTATTCAGAGCTATTGCGTATCTAGAAAATGGCCCGGGCGAGTACATTACGCCGTTCTTGCTTTCAAGCGGCATCGCTCTCAACACCTGTCGCCAAATGGAGGGTTTGTTGTACTTCCCAAAAAAAAAATGGAGTATTAAAATTGAATAATTTATCCAAGCACCACAGCATTTCTTTTTACGAGCCGGCAGCCGAGCAGACGCCCTCTCGCTCCCTTCACCCAAGCTTATATTGGACACAAAATGGAGCAAATTAATGCAGCTTTACGCTTGACTATTTTAGAACCATGTATCATGATGGCCCATAATAAAGTTGTGATCTACTGGGAGTAATGAGGCACTCCGAGACCCAAGCACACTTGGCCGAGTTCATTACTAAATAACCTGATGATATGCGGGCGGGGCTCAGTTTATTTACACTCAATGCAAACTAAACTGGCTTTTTATTTATGGACAAAATGATTGGGTCCACTTACCATTACACAGAGAGATGCATAGAATTGATTCAGCTGGAAAATTTGAAATGAACCCCACCACTCAGTCACACACAGATACACAAACGCTCACATAGATACACACAAACAAATATACATCAAATTGAAACATACACACATCCACAAAAGCACAAACTTCAAATCCACCTTAATCTGAAAGACATGGGCAACTCTGTAAATGCCAAATAACCATGACCAATGTATGCATACGATATAAGAGCTTATCTCAAGCAACAGCGCTTGGAGCGAGGCTCCGTCGGCAGAGGTTCGTTTGAACCCGGGACATTTTTCCTTGTCAGAAGTACTAGGACCTATTTTTATCTTTGCTTCTTGTTTGATGAAGCCAAGCAGGGGGGGGGGAAGGCAGAGCACTTCATCCTTGATCCTGGCAGCTTGCTTGTTTTAAAAGGCATTCCTGTCCTTTTCTATGTCTAATGGCATCGTCAAGGTGACCTTAACCAATATGTTCCATCATTTGTTGGAAGTTCCAACTTGGGTCTATAATATTAATGGTTGGCTCCCATCAATTTCAATCAATTTACAGCTCTCATATACATGGAAAAGAAAGTAGCATAAAATACCATCATTTGGGTATAAACAACATTGGATATTCACAAAAGATTTATCTCATTTTCTCCACAGAGCCAAGTTAGTTTCTATTCAACTAACCCGTCTCTCGGGTTCTCCTAATGCTCCAGGGTGCATTGTTCTTGGATATGGGCAGATTTAGAACTTGGTGGATTAGAGCGGACAGTACAGTCTCTGGTGGTTAGCGCCTTTTGTGGAGTCAGCCCGAAAATAAAAGTCCAAAGTCACTTGAGGATAAAAAAAAAAATAGAAAAAATCATCATGCAGTGGTCAGTTATGCTGCATGAGATATAGGTTGACTTTTATGACCTGTTTTTATGTAGCATGTGCTCAATTCAAACACAGCAAACGGGTGATGCGTTTTAAAATCTAAAAAAAAAAAGTCTAAAAACAGTCTAAACACTGTCCAAAAAAAACCAGAACATTTTTTACCTCCAACAAAACGTCTTTGCATTCCCACAATCAAAATACCTTGTTGATTTCCCAAGTTAACATCCACTGAATCTCCGCATCACCTGTCATCTCTTGTATTCTGCATTTAAGCCGCTTTCCTGCAAGAGTCGGGGATTAGGAATTTTGCTTGAGGCTCTTTCCACATATTACTTTGGTTATAGACGACTTTGGAGGCAGAGAACATTACTCATTTACTTCTCTGCCTGTTTTAAGAGTTGCATTTTTTTTCAAGGCTCGTGTTGCATTAAAAAAAAAATACACTTCTGGACTTGAGTATTTTTAGAAACACAAGGTATCTATTTTTTTTAAAAGTTGTTTTCTCTCTCTCCATCACAGTAAATCTTTCAAGTGCGCTAAAGCAAACAGGAAGCGCTTGCTTTCAGGTGGCACGCAGAGAGGCACATGCAAAAATACGCAAACAAACACGGGGCCAAAACAACTTGAGGTGGCAGACAGCGCACCGCAGGAAACGGAAGCACTATTCGCAGGGGATCCTGTGAAGCAAAAAGACTCCAACGTCTTGGAAAATACATACGACTAGGCAAACGTCTTGCATTTGCGCATACTTGGCTCTTAGGGTTAATTCAACTTAGTTTGATTTCTTATTATGTGGCCGAATAACTTTTCAGAACAAAAACAAATTCAGGTGTTTCCAGTTTTTATTTTTATTTTCACACAAACGGTTGACACCAAGCTCCGCTATGCTGAAAATAAATAGTGCGAGAGAATATGCTAAAACGTTTTAAAAGCAAATATGTAGGAGAAACAATGGCTGTCACCAAAACTAAGTGTTAAAGATTGCAAGAATGCTTGGCGTTAACACGTCTCTCTTCACTTGCACCATCTGCAGCTTTGTATTTGTGTTAGCTATGTGTTACTTTGATTTTGTCTCTACTTGAATCACTATCATGGTAAAGTTAGTTTCATTTTTTGTTTGTTAAAACAAACAAAAAATGGGAATAGGACTGATGATGATATGGAATAATACTGAAAAACATGAAATGATGCGGAATAAATAAATGAAATCATCAAATAAAATATAAAAATAAATAAATAAAACACATTCACACAATTAAGCTAAAAATAGCCTCAAGTTGTCTCCCTGAAACAAGATGTGTACACATCTGTGATTGCTTGTTCGTGGATGATGTGGAAACGTGCACTATGTACACACTCGGGCCTTCAGCTACTAAATATTTCATTTGTGATAAACATTGCAGCCAAAAGACATCAAGCTGAGTCAGAGAAAGAGAGAAGAGAGATCATAACAAACTAGGAGGGGAAGGTTAAACCAATGTGTGGCTTCATTTAAATGACTTCCTGTCAGATTGCACGTGTTTACACACCCATGTGTGGCCAGTTCACCTGACAGATGAGAAAGAGGCCTACCAGGGAGCAATTTCCCCCAGTCTGTTCCCAAGGCCTGTTCATTACCACAAGCAGCGGAGAACAATACTCTGCAGCCCGCCAATTTCATTTGCAGCCATTTTCTCTCATTTTCCGTGGCAAAGCACAACACAACGCCGCCGCGGCTCCCTGTAGTGGGCCAATGCACGCCTGCAAAAGCAAGATTGGTTGAAGCGAGCTCACATGCTGTTTCAAAAGCTGAAGTAGCCTAGAATTCGCCCCTAGCCTCCATTTTTTCATCTGTCATGTTTCTTAAGAGGGGACTAAATGAGCCAGGTCACATTCCGACCAATCAGATGGGTGACATAGCATTGATTTATGATTATTACTTTTACTTCTCAAAACTCCAAAATATGTGTGTTTTAGGGTTTTGGCTTGGGCTCACCTTCCCAGCACCTGGCTGCGGCCGTGCTGAATGGCAGATTTCCGAAGCTAATACACATCAGGAGCATTAGTATGCCTCCAAGGAGCCGTGTGCACTTTGTCAAGAGGAGAGGTGGTGATGTAAGGTTTTGGGGGGGGGGGGGGGGGAGATAAATGTTTGCAGTTTGCTCACTGACCTGGAGCGCGCCATCCCCCCACATAGTAACACAGTGCCCCCTCTGGGCTGGAAAATGACCACATAGACAGTATACAATGTATAGCACTCAATGCATCCAGGTAAAAAAAAGAATAGAGGACTAATGGAACAAGTCACTTCTACTATTTACCTTACCTTTATAAATAATGTATAAAATATGAATATATTTTCATATATTATTATTAATAATATATGTGGTAAATAATAAATATTCTTATTAATATATATACATTATTTGTATATTAATTTAAAAAATATTTTAGAATATATATAATAAAATGTTGCATTCAGAATGTCTTCATCTTACTATCGCGTAAAAAAAAAAATTACATTCATGTTTGAATCCTTTCCATAACATTCCTCAACATTTTCAGGTTTCAGTGCAGGTTATGTCGTGAAGTTGTAAAGTGTCCTCAGTTAAACTCATTTGTAAATATGGCAAATCTTAGTGCATTTGATTTAGATTTTCTTTCTGGAACAGGAAGAAAAAAAAGTCTGTTATGCTATAAGCACTCCTTGGAACGTATCCTTGGAAAAAGATTTGAACGGAGAAGAAAGCAAAACAACTGGCGCAATCTTGTTTGGATAAGACCGATAGTTATCCAACGGCTTTGCTCCAATATTTAAATGAGTCCGATTTTTTTTTTTTTTTTTAAATCTCGCCTCGGGGAAAGTATAATATTCTCCAACTTTGGTATCGGTAAAATAGCAACAGTATGCAACATATTGATTGCATGTAAAAGTAGATATGTCATACATATTTTCCTCAAGCTCCTTTTCGGTAGTTTGTTTAGTTTACCTGGCAGAAAAGGTCCTTTGGGTGTGTACACATATTTGTGTATATGTATGTTTGTAACACTCCAGCTGTCTCTTCACATCCATCCACTCTGTGATGACTGAACTTCACAGTGCATCTTTGCTCTGGGCAGATCCCTTCAGGGCTCCACCCAAACAGACATTTCCAACAAATCCTTCCTGGCACCGGACCCAAAGATGCACACGATGACGGAAAACACACACCCATTTCTCCGTTAATAGAAAAAGAAAAATCTTAGTGGCTTTTTCCGAACATCGTAGCCACCCTCTCCAATTCAACTGTCATTGTGAAGTCTGGAACGAGATGAATAGCTCGCTAGCCAGCTAGAAATTGTAAATGTAGTGTATGCTATACAAATAGTATTAACGATCTAGTATTTTGAAATCAGAATAATAATTAGTATACAGGTAATGTTGAGTAAAATGGTTTTTGTTCATCTCTGGATACCAAACGAGATTGAAGCCCGCAAGACATTTCTGGCTAAGCGTTCCAAAAAAATGAAGGGGATTTTGCATTTGAAGTGCTAATAGGCACACATGATCTCGCAGCGTGTGATGTTTGCAAGTACACCACAGTTCGTAGTGTAAACCTGTGACTTCCCAGACCTTTTAGAGCATTCTCAGAAAGGAAGTGTTGACAACGCAGGGATCGGCAGCAGGTTGTTTTTTTTAACTGCCGCCTACCGTTGGCAGTTTCCGAGGTACCTCGATGGGTAGCGGGAGGGAAGCGAGTGGGAGGCTGCTTGCAATATGTCACGCTTGTACGACCCGATAACTCCCGTGATGAATAGGCATCATAGCACTACAAATGCCTAATGTATGTCTGCAAAATAAATCATAAAGCAATTTTTTTCTAAAGGCCTATGTGCCGTTGAAATGGATTCAAATGTTTATATATTTTTTCTTAACTATAGATTTTAAAAAAAAAATTAAATCGATTTTTGCCTTCCTGTTTTACTGTATGAATGCTATTTTAACATGAATTAATTCATCTCAGAGAGGTCGACCAATCGGCACGCAGACTAATTATAGCTTCACAACAAACTCCTGCATTGACAGCATCTCAGCCTGCAGCCACTGGCATTAATTGGCCACCCGTCAGGAGAACACACACACACACACACACACACACACACACACACACACACACACACACACACACAAGGTGATCTTTGCACTTGCTGATCTCTTTGTTGTACCGGTGTGTTTCTCTCCAACCTGAACAAAAGTGAAATGTTTCACTTTCATTTGACTCGTCTGTGTCTCTAATTGGAACGCGTGAGGTCAGCCGCTGCTCCACTGGAAAACAAGAGCCAGATGCACGTCTATACCGAAAAAGAAACAATTTCGTTTAATTAGGCTGCACCTTTCGGGCATCTGACGATATAGCTGTAATTTAAAAACTGGAAAAAAAATAAAGTCTTCCCTTTTTGCAGCTACGGTGCAGGGTGATGGCTCTTTCAGCGCTTGCTAACAATCAAGATTCAAGAGTTACATCACCTTTGCAAGCGTAACGTTCAATTTTAAAACGTATCGTCCTTAGATCGTTAGAAATTTGCAAACTAAATAACAGTTTAGATTGTGCACTATCTCCATTGGGATTACACAAAATACAATGAACATTTTAAAGGTTAGTGTCTCCAAGTATTGACCTCTGCAGGGCACGCAAACACACACAAACGACTCATTCTGTCTTGTTCGTCATGTCAGTGTTTGTTTAGTATATGTCTGACACTTTGGGTGAAAGCTCACTTCACATCCTGGTTCTTTCTTTTGGTGAGGAAAAAAAAAAAAAGATTATAAGAAAATGATGAAAAAGCTAGTAACAGAAAGGAAAGATGTGTTTCGTCAACATTTCACCATACACTAGGTAGAGAGCCAAAATGGGCATTTGGCTGGAATGAGTCCAGTCAAAGACAAAAAAACAAAACAAAAAAACACTTGAGCCAATAGTCGATTTATGTAATTCCAGTCAAATCACAAAAAAGGACATGCACAAAAAAATATTCAGTGTCTGCAATTAAAGCACATATGAATGATACTATTTGGTGTCAAACCCAAGGCCTGGGGGCCAGATACGGCCCACCATATCTTCTTACGTGGCCCGCAAAGACACATTTTGTCATTGCTAAAATTACAAATTGTCTTTGCTTGTTGTGTCGCCTATACTGTATCAAATCCAAGGCGTTGACAGTCGTCCCGGCCCTCCGAGGAAATCTATGACGTTGACACCCCTGCTCGATACTTTATGATCTGCTAGCATACATGATTAGCATCATACTTGGATGATGTCGGCTCACTAATATGAATGCAAACACATGAGCTCTCCAGACTGGAGGACTAATATTGAGCATGACTGAGATGCTAATCCACTGTTGCGGTAGCAATGATAGCCACGCTATTTTCTTCATCGCAAACCGCGTCGATTGAAATATTCTCGCACTTAAACCTAATTAGCATTTTAAGGGTTTATCCTTTTCACATACTGGCAGTAAATATGTGACACGACACCACACACAAACACCTGCGTCCCTTCATCTCCGACACCCGCGGCTACGTGTCTCCTTACGACGGAGCCAAGATGGCAAACAGGATGTTTTCCTTTTTGTAGCCTGCCAGCTAATGTCACTGTGCCATCGGCCTCAATTCTACCATCACACACACATACTGCGCTATTGTTGTGCGGCCGGCGATTCATCAGCAAGCTGTTGAAAGACCAGAGCAGGCCAACATTTCATTATTTCTATACCACCAAGGAGATGATGGCTAATATCAGGTATGTGGGCTGTAGGTAGGTATGTTGAGACTCATTCCATTTTTTGTGGATGTTGGAGTAACTACTTTGAATTCAAAACACAAAAAACTTGTCTTTAAAAGAAGACATTTCCACAATGTTGTACTTAATGAGCATTTCCAATAACATGAGAGCAAATTAGAAGCTTGTAGGTGGTGGAAAAGGAGAAACAGAAGCACATTAGTGAGCACTAATCACATTGCCATTTAGACCAGAATTGATTTCACTGGAATGAGAAGGACTCTTGGCTTCGGGGTCTCAACCAGGCTGGCATCATCATTGGGACCTCGTGGTTTGAATTCGATAGAACGTGACAGTTTCGAGGACGGCAATTAACGTCAGGACATGCTAGGGAACAACTTCTTGTAACCATCAGTTCGAGTACCTTGGAGAGCTCCAATTATCATCAGGTACTTTTTGTGTTATCATTAAGCTTTTGGAATGAAAAAAAAAAAAGATAAAAAGAAAGAAAAATATATTGAAAAATGAAAGAAATGATCATGAAAAAAAAATCATGAAAAAATGAAAGAAATTTAACAAATAAATGAAAGTGAAAAAAGAAATCTCTTCCCCAAGAGCTGAGAGTCCCTCCAATCTGGTTTTACTGTAAATATGTCGCACTCAGTGGGAGTCTTGGTAAAAGGCAGCTAGCAGCTGGTGCTTAGCGGGCCCCAGCTCACTGATGAAGATGGATGGATTGGGCCTCAGCCCTGACGCGGTATGCCACCGACGCTCTACCCAACTGTCTCCCCAACCACTCATGGACCACAAGCAAGTCTGATTTTTTATTTATTTATTTTTTTATAAATTGTACAGAGGCCCCATTATTTCAACACACACACACAAATACCATGACCTAGGTTTTTTTTTAGCTATGAAAAATGCACAAAGTAATGATAGATGATGACAAATGGAAATGTGAGTACTGGAATTTCAAGGTGCTTTCTTACCTTTCCAAGTTTTGATGTCATTGCAGTCTTCTCTTGATCTTCTAATCACATTAGGTGGCAAATGAGTAGTTGTCAATTGAGTCCATTTTTGTCTTATTTTGTGTTCAATAGTTGTCAGACATTGAGGTTTTTGTTTTTACTTGGACCAGCTTTGACGTTGTCCGCCATCTTGGGGAATCTAATGATTTCAGGTGGTGACATTTCCATTGAGCAGATTGAGTTCACCTTGTCCATTTTTTTTTCAGTCAGACAATGAGCTCAGTTCAACATCATCTGCCGTTTTCTTCAGGATCTTAAAAAGTACTTCTAATATTTCAGTTTACACAATCCAATGACTTCAATGAGTTGTTTTTATGTTCAATGAGTTGATAAATCACGGGGCATTCAACACATTGTTACTAAAGGCAGAATTGGTTTTCACTAACATCTTTCCTGCGTACAAAAATGTCATCTATTCGCACGACATCATTTCCCCGCTGCCTCTTTGTCTTGATCTGCTTTCAAAGTGCACGGAACAAGCTTGGGGATGAAGCAACAGAGGACTGGTGCCAGTCAAAAAATGATCCTCACAACACCATTAGAAACAAGCTGTGGTGTTTGAAGCTGGCAGGTGGGGTGGGGGGGGGACCCCAATAATATGTGAGGAGAATATAGAGCAAGTCTGTGAGTGGAAAAGTCGGATAAGACATTTTCCATTGTCCCTTGAGAGATTTGGAAAAAAAAAAGAGACAAACACCTTTGGGGTTCTCTGTGGTTGTGTGTTATCCAAAATGTACCCGAGGCAGCGGTGACTTAATACCCAGTGCTGTTTTCTTCACACCGCTGATAATTTTATATCATTACTGGCTCTAAGTGGAGGATATTTAGTGCTTTTATAACGGTGCTGCAGAAACATCACACTGAATGTCATGAATGTGTGTGTGTGTGTGTGTGTGTGTGTGTGTGTGTGTGTGTGTGTGTATATATATATATATATATATATATATATATATATATATATATATATATATATATATATATTTATTATTATTTATTTTTTTTCCTTTTTTGGGGGGGTGCTGGGGAATTTGCGCCCCCTTCTGGCTATTTGTCCGGCAATGTGATACACTTAAAAAACTTAAGTTCCTGGAGATGTGAATAATAGCTTTTTTTTTTGTTTGGTTTTTAAATCATCTGCAAAATGAAAACAAAGAAATATAATGATGCATATCTGATAGAAATTCATTTCCACATTTTTTGGCCTATGGCTCTTATTAGACTAAAAACCGTCAAAAGTGTTGTTGTTTTTTTAAGTACTTGCTTGCCCAACCAATATTTAATTTTAATTAACCTAATAACACAACAAGCAACATTTCCAGTGGGCAGTTTATTGAACTTGTAAATGTGTTAGGCGTCATTAAAGCATGACCTTTTATTTTTCTACACTCACAAAACCCATAAAAGTTTCCACATTTATAATAATAATAATCATTTGCTGCTTCAACATTACATTCAAAGCTGTAAATTGTTATAACTACATTTTGTTAAAAACACAGTATTTACATAAATTGCAATACACATATTTTTTTTTAATATTTGGCTTACTTACATTAATCTCATCACATAATTTACAGTTTCTCCAGAACTGATTAATAGGAATATTTCATGTAAAAAAAAAAAAAAAAAAAAAGAAATTCACAACAACTCATAAAACAACTACAAAATTGAGACGTACAAACAATACTAAAGCTAATCCCCTCCCCTCCCGAACCCACTCTCAAAAATCCATCACTGGATTCATAATTGAGGAATATTTGATGCTGAAGCGCCTCTGTGTCAGCTTCATAATACTTTTTCATTTTCTTAGTGCGGTCAATAATAATCGACTTTTTACATTTGATTTTGGCTCCAATTACTCAGAAAATACAAAACAGTATTTATCATGACAGAGACTTGTGCTTAAAGTTACATTTGATGAGTGGATTCGAGGACTTGGGGGCGGGGCTTCACTAATCACCTTTCAGAGTCTCTGCTGAGATGAGCATTTCCTTGGCTTCTTGGCACTATTTGAAGGGGCGGAGAAAAAAGTGTTCCGTTGTGCATTATACTTTGGCACAATACTTGTACCCCACCCGTTTAAGGTCATGCAATGTGGTCAAGGACAAGTCCAGCCTCTAAAGCATGCAAAATGCCAATATTTGCCAACGCGTTTGGTCCGACTTCCTATTTCAGTCTTCATTGAAAAAAGTGCAAAGCTGATTGGGGGAGAAAAAAGTCTACAAAGGGCAGCGGGTTGTGAAGGAGACGAAAATATTTGCTGGTCTTCAAACAGGAAAGTTAAGAAAAAAAAAAAAAAAAAAAGTCAATTTATCGTACCATTGCTCATGTGGATATGACTATTTTGATTTTTTTTAACTACACTTTCGTCAAAGTGCATGCTCTTTTTTTCAAGCACCATGTTAGCCATACAGTGTACAAATGTACAATTGTTACAAAAAAAAAAAAAACAACGTGCAAGATTCCCAATACTTAAGGCCAAACAATTCTCATACAGTGTATGTGAAATGAAAACGCCTATCAAAATTGTCCTTTAAAGTGTAAGCTATATAAAAACGGTTCACTTTTTAAAAACTGCCTGTCTTTTATAGGAGTGGAGGTACGGGAGCTGGAAAAAAAAAAAACGAGTGCCCAGTAGAAAAGTGCAAATAATGCCAGTGTGTTTCTTCCCGCCACATTCCCGTCTTCCTATAGCTGGGACACCTTCCGGGGCAGAGGCCTCGGCCTGGGGACGCGAGGGTCCGAGGTTCCGTCCAGCTTCATGCTGCCCGTGCGCAACTGATGAGGTTTAGGGGGGAGGGCGGGAGGGTCCGTCTGCGGGGGGATGGACAAACTATGGGGCAGCGGCACGGGTCTGCTGCGCGGGTTGTTCCTCTCGTAGACGCTGTAAGGCGGCGGCGTCTTGTTCTCTCTGCGCACGGGTTCGTCCGGGCCTGGCGTGGTGGCCGTCGGCGGGGTGGGCTGCTCGCCGGCGGGCAACTCCGTCCCCGACGCCTCGGACACGCTGCAGCGGCTGAGCGAGGAGATGCCGCTGCTGTAGCTGCCCGAGAGGACGGGCGAGTTGGACACCAGGCTTGTGGAGTGGCACTCGGTTGGCGACGGGGTGAAGGGCGGCATGGTGGCCTAGTGGAGTGGGACGCAAAACACATGAGCATTATTTCTGCCTGTTGTCAGTCCTGCCTTAATCCAATTAGCTTTATAGTGAATCGAACTCCAGGTAGTCGCCGATTTACGAGCACATTCTGTTACCATTCGTCTTAATGTAATTTAGACAGCGGGTGCTACTGTCTTCTAAATCCGCTGCCGTGTTATTTACAATCCTATTAAAAAAAAAAAAAGAAACAACCTTTTGCGGCGACCTAGACATGATGATGGGAGACTGCGACCTCATGTTCTTCGACGAAGAGCCTGCGTGGTGAGAAGCAGAGGCGGTGAAACGGAGGCCACATTCAAATGTTTGTTTGCGCCCACCAGCGCCGTGACGCAGCGTGACTCATGCAAACATCCACACATGCAGCTCAGAGACGGGGGGGGGGGGGCTTCAAGCGTGAATGAATCAAATGCTTGCCCGTGTCGTACGGGTCCTTGGGGCGGCCTTAAATGCTTTTTAGACATGAAACAGCTGCTGTCGCCTTTTGCACAAAAAAAAAAAAAAAAAAAAAAGGGGGGAGGTGTAGAGCTCCAGCATCGATGGAGTACAAATCCAAGCCAAAGACGTAAATAACGGCTCAATAGAAAAATTGTCAAATGGGACCGGTTCAAGAAATATACATTGGCAGTCGGAATGGAATACCTGTGTACGGTGGCCTGGGAGGGATGGGAGGGACTAGCAGCTTGCCCACAGGGTCAGAGAAGGACACCACGCCCTCTTTGACGCTGTCCAGGCTCCAGCTACTGGGCGTGGGTCGCACTTTTGACGGCACACGGAGACATCGACATCACCAGGACAACCACAACAAACGACAACAACAAAAATGATGGAGGCATGCACGACCAGAACAATCATGCGTGTTTCGACGACTGCAAATATGAGCATGCCGAGGGAACATTAGGGGAAACAAATAATAATGTTATGATTATCAATTTTAATTACATTTATTTATTTAGTATTGTTTTTATGTATTTTTTTTATTATATTATTATTATTATTATTATTATACCGTAACATGAATCTAAAGTCGAATATTTCCTAAGCAGTTTTTGTGAACAACACGGACTAACTTGCGATATCCGCAATTAGAACGTGTCATCTCACGCAGTAGATGTGATCGCAAGTTTTTCAGCAAATTGTCACACTTCAGTTCTTTGGTGTTAATTGCGGCGTAGCGTAGCTAAAGGTGTCAAGTTACCATATTGTGGCAGCACCTCCTCATTTGCACGAGCTACGGCAGCAAGGAAACATCTCCAGATATCGTTGTCGCTAATTATTTGGCGGATCCGCTGTTGTTTTGTTCCGTAATAGCTTTCATGAAAGGAAAATGCAGGTGTTTCGGGAAACATATGCGGGGATCTTTATTTTTGTACATATTTCTGCCAGAGGGGTATATAAAAAAAAAAAAAAAAACATAACCCGGGGCTTTGCTGATAAATGTGAATTTATATTTATGAATTCCGCACATATCAGTCAACAAAGCCTGCAAATGTATGAGTCACGCAAATCCCCGCTCTAATTAGATATCTGGCTTCAAACACAACACACACAATAGCGGCGACGTACTCGATACGGTCGGAAAGCTCTTAAGTCAACACTCGAGGGTCATTCCGAAAAACGTCGCTGGCTTGACGACGGTGTTTGGAGTCAAGTGGCGCTTTTTACCTTTGTCTGGAGCCGAGAGGTTAGGGTCACTGCGAGGTAACGTGGTGTCCCCTATTTGATGAGGGGCAGCCCTCTGCGGACAAACAAAGAATTCAAGATGTCGCCACAAAAATACACATAACTCGGTAAAAAAATCATCAATATTCCAGCTAACACGACGGCTTTGCCGATTTATATTTGTTTCACAACTTGCGTGCAGGTGAAGTGTGAGTGGGCGTTGAACAGCCTTGAGATAGCAAACATATCTGTTGTTTATTTTTCTTTATAAATAAAAAGCTACCGCCAAGGCTGAAGTGCGTACGCGCTTGGCCTTTGCTGTGAAAAGCAAGCGGCGCATTCGTTCTGAATATTCTTTTTCAATAACCTTGATGAAACATCGGCCTACGCTAGATTGCTGCTAAATCTTTCAAAAAGGGACTGGAAAATATATGTTAACCTGCGCAGGGTCCTGAGGGTTGGGAAAGATGGCGCTGACGGGTCTCTCTCTCGGCGACAGGCAGGCGTTGTTCTCTCTGGAATGTTTGTGTTTCTCGCCCATCTGGGGCGAACCTGCAGTGGGCGGCCATGAGTCAGAAGAGGAGGCGTTAAGACTGTTACGCGCCAAGATCGGAGTCCAATCCCCCCACTCCACCGACCGAAACATGATAAATAGTTCTCCTTCGGAGTGGACGGATGGTGCGACATTTGCCGGTTGGCTCTCATCCAGATAAGAACACACAAGCGATAAGTCACAACGGGCTTTAACTGCAAGCCACGGGGCTACGTTTATAAGGGCGCCGCCAGCTGCTCGCCAACGGCGAGAGTCGACGCGTCCATAAATGTCGGCGTATATTCACTCTTTTTATGATTTGGATCAGGCTGAAATATAGCGTGATAAGAGTAAAGGCGAGAGAAGATCTTAGATATTCAGCTGAGACTGTAATGAGGTCGGTCCAAGAGGTTGTCCCCTTGTGCTCCGTGTTGCCCGCTTATTTTTCATTTTGTATTCCTTCCATTGCTCACTTTGGAACTTTTCATTCTCCAACCTCCCTTGTCGTAGTTAATGTGCAACGTGCGGTCTGGGCTGTCTATCTGGCCGTTGGGATGACAACGTTTCCTATACGTGACTTGAAAGACAAGAAATCAACCCAGGCAATATAGAACTAGTTTTGAAATATTTTCAAAAGATAAATGGTAATACAACTTGCAAGTAATATCTCTTTGTAATTTCAGTAATGACACGGGCCACATAAATGATTTGACGGGCCCTATTTGGCCTACGAGCCTCAGGTTTGACACCGGTGTCAGTCGGGTGACAAGTATGCTGTTTGGTGTCATGGATCACTTTGTGGAGTCTCACCTCTGGCACTGGAGGGCGCAGAGCTGGTGACATTGGGCGAGGCGGAGTGGTTGGAGCTCAGGCTCGAGGTAGACGGACTGGGCTGGAAACAAAGCAGTTCGTTATCACCGTGAGCCATCAAACCGCTGTACTTCTATCCCCGCCATTGAGAGAGAGAGCACGTCTGACGTCAAAGCCAGGCCATCTCGCCTGACGTTCTCCATAAAAAATAAAAAAAAAAGTACAAAGTCAAAATGGCTCAAGAGGCTTTAACGGCACTTGAGCTCCTCCTCGCCTGGTGCCTGACAAGAGCTTTGCTTTCAAAGGAGGACACGACTGCGGGGCTCAGCGGCAACCGCGTTTGGTCCCAACTAACAAAATCACGACAAAATGGAAAAAAAATATATATATTTGAAAAACTAAAGCCATAGTGCAACATGAGCCTACAATTGCGACAGTATATGTGCATCCATGGTAACAAGTGTCAAAAAAAAAAAAAAAGCCAGGCAGTATAAAAAAGTAAAATAAATAAATAATTCATTTAAAATAAAATCATTGTCAAAGAAAATTCCAGTCAGTATAAAAAAAATAGAGTTACAAATAAATAAAGACCATTTTGAGCTCTCTTATTCCCTCAGACATGAATTTTAAGATTTTTTGATGCATTGCATTTCAAGCTCAGTGACTCGACCTTCGCCTGGTGCGTTCAAGTACCTGCATGTTGAAGACTTCATCCGAGCTTTCCGACTGCCCCGTGATGTTGCTGACCTCGTTGGACGCCTGCGAGGACAGCGAGGACGAGGAGTAGCGGTTCACCGCCGGGTAGCTGAGGAGACTGGTGGGGATGCAAAAAAAAGTGTCAAAACCCAAGAAGGAACAATCAATAAAATCAGATGTTGAGCTATTTTGGAAACTCACCAGGATGCAACAAGAGCCGCACAAAGAAAGAGGAAGAGAAGAAAGACAAAGATATAAATGGGAGGAAAATGGAGGTTGGCTCCAAATGGCCTATAAATTTAAATTTCCGTGTCAAATGTCAAGTATCGTCCCGTGTGCCGCTGCCCCCTGGGATCAAACTGTCGAGGCAGAATGTGGCAGAGAGACAGCTTGGCAGGGTCACCCAACACGTCAACACACATTTGAGGTGACGACAAAGTGTGGGAAAGTTTCCAATAAACGAGAGAAGAAGTTACATAGTGATTTGTTATTAAAGCCAGTCGTTCATTTTTTTTTCCAAACTAAAAATTTTGATTGAGAATTAAATTGCATTTAAAATATTTCAAATTTTACCTTAAAACGTGTTCTAAAATAGTAAAAAATATAGAATCAAAATATAAAATGTTTATATCATAATTTATATCATAGAAATAATAAAAAATTATGTATATACGGTGCAGGGTTTGGTCACCTTTGTCTGGCGACCCCTCTGGTGCCATCAGGGCTGATGATGCTGGGCACCGAACTCCTACATGTGCGTGGGCTTCCATTGGTGAAGTGCACTGGGCTTGCGCGCACATAAGGTGGGAACTCCTGCAACCAAAAAAAAAATCAAGCTGAAACACTTTTCCCAGCAGAGGACACTGGCATAGGAGCGCTACCAACCTGTATGCCCAGACTGGATTTCATCAAATGGAACTGGTCCACGAGTTTCTTGTGCAGAGGCCTCATGTCCTGAGGTACGACCTTCTCGTGCACAGCCAGGCCGTATTCCAAAATATGCGCCTGCAAAACAAACAAAGGCCTTTTGTATTGGGGTGTTGAAATCTTCAGGGGACTTAAGCATGCAGATGTTTCATCATTCCCTCTGAGGACTTTGTTCAACTCCCCCCCCACCCCCACCCTCTCTAAAGTTTCTGCCAAAGAGGTCATGACGATGTGCAGTCAAGCATAGCGAGCGCCTTGCCGCTTCTTTTCTCCTCCTTCCTGCCTTGTTTGTTTCTTGTCCCCGTGACCTAGCCGTCCTCCCCTGTGGCCATTCTTCAAACATGTCTGCCTGCCGCCTTTGCCAGCCGTCTATGTTTCATATTCATATTCAACCTAAGCCTCCTGTGCATCATCACGCCAACAGATGTGTCCTGTTTTTGCACCTTTTTATCGGAGCAATTAAATATCCAAAAGCGGAGGCAGTCAAGGTTCACGAGTTAGCTTGTTTTGTTTGGATGTTGTCCAGCGTCGCTCTCCATGGTGCTAGATTTGTTTTTCATCATTATTATAAATAAAATAAATAAAATAATCCAGCGTGGCTCTCCAGCGTTAACTTGTTTTGTTTGGATGATATCCAGCGTCGCTCTCCATGGTGCTAGTTTTGTTTTTCATTATTGTTATAAATAAAATAAATTAAAAAAATAAATGAAGAAAATAATAAAATAATCCAGAGTGATTCTCCATAGTGCTATTTTTTTAATCATTATTATAAATAAAATAAATTCCAAAATAAATAAAATAACAAAATGTTGCCTACTTGGGTGGAATTCTGGAAACCTAGCATTAGCATCACGTGATTGGCCGACAGTTGAACAAATTTTGCCTCACATGAGAGAAAGCAATGCTTACTTTTTGTTCAAGCTGATCTGTTTGTGTAGGTGGAAGCGGGGGACGCTATATATATATATAAAAAAGAAAAACAATGACTGTGGCTTTAATCTACTGTTACCAACCTGTTCAAACATGAGTTCTCTCAGGCGTCCGATCTTCTCCCCGTCCTCGGGGTGATTCATCACATAGTCCTTCACAAAAAAGGCCTGTGTGAAGACAAAACATCTGTTAGGCACAAACAGGAAACAGCAGGACGTTTTATTTTTTCCCCCCTCCTTTACCTTGTTATCTGAATCCCCTGGGCCGACAGACAAAAATAAAGTTTTAAGAGCAAACTGAGGAGAACAATGGTGCAGTCTTCTTTTATGTGGTTTGAGAATGGATTTTTATTCATTTATTTATTAATTAAACAAGTGGATGTTAAAAAGAAATAAAATAAAAAAAGCTGTTTTTGTTGTTGTTCTATAATTAACAAGTTGATGGATTTTTATGAATTTACTTATTTAGTAATTTAACAAGTGCCAGTTAAAAATAAATCAAATAAAAAAAAAAAAAGCTTGATTTGACTTAATTGGGTCATACGCATCAATCATTAAGGATGCAGTCGGGACTTACGAAAGTTCAACATCAAAAAATAATAAATGAAAAGAGGCAGCAAAAATAATCAATAGATGTTGAGCTTTAATGGAAATTCTGAGGAGTGAGTGACTAGTGAGCGAGTGGTTCAGTCAATCATTTGAAAAAGTCCAATTAGAGCAGGGAGGAGCTGAAATAAATCAGACAGCATCCCCTCCGCAACCTCCCAAAAGGGACTTGGGATTGAATTAAAGCAATAAATCTGAATATTAATAACCGCAATTTTGCCTTCGTTTGTCGCCGAACGAACCTCCACAGCTGTCAATCGAAATTGCGCTGGGGAAATTAACTGAGGCTGGGCGGTGCTTGCCGTGAGCTTGATTCAATTTCCTGCAGCAAAAGAAGCTCTCGTGAAAACGCCGTTTATGAGAAAAACTACTTCACTCAGTGTAAACATCTACGTGAAGGCCGCTCCGGCTCGGCGCAAACACCCGCCCCGCTCAAGTGCCTCTCCGTGGAAAATCGGTTGCTATGCGACACGGTGCGCCAGTCCACTCACAGCGTCGAGGACGGAAAAACATTTTCGAGATGGTCTTTTTCTTCCGTTTTGTTAAAACCACGGCGATGGATTTATCAATTTAGTTTTTTAACTTTTAATCTCTAGACTTGAGACAAAATTAAAGCAGCTCCATCATCCATGCAGTCACTTTTTCTTAAATATAATTTTATAATTATATATATATATATTAGAATTAAAAAAACAAAATACTTCAAAATATTCTATATTATAATTTTATAAAAAAATTAAATATTTCAAAAAGATAAGGATTTTCAAATTCTCACCCTTTTCTGCATTTAGTTTTTATTTAAAAAAAATTACATTTGGGCTAGCAGCTAGCTAGTCTCGTATTCCTGATGACGCACAAAAAATAAACAGTCACTAGGTTGAGCATTTTTTTTCCCCAATTGAGGTACTCAAACAGCTCAAGGACTCGTTTCATAGTCCCAGCCTCCGTGACCGCCCCTCAATCAAACCTTCATCCATCCATTTATCCCCCACTTAAACACACCCACGCATCATCATTCCATCCGTACCTCTTGGTAGCGGGCCAGGCCCCCGTTGACAGCGGCGTCGATGACACCGTTGAGGCACATGGTGAGAGGGTTGACGTTCTGCATCTGACGGCTCTGGCATTGCGTGATGAGCGTGCGCAGCTGCAAGTTCTTGTTCTCGATGACCTCGATGGCGTTCTCCAGTGGACTCACTTCCACCTGCAACCGCAATTAAGATCATATGTTGAAACACTAAGATAAATCATTTCAAAACCAGACTTTTTGATGAACTCAAGTTGAGTCTTTTTTGAGTTTTCCCCAAGTAACTCTTAACAGTGCAGCCTTAAGTCACGTGACTCAAATCCCCCATCTCTTATCATATGCCAGCGATTAGACCAAAGTTACTTTCGGGCCACTCGGGTGCAGTGGATGGAAACTATCAATATCCTTAATGTGGCCTTTTGGATGGCAAACAACTACTTCGACTCAGCAAATTGAAGTCAGCAATTACTGGAGGTTCTTTAATGTGTGATCGCGTTGCTAATTTCCAATTTAAGCTCATCGCGCCTTATGCACACAGGCTAATTGTTAATATGCGTCTTCCGCCGTTTTTGGGTACATTTTGCGGTTTAAGCATTGGGCAATGGCGGGGTGTTGACTTTAAATGCCACGCTGCGCGGTTGTAGAGTGATTACAGTCGTTTCAATTAAAAAGCCAACTGCCTGCGTGTACTGTTAACGGAGGAGTCATTTGCGGGCCACAAACCCAACACAATGCACTTAAAGACGATAAAATGCCTTTCATCACCTTTTACGTTGGTAATCTTTGGATTTATTGTGTGTATAAAAAGCACAGCGGCTTGGAGGATGACGTGCAATGTTTGCAAGAGATAATTAGCATTGGGTCATCCTTGAATATGATGCTAAAAAAAAAAAAAGCTTTTTTATTTCCTTCCCCCGTTATACCGATGCCTTAATCCTCTTTAATAGAGCTTTTGCCAGCATCGTATTTGATATGCTATTGCACCACCGAGCTGTCATCACTGCTTTTGTAATCCATAATTTCACACCGTGCTCTTAAATGTATCAACACAGAAATATGTTTACCAAAGATTTGAAGAGGAGCCTCTCAAAAATGGTCATTTGTCATAAAAACAAAGGCAACTAAATGTTGGATGATTACATGCAGCCAATATGACATTATTGTTGTCCAATGCAATAACTCGGATCAATACGGGGGCTGCGCTTTAAATGTCAACCTGCTAAAATTGGACTCACCAGATCTCGTTTATCCACCTCGAACCACCGTGAGATCCCGGGAAGACTCTGGACCAGTGTCAGGGTGGTCCTCTCCACCCACAGGCTCTGCAAAAACACACACAACGTGATTAGGCAGGGAACACGACATTTACACACACATACGGGAAAAAAAACTTCTCGCCGGCCAAGCGTCCACTTAACGGAGTAGGTCATATGTCACGTCTTATATCAGCGACCATCAATTGACATCGCGGCACTTAGCTCGTCGGCAAGCGTGCTCGTCAATACGCCAAGGTCGTTTTGACGGCAAACCCGAAAATACTATAAAAGCAGCGGCGACTGTAAAAGCATCAGAAATAATGGCGATCGTAAAAAAGGGCGAAAAATAATTCTAAATAGAAACTGTAAATATTCAACTGTATCATAAACCATGTATCATAATAACAGCTAAAAAATATTTTCTATTAGTCATTTTTTATTTATTTATTTAAAATTGAAATGTGAGCGTAGCGCGTCTTGCTCAAGGACACTCCAGTAGCGAGCGCCGCCGATCGATGATGAAGGAGCCACTCGCCGACCCGCGTGACCTTCATCGATGTTTTGCTTTATTGAAGCCCATGAAACGTACATGAAAAGAACACGTTAATACGGTACGGCTTACAAATAGAAGCGTGACCTTTGGGCATTTTCCTCCAGCATCTTAGCTTGAGCGGACTTCATTAACTGTTGGAGCTTTTTGATGAATGCTAACTAAGATAACATGCACAGAGAAGGAAGGGCGTGTGGGAGTTTCAAGTGTCTGTGCGACTCATCGTTGCTAAGATGTGCATGACCGTTCCATGCTATAATTACTTCTACAGGACTCTGGATGAATAATATATGTGCAATATACACGCTCATTAGTACCTGCATGTGAACATTTAAAAAAAAAAAAGACAAAAAAAATACACATATATATTTATATATACATATATATATTTATATAATTTATTTTTAATTATTATATATATAAAATATATTGTTTTTTTTATATACATATATACATATATCTATATATATGCATACCTATGTCGTATTCTATTACCTTGAACTCATTCTCCTTGTCTTTGGTGCCCTTGTGAAAGGGCCGATCGTATCGAAAGCGCCAGATGTGATTGAACTTGTAGAAGCTCTTGATGTTGTCGGGCACGCCGTCGCGCTGCAGCACATCCTGGCTCTCGGGGATGGGCGTTACGGCGTAGATTTGCAAGTCTGGAAGCGTCGCCCGCGTGTTAAGGGAAAAAAAAAAGCAATTGGAGCAAAAACATTTGTTCACATTTAGGGAAATGGTTGCAAAAGAGAACATTTGGAAAGGATACACTGCGCGTCGGCCTGGTAGATGGTCTGGTCCGGCTGGTTGACATGCTGCATGGCGATGGCGTGCGGGAACTCGTTGAGCATCCGTTGCTGGAAGGCCTCCAGCCTCTCGTAGTCGTGGCCACGGCACACAAACTCCTTGTTCTGAGGAGGCGGCGGCGAAAGGCAGTGTGGGCTTAGTTTGCCATCTGCTGGTGGTACGCTGCTACAGCGGGACACTGAACGTCACCTCGAGCTCAAGGACGTTTGCATTGGAAAATATAATTCTCCCTTTGGGCGTGTTACTTCTTTCAGAACTCAGCGGGACAAACCAATTACAAAAAATAGATTGACGACATCAGCAGCGACTAGTAGACATTGAGATAACTTTGGTCTCGACTTACTTACCCGTAAGAAAAAGGGGAACTTCTTTCCGTAGAATCCCACCCTGAAGAATTCGGGCTCAAGCCGTTGCTGGTCCATGATCTTGTCGTACAGCGACGCTTCCATCATCTAACGCAGCAAATTGAAATCCATGAAAAGGCAATTGAAAAAAAAAAAAAATATATATATATATATATATTTGGCGTGGCTTTCTCACCCTCATCTTGCTGAGGTTCCTGTAGTCATAGTAGGACTCGTACTGGTCGGCCAATTCTCGGCACAGGATGATTCCGTTCTCCCAACACTGATAACACCAAAAACAGGCTTTATTTGGACGACAAGTTTCTTACGAAATTCAAGGTCAACGCCGGGTTTCCACTGCTCACCTTGCCTCTGTCAAAGTTCTGAACGATGGTGAGGTGCAAAAATTCCTTCCGCTGCCACTCGCTCTGCATGGGGTAGTTGAGGAACTCTCGCAGGGGCCTGTCCGACCACTCCAGGAGCTCGTCGTACAGCAGCAGGGTGTAAGACGCCTCTGCATTGATTAGGGGCTCGAGGTTATTCTTGGACACCCGATGCACAATTTGTCAAAGCGGGCCACATAAAATGTTGTGGCGGACCGTATCTGGCCCCCGGGCCTTAGGTTTGACACAGGTGTTCTAATAAATCAACTAAAACTTCTGGTGGTTGGTTACCTGTGTAGTTCTGCGCCTTGAGGTGGAGGTCATACAGCTTGTGGATGTACCGGATATACATTTCCTCCTTGTTCAGTTCGGTTTTGTAGAAGTTCTGCACAGAGACCGGATGTCATTTTTGAAATCACACGAATCCAAATTCCCGTGTTTCGGCATTGCCGGGTACTCACCAATAAGCTGACGGTGCATCCTATTTTTTTGCCATCCACTTCCCCAAGCTTCATGCAGTCCCTGTGACAAAATTCAGCAAAGCGGGGAAGAGTGAATTGTTTTTTTTGTTAAATTCACAGATTTTTTTAAAAATTCATTTCACCTGTAATCCAGCAACCTCTCCATTAATCGGGTGACGGTGGCAATGAGGGAGATGCCGCTCTCCCGCCACGTTTCCCGCTCGATCTTCTTCAGCAGGCTGTCAAAAGACGAATGAGGTTAGAAAAAAGAAAAACGAGATAGAAAGACACTGGACCCCGACAACAACTGAGGAGCATTTTTGGACTCACAAAGACGACAAACCGAGAGAACAACGAGAAGAGCGTCTTACCTCGGGTACGGACCAAACAGAGGAATTCTACTCCAGGCGGGAAGGCATAGGCGGGATAAATTAATACGATTAATACCGGCACGCATGCACACTCGGGTTAGTTTTGGGGTTAGTAGCGCTTTAAAAAACAAAAAAACGTGTCAACGGCTCACTAAGGAGGACTGAAGGACAACATTTTGAAAGAAATGAGATGTACACGCACATTAAGCATGCAGGAGCACAAACCTGGAAAGACAAGGACGGAGTGGACCAAGACTGGACACAGTGTGTGAATATGCAAAGTGGAGATGAACTCTGACCCCCCCCTCCCGCCAACCACTCACCTTTTTATTAGGGACCCATAAATACACCTTGAAGTCATTCAAAGCTAACAAAAAGAATGTGTTTGTTTCTAGCGAGGCTTATTAGTTGCTAGGATACCAAAGTCATCTTCACGCATCTCTTTGTTATGAAGAGAAAAGCTCGATAAAAAACATCTTTGGTTGACATTAGCCATGTAAACAGAAATAGGAACCCGATTCATGTTTTGTGAGGACCTTATGATTCTGTTTTGAATCGAAATGGCACATGTTGATCCGTCATAAATAAATGTGTCCGACTCACATGCTGTTGAAGAGCTCCCTGTACGTCTCATCGCCTTTGCCTTCTGACATCAGGCTGTCCAGCTTGTCGATTAACTTTGCCTCCACCTACATACAAATTTAAAAAAATAATAATAATTAATGAATAAATAAACAAACAAACAAACCAATTAAAAAAACAAATAAATAAAATTAAATTTGATCAAATAAAAAACAATTATAATAATAAATAAATAAAAAAAGGGCAGATAACTTCAAGTCTCAAACTTACAGCTTGGGAGTGTACCTGTTTAAAATTGCCGCTGCGTCTCTGCTCCCAATCCATCATGTCGTGGAAGATGGGGATCATGACGTTCCTCAAGTCGGGCTGCGGCACCAGCGTCACCTCCAGGAACGGACCGATCATCGCCGGGATGAAGTTCAACTTGTGCTCCCCTGGAGACGTGCGACCCCAAAAAAATATCTTGAATCTAACTTCCTATATCTCTACCGTCTCATTTCTCGAATCAGCTCACCTAAATTCTGCCACATGCTGAAGATCTCACAGCCCATCATCACCCTCATGTCGCCGTACCTACGCGGTACAAGAACACGGCGTGACGCGGCGTGGACGTGCCCACTTGTAATCCTCAACTTACTTTTCCAAAGTCTTCTTCCTCTTTGAGGGAGAAAACGACTCCAGTTGAAGGCAGGGCTGGTTGATAAACAAAACTGACAGGTAGAAATACGAATCCCACACCTGGAAGAAAAAATAAATAAAACACTGAACATCAGTTTGATTTAAGGCCCATAAAAAAAAGCTGCTTAGCGGCTTGTAGGCTTCTTTTTGATTTTTTTTTTTTTTTTACCTTACCTTGTAGTCAAACTTGTCATTGAGAAAGTTTTTCCTCAGGGCTTCGGAGAGGTAGAGGACGGTGGTGATAATGACGCTGTAAGCAGCACCACAGAGAGTCACTCACAAAAATAAAGAAATAAAAATAAAGAAAGCTCCGGCACAGAGGTGGGTGGCCCTTGATTTATTTTTCAAAATAAAAATCTTTGCTGTAGAGAAGCAACTTGGGAGAAAGAAAGTACAAAAAAAAAATGTCTTTGGAATATAACAAGGAGCTTACTTGTTGGTAACCAGTCGCATGACAGTCCAGTCTTTAGGGAACATCTCGGGTCGGATGAGAATCCTGAAGACTGTAAAGATCTGAAGGAGGAAGTCCTGCACCAAAAAAAAACCCTCCAGCTATTAGTTCCTGTAGTCAACTTGTGTTGCAGCACCATTTGTGTTCCAATGGTGTTTTCCCATGATATATTCGCATTAAGCTAGCAGACCATTCTTAAGGCTGTTCTAAATACCCAAAGTGTCATTCTCTTACTTTTCTATTTAGTGTGACAGTAAAAATCAAACAGGGAATCGCAGCTCGTACCCTCAAGTCGTCTTTGCTGCCGAAGGCCTGCAGCAGTTGCTGGTAGTGTCTGTCACTCATCTGTCGCAGCAGCGCCAACAAACACGCCACAAACTCCCCCTAGCGCACAGAAAGATTGGCTTTGTTTCGTTTTTTTTTCGGCAAGGAAATGATTGATCAAATTCAGTAGCATTGACTAATTAATTAACTTAGCCGCAAGTTATGTGGAGACATGACACGCACGCACATTTATTTCCTCGAGGAGCCTTCAGGACGTGTCAATGATGAGCTCATCGTTATTCTCCCCCCCCCCACACACACACACACACATTTCCCGAGTGTGTGTTGCATTGTAAATCTTAATTACAGCCATTTGTGTTAATGATGTTGGCACAATTATAGTGGTCACTGCGGCAACTTCATTTCAAATCTATAATGACTTGCCACACACACACATACAGTGACATCCTGGAATTGAAGTCTCATGGCAGGGCCGGCAGGTTGCGGTCGGTTGCTGATTTCCAGAATGGTCCTGAGAAGAACTCCCAGCAGGCTTTCCACAATCAGGTCCACTTCTTCCGAGACCACCGGCTCCTGCCAAAGAAAAACACATGCGTGTAAACATTTGCATTTTGGACAGTTTGGGACGGTTTGGCATGATTTGAGGAGGTGACAATAGAAGTTTGAAAGAAGATTGCAGTGTGTCTGACAAGACAGACAGGTGACAGGCTTTGGACCGAGCCATAATGAGAAGATGCTCTGGGCTGTCACAGCTGTCACGTCGCTTTAGATGTGGTACCTATCCATGTGTGTGTGTCCACCCCGTGCGCATACACACACACCCAAAAGAGCAGTCCCGAATTGATGCTTCTCATTAGCGCGCAGCGGCTAGCTCGGCTCGGACAAACTGAGCTGAAGGCTGCAAAACAAAGCAATCTGCGACTGCAGTTGCTGTAAGACTAATTCCTACCGTTTTAAGGTTTTTCGTTTTTGCCCGGCCATTTATACCGGCCATAATTCACTTGTGCATCCTTTGAACTAAATCGAGGAGGAAAAAAAAAAAACCTCATTCAGTGCCATTGACGATTATAGACGTCAAAGATATCGGTTCATTTCATTGATGTACACCGTCTCGCTCCAAAAATATATATATAATACTCACGGAGGTGCCGTTCTCCTCCTTCTTGATGAGCGACAGCATGCTGGTGAGGATGCGAGCGCACATGATCAGGTCTCGCTGCTCCTGCATGTGAGCCTGCAGGATGCGCAGCACCACCGGCAACAGGATGCACCTCGATTCTAGGAGAAGAAAAAAAAAACAAATCAACTTGTCGCTCCCGAGATGAATGTCCTCCCTCACCTGGGTTAATGTACAGCTGGCTCTCCACCGTCTTGGCAAGGCACTGCAGCTTGACGGCCTCCAAGGGGCAGTCGGCGTGGACGATAGCCGGAAGGCTGCCCAGCGTCTCCCGCACGAAGCCGGCCACCTCGCGCACCGTGAAGATCTTCAGAAGCTCGCCGTAAACCACCGGGAAAGTTCGCAGGAACACCGCCTGTGCGCAGAAGCGTGTCGGATGAATTATGCATGCGCGGGGAAATTAAAGAGCCACTTTCCCTTAAGACTGAAAATCCTTTGCTTGACTCTTAGCAGCCAAAAGCACTCAAGCTACAAATGGGCCTATAATAGGGATTTAAGTGAGCACACTCAAGATCACATACCAATATGGTTTTTTTTTTCATGCAAAATTCATTATATTTTCCTTCAACTGAGATTTTGGAAAATTGGAAAAAAAAAAGTGCGTTCTTAATCGTCACTATGCAGGAGCGTAAACAAGCGATTTTGATTATTGCTCAGTGCTTGTGATGATGAAAAATGTGGATGGACATTGAATAATGCTTTTGAATCATGATACTAAAAATATTATATAGTATAATAATAAATTATAAAAATATATAATAATAATAATTAAAAAAAATACTATTTTAGGATATAGAATGATATTGGTAAAAAAAAAAAAAAAGGTTGGTGCAAATTATGGAATGACATGGAATGACGTGGAATTAAAAATGTGATTTTTTTTTTAGCAATTCAGTTAAGGTCCAAGGTATTTTTTTTCCATACATGCCTGAAGAGGGCACCACTGGAATAGTATAGTAATAATCATTTCAGCGGCGAGCTAATTTTCATCATTTCCACCATCACTGGCATCCTCATCCCGTTTGTTTTGCTCTTTTTTGAAATCTGTGAAGGCCTCTCTGCCTCTTCTCCCAGCAGGGAGGAAAAAAAAAAAGAAGCCACAGCGCAGTTTGACTCCAGCCCCGCTGGGAGCGTGAAACGATTGAATCGAAACTGCACGGTGTGTGTCTGAGATGCCGACTCCAGATTTGCACTTGCCTGTGTTTGCGCCACCGGGCTGGTGCCTTTATTTTCCTGCGAGAGGAAGAAGCGAATGGACATGAAGAGCTCGTGGATGCACACGCGGAACTCCTCCTCGTTTTGACCCCCCGTTGCCAAGGAGAAGAGGCGGCGAGACTGGATGATATACTTGAAGATGTATTCGCTGGCCTGGAAAAGAAATTTAAAAAAATACCTAGACTTCACATCCCCTACAATAATAATGTTCATCAATAAATGGTCTCGTACCTTGAGCACCTGCTGAATATGTTCCTGATGTTCGGCATCCACAATGCGGTCCACGTACCACTTGAGAACTTTGATCAGGTCCCTTCGGTAGAATATTCTCAATAGTTACTCTGCTCTCTTGTGTAGCCACAAGGGGGCGCCCAAACATTTGGAGTTCTTTCTTCAACTCACCTGTATGACAGAGCTCCTGCAAAGTGGCTCTCAATGTAGGTGTCCATCACCGGCTTGAAGTGCTGAAATTTACTGTCTTGGAGAAGGTTGATGATGTGGACCTGCCAGAGACAGCATTATATTGGTGATGCTCAATCTATTCATTGTTTCAAATGAGTTTTCACAATTTGAGAACGCACCGATACCGAGCACCGATACTTTCAATATCTGGTATCGTACTCGATAGCGCAGTCATTTCCCAAATATACAGATTTTGCCATCCCTTGATTAGTGATCAATCATTTTTTATTTTTCAAACTAGTATTTTTTTAGAACGCACCGATACTTTTAATACCTGGTATACTCAATCGCGCAGTAATTTTCCAAATGTACTGTTTTTTCCACTACATGGAAAGGTGACAATCGTATCCGGCAGATTTTTTTTTTTTTCCCATCGCTCTGAGCACCTCGCCGAGCAGGGAACATGTGCTCCGAGACAAAGATCTATCAGAGCAGCGCGGCGTGACCGTGGCCAGATTGCTTCACGCCGTTCTCATGTGTTTACGTCTCTCCATCTTCCCACAGCAGGTGCAGCGTTTTTATTCTTCAAGAAAAGCGCTTACCAGAGAGTCAAACACCTTGAGGCCGTATCTCTGGGAGCTCTCATCCAGAATACCAAATAGTGTGTCCAGAGTGTCTTGTAGAAACTACCCCCAAAAAAAAATAACACATTAAAGGTTAAAGGTCAATCAGCTGCGATTACGAGCCTTACCTTGACAATCTCCGAGCCGTCGATCTCCTTCAGCTTGGAGAGGCTCTCGTTGATCCGTTCGGGGTGCGCTCGCCACTTCAACAGGTCCAGCATATCTCCTGAGATGTGGAAAAAAAGCCGCATCAACACGGCCGCCGTCTTCAATTACATCGACCAAAGGTAAAAAGCACATCCCAACAAACGTTTTCAAGTGAAGCCGCATATTTCCCGGCGTCGCCCAAAACATGAATAAAACATTATTTCGCTTGTCTCTTCAGATTGGATTGAACCTGAGGCGTCTATTTTTTATTTTTTGGGGGTTGTCGTACACAAAGCATTTTTCTACGCAAGAGCAAATTATTTTTACAGTCAATCAAAGGAAGTCACAGTTCTCATGAATGATAAAATCATCTGTGGAACTCACAGAGAAGAACGCAGGGACGCACCCGCTTTAAAAATAATTTCAGGATTCCAAGTAAGGAAAACCAAAGCAAAATGTTTTTCCCTTGCTTTCAGCCTGCCATTTTATTTGTGACTATTACGTTCAGTCCAGACTGAGTTTAACCACAATTCATCAGGCAAGCTTCCAATATGAAGAAGAAAAAAAAAAAAGACTTTTCACCGTTTTGTGTGAGCTTGGTGGAGCAGAGGAAGCTGGT
Organism: Syngnathus leptorhynchus; assembly: GCF_054491065.1. Taxonomy (NCBI): domain Eukaryota; kingdom Metazoa; phylum Chordata; class Actinopteri; order Syngnathiformes; family Syngnathidae; genus Syngnathus; species Syngnathus leptorhynchus. The sequence goes on from NC_141215.1 coordinate 5,754,077, forward strand.
GATCCAGAAAGACTCCTTGGTGCCTTTTAGCGTCTGGTTATTGGACGGGATGTTGCTTTTGGAGAAAGGCAGTTTCAGATAGCGAGTGCAGTCTGCCAAGCTGGTGTTCTCCTCACACTGGACACATGAGGAAAAAATAAAAAATAAAGTTCCACCTGTCGGTACCTAAAAGGTCACCTTAGGGAATCACACGGTTCTGTTTTATTAATGGAGCGTCCAGTGCCTTAGACCGCTGGAGCTTCGAAAGCTTGGCATATTTTGGACTGCTGCTTCAGCATCTATTTTGGGGCTGACGAGAAACTAGGCCATGGAAGTTTTCATTGAGCTCTTCGGCAACTTTCATCTGACATTAGCCCCGCCCCCCCAACTAAAGAAGAATCTGACAATGCTACCGATGGCCTATAGCCAGCAGAGAAGTAAAAATACATTAAAAAAAAAAAAATCAGACGTTGGGTGACTGTCGTGTCCGGCGGGCTGACAAATAAATCAATGCGGCGTGCGCGTCATTGTGCCTGAGGTTTGCGCACACACACACACCCCTTTTGCCTGCAGCCTGCAATTACGGCCCAAGCGGGATGTTTTTTGTTTGTTTTTTTAAATGCCGATTTTGGGATGGTTTATTTGCTCCTGGCTTTTGATGTGTCACCACTAAAAAGATTTGAAGCGACGAGCGTGCGTCTTTAATACGGGCCACGCCAGGATACAGATGAGGTACTCAGCTTTTAAAAAGCAGTGAGTGAGAAGTGTCACATGATTTTTTTTTTTTTATTGGACAGCCCGTGGCGTTAAATAGTGAAAGGATGCACCGAGAAGGCGTGAATCACGTAATCATACACTCTACGATTCCATTTGGGAGGAAAGCTGCAAGATGCACACAAATAGCTTGTGTGCATAAATAGGGAGGCTTAAGAAACTGGAACCAAGATGAAATGAAATTACAGCCAAGACAATATAGAAGCTTTGTCAACTGAGTCAGGTTTTTTTTTTTTTTTTTTTTTTGCTGCAGAGGGCAAACAAGCCAGTACCTTATGGATAATGAGCTCATGGGTGCCATCTGGCAGAGTCCTTCCGTCCTCCTGCATCAGCGGTACAAAGGAATAGCCGAACAGCTTCTTCTCTCCCTTCTCTTTCGCTGCAGAGAAAGGCCAACATGGATAGGCTCAATAAACAAATATATATATATATATATATATATATATATATTTAATATTTTTTTCTTGTTAAACTGTATTTTCTATTTTTTTCATATTTATTTTTTAACATTTTTATTTATCTATATATTTATATATTTTTCTCCATGGCTTCTTACTGGAGCAATGTCGGAACTCGAAGCGCACGTGCGATCCCCGGAACATGTCCACGGGGATGGGCAGCTTGATCTGCTCCGCCCAGCGGGGACTATTATTGTGGTACAGCACCAACGAGTGATATTCGTCCCCGCCCGGTTCCCCCGAGCCGGCGGTCACGTGACTCTGAAAGGAAAAAATAAATAAATGCAATGGTTTCCATGCATTTCTATTTTCTGTCCCATACGGAAAGCAAAGAAGCAGAAGCGCTCGGAGATGAGCAACACGCTGGAGGTGCGGCTCTCATCTGGGTCAGCCATATTTAAATGAAAAATTTCGCTCTAGCATCTAAAAATAAGAAGCCATTAAGGGACAAGCTAAGTTAACTAAGGACTCAAATTGGAGGTGTTTACTGCTGAGAAGAGACTCATTGAAAATTTGGAACCAGCTTCCAGACTAATTGGATAAAAGTCAATTTGAACTTGTACTGGTCTACGATTCACCACGTAAATATTCGTCTTGGTACCTTGAGGATGTGTCCATCAATGTCCAGCAAGTAGATAGTGATTTCCACATTTCTGGCAACGCTCTTCCCACCCTTTTCAAACTCTCCTTTCTCCAGCGTGACGTAAAGGTCATTCCTCATCTCTCCTACAAAACCAGACATTGATTGTAAAAAAAAAAAACACAAAAAAAAAACAAGCAGTGTTACCAATGAGCTGTGAGACATTTGTGTCTGCGAGTGTGTGTGTTAATGCATTCTGACAGCACTAGTACTTAACGCTACATTTTGTGTTGTCGTTAAATCAAAGCCAGTGACCTGACATTTAGCGGCTATTATGTACATTTGAACTTAGACGTCAGTAGCGAGTAAATTACAAAAAAAAAAAAACACAAAAAAAAACCCCCGACTTTAACTCACTGTGTTTTTGTCCTTTTGTATTTTATTATCACATGAGGGACTCTAATCTAATAACACGGCCGATAAAGTTGAGGATATTTCCAAGGTCGGCTTTTTGTCATTGTTGACGGGGCTAATGTAGTCACTCTAACAGGTTAAGAAATAAAGCTAATTGCCTCCATGGCAAGGAAGGTGACTGTGCAAAGAGATTAGTTGGACTCACATGTTCAGAAAGATGATTAAAAAATTTTAAAAAACAGTAAATCATATTAACTGTTACGATTGACCCCCGTATATAACTTTTATTAGTCCCATGAATTATTTTTTACAGTTCTAAATATATTTCATTTATTTATTTATTTATTTATTTATTTATTAGTTAAATGTATATTGCCATCTCGGGTCAACGTTCATTGCCTGCTATTTACCGATTTGCCGCTCTTGACAGTGGTAACCATAGCAACAAAGAGCATCCAATACTGTAAGCGCACAGACACAAATGGAGAGAAAAAAAAAATATATGGGCAGGTAAGTATAGACTCAATTACCTTGGGTACAATGGGCAAAAAAAAAAAAGGGAAGAGGAGAAGGTGTGGTTGGTGGGGGGTTGGTTTGCAAAAAAAAAAAAAAAAAAAAATGAGCAAATGATGCAGTCACCCACAGACGAGCGAGCGAGCGAGCGAGCGGGACGGTTTCCTTTGCCCAGAGGCAGACTTTCTTGGTCAGTAATGGAGAGGGAGAGAGTGGAAGGGGTTTGTAGTCAGGCAGAGACAAAGGGAGCCAACATAAATCTGTGTTAGTGAGGCGCTGGGGGAGCCGCAGTCTGCACTTGCTCTTTATCTGTGTGACCAGACAGTGCACCTCGCTTATGTCAAAGGGAGGAAGGAAAAAAAAAAAAAAGGAGACTTGTCCAGCCATCCTGGAAAAATATCCCAAATATCAATATATATATATTTTTTTTAGTAGTCGTGATGCATGACGAAAAGGGCATCTGCATCGTTTGACAAGCACCTATCGACACCGCGCACTTGAGAATTAATATGAATATTTAATCAGGTATATGTAATTTGCTCTCGAGCTGTGTGAGACGATGTTGCCAAGGCAACCGCTGTAGCTATTCAAAAGGCAGGTCAATCTATACAGTCCATACGCAATACTGAGCAGCAGGGATGGCTAATTTGAGTTATAATCGTTTTTTATATGTTTCAGTCATTTTGAAGTGCTACGTTTGTTGTTTCCTCATTTTCAAACGTGCAAAAAAAAAAACATTATTGGGCCGACTGACGTAGCCCAATTAAGACGTCTGCCATCTAGTGGTGATTGGTGACATTACAACTTCAAAAGCTAAGTGAAATACCGCACATCTAAAGAGTCTCAATATATGATTCGGGAGACTATAAACGAGCTAGGATATGATAAAAGAGCTTACTGTTGCCCTTCCGCCACAAAATGACGGATTTTTGGCTGGCGTTCAAACCTCAAGTCATGTGTTAAGTCGCTTAAAGTGGATTGAAAGAAGCAGCGGCCCGGAGCGAGAAGCGGATGTCCAGACGGGAAAACATTTATCCGCCAAAGCTTTCGCCCTTTACATCATGTCCACCTTACTGCTATCCCACCTGGCATGATGACATCAGAGAAGCCCAGTTTTCTGGTGATGGACACGCCCCTTGTGAAGAGCACCATGTACTCCCGCCTCAGCTGATCAATGTCCCCATGGAGGAGCTGGAGAGCCACGGCCAGTCCTGAAAAAAACAAGGAGGCATCTCACATGGATTTTTGTTGCTAATATTAATAACCACTAACACCCACTGCACACACACACACAAAAAAAACACCTGTGACTCATTGGCAAGTGTTTTTTATATTATATTATATTATTTTTTATATTAAAAATCACACCCTATACGAAGCTGCCCTTATGGGACGACTTGAAATGTCGGCATGAATAATAGCGCGTGCGGAAAAGGTCACGCTTGAGGTTTTGTTGTCGGAGAGATGAAAACGCTATGAGAAGTCAAGTCAAAGCCATGAAAAATGAAAGATAAATTGAGAAATAAATGTCTCATACATGTAGAATGATATTATAGGACGTACACAGAGCAGTGGCGCGCAAACGGTGGAGGACCCTACGGGGCGGAGCCACCCAAGGGGGGGACAACTTGTTCCACGATCGTTTACATAAAAGGTTTTCTCTGTGGCGAGCGAGTTATTCTTTCTCCGACACACAAAAGCATCTACGCCGGTCATTATTATTCGGGCTGACAAAAGCGTCCTCAACCCGCGCTGGCCTCGGCCCACCCGGCCCGCCTCCTCGTGGAGCGGGTGGAAGGAAAGTCCAAAACAAAACATTTGAGCTTGCCTACGCTGGCATGGAGGTGAGAGCTGAAGCAACTACCTGGCCCTGACTCATCGCTTGCACAAACACTCTTATGAAACAACCGCTTTCAATGCACTGGAAAAAAAATGTTTGCAACAACCCCACAAAAAAAAAAAAAAAAAAAGCGTCAATCTCCGCTTCATATTCGGAGACACCCAATCTCCAAATACATCAAGATAACAATTTTGCCGCATCCCTCAGACGCCTTTGAGGGAAGGCGGATGATAAATTATCATTGCCGAGTCCTTCCGCAGTCATTATTTGTTCACCGGGGGAAGGTGGAAAGAATTGCTGACTAAGCACTTTTGGGAATTTGTGAATGCAGCTTCCCCTTTCACAGGTATGAAACTGCTCTGGAGTGAAGTGAATGCGACCATCCGCAATCTTTGTGACACATGAATTTTTTTTTTTTTTTACAAATCTCTGGCCAACCTGTTGCCATGAGAAACCGCTGATGCGGCTGTTTTCCGCGTACGCGGCTATTTATACAAAGCGTGTGAATGCATTTTGCAACCGCCGGCAGGCTTCCTGCAGAGACGACCATGTGAAGCTTTTCAATTGCTCCTCCAGAAAGAAGAACTTGAATGCGCACCAAACAACACGGTGACTCAGACCGGCCGGAAGTGGACTGATCTCACGGCACCAGACTTATGATGACACAGGCAAAGAGACCAATTGAATAAATTGCAACATCATTTATAGCCGGAAAAGGAGATGTACAGCTTCCTATGATTAACTTGAATGATTTAACTCACACAGACAAATTTCTAACAAGAAAGTATGGCGTAAATATAAATATGTATATAGCAAATGGGATTACACATTGGTGTCAAACCTAAGGCCCAGGGGCCAGATATGGCCCAACACATCATTTTATGTGGCCCGCAAATTATTACCATTCATCTTTTTTCGCGACAAAAACGACTTTGAACAATGTCATAATCTGGATTGCAGTAGTTACCTGTGTTGGATCCGGACAGATTATATCTGGAGTTGGCCTTTTTGATGATGTTCTCGTGAATTTGGAACCACTCACTTTCTGTGTTACACCTGAGGAAAAAAAAAATATATATATATTGTGAAATGTTATCACTTGCTTCGATCGATCTCGGAGGTTTGCTGTGGTGACGGGGGGTGTCAGCTGTTTACTTACGCGTAAACTTTGAGCAAGTGGTCGTCCTTGGAGTCGGCCGTGAGCAGATCGGCGATACTGACGACGGCGCAACCGAAGGGACGACGGTACTGAACGCTACACTGGTTCTTCTTCTCCCCGGCGCCCATTCTCCCTGTGCAAAAATTAAATTGGCCATTTTTGAGAAAATTCAACAATTTTAAGCGAGCCTTATTTTTTTTATATTTATTTATTGTCATTTATTTTATCTTTTTTTATTTTGCTCACCTATTCTTATGACGTGCACGACAATGTAGACATCTTTTCGAAGATCACTGCTCCCCAGATCCTGACGGGAATACAAAACATGGCTTTGACATACTCGGTTAAGGATTTTCAAAAAAACGCTTGGCATCGACTACGTACCACAAACAGTGTGCACTGTCTCTCCGTCTTCTCCGGCGACTTGGGCAAGCCGCTCTTATTCAGCCTGACAAAGAACCTTTCACTGTACCCGAGAAAAGAAAAGCAAAAATGGGATTAGCTAGCGTCGCTGTGAAATATTAAGCGCCAAAGAAATGCTAGCTGGATAAAGTGGCGTTGTGACGCTGCTGGGATGATATTTCAAATTGGTACAAATGACCAGAACACGCATGACGGACAAAAGCAGAAAGGACGGCTCGCATTTGGATATATATAAAAAAAAAAAAAAAAAAAGAGGCATCCTGCTGGGCCCCGGCAATCCAGTTAGGTGACTTTCACAGTCGGCGAGATAAGCGGAGAGAAACCCTTGTAATGCACCACAAAGCCTGATAATGTGCCAAATTGCTGACAAGGCAAATCTCACAAGGGGACCAAAAACTCAACACTGTTATGTGATGCGTCCATCTTTCATGGCCAATCATTTCAAATGTACTTGTTGCTCAGCATGAGTGATGAACAAAACACTGCCCGCCTTCTTTCGCTTTCATTTTTCTGGAACCAAGCCTTTGGGGGGGAAAAAAAAAAAAAAATCCAGCTGGTCTTTTGGGTTTGCTTGGCGCTCGTGTTTGAATTAATTAGCCTTCAGATGATTTATTTAATTTTAAAAAAAAACTTCAAGCGTTTATGTCGGAGTATATTATTTTTTTTATCCTGACTTGGGGAATTGGCTTGCTAGTCATTAGCTGCTCCCTGGAACTTTCCACGCCATTTATCCGACCGTACGCAGACAGATTCCTGTGCATCAGACAGCACCTTAATTAGCGGCCTATTGTTAAAACGCGTCAATTAACAGCTACTCGTGTCCTTCCCCCATCGCAGATGCCGCGTGTTGATCACCCGAGCTTAGAGGACCAAAGCTCCAGTGGGACCTTATCTCGTTCTATCAGCGCTCGTATTAACACAACATGAATGGCCGGGTTCCCTTCCCTCTGGGCCCGCTCGGCTCTCTCCCGATATCGATAATTGCATTTGGACCCGTGTGCTCGCCCGATGGAAAGGGGGCGGAGCTATTGGAGTAACCCATAAAGACACCAAACGGGTACTATGGTGGCCAACACAAAGAAACAGAAAGAGTCGGAGTCAAGCGGTGAAATGGCGCTCTGCCAGGCGGCCATTTGGAAATGTGTGTGTCTGTTTACTTGCGCTGCCAGACAGTGTGAGACAACGCTGGCGAGTTGCCATGGTTGGATTTTTTTTTTTTTTCCCCCATCCTACCTCGAAGACGACCGATACAATCGTCGCATTGACACAAACCTTAGCTGAATGACCTTTGACTCAATTTACTTTTCACCAATGTCCTTCAGTGATTATTATTTTTGCAGTGGATTACAGAAAAAAAAATGCCTGAGTGGCCTTCAAGAATTTTAATTATTCCTTGAAAAATGAAGAAAGAAATACAAAAATGGCTTTTAGTGGACTAGCGTTGGATGGTAATTTCTTCCAAAGTGGAGATTGATAGTCAGCCACTTTGGTGAATACCTTAGCGGTCGGTTCTCTCGCCCGTCATATATGTGGAAGAAGACTTCAAGCTCCTCCCCCAAATTGGCACTCATCAGACTCTTGACGTGGACGAATAAGTGATGCGTGCTGGCGGGCGTCGGCGTCTCCTTCTTGCGATGCCGATGCTCCATCTGGGGCGCAAAAAGGGAAATGAAGGGAAAATGCAATCCATTTTGGAAAAAAATATCGACATATACAAAGGAATGGATTTGTTGAGGGTAACAAAAAGCGAAATCTATAAGCTGAAAATCCTCCAATACAGGATGAGAGTTAATCCGGAACAATCTCCACAGCAGCCAATCACATTTGGAGAAATGCTGTGTTTAACAAATGTGCTTAAATACGGAATTATGAATCGGTCGAGGACACGCTTTCATTCTCAAAAATTAACATGGAGAATCCGTCCTCAATTGCCATGACTGGAGAAATAAAAGTTAAATGAATGAAAAAATAAAATGAAGCCAAAATCTTGTCTGTGATCGCTCATCATTCATAGCCATGATGCCCTAACCATAACCATAACCCAAACCCAAACCCAATGGGTCAAAAGGCCTCACTTTGCGAGCGCCATTTTGCGTCTCCCCATTACGCCACGTTAGAGTTGCTGGGGAGAGTCTTAACCCTTTGAACGGAAAATCAGATTGCTTATGTTAAAATAAATGCGGATTTGACATGTGGTGCCCAACGTGGGGCGAAGGAAACTCGCCATCCTGCTGCGTTTGCTTTTGTTTGTAACAACACCAAAAATGAAACAGATGGATTAAGCGCTTCAATTACCCACCGTGAGAGGAAAGTCATCTCACTTTGTGTGTGTATGTGCGAGCTACAATTTTCCCGACAGTGTATCGGAGAGGTGTGGTTGTCATAGTAACAGCGCTCTCAGAAGAAGTGAAGGGGTAGCGAGGGAGCAGGTAAGTGTACGTTTCCAAATCAATAAAGTTACGGCTTTGACAAAACATTCACTGATTTGACTGTACGTACCGCTAAATGCTAATAATAGCCATAAATGTCTCAAGGAAAAGCACTCACCAGTCTGTAGAGTTCCGTCACACTGATTTCATCAGGGTCCACCATGCTGAACTCTTGTCTAGGGACCAGGTCCAAACCCAGTTGTCTGAAGAAAAGGACACAAAAGCGGCCGGATTAATTTAGGTACCGCAAAGTGCAGATGGACAATTCCCAGAAATCTTCTCATCAGTTTCTAACCGAGAGCTTCTTAGCCTTTATTTTCAAATGTCCCAGAAAGACTCAGACGGTATGTCACTAAATATAGAGTGAAGGATCCAAAGAGAGTGATCAATCATTTATTTAGCGCCGGTGTGGCACTGCGGGGAGGGCGATTGAACAAAAAAAATAAGACAGGTGGTAGACAGAGTGTACACCGAGGAATTTACGTGACAACAAAAACACAGAAAAGGCAGAGCAAGTGTCTCGGAACTCACTCGTTGCCCCAGTCCAACCGGGCCGTGATGTGCTGCTTGACGTCTCGCATGCGGTCGTGAGTGAGGTGGCCCACCAGAACCTGTCTCCTCAGGTCCAGGATTTCATTCATCACGTGCCACAGCCGGTGGAACAAATCCCCCTCGTTCTTCTGAGGGAAGAGGCGAGAACGCTCAAACGATCTGGCGCAAAATATGAAACTTTCATGCCAGCCTGTGACTGAATCCAAACTTTGAAAGGATTTGTGCAAATTAGCTTCGGCGTCCTGCTGTTTTTCAGCCTCGAATGTCTCATGTGTAAGGATTCATCAGCGGCCCAGATAACTTCACGGGTCACAAACGGAATCAATACGACAAATGAAAATGGCTTTTGGTGATTGAAATGAACAAAGAAGCCAAAGCAAAGTACCACATAGAGCTGTTTCCACATGGCCCCCCAGTCACGCAGCGTCAAAGTCATCTCGGTGATGACCGAGTCCTCGACGGGGATGACTGTCTCGAATTGGCCTTTATTCTTGACATGGGCATTCTTCAGGTGGATGTAACTGGTTGGGAAGATTCCCTGGGGGCACACGACAAACTTGCTAACATGATCAAGGTTAGCGTTCGGGATAGTGTAGCTAAATGTTAGCCAGATTTTGCAGATTCCAAAATAATAAATTAAATTAAATTAAATTAAATTAAATTAAATTAATAGCTTGCCATAGGCTATCTACATTGATAATAAAATATAAATAAAATAAATATATAGCTCTCCAAAGGCTAACTACCTTGACATTTGGATTCTTCAAGATGAATCCTCGGTACCAGCCTGCAGAAAGCAAGTGCCATTGGGTTATTTTCATCATTCCGTCAAGACATTCCATTGTTTCTCGCAACATGAGCAGCATGGCACAGCATGTGTGGTAAATATAATGTAAATATTCTGTATATTTTATCAAGGGAGCACGATTTTGCAGGCTCGTTAAGTGAGAGACGTCATTCTCGATAGGCGTGTTCATCGCTGACGGCAACACATCTGGAAGCGACAGCTGACTATTTCAAGATCTGGATCAACGTTGTGGAAAAAAAACGCAGCGAGAGCGAAAGTGCCGTTCAAAGACAAAATCACACCGCCGGTGCGTGTCGGCGTCAACACTTTTGCAGTGTTCTGAAGTGTCGGCGGCGACGTGAGGCAAAGCCATTAGCCCGCCTCTGTAACTGTCACGCCGCTTGTCACTCAGCATCCTCGCTGCTGATGATGATCTCGCCACTGCTGCTGCCTTCTGGGCAAAGTCTTCCACTGGCTGGGCTATTGTCAACTTCCTACGGATGTGTGTGTGCAAGACCACATTCCTCTGACTGACTGCCTGTCTCGGTGTATAAACAGGAAGAGAAAGTGAGTACAAGTCTTGGCTCGGTTCACCTGACAACCACACAACCGAAACCTGAACAGGAAAAGATTTTTTTCTGGTTTGCAAAAGTTGCACTGAGCTCGATAGTTTACAGAATGCACGTACCACCTAATAATCCCCCAAAAGTTGATTTTCCATCATTACAAGAGGAGCTCAATTGGAATGACAGCAAAATTGTGTACGTGGGAGCAAAACAGACTCGGCGTGGGCCGGATGGCTGGAAAAGCAGTCAGCTAGATCCCTTGAAAGAAAACAGCAGCCAGTGTGATTTGATGCCATCTTTAAAATGAAAAGAGTTGTGATGAGGTTTGGGCATGTGTGATGAAAAAAATGATAAAACCCTGGCCGAGCTTCAATTTGAGTCATTATTGATTAGGTAGTGTGTCCGCTTAAAGTTTGGCCTTTTAATACCAACCTTCACATTTTTCCAGGATCTGCACCGTGTCGCCAATTTCCAACGGGAGGCCGTGCTGGACGGTGCCTCGGAAACTGGCCAACACTGCGAACAGCAAGAACAACAAAATTCAATATGTGCATTCTTTTTTCTGAGTCAGAAAACAGACAATCAAAGCGACTCAGAACATTTTTGGTCTTAGACGTTTCGATAAAATGTGACGGGTCTCAAACAGGAGGGAGGATGGTGTGACAGAGATGCAGTGTGTCAGACGGGTGTGCGCAAGGTGAACGTGTCAAAACTCATCTCCATCACCAGCCATGATGCTGTCACATGGGCTCTTCATGTCAAGGTTGCCAGAGGAGATCAGATGATCTTTGAAAAAAGGAACCGCTATCATTCTATTGGTCCTGAACAGAATTGCTAAACTTGAAAATATTGTTTTGATCTGCCAAATTGAACAATTCAATGATGCAAATTGAATGCATGTCATTGAAATTCAGTGTTTTTCAGCTCATGAAATATGCAAGGTAGGTGTCAATGCCTGCACTAACACCTCAAGCGCCGGTACTGAGTGTGCTGCTTTATATTTAGACGTGTTGCGTGCTAGCTTCTACGCCTTGTGCTTTGGCTGTTTAAGCTCAAACATATCTATTTGTTTCAAAAAATAAATGCCTAATTACCTAAATTATTTCCACAACAAAATTAGTTTGATAGTCTGGTGTAGCGCCAACGACTGACAAGGAGGACTTTTTTTTTTTAGGATAAGTAGTAGCTGATAGCTTCACAAGTCCCCTTAAAAAAACCTGAAACTGAATATTTCAGCTGTGCTTGCATTTCGGTGGGGTTCACGTGCTTCCCGCCGCTCTGCTCGGACTCCGCAGAGGAAGTGGTGAGGCCGACGGACGAGGCCTCTCGTCAGATGGCTTTAACAGGTGTTTGCCGCTTCCACTCGAAACCCCGGCTTGTCAAACCACATTAAGTTGGGCTCGCTCGTCACGCGTCTGCACTCCTTCAAAAGAACAAACGCAGCCGACGTGCAACGGCAGTGCAAAAAAAAAAAAAAAGCTCATTCAAAGCGTTTAGACTGATTAAAGGAGGCAGGAGTACCTGATAATATTTTACAGGCAGATTAGATTAAATTCAGGGGTATTAAAAAAAAAAAAAAAACAGACATTTCACTCATCTTAAGGGACATTTTGACCTCTTTAGCTTGACTCCTTCTCCCGGACTAATCTGACAATGATTCACGCGCGTAATCCTCTCCTACGTGTTCATTATACAGCATTTATATCATTAATATGCTAATTTACTAACGCAGCAACTGGTGGCGCTCCCCTCGCCGGCATCGTTGCCAAATGCTTCATGAATATTCAGCTGGGAATCTACAGAACGTTATGAAACACGTCAATAAACACTTGCCGTGACGCACTCAAAACGACCACGACAAAAAGAGGAAGCGGGACTTTTCCCCCCCCCCCCCCGCTGTTTCACAATATTGTTTTTTTTAAATGCAAACAAACAGAACTGAAACACAGCTAATGGTAAGAACAATCATCTTTGCTTCTTTTGCGTATGTTCACTGGTGGCGTTCTGGGTCAGACCTGAAACGTAAAGCGGCCAAACCACCAGAAGGGTACTTTTAGTCCGCCGATGTGACATGGAAACATTCCGACTCAAACCAAAACTAGCTGAGCTATGCTTTGTCTCGGCCAACACTGCGAACACTGTTTCCCAAATCAAAGGGCCCTTACGCATTTATCTCGCACTCTGTGGTGAAGTTAAAAAAAAAAAGCTTTAAATACATCCCGCGACTGTAATGGCCTCATAAGTCTGGGACTGCGGTTAGCGACGCAAGGACATCACGTTGACTGGATGACTAACTCTCCGAAACACAAGGAAGACTATTTTTAGGGTGTCTGAGTTAAGGTCATTTTGATATCAAAAATCTAGACAGAAACCATTTTGGGAAAAGAGTCGCGAGACTGTAGCGCTAGCTTGACACAAACGTTTGCGTCTCAGAAAAGCATTCAGTGGTGTTCAACACATTTCCCAGCCTCCCAAAAACAAATTAGCCTGACGACATACGCCACAAGGTTACCAAAGATCAGGCGCGAGCTATTGCTCGTCGCTAGGGAGGCCTTGAACGCCGTTCGACTTGGCGCACGCAAGATTAACCAAACCACCAAATCACACTGCAGAAGTGCAGCCTTTGATAGCAGAGCATTGCGAGGAATATTTTTTGGGGACATAGCAACACTTGCACATGCTAAGATAACGTACAGTACACAGAATGAATTGGATATTCTATCTGGTCCGGTTCCTCTGAACATAGGTCAGTGAACCGGATCACATTCGATGACATTAATCTCCTTGCTAAAAGCATCCGTTGAATTTGCTAAGATTCCTAATCCCCCCCCAGAGTGTGACCTCATCACTTTCACACATTTGTGAAGAGAAGCATCCAAAAAGGAAGTGTGATCCAATAATTGAGTCTGGATTAATGTTCGGTCGTCATCGGCATCTGCCGCAGATTTTCAGTTTTCCGGCTCAGGTCGGGCTGACCCCTCCCCGGTACCTACGCACCTTCCCGTAAGAGGAAAGCAAAAAAGACACAGGCGACTAAACATCTGCTTCGCTCTGCCACCCAACTGTTAAAAGTAGGCGTGTTGGTCCAAAGCCGGCGCATTCTGACTCACAGAAAAAGCCTCTTCATTTCCTTTAGCAAGTAGGCGGCACCGACCTCCATCTGCACTTCAGGCTCTCTTGAATCAAATTAAAACAAATTATGCCTCATGCAAATATAAACACACACAATAGTGGCGTCACGTCTCCGAGTGCGACCTTGCTTTGTGAGACACACACACGCAAAATCTGACAGGGCTGCATATTTTACCGTCTCGCCGAGTTTCCATGGCTTCAGGCCATAGCAACACAAGTTAGCATGATCAAGTTAGCGTGATCATCACTTAGGGACAATAAAGACTGGCAAGTTTTTCTCCAAACAATTTCATCTTTTTTGCTTGATGTCAAAAAGAAACGCCGCAAAGCCTCCCCACAAGTTCCAGTAGAGCGCAACCACCGAGACAGACACAAGTCGCTGGGAATGCAAATGAGAGGAAGACGACCAGTGCCAAATTTTTTATTGCACGTCTCGTCAAATGTGGCACGTCAACCACCGAGAGTCTCATTTAGCCTAGTTTGCCGCAAACAAGCTCAAAGACAAAAAAAGGGGGGGCGGATGAAAGAAGCATCACAAACAGCTGAGCATTGCTCCCCACGGATCAGAATCCCAAATTCTGTCTCGTTGTTATCTCACATCCTGGCCCAGTAGCCTTCATTCAGCGAGATAAAAACAAAGCCCTCAGTGAGAGGCAGACTGGATAATTGTGTGTTTTTGAGACAGTCAATGAAAGACTGCAGTGTTGGAGGTCTCCATTGAAGTGGATGCGGGTCTCGATGTCAAACGCACGGATTGGGCGTGGGAGGCCGAGACGCAGAAGGAAGTCCCGATTGATAAGCGCGGGCTCGCCTTGACAGACGGCGCTAGCCTCGGAGCGTGGCCAGATCGACTGAAGACGAAAACAGGGCCTCCACTCAAGGACACACAGATGGCAGGTGCTTCACAAGTACAAGCCAATGGAGCGGACCTCATTATCGGCCAGGCCCGTCGGCCAGTTTGGGCGGATTGGAAAGTGGTAGTTTGCAGGACGCTCAATGTCAAACATGAAGTCAAGAACTACACAATTGTCAACTTCTCTGTACCTTTGAGAAGTGCGCCCTTGAGAACTTCTTCAGGGGAGTTTTAGTGATTTTCTGTTTAGATAGTTTCAAAAGAGGAATGGTAATAAAAAAATGCTAGCAATATCTGTATTTCTTTAAACTGAAGACAAAAAAGCACAATTTGTCTTCGGGGGCCACATAGAATGATGTGACGGGCCGGATCTGGCCCCCCGGGCCTCGGGTTGGACACCCATTGTCTAGTGACAAGGTCAGATTTTTATGTTATCCAGTAAGTAATTAAGCAAAGACCGCAGAAACCTCCCAAAATAGTTTATTAGCCAAGACAAATAATTCAGTGAGTGGACCCGGGCAACAATAAAACAATAGCCGGAGTTCTTTACTAGGGCTATTTCTCGTCAAGAACAATGGCCAGATGACAAAACAGTGCCAGCGGAGACGGACGGAGGAGCGAGGCGGGATCATTCGGTCAGCCAGCCAGCCCGAGCCTCGGAATAAAAATAAAACGTTTTCATGTGATATGCGTTGGCCTCTTCATGAGCCACAACATATGGAAAATGAAGGAGCCAGTGTGCGGCTGCTGTGTCTATACTGGCACAGCTCCTCATTCTTTCCTATAAAAAGGAGCCTGGCGGGTTGGATTCTGTGGTTTGTTGTCTTGCCAATGCTACCAACATCTGCAAGAAGTGGAGATCAATAGAAGTGTACAACAATAGATTTCCAATCACCAGTGTCTCCCTAGCTTGCGATTTTATTTTCAGTCTACAAACTTGCAGGGAGGTTCTACTCAAGCCCTGAAGGGTTGGACTGATGAGTCAACCTATCGAGGGGAACCACTGGCCTTCACGTCGTCTGGCATTCCAGAAGGATAAAGAAGGTTCAGCTGTTGTCCAGGCTATTTTACTGTACCCAGAATTCCATCGGTAGATGGTGGAGGATTGTTCCACGGGGGGGGGGGGGCGAGGAACTCCTGGCATGGCTGGGGTGGATGATTATCTGAGACAATGAGGTATTGGAAAGAGTCTTTGTAGAATCCCTATGGATTGTGGAACATGTATCGAATCGCCCAAACTAGAGAGTAAGAGAGATTCATAATTGCTATCTTCCTGTTAGGCACCTCGGATTCAAGAGAATCCCAATTCCCCGGTAAATCCACTAGATTAAATTGGACGTGGCTATATAGTGGCTATAGTCACTGGATCCAACAAAGACAAAAATCAACGTTGGGATGAGGGGGGGGAAACAAAACCGTCCCAGTTTCGCCATTTAGGTCAGTGACAGTGGATGGTGGTGATTAAATAAAAGTATTCCCAGAAAAAAAAACAATCTACAGGAGGGAGATGTAGATGAAGAGGAGGGACGGGCGAGGCTGGAGTGATTAATTTCCTCTTTGTTTTTCTCCTCCCACCGTTGTACGAAGCAGGAAAGGTAACCTCATTTATGGGCCCATTCTACGCCTGGCACTTGCTGGAGGGAAGAAAGTATAAAACACGCTAATGAGCTGTGAAGAAACACAAACATGGCCGCCCGGATGAGAGGAAGAATACTTTGTCCGTTGACAGCCCATCCCTCTCTCCTCGTTCTCCTGGCCTTGTTCTTGCTTGATTTGTACCGGATACTACAATGCAAGATGGCTACAAAACTCGTGGCTTGTCAATACCGACCCACACAAACAAAAATTCCCACAGACGCACTCCAGAATCTTGTCGGAAGTCGACCCGGCTAATTGTTAGCCACGCTCTTCGTCGAACTGACCCTGAGTCTGTATTCCTCGGTGACGCTAAGGTCACTGGTGCATTAGGGCAAAGAGGATTATGGCTGCAGTCCAGATGAGGGTCCCGGGAGAGCTTACGGGTGGGCCCATCATCACTGATGATGTCTGGAAACTCATCCAAATCAATCATTCATTCCCATAACCGCAGTTGATCTCCGACGAGGCATTGGGGGGAAAAAAAATGTAACCTTCCGTATTTTCCTTGAGCGTGCCGAGCGCTAATCCTACAAGAGGCTCGGTATGATCCATTTGCGGGTCACTATTTATAGATTCTCCACGCTCATTAGGTCAGCACGGCAGAGCAGTAGGCTCAAAAAGGTCCAGAACGGGGCATCGCATTCTGGCTATGGATGTTTAGCATTTCAAAAGGCGATAGAAAACAAATAGGTCTCATTTCACGGCATAGCTTGAAAGCAGCCAACCCCTTGAAGTGTGAACAATGTCCACTAGGGAAGGAGTCCAGTTTCAAAGACATGAAGCACAAATCACTGACTTGCTTTTTTTTTTTCTGCTCTTTAAGTGAGCATGAAAGACCGAAAGCTGATCCAGAGATTTGCCGGCATCAAGGTCAGAACGGAGCCACTGACACGCCATAAATGCGTCAGGTAAATAACTAGCCAAAAGATTTCCATTATTGATCCATAAACACATTTTTGCTGCGGGATCAGAGACTAATAATGTCTGTATTTTGAAGACTATTTGTAATTTTAGTAATGACACAAAATGTGTCTTTGCGGGCCACTAAAATGATGTGACTCATTCATTGACGGTTCTAGACATCAACTGGATTGGCAGTGAATGAGTTAATAGTGAAGATTACTCAAAGTGAAGAGCTATTTTTACATTTCCACCCCCCCCCCTCTCGGGTGGGGTGGAGGGAGGGGGGGAGAGAAACCCCCACAACCCGATCTCGCTCGCTTGATCAACAAAGCCATCTGTCGTCAAACAGAATGTGGCCATGAATCCCAGTGAAACGTGGACGTTTGCTAAGTGCCACATGCTGGATTATTTCCATGCTAGCGTTTGTATGTATATTATCTGGGGCCAGCTCTCAACACAAATTGCTTGTTAGCAAGAATAGCCGTGGGGCCTCATCGGGGGTAGGAAAAAGCACGGGATGGCGGAAGTTCCTTTTCAATTGTCATATTTTCTGCCATACTCAAGTCTCCCTACGCCATACGGTGGTCAAACAAAAGGCTCCCACGGTGGTTTCCTCTCGCCCACACAAAAGGGGATATGTTTCAGCTACTTTTAGAAGCAACACTTGACGCTTCGAGGTCCTCGGACTCCCACCCCTGAGGCCGGGGAGTGATTGAAGTCGGAAAAATGAAAACGCCAGGTGGACGCTCGCTCGGTGAGGTTAGGATTGTGGCGAGCGGGGTGGGGGCACTTGAAGCCAAAGTGGAATTTTTTAAAAAAGGGGTAGCATTGCCTGGAGTGAGATTACCACAGGACTGACACAATATCAAACAAAAATGTAAATAAATGAGAACAAACCAATTGCTAGTTATGAGACTTGTAAAAAATGATGTTAAGCAGAGGATATGAAGATGCACAAAACGGAAAAATAATCCAGATATTTTTTTTTTTTATCTCTGTGTGGCAGGCTGGTTGGAGCAAAGTGGGTCGCGGCAGGAGATTTAATCAACCGGATCAATTAAAGCGCTAGCACTCAACATAATGATTTATTTAGATGATTAGTTGTTTGCAATCCTTTATCTATATATAATATAATATATATTTGTGGGGGGAAATCCATTTTAACTCCTTGGACTGTGACTTAAACCAAAAAAAGTAGCTAAGCTTCATCCATTGCTAATCTCATTTAACAGCATTTGTATACAGAAAAAAAAGGGACAGAAGAAGCGTCAAAGAAAAAAAAAAAGCAGTTTACAACCGTTTCAAATCTCATTGCAGCGTAAAACACGCCTCCAAAGAAAGCATAACATGTTTTGTAAGATTTGACAGTGGCACACCAAAGATCCTCTCGCGGGGTTGGAGCTGCTCTCCTAAGCCGCCGCCGAGCATCTGTAGTGCTTTATCATTTCCGAGACGTGAGATCCGCCGAGGCTGCCGCTTGTACATGCACAAATAAACACATTATTCGCAAGCAAACACCTTTTGGAAGAACTGGGACAGATGAGTATGGATTTGAAGGAGTACGAGATAAAGAAGGATGAGGCTTGAGAAGGTGGGGTGGGGGCGGGGGGGCAGAGTGTGAGATAAGGGTCACGCTAGTGCTACCTTGGAACACGCAAGACCGAGGCAGGAAATGGGGCAGGAGGAAACAAGACTTAATGTTTTTTTCATGCTCGGCTATGGAAGCACCTTTAGGATTTCTGTCCAAAATTCATCCTACCCTTTTCGCTTTTGTAGGAATTTTTCTCTTTGAAGTAAAACATCGGCCAACGACGGAATTAAGGGTTGAAAAGACAAGTCAAGGTCAAACGGCAGCTTCCTTAAGCAGTATCAGTCCTAAGACCTTTCGGGCCTTCTGGCTTACTTTGGAATTAATCCTGACAAACCCGCTGACCTGAACGGCACGAGAGGGCTTGCGAGTGAAACTGAACTTCCACGCTGAGCTCATGCCGTTTCCTATTGGCATTATTGGCACCTTTTAGGTCACTAGAGCAGGTTGAGTATTTAGCAGTAATATAGTTTTGCATACATCTCTGCATACCTTATAATTGAAACAAATAAATAAAATTAAAGTATATATATTTATTTTATATAATATAATATAATATAATATAATATAATATAATATACATTTGTTTTGTTTGAACTGCTCCCAGCTAGCTCGGACACTTGTATTAGCCCTCAATATTACATGATCACATCTCTTCCTTTTTTACGAGAATATTAATAATGAATTCCCCACATTGGTTGAAGTAACTTAAGCAGCTGAGCAAAAAATAGCTTTGACTAAAACCAGCAGTTTGGGGAAATGGAAGCCTCGAGGTCATTACGATTACACTGGGTCACACGCACACACACACACACACACTAATCGATGTACACTTCCTTTATGGTCAATATGGGCCGGCCGGGATTACAACCGCAGGGAACGGAGAACTGACACCACGCCAACGTGTGCAATCATTCTTTTTATACAATGAATGAGGAGGAAAAACAAGTGTCTCCCGGCGCCTCTCACCTGCCAATCACAGTGATTGGCATCGGCAGGCACCTCCAATTGTTTTTATTTTTTGTATGAAAATTTCCCGACAGTCATATTTCCCCGCTCGGCCCATCTTCCGCTGGCAACACTGCAGCAGAATTTCAGATTCCTAATAGGACACATCCCATTAACCTCCACTTCACACATTGATATCGAGAAGTAGCACCACAGCGGGGACGTTTTGGAAATTTCCTTGCTAAATTTTATGATTATTCTCACGTCCTGTTAAGAAAAGAAAATGAATCCAGGACTCATATATAAAATATGGGCTGAGAGGATGCTACTGGAGTGGAAAAGCAGCAGGAAAGCCCGTGTCAGCGCCTCCGCCACCACCCACAATACGCCCCCCCCTCCCCCGGGTGGCCTGTCATAACATTATGCATAGCTGTGGACTAATGTTGCATGTGGGCTTGTCTGTGTCACCGCCAACAATGGGATAAGCTAGCGAGAAGTGGCATGGAGGAGAACCTCATTCCTGGCATTCCATTCATCTCCTTCTTCCTTACATCTTTGTGTTGACAGATGCAAGTAAGCGTTCACATCAATTGTAGGCCGAAATAAACAGAGCGTGGATTAATTGAACAACCGACCTGCAAGGGCATTTTCTCATCTTTGCGTAACAATGCCTTCCTATTATTATCCAGTGTGTCTGCACAAAAAAAAAAAAAAAAAAACACGGCTGTAGTTGAACACAACTATATAGGATTTATTTATTTATTATTTATTTATTTATTTGTATTTATTTTATTTTTCATTTATTTATTTATTATTTGTTAAGGGATTTATTTTTTTTCTAATCCATTGTCTTCAACATCTGTTCAACTCACAAGAGGGAGTGGGGGGGGGGGGGGGGGGGCGGGCCGCCTACATGTCCCGTGTTGACGTTGGCGATGGGGCGCCATCTTTGCAGATGGAGATGAGGCGGCAGGCGGGGAAGCAATTAAAACACTTCAGCTCCCCCCCCCAAAATTCTATCCATACCTCGCTTTGGGGTTTGCTGCATTACAGGATTGTGGCGAGAATGGTGGAATGGGCACCCTGTTCGGAAACAACCTGCTAAACCCCCTGTGGAGTCCAAGGGAGGGGGGGATGGGGGGCAGAGCGGGTGCCCCCGTGACAATAAACCCGCCCCTGACACGCGCCAGCACCCACAGTGACATCCCCCCATGGGAGGAGGAAGGGGGGAGACATGGGGGGGGGGGTCTCCTTCCCAGCCAGGCCTCCGGCGACAAACAAGCAATAATCCGACGAGCTCTTGTTCCGTTTGGAGATTCCGACGCGGCTTATAAATCATCGTTCATAACGCACGCAGACTTTTGACGCACGCCAGCTCGTTAAAATAGTTTCATTATGCGCTTGTGATGAGCAATGATACGCTTGATTGGTTTGAACAAAAGGTCTTAATGAGGAGAGGAGGCGGAGTCTGTCTGGCGGCATAACGTCGCCTTGAGTGACTTATGGAGCAGATATGTGTTTTCATATTTGATCCAATCTGGAAAGTCAACAACCAGACGGTTTTGCACGGCGCGACCGTCGACCTTGTCACCTTACTCGCATCGATGCCCTGAAGTCATCCGAGATGCCAACACATCTTCAGATGTGCTTTTGGTGTTTCACAACAGGAAAACATTGGTTCCTTCCTCAAACATAAAAAGGGGACCCGTACAAAAAACACAAAAGACGTTCTGCAAGCAAAGACTGTTTCTAAAATTAAATTGCACTTATTCAGGCTGAAGGGATGGAGCACTTTTAATCCAATTAACGGCAGATTGAAGGGGACGGGGGCGGGGGACAATAGTGACTATCCAGCCTTAAAAATGAATATCCTCCCTCTAATCCAGCCCAAGTGGACTTTGAAATTGGATAGTCTGCAATTAAAATGTGGATCCTACAGAGTGGATGGAGGATCTGTTTTTTTTTTTTTTGGGCACCAGGAATAGGAAGTTAACGCTTAGGAGGAAAAGTCCAAGAACGTTGACTGTACTAGTTGATTTTAAGTCACGGTGGTAAGGTGGCAGGACAGGATGGAAGAGGCAAAAAAAAAAAAAAGAAACCTGAAATTGATTATGGGGAATTTTAGGAAGCATCACTGCAGATTTATATCTCAAGGGAATGTTATTATGAGACCTTTAACACGCTCACATCTCAATGATCATGTCATTGTGAGGAAGAGGCGGAGCAGGAGGGGGGGGGGTGTAGGGGGTAGCAAATAGGAATTCACACCACACAAGCAGGAATAAAAGACCGTGTTAACCCCCCCCCCCCCCCTTTCCTCCTCCAGCTTCCTACATTTGGTTTGTGTAGGCTTGTTTGTCTCACTTGAGTATTTGAATCCCAACCTGAAACAATGCAGTCAAGGATGCTTGCATGCTTAATGAGAATCTGTGAAAGTAAATTTGCACAGAAGTGATTCAATGAATAAAATAAAAAAAAAGTGACGTTAAATGGAGGAAAAATAAAGAGAGAAATATTTAAGATGATGTTCATTTAGCAACCCGTGTGGGGGGGGGGGGGGGGGGGGGTGTCACAGCGACAACACTGTGCTTTGCAATGTGGCAGTCAACCTCTCATCATTAGATCGGATGCTTCCCATTGTTTGTAAGGGGGGAGGAAAAACAACAAAAACATCCCCTCATAGTAAACAATCAAATGCAAAACATCACCGCGTCAGTCAACGCACCGCTCGTATTGCACTTTATCATTCAACAATAAAAAATGCAATCAACTTACCGACGCCGTATTTTTCCTGCTCCGTAGGTATCCACATATTGACGCTTTCAAGTTTCAAGTGCAAATAGCGGCAAAAGCGGTGCCATCAGATGCATTCTATTGGCGTGCTTTCCTCCGCTCCGTAGTCGGAGTCATTGTTTGGATTTGCAAGGCGAGAATGCGCCGCTGCCACGGCAGCCGCAGCTGGTCGAGGTACGGAGTGTGGTGCGTTCAAGTATCATCGGATATTTAGCTATTACGCGGACGTGATTTGACAGCTGAATCTGACGTGGTGCTTATGATTTTATTTGGTCTAATTTATGTATTTAAGATGACATTTTGTGGCTATAATAACTAATGGCAAGTCAATAACGCGGCTTGTTCCAACTTTATGGTGTTTTTCAAAGCGTGATACGTTTTCCGTGTTTGGACAACACTAGGCATTCGACGCAAAAGACATTGTAATTCAAACTTCATTTTACTATTAATATCTGGAATAACCTCAAAATGGTTTCATTTACGTTCAAGTTAAAAGTTAAGGTTTTAAGGGGTCGAATTTACAAATGTCCGAGGTGTATTTGAACGCTTCTGCACGGCCAACACAGCCAGAAACGACCGCGTTGCATTGTGGGTGTTGTAGTAGCATCCGGTGACGTCAATGGGATTAGGAAGCGGTCTTCCCATCATTTAATAAATAAAAAATAAAAAATAAAAAATAAAAAATAAAAAATAAAAAATAAAAAATAAAGAAAGAAAGAAAGAAAGAAAGAAAGAAAGATGTAAGCACATATTAATAATATATCATGCATTAAATTGTGTAAAAAAAAAAAAAGTTGTGTGCTCAAATAAAGGCAACAAAAGTTGTGTTCATTTTGTTTTTATTTATATTTTGACAGTGTACTTGTGTACCGCCACACATCTCATTTCTTGCTCGAGGTGCATAACATGACCTTGACCAAGACCATGAACACACACACACACACATGGCGCCCGCAAGCACACAGCTTGAAGTGGGACAACCCATGCATGAAAAATGGATGAGTGTCTATGAAGGAAGCTAAAAAGTGGAGATGGTTGCATTGCCCAAATGAAAACGCGGCTCAGGCTGTGTGCGTGTGTGTGCATATGGAAGTGAGTTTGCACATGTGCGTGCCTCTATGTGGGTGAGTGCATGTGCACCAAATGTCACACAATTTTTATGAGCAGACTGTGTCCTCACTCCTTAATACATCCAATTTCACTCAAATACACACGCACACACACTCTCGGGTTCTCATCATCTGTTTGGCTCACAGTTTGAGTACCAAAAAAAAAATCAAACCGTGTTCTGAAGCTCATTTCTTCTCCTCTGCACATTAATGACGGTGTCAAACGAGTCGCTCTGTCCCATTAGCGCTTATCGTGTCCGTTTATACGTCTAGTTTGTAGTTTCATTGGTGAATTATGAATGAAAAAAAAAAAAAAGAGCTCTTGCATCACGGCTTGGTTGTCACCCGACTGTCTTTTACAGTCTTGCACAAAAAAAGATTCCAGTGGGCATTTTTAATTAAAAGAAACCAGACTGAATGGGATTAGTAGTACAGTACATGCTGCCTCGCTTCGGTCATTCTGATTGGAGCTGTGGGGGTAAATTGTCGGATTGTAGAATGTTCTACTCCGCATATGAATAAATCATAAGCTCAAAGGGGGGCAGGGGGGGGGGAGTAGAGCAGTAAAAGAAAAAAGCCCGCAGATTCATTCGGACCAGAGAGGTGATCTGGTTTCCAGCAAGCGATGTTTTGCGACCGCGAATCAATGTGTTGTCAACATAATGGAAAGAAAGCTAAAACAGAAGTGGGACTTGCTATTCCTGAGAAATAGAAGTGAAAACATTGTATGATTTAAAAGACATTTCCCCTGTCGTGCAGTTATAGCAATCGAAAGGGTACTCAAGATTGTACCTTGAGGGACTCCTTCGATTCATTAAGGAAACATAGCACATAATGTGATCATCTGTTTGAAGAAGAACAAACACAAAATATGACGATGCTTCCTACACGGCTTTGTTTTTATTTACGTAACAACTATTGATTTAAAAAAAAAAAAAAACGATTTGCTACAAAGCAGGAAGTGTGGGTCGGATAGTTGAGTGGAGTAAAAAAACATCCCACAGCTTGGACGCAGCAGGCAACATCCTCACTTACAAAAGCAGCAGGTCTCCAGATATAAACATGGAAAAAAAAAAAATCTTCATAATGGACACTTTCTGGACTTTCCTCTAAAACGGTGCCCCACTTTACGGTTCTAAAAGGGTCCGTTCCGATCGCCACGGACATGTGAGAGCAGAAGCTCACGTCGGATTATGTGAATTCCTCGTTAAGCCTTTGAGCGATTCAAACATCTAAAAAGATTTCCGCCTCACGTGTTTGTGCATCCAAAAGATGATTCGAAAAGCTTGTCGTTTTTAGTCCACAGCAGGTATGGGGTTTTATTTTTTTGTCACCTCCAAGGCACCGAGGGGATTTTTATTGGAATTCTAATAAACAGGAACAACTGTAGGCGATTTGTGGTTTGCTGAGTGTTGATGTCACAAAATGGGGTCATGAGAAACTGCAACTGGACCGGTCAAGCGCTTTCACTTGTGTCATGTTACCACTTAAAAAGTCATAAAAAGCAAAAGCCTCTTTTTTTTTTTTTTTTTTTTTCTTCTAAGGTTTGCTTGGTGACATACTGCTCCAGATTGAGTGTGTTTTTATGACTCACACACTCCGTGCTGTCGCACTCTGTGGCTGTAAAATTATAGTTTTAGACCACCTGGACCCCCACCCCGAAAAAAAAAAAAAAACTCAATTGTGCCCGCAAGTGTATGACAGATGGCTTTCATAAATGACTTTGCAAGATCACATTCAACGCATCATGTCCAATTTCTATACTGGACCAGTAGAGCGATTTATTTATTTTATTTTTTGGGGGGTAGTCAATATTACACTATATATATTATATACTATATATATATACTATATATTATATTATATTATATTATCACTATTCCTAGAATCGATTATCTTTTTAATTGATTTCTTATTGTACTTTATGAACTTATTATTTATCATATTTGTTGACATATCTCAGTTGATAAGTGATGAAGTCAAGTGTGCACGGGAAAATATAATATTTTTGGATCAGCGACTCCCCAACGCCAGATTTATCTTTGGTATAAATGGACTAAAGTGTATCTAAAGAAAAGAGGAAACACTGAATCATGCGGTTCCTTTTTTTTTTAAGCTGAGTGTCGTGAGCAGCGAGCAGACAAGCAAAGTTTTGTTTCTTGGATTTAGTCACGCGTCTTACTCATACGTGCAAAAACCACAGTGAGTGGCCAACACACTTGCTCTTTATCTGCCCGGGCTTTTCCATCAGCACCTCGGCCCGGTGGGTGTTGGTGGCGCTCTCACCCTCGCCTCCAGGCTGCTTCAGGCCTTTCCCTGAAACACCAATAAATGATTGCCACTTTTATTTTTCAAGATGATATTTGAAACAACGCACCACGTAATATTTCATTGGGTTTGACGGACCGATAAGCCAAGTTGGCTTAATGAAATCCGGCTGCTGATCCCAATCTGTGTTTTCCTTCCTTATACCATTAGCTTGGTCGATGATGACGCCGGTGAACGCGGGTCGCGTAGATCAACGGGATGCAGTTGTGTTAATAAAAATATTTGAAATAAGAAGAAGAATGAATAATAATCATGGAATGTCGTTTTATGTTGTAATATCAGAATTCAACACTAGGTGGCAGACATGCTTAAACTGCCTTATACTACGATTCTAGTATAGTAATTCAAGAATATAATATCCACGTACGCATAAAAAAAATGAATCGGTGGAAGGAGGAGGAGACGAAAAAGGAGGAGCGGGATTATGTCACTGACGGATGGATTGCTGATGGATTGATTTGACGCAATGGCCGGACAAGACAAACAAACAGATTTCCAAGCTGGGCAAAAAAAAAAAAAAGACTTCTGGCAAATGTCAGGCGGAGTGATTTGAAACTCAACCAGAATGTGTTTTTTTTTTTTTCCTGGCAGTATTTGAGCACAGATGAACGGCTATACTGTGAAGGATGGGAGGGAGTGTTATTTGGAGGTGTTTGGCCTTGGCAACGCCCTTTGCTCGTCGGGCGCTTTTGAAGACGGTTAGCAGCTTCACGTACGCGTGTATCTTTGATCTGTCTGCATACATTAGCTGCGTGGAATCATGTGACTGGTGGGGGGGGGGGGGGTGAAGAATTTTGATGGAAACCTCTGAAGACAGGTTGGGGGTTGACTTGATGGGTTATACTAAAAAAAAAAAATGACGTGAGTCAAATAACGGAATTGATTCATCGTCCTTTGTGTCTTTTTCAGCCAATGGTAATATATAATAATAATAATAATAATAATAATAATTCACAGTCGATCATTTACATCCCACTTTGTTTATTCCTCCATTCACATTGTTCAGGATTCTTTTTTTTTTTTGCATCATGTATGCTTTATTTCAAATACTCGGCGTGCAACAGGTAAATTCAAGAGTGCGGAATCCCCCCCCCAGCGTGCCTCGCTGCAGGTTCACAGGAGGTTCCCGTGGCTTCAGTGGGCTGCACCCCCCCCCCCACGGAGCACAGTGGGTGCTGACCTATTGCAGCCAAAATATCACCACGGACAAAAGGCGGGGTGCATCGCATCGGATCGAAGAGTGAGCGGAATATAGTATGGCCAGGTTGGAGTGCGGCGAATATATTACCTGGCTGTATTCATGCACTTTCTATGATATCCTTATGCAACTTGTGTTTATGTAAGATATTAATCAGTGCCAAACTTCCCCCTCTTTGTGGCCTAGAGGGTTGCCAGGCAACTCCAACAAGGTCTACTTATTGGTGTCCCTGCGATTTTCTGTGCCAAACACGATGTTGCATCATTTGGAGAGCCGATTCGGTTATTTGCTCATCAAGTAGCGAAATAATCAAAAAGGGGTTCTATTTTTGGAAGACAATGCTGGATTGTGTGCTTATTTGCCAGAGTTTTCATTGGCTATGATGGAATTTAGCTGTGAGCTCTCCCACAGCGGCGCAGACCTCCCCTTTTCCGTTCTAATGTCGGAAAGAGAGCCCAAATTGTTGAAATTAGTTACAACATCGGGTTTTGCTGATGCTGCCCTAAAAAGTCGTGGGATCTGCCACACCATTAAACTTGGAGCCACATTGTCTGTGCTCCATCTTCTTTTTTTAGCCACACGTCCTCAAACATGAGCGCGCTGCCGCTCGGACGTGACATGATTTGCGACGAGAGGATCGGCCCCGCTGCCAAAGTTGTGAGCTTTGCAAAAAAATAAAAAAAAAAATAAAAAAGCTGCGTTCGGTAAAATGCAACCTTCCACCCTGTGACGGAACAATCATCGTACTGTGCCGCCCGTCCTCACACTGGCCTTCTTCTGTATGTTAAATGCAGCTGTAGTGCACAGAAGCCGTCCTTATAAGCTCACACACACACAAAAAAAGGCCTCGTCCCCACTCCACAGACATACAATTTATTTTTCGACATTTCCTTGAACACGAGGTTGAAAGGGTCACATTCAAATTCAAGTTCAATTTGGCTGCGAGGACCTGCGAACACGATTTATCGGCCACAAAAGAGGATGGGGGGGGGGGGGGGGTAGAGGACATCCCTTGAATAGAAAAAGGACTTTTTTTTTGGTTGCTTTTTTGGAAGGAAATGGAACAGAAGCAGCTGTCTGGTAGCATGGCTCACGATGGATTGGAAACCCATCTGTCTTTGGAAGTGGGAAAAATGTCGGGAAAGAGACAATTAAAAAAGGTTTGTTTGAAAATGGCAGGTAATGAGGTGACAGATAATCACCAATGTGTGTTTAATCTATTTAATCGGATGAATGCTTGACAATATCTTATCGTTTTTTGTCTTTTTTTGGGGCGCACCTCAAAGGTGGCTTAATGGATTTTTCACAAGCTCCAGATAAGCGAGAAAAAAAAAAAAGCACTCGATGCAGATTTTTTCCGCGAGAAATTGACGAGCGTACAATTTGGAAAGCCACGCGGGCAAATAGCGTTTCTATTAAACGTTCAAAAAAACGGGAGTGTGATAAGGTTTGAAGTCGGAGATGAAAAGGCAGAGCGAGAGTTGGGACTTTTTGACCGACCTTTCCCTCTCCCTCGCTCCCCCGCCGCTCGACTCCCTCGGCTTGCTTTGATCAATTAAAATCCATGTCGCCAATCAGGAGAAAGGGCGTTTTGCTGACAAAGGCCTCCATCACCCTTCGAAGATGAAGAGACAAAATATGAAATAATACAAATGAGCACATCAAAACAATTATAAGAATTGATTCAAACTTGAAATAGCAACTCCTGGCTCACTTGTCATCACTGTTGTTGCCGTGGCGACGTAGAAATATCTATTAACTCGAATATGGGCAGTCTCGCCTGCTTACCTCTCATATCGTGCTAGCGTTAGCCTAACCCCTAACAGAGAGTCGCCTGATCTAGAAGCGCGATGGTGAGTTGTAATAACAGCGCTCGCCACTAGATGGCAGACTTTGCTGAAAATGACGGCGCCTCTTCGTCAATTTGTTAAACGCTCGCTCATCGTTATAAAATGGAACAAGTGGGTCACTTAAATTCAACAAGCGTCGGCCTTTAGGCCTCAATATTCATTCCCTGACAACCGACGCAGCCGCGGGGGCCTCGTCAGATACATTATTTAAAAACCAGGGAGCGTGGCAATTAATATTCACGTTTTTTTTTCGATCTATCGTGGGCTGTCGGCCAAAGCGCCTCTCGCCGCCATCTCACTCTGCTACCTCGGTGCCATCATCAGTATTCCTTTGGCATCAAATTGGTCGGGGCCCGTTGCCCACCCACGCGACGTGCACGGCATGCCGAGCGGCCGGCACACTGGGCTTCTCTGTCTTGTGGCAGGTGATTATCCACTCACATCTCCTTTACTTCCGAAAACTTCAGATAAACAGCCCACACTTTCTTAAGACCGCACGCATAAATCTTACTTTGGCAATCCAGCCTGGTTGCAGTGCCTGTTTATCAACCAGTGAGCATAGTGAAATTAAATGATGCATCACACAAACCTATCTGTGGGAATTTCACTTTGCAACTGGAGCTGGGCTGTGAGGCAAGGCTATTAGAATTTCAAACAGAATGGCTCCCCCTAGTGTGCCAT
Organism: Syngnathus leptorhynchus; assembly: GCF_054491065.1. NCBI lineage: Eukaryota > Metazoa > Chordata > Actinopteri > Syngnathiformes > Syngnathidae > Syngnathus > Syngnathus leptorhynchus. The sequence continues at coordinate 5,783,572 of NC_141215.1, forward strand.
AGACAGTTTTGGAAAGTCCTCTTGCAGCCTACTTTAAAAAATGTGTCTGATGTAATCAAGCAGTTCATTTGAATCACTATAACAATTCAATGCAATTAAGCGGGCCTCGTTAGTGACACCGATTATTCTTTTTGGGCGTGACCCACACTTGCATCTACTATATTACTTTCCAAACTACTGCACCGCCTGCAAAAAAAACCAAAAACGATCATATTGCTCAAAGTCAAATGTAAGCACGTTTTTGCGAGTATGTAAATACAACTGTAGTTACAACGTGAGCGTTGTACGAGACGCCCACAAAGTGCGCACAAATACGTCACGCGTGCGCACACGCGACTGTGATCCTGTCGCCCGATTGGTCAGCCTTGCCGGTAAAAAGTGGTGGTGTCGCGTGATCAGCGCAGCACTGGTGTGTATGAGAGGAAAATGTATCGTCTCGGACAACAGTGTACCTCCCAGATCGCTTTCAATTGCCTTTTCTTCACAGAGCCGCGGGGTTATTTTCATTTTGCTAGACAACACAATAAAAGCTGGTCGTGTATTGGCTGATTTTTGATCCAAAATTGAAGATTTTTAAAGCAAAGAAAATGCGAAAGGCCAAGAAGAAGAGCAGCAGAGGTGAGTGAGGAAATCGGGCCTTGTTTTGGCCTAGCGTGGCGCGATGAGAGTTGTAGTTCTTTGTGGGTGCGCCCGGCCATTGACTTGCGTTGAACGTGTCTCGCACCCGGACTACAAACATGGAGTCGGATGCGTCCGACTCTTATTTTGCGGCTATTTTAGCAGCTAACACAAAGCAGTAAAAACGTGCGAACACACGACGTGCTTTTGTTTGATCGTTTGAACATTTGTATCATTTTAAAGCCCGGGTGCATTTATCCAGCCAGGGTTAAACTTTTGAGTTTTCCTCCTTTTTTTGCAGCAGCATTTTGTCAACATCCGTTAGCTAAGCATCAGTTAGTTTTGTACCGTCGTTCCGATTTTATTTCTTGAATAAAAAGTAATCCCATGTCTTGGAGTTTGCATTATTCTAAATGCTTTGGATTATTTCTGCAGTTTAAAGGCGTTTAGGCCCTGTTGTTGTCTCGGGACTGAATGCGGACATTATTCGCTGGTTGTTTTGGGCGTGTTTAAGGCGGTGCTGGCTTCTCCCCTACATAGATCAGCTGTTCAGTACACGTCAACACATGCACTCACTCAAATGGCCGACGTGTGCTATAGTCCCAACATCATGCATCGATTTAGGAATGCCGAGTCAATCATTTGAGCTCTTACCTCATTTGTGACCCAAACTGTTTGAACAGCTTTTAAAATAAACCAGGCTGACCCGAGCATGTTGTAATCTGCAAACCAGCAGCATACAGATTAGATAAATGTGGTGTTTGCGCAGGTACCTGTGCTGTGCCAATATTATGTAAGAAGACTTGCAGCGGACGTACTGTAGTTCTTTTTCCTTCTTCAGGGGCTCAGCATGGAAACGTGCAGCCTTTCAGCGACGAGGACGCCTCCGTTGAGACGCTCAGTCATTGCAGCAGCTTCAGCGATGTCACCAGTGTAGCTGATGAAGGTGAGCATGTAATATTCATCGTTGTGTTCGAGTACTAAGGATGGGTTCTTTGATAAGGTGGCGAGGCCAGCGAGGATGCAGCCCAAGAGGATTTCCAGTACAAGCTCAAGGGGTTCATCGACAGCACGGTGGACAAGAGGTAATGGAGTTAGAGCGTCGGAAGGATGAGCCGCCGTTAAAGTTTGCTGTTTCTTCAGCGCTAAGACCAGACAGGGGGCGCTGGACGGGCTCAAGACGGCACTGGCCACGCGCATCTTGTACGAGTTCATCTCAGAGCAAAGGATGACCATCACCGATAGCATCGAACGCAGTCTGAAGAAAGGTAAGGCGGTTACGGATTGGAAGATGCAAACACTGGGGTCAAGTTTAACGGGTGGCCTTTGTCAGGGAAAGGTGAAGAGCAGCGGGCTGCGGCGTCGTTGGCCTGCCTGCTGTGCATCCAGCTGGGCTCCGGCATCGAGAGCGAGGAAGTCTTTAAGTCGCTCAAGCCCATTTTCAAGAACATCCTGGCCGACGGCTCGGCAAACATGCAGGGCAGACAGGCGGTCGGTGGCTCTTCTCGTCGCTGCGAAGGAACGTTTGGAAAAGAAACTCAAATGAAGCTCTCGTTTTAGGTGGCGACAAGTTTGGGCCTCTGTACGTTGGTTGCCGAAGATGACGTTTTGGTAAGTTGATTGTTTTGATAGAAGTGACATCACGCCGTTGACCTCGGTCGCTTGCGTTCTCAAGGACGTGTGCGCCACCATGGAATGCTTCGAGAACCTCTTCAGCCGATCCTACGCCAGGGCGGACGGCACGTGCGCCTCCATCAGCGCTCCCGTCAGCCAGCTCCACACCAACGCTCTTCTGTCCTGGGCCTTGCTCCTCACCATCTGTACCGGCAGCCAGCTCAAAGACATCTTGCGCAAGTACGTCGCGGCGGCGCTCGGTCAAACCAAGACGGGAACAAATTGAGAATAATCCTCCTCCACGTTTGTTGTTCAGACATCTGCCCAAGCTTCCGAGGTTGCTGGAGAGCGACGACGTCAACATGAGGATCGCGGCGGGCGAGACCATCGCGCTGCTTTTCGAGCTGGCTAGAGATTTGGACCCTGTGAGCGGCTTGTGCTGAATGCTTTCAAAATGTTTATAGTTGGAAAAAAAAAACTTTGTGCATTGATAACAATGTCATAGAAATACAAATTTGCTAAATCATTAATATAAATGGCAAAAAAGAGTGGGGGGGGGCCTAAGATAGAACCCTGCGGAACCTCTCTTATGGAGAGTTACATTCAGAGCGCATATTTAATACACTTTTGACCGATTTCTTTTAAAAAAAAAAAAATATATCAACCAGAACCTCAAATCCCTTGCAGGAGTTTGAATTCGACGGCTGGGACGAGCTGTGTGACAAACTGAGCGCGCTGGCCACCGACTGCAACAAGCATCGCGCCAAGACGGACAAAAAAAAGCAACGCTCGGTGTTCCGGGATGTGCTCAAGGCCGTCGAGGTGAGTCTGAACCCCGACGCCTGAGCCTCGCACGACGTCCAAAGTCTAAACTTGGTCTTTTCCAGGAGGGCGACTTCCAGTCTGAGAGCATTCGTTTCGGGACAGAACGCATGACCATCGACAGCTGGCTCAGGAAGAGGATGTACGACGCCTTCAGGGAGTTTGTGGGCTCGGGAATGAACTACCACTTGCAGGTGTGTTTATTTGTTCGCCGCCGTGATGTCACGCCGTCATAAATCGAAACCCGCCGCTCCACCCTCGCAGGCCAACGAATTTATCCGAGACGTGTTCCAACTCGGCCCCCCCGTGTTGGTCGACTCAGCCACGATAAAGGCCATGAAAATCTCCCGCTTTGAGAGGGTAAGCGACAAAATTGCTTTTTGATCGCAGCCGGACCAAATGTTGAAATAAAAAAATAAATGACTTCCGTTTCGACAGCATCTACACAACTCGGCCGCCTTCAAAGCTCGGACCAAAGCCAGAAGCAAGTTTAGGGACAAGAGATCAGACGTGGGCGACTTCTAAGTTGTTGTTTTTTTTCTGAACAACATATTTACAAATATTCTTTGCTTATCATCATTTGTTTTAATATATGTGTAACGTTTTGGGTAATTTCTACTCCATTTGTAACACTACGTGTGTATGGTCACCGCATTCACACTCATTGTGGTGTTGTACATATTTGTCAGATTTCAATATTCCAGTAAAGTTAGATTAGTACTGATCGTATTTATATTTTCGTCCGCCCTCTTTCTATGAATGTTTCGTTCCGCTAGCTAGCTGACTACGAGAAGTTTCAATGTGTACAACCTGGTGTTGATATATTTTGCATTGGGTGTATGAACAAGAAAAAAATATGGTGATAATAAAGTGCAAACAAAAGGATTTGACTTTTTTTTTTTTTTTTTTGAGGAACGCATTCACCTTGGGAATAATAAAATATTCACCCCCACTGGCAGAAACGTCAAACTATCCAGTATATCTACAAAAAGGCTTGTCAAATGAATTTCCCCAGAATATATATTTTCGCTTTGCTTAGCACGTTTAAAGAGCGGAAACCTTCCACCGAGAGAAGGTCATTGTGAGCCAATGGCGTGTGTGTGAATCTCTTTTACGACTCGGTATCAGAGTGAGGAATCTGCCCATAAAGGGTACCCAGCAGAACATTGTGCACCCCCCCCCCCCCCCTTCCCTCTATCCCAGACACACTTGTGAACTCCCCAAGGTTGTTGTTATTGCAAGATTGTCAGGGAGGCGGACAAAGTAACCATGAAGCGTGTTATCAACAATTAGCCGCAGCTATCCTGTTAAGTAAACAAGATGGTCCTGATTGGATTGGCAAAAGAATGCTAACGAGCTATTATTCATTAGCAATGGAGCAGTAAGAGCTGTGTCGTCGTTGGCGATCGTTCGAATACCATGGTAAAAAATAATGATTTGAAATTTTGGGATGTATTTAAAATATTTATATATGTATTTATATTTCAATATTTATTTCAATATATGTTAGATATTTATTTTAATATATATATATGTCTATATATGTGAAATTTATTTAGAAAAAATATTTATAATAAGTATATATTATAGATGTATTTTTTATATATAATATAAAAATGTATTTACATTTTTCAGTGAGCATTGCAAGTATCAACTCCATTGCTGGCCGAGTGGTGGCGCTTTGCCTCCATCTGCCTGGCTGCTGCAGCAGCAGCAGCATCCCTTGCATTGACACTAATCATGTCTCCACTTGAAAACGAACATGAGTGATGATACTGAGCACCCAGTTTGGAGGTTAAAAATATTCCATGACACAATTCCCAAATTGACCCACAACAATGGCAACCCTGGATTCTACCATGACAACCCAAGCGCACCCCTAGAAATGATAATCCCACGAATCGAAGAAGCAAGCGTACGTGCATTTCATGGAAATGGAGCATATGGAAGGTGCTCGCAGCCTTGAAACACGGTGCAGCGATGCACATTTTGTCGTGCCGGGCGCAGATGCAATGCAGCCCCCACACTGTGTGACTCATTGCTGTTATGAGCGCACGCACACATACATACACACACACACACAGGAACACATGCAGACACATCATACCTCCCACTCTTGCCCCCCTCTCAACCTGACCCCCCCCCCCGGTTAACGCAACCCTCCCTCCTTCCCATCCCGTTATGTGGGCCACTGATGATGGCAGACCCCCATCAGGGCTGACAACTGTTCTCCGGATGAGGCCGTAGTAATGCAGGTTGGCTACAAAACTATTGGTAGCGCCCCGGAGTTAAATTAAACATTTATTTCTCGGTCAACTTTCAATTTTCACTCTATTTTGGGACAAATATCCGTTCATTTTTTCACTTCACTTTGGGTCAAATCGTTTCGCAATATTGTCAAATGAATAAATAGAAGAAGGTCTAATCATCTTTTTAGTCGTACTAAATATTCAAGGTTGTTTTGCCACTCGTAAATGACTTGCAGAGTACATCATGTCTCTCGGGTTGCCGGGAAACCGGCACCAAGTCAAAAGCACTCAGCCAAGACATGAAAAATAAAAGATTTTTTTCAAACTTATTTTTTATATATATATATATTTTTATAATTTATTGATGTATTTATTTATTTTTTATTTTATTTATCTATTATTTTAATGTTGGGAAAACTTGTGCACGTCTCCTTTGCTCATTTGGATTCTTTTCACTGTTTGGTCCAATCTAAACTCCAATTGAATTACATTTGTACGGGCCAAGGGGGACATCAGCTGTTGTAACAATCAATTTTCTTTCCGTTCCCGACTCGGATGAATCTTCCGCTCAATCTTAATTATGCGAGCGCACACCTTAGCGTGTTTAAAGGCTGACACGCATGTGTGTGTATGTGTGTGTTTTGACGGACTATAGATTGGATGCTAGTAAGGACTTCATGAGGTCATCAAGTATTATGCCACCCACGAGAGAAACTACAGAGATTGGAATGGGACATGGCGTTGTGTGTGTGTGTATGGCGAGTTCCCACACACCAGAGCTGAATACAAGAGAGTCCAGACACGTTTTATACGAGGCGCTACGAGCCAAACACACAACACGCAAAGACACCCTCCCTCTCATTCCACACATCACATTGCTGTTTCTGCTTTGCCGCGGAGGTTGTTGCCAAGGCTCGGAATGAGCCACTTGATTGGTCGAGCGGGCTCATCAGTGTGCAAACTCGCCGGTACCATTGGCTGCTCCGCGTAAAGGAAGCTCCTCAAGATGCTTTCGCCGCCTCATTATCGCTGCACGCACGATTTAATTAGCACGTCCACGCTCCTCTTACTCCCTTTATCGCTTTTTTTTTTCGGAGGTGAAATGGAAAATAAATAAAAGCGACTGTTGCGCACTTGATCATACGAGTGATGGAGGTAGACTAAAACGGAGTGTGCGCTTTCCGAGCGGCCTTTTCGCCGTCTGAGCTTGATAGCCTTTGATAAACAAGACAAAACATGTCCCCGGCCTCAAGGTGAGCCCGCTCGTCGGTTAGCAACAAACGCAGGGCCGTGCGAGCCCGAGCGCTGCGACGCACGTACCGAATTTAACAAGGTCACCCGGGGCGGGCTGTGCACGCAAGGAAAAGAAACTGGTCTGCAAAGAACAGCTGGAGGAAAAAAAAAAAAGATATTTTGAAATGTGGATGAAACCATTTTGTGCGACCAGACTGAAAGAGCAACGATTAAAAGTCAGCGTCACAAATCTGGTTCACTTTTTGGCACGGCCGTGTCTGGCCACGTCGCCATGGCAACCCCGGGCTGAGAAACCTCTTTGAGAGATTTATATGATCTGAGGAGAGATTGTCTTATCATTTTCCCTTCAATCTCGCACTTCTAGGCCGACCTTTTAAAAAAAAAAAAAAAAATCGACATATTAATTTTAAATGCATTTTATACTGATCCTCGCTCTTCCCGGAGCTTGACGATAGAACATTAACATAGCGCCTGATAAGGGGCCTCAAGAAGGGTTTATGTAAAAATGATATGAAAGGAAAATGATAAAGAATACATAAAATCGGAATACTTCAAGGCCTTCAGTTGACCTTAGCAGATTTTCAGATTACCGTCAACAAAATTGGTTATGCGGCTACGTTTGAAAAGGAATAAAATACAAGCCTGGTGTTTTAGGTAGTTGGAATACCGCCTGAATAAAAACAACATCATAAAAATAGATAAACTAAAGTACGTAACAAAATGACAAATACAAAGGCGGGTACTCCTGACATTGACGGCTCGTGTAAAAAATGAAAAGCGGCAAATTCTCACCGTTTTTTGTTATCGTCAACAAGCACGCACAATAATAAATACAATTTTCAAATCTGGAATCCCAATGCCTTGGCCGTGAATCACGCAACTTCTCTCTCAGGCTCACCACTTTTCTCCACACAGAATTTCATGACGGCTTTGTCTACTCGTAAGGTGCCGCGGCGGCTGCCGGTAATCTCGGTGATAAATTCTCGTCTGTCACGACAACAAAAGCCCGGTCCTCGCCGGAGAGATAACGCCGGCGTCCGTCTCAATCTGGGCGGAGATTGAGTTTGTAGTCTATATTAGTGCCGTACTGATGAGTCCAGACGAGTTGTGCCATCTCGATATCCGTCTGTCAATTTTCTAATACTATGCCGACTTTAAGGAGATATGGCCATCGTCATTTTTTCAGTTCGACCTAGCATGCAACGCTTCGCGTCGGCGGCCATTTTAGTCTTCGGGGGATGCAATAAACACGCACCGGTGTATTTGTCCACTGTTGTTTTAGTTCACACTCCATTCACTATGACAGATACCGGGCCACAATGCGAGATGAAACATGTCGAGCAGCTTGTATCTGCATATAGGGAAATAATGCCAGTGGTTCGTTTCACAGCTCATTAAGCGGCCATGCTACAAGCAGAAACTCACTGGAGCCTTTACACACTAACAAGCAACCCGCGCCACTACAATGCAACACATACAAATGTTACACGAGGGTGACTTATGATCAAATAAAGCCTGGGATAAAAATAATCTTTTCGAAAGAATCTTTGCTGAGCCTGCTTGACTGCTGCTGTTACCATGGTAACTGTGTGCAGCGCTAACCTGGCGGACGCAACAGCTTTGAATGTGATGATAAACGACAATTTCATTAGAGAGTACAGATACGCACAAATTTGTCAAATTGACTCCAAAAAAAAAAAATGGACAGGAACCAAACAAAAGCACTTGTCCCACAGTCATGAGCCATCTAAGGTGCCTTCAGTAAGACTACTGCGACTTCTAAGCATCTCTATGACAACCAAAAAGAGCCGCCGCTCTTTCTCGAAGCGAGCCTGAACGGCGCCGTTATAAATAACAAGCTCATTGCATACATTCCCACAATGTGTGTCAGTGTCACTTCCCTTCATCTATTAACCTCTGGTCAGGTGGTCTACAACCTGAGTCTCCCCTCAAGCAGCTTCACCTCACTATTGATGCCCCTTTCTAATTAGTCTTTAGCCTGGCTTTGATCCGCCATCTTGTTATTCAAGCGCCTTGACTTCTTTACCCTTTGCAAACAAATAGCAAAATCATTCCTTCCCACGCTGTGATTTACAGTCGTCGCCGGCAAAGTCATTTGCAGATGAAAATGAGACTTCTGCTCTGCAACTCATCTGGCCTCGTCCTTCCTCCTACATATGAAAGTCGTAACTCAATCCTTTGTGATCTAGTCTCAGAAAAACATGGCCGTCTCAATAAAATTGATCCCGGTCACGGACGGATGGCTGTTGGATGAAACCTTTGAGCCAGATAAGTAAACACAACAAAAACAAGCTTTTTCTAGTGCTTGCAGCTCTGCTCGTCAGTCCTCGGATACCTCCAACGAGTGGACATGCGCCTCAGGACACGTGTAAAGCCTCGAAAGCAAACACGGGCGATGTCCTCGGAAGACACAAGGTTGCAGGAAGAGGAGCTCGCACAAATACTCATGTTCATCTAATAAATGCAAAATAAAATGGAGTTTGGTTGACAGTCGACAGGGGGGGGGAGCTATCGATCGCTTGCCGAGGCAGGTTTCTCCGATTTGGGGGCCGGATGCGACTCAGCAGAGTTTTCGCCACTTAACCTTGAATCGCTCGGAGCGGGAACGCCCTTGGGAAGCGGGGCGGGAGGGATTTGAGCAACGTTGGGAAGGTCGTACAGGAGGAAGGGTGCGGAGCGGGGGGAAAAAAAAGGAATGCCGGGAAGGTCACTAGGCAAAGAATGATGAAGTCATCTGTATTAGATTTTGTGTGGCTACAACGAGGACGAGAGTTGGCGACGCGCCCGCACCTCCAGCCAGAGCTCCCCCCAAGCATAGGCACTTAATCACTCGTGTGGATACACACGGAATCTTAATCAATAGTCAGGGCTCGGGAATTTAGACAGGCTCTTAAAACATGTACTTAAAAGGAGAATTAATGAACGTGGCGTTTTGATATGGGATCAACTATTTCTTTAAGATACTTTTGATTGGTACGTATAATTTCGGGGAAACGTCTTTAAAATGGGACACACCAATTTGATGCACAATTTGTCTTTGCGGGCCACATAAAATTGATGCGGCGGGCCGTATCTGGCCCCCGGGCCTGGAGTTTGACACCGGTGTTCTAAAGTGTGATGCTAAATTGCCCCTGAAAGAAAAGAAAGAGGAACATCCAAGAGTGAAGAAACTATTACGCTCGCCCTCATGTTCTTTTGTGTCTCGTCGTCGACATGTCTGTCAGACATAGCCGCATAAAAAAAAAAAAAAGCCGATAATCGTTGGCAAAAGTGCTGAGTCGGACGCTTCCTCCGGGGCTTGCATCCACTAAAGCACTGATGCAACAAATAGGCAATGTACTCCCCTGGCGGCTCCCGGACATCTCCGCCAGCCTCTGCTGGGATGCACTTTTTAAAAGCAAAATGTACGACAAGCAGGCAGCACTCATCACAACGTCGATAGCGAGTTGTACAAAGAAAAAACAGGGAGGCAGAAATACAGCACGACAGGAAGGGGGAAAAAGAAAAACAGCCTCAGACTAAGCTTCGCATAAATTAGTATGATTGATTGTAAGGCGGCGCGGGTCAATCAGTGCTGTTTACAAAGTTAGCCGCCGTGGTCGACCGTGCGGCGACTCGAGGCTTGACTGTAGATTAGCGATGATATTTATGGCTTCACAATGAGAATGTAGGGCTGGTCTCATGGCAACAGGGACAAAAAAAAACAACCAATGTTGGAAATGTGGAAATGGAGTCGAGCGCGAAGCCACTCGGTCATGCTGTCATAAGCCTCCATTACGAGGACCGCCTAGCACGTCCGCACGTATAAATCACCTGGCTAATATGAAAGTAGCACGCTGACTGACCAGCGCTTCGCTTACACAGAAACACCCGACGCCGTCTTGCGGTCCGGTTGACCCCAAAGCAATTTCAGCCCGGCGCTTCCGAGAACAAGCGTTATTCCGAAGCGTGATGAAAATGAATTTGCGACAGGGTAATGCTTCACTTTGCTAGCGACTACTTTCCGGGTCATGCGTTTGCCTCCCAGAGGCTTTTCCGGCGCCAAGGTACGACGTGGTCGTTTTTAGTTTCAATTCAGCACATGGCGAAACGATCGACACGTTCCAAAACAGGCAAATTAATTACATGTCTGACTGCAAGATGTTTTAATTAACACAGCGACAGTATGTTTGGAAGGCCATTGCTGCACACGGCGCAGCGATGAATAAAGAAGAGGGAAAATGTGGTTTTGAAGTCATTTTGCCGTTGATGCACTCTGCAGAGAACGCAATCACCGCTGTGTCCAACTCCGCTCGGAGACAATCAATAAAAAGCTTTTATTCCACATGGTGGCTAGCCGCAAGCGCCGAGTAGTAGCGGTACTCCCACTCCTTGCACCTCCACCCATGGGTGATAAAAGTCAGTCCCCAATGTAGCACCTCCCATCTCCAAGTAAACATCATTGATGAGTAAATAACAAAAATGGAGCCCTCAGGGGGGGGGGGCAAACCCGTGTCTCTGACTTTCTAAATTGGAATTTCATTTATCTTCCGCTGATTAGCAAATAAATAATGAAAAGATGTCAGCGCGACCTGGGGTGACATGAAATGCGTGTCACGACTGCACGGTTGTGCTCGCGGCAAAACAATGGCGGGGTGGATTGCAGTAAAATTGCCACAATATTAGAAACATAAACTCGATTTGTGTCACGTGAGGCAGGGGGGGCTATTATTGTCTCCTCAAAATAAACGGCGTTGCATAAGGCAATGCAATATTCGTCGCTCTTTGCATTCCTTTGCAGTACCGTACATACAGAAATATTGGAATGCTAGCCAGCTAGCTACTTTTGGGCAACGCAATATTTGTCGCTCTTCTCATTCCTTTGCAGTACCGTACATACAGAGATATTGGAATGCTAGCCAGCTAGCTACTTTTGGGCGACGCAATATTTGTCGCTCTTCACATTCCTTTGCAGTACCGTACATACAGAGATATTGGAATGCTAGCCAGCTAGCTACTTTTGGGCAACGCAATATTTGTCGCTCTTCACATTCCTTTGCAGTACCGTACATACAGAAATATTGGAATGCTAGCCAGCTAGCTACTTTTGGGCAACGCAATATTTGTCGCTCTTCTCATTCCTTTGCAGTAGCGTACATACAGAGACATTGGAATGCTAGCCAGCTAGCTACTTTTGGGCAACGCAATATTTGTCGCTCTTCGCATTCCTTTGCACGGTATTTTCCGGACTATAAGGCGCACCTAAAAACCAAAACTTTTCTCAAAAGCCGTCAGTGCGCCTTATAGTCCGGTGCGCCTTATATATGGACCAAATTCCTAAATTTAAACTGGCCCGAAGCATTGTGTCATGAAATCAATCATAAGTGGCCCGCTGAAGACTATGAATCATGAATCAAAAAGACGATGGATCATTATTTTGTCTGAAGTTGAAATAAAAAAGATAAAATGGAGAATGATTTGATTTGGATTAAAAATCTGACGTGATGCATTAATGGTGCGCCTTATAGTCTGGTGCGCCTTATATAAAGACACAGTTTTAAAATGGGCCATTCATTGAAGGTGCGCCTTATAGTCCGGTGCGCCTTATAGTCCGGAGAATGCGATACATACAAAGAGATATTAGAATGCTAGCTAGCTACTTTTGGGCAAGACAGATGGCCCAATTGAAACATAATTACGATTGAGCCATCTCCACATGCTTATAAATCCGTCTCATCCTTCTAAACTCTGCCTTGTTTGCTGCACCTTATCCTCAGTTGGAAGCAGCTTCAAGGCTACAATCAAACAAGCTCCTGATAGAACCCCCCCGTGGTTCTCCACACACACGCAGAAAATATGAACCACACATCCACCCCGACTGAAATCACGCGGAATAAATCACGTCACCGCATACGTTTGGTCCCTGTCAAGTCAAGCTCTCTTAATACTGCCGCTTGCTTGTTTTCCTGGAAGTAAACATATAAAAGTCGCTGCCTGAGTGCCTTGTTGTGTCACGGTTGAGAAGACACCACGCCGTCGCTATCTGACAGCCGGCAGATAGCTCGGATAGCTCGTATTCGAGTCATGCATAGCATCGACGACGACAGACGAAGAATGCCGTCGGTTTAGCCGGCCGCTAAAAAGCTCGGCTCGATAAAAGCGTGAATAGAACGACAGCGAGGCAAACGATATTTCCCTCCGACTCCAGTTCCAGATGCAGAACTGGAATCTCGCCGACTGTGACTCCGCCTGCTAATTACCAAACACTCGGATCCCGCAGAGCGCCATGTCTTGTTAGTTTTCCATTTCCACTTTTAATGCCAGCTCTTTGCCTCATCCAAAGTGTACTTACAATATCTTTGATTAAAGACGACTAATCTATTTACACCGACACCTGTAAAACGACATTCGCGGCGGCGCCTATTAACGAGATAATCTGTCCATTTTCAAACTAATTCCGGCCTAATTTAATACATCCGGCTTTCTTTCCCCCCGTTTCAGATGATTGGGATTTATCGGCTCTACAGAGCACCTGCCACCGTGATTTGTTCAACAAAATATTATAATATGATTAAAAATTACTCAATTTGGCCACGGTTTAAAACTACGGCTTGTGGGCCAATTTTGGCCCGCAGTGTAATTATAATTGGTCCGCAAAGACAAATTGATTTTATGTGTCAATACTAAAATTGCAAATTGTCTTCACTTCAAAATAATATATTTTCTTCTTATCATTCATCTTTTTAAAAATTTGAACAGTTTTTACTCATCTCTGATTTCAAAACTTTTCATCATACGGCATATGATGAGACGTTCATACATTTACTTGTGATGTCAGTCATCATGGCCCTTCGAAGGAAACTATGACCACGACATAAAAACAAGTTTGCGTTAGGTTATAACGATTTCTGTCAATATCTGATTAAATTCTCGACATTGAGGCTTACCAAGCGCTGAACGCGTCCTCTCATCCATCCTTCTGTGATTTAAGGTAATAGCTTTGACATTTCATTGTCGGTGATAGTAGAAGCCTACTGGGATCAGTAATGCCCTCAGAACAATCGGGAAAAAGCAGTAATCGCTTTCCTCTGCTCTGAGAGGACGCGGAAAGAATATAAGGAAATTCAGCATTTATCTTGACGTCCATTTTTTTCCCCGTGTATTTCGATGAGCTTGTGTGTGAAAGTGGTAGCAAAAAAGCGTAAAACACAAAAAGAAGAAGAAAAAAAAAAGCCATCACGCTGCGCTCATTCATAGGCATTAAAAAGCAATTATCGAGTCTTCCTTTACCGAGTTCATACACCCTTTTGCAATTTTAATGAATGGACCGGCGGTAATGCACCAAATTACTGGAGCAAAACTAGCGAGCGAGAATCGTGTTAAAGGGCATAAAATTGCCCTCCGCCCTCGCTTTGCCTTCAGAGAAATGTTGGCTTGTCAGATAAAAAAAGAAAGGCCGTAAAAAGCACATTTATTTCCGCAGTCGAGCGTTGGAAGCTGCGTGATAAGCCAGGAGCCGTACACGACACGTGTGTGGACTCTGACTCAGCACATCCTCAAGAAAGGGGGGGGGGGGTGGAAGTGGGGGGTCTTTTTATTACCTAATCCAGTTTGGGGGATGAATCTGGCCCATAATCTAATATTGTGGTGAATGATTGTTGGCGTATCCACAAATGTATTGCTGGCCTTTGCTGAGGCTGCAGCTTGTTAGCGATCAAATGAAAAAGCAGTCACCCTTTTAATTTTTCCTTTTATTATTCGGAAGCTAATCTTTTTTTCTTTTTTAATATCATTTTCCCCTTCCCTGCGCAATTCCTTTCCCAGACAAATGCCACATGGGGACTACGATAAATATGAATGTTAAAAAGACTTTATTACATTTTGTTCTGACAGTCCAGAGAGGCGCACGTATATATATATACAGTTTCTATCGGGTCCTTTTAAGGCAACAGAAAAGAAATATTACTGCCTGTTGTTTCCAAAATTTACGACAATAATTATTTTGATTTTACTGACTCATGTCTCGCTTTCTGTGTTGCTGGGTGAAAAGCGTCTTTTTTTTTTTTTTAAGTCGCCACAACAACAACAAAACGACCGTGTCGTCATTTTGTGCACCCCCCCATTACTATAAATTCTCAGCAGCTGTAGTTTGTGAATACGTATAACGCTGGAACTAATTAAATAAAAAATATTTATGTACAAACAAAAAGGCCAAAGAGTGCAAAAGAGGAAAGGCACTGGAAGCAGAAAAATCTGGAATATTTTTAAATGAATAAAAAAAAAAAAATGACTGCAATCTCATCTTTTGTTCGTTTCACAATGAGACTAAAACCTAATTTGACCTAATTTGGTCATAAAAGGCACCAAAGCAACTTTTTGAGTTGAAATAAACAAAACATCCCAATCATCATCATGGGTTTGGCAAAGTATTTAAGTTTACCCAACTTTGTGTTGTATCGATAAACCCCCAAAGTTGGGACGATCCCTTGTCAAATCAAAATTTTTTTTTTTTTCCCCAAAACTTTTTCGAGTGACCTCACCCAAACATACGTGTTTGAATGTTCCCAAGCCATCCGAGAGTCCCATCTACGAGTGCACCAGTTTAAGGCCCTGCCCAGTGTCCAAAATGGCAGGCGGGAACCACGCCAGTTTGCACCTCCGGAAGCAGCGCAGACACATGCCGCAGAACCAAAACAGGTTCAGGCCACAGCACCAGTTGGAGAGGTGCACCATGGGATACGTCGCTTTGGGAAAATGGGTCTTCCAATGCTTGGCCACGTCGCTGCCCGTGGGCAGGTGCAGCGTGTAGTCGCTCCAGCGTTTGGACACGGCGTAAACGGCCGCCACGCCGCGGCCTTTCTCGGACCACTGCGTGTCGCTGTTTGGGTTGCAGTTGAACTCCACCCATTCGGACGTGAAGTCCCCGAGTACGGGGGCCTCGCCCGCTTCCGGGTCGGGCCTCGCGGCGGACAGCTCGGCTGTTTGCACGGCGACGTAGATCCCGTCTGCTCTACGTACCTCTCTGATCCAGGGGAGGGAGTTTTCCGTGTCCAGGACCAGGATAAGACGTGAGCAGTGGCCTGCGTTCTTCTCCTTCCACAACTCCAACAGCTGAGAAAGATGAAGACTCTCTCCTCCTACCAAATCAACCGAGATAAATAAATCATTATTTGGATATGATTTGGATTAATTATAAAACACATTCAATCCCAAGAATCCCAAACAATAATCAGACAGAATTCTAATTTTAATACATGAGTGATGACTCACCAGCTAGCGCCCACGCCCCGCTTTCTTTGCGCGTGTGCCCGCTGTAAAAGATCACGTAGGTGTCGTGGCGCGGGCCGTCGACCGTCCGCAACTCCAGGAAGTTGCGCAACTTGGCGTGCAGCGTCTCCAGGCTGACGCCGCTGGCCGAGTAGTCGCAGCCGAACGTCTGGATCATGTGGTGCGAGAAGAGCCGCTGCACGTTGTTCAGCATGCCCGTGGAGCGCAGGTTCAACTCCTGGGCCTGCTCCGGGGGAAGCAGGGCGGGTTGGCCGTCGGCGCTGAAGCGTGGGAAAATTGAGAGTTGATCGTTTAAAGGCGCTTTGCATCACCGGAACGAAAGCAAAGTCTGAGGCGAGCGGCTTGACGACCGAGATTGAAAAGTTGAAGGCAAAGTCCTTTTATGGAAAAGTGTATGTGTGTGTGTGTGTGTGTGTGTGTGTGTGTGTGTGTGTGTGTGTGTGTGTGTGTGTGTGTGTGTGTGTGTGTGTGTGTGTGTGGCGGTTGCAAGAAGTGACACACACACACACCCACGCAAAGTCAAGGCTGCCTGCAAATCACATGGCCATACAACCCCCCTTCAATCTGTTGCCTTGATGGAATGAAGTGACATCAGCACCTTGGACAGCACCGATGATGCTCTGTCAATTAAGCTACTCAGATTTCTAATTTCTTACAGCCGGGTGAAACTTGTGTCACTCGACCAGGCCGAGGACGCGCCGATATTGACTGCCGACGCCTCGCGCATACACAAGCGGAACTTTTAATAAGAAAAATGAAACCCTTCATCCTCCATCTTGCCAAGCTCATCTAATCTTTTCCGATCTCACGTACTTTGAGATTCACGCCGCATCTTTCATCCTCCCTGTGAACTCCTCCCTTTTGTCAAAATAGCGTCCCCCCCCCTCCCTTCTCACCCCGACGGCTGTAATCTCCCCGTGGGGCTCGTCACTACGGCAACCAATCGGCGGCCATCAAACTGCCTATTACGCGCTACTGCGTTCTCATCATGCCCCAAGTCATTCCCGCGGGCCCGCTTCGGATGCGGAGAGGCGGCGGTGGCGACGACCGGACGGGAGTTGGGACGCGGAGGGGGTTCCACGCACGATTGAGCATCGCTGACATCACTAATATATGACGGTGAGCTGCCGCGCTTTAGGCGAGGGAGGAGATCATCAAACCTAACCGGCCTATTAAAAAAAGATGCCGGGCCCTCTTGAGAGCAACCTGGGGGAGGCGTCGGGAGTGGCGTTGGCTAATGGCTAACCCGCTCTACGACTTTGTATGCTGCGCGGAGAGCGCCGGAACGATCCCTTTAGGGGCGGAACATTAGCGGCATGTTTATGCATCGTTATTGGCCTATTTATCGAGTTGGTTTTGTGTTAACTGAGAGGGAACTTGGGATGGGAGATCATATGTAAAAAAATAAAAATAAATGCAAAAAAAAAAAGAAATCCTACCTGCAGTATGAGGTGGGGATGACAAGAGCGTAGCCGACGCAGGTTCCCCCGAGACAGCTCCCCAGCTCATGGAACAACCCGTGGGCCATGGACTCCAGAGGTAACACAATTAGCAACGCGCTGAGGAAGAGACCATTGGCCGGCTGCGGGGACAGGACAGAACAGAACACGGCAAAGTCACTTCCTTCCTTTTGTCACTTGCGTTTTGTGCAGAAGCAATCACAGGCGCTTAATTGGCGGTGGCAGCTCGCAAGTGAGTTACGCAACACGAGAGCGACCGACTGCGGGATCAGGCGAGAAGAGACACAAGGGACTGTTAAGACTGTCGCCACATCATTCAACATCCAAAAGCGAAGCAAACTGATAAGGACAAACAGAAACTTTTCTAACGCTATCAGCAAAATCTATTTCATGAGTCACTGGAACGCGGTTTCGTTTAGCGTTCTCGAGCAGACGTGTTGGTTTTTCCGAGAATACTAATCAAATCAAAAGTGGAAATAGCAAAAACGCAAAATGTCTTTACCGATAATTCACAAATACTGTACTGCCCTAAATTATTCACTTTCACTTAACTGTTCAGAAAACAATTTATTGACTTGAAATAAAGTGAATTTTGTGGCCAGGCACAAAAAAATAAACCCCTACCCACCACTCTTCATTCAAAAGAGCAATAACTTCCTGTTCAGCTAATGTTACACGCGGAGTCCCGCAGGGATCATGACTTGGTCCTCTATAGATTCTTTTTCATTGTTATGCCCAAAGCTGATGCATTTGTTCTTAGCCTCCTACCTGCCAGGATACCGCAGCCAGAATGACCGTAGACAGCAGGCTGAAGAAAACCAGCCGCTCGGAAATGAGGCAAAAATGTCGGATGCCCCTGGAGGCCATGACCTGCTCCAAGCTGCGGCTGCTGGAGCGCTGTGCCCGCCAGGCTCTCTGGCACTCGCTCAGCTTGCTATGGAAGCCCCAAACTGTGATGAGGAGGATGACGTGGCAGACGAACCAGAAGAGTCCGAAGAGGCAGAAGCCCGGGATCACCAAGTACCACAATTCCAAGTGGCCGAGCTATGTGAGAGGAATCAATACTGCCATTAAAATTGAATTGAAGATACGTGCTTTGGTCATTATAATTTTTGAGGAATTTTTGATGGACTGGATGTGGACATATTCATAAATAAAATATACACACCAATCAAAAGTTTCAAAACACCTTTCTAATGCTGTGTTTTCTCAGAATTTAAAAATGTTCTGAGATGTCAATTAACACTTGAGGAAAATTGAGGGAACTATTTTAGATTCTACAACGTTTTGCCCACATAACAGCTTTGCAGCTGAATTCATTCACATAAAACGGTCATGATTTTCCTCAGCTGTACCTTAAAAGAGGACAGGACGATAAAGGTCAGCTCCAGCAGGCTCAACGGCAGGAGGGACAGCCGCCTCCACATGTTCCCCAAAGTGAGCACGGGCATCCAACGCTCGGTGGCGCCAAGCGCGCTGAAGTACACGTCCAACACGGGCTCGCACAGGAGCCTGCCCAAGTAGCACCCTAAGGCAAAAGGGTTGGCGGCGATGCCCAAGGCTTGGAAAAACACCAGCGAGGTAACCAGGGCGAAGCTGATCAAATTGGGCAACGCCAGCAGGGACTTCATCCTCAAGTCCACGATGAGCGCGCCCAGAGCCACCACGAGGCCGACGATGGCCATTGACTTGCTGAGAAGCATGGTGGTGCTGGCGATGGCAAAGCCCAGCAGCTCGAGGAACTCGGTGGACTTCAATAAAATGGGCTTGTAGTGGATAGAGCGGCATATTCGCTCCGTGGCGGCCCACACCACCTTGATGATGACGCTGGCCAACAGGAGATAATTGGCGACCACTTCCTTGACGTTGGAATCCAAGGCGGGACTATTAAGGAAGCACAGGAGACCCAGCAGGAAGCCAAACCACAGATGGAAGAGACTCAAGCTGGCTTGCTCCATGGCAAAGTAATAGTGGAGAATGCTGGCGATGCCGAGGACGAAAAGGCCGAGGATGAAGATGACCAGGATCATCGGCTCGCTCGTCACCTCCCAGCGCAAGTACATTCCGACGCACACTGCCACCAGGAGGTTGAGGCTTGACAGGTACCCGAGGCAACGTATTGATGTGATCATGTCCACCTCTTTGGGCCCCTCCACGGTCAGTTCCTCTTCTTCATCGTCGTGAGCCATGGCGGACAAAGCCTAACCCTAAAACGCTACTGATGCTTCTGAAGATACTAGTAAGGATTTTGGTGTAACAGAATTAAGTCAGAAATCACCCCCTGAGAACAAATAAAACAAATACACGTTACATTTGTTCAACCCATTGGGTGAATTTTCACAACACAACCTCCTATCAGAGTATGTGCTGCGAGATGATTTTGTTGAAACTAAAAGAACGTGACAAGCATATAACAGTATTAAAAATCAGTAGTTTTTCAAGTATTAGACATTTACATGGCTGCTCAGTTTTCAGGCGATGTGGCAGTCCAGCAGGGAAACTGTATGCTAACTAACGTTAGCATTAGCGCTGATTTACCGATCACCGTGAGCTAAATCTGTTTCATTTATGCAGAGAGAAGGAAAAGACGCGTTCGGACACAGAGCGGAATAAACTGCTTGAGCATTAGTGCTTAGTTTTATTGAAGATCGCTTAAATAAAACTTACATGTTCAGCAGTAAATGACAGCAGCTGTACTTCCGGGTTTTAAACTACGGCAAAGCGGGAGGGTCAAATACCGCAAGCTTCGATTTTCGTTTTAGTCAATTGGACTAACGTTGATTTCAACACATTTAGAAGAAAACAAACAAAACAAACTACTTAATCACAAATATGGGGAAAAGAGCGTAGCTTTTCGTATGTGTAGAAGTATCATATGTCCAATAAACAAACCAAAGAATTAGAATAAAAGCATCACTGTATAAGATATTCTTAAACATAAAATGACCTAACCTTCAACATGGCAAGAGAAAAATCCAAATTTTTCCTAATAAAGATAAGGCACTCTTGTTCAAAGGAGAAAAAAAATCTCATTAAGGCTCCTGTTCATCTTAATTCATCATCTCCATTCATCTCTGGTCGAGTAACAAGATCACTAACACAATGAAGGAGTCATCACATTTATCCAATTAGACCCCGAATGTGACATCTCTGAATAATTAACCTATGTGGTGATGAAATCATTTTGTAGTGCGTATGTGTGGGTAATGAATACAGACACATACCTTCCATCTTAGCTATTTATCAGAGCTTGTAAAAAATGATACGTTGGTCTTTCCTCTGAGAATCTCAAAGGAGAAAGAGCGAGAAGGAAGGAAGGAGGATGTGGTGGAAAAAGTGAGACAGGTCCTCTTAAATTATGCAGAAGGTACTTCTGCTCTAATGTGAGACATACCTTGTCCTAAACCGATCTCGAGAACTCCAACATGTAATCTTCAAACACAATAAAGCAAATAAATTCCGTTTTGGGTGACTTGATCCGTCACGGCGTGTAAAGGCGCAAGGCGGAAAGCCATTAAGCGCTTGTCGTGGCCACGCAGAGTTTTGGTTCAGGGGGGAAATGAGATAGAACTAATTATACATGAAAGCCGTATTTGTAAGCAGCAAATAGAAAAAGGCAAAAAAAAAAAATCTCGCATCATCTCGATGGCCTTCTTCACCCACAACACAGCGGCCATCAGCCTGCCTGGAGAGTTCCGTCCAATCACCGGTCTCATCTTCTGTGAGGATGTTACAAGGAGAAGATGATGAAGTCAGAATCAAAAGAGAAAAAAAAGAGTCGGGTGGAGGGGAAAAAAAATACACACACGATAAGACTCTTGACTTTTATTTGTCTCTCAGGAGGAGAATAAAAGAGATGCTGGAAGCAAGACATTGAAAGAAACAATGCAAAGATAAGTAATATGTGTAATTACCTTCATCCCCCCCCAGAAGAAGACTGGAGAAGATCAATTTGGGGTAGAAATTCCTGACATCATGCAACATGGTGTTTTTCCCATGTGTTAAGTACAGGAACCGTAATATTGAGTGATTGCGCAATAAGTGGACTTTTGGATTCGCTTTACCATGACCTTCAATTTATGAACCATACTGAAGTTCAAAAAGTGCTGACAGGAGAAAAAATCCCCATCCAAACAATTAATTTGTTTGCGCCCCCCGCGTGAAATGCCATACACCCGTTTAAAGCTAACGGCGCGACGCCGCCTAATGGGCCTTCGTCCTGAGGTCAAGCTCGTCGTCGCCGCTATCGTTTCATTAAACACACCGCTTCACAAACGAGCGATTTGATTTGGTAATTGGCCCGGATTAGTCAGCGTTTTGTCAAAGTGCGGACGCCGCCTGGTTGCGTTCAGCCTCCCATCGCCAGATGGATGAGGGATCAAGATTTGGCTACTTGATTTCCCTTTGCTCTGTTGTGTTTCGCTATACATGCGCCGGCTCATGGAGGGAAAATATGGAGCCTCGCTGTGCTTCCTCAGGTTTGACAAATCAGCATCTGCTTGCCTGTCGGCGAGCCAAAAAAAGCCCTCCGAATCCAACATCGATAATAGAGAGAGGACACGTGGAAGTGCTGAGATGCTCTTTAATTGGGAGCTCTCAGGTGCAGAATTAAAATGGGTGAGAGGGAAATGAGCCTGACAGTCACTCAAAATGAAAAACTAGCTTTGGCTTCGGAAATAGCCGCCCTCATTAGATTTTTTTTTTTTTTTTTCTCGGTCTTTATCAGCAGTCTGTTACGTTTTTGCGGAGTCTGTTGCTCTCGAAGCCTATCTTGGGGTGTTAGCCATATTTCTAGATTGTGTTGGCCATGTTTGTAGAGTGTCTGTTTGTTTATTAGCGTCGCATGCTAATGCAGGATTGAAGAGATTTTTGATATTTAATCATTTTCAACAACTGAAATATAGTACGTTGCCATCTAGAGTTTGAAAGTGGAATTACACTCAATCCTGCTTAAAAGAGGGTTAGATTAAAAAAAAATAAAAATGGCAGCCACTGTTTTTAATACAATACCCATCAGCTGTAGTTCCACAAACCTCAACAGTGTTCATCTGATGGAGCAAAGTGTGAGCAACAAGAAGGCGGTGACTCATGATCAGAAGCTGAGGGATGACTAAGTGTGACAGGATCCGTGTCGGTGGGAAGAAGTTGGTGTCGGAGCAAAAAAGTATAGAATATTCTCCCAACAAATGACGAATAAAACGATGGAGACGCAAGCTGTCTCTCCAAATGTGACGACAAATGTCGCCGTGACTGGGCCCGGGCCGCCACAACCCGGGTAGATTTAACACGAGGGCACCGTTTGAGTTCTTCATCTGGTCACGTCACACTTTTGCGATCGCTCCTCGTTTGCGTTGTAACTTCATCTCGTCACTCGCGCAATGTCAAGATAGACTTCAGTCAGCACTTTCATGCATCATTAGAGCACAGATAAAAAGCACAGACATTAAAGGCAGAAGCGCCCGATTGAGCACAGTGTCTTTTACAATACATTTGCTTCAATATCATTTTTACTAGGGAAATATTATAGGCTTGGATTTGTGAGTATGCCGCAGTATATGACTTGACAAGTTTTTGTTGTCCATAAAAACAAGACACCCTAATGAAACGATATTGAGACAATTTCATGCATTTGTCTCACGATTGTTTCTCTTTTTTCTTTTTCAAACCCCAAGAGAAATCTAACAGAGTGAAGCTATTTTAAATGTTCTCTATTTTGCTTCAAGCAAAGTGCAATTATTTTCCATTTTATGCAGTCCTCCCACTCAAGCCAAAGATTCAACCTATTTGCTCTGTGTCACATTGCAGGTCGGCAATAACGACACGCTGGGAGAAGAGCAATATCGCCGAAATCTCCAGTCAGGATTTGAGAAAACGTACTTAAAATAATAACAATAGTAAAAAGGCTTCGTTCCCTTGCGGAAAAAGATGATAGAATAATGCGATTGTCTCCGATGGTAACGCACACGATTTAGCTTGAAGACATTTTCCCTCTGATTCGAAACAATCCTTGAAAGGAATTGAAGTTATTTGGCGTATATATTTGCTCATTATGTTGTTTGTTGAGACCACTTTGTTTGAATTGTTGAAGCCACTGGATATGTTTATGTGGGACCCCATTGAAAGTAATAAGACACAACAGTTTGCAATTAACTTAATCTAAAAGACATCATTTTGAAAAACAATTAAGATGTTGTGGTTTTAGGAGTATCTACTGTACAGTATACATTTTAATGGCCTTGGCTTGAATGATTTTGAAACAAATGACACCTTAAATGGAACAAAGAACCCCAAAAGAGAAAGGTGTGAGTTCCACTCTTTCTTTGTTCTTCCATAATCATAAAACGTAACCATTTTATGAAAGTATCTATTTGTATTTCATGTTTTCTAATCTGCGGAGTACCCCAAGGCTCCGTTATTAGCCCATTGTTACTCTCAAAGATGAAGGCATTAGACAAATTGAATGAGAAGAAGGTACCAACCTATCACCATTGCTTTAATTTATATATAATAATAATAGAATAATAAAAATAATTCATAACAATAATACATTAATAATCATAAAGGTACAAGTAATTTTGTCCACTCTGTTCCATTATATTTTTTCAAATAAACTTTCAAGCACTTTGGTAATCGTCTAAAACCCCACTTGGCTGTTTTTCATAAATGTCAGAACACCCGCATCACATCTTCCAGACATTTTTCCTCTGTCCTAACATCCAGGTTGGGCTCCTCCTCTCCTCACCTCCTCTCAGTTGCCGCAAAGCCGCTGTTTGATAATGACATTTCCATCTGTAATGTACTCTAGTCATGACTCACCCACAGATAGATTGGCCAAATGCACTTTTTCTTCCCCTGCAGTGGCCCACTTGCCAGTGAAGAGCTGTCCGAGACTGTTAAACGATGCTCTTTCTTGTGGTATAATATTGAAATGAGATCATTTAGATACCGAGGAGCAGGGCGGACGCTGGCAAGTCTCACTCATAATTTACGACCGGGGACTTTGCATATGTGGTGATTAAATGCGGCGGAGAAACATTGAAAAGTTTTCAACCGCTACACAAGCTTCGATTGTTTGAATGAATCGTGTCGATAAGGCACGGGTGTCAAACTCGAGGCCCGGGGGCCAGATATGGCCCGGCACGTCATTTTATGTGGCCCGCAAAGACAAATTCAATTCATGTCAATCCTAAAATTCACTTTTATAAGAAGTGGACATTTCTGCGTGATAGCGACCACGTCGAAGTTTATGACAACACACCAGGTTGCGCTGTACCGCCGGCCGCAGATATGCCAGCCGTTGGCAGTAAACAAACCCGTGTGCAGCGTGAATGGCAAATGCTGCGAGTCAGCTACAATGCAGAAGCGGCGTCAGGCTAGCGAGCCTCTCATCAATCAATACGAAGTCAAGGCTATTAGAAAGTCCCGGCCACGGTTAGCCGTGTATATCGAGTGTTCCGTTTCATTGTGAGAAGAATAGGAAGGATAAATTGATGGATGACTTGTAAATGTATCCAAATCGTGCAATGCAACACAATTAGCATCAATAGTCAAATGCAGACGTTTTGTCAACGTAAGATATGTTTGGAGGAAAAAAAAAAAGCAATGTGTTGACTCCGATAAGTACGTTTAGGTGGAGACCGTTTGAGACGGCAGCCCTGAACATAATGGATGCATGGATTATGCTGTAGAACTATGCCAAGTATTGTTAAAAGATGCTGACAACGGCATAAACAGCAATTCATCCCCTTACATTTGTCTGATGGCTTTTGGAACTCACTCCAATGTTGTTGTTGCTACGTACACGGGTGGCTGCGTCGGCGTCGGTGTAATGTGTGCACTTTGTGAGCGGTAAGCAATCAGTCTGTTGTTGTAAACATTTATTTGCCTTCAGTGTCATTAGGGAATAGCGGCGGTAGAGTTTCTCTGCAATGCAAATGAAGACAAAGAAAAGGGAAACATGGGAGAGGAGTTGAATCATCCAAGTTGGCCGTTTGATGTTTTTCTGGTACATGCCCGTTGGGCAAAGGTCCCAATACTATCTGCATCATATTGGAATCAGACTTATACCTGGAATCGGGTAAAAGCCAAATCCGAATAATTTAGGAATCCCACAGGGATCCGTATTAGGTCCACGACTGTTCTCGATAGCTGACATATGCGTTTTCATTTTTGACCTACATCTCATTTGAACTCCATCTCAGTGCTCTAATTGGCTCTGGCATTGTTCGGAAGCCAATGTCTCATAATTACAACGGTGATTTATGTGTCCAACAAAGCCCGCCTGCACCTGTGCGACACAGTACCAGCGGGTAGTAGATGCAAAAAAAAAAAAAAAGGATCGCTTTGTGACGATTTATCCATGAATCAACCTTTTCCCGGGTCTGGATGCACCTGTCACAGCGGAGAAGCAGAGCTACCTCCCACCGAGCTTTGGGGGAGGGAGGGAGGGAGGGGGAGCAGCAGATGGGTAGGCCGGTACAGGAGGGATCCGGTTCGCCGGATTGCTTTCTATATGCAGGCGGAGAATATAGGTCAGTAACACAGTTGCTCTCTTTTATCACGCGAGGCGTTTGTACCAAATGAGCGACTCCATCTCGTTTGTCTTTGCTCCCGTGATGAATCCGAGTGGGATCAGAATGGTCATGATGAAGCGTGACCCTTGACCTCTGTGTGATTCTGCACCGGTAACCATCAGAGTCGAGGTGAGGATTTGAAGTAGCACCTGTGCAGGCTCGCTCATCCATTTTTTTTTTTTATTTCCGTTCTTGTTCCTGCGCTTCTCGTTCCAAACCAGATGGTGACACATGCATTACCTCGCATGTATATTTAATACAGAGCACAGATTATGGAATTTCTATAAAAGTTTTAGTGTTTTTGGACTCATTGCCTTAATGTGCATCTGTGTGACTGGTCCTGTTTGCTTTTCGTGTGGCTTACGTGTTTTTAGTCTCTGGTGGTGTTACGATTGAGGCTTATGAAGTCTGCCGGGCGAAGAGTAGCCAGGAACAAAAAGGGATAACTTTAAAATCTTCAACTCTGTTGTATTTTCCTACCCGGAAGGAAGACAATGCGAACCGGGTCAAAACCAAATCCGAATAACTCGGGAATGCCACAGGGATCTGTTTTAGGTCCACGACTGTTGTCGATGTAATATCGCCGACCCAGGTCGGTTTTACATAAACATCCGTGACCCCTTCAAATTGCAATATTTTTGATCTCACTTTGTCTGTTGTTCCCACTCGACACTAAATACAGAGCTTTGAAAATGAACTGCTGCCTTTGCCGCTGAAGGAAATGAATAATTCATAAGCTAACCGGTGCGGAGAGAGTGGAAATTAAACATAGGTTTTTAGCCTTTGCATGCAAGCTGCTGGAGTCTACCAAGCATGGTCAAATCCCCACGTCTTATTTTTTTTTTTCATAAAGTACATTCTCCCTGCAGTTATTTGTTAGCAAGAAGTTGATTTCTGACTGACAGATTATCTTCAATGAGGTTTTGTGGACTGTAGAATATTTTTCATACACTGGAAAGTAAATCCAGTTTATTCACCTTTGTTGAGGAGCTGGTCTTTGGAGTTGTAATTTTGGATAGCTTTCTTGAAAGAAAACAATTTCACGCTAAGGATACGAAGTCTGTGGCAGAATCACTGAGAGCCGAAATGCACTCGAGGGCGCTTCGCTCGTCCACAACTCCGATCCGGCCTGACTGGCATGATAGAGAAACCTTCAGGTGAGATGCTGTGAAGCTGATCGAATTTCAACCGTGCGACTCCAGCCCAAACCGGCGACGCCGTACGGAAACTGCCAAATGGGTTTTGGCGTCGCTGCCAGTCTGGTTTTCCGCGGCGGCATCATCGGGACAGCAAACGTTCGTGACGTGCCGCCGCCACAGGAAGAGCTAAATTAATCATGGGTGGAAAATTCACACCTCCTGTCAAGCCTTTCCTGTCTCGGAACAAAAACGAAGGGAGACACGCGAGACAGGCCGGCGCCCTTCGGCCGGCCGTGACACGTTATGCAAATTGACATTTGGGATGCATATAATAGACTTAATGATGAAATGCTAATGGTATTTGGAGCTGGTGTCTCTCCTCCTGATGTGCTCGGAGGTGACGCTGCCAAAGCGGTGACCTTCAGGTGTGAATGATGATATTCACAAGGACGAGTCTCTTCTTGTTCCGTACGGCCGGCTGGAGCAAAATTTACACGACGGAGGGGGAAACTCACTGACAAAAAGGTTGGGGATAGAAACTTGGAGAGGAAACCTCTCGTGTAATCCACTTTTCTCGCGGGGCAGTTGTCACATGGTGATTGTTCACGACCCCCCCAAGCAACGAGCCAATGTATCATCAGTCATCATTCTGCTGGACTTACTTCAGACCTGCTCTGAGGGGCAGCTATTTTTTTTTTTTCAGGAGCAAGATTGCCAAACCCGTGGGGGTATGCTAATGCCCTCCAGGAATTACAATTTGAATTTACATCTGTCGTATTTTTTTCATGAATTTAATTTCATAATTTAATAAATTTATTTTATTTATGTATTTTTAATTTAATGTAATTTAATTTTTTTACGGGGCATGGTTTTAAAAGTCAGAAAAAAAAACCTAGTTCAAGACTGTTTCAGCAAAATGAAACGTAATTACACGGACAGTGTTTAGCAACTTGACTCATGATATATTAAAAGGGCAAGGTCCCATTTTAGATTTACATTTACATATAGTGAAGCTTCTATAAACACTGAATATTTCCTGACGTTTAAATGTCTTTGGCTATTTGAAGTAATAATAAAAGCCTATTAGGATTCCATTCTGCATTCAGTCCATTCAAGTTAACAAGGACTCATAACCTTCATGCTTTTTTGTATGTCATATCTTCTTGTTCAGCTGTGCGGTGTATTGCGCGTACATGCCAGCAATTCATAATTAATTTTTTGAGCAGGTGTCTGGCCTTGCGACAGGCCCAGACAAACCTACAAACTCCCAGAAGTCACTGAAACTGGGGCAGCGAGACAATATGCAAATTTGTAGTCACAAATATTTGGGGGTGGGGCTTTATACATTATTAGCATTGTTACTGCTGGAATTGGGAAATATAAGAAACATGATTTCATTTATTTTAAATATCTATTTATTCAATTTTTTTTTTCAATTTTATTCTTATAGTTATTTATTATTACTTTATTATTTTGGAGTGTGTCACATTTGGAGGTTCCCGATGGCAAGCATATTTCTCTCCGCGTCTAAGTAGCAGCCCCCGTAGAACAAAGTGGCCGTTTACATGCATTTTTATGTCCATCCATAATTCAGCAGAAGACATTTGTGGCGCATGTGCGTTTGCTTCCCAGGTATCTACTGCAGAGATGTTTCTTTTTTTTTTTTTTTAAATGGCATACCATGAATGTCTGAAAGTAGCTCACCCATACACAAAAGCTTATCTGTGATAAACAACAGATTGTTATTTGCAAGTGTGAACTCGTAGGTGGGGAACAAAAAAGAAAACATATGAAGGGAGAATTTGCCATATTTGGTCATGTGATGGTATCCTATTTTTTTTCGCTGGAGTGCAAAAGCTTCACCAGATTGATTTAAGATGGCTTTGAAAATTGAGTAACACTGCAGCTATGATGGAGTGCCGCGAAGAACCATATTGGATTTATCAAGTCGTCTTCTTTTGAAATCATCTTTATGCTTCGGGGCTGTTGACTGACAGCCAACATGAAAGAAGAAGACAAAAAGCGACGGTGACTGAGTGTGTTATTCCGGGCCGTCTTCTCCCAATCCATTTGAGCTGCGCCCACTCAAGACACCTACAGATCTGGCTCATCCACAGCCAGATCCAATAAAGCACCTGGAATGGATGGCGGCCATGATGAGAAAAAAAATGATAAACAAAAATGAGGAATGATGGAAACCACTTTTCAAATTGTTGCTTTTTCTCCGAGATTAAGAACAACCAATCACTTCTCTATCTCGCTTTGCATATCTGGCCGGCGGTATTTGTTGTTCTTGCTTGAGCACCGGGTCACGGGATTTTTTGAGCGCGTTCGTTAGCCGCCGCCGCCGTTCCTTTTACATCTTTCAAAAGCTCTCAGAGTGAAACAAGAGGTGCTTGCAAAAATATAACATCGGGGTTGGAGCCGCTGCCGTGCTTTGCGGGGAGATGAGATGGGCGACTGGGTCTGAATACTTCATCAGGCTTTCTCCCCGACAACACAATTCCATTTTTTTTCCGTCTCGGCTACCATTGGACGTAGCTAGCTAAAAGGCGCTACGTACTAGGATTCAAAACAAACATTGCGTGTGGGCTGCAGGTTGAAGTTTGACTTTTTTGTAAATAAAACATCAAACAGTTCCCCACAAGCTACTTTTCGTGTATCTCGCTCTCGTTTATTTTTTTTTTTGCAACAGCGTGTCCCAGTCATGGATTAGCTCGGAACGGCTATTTAGCTCGGATCTTATCGTGCCGGGATTGGCGCCACGTGTTAAATCCTATCACCCTCCAGAGTCGCTTATTCGGATGACGCTAAGGTCTCTTTCGTTGTCCCCCGAGCGAGTTTGACGCATGCTGTCAAAGGCGAAAACGAGAAGGCCGAGCCCCGAGCTTGTACGGACCAATTCAATTACCGCCGGCCGTCGTCTAACGGAGAATGCCGAGATGCCGGCGAGGCTGCTGACGACTGCCTCTTGTCTACATGATCTTATTTACTAAGACACACACTTATCGATCGCCTTCCACATGCCAGCGACTGGAAAAACCTTTTCACATGCACTTTTTTTTTCCTGCGGGCGGACGGTTCATTGATATTCAGAGGTACAACGGCATTTTCTTATCGCCACCAAATCGGTCGACGGAGGGGGCATCACCGACACGGGTCAATGAACAGAATCGATGGCCTCCGCTGCGAGAAACAACGATAGGAACAATTTTCCGCACCCCGATATTTCAAACTTTCTTCTCCGTCTTCCTTCCTCGCTACCATTTCTAGCTGCGAGCTGCGGACACAACGGTCTTATCGAGCGCTGCCTGGCTGTCAGCGAGAGTGCTCTATTTTGGTCTTTATCTCCAACGCAAGCCGGAGCCTGAGCTGCAGGTCTTGAAGGTGCCGTGCGAGATAAAACAGACAGGGACACTGTAACCTGCGTGTCTGCGGTCAGGGTGGCAACAGATGGGGGAGGGGGCGGAGTTAAAGCTCAGAAATGTCAATAAGGTTGTTTGTGTCCTCGCAAGGCCTGTTTGGATTCTGTGATACGTGAGGGCGAAAGGTTCAACGCAATCACAGACACGGACGGACGCAGGGGCGAATCGGAGACGACCTGAATCGAGATGATGGAATCTTGCAATTTGTTCAACTAAAGCCAAATTGGCCCAGTTATGGTCCTGCGAATTATTTGGAAGAAAAGAATCCCAAATTGACTAATTCAACTAGCGGAGGCCGTTTTAATTAAATGACGTATTTATAGGCTGAAAATGTTTTTCCAAAGTCCTATGAGAGAGATTAGCTAGATTTATGCTGTATCAAATTTCCTTATTCAGGTCTCGAGTTAGTCGGCATACTTTCAATGCTGTCGAAAGTTTGCTCGCAATCGTGTTTCCACGTGTCAAACGAAATACCGTCGTGCATTTCCCAGCGGTGTTTTGTGCAGGCTTTGAAGATAAAAATATTGCACATTTTTGGAAAAGGAAAAAAAAAAAATGTCAGGCTTCATCAAAATGCCTTTCTGGTTGTTGCTAGGCAACAACACCAGCGCCATTGGCCCTATTTGGAACAAAAGAACGTTCCTCGAGTGGACTTATTTGACTCTCCGATCGGGCACAATGAGAACCGATCGGCCTGTAATCGTATCAGCGACACACCATAGTCCTTCCGCACCCGAGCAAGCGAGGTCATCATAAAAACACCTCGTCCTCGCTGGGATTTTACGAACTGTCCCCAAACACACCAACCAGCTCATTTTTCCAAATGACGGAATTTGCAGACGGAATCAACGTCGCTCCGTTTGTATTCAACACCGGCCATCAATCGCTCCATATGAGTATTTGGGCTTTCAAAATGTGAGAAGAAACAACAGCAGCGAGGAGAGACACTGTGATCAATAGTGTTGCCAGAGAAGCTTCCCACTCTTACAAATGACTACAAAGGTGAAAGACGATTGCTTAAACCCCAAAACGTGCTACAGGAAAAACAGAAAAGCAAACTCTGTCACAATTAGTCCACTCCTCTCCATTCAACTTATGACAACGTGTCTTCCGTGCACAATTTTTTAGGCCGGGAGGCTGCGGCACAGAGTGGCTGGAATACCAAGCGGATAATTGGCTATGCGTGCAAAGCTCCGGAAGCACTTGCAGTGCCATAAATGCTTAATTGCAGAGCGACAATGTGATTGTTTGAAAAAAAATGCCTTCGCTCCATTGCTAAGTACTGGCTAGGATTAGTGACCGACCAAGCACGACATAACAAAAAATAAATAAAAATATCGAAAATAATATAAATATACAAAACAAATATATACAAATTATATATGTATATAAATCTATATAATTGGTTCCATCCAAATGTGCAATGAGAGCTTCGCTCAGCATCTGCAGCCAAATTTCATATCCCGGACAGCGGGACTCCAAATCTATTATTCTCGCATGACATCACACGAGACTTGAGCGAGGACAAAAGTGTCAAACTCATTTTCATTGGAAGTGAAGCAGTGCAAAGATGGCCGACTTTTTATTTTGTTTGCATCATCTCAACAAGATTGGTGCTGCTAGCTAAATCCCAGATTAGAGATGACAAAAGATTTTGACACGCACAAAAAAAAAATAGTAATAACAACACAAAATCATCCACAACATTGATTGTGCCTCGGGATCTGTAGGTATCATGGGATGCTTTAATCTAGCGTGGGTAATCCTCAATGGGGTGGGAGGGGGTAGCGGGCAGATTACCCCTCACCAGTTGTCTCCTTACATATTCCAACTTGGGCAAACATGCGCTTAAGTAGCGGCCGGGGCCGCCATTCACATTTGATCCCCGGCGCCATCACTTATCCCGAGACTTAACAGCATCAAGGACATGTTTACTCCCCAGCCGGCACTAGGAGGATTTACCACAACCTATGTGTGCATTTCTGCGGCCACATCCGTCACAGTGTCATGTCATTCTCTTGGAAAGTCAATAATGTGGTGGCGGTGGACATACATAGATTTGTTGCGGTTACCACGGCAACCCCCGTGACTGCCAATACTAATTGTTTATGTTCTAGTTTTTGATCGGACAGAAGCGAGAGATATTATGCTACATTGTGTCAACAAAGCTTGTCATAGTCCTCCAGGAAATAGCCGGACCCGGTTTAATCATAGAAAGATTCTTTTCCATTAGCAGAAAAATGAGGAGCCTGCATCATTGGTATTCCAAAGCCAGTCCCGTCTGTAATAGCTTGTCTGACAATAAGTGATGCAGCATTTTTTTTTTTCGTCTCACTTCTCCTTTTTTCTTCCCCGGATGCAATCAAACCCCCAAATGATCATTACAACCTTTTTTTTGTTATTATTGGACCGTCTGTCGCTGTGCATCTTTTCCCATTATTGTGGATGAATATTAGCAGACAAAGATTTAGGCGTTGGACATGTGTTCACATTCTGCACGCTAGGATGAGCCTATAAAAAATGTGCTTTTTAAATCCTTTATTTATGAACCTTGGGTTGAATTAATTCTTTCATTTCATTTTTATTTTTACTGTTTCATAGGTTTAAGTTACGTCTACTTAATCATTTTAATTATTAGGTTTTATGGTAAACAAATAATGGCTAACGGGACCAAAACATTTGCATGAAATCGTCGCAGCATTCGAAAGCTTCTAGTTAGCATGTCGCTATCCCCCACAGCAAGCACTAAATATATGTACAAGATGTCACAAAATAAAAAAAAAGCCATGCCCTGCGGATATTGAAAAGCATCTTGTACTTCAATGGCGCTCTTATGCAATCCAAACACGCCAAGCAGGATGATGCATGTACAAAAAAAAAAAAGAAAAGCCCTTCTTTTCTTTTGCACCTTTCCACTCCAGGCTGGCTTTCCACACAAAGCAAAACCGTCCTTATAATTATGAAAGCCATTAGACGCCAGCCACTCAACGAATGCTATTTGCTCAAATAAATAAAAAGGAGGTCACACACGAGTGAAAGGTCGGCAAAATCGCACATTTCTAGTTCTGCGCTTGAAATCACACCTCTGCATGTTAATTGCTTTGATTAGCAACAACACTCCGACCTTCCTTCAAAACAACTTCCTTCCGTGCGCTGCCAAGAAACGGAATATTCAAAAGCCCACCATAAGCAATCCAGCCCATCTTGGCGCTTACTTAAACGCTACTAAAAGGCTTGCACATCATCTGCACGGAGCTATAGAATGATCAATGTCCTAAAGAAAACAGTAATTGCCAAGCTCATAATGAAAATGGATCCCTAATAGGAGTTTCTCATCAGCGCAACCTGCAGCCCGCCGTGCAATTACCTCAAGTGTTTACAAGCCCTTTTTGCCATTATATTTTTTTCTCTACTCGTCCATCCCCAGAAAAAAAAAAAAAAAGATTGATTCGCTGATTTTTTTTTTTTTTTTAAATCAAGTTAGCATCACCAGAGAAATATCATTTTGTTTCGGAACTTTGGTCATACGTACAAAAAGTCGCAAAACAGCTGGTATATGTTGTTCCAATGGCTCAAAAAAAACAAAACAATATGCAAAGCAGAAACTTTCAAAATCATCATGTCACATGCTTTTCCCATATATGTTTTCCACAATAGAATCCAGCCATCCATTTTCTGTAGCGCTTGCTTTGCTAGCATAGCAGTTATCCCGGCTAACCTTAATTAAGAAACAATTCAAGTTAAAGAAACACTTTTTTTTGTGAATTAAATCGAGCAAATGAACCATGTTGCAAAGTGGAAACTTTCTTTTTTTTATTATTATTATTATTATTTTTGGAAAGAAAAATAAAAGCAACAGGTTACACAGTTAACTTTCAGCGAAATGCAATCCTAACTGAAACTGTACTCACATTCGGGACTCCAAAAAGTAAATAAAAGACTCACATACTTACACACCATCAATAATTTACAAAAAGGAACAGAGTCATTATTTTTCTTTTTTTTAAAAAAAATGGCCACGAGAGAGAGAGCGAGAGAGAGAAAGAATTATAATTGAAAACAATCCATAGAGAGCAAATGTCGGGAAAGTAGAAACAAGACTGTGCCTTACATGTCCCCCTTTTTTTGTCTTTTGACTTTTTCTCCGTTTTTTGTTTGTTTTGTTTTTTACAAATTGTGCAAGATATCATACTAAGGCTCTGGTCTTGAAGTGTTTGATGCTCACACATACACACGCACACGTACACACTCATTGCCTGTGCTCTGAGCGTGCGGTCGGTGATCGATCTCAGACAACTGTAAAAAAAAAAAAAAAGTGGACATGCACTTCATGTGATTAAAAAAAAAATAAGAATAATAAATAACCCCTTTGCATCCAAGGACTGACTTGATAGGAGATGAACTAAGATGACAATTAGCATTGTAACCATTAAGGCAAGAACACCCGGAGTGGCATCGGTCGGTAACGTTATGATAGTGTTGAGGGTACATGGATATGATGAGCACATTTATCTTCAAATGTCTTTTCTTTTTTTCTAGCACAACTTTGTTCCCCAAAGCAAAGAAAAATCTGCATTTTCTTCTCCACGTTGTAAAAGGTGATAAGAAAATAACAATGGCAGACACTATCAGGGACATGAAACTTCAAGAGATCCATTCTAAGTTTCAACTTCCCGCCTCAAAAAAGAAAACACACACATCAAGCCCACCCCACCCCAATCCCGCCCCGTTGGTAAATAAAAAGAAGTTACCACTTACATTAAAACCATTTCATCCTCTGGTGATGGTGTGATTCCAACACGTTTGCCTTACTTACAGCGATTTTTGATGTGTGTAGTCTGTTGCAAATTAAAGCATTCATCGTTTAGTATGGAGGGGGGGGGGGGGGGGGGGAAGGGGGTCGAGGGCTTGTTGTCTTTGCAACCAAAATCTTTACATCTTTTTTCGTAGTGCAACTCTGAAAAATAGAAAACATTTCCAGTGATTCCTTGAGAGGTATCGTTTCTTTGTTGTATTCTTTGTTTTTTGTTTTTTCCGCTTCTCAGTTTCTTGTAGTTCACACCTCACAAAATAATGCATCTCGGAAAAAAGAGAGAGAGAGAGAGAGAAGAAAAAAAAAAAAATCCAAAGCGTTTTCATTGTCTGCGTTTTTGCTTCTCTGCAACGGGCATGGCCTTCCACGAAACAACAAGGGGCGAAACACGGCGCCCTGTTGTACTCCACGGGCCTCCTTTTTATTTTGGGATGCAATCGCCAACAGAGGTTGGCTGCTGGAAAGGAGGGATGAAGAGAAGAAAAGCTAGCAGAGAGAAAGAGAGAGAGAGAGCTGTACAGGAGGGGAAAAGCCCGGATCAATCGGGGGCGAAAGTGAAGGTAAGGGAGGCGGGGTTAAAAACCTTCATATAACGCAGTAGGGTTCCCTCGGTAACCTGGATTTTCGGCAGTAGAGGAGCGTGGTGCTGAAGCAGCGCCGCAGCTCCCTGTTGGAGAAGATGCAGATGAAGGGGTTGACCCCGGCCTGGGCAAAGCTCATCCACACGGCGGCTGTCAGGTAGCCCGCCGGCACCACGGGGCCCCTGGCGAACACCCGCCAGTAGCAGGCCACCAGATAAGGCCCCCAGAGCCCCAGGAAGAAAAAGGTCATGATGTAGAACATCCTACTAATCCTCTTCTCCGTTTTGAATTCGTCCAACACCAGGAGACGCCTGCGGCCCGCCGCGTTGCCGTTCTGCCGGATACCCAGCAAAGTGGGCGGAGTCGGGCCCCGGCCGAAGCCGGCCAGCCAGTTGGCGGCCGCCTGACCGCTGGCGCCGGGCCCGTGGAAGGTCCAGTTCTGGCTGACGGCGGGCACGAACTGGACGGGCTTCATTTTTCGCCGGTCGTGGACGAAGAAGATAAGCTTGAGGTAAACCAGCTGGGTGGCCAGCAGGATGAGCGCCAGGAGGAGCATGAAGCCCAACGAGTCGTTGGCCCGGAAGGAGCGGTGCTGGAAAGTGCACTGGTCCTCCTCCTGGATGAAGGAGTAGGTGCCCACGTCCAGCACGGGCGGGAAGGCCATGGCCACCGACAGCGTCCACACCATGCAAATGACGGCCAGGCAGGTCCAGAAGGTCAGCCTCTTGGTGTAGAAGCGGTGGTGGGCGATGGCCAAATAGCGGGTGACGCTCACGCAGAAGAGCATGAAGGCCGTGTGGAAACAAGAGAGCACGCCCAGGAAGGCGATCACCTTGCACGTCAGCGTGCCGTAGCTCCACGCCGAGCCGTTCTTGACCGAGGTGAAGACGAAGGGGAAGCAGATGGCCGAGCGCAGGATGTCGGAGGCGCACAGGTCCAGCAGGAAGTAGTAAGGCGCCCGGTGCAGGCTCTTGTCTTTGACCAGCAGGATGGAGATCAGGAGGTTCCCCACCACGCCGACGCCGATGATAAAGCCCAGGGAGGTCAGTTTCAGGAAGGTGGCGAGAGGAGAGACATTCTGCAAGATGGTGTGGTCCCCTGCATGGCTATAGTTCGCCATAGATGGAGGAGGGATCATAAAGATAAGCGGGGGGATAGCTTCAGCCGAGTATCATGATCTGGAGGCGGCGGCGGTGGCGGCGGCGGCGGCTGCGGCGGCGGCGGGGGGAGGCGTTAGATCCATTTGGCTGCGGTGAGCTTTGAGGAGCTTTCCGGGCATGTAGGCAACCTCTCCTTTAAGGCATCCTTTGTTCCTTTGTCTCATCACACCTAAAGGAAGCCAAACGAGGGGGAAGAGGAAGAGAGAAAAAAGAAAAAAAATCATCCGCCTATCAGCTACTGCAATGTCTCTGTCACATTCGAGTCAAGTGTCTCACATTCGTTTCATTTAAACAAGCCATGCAGACGCTTTATGCGCAGTGAAGCAAATGTTTTTTGTTTTTGGTTTTAATGCAAGAGCGAGCATTTTAAAGCCCCTCTCGGAAAAAATAAAAATCCAATAATAAGATGCTCTCGATCACACCCAGCAAGCCTGCACAGCGCGCACACACAAGCGGGATGCAAATAGTCGAATGAAAGCCTTCGTGTTTTGCTTCCCTTTATAACCTTAACTAGTCATTCCTTTCATGAACCTGCACATATTTGACACGATTTTGGCAAAAAGCAGAACCAGCATCAACAAAAGCCCGTCTGTTGTCTCACAATTGCGTATTTCTACATGTCGCGTTTGTCGAGCGGCGTACTTACGGTTTATTTATATCTTAAAAAAAAAAAGAAGCCTCCTTCGATTCTCACATGAATCAAAGCAATCCCAGTGTTTGTTTGTTTTTTTTCTTTCCTGTCACTGCTTTAGATAAAACACAGCGTCGACAAGACCATGTCAAAATCCTCCAGGAAACACAAGAAGAAAAAAAAAAAGAAGAAAAATAGAGGAAAAAAGAGGTGATGACGGGTGATCGATCCAAACCGTACCTGTTGGTAAGGGTCCGTTTTCACATCCCCCTGGAGATGATTTCGTCGTCTTTTGTCGCTGGTTTAAAAAAAAAAAAATCCCGATTGTTGCCTGCCCCCCTTTTTTCCAGCACGGCGAAAATCATACAGTAAACGGGGAGCAGTGCGCATGCGCCCTGCATCCCTATTTGTGATCCAAGACGCGTCTCTGTCTCTTGTTGCAGCAGCAGCAGCAGCAGCAGCAGCAGCAGCAGCAGCAGCAGCAGCAGCAGCAGCAGCAGCAGCAGCAGAAGCAGCAGCAGAAGCAGCAGCAGAAGCAGCAGCAGAAGCAGCAGCAGAAGCAGCAGCAGAAGCAGCAGCAGCTCTCATGCACTCAGCCGGGCCTCTGCTTCCCCGTCCAAAACCACAGCACAAGCCTCCACTTAAATATCCACATTTACATGACATTACCATTTATACTGGACACTGATTCAAAACATCTTTCAGCAGCTTCCATCATTTAGAAGCTCCATTTTTTTGTTCAAGATCATCTCGTTTTGGGTTACTTTGTATGATAAAAGTATTTGATCTACAGTGATGACTTATCACAAATATGATCATCATGCATTTCACATTAACATATGAAAGCTAACTCAAGAGTCTAACATTTGGTGTCCTATTGGCTGATAATGGTAGCATTAGCAACATTAAATGAGGTACATATAGAACAGGTAAGTGGGTGGTGTCAGGTTGCCAAGTTCACTTGAGGTAAAAGGCATCCCATGTACGGCAAATGCATAATTGACAAGCACTTTGCTCACTGTTGTTCTCCCATCCTAGGCAGCATGACAAATTCATAGAATTGGTTTTCTCAAGCATGCAGGCGTCATGTCGCAAGCGTGTGGGACAATGTTCTTTTTCTTTGTAGCTGGGCTATAAAACATGCGACCCTAGGCGGGGTGGTGGCATTTTTAATGGACACCTTCATTCTCATTTTATGAGTTTTTCCAGGACAATTCGTGGTGCATCACACCTGGTCCAATAAACATTTTATTTTGAAGGATTTCTAGCCATGCAGTAAAGAAAAAGCTGTATTGTTGAGTCATTTTTTTTCTCTTCTATCTACATGATTGCATAGTTTCTACCTTTTTTCTGCATTGCTATTATAAAACATGTTTGCGTGAAATTCCAAATGAATAAGATGCAAAATGAGTCATTTCATAATGGTTTCAATGCATTTATTTTGACAGGAGCTTTCTTTGATTTGCAAGCACTTTGCAATAAAGATGAAAACATCAAATCAACATTTTAGTATTTATTTGCAGAAACGACAGTGTTGGTTTGTTTTGACAGCAGTGTAACATGTTATGAAGTCTTTCCGTTTTGTATTTGCTTCTTCTCCACGACGTTTCCGGTCAAGGCACATCAGTCGATTTCAGCCAAGTTTTGACACCAAAATAAGCACAAAAGTGTCATGTGTGCAATTTGGAGAAGCGCAGAACGAGCGACTCTTTCTTCCTCAAAGCAGTCTGTTACGCTTCCTCGCGTAACATCCCAGGCAGGCACAGAAGCCCACCATGGAGACGACAGTTCCCAGCAGCAAAGCCAACGCGTCCCCGGCATCGTACGCCGCGGCGGGGGGGATCGTCTGGAGGAAAGTCAGACAGGTAAGCGCAGCCGCAACGCGTGAAAGTTGCTGTTTAGGCGTCATGTTTGGAGCTTTCGGGTTGTTGCGCTTCCGGGATAGCTGCAGTGCGTGCCTACGTCATGTAACAGGAAAGGTGGGACTTCCGGTTGTAGTCAACCAATGGCAACGTAGCGCTCCGTAACAGGACCGGAAGAAGATGATACAAAAAAAGAATTTGCAATATTTCTGTGTGTTTTTTTATTTTTATTCTTATTTTATTTTTAGATAATCCTGGACTGGAAACAATTATATGAATGCAATCAAATGATGAGTGGTTTAATCCAGCATTGCGTGACAAAAATAAATCTGTGTCACAATTACTTCCAAATATCAAATGTAAATGGCTCAACTCTATTTTTAACCTGTTTTTTATTTGAAATTTATGTTTGCACATTACAATTTAAGATGAACATTAGACATTACGATTAATCGGTTATCGGAATTTTATTCTGCAAAAAAATTGGAATCAGCATTTGACTTGAAGTCCAAAAGATGTTCCATGATCATCTGAGCATCACTCTGGCTGTTTCTTTAAATGCTAATCAACTCATTCTTTCATTTGAAATTTGGAGACAATTCCACACGGTGAGTCATCAGTGTGATCCGGAGCAAAGTAATAACCGTCCATCTGTGTGTGTTTACTCCAAGGGCAGCTATGTTGTCATCAAATCCCTGCCAAATTTAATGAGGTCGTCTATGGAATCGTAACCCCGAGTCGAGCAATA
Source organism: Syngnathus leptorhynchus (assembly GCF_054491065.1). NCBI lineage: Eukaryota > Metazoa > Chordata > Actinopteri > Syngnathiformes > Syngnathidae > Syngnathus > Syngnathus leptorhynchus. The sequence continues at coordinate 5,823,809 of NC_141215.1, forward strand.
ACGTGCAGCTGTTGTCCACCTGCCATTTGACGAGAAACTGCATGAGCGACGTCTGCGAAACCATGGGCAAATAATCACACCTCTCTGAATCGTGCTCCAAAATGTGATGTTTCACCATTTCACTTGGGCCGCCTCGCTGTCACGGTGCAGCCTTTCCAAAATTGATGCCCGCCGGTGGAATTGATCTAAACGAGCGTTTACTCAAGGTGATCAAGTTTTCTTCAGATACGCCTCGATGTGTACCCTGCATCAAATTTCGCTGACAGCAAAGTGCATCATGGTGACTCACGCCCATGTGTGTGTGTGTGTGTGTGTGTGTGTGTGTGTGTGTGTGTGTGTGTGTGTGTGTGTGTGTGTGTGTGTGTGTGTGCAATATATGCAAGAGGGGATTGATAGCTCATCACATTTCATTTCATAGTGTAAATGTCACCCCTGTGCCTTGCTATGATGAACACAATCATGTGGTTGGTTTATCATCCGCACACTTCTACGGAAATGCACACACAAAAGCAAAAAAAAAAAAAAAGACTGAAAAGAACAGAAATCATTTGCATTTTTACCATCATTTTTTTATTGTTTGCCAATGTGTGTGTGTTGACTACTGTATACACACCATCATTTGATATATGCATTGTTGTGTAGTGTAAATATGATAAGAGATGTTAACCCAATTGGCGGAGGTAAAAGCACTCGTGGCACCTGCTGTAATTTAAAGTGCTTTTCCATTAGTGTGCCATTCATCCTTTTTATTTCGCCTGTCAATCGCATACAAAAGAACTACCAGGAAAGAATTACTGAGAAAAACGTTTCCATAAGAGAACCCAACTTGGATTCTTATTTTAGTGACATATGTTTGTAATTCTGTAAGACAAGTCATTCAAATTGTGACGACGGCAGATCAAGTATAATAAATATATATTTACTGTACATTATTCTTTGATATTTATTATAATTTTTGTACTTTTTATTATAATATATTTATTCTCTCTATATATTTATTGTAATAAATATAATAATAATAATCTGTGTGCAGCCTCTGAGGCTCGAGTCCGCTCCGAGATGTCGTTTCCATTTACTTATGGAGTCGTACCGGCGCATACCCCGCAATTGAGCCGTCAAGCTGCTGCCAGTCAGGGTAAATTAACGAGGCCGCTGATTGCACCGTCGGTAATTACAGATTGCAGCGGGAGGTGCTCTGTCAGGCTGCCGAGAGATTTTCCAGTTTGCCTCCATCCTTTCTAACCTTAAGCCAGGTCAAGGAGGACGTTGTTACCTCCTCCAAAATAGTCCGGCATTTGTGGAAAACCATCACAACGGAAGCCAAGTCGCCGACCAATCGTACATACCAATGAGCCGGCGTCCGAGCCAATCAATTCATTTGAGAGGAGAATGCGAGGGAAAGAGCCAAGTCCCCTGTTCTCCTAGCATGCATAAAAACACATCTTTATGTTCCCGATGGAGAACCCTTAAATTTGTCACCTAAGAGACTCGCTTAGTTTCAAAGTTATCGTCCATCTGCACTAATGTCCGATGAGTCAGCAAAAACTGCACGGATGTCTCAATATTCACCGACTTGACTGCAATTATATAAATCCGAGTAATGGTTGTCAACCTCGGTGCTAACCATTGTTGACAAAGCTGCAACTCTTTCCTGGAAAAAAAATAATGGTTGGGTCACTGGCTCGCTTTAAAAAAAAAAAAAATCCCACTAAGCGATTACGTAATCTTCCCCTCCGTCAGTTGGACTCGCTGGTCGTCTGGGTGTGTGTTTTGTGTTAAGCTCGCGTGCGTGCTAATGCGCTCGCTTGGGGTTGTGTGGACATTTTTGGGTCTGGCTCAAGATGCCGCATAAGGATAAAATTGTGCTTTGTTGCCTTGACGATGAGGCCTGCTTTTGTTCTGCATTTAACCTCTCCGTTTGAATTATATGTCATAACAGGTGTCGCTCTTATTTGTTTTGTTCTTTTACGGCGGCGCTGGAAACGATTGCCGTGACTCGGCGGAAAATTGATTTCATCTTAAATCGATAACCGTGGCACTTTGGAGAATGGTCATTGGAAAAGATGAGTAGGAAATTGAATAGAAAATGGAAGAAAAGTTATTGAGTTATTGGGGAAAATGGACACATTGGATTTCCCGCTTAAATATTACAATATGTATTCTCGTCGTTCGGTTAGTGTGCCAAGCTATGCCCAGAACGTTCTTCACCGACAGCTGTTGACCCCCCGCCTCATCAACCCCATCCTATCTGACCCTGGAGACTTGTAATGGCCGCCGGCGCTCGGGCAGTGTCAGCACACACACACACACTAGCATGTTTTTATTTTATTTATTTATTTATTCTTAGCGTGAGGGGAGATATAAGCCTGCCTGAATGTTACCGAGACCCCAGAGGACGACACACACACACACACACACACAATGAAGGAGGACTCAACCTTGAAAACCCCCACTATCCCCCTTGGGGGGTTTCCCTAAATGGCCTGTTCTTTCACTCATTGCTTTCTCTGTGTAGGAGGAAAAAACAAAACAAAAGCAACATTTGCTCGTGAGCAATTTATTCTGCCAGGTTGACTGTTTGTGAGGGTGAGTGAGTGAGTGAGTGAGTGAGTGAGTGAGTGAGGTCATTTTCTTTTTGTTTGTTTAGCTTTTCATTATTGATCATTCCAGCTATTTTGCCAACTAAGCAATATTGTACTAAATTAGTATCTAAACATCACGGGAGTTATTAAAAATAAAACTCACTAGTCACCAAATCGTTCGACTTGAATACATTTTCCAATTTTGGCAAGCTTCCGTTGGGTTACTACGGCGGTGCTGTGCTACCTAAGTGCCTTGTCAATAAACCGATATGGACACAGACGGAAAAGGACTGCAAATAGAACAATTAGGTCCATTTAATTGTGTTTTACAACACAGTCGGGTCCGAAAGAACCCATCGGAAAGGAAAGCGAAATTTGCTTCATTTCAAAAAGCCCAAAAAAGAAATATAAATGGTGTCCCAATATTTACGACTTTAATACTGTATCATCAACACTTACTGGTGCGACAGCAAGCTAATAAATGCTATTAATAGCTTTGTTTCCCTTTTTTTTGTATTCCTCAAAGATGTTTATTGTCACAGTAAAACATTGCTCGGCTATAATAACCGGATGAACCAAAAGCTGGTATTTATAAAAATCATTATACAGCAAACTGACATTATTTAACACCATCGATAAAAGCAGCAAGCATTTATTTGGATTTGATACGTGTATGGCCTATAAATACATTTTATAATCTGCAGACCCGAACCTGAACCCGAACCTCATCTGCTCTAAACTGGGATTAATCTCAGCGAGTCATGCGAGGTTATCAGCATCGAGGTACTGTAATGAGACTCACAATAACAAGAGGTGGCGTGCTTAAGCCGAACCCTCGTTTGGCGCCAAATCAGCTCCGACTCCCACATTTGCTGCTGCTTAAGGAGCTTGTTTGACAATCCCGGCCTCTAAGTAGGACATCTGATCAAGAAAATGGAACGCTCCCCAGTGGATGATATCGCACGCTTGGAATTTTTTCATTTTTACGTTGATGTCGTGGCAAATCCCGTTTTCAGGTGTATCGGACCGTGGCGTGAGATGCTTTTCGTGTTGCCGGCGAGGTTGTGTCCTTGGCTCAACCTGCCCCCAAAACGAGTATACATTTGCATGCATTAGCGCTCTCCCGCGGCTCGCCCCGTTACCCGCTGCGCCATCGAGCCTGATTAATGATCTGAGCGCACCGCTTCGCGTGGCGGTCGAGTGGGCCGCCTGCCTGCGCTAACATCAAGGTAAAAATCTCAATTTTGGCTCTGACTGAAAGCAAAAAAAAATGCACTGGGTCAAGTCAAAAAAGGCTAAGAAATCATATTAGCCAGTTAAAAGGCTTTAAAAAAAAAAAAAAATCTAATCCTTGAGTAATGTAACGCAATATGCTATTGTGTTACATAGCATTGAGTGCCACAAAAGACACAAAACGGACATGCAAATGCTAAATGAAGATTTCCATCACTCCGTCACGTCCAAGAACTGCTTCGGGCTTGTCACGTTTGTCAAAAGTGTAACGTTTGCTTTGATTGTTATGTTGTTGCTGTTACACGCGGCGATTCAGCACCAAGGACAGCGACAGCTGGATTTAACACTGGCAAAAAGGCTCAATTTGTTTTCATTGAAGCATTCTTTTTTATATATTTTTGTAATTTTTTTTTACTTGCTATGTGGTAAATGCTAACAAATAGATCCACATTGGTCCCCTCATTAACCATTTGACTATTATGTTGGAAATTAAAGCGGAAGGAAGGTTTGGGGTCGCCGGGCAAACCTCTGGAATGTCTCATTGGCTCGCCACATTCTTGCTTCGGATTTCATCATCTGCTGCGCGGAAGAAACCTCACATGTTTCGTCTCTCGAATGGAATCCCCATCCCCCCCTGTCTCCCCCCCCCCCCCCCCCCCCACATCTTTTCTGAAATGAGGGCATTCAGAAAGAGGAGGGAGGAACCGATTTGGGATATTAATATATGATTTTTTTTTCTGTGGTAGAAGTAAATGGGAGTCTCAGCTTATCCCCCCCAACCCCCCCATCCCTTCCCCGTGTTTACTTGTGCGCTAGTCCTCGATTTCCACCGGCAAATTTTCCGCCTGCACTGATTTGAACCCACTCAAATAACCGAGGGTCAAAGAATTGACCTCTGAGGGACTCCGACATTGCCTTTCGAGCTCCTTTCAGTACAGCACTAATAATTCTTTGCAGAGGATAAAGAATACATGCCCGAGTACTATTATATTGTCTTTCTACATGTTGCTGCACTGCTTATTTAAACACATTATAGAAGCTAGAAAATAGTATGTCTAAGCTATATGGTTGTTTTTAATAGACCAGATATAAGACCAGATATAATTCTCTTTGTTGAGTTTGACGGCAATCTTCAGCGGGGAGTGCCGATTAAAAAAAAAAAAGAAAAAATTGACACTGTTACATGGTGTTGCCATGGAAATAGGCGTTTAGCTATAAGTGCTGAGAATGATGCGTTACCATGGCGAAGGGTTTTACTTGGCCAAGTGGTGTTAATAGTGATGGGAGATGGGTCTCCCGGTGCCATTCACACACACAAAACATTCTCGAGTGATCGAGCTCTGATAGTCCTCGTTGGATCTATTCATTCTCCGTCTGTCTCCCCGGCACGTTTGATTACGGGCTAACTGGACTGACTGACGCATCTTTGGAGACTTTTATTATCTACTCGTGGAAACGGTAAATGAGAGGGAGCCGGGGGTCTTTGATGATTGCCACGCGAGCCGTTGAATAATCATCCACTACCTTGCCGTGCCTTCATCAGCATTCTGCCTGGATGGCTGCACCTGATTTATTTCTCACCCTGTGTTTGTGTGTCTTACGCAGACCAAAGGGGGGGGGGGGGGGGGGGTCAAAGCAGGGAAGAAAAACATCAAGTAGAAAATGGAAAGAAAGAAGCAGAGGTACGAGGACATAAAATCTCTTCTCTATGGTTGCGATGCAAAGACAGTCGCCATGGCAACACAGCAGTCCCACTGTAGGCGCCTTTCCCTCGACGCCTTCTCTTTGCCTGCTCTGCTTGCCAACAAGGTATACAGGCAGCCCCCCCCCCCCCCCCCCCCCGACACCCACTTATTACGATTTGTTGTCTCCGACAGCGGCGGTTGTCAAATCACGCCAACTGATTTGGAGTCGTAACAAAACCTGGACAGTGACTTGTAGAACACGGAAATATTTAAAGCTTTAACCCTCCAAAAAGATTTTTTTAAGTTAATTAAATATTAATGAATTATTTTCCTTATCAATTATTTAAAATAAGAGTATTGATTTATTTTGAGCCCCCAAAGCCATTTTTTTAATTTAATAATAAAGAAAAAATCTAGGCTGCACCAAGTCGCTTTGCTAAATATTTATGGTTTAAATAATTGCATGCCGTCCATCCTTTGATATCATGATTCAGCACTCAAGCGGATGGACAGTAAATAAATAATCATTTATTTTAGAAAAATCTCCTTTTAGAAATGATAAATATCGGTTCTTTATTTTCCTATTTGACGATTGACGGCAAATTTAAACCCATTATCATGTCAGTCATCAACATTAGAGCTTGAAGGAAGTGTCAAACTCAACTTTTTGCTCCTGAATTCCTTCAGGAACGCTCACAAATTTTACCTGCCTGCTTTTGTAGCTTTTTAATGAGACCTCCTCTTTATCTTTGGTTCTTTTAATCATTCTAATCTCCCTAATGAACCAGAAAAAGCATGTATAAGGGTGTTTGGGGGTTCAGCCGGAGTGTAATGTGATTAAAAAAAAACATAGGAGAGAAGCACTTTTTTCCCGTAAGCTGACAACAGCAGGCTGACGTGCTGTTTCCCTTCACCTGTCACTCAAAGTCAAAGGACTGGATTTACTGTAGACTCGTTCTGTCCATCTCTCGCTCACACACACACACACACACACACACACACACACACACACACACACACACACACACACACACACACACACACACACGACTTTACTTACTGTCACGCATGCACACACAATTACAGTACATCACACACTGGTCTTCACATTTCACCAGCCTTGTAAGCAGTGAACCATAACAGGCCTGTCTCCTCTCACACTTTCCTTGTTAGTGCAGAGAAAGAGAGAGAGAGCGATACTATAGCTACATACGATATGTGTAAAAAAAAAAATATATATATATGTAAGTTTTTTATTTATTTTATATTTATTTTTTTATATAAATTATAAAATGTTTTTTTTATATTTTCATGATAAATATATACTATATATAAAACAATATATATAAAAATATATATATATATATATATCTCGTCATACAAAGACAAAAGAGACTTGGATTTACAAGACCACCGCCGTAAAAATCGATTTAATTCAGGTCTCCCTCGTACACAGGGACGCCGTGTTGCTATCTCATCCGTCTCTTCCTTCTTTTCTTTACTTTGCCTTTTGCAGACATCCATCTGCTCCCCCAAGTGCTTTTGTCCTTTTCATTCACCCATTTTCCACCTTTTATAACCGCTCATCCATTATCCGTAGCAAGGTGGGCAAACGGTGTGAGGAAAGAAGCGGGCAGTCTTTAAAAACTTGAATTAAGTTCTCCATAAATACGCAAGTGTGCCAACTGCTAATTAAAATGCTGACTGTTTTTCATTAGACGTGAGAGCGATGGCTGCCTGATAAACACGCATTTTGATTTGTTATGACCTCCAAAAAAGGATTTAAAAAGCCGGCAGATCATCACCGCAACACGTGGTTGGATGGAATACATAAAAAAAAAAAAATCTGCTCCACGTGTGACCTTTTTTTGGCGGCAAAACTGACTGGGATCTCCAAATTGGATTGCCTGAGTATAAAAATGGCACTTCATTAATTATATGAATAAAACCAAAAATGCTTGCCTTGTGTAATGTTGAGATCGGTAGTGTCGAGGGTGCCATGACCTAAAACGCCCGCTCGACAAAAATCAAGCCACACTGTAATACATTTGACGCCTCCGTACATAGAGTGCATAAGTCTCCACCCCCTCGTACCACCCCTACGCAGCCTTGCTCCACTTCTCATGTGAATTGAAGCATCACAAACACATCCGTGCATATGGCGGCCCAAACGTGACATTGGCAGCCGACTCCCCCCACCCTCCCTGAAAAAAAATGCCATGAAAAATCAATCATCAGCGGAAAATGTCGTCAAATCTTACAAAAATAACGAAAAGATTCCCAACCCCCGAGGCTTGACAAAACGTAATGGGAGAGGTGCCGTCATAATTGTTATGCAATCCTCCCTTATTCTTCTCCTGCTTGTGTAATTCAGCAGTAACCTTAGTTATATACATCTGTATTAGAGTCCCATATATAAAAATCGAAGAAATGGCCACTAGCCAATAATATGGCATCAGTGCCATTTACCGCCATATGGCATCACACTATCAAATCCCCAAACAGGCTGCAATTAGTGTTGCTTGTCCCACCTACGTCCCACCATCCAAAATGTCAAGTGTCAGGAGCACCAGCAGCTGGAAGCTTGTCCCTGACGTAAGAACTCCAGCGGTATAGGGAGTCGGCTACTCGCAAGGGTAAAGGGGTCATGTTGTTGGCAAGGTGCAGGATAGATAGATAGATGGATAGATGGATGTATGGATGATGGTGGCGGAGTGTTTTGGAGGCTTGTCAGGTCTGCGATCTGTCAACCGAGTTCCTCCGGTCCCCTCGGGCCTCGTAGCGAGGCCCAGCCTCCGCTAGAGCTCTCATCCACTCATGCTCCATGTCCTCATTCACCCTCTTGTCCCCGGCAGTGCGCTTCATTGCACGCTGATTTTTTTATTTATTTATCTATTTTGTTGCCACGGAGAGAGAGAGTGGGCACGATTGTTTTGTCTGTGTCGCTTTCTGCGTCATGCAACCGCTTATTATTTCAAATGCCATTTCAAGTCCAGGATTATGCAGATGGTGTCCAATATTTGCTTGAGGTGATTTTTGTACCACACGAATCCATTTAGCAGAGTATGATGGGTGATAAGTAAAGCTGCAGTGACATCTAGAGGATGATGGTGACATTACAACATGAACCTAACCTGTGTTTATTTTGATTGCTATCTGCTACTGTTCATAATTTGCTCCACCTTGATGAAGTCGCAGCTGTGTTAAGAATATTTAGTGTATTCCAGTCCGGATTTTGTAGCCAGTGGCTATCCTGACGGCTGCACTTCTGAAAATATCACTCACATGATCCTTGATATACGGTTCCTCTATTTTAACTCCACAGGCCTTTGCATGTGATTCCACTCAATTATAAATCCATGTGGGGTTATGTCACACCCACTTTTACCAGATCATTCTGTGTGATATTTGAAAAAGCGAAGCCGGCCTTCTGCCATGCCAACGCTGGCGAGCAGCCATCTGCTTTGAGGCTGCCAGCGTGGGATCGCTGCCCGTTTTTACAAAAGGTCGCCATACCCCGGATTGGATCAAGTGACTTGTGCTGAACTGCTTTACCGCCCACGGTGACGCACTCGTTGAAACCTGAACTCGTTTTGAGTGCGTGATGTCATAACGAGACGTCGATAAATTACACTGCGAGCGTTTGACGGGCAAATTTGAATTCCTTCCAAGTATGCTCGACAGGCGCTTAAAAACAAAACGATGGATGGCTCCGCAGAGGCAAAAGCGGCTTTCTTATTCAGAGTCCACGAGGTTCACAGAGTTTATTCCCGTGAATGGCGGGGGTGTTTAAGCAGCAACATCACGAGCCTTTTGTTGTTGCTAGGCAAACTTTGTTTTGATTGCCAAAACGTCGCGGCTAAAAATGCGTCTCGAGTCTCCTGAAAATGTTGTGACCAGTCGTTGAGTTTATTCAAGAAAGCCAGACAACCACGGCACTACTTGGAAAAAGTAGGAAAGGCAAAAAAATACAAATATAAAAATCACAGAAGCAAAAGTGTTATCGCACTTACTCCCTCGTCCTTCCTTCGTACACTACAGTGCCAAAAATTAGGAAAATGACTATAGTGTCGTTTCACACTCGCACACCGTATCTTGTCCATCATTCGGACCTAACTGACTTTGTTTGTTGCCCCTCGAGGGCCCCTCCACTTGTAAAACCACCAGGCCAAAGTAAACATGTAGAGCACAAAGAACGCCGGGAATCCGTAGAGAACGACGACGACGAAGAACCCGGCCACCAGCAGGCTGCAGGTGAGCATTCTGCTGATGTGACTCAGGATGTACAAGACGCTCCACCACATGAAACCGCCGGACCCCCTGGAGGGACTTTGGCTTTCTTCTGTGGGGTTACTTCCCGCCGGATCCTGATTAACATTTGTGTTTCTTCGGGAAGCACCATGGACCCTCTTGACTGAGTCATCTCCAATTTGTCTGCACTCAGGTTCTGATTCACGAGGGCCCACATGACTTTGCTTGGTTTGGACTCTCTCAGTACCTTGTTTTGTTGCGTGACGTTCATCTGGGTACAAAACATCGTCATGGACGATTGTTGTTGTTGGTTCTATGACCAAGGTTGCACCATTTTTGGAGATGCCGACACGGTCACCCCGTGCGTCCGATTCCTCATTTTTCACCTCAAGAGCGCAAAAAACATTTTTTTTCCGATGAATGTTCTCGGGGTTCTTAGGTGATGTCGCCCCTTCTGTCTTTAGTTGAACGTCTCCTATTTGGTTCGCATTGGCGGGTTTTACTCCGTAGCTCTCGGCCGTTTGATTTTCACCCGCCTTGTTTTTCTGAGGCTCTTCTGTAGACGCGACAGCACCGTTACAGTTCTTTGTGAGTCCGTCTGAAGCTTCCCAAGATGCCGCCGTGTCCTCTATCGCATTGTGTGGTTCTTCCCATTCTTGGCTCCCTCGCCGTGAGATCTCATCACCGTCCCGAGTCTTTGCTGTCGTGTCTGTTGTCGTCGACTCCCTCTGGCTTGTTTCTACGGCAGCTGCGAGCTGCTCGGTTTCGTGTAGTCCTCCTTTTATCCGGGCTTCCTCTTGCTTGTGACACTTACTTAAAATGTCAACAGAGTCACAAGACACAAGCACGGGCGACCCGAGCGCGGTTATGTTTTCAGCGCCGCCGCCAACGCTGGCTGTCTGGCGGTCCTCGGAGTTTAATGAAACGTGATCCGGGAGAGCATGTGATGAGGTGGCCGGCTCTGCATTCCGAGGTACGTTCTGGTTCTCGCTCGCTGGGGGAACCGAAGCGGCGGTCTGCAGCCATTCCGACTCGGAAACTCCACATTTGCTAGGCCCGTGAATAAACGCCTGCCACACATCGCACACGGAGCTTTCGTGAGCTGGGCTCGGACCTTCCCCGTTAAGAAAGGTTCCCCAAATATCATTGACAGACAGCGCGGTTTTTGCGTTTTCCACTTTGGCTCTCCCGGCCCAGATATTCCGGTCCATGTTGGATCTCACCCACTGCTTCTCCTTCTCATTGTCCCAGTCCAGTGTAATCAGAGGAATTTGGTGATAGGTGAGAACTTGTTTCCTTCGGCGTTCAAGCAAAAATTCCCCCGAGGGTTGAAGGGTGTTGGCGGGGTCACGCCACCTCTGGGACAAAATGTCTTTCACGTGCGCCAAGCGCGCCGCTCTCTGTCGGCTTTTTAGGCTCGCCACCTGTCAAAGAGGTCATAAAGTTCAAAGTTGGAAAAAAAAAACATTCACGCTCAAAGTAAAATAAAATAAACTTGCCGGTTGATTTATTTCAGGCTTTAACAAAACAATTTCGTAAGACAAAGTCATCATAAATCCAGAAATGAACCTCACCAAAGGTTTGCGTTCAGCGGGCAGGAATAACGACGGACCCTCCTCTGCCCCTGCGAGTCGACAAGGGTCAGAGTTTATGGGGGAGGGGCGACTTTGACCAAAGTAATGTAATCGTAAACACACCTGCGGCAAGTGTCAGCACGTCCGTAGTTTCTTTTTCCTGTGCGCTCGCCCTCCTGTAATAGCACAAACGCACGTGTCAGTCTCCTGTGTTTATTTTTTTTTTCTTCAGCAGGGGACGATGTCACTTGCAGAAAAAAAAAATAATCCCACGATGCAATCAGATGAGCATGTACACACAGGAAGTGCCTGTCTGTCTCTATCCAGCAGTCGAGGGAGACAGACACCAGCACCATATACGGGCAAAATAATCCATCACTGTAAAATTACGTAATAGCACTCGAGTTGCCAGCTCCGACTTTAACCCCAAAAGCGATACGAGGGAGAAAAGCCCAACTCTTCCTTACCTGTTGGCTCTGAGGCAACTCCTCTTCACCTTCAATCCCTCTTGCACTTGTTGCTTGGCAGGACTCTTCAGGTGGCAGAACATGACGTAGTTCATCTCCTGGTTGTTAGCCCAAAAAGTGCCGGCCGAGGTCTCGTAGCACAGGCAGAACTCGACCCGAGTCCCCTCTTTCTCCAGCGGAAGAGCCACCGTGTACTGGAAGGTGAAGCGATCTGTTTTCCGATCGCTCGATCCGGGTACGTAGTCGGCCGGCAGGTCAAAGTGGCTCTTCCAGCCGTCCAGGGTGATCCGGGCGTAGACGGACTTACTGAAGCAGAGGTTGAGGACCCGCACGTAGCCTCGGAGGGTTGTGGTTCCCGGGAGGAGCTCCACCCTCTCCAGCTCCACCATCTGCTCCTCCAACCGCTGCACCAGTTCCTCCTCAGATGAGAGTGCTGCAAAAAGACACGAAAGGTAGAACTCCTCTTGCGGAGGCGCCTTTTGTTCCGGGTCCTCGCCGGCGTTGACGTCGTCGTACTCTTTGACGGACACCAGGTTGAGCCCGAAGGCGTCGGCGAAGGACACCTTTCTCCGGACTGTGGGAGTTGCTCCCCGCTCGGGTTCTTCCTCATCAGCAGTGGAGCCCCAGGGGGGGAAGGCCTCCATCCTGACCTCTTCTTCCTGCCTCCCTAAAGACAACCTGTCCTCCTCCAGGGGTAGAACGGACAAAGCCTCCATGATAGCCAGCTGTCGGCCTGTCCTGCCGTCCGTCTGCCTCGGAGGGTGACGCCGAGCGCAGTGCCCTCAGTCTGGCCGGGGGGGTAACATCGGAGAAGGGGCGAGCAAGAGAAGAGGCTACGTGACTGGACAGATGGAGTCGGCTTGCAGCTGAGTCCGGGCCAAGACTATTAATAGGACACATGCGGCTCAAGCGCATTGGTCCTTCCCTCGTTTATCCCGCCACAATGTGTTTGCTAGCGACAAGAATAAATAAATCCAAACCCGTCTTATGTAACAGCACTCAGGACATGACAAAGCCCACGTCCGCAGGGATGATGCGAGCATTCCTCTAAAATCCCGACAAAAAGGCAACTTTCTCCTATTATTAGTAAGACCACAACATGTGTCCTCAAGTCCCCCCCATATCCCCAAGATCCTACATTTCCCACAATGCATTGTTTTGGGGTAGACCTCCAGCTCCAAACATGTTTCATGATCTCCCCAAAAAATTAAAATAAATAATAATGATAATAAATGATAAATAAAATAAATATTTCGTGATCTACTTACTATTCTCTCCAGTGAGTCTTTCACCTCATTTTCTGGACCAAAAAGCAAATCTCATTCTATTCTTTGTTTGGCCAGATGAATGCATTCAGCCATGTGAAGTTTAATTCAACTAATCCTCGATATGCTGTGCGACCACCAGCCCCTTACGGTTACAGTAAATCTTGTCAGTAGACTTCAATGCGAGTCGCACAATCCCTCACAGGTGGCCTCTGTCCACAAAGGCCACTTTGTTCCCCCAGCCAAATATTTCCCTCTAATGACTTTTAATGGCCTATTTAGGCTCCGGCTATTATTAGGCGTCATTCCTTTTCTCGTGTGGAGGAACATAGAAACTCATGTTCACTACGCGAGTGAAAATGGTCAGGAATATTTTTTGGGAGGATATAGTGTTCTTTAAAAAAAAAAAAAAAAAAAAGTCCAGAAGACTTGTAATGTCAATGCTTGATCAATAGAGAGCGCTATTTGATCATGATAAGATTCAATAAGGCTCATGCAAAGAGAATTTTTTAGTGAGTCAACGGTTGGTCATACTGTAAGTCGTCAAAAAAAAAAAAAAACTGCAATTAATCCACAAAAAAATGACTGTTATATAAAAAAATTCTTTTGATTGACAGGAAATCAATTAAAATAGAAACTTAAAAAACTTCCAGTATGACACAACATTTTGAGTGGGCCATTAACAGAGTATGTTTTCTGTGTCTGCAACTGCGATGGGTAAAATTCCTCATGATCAAAAAGATGCATTTTTTTTTCTTTTGGGCCATTGGTGACTGTCATTTCACATATGACCTCTTGGTGTCAGCAAACCCCCACATGTTTAATTGCAATTCAGGCCAGCATAGATGTCGTTTTAATTGAAATATTCGCATCATTTATAACACAAACAAACAAATACCAAAACACACGACATATTTACACCATTAAAAGCTGAATGGAAGTTTTTTTTGTACATTTTCAAACATGTTTATTTAGGACCACCATGCTTCTTCAGAATGAAGGTTGGTTTTTGCTTTTATCGTGGTTCTTTTAAAATAATTGATTTAGAATAAGTCGTAACATTGCAATAATCAAATTCATCACACCCAGTTATGCATAAAAAACACGCATTTATTTTAGTATTTGCATTAAAAAAGTATTTTCCTTTTTTTGACAAAGTGATTATGATAGTCATTTCCATGTCTTTGCAAAAATTGTGTTTATTATAAATTATTCCACAAGCCGAATGACTTGTGAACATGTGAGACAATCTTCCCACATCTTTTTGCACCTTGATATTGCACTCATTTTGCAGCAATATTCTGTGTAATTTAATTGCAATTGCTAATTCTAAATGTTAACTCGGATATTATTTTGCAGAAAACATGTTGCTCTTTTTATTTGTGTTAAATCACATGTTGACACTTCACTGAGTGAAAATATCCCTTTATAGCCACTGAAATTGTGGTTATTTGTGAAGGTTAGGTTTAGGGTTAAGGTTAGGTTGTGAGGGTTAGGGTTAGGGTTAGGGTTAGGGTTAGGTTGTGAGGAACCATCAACGTTTAGGGTTAAGGTTAAGGTTAGGTTTGTGAGGGTTAGGGTTAAGTTGTGAGGAACCATCATTTTAAATCACAATTTGAATTAAAAAAAAAAAGAAGTTTATTTTAATGAATTTGTTTGCGGAGCAGGTGGCCCGTGACGTCACACGGGGTCGCAGTACACCCAAAAATAACAAGGCTCACCCTCCGCGCTGAGGGATGAAGAAAGACGATGATGATGATGATGATGAGGAGGTGGTTTAGTGTGTATGTGTGTTCTAGTTCCAAAGTGCGTGGCGTGGATACATCTTGATGTGTGTGTGTGTGTTTGAATGGAAACGAAGAAAACACACACGCACACAAGCAGCCTTTTTTTTTTTTTTTTTTTTTCTCCTCTTCCCGCATTGCGCGTCATTCAAACGGGACTGCTGGCTTACTCCTCTGGGTTGCACTCGTAAGCCTAAAAACAGCTTGGTTGGTGGGAGGGTGACACTGGTGCCCAGCGGAGGAATATTTGTGCTTATTTACTCTTCTGCAGCTTGTTGTCACTTTGCGTCATGGGCTGTCACATTTGAAGACTTGACCCCACACAAAAAAACCAAGAAAAAAAAAAACCCAGGACTTCCTCTTCACCAACTTGTCCTCTTTTTTTTTTTCTTCTTGTTTTGTTTGAGCAACTTCACCGTGCAAATTCACCTGAGACTTTTTAAAGGTAAGTTGCAGTACTTTTTTTTGTACGTGCATTAAAGTGCAATTCGCTGTGTGGATGCTGAACTCGCACTTTTGTCGCGCGGTTGTATTTATTTGCAACATTTGTGTCTTTGTCATCGTTTTTATTACTCCGTGTGCATTAAATGACGTAAACTAACTCGAGATCATTGTATTGAATTGTAGTTTCCAAAATACAGACTCAAATGTATTTTATTTAGTTTGGCAAAGAAATCCAATCAGGATGATTTAAACCTAATTATTAGAGTGCGTTTTATATTTTTTTGCAAAATCAATTTAAAGCATTTTTCCTCGCAATTGTCACAGTTTTAATCACACTTGTAAATTACAGTTGCCATTGCGGTGTGTACAAAAAATGTTTTACAGCAAAGTGACATTTTTACGTGTGCCTTGACAAGTTCCATTTGCAATCACTGGCTCGTTTTGAGTGAATATTTATTTGAACTGCTTTTGTAGAAAATATTGATTATGACAGGAAACTCAAAAGTTTTATAAGAAATCTTTTGAGGTGTTCTCATTTATGTGGAATCGTCTGTAAGCATTCTCAGTAAAAAAAAAATGGACATTATATTCATAATCTATGAATGTCATAAATAATAGCAAAGATCCTGTTGATCTGAAACTCCTGGGTTTGAGTAACTGACACTAAAATAAAATTGCAATTTTTCTTCCAATGATGGACAGTGAAAGGGAAAATCTACAAGCTTGTCGTGCACAAATTAAGATCTACAATAATTGAGTGTACTGATAGAAGTCTGGTATGTCCATTTAAATCCAACACACAAGTATGATCCCATTGTGCCGATACCGCGTATCGATACTCTCTAACAAATACTCAACATTTTTCTTTGACGAGCCGGCCGCCTGGAGATTAACCGCGGCGACCCTCCTCGTGGGGAGCCGCAGGGTGCACAGGTGTTGCCTCCCGAGTTATGCAGGTGTGCAGCCCCGCGTTCCCGCCTCACTCAGCAGCTCCGGCGCTTCAAAGGCGCAGGCGGCAATAAACGGCCCTCATGAAATATGTCGCTCCACAGTGCACAATCAGCCTCTTTGTTGGAGTGGCCCTGTAATCATTTCGTAAAGCAGGTTCAAAACGGACCTTGTTTATTATTATGTGCCATAAGAAAGGTCACTTCATTTTATATATATATATATATATATATATATATATATATATGGAGAGAGAGGAAAAAAAAGATTTTCCATCAGTCTGTTGACCGTTGTAAGGAGCACTTATTAAAGCCACTCTCTCTCCCGGCCGGCCCGGCATCCATTTTTTGATTGCTGCATTCATCATGGAGCGCTCGTGCTCTACATTATGCTAATAGGAAAATGAATGTCCTCCACTGGATTAATGTGTGTAACCTGTCATAAGTTTCAATCATTCATCAAAATCAAGATTTTCAGCTTTGTGAACGCAGCCGTGTGCGCGTGTGTGCGTTTTCATCTTTAAATGTGGAAATCAGTGGTTGTGAAACGAGCCTTGCAATTTATTTGTCATTCCTGGAAACTTTACACGCTGAAACGGACAATGGAAGGAGATCAGATTGAACAGCGGGAATGTGGCCAAAAATCACATACACATCCCAGTTTTTTTTTTTCTTCTTAAATTACAAAAATAATTAAAATGTCCATACTAGAAAATGAGGCCTTTTTTTTGTTTTTAGGATATTTCTTTATGTTCTGTTCACATCCATCATATGTACCTTAAAAAAAATTCAACCCTGGCATATAACTGCAAAAAAATCTTCAGGTTTGATCCCTTTTAACTTCCCAGCAATGTTTCCATGACAACCTCCCTGCATGTTAAGGCAACCAGAAGTGATCACGTTGAGTCCGCCGCCCCCAATCCAAAGTCAGAATGGAATTTGTGTTGACAGTTTTGGCCTTTAATGGCACTTTTGTAGCGCAGCAAAGTATTTGTTTACCGGGATCATACGCTCCAAGCTGTCAGCCTCGGAAAGATTTACTCCTCAAGATAAAAGAGTGTATTACGCGCTTAAGAGGCTACGCTTTTGCACCGTAATTGCCCACATCACTGTAATGATGTTTTGTGTGCCCAGTTGCTAAGGGTCTTGGGACAGCTCAGACTTTTTTTTTTTTTTTTTTTTATAACTTCTGCTCCGGGTCACCTAAGCCAAAGTCGTTAGGGGAGGACCGAGACTTAGGTCAGGGTACGAGGAGGATTAGGTCTTGGACTCGTTGGTGCGTTATGTTTTTTGATGTTGTCACGCTGACTGTTTGAACGCACGCGAACGTGTCGCTATTGGCAAACATGTGACTTGGAGAAAGAACATGTGTGAGCGGAACACTCATCTATAAAATATTTGTTTCTTGTAATGTTTGGACTTGAAATTTTGGCGCCGGTGTTCTTTTGCCAGAAAAAAATCCGACAACAAAATGGCAGCCGCAAAAGGCTTGCAACGACCAATCAGAGGACAGTGATATTGGATATTTAAATGAACGAGAACAGCCAATCAGAGCAAAGCTGGTCTGTATCTTGAATATTAATAAGAAATTCTTGGATCCAGGTAGTCAAAACCATCGTTTTCTTGTCGACCTGATAAAACCGATATAAAGGGCTGTTATCGTCCATTCCTTTTAACAATCACTTGTTTACGTGCCGCGGTCACGGTCTGATGCGTGGCTTTCTCATCAGGGGTGCTGCCGGTGGTGGGGGGGGGGCGGAGCTTAGTGTTGGTTTTGAGGTGTTTGTTCCGAATTAAAGATAAGAGGTCACTCGTGGCAAAAGGCAAGGTCATCTCAGAGCTCCTAACCACATGTGACGGACGAGCGGGGGTCGTCGCTTGCACTCGAGGCTAACGCTATCGCGCTAGTCCTTTTTACCTCATCTGTTTTGATACCGGCTTCAGTTTAGTTATTCGAGACGGACGACTGTCAAACGGTTCGTTATCCGAGCCGATCCAATTTGGGATGGCTTGTAAACAAACGGCGTTTACTGGTACCTTTCCACTTGGGACCTAAAAGTATGTTGCGAGAGTGGTCGAGGGTGCACGGGGGGGGGCTGCTTTGTGACAGTAACACTTTTTGACAGGCACATTAGGCCGCAGAAAGAGCATCCAGCTCGGGGCTGAGGGCATATGGTGCCGCCTTCTGCCGGCGTCGCTCCAGACCAAGTTAGAACGCTCGTGCAGGGTCACGACTGTCTCAGGTTTGTTCCTTCTGTCTCACCCGGGCCAAATAAAAAAATGGGGGGGGGGGGATGATGCGGCTATTTGTCTGCTGCCGTACGATGGGTGTCTTTGGGGAAAGGACAAAAGGGATGTTCGGAGACCCTCTTGGCCAAGATTTTTGTCGACAGGAAGTGAAGGGGGGGGGGGGGGGGACATTTGACATTGTCACAAACGTTTTGAGCTGTCGTTGGCTCTCTCCAACAGGCGCCGTAGTGGAGGGATTTGATGTTTCACCATTCGAAGGGATCTTGGACGACGAGGCCTAATCCTACTCTAAACAATGGCCGTGTTTCCACCACAGCGGCTTTGCTGGCTTCATCCACGCGAGGAGCGTTTAAAGTTGAAGATGACGCACCGTTCTGGTTTTGAAGGCGGCGGCTAATTACAGGCTAGCGGCGGGATCACAGCTTTGGGCTTTTCGGACACGCTTTTTGGCAAAGGGAGCTTTAAAACAATGTTTTTGATTTCCGTGATGAGTCTATTTTATTTCGATCGTCACTTCTGGCGAACAGCGGGGCAGATGGTGCCGTCTTGAGCGCCCACCCGAGCCGAAATACCTCCAAGCAGCTGTTGAAAAAAACTTTTGTTTTTTTTCAGCCCCTGTTTGATTTTTTTTTTTTCTCTTTGGCGTCAAGTCAAACCTGTTACAACACCTGTTTCTGCATATGCAAATCTGTTGTTTTGTCATTTCATTAAACAAGGCGCCACGACACGGGTCCCTCGTGGTTGCGAACGCGACTGGCACCGAGCCCAGTTGGCATGCCAGACGCCCGAGGCGGGGGTGAGGAGAAGTGGAAGGAAAAGTGCGGGAGGGGATGTCGGGGGTGACTCAGCCAGGAGATGCCCTCGTGGTTCAATCTGGCTTGCTTCCTAAAATGTGGCTAATTATGAACACTCTTACGTGATTAGCATCTTCCCTCTTGGAGTTGCAGGAAGTAGCCCAAAAAAAAAAAAATGGCACACGTGTCTGGCACACGACTCGCTCCCTCCTCCTCGTCCTCCTGCTGCTCCGCCCATCCTCATCCCTTCATCATTTGGCGCTCTCCTGCAGCGCTCGCCTCTTAACCACATGTGCCGGCACCGGGGCCCTTGCTTTTGCTCCGGGGCTAATTGTTCGTTGGTTGGCGGGGGCCTGGATGGTGTCGATGATGATGATGATGATGATGAAGAGGAGGAGGTTGGGTTGGGTGGAGCGAATCGCAATCACGTCTGGAGATTGTCACCTTGTAATCCGGCTTGTGTAGTGAATGCAACAAATACACCATGAAATTAAAGGCGCTTGCAAACCTGCAGCGAAACACCGATAGCCAGTCGAAGATTGACACTGGCCACAATATTAGGAACACTTGCACTGAGAATTGGAAAAATCTCTTTGGTATGATTCATTGAATCCATTGTGCAGGTGTACGGAACGATTTTGGATTTCAAAGCTAGCATGTAGCCATTAGCTCGTTATTAGCGACGTGACAAGAGTCGGCCGAACTAATCTGGCTTGATAACCGACCGCCGCCGCCAGTCCCCGCCCTCCCCTCCAGTGATTTGTACCCCCAACCCTTTTGCCTTAAAGCCCCACAAGCCCCCTCTGATACGGGGAGAGTTCATTAGAGATGGGCCTTTGATGGGCAGCCTTTTCATGTGACTACCGGTTCCTCAAATACCTTGATGTAGAAGCTTAAGAAGCCATTGTGCAGTAAGCCCTCCTTTTGATGCGACTTATTTAGATCTGCATAGTAAATCAGGGAGGGGTGGGGGGGAGTAAATAACCAACCAGCAGATGGAAGCAAGGAGATAAGGCGCCCCGGCGAACAATCGCATTTGTATTTTGTTATGATGTTGACAGCGGCTAAAATTGGCTAATCTGGAGCAGCTGATCTGCATTTCAAAGAAATCTCATTTAAAAGCGGGCGAGGATAAAGTTCCCCCTCATTGTGTCCATTTTATTGCATTCTTTACTAATTTATCTGGCCGCAGATTTAACGCGCGGTGAGCCGGCGTGGGCACGTTGCACACGGGGGTCTTAAATACGATGAAAGCGGCCCGCGTCTAGACTGTGAGCTGAGGGTAATTACACGTCTGACCATGAATAGAATCAGTTCCAGGACTCATCTTTCCTCGAGCGGCCCCCGGAATCGCTCCACGAGTGCTGCTGATAAGGCGCGTTTGGTCCCTGCGGAAATATTTCCTCCCAATATTCTATTTACTTTTCAAATCAACTTATTGTAATCTGGCAATACTTTCATGCACTTCAATGTTTATGTTGTAATGTTTTGGGGGATTCAGATATGTACGATTTTTCAGAGGTCATGAAGACAATTTTTTTTTTTTTTTTTTTGATGAAATAAAATACGATACGCGGTGTAGCCGCATTAAAGTCAACTTAACGGCAAATCAAGTTAGTAGCACGTGCCAGTTTTTATCATCAAAGTCTACAAATTGATTACTTGTCAAAATTTTACTGCGAGACACAAAACATTCATCAGGGATTTGATTTTTTTTCTCAACTTCAAGCCTTTTATTTTTCTTCCCACATGCACGCACGAGCAATCTGTGCAGCATTTTCCGCAAACTCAAAACAGTGAGAAATTATAGCAGTTGGCATGTTTTGTTTTCAGCTGTGCTCTTTGAGCTCCAGGCTTTTTTATATATTTTTTTTTCCCCCTTTTTTATTTTTTATTTTTTGTTGGGTACAGTTCACAGAGCACATTCCTCGGGATTCAGCAGTTGCCGGTTGCCTGTAGGGGTCATTGGAATTCTGGGAGATTAAGAAAGAATCTTAGAGAGGAACATCCGGGCTATCCTCTACCCCTCGTGCCACCTCTGGCATGCTTCCATCACATACATTCAATGTATTTGTACGATTTTGGGTCCCATCACCATCTTCTATATATATTATAGGCTACAAAAGAAGTTGTTGAATAACTGTTTCGAAATCAGAGATTTGTCAAAACTATGCAAATATTTGAAATAGATGAATGGTCATAAAAATTGCCAGCAATTTACCAAAAGTTAAAAGCTATTTTTTTTCCAAATTGAAGACAATGTGTAGTTTTTAGCAATTACACAATTTGTTGTCGCGGGCCACATGAATTGATGTGGCGGGCCGTATCTGGGCCCCGGGCCTCGAGTTTGATACAGGACTCAACAGAATAAAAATGAATGAGGGATCAATTGTCTGTCAGTCTATGGGCGTGATTTATTTGGTGTTGACATCACGTCCCTTCAGGCATTGTACCTTTTAACTTCAGAGAGTGTGTCACACATGCATTCTCCTGTTTCACAGCAAAATCCAGGTGCACTTTTCTTGTTTATTGCCTTCAGAAAAGAAAAACAGTTACGCAAGACCCCGGATCGAGCCCGCACACGCCGGCAGCCGCGCTAAAGATGCGGTTCAATAACTAACGATATACTTGCTGTCGCAGATTGCTGCCACGGCGGGACTCGCTCCACCTTTGTGACGGGACAAGTTCTCTCGCTTGCAAGTAAGTCCGCTTTCCTGTCTGTCTGTCTGTCTGTCTTCAAAAATGAACTTTGTAATGTCCACTCGGATGTCGGAGCGCTAGAGTGATTGTAGTGGCTCGTCGAGGTCAAGAGGAACCTATTATTACCCTTCCTGAAATGTAACAAATCTTGTCCACCTTGATAGAATTGCCCCTCCAGTTGCGCCTGTTTCACACCCCAAAGCTTTTCAATCTACTTTCGCTCGCAAGTTACGATACGCCGACAAATGCCGGCGCGCTTTGTCGTCTTTTTATTTATTTTCCTGACGTCCGGATTGAGATTTGTAGCGGAACGGGATTATACGAGTTTTAAGTGATATTCCGGTAAATCACACGATTCCGTCTTGCTTTGAATCCAAACATCTATTTTTTTTTCTCAACCGCTTGTGTTTTTTTTTTAGGCTGAAATATGCCGACTCTGCGCCTATAGAAACAACCTGAAAAGACGCACTGTGAAATCCAAAGTGGTAAGTGGAATTTTATTGTCACGGCATGCCGACCGACGTGTGTTGTGTTTTAGCGTGTACGATATAATGAGGCACATCAGTCATGTGACGGCTTTGGCCCGGTCCAGGCTGCTGAAACCACAAAAGCGGCGAGTTATAGCTGGAAAAACAATATATATATATTTTTTTTGCAAGTTTACACAGTCGGGAACATGTTAGCTTATTTGAGAGAATGTAGTAATGGATAGAAAGACTTATCTAATGCAGTGACTTTCATTTTGGTTTGAGTCGTATTCGGACAGATCAGATTCACATCAGCCTTAAACAGATTTGAAACCAGTTCTTAATTTGCCAAGTACTCGGTTATATCTTGCCAAGCTGAACTCTCACTTTAATTTTGGTTACCGGACTTGTCAGAGTCGTATCTGGACAGACCAGATTCACATCAGCCTTAAACAGATTTGAAACCAGTTCTTAATTTGCCAAGTACTCGGTTATATCTTCAAAGCTGAACTCTCACTTTTCGGCCAGCGGGCCGACAAACTTCTTTTTAATCATTCCGGGAAAAAAAAAAAAAATCCCCAATTGCCGTACTTAGAGCGAAATAAGAAAATCTCCAGCAATTAAGTCTAACTTGGCTACTTTAAAGCAAGTGTGCGGTTCAGAGCGAGCAGCTCACATTTCCAGTCTGAAATTGATTTCTTGTCATAGATCAGAGAGCTCTTGTCATTTCATTTCCAATCCTCAAACAGTTCCCCTACCGCTAAGTGGCGGACCTCTCAGCGGGCCAACCTCGGCGGATCTTTACCCCGGCCACTCAGACCCATCGACGGGGTAGAGGGAGAAATCAAAAAAAAAGGGACTCCCGTGATTCCCCATTGGCGGCCGCCATTGTCTGGCTGATTTGGGATTGACGCTGGAGGGGGAGGATGGAGATCAGGCCAAGCTCCCCAACCCCCCCACCCCATTTATTTTTTTTATCTTTATCCACCATTAACCCCAGTGCCCCCAGTGTGTGGCTCAGATCAGGACCACTGGTCAATCCCCCATTCACCGCCACATGGAATATTTTAAAGCTAAGCTCCCTCGCTTAACAAAAAACTCTTACTCATCAAAGGTTTCGCTCTCTCGTCTTCCCTCGGCTCCGACCGCCTCGTCTCTACGGTCCGCTGTTCACACTTTTTAGCAAAAGAACTTCTGGAAAGTTCCATAATAAAGTCAGAGCAAATTGGAGTTGATGAACCATCCCAAGCTGATCTCAAGATTGAGGGCTATCCTGTTTTTTTTTTTTAAATGGCCCACATTATTTTGAAATGTTTTGCCAAATAGTATCATCAAACCATATGTAAGCCATCAAGTTGTGAGTATTAGCAATTGATTGCAGATTTCCTACCTCAATTTTTCGTTTATTACCGAATAGGACTGACGTGGGTTGGTTATGTCCAATAATTTCGCAGGGTCTCATCTTTCACGTGTTATTCTTTCCACACAACTTAATTGGAGACATTTTTGGGGTGCGGAAGCCGGCCTCCCAGCCCCTAGATTATTATGAAACTCAACCTGAGACAGGCATGACATCAGAGCGGCCTGACATTAGTTTGAACTCGCCATTTCAGGTGGGAAGAATTACGAGTGGCTTCGCCGGGCCGATGCTGTCCAATGAATCGGTCGCACGCAGTTTCACATTCTTCTCCCAAGGTCTAAATGCTGATTGTCCTGACAGATTGAACTGCTGTGTTATCACTAAAGTGTCACGCCGCCTCGTTTTTCAGCCTTTATGTAAGCCCTTCACAGTTCAGTGTACCGCCGGGACGTCGGCGTGACCTCATCTTAAACGTACACTATTTTTACCTGCTGATGAGTCGGACTTAGTTCACCGTGCCGCGGTATTTCGAGTTACTTAAAAAAAAGACATGTTTTTTGGACAATTGTTTGAATCCATTATTTGGACAGACTGCTTGGAAGCAAAATGGTCATCCATGTATGTGTGTGTACACTAGATTCGGGTCATGGAGCTGACAGACAGTGGAATGTGTGTATGTTGACAAACTCCACTGCACTCTGAATGGGGTTTGTGATTACACCTCATCATGCTTGCTGCATGGGCCTCCCCCCCCCCCCCCCTCCCATCTTTCTCCCTTACCTCCCATTTCTCCATCTCTCACTGTAGTGCCTCTTGGGCAATCATGTGGTCACACTACCTGACTCCTTGCTACTCAAGAGTGCAGTTGACAAAAACAGCCCGAGGCCCGTCATGTGGAAAAGATTCAGTCGGCGCACTGCATATATTCCCCCTGCCCCCTCCCCCTCGCAGCTCCGGGCTTTCTCCCCCGATGGGTGTTCCCTCCCGCCGCTCACCTGTGAAGGCAACTCCGAACTGGCCGAAATTCTCCCGGCTGGCGCACCAAATGGTTTTTTTTGGCAGTCCGAGCGAGCTCCTTTCTGTCATGTAACGCAAAAGCATGGAGGTCAGTGAGAGCGCTCGCTTGTCAGTCAACTGCGATGTCGAGCTGCTCACCTGTATTTATCGAATAAAACACGTTCTGCGCTACTCGGGGGACACTATCCCCCCCCCCCCACTCCCTTGCACTTCTTACAAACCTGACACGCATTCAGCCAGTCACAGATACAGCAAGCAAGTAGCAAACTTAGTCACAGTTGAATCCCTGTTGTGTATTAACTATAAAATACATTCATAAGAAAAATTCAAAAAAATACCACCATCTGGCCCTTGTTTTCCCCCTAAAGCAGAGTTGCTTCTATTTGTATTATTTTGGAATATTCTCTCCATCTGTTTGCACCCTGACCTCTTTGTTACGGCCTCCGTTTAAAGCGACGTCGGTTCATCTCGTCTCTCCACCTGGCTGAACGTTTCTCAACGGTTGATTGAAACCCCGTGGCGCTAAGTTGCTAATGCTCACCGAAGCATTATATTGTAGATGGAGTAAATAAAAGCTCTGAGGAATCTCTGTTGCGCAAGCATATCGCATTTGTACATTCCGTCAATGACGGTATGACATTAAACTCGCCTTTTGCTAAATTGCTTCCAACATTTTATTCTTGACCATTTTTTTGTTTTTTTTGTTCCCAAAGACTTATTCAGCGTATCGGTACAATTCCGGGCATCGGTGGAATGATCCTTTTTAGTGTGACTCTGTGCCGAGATCCTAAGAAACCCGCGGTGATATTTTCACCAGGCATTATATAAAGCTCCGCTTCGACCCGTACGGTTAAGCGGTCCAGGTGACATGGTAATACGTTTTGCTTTGTACCCGCTAATAAATACTCAAGTGCTTCGTTCCCACTCGGCTGCTTCCCAATGTGTTCGGACGGCCCTTTTTTTTTTTTTTCCTTTATTGTCAAAAGGGGTCATTGAAAACTCCCCTCTGCCTTTTGTTCAATATTTTTGCGACGATGATAGTTTTTCCTCCATTTATTTAGTGAATAGTCAGCGGGTGTTTTACATTATGGAAATGATGACATGGTTTATAATCTCACACATATTCATTGCGGTAGACGTTGGACCTTTTGTGATACTTTGTTCCAAGTCTCTTCAATGGACGGCTCGCTTGAATCATATCTCTTTTTTATTTGATGGTGTTTACCATTATTTCATTCAAAAGGACCACAAAAGAAACCATAATTCTGGAATACTTTAGTGTCAATCCTAATTTGCATCTCTTGTCTGTCTCAAAACACATCGAATAGCAAAAAAACCGACAGATGATTGAACGGCTCATGCTAGCGAGCTAACGGATCACGCCGTAGTCTAATTGCAGACATTGAATGAAAGTACGTAAACTCCCCGTGGATTTCGGATCTTTAAAAAAAAAAAAAAAACCTTCGGGGGAAATTCCGGTACTTGTCTCAGGTACCACAACACAGCGGCATGTCACTGTTGGGGAGTTATTAACGCTAAGTAGGGATTAGTGTTTTGGAAGTTGACGCTAAATTGGCTCTCCGACTGTATGTTCAACACACTTTACGTGGATCAGACACATTCTCGCAGAGACAGAACGGCCGCCCCTTTTTCATGTATTTATACTTCATACCATCTCATAATATCAACAAATGTGTGCCAAAGCATAGAAGTCAAGATGTTTGTCTTCCTGCTTTTTACCCCGCCCCCCCACACTGAATTGTTTTCCCTTCAAAGTCTTGACAGCATTCGGGATTCGTGCCATAGCTGTTCACAATCATTAGTGTGTTTTCACCATTGTGTCATGCGCTCTTGTTTTGGTAGGCCAGCCAGAAATGGAAAAACAAACGCGGCGACCCCCGATGAACCCTCCTGACAAACAGTCAGTTAAACGCTTTGTACCACGTTTAATTAGCGAGCGGCGTTATCGTGATTCATCTCATCGTTAGACGTATGATCTTAAGTGAATCGGCTCCCCTGGGCCGCCGTGTTTCACAGATCAATCGATTGAAGGTGGATACGGCCTGGGTGGCCGCTAACGACACTTCGGAGTCGCCCCTCCATTGTGACGCGCTCGCTCATTTCCATATCAAGTCGGGTTTATCTGTATCTCGAGATTGTTGTTATTCCACTTTTTCTTTTTTTGAAGAGATTTATGGCTCTCGGGTTTATTCGGATGGTGAAAGGACGTGAAACAATAGGCAAGGTTAGGACACCACCCACTTACCAGCCAGCGGCAAGAGTGCTAGCGTTAGCACTTTGTTGCTCCGGAGCTTTGTTTGAAGGCATTGTGGAGATTGCTAATGCAGCGTGTACACCTCGGAGGCCCGCAGCTTGATATTGCCCCCTATTCCCCAATGTGAATATGGTTGAGTGGTGATTGGGGACTTGCAGCAGCACCAAGCCGCTATTCACCGCAGCCGGCGCTACTAGCCAGAGTTAATTGTCCATTATCTGCCATTATCTGAGCTCTCTCCCCGGCTCCTGTCTTTTATTCTATCTCGCTCGTCATCCTCGCCATCACCGCCGTCTCGTTCGCTCGCTAGGTAGAGGCCCTGGTGACGAAGAGTTCACATCATAATGATTTGCTTTGTTTCTTAGTTTCTTAAGCATCATGTCCAATTGCATTGATTTTTTTTTTTTTTTCCTGCTATAAATTTGTGAAACCGAGTTTTTGGTTTATCAAATGGCCGTTGCATGCACAAACGAAGCAAGTCAACTTTTCTGGTGTTCACGAAATTCCGCATAAATCTCGTGAGATATTGATGACATTTGAAAATATGAAAAAAATAATAAAATATAATGTAAAAAATAAAATATATATATGGATGGGGAAAAACACTTTCTTAGAAAAATATTTATATATATATATATATACACACACACATATATTTATAATAATAATTTATATATATTAAATATATATAATTTTTTTGAAGAATGTGTTTTCCTCCATCCATGGCACTCACTCTTGTCTAATGGAGAGAGCGCGTGAGAGGCTAAAGGATTAAAGTGAGTGTAAATTAGGCTCGGATGGATGCGTTAATAAGTCCTCACGAAACAAACGAGGAAATGTTGGTCGGTTGGCCGTGCCAGTAAAGACGCAATGCATCACGGCGACAAATACCCGCGCTTGTATTACAGCATTAAGCGCATCATAAATAAAAGGTGCGGCGCTCATAATTGAGGCTCTGGCGCGGAGAACCTCGGCTGGAGATGAGAAATGGAAATCTGTGTACTGGTAAATAGATAATCACACAAAAGTAATTGAGGTTTTCAAACCCCAATCTCCACTGCCAGCGTGAGCTCGTTTGCATGTTAATCACGCCGCCGATTTGCCTTCATCACAGGCCAGTCGCCGCGCACGCTTCCATAACCGCCTTTTAATTGCATTTAAAATGTCACAGAGGTGGAACACATGTAATTTAGCCAGGACTGTGTCCAAATTAACGGATGGCGCTCTGGTGGACATTGCAGTCTTCATCAAGCGACAATTTGGAGGATTTGGAAGCCGAAACACAAACCTCAAGGAAAAAAAAATTATTAGCAGGTGTTTTTTTTGGCATATAATGATGCGAATGATAACTTGGTGCACTCCAGAGAGGGGCATCCTGCAAAACAGGCCTACTTAATTTTTTATGGAGTTGGACCACGAGGAGCAATAAACCGATATCCCTCTTCCCCTTTTTTCCAGATGCCTTCTGCACCGCTGTATCTTACCAAAAAAAAAAAAAAAGTTCTGCCGAGACATACATGAAAGGAAGGAACTGTTGAAATGTTAATTTTACCATCTGCTCTGGAGTCCTGCTACCTTGTGCGTTCGTGTTCGCCCGATTCCCCCTCCCTCCCTACGACTCCCCGGCCTGCCTTCTTTAATCCCTCAGTAGTTGTGTTGTGTTTCGTCAATGTGCTGCTATTTTGGCCGTTTGAAGTCGCAGGCGAGCGTGGCCGCAAAACACGAGGCCACGTCGCACAGGGGGTCCCGTCTGGTCTTTGTTCTCGGGCCCCCCCATCTCAAATTTCCAGTGTACGCCAGGGCTGGGTAATTAATCGAAAATTAATCGTTGTTTTTGGCTTCTCTTGATTTCATAAACAAAACTAATCACACAACAAAACGAATGACATGCGTAGTTAGCATCGCTGATGCTAATTAAAGTCAATGAAAAATCTCATTGACATGCTAACAAGAAATTAGCGTGGTGGAGTCATATTTCTTCAAATAACCTCATAGGTTCTTTTTTGAAATCTGCTTTTTCTTCATTAGTATTTCAATATCAGTCCAAGAATAATTATATTTTGTTTTCCATAATCGCCCAGCCCGAGTGTACACCACTCTTCAGGGGAGCTGTTTTGGATCGTAGTCGGACGTTTACAAGCTGCCCCCTCTCCCACCCCTTCCAGTTTTCCCGTAAGTTCCACTAAAAAAAAAAAAAGAAAAAAAAGAAAAAAAACACCAGAATATGCCTCTACGTTTCGTCCTTTTCATCTCGCCCCGGTCCCCACAAAAAAAAAGCTGACAGTTTTAAAGGTGAGAGCGTCGACGGGCTCCAAGTTTGAAGATGTCGCCAAATGGACGGATTCCATTGTGCGATTGGATCGTTTGGCAATTAGGCTGAGACATCCTGTGTGCCGAGTTGCTTAGCATTTTCCTTGGCCCGCAGCAGATTGTTTAGTCTGCGCTCATTGTGAGCTGCAGTTGACGCTTGTTTGCAGAGCGCTGGCTGGGGGAAAATGTGAGAGGGGCCAGTGCCTTTTCTCTATTTATTTATTTCCCCCCCCCCTCCCCTCCCGTCCTTGGAGCAGGAATCTGATTTGTGTTCATGTTCCTTTATTCTGGATGAGCGTTTTTTAAGTGTGGCTGCTGAAATCTAGACTCTGTATGACCTCACTGCGCCGCCTGTGTTTCATTAATGACCGGCCCTGTGGTTTTGGGGGGGAGAGGAATATTTTTCATATGACACCGCCTTGCATTAGCGTGGCGCGGCAGCTGCGCAACCACAAAATCATCCAATTTTGTGGCTTTGGAAGGTGTGAAAAGTTCAGCTCCCTTTAGCGAGCCTCGCATTTATAATTACAAGGAGAGGAACGAGTCGAGTTGTGTAAAATGAAAAATACAATCACCTGCTGATATCACATTTGTTTTTCATTTCTCCCAAAAGCATTTGAAGACACTGTAAATAAGTCCAAGTATTTTTGACAGCGCCCCCCCTGTTTCACATTTAATGAGTGTTTATTTTCCGCATACTTTGACACTGTTTTGGACTTTGGGAAAGCACGGCAAAGTCTCCTTAAAGATTTTTTTTTTGTTCAAGTCGACACATCTGGCACAAGAGGTATTTTCTGTACGGATTGATTGATTCCCCAGCTTTTTGTTGGGAGCGCCTCCCGTGAGCTCCACAGCAGTTGCAACACTAGCTAAGCCCCCCCACCCCCCACCACATGAAACCCAGACACTAGACTACTGTAACTCTATTTGCTGGATATTAAATATCCAAAAAGGAAACTTCAGCTTTGTCCCGAAACAAAGAACCCTTGTGTCGCCACTCAACCACCCCCCCCCCCCCCCCCGACATTCTGGTAATTCTGTCAACAAAAACAAAAAATGACTCAAATTCAAATGGCAGCTAAAGGTGAAGCCTGGAGGTAGAAGTTAGAACAATAGAGGAGAATAGTTGGGCTATGTAAGATATTTGCAGGGTACTTTTAAGCCGCCGGAAACATCCTCTTTGCCATCTGTCTTCCCGTATACATGCCGACGCACTTTGATGAGGGGTCAGAAACCAGCGTGGAGGGAAAGTTAATGACGTTTCCATATAGCTCGTAACTTCTTCGAGTTGTTTCCAGTGAGCCAAGCTGCATTGGGTTATGTGTATTTATTAAAGGTGGAGTTGGGGGAGTTTGTCGTGAAAGATTGACACACTGTTTTTGGTTTAAAGCAACTATGTTTTTGTAAAAAGTTCTGAGGATTTGGAATAATAATAAATATTATAGTAATATTCATGATAATAATAAATCAGGATAATATAATAATAATAATAAATACATTTAATAAAAAAGCTCATGCAAAATGTCTAAAAGGAGCATATGAGAAAGTTTTCTATTTATTTTTCAATTATAATGCCTTGAAGATATTTTTGTATGCTGAAACCGCTCGCCTTGAACCTTTTTTTTTTTGTTGCTAAATTGTACATTTAGTCCTATTTTCAAAGTCATCAGCGATTGCTTTTTTGCCACTCAGCGCATTGAACTTTTAATGGCAGTGAGTAGCTCTGATAAGTGGCTCAATCTTTTTTCTTTTTTTTTTTTCCCCCGAAGGTTTAATAGCCACTGTAAAATGAATTATAATGTATTCCCTCCAATTGAAAATTCTCTTTAATACAGTATAGTCCACGTGAGTACTGCTGTGACCGTCTATTTAAGCATACAAATCAAATACTTGAATTTAAGCAAAAGGGGATTTTTTGTTGTAAATACCTCGCTAATGGAATAGCCGCGACGGCAAAGCAATTTTCAAACCGCTGCCATTTTTCCATCCCAAGATGGTCGTCTGTTTGTGTAACAGGGTGGTCAACTGCGCCGGCTTCCCAAGCTTTCATTTCAACCTCGTTGAAAAAGCTTAGAAATCGTTTTTCGCCGTTCCACTTTGGCGAACCTTTTCAGCGGCGCGTGGTCAAAGTGAAACTTTCGCTTAACTTGTTGCCGAAATCGTTGCTGGAGGAAAATTGCAGCCCACAATTGTATCAGGGAATCTGGGCCTGAAGGAGAAATTGCCACTTGCGTACTTGTCTTTAACCAAAGTGTAGCCCCTCCCACACTCGCCTACTCCATGCTGTTTAGGAAGATGTAAAGGAGTAATTTTATTACTGGCTACATGTCTCCTCAGAAGCCATTTCATTTCTCCTTTTCAGCCTCCACGGAAGCCTTTATTTGATCTCATAAGACTGCCTGGAACCGGTCGGAGTCCGTTTATTTTCATTTGGAAAATACATTTGGAGTTAGAAGCGAGCGGCGTGGGGGTTGGGGCGCTGTTGAACCGATGCAAGCAACTTTGGAAATTTAGACTGAACTGAACATTTTGCCTTACAAGTCAAATGAAAGATTCAAAGTATTTTGCGTAGTTTTTGTGGGATTGCCGCAAATGGCTGGTAGCTGGTAGTTGTTTTTGGTTCAATTTTTATTCTTGTTGATGTTTTTGTTGTGGGCCAACATTTGTGTTACAAACGAGCTACTACTTGTTTTAAAATTCGGAAGTCAAGCAGCATCATCAGCAATAATCTGAACAAATTCTTTGCGAAGAAGAAAAAACTTTAACTTCCTTCTTTTTCGGAAAATAACTGTTCTACGGTGTAAACGGACACATGTGGCTAGCGCTTTGAAACGGCCGATCATCGGGAAAGTGTGCCATTTATTAGACAGCCCACTTAGACGGGCCAGATGTAGCTGGTCACTTGAGAGGTGCCCATAAACTCCCACGCTGGTGTCAAGAATGAACCTCACACAAAAAAAGTCAGCTTCCTTGTCCCTGAGCCGTGCAGCTGTGCCGTCTTATTTATCGCCATCACTCCGTCTGTGTCTGCAACACTTATATCTTCTCCTCGTGTCTGGGTGACAGCACGATGAAAACATTTTGATGTGTGTCATTTCAGCGGAAGTCCTAAAAAAGTTGAAGGGATGGACTTGGAGGGTTATCGTGGCCTCCAGTGGGCTTGGTTCCACGCCATCAATGACATCCAGATGTAAATCTCGTAAAAATTAGCTTTGGATTAGCTGCGGCCGTCCAAACGCTAGCGGTAAAAACAGCCGAATAATCAGTTTAATCTTCTGGATTTTATTTTATTTTTTTATGAATGAATTTTTTTTTTCAGTCTAGTCTGTCACCATGAATGGATTGCCACGCTGTCGGCAACCCCTCCCCCTTTTGCAAAGACTGCCACAGCAAGTTATTTAGTGCCTGTTGATTTATTAACATTATTTTAATGTCTGGCATATGGAATTAGTTATCTGCATTCGAATTCATTGATTCTATGCTGACAGCATGATCAGCAACTGCACATGCTCGACACTAGTTTCATTTGCATTGCTGTGTTCGGAATCTGCTGTCCGTCCGATAAGTAGCGGCGGAATATTTCACACAATCAATTTCGTGGCGACTTCCAGTCATTCCAAATTATGCATTTAATGTATCAAAGATCTTGCGTAAGAGATATATCGCATTAAACCATAGGTGTTAAACATAAGGCTTGGGGGCCGGATACGACCCGACACATCATTTTACGTGGCCCACAAAGACATTGTCCCTCAATGTTTATAAAATTACCATTCATCTTTTTAAAATCTTTAAAAATGAGTTTGACCCCGCTGTCTTGTGAGAACAGTTTTTGGTCGGAATCCGCAGGTGTTGTTCTCTTTTGACCGCCACTGGAGCGTAACACATCACAAACGTCTCTCAGATCCCACCACGGGACCGTTTCAGCGCGGGGAAACAAAACAACGTCGGAAGTCATCTCTGCGTTTATGATAATATCTATGGTGGTGGGGAAAGGGCGGGATGTTGTCTGCCAAGCCGCTGTCTTTCATCTAATTCCAGTGTGCCGCCGAGCAGGTAAACTGCTGTGAGCTTCACTTGCTTATGTAAATTTTTCCCAGTTGAGTTTGATTTCAAGCGAGTTCTGAAATTCAAATGCGCGTTCCAAGCGATGCTTTATGTACATCTAATTTAACCTCGAGTGTCGTTTCAAGAGAGCGGTCAGCTTGAACTGTCTGACTCGCGTCGTTTCAATTTTTAGTTTGAAATTTGTTAGCTGTAATGTATATTTGAATTCCCGCCCGCCCCTCGGTCTTCTGTTGATATTCAGTCACGAAAAACAGTCTCTCAGGGATGTCCTGTTGGGCTCGGGGCCAAAGTCCGCAAATGGAAGTTACGTGCGAAGGCTCTCAGAGGAAAAAGCAGCATCGTCACATTTTTTCATCTCCAAAAAGAACAGTGTGGTCATTCAATACTAATTTTGCCGTCAACAAAACAGTCAGTCAAAATCACGCCCTGCTTTCTTCACTTCATTGCTCTCTTTCAGGGAGGGGGGCGGGGGTAGGTTAGGGGGGGGGGGGGCTCCTCCCCTGTGAAATACATATGCAAATATATTTGGATGCTGTCATTATCAGCCACTTAATAGGCATTTCATTAGGGGATTTCTGAATAGGGCAAAGCGAGTTGCCATGGATACGTGGCTGCTTTAAGTACAGTAAATTAAAACACTGCAGCCTGACGAGCACTTATATAATCATCGCTCTTTAATGGTCTGTGCTCTCTGGCCATAAGCAACATATCATGTGATCAACACTGGCCGGGATTTGAATAGCCCCGCCCCCTCATTATGCATTATTTGGCTCGGGACTAAGTGGTCCCTGAATTGTGCTTTGTGGAACATTTATGTGACAATGAATGAACGTGGTTGATGAATATGTTTTTTTTTATTTTTATGTGTGTGTGTCGTTGAAAACATCTTGCTATAATTTTGTGCGAGTTGCCCAAAAGCTGTTGAGTGTATTTAAACAGACCACTTCAACACACTTTTTAAAAATATGAGGGTGGAGACAAAACACCCATTCTGTCTCATTTATTTGTCTTTATTTAAATGTAAGCCCAAAGCTAAAATTATTAAAAAAATATGATATGGTTTGATTTTGGGGGATTTAAAAAAAAAACTTAAATAATATAATTAATGAAATAATTAAAAATCATATATAAAATAATAAGTAAAATAATTCATTTTAAAAAATGAAAAATACCCTGAAAAACTGATTGCATATTAAATCACAATACTGAGAGTGGGGGAAAGAAACAAAATTGCAATTAGATTATTTTTCTTCCAAAGCGCTCAACCGAAGTTGTGAACCAACAGCGCCCCTGCTGGTCCCAACCCAGTACTGCACTCTATTTGCACCCATTGGGAACCATAGAAAACAGCAATAGATGGGAGGCGTCATCGCACTGCTGTTGCTCTTGGCGGGCTTTGTAGCCAGCTGCTGCCAAGACCCCCCCCCCCCCCCCCAACCCCCACCTCCAACTGCACCCACTTACACATGTCTGCACCCCCCCCCCCCTTTTTTTTTTTTTTTTTATAAACTGTCTTTTTCCTCTCCCTACTCCGCTGCCACCACATCAAGACGCTGGTGGGCCTGTTTGTCTCTGTTGACCTTGGCAGCAGAAAAGCACTGCAAGAAGAGACAAAGGGAATAAATAACTGCGGGGAGGAGGCACAATTGTCACAAATCTCTACAACTCTGCATAGCATTCCCCTAGTCAAGTTGACATTTCTCGGGCCTCTTGTTTGTCTTTGTTTTTTTTTTTTTTTCTGCAAATTCGTTTCAAAGTAGCCCGAAGGAGCCTGAAGTCGAGACGGAGAAATTGAGATTCATAGTTAGCATCATAATAATGATATCATACGGTTGAAATATGCTCCAGCCGAGCTAATGCGCTGCGAGTTCAAGTGGTCTTCACCCCGCTACGTCTTCCCCTAAATAAATCCACCCGGGGGGGGGCTGTTTTGAAAAAAATAAATAAAACAGTTCCGTTGTAATTTTTGAATCAGATTGGATTATGCGCGGCTTGAGTGTGAAAATGAAATCTCTCAGCGAGCCGGTGGCAGATGGACGGTCGTTCTGCATCTGCTGCGAGCAGACTGGGGGGCTTTGTGCTCGGTTCTCTTGGGGGAGACCCGGCCGGGCTGGCTTTTTCCTCCAGTAGATTCCCGGAGCAACTACAAGAAAAACATCTGCACCATGCAGAAGAAGATAGCAAAAGACAAAGAGTATGAATTAGGAAAAAAAAAAAAAAAAGTGGTTACATCCTAAACCGGAAATATTCCATTTTATCTTTTTTTTTTTTTTTACTTTTCTGAAAAGTATTTGGATTTCATCATCATGCTTTTTGGATAAATGACACGCTTGTGTTTTCCTTGACAGCTTTTGTTTTGTGCTATTTGGACGTGATAACATATCAGTGTCAGGGTTCATTGTGAGGGGGAAAAAAAAAAAAAAAAGTAAAAGAGCCGTCAATGAGCAGAGGACGCCTTCCTCGCCCCCCCTTCTTGTCCCAAACAATTCCTCTGCCAACTCCTGTCACCCCCCGCCCCTATCGGTCGCTACGCCCCCCACCCCCCTGCACGATCAAGCCGCTGGTTTTTGTGTACTATTGGTCCTCGGGCGTCAAAACAATCCAGTGGGGCTGCCTGACTTGTTTTAATTAGACGGCACTCAAACGGCAAGTGTCTCTCCGACGTGAGGTTCTCCGCTCTCCACTTTTACTGTAAATACCTCACCTATGATGCTCCTCACAGGACATCTCAGCTAGTTTCCACGACTTTTTATTTTTATTATTACTACTTTTTTTTTTTTTTTTTTTCCTCGTGGCTTTTTTTTTTTTTTCCACCCCCGCCTTCTATTTTTGCGTCGACAAATGTTTCCCTATCGGGGGGAGTGGATTTCTCCGGCACTCTTGTCTTAAAAGGTAAGGTCACAGCCTCTCTATCTTCTCTTGTGCACAAAGTGTCACAGTAAGCGACGCTTTGTGGTCGCCAGGATCGGAGCGCGGCTTGCCTAATTGCTCGTCCCCCCTTTTTTTTGACATCCCAGAAGAAAAGAAAGATAACACGTACCTGTGTGGGGAAATAAAAGCGGTTTTACGGGGGTTGTCCTCATCTCCCGGTCGGGGTTTTGGAGCGGCGAGCTGCGCGCCGGTCCGCTTGCAGATGCGTGTGTGCACGCACAATGGTTGTCGGAGCCGCGGTGAGAGAGTGTGCGATTAGAGCGAGAGCGAGTCGGCTGGCGAAAGGGGGAAGAGCCGCCGACCGACCCCCTTTCACACCATTTGGTCCCTAGTCCAAAAAGAAAAGTTCATTTTTTTTTCTAAGAACTATATTTTATCAGCGTGTTTAATAATAATCAAAATAAATGATGGTGTAATTATTTCCAAGTGTGGGCAAGGCATTTAAATTTAAAAATTCCCAGTCACACACTTGCCCCCCTATCATGTGTTGGGGGGTCTGGTTAGTAATTGCCGCGGTGACAACAGGAAATGATGAAATGATTGCCAGGAGAAGAGAGGTCTGTTCTGATTTTTTTTTTTTTTTTTTTCCCGAATGGTGATTTACATGAATGGCATATTGCTGGTGAGGTGGCAAGAGAGAGAGAGAGAGAAAGAGAGTGGAGGAGTTGGGGCGGGAGCTGGTTTGTGGTTGGGGAGGGTGGTGGTGGGGGGGGGGGGAGTTGGAGCTGGCTTGTTTATGATGCCATCTCCCCCCCATAAACACGGCTGGAGTGATGACACAGATAGTGTTGCCTCTCCGCACGCGGTGACACCGTTCGACTCGCTTTTGAGCCCTCGGCGGCGGCGGTGGCGGCCGAGGCGAGACCTCTGCTCTTCTCACTTTGAAGGTACACACAAAAAAAAAGTCATCCATCCATCCATCCATCCATCCATCCATCCATCCATCCATCCATCCATCCATCCATCCATCCATCCATCCATCCATCCATCCATCCATCCATCCATCCATCCATCCATCTGCTGTCATCCATCATCAACTTGCTGCTGGCTGTGTAACTTTGCTGCTTAATTAGTTCTGACCAATTGCTGCATGGGTGTTGATTTTATAATTCTGCTAATTGACGGAGGGGGGCGGGAGGGAGTTGGGGTCCGTGAGGGGAGGAGGCCGGGGGGGGTTCACTTCCAGATGTGCTACTTTTAATCCAACGAGACGCCACAAGACAATTAAAGGGCACACACACACACACACACACACACATGATGGTAGTGCAATATTAATCAGATGTGGACAAAGAAAATAAGCCAACTCTTGAGGAGCAGATGTTTAATCTGAAGAGGTCACAAGACTGATCACGGGGCGAGGCGCTAATTATTGTTATCAAAGACAAGTGTCGGATAATTTGTTGACTAAAATATTGATGAGGCCGAGCGAGCGCAGGCAGGCAGGCAGGCGAGGCGCGCGATTGGGCGACGGTGGGCACCAGATTAACATTTCATTGTGCAGGAATGCGAAAGGGGGCTCCTCTTCATAATTTAATACCCTAATGCATAATGAGCTATGTGATTAGTTCACATGGAGAATTGGCCAAAGTCTATTTTGAAGGCAGATAATTTACATTGTTCTCCAGAGTCTCGCCTGTAATAGCTTCTCCGCCGCAATAAAATTAAATGCTACACATTCGGAGTCACAAATCCCCCCGGCGATATTCACTTTTCCCGCCGCCCGGCCCGGCCCGGCCCGACCCGGCCCGGCCGGCTGCGTTTATTTGTTCCAAAATATACGTTTGGCGATGATTTAACTAGAGCACGTGTTTACCTCAGTGTTTTATTTAGCATCGGCCAATTAACGGCGTTCATTATGCCGAGCCGCCGTATTTGTTTTGAAAGTTGAGCCAATCACTTTGTTATGCTAATTGTGATGTAATTTAATTTGAGTTGCCGTAATGATGATGCCGCTATTATCCACATAAATGATGCAGTTAAGCAGCATGGGCCTCATTTGCATATGCTTGTTGGAAGGGGCGGGGTGGTGGAGGGGGGGGGGGGGGGGTTTGAAAACCTCCCGTATCACTCCCGCTTCCATTTTTCCACCTCTGCTCACTCTTGCTCACTCCGAGCCTGTCTCTGGTTATTGACAGCTTTTTAAAAAAAAAAAAAAAGGTTACAATATATATTTTTTTTTTAAATCACCAACTTGTCAATCGATTTTCTGTCTGCTTGTGTGTATTTTATGATTATTATTTTGCTAAAAAATTCATTTCTCGCGTCTCCCCCTGAGCGCTTCCAAAGTCCCCAGCCGAGCATGAAAGAAGTGTGACTAAGCCGGTGTTAAGTCGAGGAATGCCCATGTCCTATTTGGATGGGACTTTTTTTGCTCGGATAAAATCAACCCCCCCCTCCCCCCTGATACCCAGCCCCTTTTTACGTCCCTAATTGCTTACATAAATCTTATCTGCTATGAATGAGGAGTATTTCGGCGTTGTCAAGCGCAATCTTCACCCTTATTTACCAATTCATTAAGATCTATCGATGCAGGACTGCTGAGGGGGAATGACGACATCAATCAGAGGCGGGGGTGGGGGGGGGGGGGCATAATGGCCCTAATCAAGCAGAAATAACTGCAAACGTCACAATGAGATATGTCTCCAGCCGGCTGCGTCGCCGCGGAAAAGTCCGTCCCGCAGCTCCGGTGGAATCGGGACTTTTAAACGGAAGCGCTCGGCTCTCTCCGCCGCACCTCCTCTACTCGTGGTAAAGATGATTGGACCAGACAATGAGTGCTCCCCCCCCTCCTTTTTTTTTATAGGTCAATTAGCCCTGATTAGGTGGGCCGAGTTAATTAATGCAATTGGCAAATATGCAAATGAGAGCTGACTGATGGGCTTTCGTCACTTGTCTCGCTCGTCCCCACTACGGCGCAGGCAGGCAGGCAGGGGTTGTCCATACTTGACGACCTCTTGAAAAAAATGAAAGCGTATTTTAATAAATTCCTTCGCGGTCCCTTTAAGATTTTTTTTTCGCTGACCTGTAATTGGATAGCAAGTATGAAAAAGCATTTTTTTTTTATTTTTTTAAATACATCTCCCTCATACATTGAATTGTAAGGAGACATTGTGTTCTTTACACAATTCCCTCTGCTCGTCTTTTCTTCCCACAAACACACACTCATATTCATACACGGGCGGTCCATTCATGGACACAGTAGCAAAGAAAGTCGTCCTTTTATCTTCTTCCGTCTCATCTTCTTATTGTAAATAGACGAGAATTAAGTTGGGGAGACTCTTGAGTGAATGTCTGCTATCACCGAGCGACAATTTATTGCCAGCTCAAATGAAGAATTGAAACGTGAACGGCGCCTTTTTGTCAACGTGGGGGCTCATTGGACAGCAGATAAGCACATTTGATTCTGTTGCTTTGAATAATGTTAATCCCGGGAAAAGTCCATTATTCATATTCATCTCTTTTCATTTGGCCTCATTTCTGATTTTGTAAATATGATTTTCCTCACGCCTTCTCCTCCTCCCCTTCACACTTTTTTTTTTTTTTTTAATTCTCAATCTAAAGCACTTTTGAAATTCCTCTATCTGAGAGCAGAAGCCATTAGCATACACAGGTTTATAAGAGGGAGTCATTAATGCTCTTTTATGGTGGCCCCGTAGTGCCAAAAAGGAAGCTTTTAAGGGACGGCTGCCTGCCTGCCTGGTGTGCCTGACTTCATCTGGGGCTTTTTTTTTTTTTCCGATGCTGGTGTCCGCTTGTTAAAAAAAAAAAAAAATACAAGCCTAGGTTGGATCATTATGTAGGATTTGTCCAAGACATCAATTTACAACTTTTTTTGTGCTCTTTTTTTGATTTGTAGATTTAATCCATCGTCACGACTTTATTTGCCCGTCTGCACCGATGTGGCATTTTGATTTATTAGGCAATCTAAATTATTGAATATAGACGCCTTTTGCCCTTGCCTACTTTATTTGCTATGCGTAGTAACTTATGGCAATGATGAATTAATTTCACTCAAGCACACAATGCGTGATGATTTCAAATGGTAACCGTATCTCCGCTTGATGAGGAGCCACCAGAGTGTGAAATGTAATTTCTATTATATTTCTTAATTTTTTTATTTTTTTGGGAGGCGGTGGGGGGAGAGAGAAAAAAAAAATACCACCTGGAATGTGAAAATCGATCTGGGAAAATATTTTTTGAAACTTCCCGATAGAGATGCGACGATGATGAATTTTGAACCGAACCGGTGTCGGGCCTTGTTGTGCATGTGTGTGTGTGTGTGTGTGTGTGTGTGTGTGTGTGTGTGTGTGTGTGTGTGTGTGTGTGTGTGTGTGTGTGTGTGTGTGTGTGTATGTGTGTGTCAGCGGTCGACAGAAGACAGCTGTGCGTGCCTGCGAGATGGATGGCTCGGTGTCATGGTGTGTGTTTACCGCACATGATAGAGCGGCAGACAGGGCAGGTAATGAGGCTACATTAAGGGCTTTTAGAGCTCGCAAACAAAGATGGAGGAGCTGAATTGCTTTGCCCGTCCGGATTGAGTCACTTCTACCGCCATCGCCCCCCCCCCCCCCCCTCCCCAGGTGCTTCCCTACAGATTCCTTACAGAGGAGATCAACAGTCAATGTTTGCTCAGGGCGGTATAGTAGTGAGGTCTAGAATAGAAAAAAAAAATTGCCATTTGAGTGAAGTTGTCACTATTTAGCAAGAAGCTAAATTTTGGAAAGAGTTTTTTGTAATCGTTTTTTCGGTCAAGTGTGCAGGATGACCTGTTGGTGTTGTGTAAACTTTCACTCACCCTCGTGTGTGTGTGTGTGTGTGTGTGTGTGTGTGTGTGTGTGTGTGTGTGTGTGTGTGTGTGTGTGTGTGTGTGTGTGTGTGTGTGTGTGTCTAGCCAGCCAGCCCGCTCGTCATTGCAGCTCGGCTGTGTTTCTAATTGACACTTTAATTGGCAGTTTTGAATGCCGCCTTTTAGACGGCTAATTAATTTATCTCGCCGCTGTCATTAAGGTTAAAGCGGCATCTGATCTCCGCGAATACACTTTGCATATATCTGCATTGTCATTACGCAGATTTTTTTGGGGGGGGGAAGGTGTGGGGGAGTGGTAGTTGTTTGTTTTGACTTTTTTTTTTTTCCGGCTCTCATTTCTTTGTCTGTTTTCCTGCAGTCCGAGAAGGATAAAAAAAAAAAAGCAGAGACGCATTCTCCATTAGAATGTTCATAAAATGGTAGTAAAGGCAATCAGACAGTCTTTCTCTGAATATTTTAAACATCGGCCATGTAAAATTTATGCCTAATTTGAATACTTATTAGCCGGCTGATCTCGGCTGCAGCCTTGACTTTCTTAGTCTGAGATTCATCTCCGGATTGGATGTCACATTGTACCCCCCCCCCCTCCTCCGCCCCTCCCACGGCGTCTTTCTTCCCTCCATCCGTGTTAAACAGGGGCCTGTTTGTTCACAAGCGGGCCTCTTCCCTGTTTGCTTGTGTCCCAGGCAGCTGTCGCCCTGCTCTGTGTAACAGCTCAGTCCTGTTTGTTCTTTTCCGCCCGGATCCTGTTTATCCTGGCTGTGGACATCCTTTAAGACCTGTCCTCTATCAGCCACTCGTCAAACACACACACACACACACACATACTAAAGGACATTTGCACAGCGCCATTAAAAGTGAATTTACTAGGCCAGAGAAGATCATGACACAAGCAATGGCAGCACTCATTCCTCCTTTTGTTTCGTTTGAAAGTGAATTGAAATAGGTTCTATTCCAATGGTGACATGTTTAGGTGTGCACATTTGTGCAAATATTTCTTGACAGTGAGAGTGTTGAGTGATGTCCTCTGCGAAGGTAGCGAGCGGGGGGGGGGGGAATGATAAAACATTTATTACTAGAGAGGGAGAGGAGCTAATATGCATAATTTATGCTGTTTTTAGCACAATCATTAATGATCGTCCTGATAAATTCATTTCCTTTCTTTCGCTCCTTCCTGCATTTTAGATAGATGGAATCCCTTGAAAAGCTCAACTTAATTGTAGTATTATTATTATTTTTTTAAATTAGCAAAAGTCTCTTAGGGGCAAGTCTAATTGTGAACATTTTATTTTGTGAAATTAGATGAGGTTTAATGAAGGAAAGATTTGGGCTCATATTTGGGCTAAAGTAGTTCGGCATGTTGTGGTTTGGCTCCGCCTCCTCTTCTTCCTCCCTAAATTGTTATTGGACATGATGAGCTTTTGCGTCATTAGACCACTTCACTCCTTCACATGCCACAAAAAAAAAATAATCCTGTCGGGTCAAGATGGAAAATATTTTCCAGAGTGCCTGTCGTAAAGACGATGTGTTTTAATCGTGGCATAATTATCCCGAGCATGTCTTTATTTCCACAAATGATTCTTTTTTTATTTAGTGTGCCGTTGGTCATGCAACTTCTTGAATCTTTAATTTATGTCTGGATTTGAGTGCATATAAACCCCCCCCCCCCTCGCTCCCTTGTCAAATAGAACCAGGACGTGCATCTTTTGTACTGCTTCATTTACACAATGAATGCATAATTGCGTCTCCTGCATCCCTCCCTCCCTCCCTCCCTCCCTCTTCTTTAAATGCTTTAATTTGCAGAGGGGCGCTGAGAATAATGGCTGCATTAAAAAAAATATATATAGGATGCAAAAAAAAAAAAAAGGGGGGTTGGATGGGTTCGAAATGTAAAAGAGCCCTAACCGGTGCCTCTTAATCACTTCTAGGTTTTAAATCGTGATGATGCAGGAGTCGGCTACACAGACAATAAGCAACAGTTCAATGAGTCAAAATGGAATGAGCACCCTAAGCAGCAGCCAATTAGAGGCTGGCAGTAGAGATGGGAGATCAAGCGCTGGTGACACCAGCAGCAGCG
Source organism: Syngnathus leptorhynchus (assembly GCF_054491065.1). Taxonomy (NCBI): domain Eukaryota; kingdom Metazoa; phylum Chordata; class Actinopteri; order Syngnathiformes; family Syngnathidae; genus Syngnathus; species Syngnathus leptorhynchus. The sequence goes on from NC_141215.1 coordinate 5,867,100, forward strand.
AAGTAAGCACAGTCGAGCTGCTGCATCTGCAACAACAGCAGGTAAGTTGTTTCGCACCCCCCCCCCCCTTCTACCTCCTCCTCCTCCCCTCCCGCTTGCTTGCTCGTTCTGCTTTTTACCCCCCCTCCTCTCCATCACCTCCGCGTCTCCTTTCGGACTTCTTTCATACACTTTACGCTCGCTTTTGACGGGATTCTCAAACTTGTTATGAGTCCGATTTGATTTAAAAAGAGTATTTGGGGGGGGGGATGCGTATGGAGATAGGGAGCCGGTGTGTGTCGGAGCACCACAGAGAGTCTTGCGAGTGTGTCATGGCTGCTTAGTGACCACTAGAGGGCATCGTGCCTCGACAGAGTAGCAGTGACGCCTTTAAACTGTTCATGTAGGCATAAACTAAGTCTGTATATGTATAAATGTATATGTATAGTATGTGTATATATATAGATATTAATTTATTTTTATTTTATTATATATATATATATATATATATATATATATAATAAAATAAAAATTTATATATATATATATATATATATATATATATATATATATATATATATATATATATATATATATAAATAATAAAAATACAAATTATATCCATATTTTTTTACATTTTTATTTTTAGTTGTGCTTCATTGTCCTCCACGTCATTTTTTGCGAGTGCATGAACAAGCAGAGTTTGTGTATGATGGGGGGGGGGGGTATTTTTGAAAGTCAGGCGCCGGCGGAGTAAAAGAGTCAAGTGCCTCTTGTGTCTCTTCATGGTGAATGATGGCTTTGACAGTTTGCCAAAAAGAGCAGCGGGTGATGAAGTGGTGGGGCAATGCCGTAGGTTTCATCCTGGTGTGTCCTCTTTTGCTTTGCTGGTCATTTTCATAGCAGTTGTGGGTAAATATGTTGTTGGAAGCAGCTGAAGCCCCATGGTGGTGTATGTTTGCAGGCTGCTGGGGGGGTCAGTCTAGCAAAATGAAGCATGTCCAGCAGGCTTCCCCCTCTCACTCTCCCACCCGTGACCCCATCCTCCACGCCTGCCACAACACCCCAGCGGCCATTGCCGGTGGCCGTCATTTCTCACCACGCCGTCGGTACACACACCTGGTTGAGGTCGAGCAAAGTTTTAGTAACAAAGGCTTTAAATGTTAAGTCTCAGCGATAGACTAAGAGATTGTTCCGGTGGATGCGTGTGTGTGACAAAGAAAAAAAAAAAAAAGAGGCGAGGCCTTCTTCCAAGCCAGAAACAGACACATTAAAATGAGCAGTCCAGCTAACAGGTCTCTGGAGGCTTTTTAAAATCCTCACACACACATATACACAACGAGGTCCAGCGCTTCAGACAAAAAGACGGAGGCGTCGTGCTTGCGTTCTTGCGCTGTTTCCTTGGAAGGAATTCACACGTGAGTGAATGACAGCATGCACGCAAGCGTTCAAGTGTTTGTCAGGATGGGAAAAAAAAAACAAAACTCCCATATCCTTGAGTCTGTTTTAAAGGAAGGCTGTAATTTTCCCTCCCGGATTTACCATGACATTGAGTGGTCCGCTGGGTATAGGAAGCTGCAGTCTCTCATCACGCTGCTGGAGGGATGATTAATAATAAGCACTGATGAATTCTCCCCTTCCCTGTCCCTCTGGGTTGCGCCATTACCTAGCAGCTTCCCAAATACCACCTGCAGCTATAATTAGAAAAGCAGCATCTTAAGGTCTCACGCCTCAGATTGGACCAAACGCCTTGTAGGACACAGATCACCAACTTGGAATATTTATCAGTTGAATGATTTCGCACACCAACAACAATTTTTGCAATCTGGGGAATATTTAAATAATACTACTAAAAAAAAAAATATATATATATATATGTGTGTGTGTGTGTGTGTGTATGAATAATAAACACGGTGTCCGCTATTTGCCGGGGGGGTGGGGTCACCATCCGCCTCCCGCCTAAATAGATCTAATTTGATTTCAGATCAGCGATTAGATTCCTACTTTATCTGATTGCAATTTGCCAGCCGCGGAAACGCACGGACGCAAATGATGAATGTTGCCCGGCATTAATTGCCACTCGAAAAAAAAAAAAAAATTGCAATAATGTAATCCCCCAGATCGATTCATTGACCACGAACGTTGTCATAATGCAACGGGGGGGCCCCATTATGAATATGCGAGCATTGATCTTGGAATTTGGAGATCAAGATGAAGAGGCTGTTAGTTGATTACTTTGGTAATCAGGATTGATGAGCCGATCCCGGATCGGGGAATACTGACCCTCCTCCATCTGGGTCTTGGCCTATATTGTGGTCAGTCATTTGAGTCAGCGTCCTACTTAACAGCTGGTAGAACTCAGCTGCTACTTGTTTACCATTCATCTATTTGACAATAAGTGCTACTTTCCGATTTTTAACCACCGCGAGGTCCAAGTTGGCGGTGACGGCAATTAACCTGCCTTCCAAATTGTTTAGCTAGCGGGAAATGGTCAGGAGGAGAAATTTTGACAGCAGGTGACGGCTAATTTGTCAGGTTTTGGGGGCAGATTCAAATCTGCCCCCCTGATATGTAACATAATTACTTTAGCTTCATATAACTTTTTTTTTTTTTGTAGGGTAAATCTGAGGGTAGAGAAAACTGCTGACAAGCATTGTTTCAGTCTTGTCACCTCTTACAAATAAGCCTCAAGCATCTTTCCCTTTCTGCCCTTCACCTGCCTTTCTTTCTCATTCTCTTTTTTACCAGAACACACACATAAGATGCAAATCTGTGCTTTGCCCTTGAGCATAATTTAAAGGCCTAATCACCCAGACTGTCCCCTTTGGATGCGAAAAGGAACGCAAAGGGGGAGAGGAGGAGGACCTGGCGTCTCATTTGCACCCTTACACAAAGAAGCTCATTAGGTTTATCTTTAAGGCCTGAGATTGCCTCACTCCACTGTGTAAATAAGACACCGTTGGCCCCGGCTTTGGTACATCAATCAGTTCTCGGGACAGGAGAAAGACCTCCACCTGAAATATGTTCCATTTCATAAGCAGGCGTCTTCAAAAAGCACTGAAAAGGCAAGCCACATACGTCTTTGTAAAATTATTGCCCCGGACACTTTCTATGTCCGACGTATTTACAATGGAAGCCATTTTTCTTTCCGGGCGAGCTATCGCTAGACAGTCCCCACAGGAGAGTACATACAGGCCGCTGACATATACGCCTGTACAACCCCCCCCCCCCCCCCTTCCCCTCCCCTGCCTTTGCGATGACACTAAAGATATATTGTGAATGTGAATGACAGCAAGGCGACTGTTTGCACCGCCTTCCCCAGACAAAACACGGCATTATTCGACTATCTCCAAAGATGCCCGTCGTCTATTTTTTTATTCTCCAACCTGGCCTGTCCATCTCTGTTTAAGGCATATTACTCGTGGCCTCCTGAAATTTACAGTGGCGCTCTCCCAGTAACTCCATTTGGTACGGGAGTCTCTGGAGAGCGTGGCGAAATGTCAGGCATTGAGGCTTGAAAGGGAGACAAGGGAGGAATGGAGAAGAGGGCATTAAAAGCAGGAGAGATGGAGTGAAATCTGCTGGAAATAAACACTTATGGGATTTTTCTGCTCAAGCAGTCAGGGACTGCTGCAAAAAGGTGCGGCAGATACGAGTTCCTCGTAAATATCGCTCGGGACGGACGTAGATGTTCGTTGAGTTTTGAAGACCGTGACTTCAGAAAACGGGAGAACATAACGGGAAGAAAAGTTTTGTTTTATTTTGCCCAAGGTCCCCACTTGTACGCAAGCTCGGGCAGCAAACCGAATCAAAGCAAATCGAATCAAACCGAATCAAATCGTTGCACTTGAAAATATATCGAGTTAGGAATCATCACTTCCAGATTTACAGTAACCGAGTTTCTTCGTCTTGTAAAATGAGAAGAAAAATCATCGCCATCCGCCGTAACGTATCGAATCGTAATCCCGCTGAGTCGAATCAAATCATTCCACTTTCAAACGAATCGCCCTCCAACCGTATCGAGATATGTGTGGTATTATCTTTTATTGTAGCGAGAGTGTATTTGGTTAGGATTGAAACATCTGGAAGCAAATACTTTTTTTTTTTTTTTAAACCCCGAGGTAATCCCAGCGAACCTACCTGCAGTTCCAAAGACAATAGCAAATGCAGTAATTGAATCCCAGTAGGATACATTAGACTTCCAGTCATTAGTCTGCGCCCACTGCACAGATGGTTTTGTATGCAGAAGACAGGACAATTTTTTTTTTTTTTTACGAAACCACTCCTTTGTTTACAACACTACTGGGGACGTCAACACAGTCCAGAAAACGGTTTCAGTAGTTCTTACTCTTGACAAATGAACTTGGCCAGGGTTAACCACCTGAGTGTAAATAAAAGGCAGCCATCCAGCCGTCACACTGCTGACCAACCTGCACGCCGGGCGGGATCAATGGTCACTTCACAACTCATTTCCTTTTACGCCTCCCTAACTGCTCCGCTTTAGCGCTGGGAAATAAATGGCCGGCCGATCTATAAGTCCACTCGCATAAGGGACTGAGCCAATAATCGAAGCTCAATAGCCTCCACGATAATTTATTTGCCCTAGGTGGTGAATGGATTATCTTCAAAACAGGCATTCTGTCATTGTTTGTTGCCATTCCGGTAATACGGCAGGATGGAGTGGTTTGTTCCCCCCCCCCCCCCCCCACATACGTCAATTTTCTTCATCGATATTTGTACGTAAAATAGCAAAAACATCTTGTGATGCATATGATGCGTTGCTTGCTTTTTTTTTCCTGAAATGATTCCCTTCTTCACCCCTCCCTCACCCTAAATGGCTTACAGTCATTTGATAGGCCACGGCACCACTATCCATTTAACAGAGCTTAAAAAAAAAAAAAAATCCAACATATGCATATAGCCGAGTGTCTTAAGCTGACAAGCAAAAGACAGGATTTGCTAGAAGGCAGCTTTGGAGTGTTGTGAATTTAACAAGCATGTCTAGTATTACAGTTCCTCTCCGCTTTAGCCATGAATAGTAACAAATCAGTCTCCGAAACCGACGGTTTGTTGTGTATACCCCCCCCCCCCGCCCTAGCTACCTCCCGCCTCTCTTCTCCTGGCTCCAAATATGACTTCAAATCTGGCTAAGAAGGCGACATGCAAGGGAAAATAGGAGCATCGTTCATGACATTGCAGTCCTCTTGATCTAATTCGCCCAGGTATCAGATTCCAGGTATCAAGGTTTTTTTTTTGTTTTTACTTAACACTTTCTGCTTACTTTCATCCCCTGAGCCATTTCTTGAATAGATAAAGAGCTTTCTACCAAGATGTTTGTACTTGTAATACGACCACCGGGCTGCTCTTTTTTGTTATGCATTGCTTCCAAGCGGCGGATGTGTGCGTACATATGGAGTACAACCTCTCATCCAAATGCAGTAAATAAGCGTCACGCCACGGGGAATTCAAGGCGACTGACTGACGTGTTACTTAGGGCCGGCTTTGGCTCTTCTCGTTGGAATAACGGCGGCCATTTTTTTTGTAATGTTGAACATATTTATTCATACGGCAGCTCTATTTACCAAAATGGCTTGCTGTTGTTTCTTTCCCAGCTTCATTGAAGCAGAATCAAATTTAAGTTTCGACCACCTTAACCATTGCTTATTTATCAACCCAGGGAAACTTAACCGGGCTTGCTTGTTCCGCCTCGATAAAAGTGAGCATATGCAGAAAGGCGCTTTGCGGGGACTCGGGGCCGCACTTCAAGCTTGACTAAGCTGATACCGAGTCTGTGCTGTCGTATCTCCGCGAGCTTTGATTGTCTCTGCGTGTGCGTTGTTATCAGAGCTTTACATGATAAATATACATTAGCTTAGATGCTATTCTTTTAGCGCTATTGCTTACCACCCCTTCAAATTCGTTTTATTAATTTGATTTAGAGGAAAACTTAGCCAACGTGTTGCTTGTTTCTGTTCTCAGATCAGAATTTGAGCGCAGAAGAAGTCAGGTCGAGTTGTTTCTTACTTGAAACCAGTCTTCCGAGAAGGCTTTTCATACAACTTTTACCCAGTGGTTTTACTTCTTAATATAATTGTTCTGTCTTTGCATGGGGTGCTATGATGGAGCGATCATGCTTTTGGCACATTCATCAAAGCTCGAGAAATGGGGAGGATAAAAAAAAAAAAAATCAGAAAGGAAGCCTGTTCCTTGCGCAGTGTGCAACCGAGTGATACGTTTTCTTGTTAGGCGAAATTACATCCACTAACTTGAGCTACTTCAGCATGAAATTGAAAAAGAAGCATTTCTTGCAAATTTCCATTCTTGATTCAATGAAAGATGCAGATTAGCCCTTTGGAAAAGGGCGGCCCGATGGGGATGGAACAAGAGAAGTGGGACTGTGCTCACTCTTGCTCGTTCTCGTTCAGCTTTTGGGAAAAGGGCTGTTTAGGACTCAGTCGGTCTGGCGGCGCATGAAAGCATTTGTTCTTCGCTTGGATGTATTCCCACACCTATACATTGTTACATTTTCATCACCGAAAAAAAAAAAAAAAAAGTCTCTTGGTCACACTCTGTAACCACGACGACTCCCTTTCTCTGATGATGGATAGACGTTGGGTGTCAGAGTGGAAGGTAGATAACGCTAGCTTCTACGTTCTCACTTAAAGGTCAAACGCACGCCGTTGTAATTGGAATATCCGGCAGCCAGGTAGGATGGAAAGAAATAGATTGGGGCAAAAAAAAAAAAAAAAGATTAGAAATGAGATTAGCTAGCGGGAGAAAGGAATATGAGCTTAGTGCTTTCTTGGAAAATGAAAACAAGCGTTAATGCTCATTTGGCTAGCTTGAGCGCTACTGCTCAGTTGGCTAGCTTGTTTTTACTTTGCAGTGAGCTCGCTTTCAGTTCGAGGTCAGACAATTTTAATCGACCCCTCCAATCAGGTGACACTTTACACCCGCCACTTAACCCGAGCTCTCCAGGACCAGACAGACTCGTACTATTGACCCGTAAATTGTCCTTGGTAAAACAACTTTTGAGTCTTCCAAAGATGCAAGATTGTGGGTGCTCCAACGCTGAGCTAATTTTGAGTTATAGGTTTATTGGTACCACAGCTGGACAACTTTTTGGAGTTCCTATGACTACAACATCTCAATTTATACACCAACATGAGTACAAAAGAGAGCAACACTTGACCTTCCACACTGTCCATCACTCACACGATACAACACAAGCAGCTCTATTCTATTCTATTCTATTCTATTCTGCCTCACTCTCCATTTTACTTCCTGCCTGTCTCTTTGTGATAGCACAATTGTGGAAGCTCTCAGCTGTCGGGGCCTCCGAAAAGGACTTTCCCTAAGAGTGGCGGTAGATAAAGCGCGCCGCTGAAAGGGCTTGCTGTCACCTTATCTGTAGGAATAGTGATAGAGCCCAGGTGAAAGTAAAGACTTTTGCTAAAGCCATATGCCGAGGAGAAAAAAAAAAAAACAAGAGGCTTTTATAATTATATAAAAAAATTACAATTATTTCATAAAATAAAATATAAATGTATTCTTATTCTTATTATTAAATTAAATAATTATAAAAAATAGTGTCGACTTTTATATAGTTTTAATAACATTACCGACAGATGGACAAAGTAGACCCTTGTTTTGCGGTGAAAAATGAAGTACGGGTTGCACGACGATGCTCCCCCCCCCCCTCACTCCTCCGCCTATACGGTACTTCGCTTTCTTCCCGGTATTTGAAGCGAGCAAATTCATCTTGTCAATCCTCCCGGGAGTGTGTAGCTATGCGGCTCTGTTTACTGTGGCAGAAAGTTAATATAAATTTTCATCAGTGGGGGAAGTTTACACATATGATTCTATTTGTCCTTCATTATTAGCACCTGAGTCTGGGGTCTGGGTAGGCATAATTGTCTACAGACGCAGGCCAAATAGATGCAAGGCAAAGGCAAATAAGCACAGCCCAAAATAATTTGATGCTTGTGTGTTACAATCCTCCACCCAAGGAATTCTTAATCTAGAGAATCAATAAACAAGCAGCAGAAGCAGAGTGGCAGAGGAGATGAGTGGAAGAAATGAATAAGGTGAGATGTGGATATAAGGGGGGGGGGGGGAAGGGTGAGGTGGAGGGGGTGAGGGGCAAGTTGAGGGAGTCGGGAACGACCTCTTACCCGCACGCAGATGATATGTTTATTTTCCAGTCGAGCATCTTTCAGCTGTTCGCTGTGGATTAACGCTTGAAAATGGGGCCGGTCTCAAATATAAGGGGCGAGGGCCCAAACTTGCCCAAGAAAAGCAATTGTTTTTCATTTTGGCCTCAGAAATGACGTTCCAAAATAGATCTATATTTTTAAGAATATCACGAACTGGATCCCTGTCAACGCCGTTGGCCCGACTGCAGTCGTTCGAACAGCGCCCCTTTTACTCCCTCCACCAAACACGAGTCACGCACACGAAACATCTGTTCCGTGGTGCCGCCATGGCGGTTCCGCCGAGCCCACCTGCGTGACGGCTCCAATATCTCCGCCCGGCGCATCCCCGCTCATAACGCCAAGTCCCACCGTGGCGGCGGGGCAGGAAGTGATCTCCGCTGTCCAAACACAATGTCACAGCTCTTCAGACATATCCAATTCGGATGTCACGGCTGCATAACGCGCCCGGGTCTCCAGGTGGATTTGAAAGAGTGACATTCTTAGCGGATGGCTTATTCCTTGTGTACACACGCGCAAACACCTCCACGCACGGCTCGCCTGGCTGATCCTCCACACACAATAAGCAAAGCAATCTTCAGATTTGTAATGCTTTCTGGGCTCGGTCCTGCCTGCTCTGCTAATGTCTTTCATGCTTGTTTAAGGTCTTTGCATGCTCCTTTACAAAGGTGCATTGTGATCGGCGCTCCTTATTACCTTGCTCTCTATGGACTCTAAACAGAATAGAGAGATGATGTATTATTTTTTTTTTTTTTTTTTTTAAAGCACCCCACCCGCCTCCTTTCCTCACTGCTCTGCCGGTGTTTTGCCTCTCCGGTGATCTGTGCATGCCTATTAATGTAGCCCTGGAATGTCTGTGTAAACATTCTTGTTTCTCCGTTCCCCCCCTCTTTTTTTTTTTTTTTTCCCCTCGCATAATACTCGCCTGTATCGCCTTTCTCTCGACCTCACTATCTGAAACCAATTACAGCAGTTCCATTTGGGCCGAATCTTATTTTCATTAGGATCCCCGTGTCACGCTCTCGGTCGCCCTGTTATTTTCCCCTCCTCTTATTTATTTTTCCAACCTCAGTGATAGATATCAACATCAAATATGCCTCTGAGTGCTTTGTTATTTATATAGCGGCAGCCTCTTCAGTTTCCCTCCCTCCCTCCCTCTCACTCTGTCTGCCGAGCTCACGTTGTCATTCTCAAGAATGTGTCTCATTGTGCTGTTTATACAATGTGTGCATTAATAAAAGGCCGTTGTCAATTTTTTTGTGCATAGCAACCTGGTTTAAATAGACGGCAGGTATGTTTTTGTCCACTTCTGCTGCTTTTCAGCAAACTTTTTGGATGACTTCTCTTTATGCATTTTTGTCCTGTTGTGTGATTTTATATTATTTATTTTTTTCCTCTGTGGAGTGACACAAAATGGTGACAATGACAAAAGGTAGTATTGAATATTCTTTAATTTAATCATAATATTAAGAATTCAATAATAATAATAATATTTTTTGTTTTGGTTTCTCTCTCTTTGCATATTTTTGTTTTTGTTTTGTAGTCCATTTTTAAGAGGCTCCACATTACTCCTGGCAAGGAGACTGATCAATGCATTTAGGACCCAGTTCCTGACTAAAGTGTTTGTTTACTTGAGTCTGGCTCCTCTTGTGCAGACACCCAACTCTGTCCTTCCAGAATTGATCATGCTGTCTACATTCCCTCGAGGGGCCATAAGCATGGCAACTTTTTTTTTTTCTTCTCCTCTTCCTGGTTGTATTTGCTCTGGATCTCAATGTTCTTGTTCAAACACCGTTCCCAACTGCTGGCGAAGCCGCGTCATATGCAGCCGTCGTCATGGATACCGGCACGCAGCTAGCTACTGTATATTTCCCAAGAACTTTTCCTTCGTGTCCTCACAAGCTGTAACATTGATGTTTGCATGTCCTCAGAACGTTCATTTTCCTTCATTCTATGAATAATCATCGTACAATAATGAATGACATCCTCTAACAAAAACTTTAAGGCCCATTAAGTCTCAAAATAATCACGTTAATGTTGATACACACTCGCTAATAGAGCCAAGTAAAATGAACGTCGCTTTAACGCGCGTGGAATAGAACCAGGCCTGCTCCTTAATTCCTTACCAATCCAATGTTGATTTTTGTCAACTTTAATTACAGCTCCCGGGGACACTTCACGTGGCGCTACCTCTATTTCAAGTTGCTATTATGAATATGCAAATGAGGCAGTAACACGGCGAGAGAGAAGTGGGCATTTCAGTCGAGAGCGCACTAGACGGGTCAATTCGACTGATGCCTCCTTGTTTATTTAAACCGCCGCCCCCGTATCCTCTTCATCAGAGAAATATTTTTTTTTCTTCGTTCCGTCATGTTTTTTGTCTATTTGTTTTTTGCAGGCCCTACAAGCAGCGAGGCAATTACTCTTGCAGCAGCCAGGCTGTGGCCTGAAATCTCCAAAGAGCCAGGACAAGCATCGTCCACTGCAGGTAAAGCAGCTCCCTGTCTAATCTCCTTAAGTCTATCCATAATACATACCCCCCCCCCCCCCCCAACTCCCTTTCCCAAAAGATTCCCTCCCTTCCACAAGTGTGTTTGATTTGGCCCACGCAATCCCTCGGATCTGTCACAGAATCCAAAAGCCCGACTAGTGACGTTCTGCAGTAAGCTCGCCGTCGGCATATGAAAAACACACCGAGGCGACATTTGAGTCATTCGTCACAGATCGGAGCAGATTTTAAGTGTAAAACTAAAATCAGGTATTGTGGTTTCCGTCGAGCTGTCGATATCGGTGCTACACTGAAGCAGTTTAGCAAAAAAACAAAAAAAAACGATTACGCTTTGTTGAATTTGAACTGACTAATTGTGGTCAAAGGTGACACTCAAGAAAAGACACCTTGCTAGCCATGCTAGCGGTTTGCAGCCTGCTAATTTTACCCGGGCGTCATTTTCACTTGTCAAGACTAATTTACCTTGTTGACTCTGAGCCGTGTATTCCGGTTGTCAGTGATTTGGAAAAGGTCACACTTGCTTCCACTCCTGTCACACTTATGTGCACATTAACACGTCGCATCGACACCTACCGGTACCTTAGCTAGCGTTAGCGCAGTCCTCATTGCGCTCAAGGAACTTCAATGTGCTTGCTATTTTCGATATCATTAGTGTGAAGGCGAATGGTTATTCTACTTTATTGTTATTATTTATTTTTATTATTATTATTAAACAACTTATTCCTCCCACTTTTTTGACACCTAACTAGTCCCGCATGCTTTAACCGATTCACCCCATTCCAACTTTCACAAGTTCCAAAAATTCACCTCATGTTTGTTCATAACATTTACCGTTTTTCCGTAATGAGCAAATTTGCGCCTTAAAATCCCCCATTCATTCTTAACGAGCCATTTTTCCGGAGTGGGTTTGATTCTCACATTGGGCGTCTTGTCATTACACAAATTAGCGCGCTTGCTACTATTTTGCCCCACATTTAGCAAATTCCACCACTTCAACGGTAAGACATTGCTCAGTTGGTAGAGCATCAGACTCTCAACGTCGGGGGTTCGAGCCCCACATTGGGCAACCTCAGCATTTTTTATTCATTCATTTATTCATTTTATTTCTCATCATTTAACATCATTTTTTTCCCAAACTCATTTTTCCCGCTTTTCATTTTAACACATCATTTTACTCATTTATTTTCTTTATCATCATTTAACATCATTTTTTCCCAAAGTAATTTTTCCCGCTTTTCATTTTAACACATCATTTTACCCATTTATTTATTCAACATGATTTCTCATCATTAATTTGCCATTTTTCATGTTTCCCTTTTTTCATTTGACGTAAAAAGTAGAATAACAATAGTGTGCAGTGTCTTCGCCTTCACACGTAATTTCTCCAGGAATTGCAATTTCTAGTTTTTCACAATAGTCTACCTTCATGAACCAAATTTGAATGTAGCCTAGAGGTTCATTGAGGAGCTAATTAGCGTTAGCATCAATGAATGATATTTTCACAGTCTACCAATGGCAACACCTTTGGCGTCACACCCCCGCGTTCTTAATTACGAGAAGATACTTCTCAGTCATGCATATCGGGAGTGCTAACCTCGTTATGATTTGGAAACAGATGTCTTATTGTTGCACTTGAATTTATTGTTAGGATTGGTGGATACAAGTCTACAAATAGACACACATATAGTGAAGAGACAATATTGAAAGGGAGTGTTGTGGGTGCATGATAACAGCCGGGACCTGTCCGAGCCTCTAATAACAGCCCGAGAAGGTAAATATTGAATATTTACATTTGCTTACTCCATCCTTGCCTGGTGTTGGCGATAAGAATCAATATGAATCGTGGGTTTGTCCTCGGCCGTCACTAATCCAACTGTTGATCCTGCCTTTATTAACATTGCCATCTCCCGTCTCCAAAAAGTCTCCATTAAGAACATTGTGGCAAGAGCCATTTGAATTGGGACGCAATCCTGGTGACATTTTATATCGGTAATACTTTTATTGCGTTTGAAACAGCAGCATGTTTGTTGTTTTCACATTTTTTTTTTTTTTTTTCACACAACTGGATCTTGTCTAGTATGGCTGCAAGTAACAAATATAAATAAAAGCAAAACAATATTTAAAAATATGATTTATTTTATGAAATGTATTTATTATATTATTATTTTTCAATACAGATTTTAGATTAGTCGACTATCAAATCATAACTGAAGTATCAAGGGGAAACTAAAGAATTTTTCCAAAATGTTCAGCCCTCATTTGTTCCCATATACGGGATTATACGACGGCGTGTTCGACAGTGCAATATTTTATTAGCTTCTTCTTTTCCAACGCCAACGTGTTTTTCAGCACGCGCGTTGATCCCCGTGTATGATTAACACAGCAGAAAGTAGGAAATGGATTAATATTAGCATGACACGCCGCTTTACTGATAAATCCTCTGCCGTCTTCCTTCTTCTTGTTGGCCAATCTTTAGTATTTAAGTGAGGGAAATGATCCATAGATCACGACATGTAAATTATTTACTACACAAGCATCTAAGTGCCTCGGCTTGCGGTTTTAATTACCCGTATTAGCGGCTAAAGTCGCTCTCGCCTGACTAATTCTATCCGCTCGCTGGCAGGAGTTGATGATGGCGCTCTGGCGTCGGCGGCGCACAAAGAAACAAACACACATACAAACACGCCAACCTCGGCTTGTGCACATTTGCGTAATGTGACAGGTCTATTATTACTCAGTAAGCCCACGGGAACGCTCAATAAACACCTATTTCTCCCCGTAAATCCCTCGCCTGCCGTTGCCATGCTGCTTTTAAGGCCCCGCTCTTCTTCTTCCACTCGTCCGTTTTTTTTTTTTTTTTTTACTCTGACATTTGAAACGCAAATAAAGAAACAACGAGAAGGCAGGGAGGATTACGCAGCTTGGCGCGGGGTGACAGTTTCGTTGTAATGCATCCTCACGTGGATGGAAGCCCAGCCATGACCGCTGGAGACGAAGTAGCTTGGTTAAACTTTATAGGGATTTGGAAGTAACCCAATTTGTAGCCCAATAAAATAAACAGGTGTCAAACTCAAGGCCCGGGGACCAGATACGACCCGCCACATCATGTTATGTGGCCCCGTGAAGACAAATTTTCCATCGACTTTGTGTCATTACTAAAAATTGTCTGCACTTTTTAATGTTTATTACCTTTTGTCTTTTCAAAATATTTGAACAGTTTTTATTCGTCTCTGTTTTCAAAACTCATTATTCATCATTTTTTGTAGCCTAAGCCTTAAATAGAAGACATCGACAATCATAACTATGATTACTATGCGGCCCGTGACAAAAATGAGCTTGACACCTCTAGAACCTGCACGTGTGATTTAAAAAAAAAAAATAAAAAATGTGTTGATGAGAGCAGGTTAGCTGACATCAGCGTGGCCCCGCCCACCCCCCCAAAAACTTGTTAGCGTACATTTACATGTATGAATAGCCCCCGGGTTGCGTCTGAAAATAGTGATCACAGCTCAAGGCCGTGCGGAAAATATGATGTATTCATGAGCAAAACTTGTGTTGACTCTAAGAGCGGGTAAGCGAGCGAGTGGGAAGCGTCAGCACATTTCAAGTCAAACACAACTGCTTTTATAACTAGAAAACAAGATTTTTTTTTTCCTCCCCCCCTCCCTTTTTTCTTTTAGTAGCTACAGGACAAGTTTGGTAAATTGCGAGGACAGCGCAGGTTCATCATTGTGATGCAAAAGGAGTTGAAATGCAACCCCAAGGCGCTGTGTCGCTGAGTTTGGCGAGAGGGAGGAAAGGGAGGGGGGGGGTGGAAAAAAAAAGTATCTCAGACCTTTGATGTAGCGGCAACAAATTTACCTTGTGACAGAAGATACATGGCCGCAATAAACGAGTTATACCAGCACTTACACATGCAATCAGATGATTCTGGCCAGGGTGTTAATTGGATCCTAACCGCCAGATCTGATACGCCGCTGGTGACGGCTGTGTGTGGAGGGGGGGGTAGGGGGAGTTGTTGGAAGCCTTTCCGAGTGATGAACTGTAATTCAGTGAGCTGCTTGAAGCACTTGTAATTTACTGTGTGTCACTGATGAAGAGGCTGATCCAGTGGAAGGCCGATTTACCTGCAAGATCAGAAGCAAGTGCCACTGTCGACCCCCCCTCTCCCTAGTCCGCCCTCCTCACTCCATTTCAGCATCTTCTCTACTTCAGCAGTTTTCCCACAAAAACCCCGCGGGGCGCCATCCATTGCGAGCGAAAGCGCACCACTTTTAGCGATCAAACTATTTGTGCTGATAGCTTGACAAACAACCTTCAAAAAGGCCTAATCAATGTCGATCTGCATGTCGAGATAAATCAATATGGCGGAAACTGCGCTAAGCCGATCTCCTCTGGCTCTTTTATTTTTTTTATTCGAAGCTTTTACATGATACGTCTTTACGTTGTGATAAATGAAGCTTCCCATATTATGGAAATTGATTTGGGAAAACATTGCGTAATCTACTTAGCCCGAGTCCTGACAATCTACAGTATTGATCTCTACTTTAAAGCCAATACGCCTTGAGGCCTGCCATGGTTTAGCACTCCAAGAGCGCACTTGAACTTCAGAGTCGCACGCTGGTTGCGGCGGGGAGAGACACGGCGCACCCCCTCACGCCCAAAGTGGCGTCCATCAATAATTGTGTTGCTGCGTTTGGCAGTAATTGGATAGTAAATGAGCAGTGTCAGCTCGAGGGAACCGGGAGGTCACAAGTCCACGATGGAGGAGGGTTGTCTTGAGTCCCCCCCCCCTCGGGGACGATGGAATCGGGTTTGCTGATTGTGGGGTATTCATTGTCTTTCTGTCTGGTTTCCATGTGTACAAGCTCTTGGCTTAATTAGCGGCGGCTCTCCCTGCCAAGGAGCCACAGTAATTACCAACTCCAAGCCTTCCGTTTCTCAGCGTGGCGCAACTCAGCTTGTCCGACACCGCGGGACCGAGCTCTTGTCCTTGATAAGCATCCCCGCACCTCTCCGACGCCCCCGCCATGTTTATGGCTGACATCTAATCACCGCTTCCTGCCACACATGGCCAGTTGTCCACTAATTGCTGAAGTCAGACGAAAATTCCATTCATCTCCACCACATAATGCCGATCGGAGGAATGGCTGCAAGATTCGACCGATCATTTCGTGTGATTCGAGAAATTTTCGACCAATTTTCAAAAGACTGGCTTGCGTTCGTGCTGCAAAAAAAGTTGGTTTTAGAGAGGAGAGGGGTGAGCACTTACGCAAAGAGGAGGTACTGCAAAGACTCCCAAGTATGATGTTGGTTTTAGAGAGGGGAGGGGTGAGCAGTTACGCACAGAGGAACAAGACTAAAGAGATACTATGAAACACATTTTAATAAAAAAAACAAAAAGGCTCCAGCAGATACAAGGATAACTAATCGGTCAATCGATTTAATTTTTGTGTCCCGCCTACTTTATACTAATGGTGCATCCTACTCAATTCAGCCACTGTCAGTTCTGCTCCTCGAAGACACTTTAAGCTCCATTTGAAAATTGCATCTTTGCAACAAAGGCATTTTCCAATCGGATCTCCTGTCCCCTCTTCTTCCGATGTTTGCGCCATTGCCATCATCACTGAGTAAATGCTCATTAATTTCACCCCTGCGTGGCAAAATCATTTCTCGCCAAAGCAATTCAGCCCCCTGTTCCTTTCAATTGGCCGCTCACGTCAATCAAGCGGCGTCGCGGCATCTCGCCCAATGGAGGTGTTATATTCCCGCAATTATCATGTCATATACTCGAAAATGTAAATGAACGTGTGTGTAAAATTAAATTTATGGCTTGTCAGTGAAGAATGCCAACCAGGAGAGCAATTACTTATCCGCTTTCATCTGCTAGCCTCCGATACGTCAAGCGGAAAAGCACGGCCGCCGTTAAATGCGCCAAATTAGCATCCAGGCGCACTTCACAATGGACCCTGGCCTCGTTTTCATCTTTTCTTTCCGGGCATAAAAAAAAATAAATAAATCAATACGTGACTCGCAGGTGTCTTGAACTTGTTTTTGGTTTTGTATTGTCATTCCGCTTCCCTTGTTAAAATCCATTTTTATAAATTCACTGCATTATTCATCTTATAGGTATTTGACCATGAATGCCTTTATTTCTCCACTTAGACAACACAAAAGCACTTTGAAGTACAGGCTGGAATTTGAAATGCAATTTCACTTGATGTATGCATGCGCATATGTTAAATCCTAAGCCCGGTCCGCTTTTGTGCACGGAAAACATCTCGGCGTCCAATTAATGCTCTTAATGAGTGCATCTTTAATGTTGTTTCCACCGTCACGGCGGGCAAAAGCAGTCGTGACTGCGGGGGTAATTACTTACCTCCAGAAACGTACCTTGAAGGGTTAATAACGTCGAAGGTGTAAGCACGGCATTTGCATAATTACACACGAGCCGTTTAATTTGCAACTTTTTTTTTCTTTTTCCGAAGGCTTTTGTTCAGCCTCCTTTTGCTTGTTGTGCATGCAAAAGGGGGCGGAGCCACGTCCTCCCTCCACCGTGTCCTCTCGCACCAGAGTGGCTTCTCGGCTAAGACCCTAATGAACAATGGAGGCAGGATTTGTTTGAATATGAATATGAATGTGCAGCAGGGGCCGGCTGCCGGTTGACCTTCAGCTGTGATTTTCAGTTCATCAGGATTAGTCAAGGCGGGCGATCAGGAGCCACTAATGCATAATGACTTCTAAAATGAAAAATGTGTAGTGACCATGCAAATGTCTCAGCTAATCAAAGAGGGGGATGGGGGGAGGACCTGGGCCGGGAAGGGGAGAGGAGCTAAACAAGGACGTGTCAAGGCCTGACAGGAAAGAAAGGAGGGAGGAGAGACATGCGTGCAAAGTAATCAAGGTGGCTTGATTAGCCGGCGATGAGGACGGGGATGTCTTATTGGCCCCTTGACACCACGCCGCCAACCGTCATGGCCGCCCACGCGACAAATACCGCTGCAATTAGCATATTCTCGTTTTGTTGACAACTTGCCGGAAACCGACTTGGAGAGTTCATTTGTGTTGAAGTCGAGGGAAATCAATAAACAAGGACATTTTTTTTTTAAATCCACTTCCTGGCCGTTTCACATTAGCTTTACTGATAGGAAAAGCTAAAGTAGGGGACCTGCTAATTAAGGTCCATGTCTATTTAAATGGCTTCCTTTTCCCAATGGGAATGAGGAGGAAGTAAAAAATAAGTCCTTCAGCGTCTCTTCTTGCTTACCAGCTCCAGTCCGGAAATACCACCTTGACCCGACCTGGGGAAAGATTTCAACCCATTTCAATCTTCTGCCAGGTTCCAGTCTCTGTGGCCATGATGAGTCCCCAGGTGATCACACCACAACAGATGCAGCAGATCCTCCAGCAGCAGGTTCTTTCCCCCCAGCAGCTCCAAGCTCTCCTCCAGCAGCAGCAGGCGGTCATGCTGCAGCAGGTAACAAAACCAGATCACGGCGAACCAAAATGAGCGCGCTAGCCGTGGTTGGCTCCGTACGTCCTTGACACGCTTTTACCGATGTGAAATTGCTTGGCTTGTTCCACGTCGCATCTAATTAAGCATCTCCCACGTGTCGCCGGTTCAATTCCCTCATCTGGGACGGCAGGCCCGCCACGTGGTGCTGAGTGATACTGTAGGTGACGGATGATGTAACATTTAGGAGCGCGCCGGTGTCAGAGTTGAAGTGCATTTGTAATTTGTGGCTTTGATTAAGGCGAGGAGAATGGTTTAATTAAGATTGTCACTTATCACCATTGTTCCTCTTTATTATGATGGGAAGTGCGGGCGACTTCAAGGCGCTTCAATTATTAATTGGGAGAATTCGATTTTTGGTCCTGTACTTTATTGTCAAGTATTAAGTTTTCTCAACTGTGGTAGGTTTTTTTTTTGTTTTTTTTTTACAGATGCAAATTCCAAAAGCTGTCAAAACATTACTGATAATGCTTGGCGTTTTTTTTTTTTTTTGCATAATCAATGCATAACTCAGAGTTGTATATTTGAAGAAAAAGCTTGTCGCATTCTATGGAAGAGCTTGTAAATTTATTCAAATGCTTCCCTCGCGTTGCAATGAAGGCTATATGCATTTTTTTATTTTTTGTATTTGGATACGCAGATTAACATGTGTTTTTGTTTACGCGCAGCAACACCTGCAGGAGTTTTATAAAAAACAGCAGGAGCAGCTTCATCTCCAGCTTCTGCAGCAGCAACATCCTGGCAAACAAGCTAAAGAGGTCATTTTCAATTTTCTTTTCCCCCCCGTCCTCTTCAATCCCAGCTACTTAATGCAAAGGATGCCGCGACTTGCTCGGCTAATGAAGTGTTTTTGAGCAACAACAACAATTGATAGAAAAGAAAACCAAAGGCGACTGGGTGCCACTCATTAGTGAATTGTTTCGACGCACACGCTGGCAAAGTTGCACTCATAAATCACATTGACGGGCAGCCGGTCAACACAAATAGTCGGCAGCGTCTCATCAGCTGGCTATCATACGAGAGAAGGGCCCGCCTTGACAGCCTCAAGTCCAATTGATCAGAAAACCGACATTTCTTTGTCTCCTCAAGTAGGCCATTACGTCTCCCCGACAGGAAACCACGCGCGACCTCCCGGCGGCTTTGTTTCTGTTTGGATTTGTAAATTGTTTTATTTTTTGCCGCCGTGGAATATGGAATAGAAATTGCTCGGTTATTTCTCCAGAGGAGCCGGGATGGGATGGGCATCACCTCCCTGCATCACTCCATTATGCAGCAGCTTGTGTTCCAGTGAGCGCTTGGCTAACTCGCGGCGCTCTTTTTATCACGATACAAACAATACTCATCTTTTTGGCTCATGGATTTGATTTGACTGTACGCTCACCATAAATGCCCACCTGGCCGTGGAACAGCTGAGCAGCCAATCGTCCCATTACTTTCGCTCACTACCTTCAATTTTAAAGTGAGAGCCCAAAACGATATCTCTGTCCCATTATTTATGGATCTGAGTGGATTACATTGAACTTTACGTTGGAATATATTACAACTGAAAGTCAGTGTCACTCTCAAGGTGTCTTTGCGGATATTTGAGGACACCAAATAAAAAATAAACTTGATAAAATGTCACATGGCATTTCGTTATATGCTGAAAAAGGAAAATCAGACAATAATAATAAAAAAAACTATTGCCGTCATTTTAAATGGGCTTATGGTTTAGGCTGTACATGAAATAAAATAAAAATAATTGGAACTTTAAGGTAAAATATATACATAAATAAATCATACAATAATAATAATAATGAAAATTGCCGTCATTTTAAATGACCTCATGGTTTATTTAAGTCAAGTATTTGTTGATGTCCCATTCCCTTGCCACGCTTTCTCAAGTCCTTAATTGTCGCCCTCTCCTCCACAATAGCAGCAACAGCAGCAGCAGCAGCTGGCCGCCCAGCAGCTGGTCTTCCAGCAGCAGCTCCTGCAGATGCAGCAGCTCCAACAGCAGCAACACCTGCTCAACATGCAGCGGCAGGGCCTGCTCTCGCTGCCCGGTCCCGCCCCCGGTCAGGCCGCCCTGCCGGGCCAGGCTCTGCCCCCGCAAGGTAAAAACCACAAGGTGTAAATATTTGCCGGATTTCTCCCTCCGGCGCCGTCTGGCTTTATTTTTCTCATCGCTATGCACCCGTGGCCCTCCCCGCCTTATCTCGTCGTACGTGTTTACATTGGCCTCATTGCTATGCTCCTCCGCTAGCCGCCAGCCGCTAACTTGCCACATGATCGCGTCCAAACCTTCCATACCTCATTTCCGTATTTACCGTCACCTTTCCCCGGCATCTTCTTCTTCTTCTCGTTTGCATACAATCTCAACATCCTAAACAAAATGTTTACGTCATCCACTCCAGCAGGCCTGAGCCCGGCGGAGCTCCAGCAATTGTGGAAGGACGTGACCGGAAGCGGCGGCGGCGGCGGAGGCGGCGGCGGAGGAGGTCACGCCTTGGAGGACAACGGCATCAAACATGGCATGAACAACACGGGCGGAACCGGCGGCTTGGACCTCTCCACCAACAACAACAACCACCACAACAACAACAACAACCACAGCAGCAACAACTCGTCATCAACTACCTCCAACGGCCCCAAATCGTCACCGCCTATCTCGCATCATTCCATCGCCAACGGACAGTCTCCCGTACTCAACCACAGACGGGAGCGGGAACGGGAGCGGGAAAGGTAAACATCAGTGGGAAAAAAAAAAAAAAAAGATGAAAAAAAACAACAGCTTGTTAACTACACGGAAAACAAGATGTTTATTTGTTTCATAGTTGATCACAAAACAAAAGCTTTGTTCTCCCAGAGGAACGCGGGAGAACTTAGCCGCCGCCGCCGCCGCCGTGCCGATATCAAAAGACGCGGCAGGCAAAGGCACGCCAAGACGAGATAACATTAAGTATTTAGTGCTTTGTGGCGCTTTGGAAAATTACCTTCCTTGCTTGCTTGTCATGTAAACAGAATACATGATGCCTTGAGTGGCGTTTCCAGGATGTTTATCCTTGTGATGGCGTGTTTTATGAATGCACCCTCTGCACCAAAACACCGACTCTTCACATATCGGCAGCCATGCATTATTCAAAGGCTTTACTTGGGCGATATTATAATAAGGCCTTATGCTACGCGCCGCTCCGAGGTGGAAGTGCTGTGTAATTGGTTTACAGTAGATGCTATCGTGACACCAGAAGGCGGGAAAAAAAAAAAAGACTTTATCTGCCCGTGTCCCGAGGGCCGGGTGGTAATGATCGAACGAGGAGTATTGTCAGGAGCGCTGCTTACCAACACGCCGCCGATCGATGCGGGGTAAGCCCCGCTGAAAAAAAGCCGACGTGAGCGCAAAGGTTAAACTGTCATCGTCGATAGAATAAATTTAGAATAAAAATCTGGACAACAAAACCATTTTCAAAAGCTCGTGACACGGACTTTTTATTCTCTACAGTTCACAGCATGAAGAAAACGGCGGCTCCCATCCCTTGTACGGTCACGGCGTGTGCAAGTGGCCCGGCTGCGAAAGCATCTGCGAGGACTTCGGACAGTTTTTGAAGTAAGATTAGGACGACAATATGTATATGTATTTATCCTCTGCAAAGAATACCGTATCGGTCCACTTGAAGTCATTCAGTACCGTTGACGATCATAGACGTCAAAGATATTCACTGGGTTGGCAGTGAATGAGTTCAAATGTAAAAAAGAGAATCCACCAAAAATCCAAATCTGCAGTAAAATGACTAATACGGCGGGAAATTCACCGTCGCTTCTTTGACCTTGCCGACGACCCCCGGACTCAGCCAGTCGTGATCCATAACAAATCTCCTCGGCGGCGTGGAAGCGCCTGATAGGCTTGTGGAGGAAGTCGTCAAAAGGCTAATGGCAACTCGCACGGCCGCACACTCGCCTCCACAACAAAGGGCCGCCATTCAGTTGTTGTCACGGCGCGCGGCAGCCGAGCCAATGAACTCTTCATGCTCCATCAACAATTTAGTTAATTAGCTCATTTGTAATTGGCCGGCTTTGTTGCCGGGATGTCAGCGAGGGGACATCAAAAGAGGGAAGGTGTTTGCGGCGCCAACGATTACAGGTTATCACGCCGCCACTCACCCGCTCGGAGAAGAAAAGCCTTTCATTTGAATATTCTAATTAGATTTGTAATTAACTGTGAAATAACGATCTGGTGTGTGTTTTCCATAAACGTCCACGCGGATGGAGTCCGGAGTTGCCATTTGTTTTTTTCCGGTTGCGAGCCAAAAACTCATCGGGTTTATGAATTAAGCGTAATAAGCTCGGTGGTTATTGGGCGAAACAGCCAGACAGTATATTAAGCCGCATTTTCACGCACTATCAACTCATATTGTGAACCTTAATTGACACCAAAGCATGGGAATGAATCAGAGGTGAAAAGTAAATGACAGCAGCAGCCCGAGTGTTTGCTTATTCCCGTGCGAATAAAGTTAACAAAAGGTCAAGTTGAGAAAAAAAATCCATTCTCAAAAATTTAATTGAAATTTCATTGATACAAGAAATGTCAATTTAATTTTGTCATTGTTCTAGTTAATTTTTTTTATTTCATTTTGACTTTTTTTTTTTTTTTTTTATTCACTCAATTGTGATTCGTTTTTAAAGCAAGTTTTTACATCATTTTGTCAACCCCCAAAAAATATTGGAATTAAAATCGAAGTATTTTTTGAAAAAATAAAACCCAACAAACTTTCTCTAAAAACAAACTAATGAAATAAAACAAAGTCAAAACAAAATAAACTCTAGCTTAAGTGAAAAAAAAAAAATCCAAAATCCGGCATCTTACGGGAAATAGTCATTTTGCTCACATCCATAGGCATCATGTATCGCTTGAGCCTGTTTTTGTGGTCTGGTGCAGGTAGACGAGTTTGCCTTCCATCTTGGGGACCGAGCACGCATGAGGAGGCAAGCTTGTGTCGGATTATCCCCCCCCCTCGATATCTTTGCATCACCTCGGTCCGCTTACTTAAAGATGCTCTGTATGCTCTGAGGATATTGTGGAAGTAGCTTAGTGGGTTATTTAGGAGACACTGCCCAAAAAAAAAAAATCGACAGGTCAGACACTGAAATAAGCTCGCAAAGTGATGCGAGAAGGAAAGCGAGGCAGGAAGTTGAAAGGTTGGCTGACAGTTTTTTTTTCGATGCTTTCCACAACATCGCCTCCGACAAAACAGAACAACGTCTCGCTCGGCTTCACCGCAACGAGTCGGAGGCTGGCTCTTCTACCCTAACCCAGCCGCCACATGAAAAAACAGACGCCAACAAAGGAGGCGGGCTCGTCAGCGGAACAAAGATGGCTGCTGGAACGGCGGCGTGCCTCCGAGCGGTGATTGTCGGTGTCACGCCGAGGCCTTTCATGTTGCCGGAGATGCCAGTCGACGACACGCCGGCGACGTTTAAACAGGGTTACATAAAGCGGGTGTCAGATTTGCGTGACAGTTTCCATGTCGCGAGATGGGTGTGGGTTACGGGTGTGAGGAGGGGGGAGGAGCTCCAGGAGGGTAATCGCTAGCTGTTGGCGCCTGCGACGCGTTTAGTCATCTTTTGTTGTGTTGCGGCGGTGGGGCTGGCGGGGGGGGGGACTTGTCGCTATTGGCGTTTAAAAGCGACTCTGTCTTCTTTGAAAATGCTCTCACCTGCAAAAAAAAAAAAAAGGGAGCTGCAAGTTGTCGACGAAAGGAGATGGGTTCCTCGGATTGTTAGTCACGTGCTAGTTTGGCCAACGATGCTCTGGCTGGGCCGCCTTATTACTGGCGCCGACGTTGAAACGGCACGCTCGGCCCGCTAACCTGGTGTCTCTAACCCGCCGCTAATTAAACCCACAAGACTGCGGCCAAGTGTCTGGACACGCACACATATACATACGCACGCCCCCGCAGCCCCTTGATAGTTGAGCTTCCCCTCTACCCTTCCACATGTCTGCCGCACTGTGACAAGACCTTTAAAACGGAGGGCATTACTTATGCATCAGCACCACGGACAGCGTCTGTGGGCCCAATGTGCGCATGTACATATTCCGTGTTCCGCATCTGTGTACAGCAAAGTGTGTCGTCTGGGTGCGAAACCCGCGGCCCATGATAATACACAACCACAATTAACCCAACGGTTTCATCGTGTAGATTTATTACCGAGCCCTGAGTGGACGCTGATGGCCCACATACATAGTCATTCTGTGAAGGGGGCGGGGGGCTTTAAGGTGTATATAATATATATATAAAAAAATAATAAAATTATAAAATTCAAATATAAAATTAATTAATTAAAATTACAATTATTATAAAAATAAATACATATATATTTTCTGATGCATTTAAAATGGGTGTCAGTTCTATGAGATTTTTTTGGGGCGCAGTACTTACTGCTAGTAAATAAGGTGCATTCTTTAATGATTGTTTCTATCTGCCTTGCCTGCACCCACCCCCCCACCACCCCATCATTATTCTCTCCGTCTTGTGGAATTATTAATGCACAGTAGGACATGCTGCCATTTGAATATTTCATAAATGTAGTAATCTTCCCTGTAATCGCCTCACTAACTGGCCAGTAGCAGAAGGTGCGTTTTGAATCACTGGCGAAATGTACGTACCAGCTGAAAAAAACAAAATTTAATGGAGATCAGCCCCTACCCCCTCCTGCCGGCGACATTTTTTTTTGTAATGAGGTATCTTTGGGGACAGCGAGAATTGTGCGCTGTGCTTTTGAAGCAGCTGTAATTCATGACACGCGCTATACATCAAGTGCATAAGATAGCATTATGGCCAGTGAAATGAAAAGGGTATTTGCAACATTAGTTTCCTCATCCTGCGAGGGACGTGATTAAATGATGAATGGAAGGTCTCGTCTTCTGCATGCACATCCCGAAACAGCAATTAGGCGGCGGGCTGCAGAAACACGCCGCTTTTTCCCCACCCCTCGCTCGCTCATCTCCCAAATGCTTCCTTGATTCTTGCTTGCTAATGAAACATTTGTGAACAGGATGGATCGCTTTGCGCAAGCAAGTTCATGACAAACTGAGTTTGGACTCGAAATAATACGGAAAGTGAATCCATCATTACGGCAACGTGACCAAATAAAATGGCTCACTCAGTTTACAACATTGGTGTCAAACCTGAGGACCGGGGGCCAGAAACATTTTATGTGGCTTTGTATCGTTCCGAAAAATTACAAATTGTCTTCACTTTTAAAAAAATACAGATAATGCTTGCAATTTTTATTACCATTCTTTTTTTTTCTAGTCTCATCAGTAGCCTGTATTTTATGTATGGAAGGTCTGGCAAAAGAAAAAAATAATCCATGTTAGAAGTTTTATTGTGCGAATTGTTAAAAAAAAAAAATCACCTTCCTGTATGTTTTTCAGTCTCAATCTCTCTTTTGTGGATGAAATCCCAGAGACAAAAACCCTCATTGACTGTTCTGGCCGCCCGGCAAAATCTCTTTCTTCTAATGAGGCGAACACAGCAGATGGCTTTAGTGCCAGTTGGAGGAGATGCTTTTGTGCATCAAAATGTCGCCGCCGTTAAATGGACGCTATTGTTTTGCCAGGAGACAAAATGCCACGCGCTGAGTCGGCGCCTTTTTTCTCCGGCTCAAGTTCGCCATCTCAAGCGGCCTATTGTCATGTTAAACATGGCGCCACACGCCTTCACGTCGCTTCTAACGACCTCATTTTGGCGCCGAACAATACCGCCCTGACGGGTTCCTCCAGATAATAACCGTCAAACCGGAGGCCCGGGGGCCAGATATGGCCCGCTAAATCATTTTATGTGGCCCTACTAATACTAAAATGACAAATTATCATTTTAAAAAATGCTAGAATTTTTTTTATTACAATTTAAATTTTGATTTGTAATTTATCATTTTTTTATTATATAATTTTTTTTAATCATTTTTATGTGCATCGGCAGGCACCTAAACAACGAGCACGCCCTGGACGATCGGAGCACAGCCCAGTGTCGGGTCCAGATGCAGGTGGTACAGCAGCTGGAAATCCAAGTAAGTTCTCTCCAGAAACTCCTCGCTAATTACGCCGTCACCATTTGTCAAACGAGGCCACGGCGAGGTTCGCCGCAAAAGCGGGACCTGCCGAGTTAAACAAAGCCACCAAACAATGAGATCCTCGGGCCTGGCAGCGAAAACCATTATGGCTCTTTTAATTGAATTAAGCGTGCGCTTTATTTTCCCCTTCCGCTTTGCTTTTTTCTTTCCAATTAATAGCGAGCGCGTCTCTCCCAGTCTGCCGTGTTAATTAACTGCACTTTGCACCTGAAGAACGCTCAAAAGGAGGGAACTATTTTCAGTAGGTGGAGCGTGACCTTATTAAGAAGTCATGCTGGCGAGATAATGAGAGCGCTGATTGAGCGACATTATTGCTCGGCGCCGCTGACATCTGCTCGTCTTTGGCTTTTTTTCCCCCAAAACAAGCCCGTACGTTCAAATACGGAATAATTGACGCATGTGTTTACAAAATGGAAGCTTCGTTCGGGTTCCTCAACATCCATCACTACTAATGAGGACTTGTATTTTTATGAAGCTTTCCTCGAAGTCCGGTCCCTGTCACTCCCGAGCTCCGTTTAGATTGATGATAGTTCACCAAGGCTCGGGGGCCGCTAACTGGACCCGGAGAGGCGGGTCCATCTCACGCCACGTTTGGAAGGACCCCTTCACCTCTCGCCAGTGTCGGCGGAATTTTAAGCCCGCCTCATTACTCCTGACCTAAATCTATTGACAAAGAAAACCAAACGCTATTTTTTATTTTCTCGCCTGACCTCTCGACACCATCCCCGTACGTTTGTTCACTTTTGTATTTAATTCCATCTTTCATCTTTGTGTCTTTTAACAGCTTTCGAAAGAACGCGAGCGTCTTCAGGCCATGATGACCCACTTGCACATGCGGCCCTCCGAACCCAAGTCATCTCCCAAACCAGTGAGTGCATATTGCTCGGTAAACACGATGAGTTTTTTTTTATATTTGAGCGTAGATGAAGATGTAATGGGATTCTGGACGATAAGTTTGGAAGTGTATTAGATGGCCGAACCTCGGCCGGGGGTTATTTCTTCGTGATAGCTATAATGGGCCAAAACAACCTGTTGGCTGGATGATTGAGCCCGCCTTCGCTCTGTTATTTTAGCAACAAACAGCGGGAAAATGATAGCTGAGGCTCGACGCTGAATTCCGATCAGTTTCTAAAATGACATATTTAGTTGACAAATATCGTCAGGCCTCCACATTGAAATAAATCTGGTTGAATGGAGATAATGGCACCATAGCATAATGGTTGGGATAATTCCGTCAAGAATCAAACGCCCCCTTTTTGTGAGTCTGTCTTTTCTCTAAAAACTGACTGCTTCTAATCGGCGTTGAATGAATGATGTTAATGAAGTATTGCGTTACATAAAAGAAACATGAAAGAGCAGCTAATTGCATTTGATGGTGTTGAAGAAAGGGTGGGGTGGGGTGGGGGGGGGTCTCGGAATGAGAGGAGTGGTCCGTTCCGACATTTCGGAGCCTCCTCGTTTTAGGCTTCCCTCAGTAAAAATAAATTCTTGAAATAATAAAACATTTCAACTCATTTAGTGGACTTTGCATCAGTATAGTTTTTGAATCAATACAAATCTTTAACCTCTCCAACTTTTTTTTTTTTCTTCTATGCTCATTAGAGCCAAGTGGCTACTTAATTATCTGCAAGTCCCGACAGCTATCCGGAATATTTCCAACTTGACATTTTATCCTATTTATCAACACAAATGGGCCCGAGCGATACCCTCTCGCTCCATCGGCCCCTCCCTTCCCTGCCTGCCATCTTTTAAAGTCAACGCCAAACTCCCGATACGTCCCCACTTGTCACCTCACAATTAAGGCAATTTGCTTTGAATATGTAACGATGTCATTACCATTCGCCGGCTGAAATTAGCACCGAAAGGTCACTCCGGCGTTTTTCCACTTGGCTGAAGGCTCCCGCATGAGATTTGGAGCCAAAAGATTGACAATTAGCGAAGCCGGGGAGAGTGGCCTTATACTCACCGCTGACTGACATATGAAGTCACTTTTGGGGATGGGATGGCGTCTCCCGTTTTACTCAACCCCCCCCCCCCCCCCCCGATCTTCCCTGAACAACCAGGCGTGGTTTTGATTAAACATGAAACGTGCAGGTGGATTCTTCCATCTGTCGTAAAGAAGCGATCAACAGAGAGATAAAACGAGATGGCGCCCGATAACACGGAGGCTGATCGTTGGCTAATCTCGAACAGCGTGCTCTAATTAGAAATCGCGTGATACAATTTGGCGCTCGTAATTAGCCGAGATGGCCCGGCGAGTCTCCGTGAGTCTCGTCAGAGGAAACACAGCTGCGTCAAGGGAGGGGGGCGGGGGGGGAGCGCGGCTTATCTCCGAAAGACACGGAATGACTCGACATGTTCGAATTTAGTTGGCCAAAAAAATGTTTGATACTTTTGACATCCTGGATATTTGATGCCGTGTATATTTGAACTCATTCACTGTCAACCCAGTTAATATCTTTGACGTCTATAACCGTCAATGGCACTGAATGAGTGACATTTTCTAAGAATGGGTGTTTTCCTTCCAGCTCAACTTGGTATCCAGCGTCACCATGTCCAAGAACCTGCCGTCGGCGTCTCCGCCTAACTTATCGCAAACGCCTACCACGCCCACGGCACCCATCACCCCAATGGCGGCCATGCCCCAGGTCCCTTCGGTGCTAGGCGGGGCCAACGTGCCCAGCATGGGAGCCATGCGCCGACGCCACTCGGAAAAATACTCCATGCCGCTTTCGTCGGGTAGGTCCAACTACACAGCGGCGTTGAATCACTTGATATGGAAATAGACTGTCCATAAATATTACACTAGTGTTAATTAAGTTCAAATAACGGCCAAGTAAATAGAATATTTATTGCATTTGTGACTTTTTGCATTGGAAATGTTCCGCCTTTGATGTTTGTATTTACGGGCTGTGTTTAAGTGGCATCAATTATGCAACGTGCGGCTAACGAACTGCGCCGATCTCATTTTATGGATTTATTAGTGTTTAAGATCTCTCGTGAGAGACATTAATTAAAAATGCATTTTGTTAGACATGGAAAATGCTGATTTGATGTACCCCCTCTCCCCTTTTCACCCCCCCCCCCCACTCCTACCCTTTTAATTTGATGAATGCTGATGTAATACCTTGAGGAATAAAAATTTACCAATTATTTCAGGTGGTGACACAGTATTTATTTTTCCAGAGATTGCCCCAAACTACGAGTTTTATAAGAACGCCGACGTCAGGCCGCCGTTTACTTATGCAACCCTTATAAGACAGGTGAGTGGGGAAATAAATTAACTTTGCTTGATTAGATTTAAATTAATTGCGGCATGAATCACGCCCCCCCCCCCCCCACCACTCTCGCTCGCGATGTCGTTAGCAAAAGCATTATTTGATGTCATCTCATTCCAGGCTATCATGGACTCGTCCGACATGCAGTTAACGCTTAATGAAATCTACAGCTGGTTCACGCGCACGTTCGCCTACTTCAGACGCAACGCCGCCACTTGGAAGGTACGGAAAAAAAAAAGATAAAACAAACGCCACACTTCCTCCTCTTCCATCCCGACGACAACATCTCTCAGATCTTTTATTTATTTATTTTCCCCCTCCTCTCCATCGAGCGCAATTAATGGCTCGGCGTGGAGAGGGCTCCGACGCGCTAATTATACGGCAGCCACTCCATCATCAGCACCTTTTGTTGAGCCAGACACCCACTCCACCCCCTCCCACCTCCTTCTCGAGCCGCCTCGCCTCTGCATATCATTGATTAATTAAGAAGAAAGATGGCCGTTAAGCGGAAGAGTGGGGGTAGGGGGGGAGCAGAGTGGAGGTCAAACCTCGTCCGGCCTGTCATGGAGGAGGAACTCTTTATTTAGTTTGTAAATGACTCGCTGCAACTTTATTGAAAAAAAAAAATCGTGTCTTTCCGTATCAGCATGCAGGCCGCGGCGCCAAAAGTGAATTAATTTGGATTTGGGATGCAAATGAGCATGCGCGACAGGGAGGGAGGGGGCGAGCGTCTCCCGCCTTGGAACCGAGGTCGTCCGTTTACACGCACGCTTTTGCCTTTTTTTGCCAGCGTGACAGAGAGAATTTGTTTAGGGGAAGAAGAAAAAAAAAAAAAAGAAAGGAATGAAAGGTAGTTTAATATCTGCACACACACACACACACACACACATCCCGCTCTTCTCCTCTCATCCAGAAGCTTATTAGTTCTAACTATATAGCATGCATAATAAAACTGCTCATTTGCTCATTAATATTAAAATGATCATATTCAGAGCCATGGGCATTAAGATCAATCAAATCCAGGGATTTTCAGGTCAGATGCGAGATCTGCTTATGAGGTTTTTTTTATCTTTTTCCTTTTTTCATGGCGAAAGAGCACCAAGGCAAGAGAGACGCTAAATATTACAGGCAGGCATATTAAAAGCCTTGCTTATTGTTTGAGCATGTTTTAATTACGCTTGTAATTATTTTGACGCGGCGTGCTTCGTGATGAATAAAATCATCGGTGTCATTTACAGTAATGGCTCCAATAGTGAAAATGTAAAAATTTTTAAAAAAAAAGCAATGGCGGGGCTTAAACGAGCGCTGTGTGACCCGCAGAACGCCGTACGCCACAACCTGAGCTTGCACAAGTGCTTTGTGCGCGTGGAAAACGTGAAAGGCGCCGTGTGGACGGTGGATGAAGTGGAGTACCAAAAACGCCGCTCGCAGAAGATTACAGGGTACGAGCAATTCATGAATGGAAATGTCCCGATACATTTTAGCTCTCTGCTGACTTTCATCTGAATTGACTGCAATTTGTCCGTCATCTTCCTAGAAGCCCGTCACTTGTCAAGAACTTGCCCTCCAGTCTGGGATATGGATCGGCACTAAACGCCAGCCTACAGGTAAGAACCGAACCAGGACTCCACTTGCACGCAGAGTTCTAAGGATCCGTGTGCAAATGCAAAAGCGTGCGCATTAATATTTATCCAGTCTGTCAAAAATGATTTGACTCCATTGTGTTTCTTATGGCAAAAAAAAATAATTAAAAATTAAATCACCGCATCTAACTTTAATGCCGGTCAGGTGAAAGTGTCCGAGAGTGTTGGACTTGAAGTTTTCAAGGGCATCTGCATCATTTATTCATCGTGACCCTTTTTAACCTCTGACCTAATCAAAGCGACCAATCTTTTATTTTGTGCAAAACGATACAAAATGATTTTTTTTTTCTTTCTGGTCATAGGCCGCCTTGGCAGAGACCACCCTGCCTCTATTGGGGACCCCGGGCTTAATGAACAGCGGCTCCATGGGGGGCGGCTGCCACGGCCTCCTGGGTGGCGACCCGTCAGGACTGATGGGCGGAAGTCCGCCGGGCCTGCTGGGCGGCAGTCCGCCGGGCCTGCTGGGCATCAGCCCGCCCGGCACGCTGAGCTGTAGCCCCCACACCCTGTTGCAGTCGGTCCACGACGACCTGAACGGCTCGCTGGATCACCTGGACACCAACGGACACGGCAGCCCGGGTTACTCCCCGCCGGGACACATGTAGGTTCTTTCAAATTCCAAGTCCAAAAAGTAACAGCCGCTGTGGAGACTGACAGCCATCATGCTTTTAACGCTCCAATTATTGTCAAATTTGCATGACACATACTTGGCACGTACTTTTTTTACGAGTTTGAGAGGCTGTTCAGGAACGCAAGACGTGTTCAATCGCCTACTTTGTATCCTTCTGCCCTTTGTTGGTTTAATTGCTTGATATTTAACCCACGGTATGCTACCACTGCTTTTTTTTATGATGTCATGACCCTGGGACAAGCTTACATACATCATCCCCATCATTTCTCATATGTGAGCCACAGACTTAAACAGTCGGGTAGAAAAAATAACCCAAATTGGGATAAAAAAAAAAAAAAAAATGACCCATTCACGCAACCCAAAAATTAGGTCAAATAAAAATGTTTGTAGCCCAAAGTGAATAGCCCACAAAATATATTTTGTAGGCTTTTCATTTTTTGTGGGTTATTTACATGACCCAATTTTTGGATTAAAAATAATAAAACAAAAGATAGGTCAGTCTTTTTTTTTTTACCCTGCGTGGGGTTATTTTAGACCCTGTGGTGTTTTTCAACTGTGTGCACCGTCGCATTAATCTTCAACAACAGGTTAAAAATATATATATTTGACAACAAACCTCTCTCCTCTTTAATGGCGCTGCTAGCGAGAAACAAAACTTTGATTTTTTCCGATTCACATGCCACACATATCGCGCATGTCCATCAGTGTTCACTGGCCGAGTCACATGACATTCTCGTCGCATGTAATGGACAAAAGATGCACTCTGCGCTTGTTTCGTCCCACCAGACGTCCACACGTGAATATGTTTACTAGCCTCGCTCTGAAATGGAGTGATAAGTGGGCCAAATCTGCCGCCTTGCCCCGCTCCCTCAAGTCATTTAACTTTTAATAACAGAATGGAATTGATGTTATTTTTTTTTCTCCCCCGACCGCCGTGTGTACTGCCACCGGAACCTCAAAATGGAAGAAATGTGTTTTTCGCCGCCGTCTCTTCCAGGATCTCTTTTAAATAATGGAGTGGCCCCCAGCGCTAGACTAAATCGTACATGGCCTCTTAAAGGCCTTTCTCGGGAGAGGACACCCTGCTCGGACAATTAGACAAACCTCGTCTTCCCCTTTAGCGCCTAAAGGTTCACGCTATGGGCTCTCCCGCTAACCAAAATGGCCCCGGGACATGCTAGCTGTCAACGTCCACCCTGAGGGATTTGCGTAAAGAAGCGGCGCCGCTTAACGTCGGGCAATTTGAGCTCTTCTAACTCCAAGGTTCCTTTTTTGTAAATGCCGCCAACGGTCATGTTTAAAGAAATAGAAAAACAAAAATGCTAACGGCTCATTTTAAAAGCAGTTGCAGTACCGATTTCTGGATGAGCAGAATCTTAGCACTTTTGTTGCCGTCTTTTTTTTTTTTTTTTATATCTAACTGGCATGCCATCAATGACATCACAGCAACATCAGCCATCTTTGGCGTCGCAATATTAATTCCCACAATCATCTGTACCTTTTAGGATTCTTTTCAAATTTCAAATAGCAACACCCCCTCCTTGCATGTGACAAGGGCCGCCCAGGAGAGAAGCCATGAGACAAGTCCTAATGTACTCCTGCTTGATAAGCCCAAGTCCTCCCCCCTTCCTCCCCTCTTTCCCACCTCCACCTCCTCTCTCGGGGTCTGAGGGGATTTTCTGATGCATCCGATGTGTCAGAAATAATTAGCTTTTGTCAGATTTATCATGGTGGCACCAACCCCTCTTCCCCGACCGACTCAGGCCTCAGATCATGTTCCGCCTTGTTTGTGCGTGACAGCATTATTATTCTTGTTCGACGACCAACGCTGGCCGGGGCTGTTTGTCGCTCGTCCCCGTCCCCCCCTCCGCCCCTTCCACCGCTTATCGAGCCGAGATGTTCGTCCATTTGGAGTTAAAAACATGTATCATGGCGTCCGAGCCAACTGCCAGGGCTGAAGTTGATTAATGGCAGAACCTCGCTGCGTTTTATTTTTTTTTTTCCTTCCCCTCTTGAGGAGCGACATGCGCAGCCCCTGCATATTAACGAGCGGCTGCGCTTTCTATTAACTAGATAAAAAAGCCTCTCCTCTGCTTTTGCTCCGGGGGGCTTAGGGATGAGAAATTCTCCATTATTTATCATGTGGCCTGTTTTTTTTTTTTTTTTTCTTCTTCCCAACCCCTCTCCTTTCCACTCCACCCTCCCCTTTTCATGTATTTCAACCTGGTGTCATCAGTAAACTCTTAAATGCCAAACATGTCTGAGGCATCGCAGCCCGTCGTCGGCCGACGCGGGGGCATCGTGTCAAATTAGCGTCTGGCGAAAAAACAACACGCTCGCATGCTGGATAATGCATGCCGACCGCATTTACCGGAAAATAAAAAATAAAATCTGTTTGTGTCACAGGCCGCCCGTGCACGTCAAGGAGGAACCTCCCAGCATGGACGACGAAGACGGTCCCATGTCGCTGGTGACGACGGCCAATCACAGTCCGGAGCTGGATGACGATCGGGAGCTGGAGGAAGGGAACTTTTCGGAAGACCTGGAGTGATTTTTATTTTCTACCGTTGAGTTGTTTTGCTTTTTCCCCCCCTCTCCAAGGCCAGACTTGGAAAAGAACCACTCCACTCCCTGTTTCCTCTCTTTCGCCCTCCCTCGCTCTTCCTCTCTCTCTCTTTCATTCTCACCACTGGGACTATTTATTGAGCATGCATCCGGACGCTCCAAAGGAACTCCTTCCTGAAGCCCTTTGGAATCGCTAACACTAACATGTCAGGCATGAGATGCCGGGAAAAGGACAAGAAAAAAAAAAAAATCCAAGATGGCGTGGCCACTAGACTACAAGGACTCATGGATGGATGGATGGATGGATGGATATAAGGAGGGAGGACACAAATGAGCAAATTCCGTCATATTCTGCCAAAAAGAATAAAAAAAAAAAGGACCATTTTGTTTGTGAATAAGCCGAGCCGCAGTAGTTGTTGATGTCTAGAGACGATTGCTGGTTCAACTCGAGTCTGTTGTGTCACCGCTTGTACGTCGCGACTATATCTCGTTTTTTTTCCCCCGATCCATTTCCACACTTCAACTGTAAATGCCATTTGCTCGATGGCAACAACTGCCAAAACTGAGAGTTGTTACATTCAGAAAAAAAAAAGGGATGAAATTTGGAAAAAGAAAAAAAAATTCCACTCACCGTCTTTCCTTTGACTTTCTGAAAGCTTTGTCGACCTGCAAGCAGTCACAGGCAACAGCTAGAAACCAAAGCCCACGCTAGCTAGCTTATTGACACAAAACGCCAAACTCAAGCTGCTCGGACCAAGAAGAAGCTTTTTTTCCTTCTGCAAAAACTACCTTCGACTAACCTCTGGGATTGTTTCCTTTCAAGGCCTCTCCATGGAGATATTCTAGCACGTCTGTTTCAAACCAATTTAATACAAAAAAAAAAAAAAAAAGCTGCAGGCCAGAGAGGAGCTAAATGTCAAAGTGGATCATAACCAAAACATTTGTGCAGAATCATGAGCCCATTGTGTTTCCCGTCCCAATTTCTTTTCTTTTTTTTTTTTAATTCAAGCTGGTGAATATATATATATATATATATATATATATATATATATATATATAAATATATATATATATATATATATATATATATATATATATAAACGTTCTAAATGGCACTGTTAACGTCACGACCGGAAACCACAGACGAACCAAACATGACAAAAAATATCTAGCAAAGCCAAATAGTATTCAAGTGGATGTGGCTTGGTTACGAGCAAACGCAAACTAATAATTAATGATAATGCTAACAATAGCCATGTCGGAAAGGTGAAAGGGAACCTATGTTTGCTATCGATCTTTTCTGTAGGATGGATTTGCTTACAATTTGTCCCGTTGAAAGTGTTATTGCTTTAATAAAAACGCTCATTGCTGTTGTCAGAAAACCAAAGTTACACAAAATTCTGCCTCCGCTGTTAAAAAACAAACGTAAAAGGTGTAAAACTGCACTGTAAAAAAAAAAACACGTCTATTTTTTACGCTAAAATAATAATTTGAGTTACGGCAACATTGCAAAAAATTTTTTTAGTTCACTCAACTTTTTATTATTTTCGTTTTTTTACAGTGTTGTTTTTGAACCAGTGAAAAAATATCGTGCCATTTTTCTAATCAAATTCTCATGAGATGCCATCAAACTGTAGTTTGCAATCTGCTAGCATTTCAATAGGGTGGGAAAAAAAAAAAAAAGTCAAAGATCCGGCACATCGGTACCGTGCCGGCCTGCCACGACCAAAGCGGATCCAAGCTGCAAACCAAGCTAGCGAGCATTTATTTAGCTTTCAGCACCAGTTCCACTTTGCGAGAGGCCTGTTAACTTAATCTAACCACACCAAATAAAAAAAAACAAAAAAACATGTTACGTCTTTCAAAAAGGGTTCTCCCACACTCCTTCCCCCAAAACAACACGAAAAAGGCTTTGGAAAAAAACAAAAAAAACCTTCTACCTCTGCTCATCACAACGTCAACGCATTTTCCCCACGTCGACCCCCCCCTCAAGATTTGCATCGTAATAGGTTGTCCTCAAACATTTGTAGAGTGCTGATGTATAGATTACCTTTAAGGGAATATTGTGTTTTAAACATGCATGTCAAAAAAAAAAAAAAAAAAAGAATCATTTGTCGGACAGAACAAGAGCTAAGAATGAGACTAGCGTGCGAATATGGCGGAGGGGTTGGCCTAGCGATACATAGAAACAATGCAGACGAATGCATTACCTCACACTTTGGGGAAGGCTCAGCCACAGAATGCATATTACCTGTAGATTTGCATGGGTTTTGTATAAATTCAAACAAACAAACAAAAAAAAAAGTCTAAAATAGTTGCTTGCACATAATACCAGAAAGACCTCCAGAAGTTGCTCCTCCACTAGATTTTAGGATTGTCTGGATTTTCTGGGGTTTGATTTTGTCTGTATTTTGATAACTGTGCATACTTATGTAAAGAAGAAGAAAAAAAACAATTAATCGGTGGACCCATACATTGACTTTTTTCTAAAGATTTCAATCCGTGTTTCTTTTACCGGAATTTGTACCGATTTCACTCTCACGGCTGGCTACGAGTAGCGAACCTGCGGTTTTTTTTTTCGTTTTTTTTTTTTCTGCATCTGCTTTGCGTAGCTGTAAGGCTTTAAACCTAACGTGTGTATTTATTGCTTATACCTCTGTGCATACTTTATGAAGCATTATGTCCGGCAGTTGAGTCATGTATCCTTTCTACTGCTATCCTTCTCTAATAATTGGGAGTATGATCCGCCTACTTATAAGGTCAATTGGGACTGTAGCGAACATGTTTATGTCATTGGTGAGAAGAAGAAAAAAAAAAGTTTTTTGTTTTTTTTTTCTTTCTTGACGAGATTCAGCTACTTTTTTGATACTTTTCATGACTGTGTACTGTGTCCATATAAAAAGGTTCTCTGACGTTAGAAGGTCATGGTGGAGAATTGTAACGTCATTATTTTCTGTATTTCATGGCATTTCACTGCTGAATAAAATAAAGGACCAAAAGTTGGAATTTAAAAAGCAACCTTGACTACCTCCACCATTATAATTGCTTCATTTATTGGTTTTTATTCTGTAAAGGGAGGAAAGGAAGGATAGTTAAGTGACCCAAAAAAAAGGTCAAATTGTAATATTGTGAGCATTTCTTTTTATGGAATATAGTTGAGAATATTTCAATGAGAATATGTTCAAAAATTCATAATTTAATCCCAAAATAATTCTTTGTTGGAATTCACTTTTTGTAATGTAAATCCTGAAAATCAAGTGATATTACGAAAAAAAAAATGGGTAAATTTTCAATTAAGAGTGACAAACAAAATAGCTGAGAATGAGAAGCGGTGCTAAAAAAAAAAAGTATATTTTAATAAGTTAAAATGTCCATTTGGGAATAAATCCAAAGAAGAAAAAAAAACATCTTGTAATTTCCTTCCATGGACTTGTCAGCTAAAATCAAATTGGCTGCTGGGATTGATGGCCGTTGAGAGGTCAAAGGCGCTAAACAGGAACGCGCCCGCCGCACCTTGTCGGTCACGGAACCCTCATTGCCATTCAAAGGGGAACCCACCATGACCAATAGGGTCGCCCATTAGCGGGCGTTCCAAAGGGTGCTCCGGAACATGGTAACCCCGCCACTCCCCACCCATGTGATCTCCCGAGAGACTTTGCAAAACAACACTATAGTTTTCCTTCCCCTACCCGTTATCTCCTCGCCAACGGCGTTCCGGGGCATTAGCGGCGCCTCCTGTCTCCTCGTGCTATTTATGCAGCGAGCGGCAAGTGTTTGTGAATTCAAGTGAGGGATGGCATACGGAGCGCAACAAGGGCCGCCGCCTGTGTACGACACAACATCAGAGGCATGAAAGCGCGCCAGCGGCTCCTGGCCCGCCTCTCAGAGAGCATGAAATAATAATGGCTTGTGGTTAGAGAGGTATCTGTGAGTCACACTGGCTGCTTTTCATAAAGTGGAGTTATTTACAGTGCGATGAATAAAAGAAAGGCTAGTTGGCGAGGCAGGCCTTTTCCACATGAACGGCACGCTTGGAGAAAGGAGCTTGTAATGTACTGTGGCAGTCGAGTATACTGCCAGACACAGAGCGGAATAAAGAATGCTCGATATTTCTTTTCATACTTGAGCTTTTCTTTAACTCGTTGTTGGAACTGGTTTGCACTCCTAAATGAATCCTCATTGAATCCATTTCATGTCTAATGAAGAGCGATTGTCAACACGAGAGTCGTCCCTTTGGCGAGACGCCTCTCGTTTTGCACTTTATTGATTAAAGAGTGACGACTTTTTTTTTGCTCACATCCCCAATTGTGACCCGACGATGCGTGGCGGTTCCCCCCCCCCACTTCCTCTCCAGGCTACCAAATTGCCAGCTAAATAGTCCAGCGGCAATGGCGACGCTAATTGAGATCATAATTATTATAATTGCGGTGCCTGAGAAGCGCGTCTTAAATAATTTTCAATGCTCTCAAGTTGATTTTGGAAACAGTGCAAAAAATAATTGCATAGCTCCGAGGCACTACCGCTCGGATTCACTGGGGGGAAGGAGACTTTTTGTGGCAGTTGACCCCCCCCCCCCACGACACCCCCGCCCCTCCGACAGTGACGCACGTTTTTGTCACATTAATTATTTCATTTTACACAAGTGATATAATTTTATATATTTCTAAGGACATATAAACATATTCATCAGCAGAAGAATGTTGAAACAGTAGAAGGCCGAGTATTGATCCCTGTGGGACTAGTAGCCAATTAGTACTTTACCTGAATGATTACTTAAGTCCAATACTTTGTCTCCACCTTCTTGTCTGAAGTAATGCAGGAACTAGAGGGAAAATAAATGTCCAACCACCATCTTTAATCCACGCTAATCAATGTAGCCTTCATCACCAATTCATAATGGAATTTCTTAATGGGATGATTTCAATTACCTGCTTCCAGCACAGACGCCGGGTCCTGCAATTAAATGAGCTCTTTGTCTCAACCCTCAATATGTTTGTTTTAAAGGAGCCAAGTGTTGGCAGAACTTCTTCAAGCAGAGCTTTGCTTTATTTAAACCCCGGGAGTTGATCCTGGCGGCGGTTTGGCGACGAAGAAAAGAGGAATGTAGCATTAGCGAGGAACGGTGGGTTAAATCACTTACTGAAGATTTTTAATGACGTTTCAGTGTTCCTCGTATAATTACTCTTCATCCGAGATGGGCCGTAATGCTGTTGGACAGTCGCGGTTCAGGCTCGCTAGCTCGCTTCATTAGCGTGTCATTCCTATTTCACATCAGAGGCTTTAATTGTAATGCTGAATATGCACAGCTCCCCGCACGAGTCTAATCAAAGTGGATCCACTTGTATTATTAATATCAGAAATCAGCCCGCTTGCTATTTTTTTGTAATAAATAAAAGAATACAGACGCATAAATCAGCTGTCATTTATTAGCGCCGCCGTGGCATATCCGCCAGACATGCAAGGAGAAGGCAGCCCACCTCCTCGTCTTCCTCCCCTCATCACTCATCAACATTTAAAAAGTAGCAAAGACAGAGAGGAGCAAAAAAGAAGAAAAGGCGCCGCATTAAATATACATGCTAATTCTGCCGCCGAGCAATACGATTACAAAGCAGGTGCGTGGTGCCAAAAAAGAAAGAAAACGGGAGAAAAGAAATAAAATACAAATATCTGTGACAGATTACAGAAAATACTTGGAATGCCATTGTGTGGTGTCAACTAACATTTGTTATTTGGTTTTTTCGACTGCGTTGAATCCAATTTGACCCCAGGTCATAAATATAGGTGTACCTAATGAAGTGTCCGTCGCACCCCAATGCAAAGTTGGTGCGTGACAGCCACATCAATGATTGATTAGACAATAATGGGCAGACAGACATTAATTAGCCATTAATGAGAGGCCTCACCTTCCGTGCTGACTTTTTAAGTGCGTCTCAACCCTCTCGCCACTTGGCCGCCGGCGTGAATAAATAATTGCTTCAAAATAGTCCCCAAACATTTACAAATAGGGTGGACGCAATGGTTTCGCACTTCACAAACTTGAGCTAAAATGGCGATTGTATGGTGATTGATACTTTTGACCGTGTTTACATCCAGGTCAGCTCAATTACCTGCTTCCAACATCACATCCTCAACCTACATATATAACCCCGGTTTGATCATACCGCCCCCCCCCCCCTCCCACATACGCACCCCCGTCCCCAATCTCCATCCTTTCCATTCCCAACTCTTTGATCTGTCATTTGCATTTCTGCGCCTGCAGGCTGGAAATTATGTGGATGAGATTTTTTTCTTTTTTTTTTAAATTTTCCTCTTCTCGTCCATCGCCTCCTTTCTTTCGTCTATCTTCTCCTTCGCCGTACACCTGGTACCTGGAGAACCCATTCTGGTTATCTTCTTTCAAGATCAGCAAAACATCTCAATTGAGTGAAACCTGCGCAAATAATAATCATAATATTTCTTAATTGTCATTATTATTATTGATTGATTACTGATTTGAAAAATCACCTCTAATGCACTCTAGGTATAAATGGGGGGAATAACAGTCGGCATAGATGGGTTTAATTTTGCCGATGATTTATTGTTTCTTTGAATCCAATTGGAAGCAACGTAGCCATCTATCATCAAAATGGATCACTGCAGCGTTTTTGTTCCACCAAAGAGGAACATTCACAGGCAGTGCTTTGCCAAGGGCCTTCATCCGCTAATGTCAGTAACGTGCTAACAAAATGCTTGTTAGCGTTAGCGCCGTTGCCTGGGAGCATTTGCTTTGATATGTTGTCAGGCCAATATGGCGGCGCTTCCTGATTACCTCGCTACGCCGCCGCCGCCGCCGCATGTTTATTGATTGCGAGAGATGCCGGAATGTCTTTTTGATGTGAAAGCGATGCTCTGTCAGGCAACGGCGACGCTTACGTTGCAATGCCGGCCTATTATTATTTTTGCTTTTCCCCTACTTTGAGCCTTATTGTCATGGCAGTGGATAAAGGAAAGGATGTTAGCGGAAACAAACGCCGGCAATTACCTTCCTGCCGGCAGTCTCGGGCCGCCGTTATGTTATGCTGACGTCTCCTCGTGTGCTTTACATGTTTGTGCTTTCATGTGGGCGCGGGCCTGTCACGTTTGGATCCCAAGTATTTAGACCAGGCGCTAATATAGCATGCTAGCAGAAGGCCCTGGGTAGATAAGAATGTTGATTGTTGATTGGACAAAAAAAAATAATCACCTCTTTCCCGCTATCTGGAATTCCTTTCTTGGAAGCAAAGAGAAAAAATCTCGTGTCAAATTTCATTATGAAGATCAAAACATTTCTGTTTACAACATCCAAGTGGTGTCAATTAAATATGATAAATTATTCAAACATTTATCTTCTCCCGCGACATGCCTTGGGAATTTTTAATCAAGGCAGCGCTATTTGCTTTAAATTAGCGGCGTCAAGCATGCGCCTTGTGTAAAATCCCTCGTATCATTAAAGATTTATCAATCGGAAATCTGTTTGGGTTGATTTGGCTGTTAATTGGCTAGGAGGGACGGCGCGGCTCAGCGTGACGCTGCAACAAGTTGCTTACGAACGGATGACATATTTTGGGATCTTTCTTTGGACCATACGCTCAATTTCTATCCGACGAGCTAACTCGAACGAGTCAGCTATTCTAATGGAATGCAAATCCAAGCCAGCTGGCGACTAAGCTCTTCCAAAAGGTCAAAGTGAGGTCAAAAAGCAGCCCCCCCCCCCGCCCTTCTTGCCCCTTCTTTTATTCTCTTTCTCCATTTGTTCCACATGTTCCTTCATTTTGTC
Source organism: Syngnathus leptorhynchus (assembly GCF_054491065.1). Taxonomy (NCBI): domain Eukaryota; kingdom Metazoa; phylum Chordata; class Actinopteri; order Syngnathiformes; family Syngnathidae; genus Syngnathus; species Syngnathus leptorhynchus. Next base: position 5,909,338 of record NC_141215.1, read on the forward strand.
CCGCTGTCATCACGTCACTCACCAGCAACTTTGCAAGTGATTTACATTCTATTAGCTTGAAGCTTTTTTTTTTTTTTTTTGACACCCGCGCACTCTGTGACATGCATTTTTTTTCAATTTTTTGTAATGCAAATTTGGCCGACTGTGTCAAAAACTGGCGAGGAGACTTTTGGAAGTGTGCCGTTGAAAGCTCGTTTTAAGGCACTTCAAAAATGTCTCCGTCTGTTTGCTTCAACACGCTGATGTCATCGCTTTTGGCCCGTCGAGATGTGAAACGGACGATTGTTAGCGAGAGGCTTTTTTTTTTTTTGTGCCGGGTGAAGTTTTTACAAGAGGCCAAAGTTGCTTTTCGTTTTGGGCATCCAGGTGTGGGCGCTCCCAAGAGAATGCCCTTGCCTTTTGAGGGTGATACCAATTAACGTATTCATGATATTTATATATTGAAATATATTTATAAGGCTGGAAACCCTGAGGATGGGAGGGGGGGGGGAGAAGTGTGCACGGCTTTACATTTTGCTAATGACATGCAAATGGTTTGTAATGTTTTCTTTAGTTACGAGAATTAATCACACGTCTGGATTTGATGAGGTCACATGTCGTAGGCCGAGAAACTATTTTGGAACTAAAGGGTTTTTGTGCTTAGACAATCAAAAAAGTTGCACTGGTTTGCACAAAAAAAAATTCTCCTGAGTTTTATATTGTAAATATGTTAATCAAGGCGCACTGTGCTGTGCATCTTTTCAATTGTTCACACCTCCGCAATCGCTCGGGCGTTTATCGAGAAACAAACAACAATATTAATTTAATAGTCAACACTTAGCGAGCGGGTCCCCTGGAGTTTTGAATTAAGTGTTGGAATTAGATTAGATAGATAGACGCTTCCTCCCCATGAGGCTGAGCGCACGGAGCGCACAGCGTTGTATCAAATTAAGGAATCAGAGGCTGCCGAGGCTCCCGTTGTTACAGATCTAATTATCACAAACACAATAAACAGCTTGATTGTTTTTAATCCCATCCACGGCAATATCACATCTTTTTCTATTTTTAACTCATTCACCGACCCCAGTCAATATCTGGCACTGAATGAGTATATTTATATATTTTGTCATATTTATCTGGCAACAAACTCATTCTTGATAATCAGCCTGTGATTCAAGTCACTCTGCGTGTCCAACTTTAATTAATTATTATCAGTATTGTGCCCGGGTCGAGAGCGAGGGTAAAATCCATCATTTAATGTGCACCTTCTCCAAATCTCACCCCTTCCCCTCGTCTCTCCAGCAACTCTGACATTTTGAGAATTCTTTGATTAACATAATTAGACAACTTTGATGAGAGATTTGCCAAAGCCTGCTTTTCTTGTTTCCGTGCGTGTCTTCCCCCGCCATCCGCTGGCTAATTCTGCGAGGATTACTCGTGACATTTCTAAGGGCGCATTTAACCACAAGATGCACAGCACATACGTATAATGCGATTGTTTTCCTATTATTTCCCTCACAAGTTTGGAGAAGGTCATTTGGTAATTGCAACTTGTAGAACGACTGGACCGATGATATAACAGCCACTAAAAATCAATCAATTCAAAGTGTGTTTGTTGGGCCTCTTAATTAAGGAGACGTTAATGTGCATTATGTATCGAATACTAGCAAAGGGTTGAGAGAGATAGCAGCAGCCAGATGCTGATAGACTCTGGCAGCCTGTTATTTCTCCGCCGAGAGCTCCAGCAGTGATTTTATTGATTTTTCCCAACTGCGCTGCTCTTATTGTTATCGCAGCGTGCTGAGCGCCGTTCATTGGACATGAGCGCCACCTGAGGCTGTGATCCCTGCCTGGGAATGCTCGGCTCTCGCAACAGGTGCCTGGAGTCATGCCCCCGTCTCATCGCCGAGGGAGTCTCGCTGTCAGTGTCGGTTTTGCATTGGGGGGGGGGGGGGGGGGGGCGCGTGGTAACAGTGCCCCACCGGATCCAGCAGATGGTGCTGTGCTGGATGCAGCAGTTGTTTATCGGGATTTATTTATCGGAGACGATGCAACAGTCATTTATTCTTTATCGTCAACAAATATTAGTGCCGTACCGAGTTAAGCGACATGAGAGTCAACAGATGTTGACATGCTAAACTATTAGCCATCGGTTGGCTATATTAAATTAGCTTGGAAAAAAAAATCACAGTTGTTTATTTTGGTTTACGATGGTTGGCTAAAGCGTATTGCTCTGCAGTAACAGTCAGTATGGTGTCACCGCCGGTCCTCACCTTTAGCTTTGGGTTTGTCTTTAATTATTGTCGGGGAGGAACGCACAGGCCAGCTCATCAACTGGATAAATATTTGACCGCTGTTTCATAAATTGGCACTGAGGGTGGCGGGCGGGGGACTATTTTTAACGCCGCGACTTGTCCGATCCAGATATCACGCATCGAGCAATGGCGCCGTGAATTGGCTCTCTGCAGGTGACCGGCGCTCGCCTCGGCATGATGTAAATTAAAACGCACATTTCTGATGGGGAAATGAAGGGATCTCAAACACTTCCTGAATTGGTCTTATTTAATTATTAGCCGTGTCGAAACCTAATCTGGGAATCTTCCAGGCCGGGCATCCAATCAATCAAGGTGTGTGCAAGATATATGGATTTGTCGACGTGTTTGCGCAGAATTAGCTTTTTTTTTTTAAGATGTTGGTTTTAGAAGAATTGAAATTTTCATCTTCCCCAACCCAGGGGTGGGGGGGGGGCCTAACAAGACTCCGGGGGAACCTGCTGATGTCACAGGGAGAAAGGACATACATGTGATGAGGCCTCACGCTTTAATAAATAAGGATCCCACTGTGACTTTAGCTAGTGTCACGTTAGCTTGGCTTATGGGTATGCTAATCACAAATCTGCGGAGGATCATAGAAATCCAAACAGCTCGACATTTTTTGATTAGCGTTCCGCGTCGGACAACAAAGGCGGCAAAAGGACAAAAGGGACATTAAAGTTTTCTCTGGGAAAATAAATGGTCACATTTATTTGAGAATTCGCTTTCTGAAACGGGCCACGTTAAAACACTGGTTGTAAAAGAAATTAAGTTTAATGCTATCTATAAACTCAAGAAAACATCAATGTAAATCAGAAAATTGTGGCAACAAAGACATAAACCACAGCAGATTTGATTGAATCTCCATAAACAGATTTACTGTCATACATTGTTGCTAATTTCTCAACATCTCAGAAACGCCGACTCGGGGGGAGAGTGACACCCACGTCGCTAATCTGTATTTGTAAGTTTTCATTCGCAATCTTACGTGTCAAACACTGAATTTGCATTTGCCTTCATCGCCTTCAAGGATCCCTCCTGTCAAAACTTCTTACAATTTACGCACTGTCACAACATGGCATCGTATTTGTTCGCCCGACTGACGTGTTTGTCATACCGAGTAGCGAGTGGTCTTTCGACGCCGTGTGAAATGTTTGATCGAAGTGTTTAGATTTCGCAGCCTAAGGGTTCTTTCCTGAAAATGATGTCACACCCCCGTGGTCACCATCAATAATCTTGGATGGCTAACAGATGGGTGTCAACTTCAATCTGACACCATCATGGATGCCGGTTGAAATCAGGCGTCGCCATCCCCCCCTTCGGCCTGAAATTCCGTCTGGCCCGAGTTATTACGATAACCTTCCCAGTGAGCTCTTTTGTTTTTTTAATGTCACTATTAATCATAGAACGCCGCCATTGTTTCTCGGCCGGGATACATATTCATGATGCTTTTGTGCCAGCATTTGCTACCGATTACGCGGACTCGCGCACCAGATGTCGTTATTCAGGCCCCGGTGAAAAATGCGTCCGTTTATTTGCATTTGTCTTTTATTGAATCGATCAATTACTACAGTTTATTTCCTTTTTTTTGTGACCACAACTGGCAAAGTCAGATTTTTGATCAAACGACTTACTGGCGACAACAAGGACTGAAGTTAACGCCATTAATCATGCGAGAGTTGCCACGGTTCAGCCGGTGTCACGGTCAGCTTTTAAAATTCCTCACTCATTAAGTTCTGCTCGTTCGGCAAAGAACTTTGAAGATGTGATCGGGTACAGATGTCGCCTCTCACCTCGGTTTTGATAAAAGGAACGACGTTTATATTTCTGTCGCCGGCACGGAAAATAAGATCATTAAGATTGAAGGTCCCCGCAAAAAGATTTTTTTGCAGCTTATTGAAGCGGATTTTCTCCTTGTCAGCTTCACGTCTAACCCTCGGCACACTCCGGTAATCAGGCAGCGTGCCAAACAAACAAAGCGAGCGACGAGAGACGCCGGCTTCCCTGTCGTGTCTTCGCCGCCGCCGCCGTTTGACAAAGTGTGACAGCGCGGCGTGTGTGTGTTTTGGGGGACACCGTCGTAAGCGCATGATCACGCTCCGGATAATGTTTGTCAGCAGAGAACGCCGCTGTCACCGCCAACCGGGAAAAAAAACAAAAACAAGTGGGGTTGATTTCACGCCGTTGTAGATCGGCGGAGAATTGAAATATTGAATCGTCGCCACCATTTGTGGCTTCTCTCCGAAATCGACGACCACCCATTTCGGCCACCCTAACCGAGTTCTTGGCTTTTTTTTGAGCAGCTCCGGGGAATGAAGCCAGAGAGCATCCAGGTAATTACAGTCTGAGGGGGGTACAGGGGGTCTTCTGTGATTACACATCAGCCCTGTAATGGATTCAACACTTTTATAACGGAGGGGAGAGCGCCGAGGATTCCACGGGACGGCGGTGGCCGAGATGGGGCGGGGCAGGGTTGCTAGGTACATCTGCAAGATGGATTACGTGAGGTTTGCTGAGTTCAACATTGACACAGATTCATCGTAAATCATTATGCCGGGGACCTGGAGTGATTTCTGCATTAGGAGCAGAAAATGGAGTTCAGCCAGTCAATGAGGGAGGGCATATTTCACATCAATCACCTCCACACTCTCATGTTAGTAAGGCTTAAATCTCACTTACACTCTTACCAGTAGGGTTCAATGGCTATGATGGCAATCAGCAAGACACTGACTGCACTAACAATACCCTACTGACTCCGCAGAGGACATTTATTTCCAGTGAATGATACGGGGGAAATGAATTGGACAGAATTAAGCGCTCATATTGGCTGTTTGGACTGCACTTTGCCCAGAAAGTTTGAAATTGATTTCGGGCAACTTTTCAAGTTGACCTCTCGCGGGGAAAAAGGCGTATTCGCCCCATTTTGATATTACCGAGAGATGACGTTTTCTTCCAAGTAGGGTTCGCCATCTTGAGCATTCTTAAAAATCGCTATAAAGTGTAAAGAAAAGGAAAAAACATAATAACAAACAAAGATGGGAAGTGTAAATAAATGTAGAAAAATAATAAACAAAGACAATAATAAAATTCAAATAAATGAAGAAAAATAATAAACAACGACAATAATCAAATTTAAATAAATAAAATTCAAATAAATAAATAGAAAAGACGCGGACAATTGGTCCAGCGGGTATCAGCAGTCAGCGACACAGTATCTACAAGGTGACAATACAGTTTGCCAATATGTCGGTCGGGACGACACACCTCATGGGTTAGGGTTAGGGTTACGGTTTAAAGAATTGCCTTTAAACATAAACATTATATTTGGGGGGGGGGGGACCTACACTGCAGAATAACAACAATAATAATGTCATTTTAATCCCAGTTTGCGTGGGATGTATAAAAATAAAAAATAAAAGCTTCAGGTCGATTTGGACACGCCCACTTTTAAGGTATCACACCGGCAATTAATCGGCAATTAATCGCTCCTGTCCATAATCTACTGTGCAGTATTTGTAAAATAAAATTAATAAACGTGATCTATTCCAAGGAGGAGAGGCAGGAAAGAAGCTGTGAAGGAATCCGGATATGATGAAAAGTTCTCGGCTCTCCTCTCAAGGAAGAAAAAAAAAAAGTTTGGGACGTGCGTCAGACACATCTGCGCATAGTCAAACTTTTGGACACTGCAGCTTGGACACACACGACTCGTCTCAAAAAGTTTACACTTATTAGTCGTGCTTACTTTTCACCTTCGAGCAGTTTCTGCAAAAAAATAAGGATGGGAGTGAGTGCGTCAGATTTGAAGCGAAGGAAGTGACATGTTGTGAAAGGTAAGTGGCGTCTTTCTAAACAATGTTTGCCGGCCGGCCAGCAACTTTCAATAAGTTTGTCAGAATAATATCGGAACTTTTCTTTCCACCGATTAACCGTTGTTTTTGTGTCTCCAAGCCTAATGAGGTGACTTTTTCCTCCTCTGGGAAAAGAAGAATTTTGACTGTTCCATGTCCGCGGAGACCGGACACGCGCCGCGGGGGCCAGACAGAAGCCCAAAACCGGAGACCGGCTCCTCTTTGCAGCCGCTCATTCACGGTAAGGATGGATGTCAAAATGTGAAAGCAGTTTTGCAATATTTATTATTTTGCATGTTATTATGAAACAACAAGGTGCGTTGCTTATTTGTTTTTTAATAATACCAACACATGTCAATTAATTTTTTTTGTACCACTGACGTCATTCATCAAGGATGCATGTGAGGGAAAGTGTTGCAAAGTCAACTTGAGGGCCACGCGCTTCTAGAACCTTCTTGACGCTACTTTTTACTGAATGGTGCCAAGTTGTGCATAAAAATTGGACCAGCAGATATAAATAGGAAGTATGTCAATATATGCGTAAAAAGAACCTGGATTCCCTTTTGCCTTTGTCTTGTGTTGTTATGCGCCTTGGCCATGGTTTTTTTTTGTCTTGTGAAATCCACAGGAACTCATGAACAGAAAACCACAGCCCAATTATATTTTTAATTAACTTTCTAGTTAGATTATCACATGTAAAATAATCCAACCGCCCCACTTCACACCCTCCTTCTTTTTTTTTTTTTTTTCAAACAAGCAATGAAGCGTTAACCATCCTATTTATACCAAGCATCATTACGGCTCTGTCAAAAAATAGCAAAGTAGGACAAAGTAAGCAATCAGTCAGGCTGCTGGATTGCGAATGGATTTTCGCCGCCCCCCCCCCCCCCCCTTTCAAAGGCGCCTCTGCGCTTAAAACTGGATTTTCCCTCCCGGGGGAGCGGAGATGTAGCGGGAGTAGGCCAATTCGTTTCTAACCGTGATCACTAAATACTGCGATGCATCACCAACTAGCGACGCTAACGTCACTGCTATACATCATCCACCCAACTGCCCTGCATCTATCTAGCCCCGCCCCTCCTGGGCCTCGATCCATCACCCGGAATATCACTCTCTCCAGCTTTGCCAAACACACTTGTGAGAATCATTGCAACCAGAACAGCAAACACGGCTCCAAACTGGAACGATCCAATAAAGTGGATTGTTTTCCTCCCGAGATGCGAAGGGAGTGGAAGCTGTTGACGCTTACGTACTTTTTTCCACTTGAACATGAATGCTGCTTTCATAGCAGGTAGCGCCCCAGTCGGGAGTGCCGCAAATGAGTTCCAGAACCGACCCACCGCCTCGAGAATTTATTATTTTTTGGTTCCATTCCAAGACCGGTCATGTGGTATCATGTGACAAACAGAATCTGAAGTCTTCTGTGTTGTTTTCTCCTTAGCTAACCCCTAAAAAAAATGTTTCTGATTGTAGATGCCGAAGCATCGGGACCATCGTCCGGTCACGTGACCCAGGAGGATCACTTTGAGCCAATCAGAAGTACGTAGAACCAAACAGTCATGTAACATGTTGGGAAATAATTAAAGCCAGGTTTGAGGTTGAATAATATCTTACCTAACAAAATCATCTGTCAAGAATGGATGTTTTGACACTTTGACTCGAAGCCAACTGAAATAGCAGCCTCAGTGTTTCCACTTGCAATAATACCAAGATGGCACCTGGAGGCTCTTTTGTTGGACGGTGGGGGCGGAGCCAGCGGCCCACGTGTTTACTGTCTTATTCCGTCTCGACTCGATCTCACGTTTCCATTGTCCTTCTGCTTCCTACCCGGGAGGAAATCCTGTTCGGGCTTCATTGTATCTCACCGCGTTCCTTTTTTCCCAGTGGCGTGCTAACACATCTCCTAGCCTCGGTTTGCTAGCTAACACCAACGCCAAGTCTTTTCCCGGAGCTAGCTGATGGGCATCAATTGGGCAAATTCAGTTTTTAGAGACCAGCTGACAGCTTCTCAAATCTGATATCGGAAGGTTCGACTCACGATTAGCTTCGCTCGTGGTACGAGACAACCACAAGCCGTCAAACGCGGCTGTTATCTTTCTGAAAAAGGTCCAGTTGTTTATTTATCAGGACCGAGGCAGTAGAATCGTGATTGATTAGTGTTACGTCGAATTTCTTTGTACGTCTGAACCGTGCCGACTTGAAGACGCGTCGAGTGAGCATCAGTGTCATTTCGGCGGACATTTTTTTTCCCAAATGCGCGTGTTTACAAAGGCGAAGGAAAAATGTGTCAAGGCAGGCTAATAGCAGCTGATTGCTTCCATGACAGTCGGTGAGCTATAATAAGAACCGTGTTTGATTTTGACACAACGGTTCTTTTGTTTCGATCTTGTTAACTTTTCCAGGTCTCCTTTTTTTTTTTTTTAAGTTTAATGACTTGCCAGGGGCTTGTTTACCGGAGTGGCGAGGGAGCAATTTGGTTGAAAAAAGCAGAGGGGAAAAAAAAATCTCTTCTGTCAAGAGGTCTTCTAACGCTTGTCAGGTGCGAGAGTGTTGTTCTCTCGCTTCTTTTTTATCGGAAAATAATCCCACGTGACAACAGTTTTGCGTCGTTTTTGATCTCGCTGCTCGCCGCTACTACAACAGAGAAGTGCGGCTTGACATCTTAAACTGTTTTGGAAAAATCCAAAATAGAAAAAAAATTAAAGTAAAATTAAAATGAATAAAATAAAAAGGAATTTTTTTGGGGGGGGAAATCTAAAGTTGGGTATTTCATTGGTCTTGAGGTCTTGCCTATCGGATCCTCGCCCCACATTGCTAATTGAGAGCCCTCGTCGGCCGCAGCAACAGGAAATCAATAAGAGATCATCTGCTTGGCTGCATCCTGCCCCTGAGCTCTTCCCCCTCACCGTGTGATTTAACGCCGGCATGGCGTTCTCACAACACGAGGAAGTCGACTATATTGTTGTACTGACAGCTTCTTTTTTAGCCTTTTAAGTGGGCTCATCGCCTTACAACAGGAAGATAAACAAGCTCTTAGTCTTAGACCCTAGATTTCCAATGATACGGACGTTTTTGGTGCTCTACCAAAGATTCAAAATGGCCGACCATCATTTTTAAGTTTTAGGATGGTTACGAAGCAGCCGCCGTGGGGATCGTCAAGCGTCCGACTTTGTTAAAGTAGAAAATCTGAAACCGGGCTGTCGCCAGGGAAGGTTTTCTCAGTGGCTCCTCCATCCTGGAGAGCTTTGGGCTTGGCGGTCCCCAAGAAAGTCCATATCTCCTCCACCCAGTACCCTCTCTGCTTCACCCCCCTGAATAAATTGAGGAGTTTAATCGTCGCCATTATTCAACGGATTGTCAAATATTTTTTAATGCCCGATAAAGATGACCTTACTTTTATCTGTCGCGCAAAAGGCCCGTCAAGTAACACGACTCGGTTTTAAAGAAAGATCACCTTTTGTGTGACTCTCTGATTGGACTTGAGCAGCACACCTTCAAGGTCAAATTACCTGATTGACTTCTGTGGGAAGGAATTTGTGACCTCTAAGAACTGAAGTAAAATACATTTCCAAATTGGAAAGTGTCTTTTTGTGATTTACATCCAAAACTAGCGCAAAGCGAACTCGACATTCTCCAACTCCCTCAGAGTTGCCAAAGTACTCAAAGACTTTTTAACCTCCTATTAGTTTTTCTTTTTAGCGCTAGGAACTGTGCGATTGTTGATCGCCAAGCATATCTTCTTTGTAGTCCTCGGAGCCCTGGTCTGTGCCGAAACAATGTGGAAAGTACAGAGCCATTATGATTTCCGTCGTTATTTTTCAAGTGATTACTTAGCAGTGGGTCACGGAATCCAAAACGGTATAAATAGGGTGAAATGCTAGCACAGGGGTTGATTAAAACGGCCATTGTAATTCTACCTCTGTTGTAATTATTTTCTCATTGTCTTGCCGCAGATAGATTTCATATGGGAAATTTCAAGTGCCTTAATTAGCATATTTTACCCAAAGTGCCCACGTGTATTTTTTTTATTTTTTTTTAGTCGAGATACTCAAGCCACATGATTATGCATACCACAATTATCAAGAAAGTATTTTGATTGTGAATTAAGTGTTTAATAATTGCTGTTCGAGTCCTGAAGTTATTTTAATTCCAGTTGACCTGTGACCCGATTGTTAGTTCATAATTTACCAGACATTTTTTTAGAGCCTGTGAACTCTCCTCACAAGACTCTTTGTTTCTGACTTTTTGTAAAAGTAATTTAGGTGAAGCACTAAAATAAAATCTTATTTACTTCAGTTGTTTATTGCAGACTTACCAACCGTGCCACACACGAAGGCATTTTTTCCAGAGCTCCTCACAGACAGGGAAGTGAGGACAGGGGGGGGGGGGGGGGGGGGGTATAAAATGGGGTTAAAACAAAAAGAAAAACTCCAGTCGGTTTAAATGAGAGCGACGCGGGGGGGATTATGTGGCCTCTAACAGGGTTTTGGCTCCAACATTAAGGTTAAAACCCTTTTCTATTACTGAGATCTGTGCTGGTGTTGCCCCCGCCAGCCCCTGAGCTTGCAGCTCCTTGGCCCCCTCGTGTTTGTAGGTTCAATGCCTCGCTGCGAGGTCATTCTGTCAGACACCCCTGAGCAGCAGAGGGTGACCAGGGACCGGGGGGGGGGGGGTTTCTGGCTGCCGTCCAGACTCCGTCTCAGGCTGAGACCTCCCCCTCCTGCTTTTCAGACTGGAGTTAAAATCGATACGGGCGTCTCCGTGTTTAAGAAGCCACTCAGAGGCGGACGAGCACCTCCATCCCGAAGGCTGATTTCTCTCAGCTTAGGGCTTTTGATTGGCATCGGCGAGATGTGAGGCGCTGACCCACAGCTGTCCCATTAGCGGAGGGTTAATGCTGAGATTGCTACTGAGCAAATAAAGGAACTCGGCGTGGGGCTGTTTTGATAGACTGCCAATCCTCCCTGTGACCCGCAGTCACACCTCAGATAGTCTTTTAGCTAGCTTGAATCGGTTAGCGGGTGACACAGAACACTTGAACTTCCTGTCGAAGTTCGGATATGGAAGTCAGCGGAATATTTGAGTCATTGCTCTAACTCGCTGCCCTCCCACAGCAACTTTGCTTCGTCTTACTCACTCTTGTTTGGAGTTGAAGAGGGTGGGGCTTGTTTTTAGAAGCCTGGCGGTTTGTGAGTCACAAGACATTATTGCAACAAGAGCCTCGATTTAAACATTCAGTGGTCATTGTGAGCTTCAAATGGCGAGAAACAAGAAATTGGATGAAAGAGTGACACAGATTCGTTTGAATGCATCAGGAGTAAGGCGAGCGTTCAGCGCTGAACTTAGCAAACTGCTAAATTCCACATAATGTTGACAAATCGGGTGGTGGGAGGAGGCGAGGCTCAGTCTGCGACGACTCAGTATTCCAAAATGCTCTAAAAATAAAGTTATTGACTAGCAAGAAACCTGAATTCTAGTGTAGCCTGTTTTCAATGACAAGATACCGTAAACACAATTCCAGGTTGATTTCATGTCACATCCTGGCAATGCAGCTTGTTTTCCAGCTAGCGCATCTTTTTGTTTTTTGTTGCGTATCTCAAAGAAAGTCCTTGTCTTCAAGTTTGGAAGGTCAAATGGTAAACACGGCTCTGATACGCCCAAGGAACATTTCAATCAGAGCCCTTTTGTAATAACATTCATTGTACTATATATCCCCCCCCCCCTCTTTCCACTCGTATAATTCCCCTGGTTTTGCCTCTATAAATATGAACGGGGAAGATGTATAATTTCTAATGAGAAAATATATCCCTTTGGATTGAAAGGCAGGGGCTGTATTTGTTAGGAGGAGAGATGATACCTGGGGCTGTTTTGGCGCTGATGGTGGTAAGGAGGACTCTGGCTAGGTCATTGCACATTTTACAAATTAGCATTTCAATCATGCAGGTACATGCGCAGCCGAGCGGAAAATATACACGATTTTCCTAATGCCGTCGCGCAAAGATAAACAAAACGCCGGGGTATTAGCATTGCGAGCTAGCAGCTAGAACATGATTTTGTATGATGTCCGCTTGGCTTAATTTTTTTTTTTTTTGGTGATAATGTAAATGAAAGCATGAAAGTTGCTAGCATGTTTGAATGCGTTATGCTAGGCCAAAACCTTTTCATGGCATAAATATTAAAAATGCTTGTTATTGGGTTCCCGGCTATTCGCCATAGCGAGGTGTGAATGACAGTCTTCACACTGCCCCCTGTGACCTCGTTGTTAGACTTTCATGTTCTTGCCTTTTTCAGAATTGCTGTTTGTACAGCTGTAGTCCGAGCCGCATGCATGCATGAATATTCTCACTTGTGTGTGTGTGTGTATACTTTATATACACACACACGCCTTTCCTCTTGTGTCTTCAGGGTGCAATTTTCAACTTTCTCCTGTAGGACCTATTTTCTATGACAAAAGTGTTGCTTTTACATATGGAGCCTCCCCCATGCAGACTCTCCAGCGCTGGGCCCCTGTGTGGCGGCGGAGCTGAAGACTCTGTGACAAATGGCAATTATATTTGTATGTTCTTCATGAATCCATCAAACACTGGCCTTTTAAAAATGCTCCCCAGATATCGCCAGCCTGTCAACTACTGGTAGCGGCGACCAAATTGGGATGCTGCTTAGACAGTCAAGAAGCACTCACCCCGCAGTTTCCCCTGTGATGTGTGTGACAGCGTGTGCCGGGGATAGCATGTTTTATTCAACTACAAATGTACACTCTCAACAGTTGTTGATGTGCTAGAAATAGGGTGGTTACAAGTCCAATTTGGTTCACTGTGTGTGTGTGTGTGTACATGTGTATGTGTGTTTGCAGGATACATGTGGTTTTAATGCATCCTGTCAGGTTTGGTATATTCAGTTATCTCTGCAATGGTGTGGCAAAACGACCGTTTTCAATGTTTTTAGTTTTTTTTAATCCGAGGTTTGCTCAAATAAACAATTAAAGGTGTTACCAAAGATTATTTTGGCGATTGATTAATCTGTTAATTATTATTATTTATAATTAGTGTGAAGGCGATTTTTTTTTTCTTATGTTTTTTCTTATTAAACAACTTATTCCTCCCACATTTCTTACACCTAACTACTCCCACATGCTTTAACCGATTCACCCCATTCCAACTTTCACACGTTCCAAAAATTCACGGCATGTTTGCTACCATTTTTTTTGTTCATAACATTTACCGTTTTTGCGTAATTAACACATTTGTTCCTTAAAATCCCTCATTCATTCTTAATGGCACATTCAACACAAGCCATTTTCCCGGGTGGGTTCGAATCTCACTTGGCCGTTATTTTTTATTCATTCATTTATTCATTTAATTTTAACACATATTTTAATAATTTATTTTATTCAACATCATCATAATTAATTTACCATTTTTTTTTTTAATTTCATTTAATCATTTTATTTCTCATCATTTAGCATCATTCCACCACATCAATAGTAAGTCACTGTTTAGTTCAATCGGTAGAGCATCAGACTTCCCCGCTCAACGTCGTGAGTTCGAGTCCCGTAATATATTGCAAATTCTAGTTCCACTTTATTATTTTATTTTTTTCTTCTTATTAAACAATTTATTCCTCCCACTTTTTTATTTTATTCAACGTCATCATCATCATCATAACTAATTTACTATTTTTATTTCATTTAATAATCTTATTTCAGTAGGTAGAGCATCAGACTTCCACCCTCAACGTCATGAGTTCGAGTCCCACAATAGTGTGAACTGTCTTCTCCTTCACAGTTTCTCCAGAAATTGCAAATTCTAGTTAAGTATTAATATTACAGATTAATTCATTAAAAATATGAGAGGTTTTCCTGATCACATTAATTTGCACTCAAGTCTGTTTAAGTATCTGGCGATACGGAGTCCCGATCCGATACCTCGGCGGTGCATTACAAACAAAAGAGCTTAATGTGACACCAATTTTTTGTCTCATTATTTTTTCATCTGCAGAGTGGCGACTGTACACGTCTGTCATTGCCATCTCTGACAGTATCATCATTAGCGTGATCAATGCTTTGCATATTATATGACGCATCGTGTCCATTCATCTTCATTGGGATCAAAATAGAAGTTGCCAGGACAATTCAGGGAACCTGCCGCTACGACTTGAACTCATTTGTATGGTTCCTTCAGCAGGATCATTAATTATTATTATTTTTTTACTTTAACAATTCCGCAAATGTTTACGTTTGTCGTGTTTACGCTCGAGGGAGCCCCTTGTGGCCAACGTCAACGGGCAAAGCCGCTGCGCCATTGTCTTGCACAATATCGCAAGAAAGTCAATCGCCCGTAAATCACCTCGCTTCGATTTAGCTGTATTAATCAAAGGGCCGCTCGGAATGTGCCCGTCTGTTCTCCATTCCGAAGTTGCTCAATTAGAACCGCAACTTCACATTTCACTAGCAGGCTCTGATGTGTTCCAGAGTAGGAAAGGGAGGGGGGCGGGGCAATACAGGAGCAACTCCCAGTAGAGCTGAATGTGCAGGTACTCCTTTGGGCGAGGCGCCCAATCCTTGGCTCCCTCTCATCATTTTGCCGCCTTTTCTTATCAGACGGGTCGCCGTCTTCCGGCTCCAAGACTTGCTGAGGCCATCTGTGCATTGGAGTCGACGAGATCATTACGCTTGCAGACAGCAGCTATTTTCTATAAAGCGCTTTTATTAATCTCACGTTCAACTCACCTGGGTACTGCTCCCATCCGCCAAGCGTGCCGGCTTTTTGTCATCCTGTCACATGTGAGGTCCCTAACATCTTTTCTGTCATCCCGGCGTGGAAATGTTTGCCATCTGATCAATATCGTGCAACGGCGTACTCGGAAGATTTGCCAAGAACCGACGGGGCGAATAAAGTTTTTCCCCTACCGAGCCTGACGGCAGAGTGCTGACAAAGTTCTCGTTTAAATAGTTATACCGATATCAAGTGGAGTTAATGGAATTTTTTGGGGGTAGAAACTGTTAGAATGGTATTGATGGATTGTTTTTTTGCTTTCAGATCAACCTCAGATTGAAAAAGGACAAAATGATGTCGGGCCGCCCACCGCCCATGCGGGGACAACGTGCAAATGCTCCTGCGGCAATGGCGCCGCAGGAGGGCCGACCGCCGGCACCAGAGCAATGGCGGCGGCGGCGGTCACCAGGGGGCCGTCCACGCCGGTTTCGCAAAAAATGCAACGAAAGTTAAAGTCCAGCCTGTCGGTCAACAGCGACGGCAGCCGGCAAAGCTCCACCGGATCGTCAAAAGCACCTTTACCGGAAGGTAAATCCGAGTTCAAATTAATTCAGGACTAAAATTGACTAATCACTAACTGCTAAACGCAACGCACCCTGCTTTTTACTAATCAGAAATCAAGTCTCATACATGCATGTGAAATTAAAATTAAGTTTTTTTCAACAAATTATTGCTGGTAAGATAAAATATCAACAAAGCAACATTCGTAGCAATTCTTTCGTATACTTTTGATCATGCCATACAAATGTGTTCATGTCAATGTCAAAACTGTATTGATGATGGTGAAATGCTTTGTGGACCTTCAGACAAAATGTCACATAAATAAGAATAATCACATATATGTAGGAATATTCAATCCCACCTTTTTTTTCCTTCCTTTCATCTTCTGATGTCTTTAACTCCTGGCGAGAAGGACTTCGTCAATGTCAAAGTTATTGGTATCAGGATATGAGGCCGGTATCGGCCCGATACCGATCTCCAGTATCGGTACGGCCTATATACGCAATTAACAGAATAATGGATACAATTCCAAGTACGAGTCTGTCGCTTATGTTTATCGCCGATGTCAGGCGTTTGATTTTGTGTACCTCGGCCGCCACTTTGCCAGGAACGGGCCAGACCGTCACCGCAGATACAGAGTAGGTGTGACCGCCTAACAAGGTCTGTGATGACGGGGTGCCCATTAAAAGTCATGAGCGGCTCTCGCACCTCGAGTCGCCTTGTTAACAGGACGGACGCGGCCGCCCTCATCGGAGTCCCGAGATTTTATGACGCATTAGCACAAGCATCCGTCCTAAGGACATTGATTGATAACGAGTCAGATTGAGATGTGTGTTAACGTGAAGGAGAAAAGTAGGCGGCGTGAGCTTTAGTTGATTTGCTGGGTGTGAATTATGCATCAAGTGGAAAATACGGAGAAGAACATGTTTTGTAAATCATTGTTATCAAACCCGAGGCCCGGGGCACAGATACGGCCCGCCGCATCATTTTATGTGGCCCGCAAAGAAAAGTTGTGAATCAACTTTGTGTCAATAATTAAAATTTACAAATTGTCTTTTCTCCCATTTTTATTACCATTCATCTTTTTAAAATATTTGAACAGTTTCTACTCGTCTCTGATTCCTAAACGGGTTATTGATCAGTTTGTTGTGTAGCCCATACTGTATATAGAAGACGCTGACAGTCATAAGGAAACAATGACTACGATTAGTTTGACAGCCCTGCTGTAAATGATCCCGCTGAGCGAGTCTTAATTGGTAGAGAGGACGGAAATGAAATTAAAGATGAAAAAAAAAAAACCAGCCGCAGCTCAACAAGTCGGTCTCATTATGGCTTTTGTGTTGACTGTTTTGCAGTCGCCAGCTCTCGAGTGTTTATTTCCCGGCCTGGAGGGAGAGAAAAAAAAAAAAAAGAAAAGCCAAGCTGTTGTCTTTGAGTGTTTACACGGATTAACATAATCTGTTTGCCTGTGAAATTAGCCTTCTAAACAAGAAATAAAAGGGAGCTTCCTCCGGGGGGTTGCCCTTGTATTCTTCGGCACCGGAACCAATCTGCGATCACACGTTTTGGGTTTCAAGGAGTTCTTTGCCTTTTGTCGGCGTTGGCTGGTGTTTTTGGCTAATTGTGCGTAATAAGCCTCTAGGTGCTTTCCGCCTGCCAAGTGCTTTGTTTGTCTATAATGTGGAATTTGCGCTCAGGATTGCGTGACATTTATACTATTGTAATATTGTCATTCTCTTCTAATATTAGATCTTTGTTGACTCTAAACAAATAGTTGAATTAATCGGTTCAGGTAGATGACTTCATCGGTTCAGTTCATGGAAAAAATGCTACGCATTGAGTGCAAGATAGCAATCTGGAGGTTAGCCGGAATGTGTCCAGTTGTGAGCGACCATCTTCTCTTGCGCACTAATCGCTTCTCTTCAATTATACATCCAAGTGAATGGCTGAGAGGCAAAAAAAAAAAAAAAAATGGCTGAGAGGCCCGCCCGCCGCTTAATGATTGTGTACCGTCTTTTTATTTATCGTTTTTTTACATACAGAAGTCTCGCGTGGCTGGTGGGTCTACCCTCTGGGTCCTTCAAAGTTTCTTAGACCGGCTTTGAGGTTTGGCGCTCTCTACGGCACCTCGGGGGTACGCGACTATATGTTGAATAGTAAAGACGCTTCTGTCTTCAGATCAGCATAATCAGATGCATTAAAAGTTGAGTACACACTTGCTTATATCACAGCAAGCCGCTGCTCCTGGTCAGCTCTGCATCGTGTCTGAGCATCAAAAAAAAAAACAGACTTTGATTAATCAAACATGAGCATCCAGCAGTCCTTTGCTTGCCTCACCACGCCGTCCTGCCGCTGCTTTCTCCTTCGACTCGAACCCAATCAGCAGCAGCCCACTCCGACAGCTCAAGATGGGCTGATGAAAGATATGCAAATGTAGCCTGTTTGTAAGAATTTTTTATTTTTTTTTGGTCATATATCAGCACTCCAAAGTGCCACGCTGGATTTTGCTTCAAAAGTCGAGTTTTGACATGGACTCAGAGGACTGTAGGAATTTGTATGGTGTGCGACTCTAAAATGGAATTAGCACACTTATTTGATCACGGCTAATGATAACACGAGTGTGGAAATTTTATTTGGGTGGTGTCATGTGGAAGGAAGCGACTGGATTTAAGGATCTTCAGATCACGGGAATGGCATTCCACTATAATTCCCTTCCCCATTGAAAAATCGCTTACGCAGCATTTTCCGCCTTTAAAAAGTGGCTCAAGTGACATTTTTATCATGAATAATTCCCACATGCCATTTCAGCACAGCGTGGCTAATTTGGCCTAATCTGTAAACACCTTTGGGCTGGGTAATGAGCACATTTGTAATTTGTAATGGAGAATTCTGCAAAACTTGCATGCGCCCTCATCAAAAGGGTCCGGAGAGGTTAAACGTTAATTGGGAGGTCACGACCCCGTGGCTAACGCTAATCGGCGTCTTTGCCCGATATGGCTGCTAATCGTCTGAGCGATCGAGCTAGCACTCTGCATGATAATGCTGCAATTATTTAACAGCTTGCTAATCAAAACGGATGGCGAGGAATTCGTCGCTGTGTATTTATTTCTCGCTTCTGGCTTGCCACGCATGCAACCACGCACTAATTCAACCCGTCTCCTCCGGCCTGAGTTTGACGTCGCCGAAATTTCATCCCGGGCCCAGACTGCTGCGTGCACTCCATCCTGGCGTGCCTCTTCTGCGAGTTCCTAACGCTTTGCAACCTGGTGGTGGCGCCGGCGTGGTGCGGCCCGTGCGCGTCCGAGTCGTGGTGCTGCTGCTGTTGCTGCTGCGCCGAGGACATGGGCGACGACTGCAACTGCCCCTGCGACATGGACTGCGGCATGATGGACGCCTGCTGCGAGTCGTCGGATTGCTTGGAAATCTGCATGGAGTGCTGCGGCATCTGTTTCCCCTCGTAGGGACGTCTCTTCCATTTTGTTTCTCGCTCTTCAAGTACTACAACACTGTAAAAATGTGACATCTCATGTTTATGTATCCATAGCTACTGTCATGGAATTTCAGGAAGGGGCTGATCAGGAATTGAAATTGCCCGTCGACTCACAACAAGGCGCTCGCCGTCGTATTGTTTTTGGCAACTAATGAGGCGAGAGTCACTTTTGGAGCTCATCTCAGCTCGGCCGCCGGCTTTGATGCTCAGGCGTGCTCATTACCGGCCCTCATTGGCGCTACTTGCTAACCAATAGCAAATTGTTACTAGCTAATGTCAACAAAGATATTTTTCTGCCACTTCTTACTAGATTGCTTGGATTTTACTTTAGTTCATTCATCCAGTTGTTTTTGGCCAACTTGTACTGTTGAGAAAGCACAATGTGAAGATTTTTTTTTTGGAAGAGGTAATTTAGCTACAAAAGTCCTTTAAGATTGCTAATTTTCAAGCCTTGCAATTGGATGTATTTGTTAAAATTCAATTTTTTGTTGCTGTTGTACATTATTTCTGAATTTTAAAATAAACAGTCGTGTATTCACAACGTGCAACTTTTGAATGGGGCTCTGCTTTTCTTTCACTTTATCAGTCAAAAACAAGCTGAACAAAAAACTTCAGGTGACCTTTTCCTTTGTCGCCATCAGGTTGTGACTAAATCATCACCCGTCCGACGTCAAAGCCGACAATATTGAAGAAATGACCGTTCGTCCCGCTGTCTTTTCTTCTCTTTCGCAAGCCTCAAAAACAAATAGCTGTTGCTTTTGATTTCTAATGACGCGTAAAATTACTAATTGGTGCCCAAAGAGGTGGAATATTCACTTTTATAAATACAAGCAATTTTTTTTTTTGTTCGTCCACCGCAGTTGTCTATGAAATCGTAATAGCCGTCATTACCTGCTCGTTACCGTGGACGTAATTTGTTCCGATGTAGTTCGGCACGCATTAAAGCTAATACTCGTCAGACTAAGTTTTTTTATTGGACTTGATATCAAATGAGAGACTCTTAAACGAGAAGAAAATCCAGTCGCGTCTCTTTCAATTAGACTCGTCAGGTATCGGCCCCATTAGCCGCCTGGCGCAGTTTAGCGTGCAAATCGGGTCATTACCTGACACAGCTAATTGATTTTGACATCTGGCTGCCCAAGCTTCTTGTTTGTTTACTTGTGTGTTTATTTTGATATTACGCCCCTCTGGAAAAAAAAAAAATTGTGTGGAATATCATCGGTAGTGACAGATGATGAGACGCTTTATTTTCATGTCGTGCGACATTCGCGTGATGTTTTTCCTATGTACAGAATGCGGCAGTGGCGTCGTATCGGTGTCGGCGGCGATGAAATGTAAATGATTTTTTTCCGAGCGAAAGCCTTGTATCCTTTGTTCCTGTCTTCTTAGAGTAACAATACGCGATGGCGTTCACACCTTAAATATTTAAAGACCCCCTTTTGCTAAAGCTTTGCTGCCGTACAAGGCCCTCTGACTGCTTCTAATCTCCTCCATACCTGGAGGCGTCGCCACGGCAATGCAACGATAACACGGCGGCGGGGGTGCCGGCAAGGCGCGCAAACACCCGCCTAAGAGAAAGAAATGAAAGCGGGAGGGAGGGGGATTCATTCACCCCCATTTTGGGCGCAACTTTGCAGAAAACATTTTACTTTCTCCCGTGTCGTTCCAAGTCTGCGCCGGCTTTGAAAGGGAAGTAACAGAAGCCTCGGCGTCCTTAAATAAGTCATCATGTCTTTCAACTTTCCACCACTTTTCCTCGCAGCCCCGCCGCCGTCTGAAAAGCAGCGTAGCGTGCCCGAGGCAAATTGAGGAGGACGGGAGGGGGGGGGGGGGGGGGGTGTTTATTTGCTTGTACACGCTCCTTGAGCTATAAATTAGATGTCAGCATTGTTATATGTCACGGGCCCATTTGGACACGTCTCCTGAGCAGCACTTTTGATTGTTTGCTCTTAACATCACTTAAATGAAGCCAGCCTCCCAATGGCCTGCAGTCATCTGCATCTCACGGGGTGATTGGCAGGTTGTTTAGTCGTGCTCGCGTGCTTGCTTCATCTTTGTTGACTTGTTCGTTAGAGGACGAGGTGCACTTTGGAAAGTTGACACACGGGAAAGTCGGAAGAGTTTGGAAGACTCCGTAAAGTTACCAGTCAACGATAACGTACTGAAACGTGGTGCGGAAAATGAAATGAATTGCTCAGACTGCAACATGGCCGCCAATGCTAGCATGAAGCAGTACCATGCTACTCTCATGCTAGCCTTTTTTTTGGGGTGTTGTCAGTCTTTGTCTCTCACTCATTGAGCCAATCAGGCGTCTGTGAGGGTGAAGTGGAAGACAGATCACACCTCTCCTCTTTTCATCTCATTTATTCAGTTTTTCCCTTTTACGTCGTCGCCTCTGAAGGTTGTCGGTGTCAGCGAGCGTACGATCCTCAACATTTGATGCAAAGGTGGGAGTCAGAGGTGTGACTTCGTCCCCCCCCCCCCGTCGTTTTCCTAATTCCAGTTACCTGTCGGGTGATAAATGTCAATTGACTGGATGTGTGATTGTATAGCTGGATCTTTTTTTCCCTGACCCTGTAATGATCTTATAACGAGATTTTTTGCCACTTTGAAAAGTATTCCAAGCACATCTCGATGCTTTCATTGTTGTATTCCGCATAGGTGTCCAACTCAAAGCCCGGGGGCCAGATACGGCCCGCCACATCATTTTATGTGGCCCGAGAAGACAAATTTTGCATCGACTTTGTGTCATGACTAAAATTACAAATTGTCTTCACTTTTTAAAAGTAGAGATATTGCTATCATGGTATTCCTCAGACTATAAAACGCACGTATAATTTTCTCCAAAATGGACTGGACGCCTCATAAGATGTCTCCCGAGGTCGTGAGATTTATTTCTCATCATCTCCATTTGTCAAAATTTCACTGTGCAGCTTAGCAGAAGGGAATTTGAAATATTCTCCGCCCCCCCCACCCCTCCCAACACCACCAAGACAATTGCAGGTTAAAAATGTGTATGCAAATGCGGGCTACATTAGAGCATGCACAGGTTTTTAATAAATTAACACGTGGCAGGAATAATTCAGTTTAGCGTGATAATTCTTGGGTGCGAGCTGTCAGCCGCGGCATTGTTCTGGATTCAACGTGACGGCGAGATGGCAACACGGGCAGTGAACTGTGATGTTTTAGCGTTCCTTGCTCTTCAATCCTCGCCGCCGCTGACACAATAACAGCCTTCTGTTCGCCTGCTTCTGATTTCTGTGTCGTAAGGGTTAGAACAAAAGGTTTAATGAAGGGCGTCCGCCCATAATTACGTTAATGTTATGCCCGTGCACACACTTGGTTAAGTATTGTGGAACTTGATGTTCTTTCTTAAAAAGTCCCAAGATCCATATCTAACACGGCTGTCCTTTTTCCGACGACTCCATCTTGATTATGAACTATCTTGGGGTCGTCCCCAAAATTTGCATAGCGGGAACCCGAGGAGCCGCCAGTTCTGTTTATGTAGTTCAAGGTGCGGTGAGGATGTGAGAGGTGTCAAGTGACTCGCTGTAAAGTTTTTAATAAGTGCCATTTGTTCAATCTGCTGTTTAAACACTCTTTGTATCCTTAAAGACTACTCGGCCGCCGTCGCTATCTTTTAATTAAGTCCCGGGCTAATGTGCCACTTAATTGACTAATCTGCAAGATTTTGTTTTCTCTAATTTACTTGGGAAAAAAATCCATCGGCGGGTTGAGTTCTTTTTTTTTTTCTTTTTTAATATTGCCGCTGTGATGGGGAAGGAGACACAGTGGTTGCTTCAAAGTAACGCTAACTCCCTTTAATTCCTACTCAGCGTGACAGAAGAGGCTAATGGCTAACCAGACCTTCATGTCACTCTTGCTGAAATGTTTTTTCCAGGTATGCTTGAGGATTTAATGAGCAGTTTTATAATTTCGCAGTTGTGTGTCCTGAATTTAGCTGTGTGGATTCTCAAGTCAAATAATCAGTAGATTGGATCCAGTTTTGTAGTTCAAAGACCCATCTAAAGAACTGCAACACAAATGGACACTAATGGGAGTGAAGTTAAGAGTCAAGTGCCCAAAAGGTCCAAAGTTAGTATAATAAAAAAACAAAAACAAAAAAAACAATGCAGTGGGTGTGTAGGAACAAAAAAAAAAGGTCATGTGACCATGGCACGCTGAGACTATGATGAAATGGAAAAGTAGCGTCAGTGCTCGGGTGATAGGACGGCCGAGTGGAAGGCTTATAAACAATGAGTCACCCGTTGACGTGGGAGGGAGAAGGAAGGAAAGGGAGGAAGCTTGCCAAAAAGAAACCTTGCTTCTGTTGACAATCGGGAAGTCACAAACGTTCACCGTTATCCAAACTTATTTATGCGTGCATCACACACACACACACACACACACACACACACATACAGCAAAACCTGATAAATAATTGAATCTCCAGCGGCGGGCCTCGCAACTACAGCGTTCCATTAATTTGGCATGAATTAAAGCTAATTCGTGTATCATGTCATTTATTACTTATCAAGCGTAGTTTAGCGGTGAAAGCCTCCGATTTCCCCAAAGATTGCTTTAACAGCTATAATGCATTTCTTAATTTACTTGCTGGAAAATCAAATTTTTTTCAGACTTCATTAGGCACCGATATGTTACAATGCCGCTCCCCTGAGCACCCAGCTACCAAAAAAAAACATTATGCAAATGCTTGCCAGTGCATCTGTATGTAAATAGCAAGCAAGGCCGCAGTCAATTCTCCATGGGAAGCTTTGTTAGAGGGCCCTTTGTTTCTCAGCCCGCCGCCTTGTTGATGATAGTCTGGAAATTAGGAGCTGTCTGTAATTGGCAGGTGGAAGCGGTCAGATGCCGAGTAACTTTTTTGGGGAGACTGTCATCGTCGTTTCCATGATGCGTTCCTCGGTACAACGTCTCTTTTGGTAGAAAAAAAATTCTTTCTGCCCCATCTGGTGGATTGAACTCTCTGCGTCTCCAAACGGCCATTTTGCGCACCACTAGCAAAACATTGCTTCACCTGCTTGCCGTCTCAAAGAAGCAATTGGCACAAAAGCCCAAAGGCCGTGTCGACCATATGGCGCTGCCGAGTCTCGACGGCTTGTAGAACATAGCCTACATTCATACCGCTGACTTGAACAGGAACTAATTAGTACGCTCTCTGGTAAGTCAGCTTCATTTAAATTACAGTTAATTGACTTGTGTAAATTAAAGAAAGAAACGTTCCCCGTTATGAACTCACTTTTATAATCATCGAGGAGAGCGTGAATATCATCGGAGGTGGCACAGTGGCTTATTGGTTGTTTTTTTTTTCCCCCAGCTAACCGTGAAGTTCCTCCCGAGTTTATTATTTACCTAATGCACTTTTAGTTCAGTAATTAGGTGTCACGTCAATTGGCGACGGGGGCGGCGTTTCCGAGCAACCCCTTGTTGTACACACAAACATCCCCTATTGACTGTTTTCCTAACGCCTGGCGTATAAAAACCGAAAAATGGCACGAAATGTTTCTCGTCGTTCCGTAACAACAAAATGTTCACCGTCCTACTTTGCCTCCCCGTTGGCTTGCGTCTCGCACGTGTTTGTTTCTAGTCGCATTTGTAAATCATAACTCATTGTTTGAATTAGAGGCGCGTGCCGACGTTCCCGCTGGGAAACATCAAGTATTAAATGCCCCCCCCCCCCTTCCCCTCCCGCCCTGGCATGCTTGTTTGAGTAATTTACGCTCAAACGAACGTCAGTCTTCGTCTCCAGGTGATCACGTCACCAGCGCGGCTTTTTGATGGCTCCACCTGAGAGATTTGCCCAAATGCATGTGCTTTCCCCCCCCAAAGTGGTTCCCAGAGTGTCTGCTTGTTTACCACTCGGTGTTTTCTGTGATTTCCCTTAAGCAATTTGAGAGGCACTGTCTTTTTTTTTTTTTTTTTTTTTAATTCTCAGAAAGAGAATGATTTCGTTTTTTTCCGTCTGCCCTCTAAAAAGGCTCTGCCGGCTGTCAGTAAACAAAGTCCCGTTCCCATTAACCTCTGATTCCCTCAGAGAAATCCACAAACAGCACACAACAAGCGGCAACGCGCGCACACACACACACACACACGTGTGCGTACACGCCAACGATATGGAAATATTTGTCCTTCCTCCCCTCGCCGCGCTCAGAGCCCGGTTCTGGAGCTGTCTGTTTTGCCTAATTGCTTTAACACTAGCCCGGCATGCTAATTGCAGCGAGCCCCCTGTCACCACATCATTTACATGGCCTGCTTGATTTGAAATTTAATCTGCTTGAAGGGGTTGTGTTTCATGCTCACTTTAAATCCTAATGCTCTGTGGGATTGGAAGCAGTTCATATTATTGAGACTGTAAAATAAATCCGTGTGTTTGTGTTTTTTTTTTTTAAATAGTGGGGGAACTTTTTTGCTCCGCTCTAGAGAGGAAAAACAAAGTTTGCAATGCCATTTTGTGGGACTTCAAAGAGGAACATGGATGAGAGCGAGCAAACTGTGGTAGAGGCGGGCGGGCCCACGGGCGGACGCGTTGGCCGGCCTCTAGACTGCAGATGACCTTTTTGATGTGGACCTGAAAGAGGTCGACAGAAGTCGGGGTGGAGCTCATATGGCCAGACTCAATCAAAGGCCAAGTGATTATTTTTTTTCCCAGGTTAGCCTCACCTGAATGTTTGCTAGAGAACTGAATCCGAGTTTGTTTGAGAGTTTGAGAACAGCGACCGGAGTTCAGAGGTTTTAAAAAAAAAAATATATATATATAATTATTATCAACAACAATAATAATAATAATAATATAACTATTATTATTAATAATAATAATATATTTGATTTCATTACAAGTGCTCAAAATTCCATGCAAATATTCTTCAGTGAAAAAGGAATACTGAGAATTCATATGCAGACACATTGTGGGCACAAGGGGAGGGGGATTATTTATGTCAAGGGGAGGGGGGAAGCTCAAGATGAACCGGATTGTGCTGTTTTGTAAAAGTTTTTTCTCTTCCCGCCCTTATTTTTCAACCAAAAAGGAGAGAATGCAGTCAATATTAAGTCAATTATAAATATTTATAATCTACACATTTTAAAAATGCTGTCAATCAACGCCGACGTGTGGGGATAAGCTCGGTCGGTCCGCATGCGATTTGCATGCCGCGGCCCACTTTTGTTTTTGCGGGTTTGCTTGTTCTCGGCGTAGATTAAATATAGAAGTTTTGTTCTCGTTGAGGATAGATGTTTTTTATATATCCCCCCCCTCGCACACACAGAAACAGACGAGGCGGTATTGACGCCCGATGCTGATGGCGATTCATTATTGAAAAGGAAATCGTCTGGATATGACTGGAGTTTGTTATGAGCGCCTTTGTTCTCGTCATCTATATTGCAGCGCATCTTTGTCAGTCAGCAGCACTGAGAGATCTTTTTGGTCTCTTTTGTGTTTGTGTATGTGTGCGTCTGTGTGAAGCGGCGCAAAGACTTTGCCGCTCTCTGTAGTGTTTGTCAGCCTCGCTGTCCTAATAACTCCACTGCCTTGTTTTTCCCGCCAATGCTCCATCGACTCCAGTCGCGCCTCTCCCACGCTCTCCTCGGCGCCGTGTGACCTCTGAAATCAACTTTTTCCTTTCTTTTCCTGACAGTCTCATTAGCATTTCATTTTTTGGCACTTTTCATTTAAAAGTGCAAAAAAAAAAACATCAACTGGTTCATGAAGCAAATTTGAAGCTTCATCAGTACTTTGAATAGCAAAAGTGCGTCATCAGATAATCTCATCATTCTTTCTACCAAAGAACAGAGCAAAAGTGAAAATGGGCTGTAAATCATCTCTCAAAAGTGGCATTTGCACAAGGTCCTGATTGTCACTTTAGCTCGGCATCCACTCCACTTAATCATTCATTCTGAGAATTTCCGTGTTTGTATCCTCGGGTGGGTGGCAAAGTGTCCTCGTCGTCAAGAGCGCTTGTTGTGGCATTCTTGATTCTTGATTTCATGCTTTGCTGATGGAAAATTAGGACGTAAAGTGGTGTGGGTGGACGAGGTGGGCCGGTGGTTGGGTTTATTGCTTCAGGACACAAGAGTCTGCGTCCTTAGCTCTCTAAACAAGACGATGGAATTCCCAACGTGGTCTGGAGGAGCTTCAGTTATTGTTGTTTGGCATCGTCCATTGTATTGTTTTTTTTGACTTGTCTCTTGCCCAATGACGCTCTGAGGATCAAGTGCTTAGAGAACTGCAGGCACTTCACTTGACTTGTTTGCTTGTTCAAAGCTACGCAACACTACACGGCTAGTTGAAATGCAAGCGCGGCTCACTGTCAGACGTCGTGCGAGGAGAATTTTGAAGCCGGAAAGGGACGAGGGCGGGGGGGCGATAATCCCCCCCCCCCCCCCCCCATGTTATGTAAGTGGGAGAATGTTGGATGCCTGTGTTCATTTTGTCACAAAGATGAAACCTTACAAAGAAGATGCTTCTCTTTGATAGGTGTACAAAAACCAGCTTTTCAATCCCAAGAATGGAAACCTCAATAAATGCCACGTGCGTGTTAGCACGTGCTAACCCTCAAACCTGACCTCTGGTATTATCCCGCAATTTGTGATTTCTTCCACGACGCCCCGGTATTTAATTTGTTCTCAAATCATCAGAGACTTATTGTCACACTGTCACATTAGCGAGCCCCATATGAGCGTCCAGGTATTGATGAGTTGATGCTTTATGCTCATTTGAGCAGACGGCTAGCATGCTGTCGGTAAATTAGGACCTACATATCTATAATGAGACACTTAATCAATATCAATAAGAAAACCAATCAATGTATTATTTGATGGACAATGCTCCAATTAAGTGTTTTCCATCGCCTGGGTGTTGCATCGGAACACTCCAGTCTTAAGTCTGACTCCGGGATCCTTCCTTTAAGGTCACCGCAAATTTAGTATCCTCAATCCCCTGTGTTTAATCAACTTTTCCCCATCTATAGCAATCACAGAAACTCTAATATTCCATTTCCACAAAGCAATCACCCAGCAAAGTTTGGGGAATCAAACTCATTCCAAGTCATCTGACTGCCCAGACAGATCAATATTCACAGAATGAGCTTAACATTAGTGACTTTGGCTGCGTGTGTGTGTGTGTGAGACCTCCTAAGCAAATGGTGAAGGAAGTGAATGTGATGAGGATAAGCAAGAAAGACATTTGAACCTCAAAGGCACGGTCGGCCGCTGTGAGCCAAGACTTAATTACGACGACCTTACAACAGGGCGATAGCCTAAAGCCACGCCGCGGTCGGGCTAAGCGTGTACCCCCTGCCAGAGCCTAATTTGTCCTCGGCTGCCGTCAGGCCACACAACTTGGCTTTGGAACATCAGGTGCTCCCGACAAGCCAAAGTGACCGAGACGGTCAACTCTGCAGGCATCGTCACGAGAAGTCTGAAGTCGACTTCCAATTTAATTGACTTCAGCTGCCATCTTGTTCTAAACTCACGCTTACATTTGGCAGCCCTCCATTATTATTATTATTACATTTTAGTGTCTAGTGTCCCATCAATCCAAGTTTGGACAACCACACCGTATTTTATTTGTAGTATAAGGCAACTAAATGTTGTCAAAAATGGAACAGTGAGCCCTACACAATATATAAACAATTCCCAAAATAGACAAATTTGTCTCGACTGCACCTTATAGTCTGAAGAATACGGTAAATGTCAATTTATACTTTTACGTGCCGAGCGAGTATAATCCGTATTTTTCGTCTGTGGTTATTTTGCAATTTGCATTCCACTCTGCTTCTAAGAGTCACTGACTGCTACAAGTTGAACTTGCTTTTTTTTGATTAAGTGTTCGTAGGTAGCGCCCGAGGCCCCGTCTCTCATAGATAAGCAGTAATCCCGCCGTGTGTGTGCCGTTCCCTCCGTACGATTCTCGCATCTGCCCGCCACGGGGCCGAAAAACGCTTTAAAATGCAAGAATTTAATTTTGCCGTTATTTCCTCCCCCCCTTGCGAGAAAATGAAGTGTCATTAACTCGCCGTCCCCCGAATTAGCTTTTTAAAATGAGCTCCTTTTCTCTTAAGACGATTGCGCTGTCAGATTGTCCGATGACAAAACAAATCAGGAAAGCCGGCGCTTCATCTCGTTCATCATCTCCGTTTAACATCAAAACACACAATGAGTCGATGATTACGAAAGAGGATCCCAAAAAAAATGCCTTTTAGGGAGGAAGCGTCGGCATGTTTGACAGCAACGAATGGGAACCGTGGCGTTCTCCTTTTAATAGGTCTATATTCATTTTCAAATGAGTTGATTAGCCAGCACAATGTCATTGGATTCAGGGGCCCATTACACATTTATGATGGTAAATTACCGAACATTTACAATCCAAATGAAATTTCATGAGGAGGGGATATTGAAAAAAAAAAAAAGAGGGAGAGATGCTCGCCGTCCATCCCTTGTAGCCTTGCCTCATTGCATCCATCTTGCCCCCCCCCCCCACCCCCCTCCGCCCCGTTTGCCTCTGTTAAAGACTGCATAACACAGCAGTGCCCCCTGTGGTCGACTTGGACATTGCAGCGTCTAAAGCTTTGTGCTTTGTCCACCTTTTACCGTTGCAGGCTTAATGAAGTGGTGTTGTCATTTTTAGCTTTCAAGTGTTGGGCATTGACAAGTTGTTGTTTTTTTTAGGGGTGGGGAGTGACACCCCCCTCCCCATTGCCTCTCCATCTTTGTTGCAGTGCATTTCAGGCAAGTTCTGACTCAAATTGCCATTTTTTGGCAAAGCATCTCTCTCTTTTTTTCCACTTGCCTGGATGCTCTCTCTCCCTCCGCTCCTCCTCCTCTTTCCAGTGTGGCGGCTTCGTCCTCGGCCCTCCACCTCTAAATAATTCATCATCCAATCAATCATTTTCTCTTTGTTTTGGGCCCCAGTGCCTGAGATGAAACGGCCCGCTGCCAAAGCTGCTTTGCCTCATCTGAGGCCTGGAAAACATGATCCGCTGCTGAGATTACAACACACACACAGTAGCGCTGGTCGGCTTCTCGAGAATGCGCATACGCAGAAAACAAGCTCACAAATATCAAGTTTTAAATTAAAGGCATCTCAGTATGATGCAAAAAAATATATATATGAAGAACTTTCTGAACTTTCTGTTGCATCTCATGAGATCATCTTGTACCGCCATTTTTGTTGTTGTTGTTATTGTTTTTAAATTGCATGCCAGAGTTCTCTCAGCGTGTGTGATCTAACAGCCCGCTTAGCCCGCTTAGCTTATTTAACAGGCCTCGCCTTGGAGCAGGCGCCAAAGCCGCCTTAATAGGAGGAAATGTCTCGGACAAGCGATTTGAAGCAGTTTGGCTTGATCGCTTTGGAGAGCTCGGCAGGTGATGTCGTTGAATGTCTGCCTAGGTTTTTTTTTTTTGATGTGGGGGAACAACATAGATCCACCGCCGCCTACCTGCTGCTTGAGCTACATCACAGCCGGCACACCTCTGTTATGGTAAAGACAAGTGCTGTTGAAGTCTTCCGATGCCTTTTTTTTTTTTTATGGTTAATAAGGTGCCTTTCCATAAGAACTCGGTTGGAAAGAGCATGAAAGGTAAAAACGAGCCCATCGTGGTGGTATTTTCTGAAAAAAAATATTCCCTTGTGTCCTTCCTTCTAACAAGAGAAGATAAACCCCTTTTGCAGTTTGTCACCCATGAAGCTTTTCTCCAACTAAGCAACGTATAAAACAATAAAATCCAGCCATTTTAGTGATTCCGGGGACAGATGTTTCTAAGCGGCAGCATTTTGGATCAGTTAAGCGGAGAAAGTCCAATTGTTCGGACTTATTTTCTCTTAAAAGCAAAAAAAAAATCAAAGCTTTTCTTCGCCTGCTGAAGCTTTATCAGCTGCGCATAAAAACGTAACAGGCTTGTTGCAACACACCGCGGGGGACTAAACACATGTCTGAGGTCTGATAAACAGCACAGACGGGCTCCATAAAGAGATAAACATCTTTATTTATTGGATTTACCATGTGGCAAATAAAAAAAGAATAACTTAGATGACAGAGAGATGGAACAGGCCAGTGAAGGATCACCCGGGGTCTTGTAATGGCGCCCTCCGGGGGCTCCACGTCAAGCGGCCGACAGGTTGGCCCCGCCCTTTTTTGACAACAGCGCGATATCTGCCCCACTTTCTGAAATAAATTGGCCACCCACCTGACGATGACGAGAGTCAGATCGAATCCGGTGAGAAGTCGGCGGTGGCAATTATTATCGAGGATCTGTGAAACATTTATTAACAATAGATGACAAAACTTTGGTTTTATTAGAATGTCATTAACCTCCATATCATTAACCTCATTCAAAAATATGACTTGAGAATAGGCTCAATTCATAATTTCACAATTTTGCACCTCTTTCATGTTTCATAAAAGAAGGAAAATGTATTTAATAACCATCGCAATAATCATCGCCATTAATTACGCTTTGTTTCATTGCTTTGAACACCCACGACCACATTTTGGGCAAACTCGAGCTTATGTAGCTTGCCAAAGTCTACACTCCCCTGTTTTTAGGCTTACGAATGTCTGTCCCTCAAAAAGTTGAACTTTGCGACCCCGGCAAGGCGGCTCGTCGCCTCCAAAAGACCTCAGGGAGGGTTTGACGTTAAAGTGCCATACAAACGTCCACGGCTCAGTGCCTATTCAATCGCTCATGTGACGGTTAACGGCCCGACGGCGGCTAATGATTTCCTGTCATGTTCCGGTCGGCGCCGCCGAACCCGGGATTAAATACCATCTGACGGTGGAACGCATCAACTATACACAATGGCCACCGTTCATCAGCCAACCCCCATGAAGGATCTTAGCCATGTTCCTGGCCGGTAAAGGCAGGAGCGAGAGACATTTTCCGACAGCGAGAGTGATAAGTTTGCACTCATTTTTTTGTCGAGATAAAGTAGTTTTTTCCTTCTTTTTTCGCAATGTCTTATGGGATTTTTCCTCCACCTTTTTTTTTTTTTTTTTGCTTACTCTGCAGTTGCGCCCGTCCTCCAAAGGCATGTTAGATGTCTTTGTGTACACAGAAATGTTGGAAGTTTGAGGTAGGTAGCACTCACTTCCGAAAATCCCCCGCCTCCCTCCCCCTACCTGCTCAGGTCCCGTGTTGCGTGTGATCATGTATCCTGTATTCATCCGGGCTCAGCTCCATGGCTACAACATCAACATTGTTTGCCGGACGGGCATCTCTGGCCGGGGCGCCACGGTGAAACTTTGGACGTATTTATTATTCAAAGGCCTTTTTTCCAATGCTGTTTCAGTAAGGGGGAGCAAAGGTGTGTGTGTGTTTTTGGAAGACAGAGATAGCAGGACTGACACAGTGTCACTGACAGGGAGTGCTTCAAAACCCCACGGTCGACTTTGCCCCTATTATTTGTTCCAGACACTGGCGGGATCTCACAGGTGTGTGTGTGTGTGTGTGTGTGTGTCACTGCTTCACATTTTGAGGACTGGGACAACAAAATTCCAGGTGAATGGAGAATACTCCTGCGGGTCTATGTGTTTGGAAGTATTTTGTAGGATCGCCTACAAAAAGTCAACTGTGACCAATCTCAAATTATTGTCCCCCCCATTGAAATGAATGGAAATGGCTTTTATCTGTTCTTGACTCTGCCCATTTTTTTTTTAAGGAAATTCATTTTTGAGGAAATTAGCATATTATTTACTTATGTATTCATTTATTTATTTATAAAGGCACTGTATTTTCCTCCAATCTTAAAATTGTACTACAAAAGTTACCATAAATTTCGGGATATAAGCCGCACCGGACTATAAGCCGCACCAGCTAAAATCCGTGATTTTTTTAGTTTTATACTTATATGAGCCGCATGTAAATGTCCTTAAAGTTAGAAAAATTAATAAATTAAAAATAAAAGTTTTCCCTAATGTCCAAATTGTAGTTAGACTTTTATGCATCATTTATACGGTAGTGGCTTGTTATTGTCAACCTTGGCAGCATCACAGAGCATCTATGTATATCGAGCCAGACGGGAAGTTTATTCACTGGAAAAAAAAAAAGCAAAGCAAAATCAATGTCATTGATTGGTTGAATTCATTTGTGCTTTGCACCCCGATTTGTATTTACCCAAAACATTGCATTCTGTCAATGAACTTAATCAAACGCTCACATTGCAAATAGCGAGCATGAGCGGCAGCGCTCTCACCTGCCAAGCCAACTTTGCACAATTTCCATGCAATATTCATGCCTTGTCTGAGAATGAGGATTCACGATCTGGTCATCAGTTAAAAAAAAAAAAAAAAAAAAAGGCAATCAGTGATTGTCTCTTGTCCTCATGAAAGAGAATAATTCTTTAACATGCGCCAAGACTGTTCAAAACCAGCCTTTTTTGATGAGTGACACTTCCCGTCCCCCGGATGCTTTTTATGTGTCAAACTCATTAATAAAGCAGGACCCCTGAGAGACAGACAGGGGAGACATGAAGTGTGTGTGTGCGTGTGTGTGTATAACTTTTAGTGTTTGAATTGTCAGGTGCGATTTCGGGACTGTGATCTTCACACAACAAGGTTCAATCACGCTAGTTGTAGTGCTATTTATCGTTCTCTTCTCTGACAATCTATCAGTTTTCTTTTGGAGTAAAGCGGTGCAGGGTTTTTTTTTTTTTCCGGGTTAATGTCAAACACTAAATATTAAAATAGTCAAAAAGTAAAAAGCGGAACTCCCCGCAGTGAGGTTTGTTACCCAATAAAAAGTGGCGAGCTTTCTAAATGACTGTGGACGGCTTGTAGAAAATAAAATTCTCATATTTTTTTCTGCCACGTTCTATCGCAAACACAATAATATATATCATATAATTTTTTTTATTTTTTTAGGAATTTTGAGCCCAATTTCCCAAATTTTAGTGACAATATGATTATTTTTTAATTTTTCAGACATTTTGAGAATTTATCCTTACAGTCAAAAAAATCTGTTTTTTAATTTTCAGAATTGTTTAAGATTAGAGTCGGAAAACCAAACTCAAGTTTTAATGAAAGCAATGAGTCTAATTGAAGTGAGTTTTTCCTCTGCAGACAAAACAACACAGCGTAGCCACGAGCTGTCCTTTTGGAACAGTCGGGCTTTTAGTCAGCATATTACACGTGTCAACTCATGTCGTAAATGTCTTCAATATTCATGTTTTCCTATTTGTCAACCAACATTTCATCACAAATTCATGAAAAAAGCCTTTCAAGCTTGCATGCTGGGAGACGGCTTTGTGCGGCGGTGTATACATTTTTTAAAAGACGCCATCCATTTAGGGCTCATCGTCGGAGATTTGCATCCCGAGCCCTTTGGAAAGGAAGGATAAACATTTTGTTTCATGCATTTATTCAAGTAACGCACCAATCAAACATTAGTCTCGCGATTGGCCTCGTGCTCAGAGTTGCTAATGGATTTTTGTCATTTTGTTTGGTGAATAATTAACATGTGCACAACATGCTCTGTCAACCAATTTTATTATTGATCAGAACAGTTGTTTTTCAAATCTACCACTAGTACAACATGTGGTGAATGAATTATGTGCAGCGAGGGTTGCACAGCCTGTTACTGTACTTATCGGAGCTGTTGAATAGATATTTGTATTTCTTTTCATGCCATGTGGAAATTGAATCAAATCCATCTGCAGCTCTTAGTTGTGACCTCTATCCCAGTCAAATTAGAATCACAAGCATATCTAATGGAGAAACGTTTTTTTTTTTTGTATGATCTGAAATAAATGCACGACCACAAAAGGGGGAAAACCGGTGCTACATCTGTGTTGTCCGTTATAAATTGTAAGAGCATGGGTGTAATCATTTTTTCATGCTGGGACTTAAACCTATTTGGCGATGGCGGGCGACACAGGCGAAATATTATTCGACGACGAGACAGGAGATAAGTAGCCTTGAAAGCATATTTTTTTGTTTAGTGTGACATTGACTGACATCTGAGAGAATCCAGGGATAGCAAAAGAACATTCGGGGTTCTAAAATTGAGCCCTGCGGTACACCAAGGTACAACATGGAGGACTCGGGGCAATCAAACTTCAAACATCCGCCGGGTAGGATCCAATGAGGCAACTTGACTACTGGAAACCATCAATTCCAACTCTTTTTGAGTATCTGTCAGCTAGTTCAAGCTAGTTGCAACATCTTCCCGTCACAAGATGGCTTCCAGTCGTCAAGTCCGGTCGCTACAAAACGAGCAGTCCTCAGCCGCTATAGCTCACTCTTTTCTGCGCAGTTAGCCTTTTTCATTAAACCACAATATGTAATTATGGCAGGGGGCAGCTGCATCCTCTATTGTTGTTTAATTAGCCAGTTAATGTTATTACTTAGTGCTGCAAAGCGTCCATTTGTCTTTCTTAAGGAGCCTCTCTCTCGTTTGCTCTCTGTCTCTCTCTGTCCATTACCACTGGGAAATTCAGTTTATTTATCGTAATGGCTCGGTACGCAGAAGCAGTTATGTACCATCAAATTTTAATGGACTCCAATTTGGACTCTTAACAATGTATCGAGGGCTCGGCTGCTAAGTTACGGATTCTCCCAAAAAAAGCCCATGAACAATTTGACCGTGTAGCTTTTCAGTGAAAATCATCCTCCAGTTTGGAAAAGGCTTTGCATTTCATTCCAGGGTCCAACCGCCGCACCACAAAAGTGAAGTTGCAGACGTTTATTGATCCCAGTGATATTCTCCAGCACTTAACCTTTACACGAGATATGAAGTCCCTTATTGAATGTGTACTTGTATGTTCTTCTCTGGTGACAAGGCTAATCAATAGCCACCCTCCGTGCCCTCATTAGGGCCGAGAGCTTGCATGAACGTCCGTCGGCGAGCTTGGACAGCTTTGGAGGTCCAATTTAGCAGCAAGTTTTGACAAGTTTCTTGAAAGTTTTTCGTCCGACTCATTTACAATGAACTTTTCACACGGCATAGGCAAGATGCTGCCGGATAACAATTTATCTTCCCCCTTCCATCGCTCGCACCTGAAGAGTCTTTCCACCTCCACTTCTCCGTGCAATTGCCTGCCACATTATCTCATTAAAATGTACAAAGAAAACTCCTTCTCTTTATCTCTGATAATCTAATTAGCATCAGCCAGATGGTTTAATAAGGGATATCGGCTCCATTTAGCCTCCCAAACGGCCCGCTGGAGGAGAACAGTGGAGGAGGCTTCTCTCCGCACTCCTCTTCAGTCTGAATAGCTCTCCAGGGTTCACATTATTGCTTCCTCTGCCTGAGGCGAAGCACTCCAACTCAGGAGTTTAGGGAGGGATGAATGCATCCAGGAGAGAGACATGCTCAAAGTGAATCAAATAGGTTGAGATGTTGGATACTGCTGGGAATATTTGAAACCAAATAATGGCGGATAACTGATTTCACCTTTCCTTTCCGACCCCCCAAGGAGGAGGAAACATCTCAGATTAGGCTTTAAATCTGCGTCAGTCTGCCTTTAATTGTTTGAAGATGGTTTCTGGCGTGGAGGTAGTCGCAAACCTTTTGTTTGAAGTTCTACAAAGAATTCCAGCCACAATTCCGGGCCCGTTCAAACGAAAGGCCCCGGCTATTCGATCATTAAGGATGAAAAAAAAAAATTCAATGTCCAGATTACTTTAGAGGAGCCTGAGCCGTCTCGGCTTCTGACACTTTTCCCGGCGTAATGAGCGAATGCTTCCGCGGACACGAATGCGCGAGTGAAGTCCGGTTCCGCCAGACGTCCTCGGACACGTGGAGCAGAAAGGCGGACGGCACAGCCGGTCGCCGTAGCAGCCCACGGAAGAGATGGGCTTCATTAACTCTCCGGTCCGAGCTGGGCTTTTCCTGCCGGCCAGTCGAGAGGAACGCTCACAAGTTGGCTTTAGAATAAAAAGATGCGTACGAGGAGATAAGGGCCTCCTGCTTTCGATTTGACGCTTGGACCATCGAGGCTCCGGCTCAGCCTGATGAAAAGTACCAAGCCCGAAATGATTTAAAAAGATGATTTGTAACAAAAACCCACTTCATCGGGCGAGCGAGTTCAAACATATATTTTCTCGTTCTTAACTCGTTCAATGCCATTGACGGTTGGCTGTGAATAAGTTAAATTGATTTATTTTTTGCTTACATTGCCGCAGAGTCTTTTGTAGATCCTCCGGTTGCCTTGATGTCCTGGATAAATGACTTCTTGGGTAGGAAGAGTCATGTGATGGACTGTGACAGGATGGATGATTTATAAAGAAGACGGCGTGTAAAGTATACATGTGACTGATGCCTTCCCTCCACACTTTATTTTATATACGTAGAGAGACACATCTCATATATCAGCTGTCTCGCAGTCCTTACAGCTCACTACGGGCTCTCTTTCACTGTTTTCTCTTGAATTATTCACTAGTGTCATCATGTTGACCTGTTCCTTGTCAGTGGAGTCTGTGTGTGTGTGTGTGTGTCAAGGCCGAGCAACGCTCCCCTCATCCAGTCTTCGGCTGTAATTTGTGTCACTGACTTGAGTTTGATGGGTGAGCAGTTTCGTGCAACGTAGTGTCACCGGGGCGGAGTGGCAGCACACGCACACACCTTCTGGATGACTTTGCCGCCACTATGTCCCCATATGTGCACCTGTGAGAAGGCTCCCGCCGCCGCCACCTCCAACTCGACACGATGTCACAGTGAGGAGCCCGGAGGAGACAGCCGAGGCCACGTGGCAGCGGGGGCGCTCGCAGCTGCCGCTTGTCACATTAGTCAGCTCAAATTTGGAGGAAATCAATTCGGAAGCCTAATTCGCCCGACGACTCGCGCAAAAGCCCCGGACGTTGGAGGGCTCACACGCACGCACACACACACACACACACACACACACACACACACACACACACACACACACACACACACACACACACACACACACACACACACACACAGTGCGGGTCCAAACTCCACCTAAGACGAGCGTTTGGCTCTCAGGGGACACAAGTCATCAATCTTAAATCAGCTCCTCCAAACTAATGGCAGTCTCAACCTGACCAGTCCTGCTCAATTCAATTATTACTGGTTTGACAAAACAAAACAAAAAAAACACGGAAGCCTGAGTGTGTCCTAATGACAGGAAGTGAGTGATGAAGGCGTAAAAAGTTGCACTCATGCATTGTGCATCGCGCAAACACGTCATTTTAGTGGCTGTGTGCTGTACGCTAATGCTCATCATCAGTCAGCACGGATTAGCGCTCAGCTAGCTTGGCGAGGAACCGGCGTCTCTTAAAGACAATACGCCGAGACAGCTTTCGGCATAGACCACCGCACACGGGCTTCTCCGGCTTTGTCAAAAATAGTTTTTGCCACCCGTCGTCACGATCCGAATTAGTTTTAATCAAGGCTGTGCTAATTAGCCAAATGATGATATTGCTGTTACGCACAAAATTGCTCCTCCAGATGTATTTACCATTCCCGACTGTCAGCGCTTCAAACGCAAAGAGAGACATGAACGAGGCACATGAAAGTGATGGATGCAAGTTTGCCATTCCCGTGGCGCCGGGCGGGCTGAATCAAATTGAAAGCTACTGTTTATTCCCCCCGTGTCACTTTGCGAGATCGGGTTGCATTTGTGTGCAATTGATTTAAGGTGGTGACCTGGTAAGGTTTTCCTCATGATTGAATTTGTGTTGCCTCTCAGCTGGTGTTGCTAAATCAGATCATCGCCATCCTTTGTCAAATGCGCACATTCCTTGTTGAGCAGGCCGAGTTCATCTGAATTTCATTCCTGATCTCTGTCTTCTAAGCGGCCTCATCGTTTTTTGTAATGTCCACATTTCATAAGGTTGTAGGACAGTTGTGGTCTAGAAGCTGAACTTGCAGTGGGCTGAGCATATAACCTTGTGGCACCCCGGTGCAAATTGTGATGGTCCTGCAGAACCTGCTGCATTCTTTTGTTGGTTTTCTGTGAGGATCGAGTTATTGCAGATCTGTGAAGGTTTACACACTGGATTTGAAGTATCGAGGGTTGTTGGCGCTGCGCCATTGTTAGGATTGACATCGTAACGACTATCCCTTTCATGCAGTTGTTTTTTTTTCTTGATTTCTAACTGAATTTATGAGCAAATGATGAGAACAAATCACTTAAGCAGGGGCTGTCTCCGGTCCCCAGCCACACCTGCCCGCAATCGGGTTGGCTCTCTGGTTAAGGAGCGCTTGTCAACCGCCTTTCCGTTGTAGAAGCAGTCCGAGGAGCTTCCTGCGGGGAACGCGGCTACCGAGTCATTATTCATCATCCAAGGCTTGGCCCGGGCCCGTCAGGCGCTCTCCCTCGGCAGCGGTCCATCTCTACCGCCATTCATCATGGGCTCCGATGCGACTCAGCGCCAGATAAGGCGAGTGAGACACTTAGGCCCGAGAACACGAGCCAGGCGCCTTCATTAGGACCTCGCTCGTGTTCTGCTACAAACACCTCAGCGATATTAAGCTGGGTCAATTATCATGTCGCTCTCAGCCAGCCATCAAGGCGCTGGGCCCTCCATTTGAGTGGAGAAGCGCTGAGAGTCCAACTCAGCGAGGAAAAAGATACACATTAACCCCGTCGCTTGAACTAATATGGCAGAAGTGCTTTTCAAAGTGCTAGCAAAACTTTTCTTCAGCTTTTAGTTGTCTTGCACTTAAAATCAATCCTTAAAGTCATATGATTCATTAGACTCACTGGGGATGGTTCCATTAATATTGAAAAGAAGTGACCAATAATGAAGCCTGCACACTTATATCTATATATTAGTGCTCCGTTTTTGATTGGTGCTAATTGAAAAATACCGCCAAGGAACATTCCAAAGTGTCACTAAAGTACTTCCATTTTACCCGACTAAGTACAAGCGTTTGTACTTGCGGCGGGGCGGAATATGTCGACTTTAGCATTATGTGACCTCATAAACTGTGCACAGCGGTACCGAGTGCTACGAGCACAGCCGCAGGTGCGTGTGGAGTAACACGCGCGATTATGTATCTCCTCCAGGCTAATCTGATTAAATGATCTCCCCCCTCCCATAATTTTACCCCATTTTTAGGGCATGTATTCCATTTCCTGTATTTTGTCTTCTTGCACTGGAGGCTTGTCAATAATCATCACCGCAGTGTTGGAAGCCGTTTGCCTTCAAGTCCTGTCCTTCCTCATCTTCAATGTCAGCCCTGGGGCTCTAAAACAACATATGTTCCCCCCCACACACACACACACCTCACCCCCGTACAGACCCTCCACCCAAAAAAAATAATAATAATAATATCACACTTCTCTTCCCCGAAACAGATGGCCCCAAATGATACGTTGTTTTTACCTCTTCCTTTACTATAATGACAAAATCATTAATTGGTATTGCGTAAAGGCTGCCCCGCTTTGGTGCGTCGTCTCGCACAGCATGAGTGCCCGTCTAAAAAACTCACACATGTAAAAGATTAATATTTTTGCCTTCAGGTAGGTGAGCTGGAAATCAGTGGGTGTCTTTTTTTTTTTTTTTTTTTTTTAAAGGAAAAGAAAAAAAAGCACCCCCATAGCTGTTTGGTTAGCGGGGAGAACAGAGAGAAAAGGGCACATCTTTGCTCCGATAGGAAGTGTTCTTGTAGTGCCGAGCAAGGATAATCAGTAAATATTCCATACTTGCTAGTTTTGCCTGCATACTGATGCATGTGCGGGCCAGATAAAAGTAAGATCACAAACGCTTTTAAAGCGTGGTGCTTTCTTGTGACTTTGTGCACCAGGCCACTTCCTTCCTTTCTAAAACCAATCAAACTCTGCGTTATATATTAGCAAGACGCTAAACGGATGAATATTTGATAACGCGCTGTTATTACTCGGCCGTTACATCAGCTCTGTGAGCTCAGACCGGAGACAGACGCCACTTCCTCACGTCAGTAAAACCACTTGTGACAATTACGGGGATGTAGTCGTCACATTTCCCAAAGCAAAGGAATGCTCCGAGACGATAAAGCGGCAAAGTGTCACTCACCGACTGACTTCTGATTCCGATTTTTTTTATTTATTTTTTTTATACATTCATCTTTTTCTTTTTTTTTTTGTTGGAGTGCTCTCTATAATCCATCTCGCCAGCTGAGAGGTATTCCCCCAGGGTAAATTACTCTGGAGGCCCGCCTGGCCCGACGCCGCATCAGATTGACCCTCAGCTTGTTTGCCATTTTGTATACGGCGCTGTTTATTTAACAAGGAGCAGAGTGAGTGTGATTTCCAGGGACGCGTCCCTGTGATAGTTGCTTTGACACCCTGCCTGAGTAATGACCCTCATTATGGAGCTTCTGACAGCTCCCTGAAAGAGCTGATTTATGAATATGCTGGGACCGTCCTCCCAGCGCCGTCTCCCCTCCCTCTGTCAGCACCCGAGACTATACATATGTGTTGCGTGGGCGTTTACATACATATAGATGGTACACCTGCTCCGGATCGGGATAAAAATAATGCTACTCCCTCTTCTCGGTTTATTTTATTCTCCTCGGTTAAAGTTTGGCGATTGCACAAAATTTGAGTGTTTAGTATGCAAACACTGCGATTGGGGGAAAAAAAAAAAAAAAGAAATCATTTTCTTCACTGCCTCTTTGGTCAGTACTTCATGAAAATTTCACCCGGCTCACTCCTCTAGGATTAACCCTGTACATATTAACCCTTCTTAAATATCACACATATCAAAGGGCGGCGTAAATAAGTGATGAGGGATATATCTCGTCTTCTTTTTGCCCCAGTAGAATCAATTAAGTGTGCAAAGGAGGAAAGTACTGACCCTCTGCTTTTGGAAAATATCCATCGGAGCTCTGTCAGCAGGAGTGAAGGGAAAAGCGGTGGCACGGTTGCACCCGTACTCGGGGAAAGTACTGATAAAGTTAGTGAGCCGGTGAAAAGGCTGAAGGATATTCTAAATAGAGCTTGAGATGAAGCGGTGGAGGATATCCAGTGGATATGCATAAACAGGAGATGAGCGAACAGTGGAGGCAGATAAAGCTACAGCGGACTTGTCAGAATCCAGCCGCTCGCTCGCTGATTTACGACGATCCCGCGCTTAAGACCGTATCCCGAGTCCTCCGTCCT
Organism: Syngnathus leptorhynchus; assembly: GCF_054491065.1. NCBI lineage: Eukaryota > Metazoa > Chordata > Actinopteri > Syngnathiformes > Syngnathidae > Syngnathus > Syngnathus leptorhynchus. Next base: position 5,951,307 of record NC_141215.1, read on the forward strand.
GTAGCCAAGCCCACCGACCCGCATCCCGCACGCCTGCCTCGGTTCGCCTTGACCTCCGTAGCCCTTAAATATTGTGAATGTTTCCCAAATTGCCATTGAATTCATCAAATCTTTTATTTCCTGTTGCGTATTCACAAGATACATGACTTAGGTGATTCTCAGGTCTTTTAAAAATGTTGCTTGAGGAATGTCGGTCCAGTAGATTTCACACACACACTTCAGTATACTTTATACCCGGCATTAAAAAAAAAAAAAAGGCTTAGATAAAAGGTAAGGAATATGCTTTATTAAGTTTAAATATGCATGATGTTTCAGACGGGAGAGTGCAGCATAGCATCACGAATGTCCAAAAGCTCTACTACTACTTATTTCTCCCCCCTCAAATAATGTAAATAATTAAAAAGTGAAAAAGAAGGACGCGGGGCAAAATCCTCGCGTACTTCGCATAAACACATTTTGATTAGTGACCTTGAGTGCCCTAAGAAATAAGATCTTTAAAAGTCTCACTGGCCGCATATTGGAAGCTCGACGGGCCTGTCGAGTGCAACTAACCCGCCTCGGCGTCTTAATCCGATAAAAATCCGATATCGACGGTGTGACACTCGCTCTTATTAGTCAATTGATTTCCTTTTGACGCCTTCGAGCGCTAAGCTTTCGGCCTCTTACGTAGCGGCTTAGCCTTATTAGCAAATCCGCCAAACACGACTCCCTCGGCGGCGTAAATAGATAAATACATAAATACATAAACAGGCAAGCTCGTGGCGCTAGTCCCTGTTGATTTGCCACCAATCCCCGGCAGATGAAAATAAAACGCTCTCGCGGCCAAGTGCCGCTTCAAGAGACGTGCGTGAAATGTTATTTTCCGACTGCAAATGAGAACGCAAATTGTTTATGGCGCGGCCGCTTCATCTCCGGCAGCGGAGATTTAAATGGCTACACTGTATTTACTCGCCGTCGTTGCCTGCGGCGCGGCTAATGGCCCTGTAAACTCTTATAATGAGAGGCACGCGCTGTTATTTATCCGCCGCCTCGGCATCCTCATTTTTTTATTTATTTATTTATTTTTTTTATACCTCACTTCACCCTGCCATACTTTCCTCCTTGTAAATCTCTTGACTGTCCTTATTGGCAGAAAGCAGCAACTTCTTAAGTAAGGTGTTATTTATGTTCTCTCGACCCTGCTCCATCATTCCTTTCAATTGCAATTTATAGATGTGTTTATATAATATAACCTGACCACACAAAAAAAGAAAAAGTAGCCAAATGGGATGTATTATTCTACACGCCGGAATAAAACGGACTCCTCACGTAGCCCGATTTGTGACAGTGTTTGAGATCGGCTCTAATCCAGTAAGCACTTTTTAGTGAATTAGCCTGAGCGGGCTAATCTGCAGATCACAGCGCACGCCGCCGAGGTATTTAGACAAACCGGCGGCGACACTACGTCAGCCCTGGTGATGAAAGAAGAAATGTTGGAAAAACAGACTTTTGGGATGTGCTTAATTACACCAGCGCAAGAGCGAGGAGGCTCTGGCGGCGTCGGTGCGCCGGCGTTCCTTGTCGCTCCGCTGGGCAGATTATGCTCAGGTATCAAGCCGCAGCCGCAGAAAGCGGATTACTTGTGTCCAAATAGACTTGTCAGTTTGCAAACTCCAGATGCGATCATTCCCAGAAGAAGGGGTAATTATGGGGGGGATAAAGCCCGCGTTGCTGTCAGATGCTGGAGCGGGATGAGACAATCGCTCAGTAATGAAGGATTTTTACATGGCTGAGGTGAGCAAGGTGCTTCTGCTCAATTCCACTGCGCTCTATCTCCGTGCGCCTATTGCTATTATGCAGCACTTCCATTTCCTACTTTGCGTGGAGAAACAAACAAAACAAAAAAACACACATAGGTTTGCCTTGTCCCAATAACGTGTGTGTGTGTGTGTGTTTGTACATGTATATTTTTAATGCCTAAGTAGTATCTATGTATTCGGATGGATGGATGGATGGATGGATGGATGGATGGATGGATGGATGGATGGATGGATGGATGGATGGATGGATGGATGGATGGATGCATACCAGATACTAGAGATACTAGAGATACTAGATCCCAAATACTAGATACAAGATACTAGATGGATACCAGATACAAGATACCAGATACTAGATAGATACTAGATACCAGATAGATGCCAGATATCAGATACTTGATAGATACTAGATACTAGATAGATACCAAATATCAGATACTTGATAGATACTAGATACCAGATAGATACCAAATATCAGATACTAGATAGATACTAGAATTTGCAATTTCTGGAGAAATTGCATGTAAAGGCGAAGACACCACACTATTGTGGGACTCAAACTCACAACGTTGAGGGTGGAAGTCTGATGATGCTAAATGATGAGGAAATAAAATGATTAAATGAGAAATAAAAATGGTAAATAATTATGATGATGATGTTGAATAAAATAAATGATTAAAATGATGTATTAAAATTAAATAAATAAATGAATGTATAAAAAATAACAGTCAATGTGAGATTCGAACCCACACGGGAAAATGGCTCGAACTCGGGACTCGAACTCACGACATTGAGGGTGGAAGTCTGAAGCTCTACCTACTGAGCTAAACAGTGACTTACTATTGATGATTAAAAGAAATAAAAATGGTAAATTATTTATGATGATTAATAAAATAAATGATGTGTTAAAATTAAATAAATAAATGAATGAATAAAAATAACGGCCAATGTGAGATTCGAACCCAGACGGGAAAATGGCTCGTGTTGAATGTGCCATTAAGAATGAATGGGGGATTTTAAGGAACAAATTTGTTAATTACGCAAAAACGGTAAATGTTATGAACAAAAAAAATGGTAGCAAACATGCCGTGAATTTTTGGAGCGTGTGAAAGTTGGAATGGGGTGAATCGGTTAAAGCATGTGGGAGTAGTTAGGTGTCAAAAAAGTAGAAAAACAATAGTGTGAAGGCCTTCGCCTTCACACTAACTAGATAGAAACTAGATACCAGGTATCAGATACTAGATAGATACTAGATACCAGATAGATATCAGATACTCGATAGATACTAGATACCAGATAGATACCAGAAAATAGATTCTAAATAGATACTAGATACCAGATAGATATCAGATACTAGATCCCAAATACTAGATACTGCATAAGAAATACCAAATACTAGATAGATACAAGATACTAGATGGATGGATGGATGGATGGATGGTGTGTTTGCGCCCATCTGTTTCATGTTCGTTCTTCCATCACCCCGTCGATGATCACCTGTCATGGCAAATTATGGAGTCGCTCATTCCCTGCGTTTGTCTCGGCGTCTGACCTTTTCCACCCGTCAACCCTTCGACTTGACCGTGGCCCAGGCGCCAGCCTCGTAGCGCGGCGGCACGCCACCGCCACCCAAGAATGTCTGTTTTATGATGACGTCTCGCCGATGACCAATCACTCATCCTCTCGCTAAATAGCCCGCCCCTCTCTCGCTCGGGCTCTTGGTTGAAAAGGTCACACAATTAAATGGCTCGGGCCTTCTGTTGGTGTCATAGGAATGGTGATGTATCACTCCGGGCGGGCTGTACGTGTACCTGACACACTGTGAGCATGAATATGATTTCAGAGATCATTAAAAATTTAACAGCGTGACCTAATTACCCGAGCTCCCTATTCAGATGGCATGCGCTAAGCGAGATGGAGAGAGGACCATGAGGAGGAGGCGGACCAGGGAGGATCTGTGTATGGCATGCTGTAAGCCTCATCTGGAATCAATTATAATTACTTTATGTTGCTGCTTTGTCAATCAATACGAGTCGTAATGGATCGCTTAGGTGTCTTGGTAGCGCTAGCCTCCGTTTGTTTGCCACGTGCGACCGAGGCACCGGCGAGGAATGGCTGTAATTAGTGTGCGCCGTTTAAGTGGATGAGGTTTATGAGCGCCGTCATTTATCTTGGAGTGGATTGCGAGTGGCTCCGCTCGGCCCGTAAAAAAGCAGCCGAGAAGAAAGAGTCCAAGCAAACAGGTAGAAACGCTCCATTGTCTTTATTTCAATGAACTTCCTCTATTTATTTATTCCCCCCCCCCCAACCATTGATTGCTGAGCCTCGAGTCACAAACAAGGCACATCGCCATTATGCCCCTCGTTACAAAGCGATGAATGAATGAAACAATGAATCTTTGACTGAAGTCGTAAAAAACTCGGGCCTTTCACGTCGCCCGCCATCGATTTAACGCTGCCGAGAATGAATCGCAGATCAATCGTCCGGCTTACCTCGCGGTCGGACTTAATGAGAGCGAGCAACAGTGAAGCCTGCTTGATGTCGCTCGGGTTTTGTTTTCCGTGTATTAATGGCGGGAGAATGAGAATGGTAATTGCATCTTGGGATGTTCATCAGTCCATTTGTGTCCATTTTGAATTTGTGGCAGGACCTTGTCGCTCTTTCGTCTTTTGGCCTTATGTAAAAACAATTTTAATTATGCAGTGCGTCATCCCCCCCCCCTGCATTATATTACCTCAAGCCTTCCTCGAATCAGTCCGAGTTAGTTGCCGACTTATCCAGTCCTGGACGTGATGCCCTCTGACTCGAGAGCCATCTCTCAGATATCTCAGAGTGGTCCTGCCTGTCAGGTTACTCGAAGGGAAGAGCGCCTCCGTGTGGCAGGTGAAAAAAGGACGCACATATTTACATCTTTTGCCACGGCGACCACTCCAATGTTGCCAAGAGTCAACTATTCTTTGAATTTGTGTGTCATTGTGGGATTTAAAAGTTGAAAAGAGTGACTTTGATGTAGTTTGAGACTAAGTCCCCCACAAGGCATAAGATTGCTCAATTGTATCGTACAAAAGGGCAAAGGGATAATTTCGTTATTGTATGTATGCCAGTGAAAGAAAGGCAAAGGATTCTGGATACGCAGCAGGCACGTCAACAAGCCTCTGTACCCTACTATTAGCTCCGCCTTCTCCTCCTCTTATCCTGCCATTTCTTTGCCTATTTGTTCCTCCTCAAGAGGAAAAGTGGAACTCCTTCTGGATGGCTTTTGCAATTGTACGGCGTAATGTACACGATTAAGTGGCGGCGGCGCGAGGCAACAAACCTTTGATTAAATGCATTTGAATGACAAAAGAAAAGGGCCAGACCCCCCCTGGTGGAGATTTCAGTTAATAAGGTTTTCTTTTTTGGAACGGTGACGCAGGCATGCTGACTTTTGACACCCGCCGTTTCCAAGAGGGGCATTTTGTGAACACTCATACGCTGGCAACCTGAGATTAAATCAAGTCAGCTATAATAAAGTATAATGTTATATTCATTTTGTCATCATTACCGATTGGAGTGTGCTAAAAGGCTGGTGGAATATAATGACTTCCAAATAAATTCATTGTGCTAATGGAAAAAGATGTGTGGATGACTAATATTAGTTAGGGCTTCTGTGTTTCATTATTAAAAGAAAGAATATTTAAACGGAATTTTTTCCCCCTTTAGGTGTCAACTTCTTTGTTCCTAATTATTCATTGACAATAAGATCTTGAAGTGTTGTAGCTACACCTGGCAGATGTATTCCGTCGCTATTTGTTCCCCCCCATACTTGGAAAGAAGAATATCATTGCAACAAAGACTGATCGAAGCGTTCTAAACTCACTAAATAAAAAAAAAGACTGTTTGAGAAATCGAGTCATTACCTACGTAGAATTTAAGAGCGGCATTTATCCGAGAAAGGCGTGCAAATCTATGTAAGTATCTCCACTGTTTGCATAATAGATTAGAAATTAGCATTTTTGTTCATTTTCCATGTATGCACAGTGCCTGGAAGAATAACACTCCATGCATATCAGATCAGCCTGCCTACAATTTTGCGCAGTATATTATTTGACAATCTAAAATGTGTAATTTGCATGAAATTGCTTAATTAAAACACAGTCACTGGGGGTATTAATTTCTTTGTCTGACAGTGGAGTGGAGTGAGGGAGAGCAGGGGAGATGTAAAATGCTGTCAGATAGCGCTGTCACAGAGGCAGAAAGGAAATTCTGCCACATCTGCGCACCCCCCGCCCGCCCATCCTCGGAACGCGCGGCACGATGGTGAGGATAACGCCTGCCCTGCTAATTTGGGTTAGGGTGGTAAACGGAGGCCACTGCTCTCGAAAGATACCAAGCGAGAGGGAGATGGTGTTTTTTTTTTTTTTTTTAGGGAGGGGGGGGCGAGATTAGGACGAGAGGTGGCGCCGGGGGAGAAAATATATTCTGGCTGTCTTTGTGTCACGCTATCATTGTTGTCCTCTGGGTGCGAGGCGTGCCAAGCGCGTGCCACCGATACACTGGCGTCAAATCCCTCTGTAAAAAGTGTCGGGATCCTTTCTTTCAATTTCTAATGTGTTTTTAAAAAAAAAAAATACCGAAAAAAAAGCAGCCGCTGTTTGATGGTCACCATTATAAATGTGGGAAGAAAAGGGCATGCGGGCCGCTGAACCAAATGGACGCCCCCCCCCGCCCTAAATAAAAAGAAAAAAAAATACACAGCGAGGTGGGACTCTTTGGAGCTTGACAAAGAATAAGATTAAAGCTCCTTTTTTGTCGGACCACGGCGGGCGTGTGTGTAGCCCCGCGCATCTGTACCCTTTTCTTAAATATCAAAAGGCAGCCAAGGCGTGTTAACATTTCAGTAATTCCAAAGATACACGACGAGTCGATGGCTGCGATGGCATGTTAGGCGGAGCGACGCAAGCAAGAAGTTCTCCAAGTAAAAAGGAAGACCGTTGCCGTCTTCACGTATTGGCAAAGACGATAATGCAAAAGGTCACAGGAAGCAAAAAAAAAAAAAATCATCATACCTGCGAATTGCATCTAAAAAAATTGGATCCAAAGGGAGACATTTTGTCTTGGCCCTTCCTGTACTCCATCAATAAAGGTAGCGGAAAAGTAGATATTACAAATGTATCTTATATGAAATATGAAAAGTGATGGTGTCGGAAAAAACGCAAGAGGTGGTTGTGACTCGGAGGGCGTACGCGCTGACAGGACCTCCGCCGCAACCTTGACGGCCAGCCTCACTGGCACCTTAATTGGTCCTTTGATGGCGTCGCAAAAGGTGTCGAAGGTAATGAAAATGGAAGGTGTCGCCTATTATGCATTTTCTTTTCATGCTGCCGGACGTTTCTCTCTATCTTTCACCTTTTTTTTTTCCAGCATGTTCATCTGAGGGAAAGGCCTTCACGCTTTCATAATTTATTTTTAAATATAGACACTGATACTGATACCATTGAGAAATTAATATATCCCAAATTTGGGAATTTTCCTTAAAATTGCAAAAATAAAATACAAGCAATTGAAATTAAATTTGCCTTAAGACCATACCCATACCTTAAAGTTTATATACCTGGTATCGTCCCGATATCGATCCCTGCTATTTGCGTTTGTACGCTAGTGATTTAGATCGTTTTGATCCGTTAGGTTCTTCGGTTCGGTATTCCCATTCTTTGACGAATTTCGTGTCAATGCGAATTTGTTTAAAAAGGAAGGAACCCCCCGTCACTGCATGTGCTGATCAAACGGCACTTGGGGGAGCCGTTTCCAGCCATCGCCTCCTTTTGAAACGACGCTAATGGATGCAGTCCTCTCATTAACCGAGTCCAAGAGCTCGTTAGGCAGGCAACAAACAAGCAGGCGTCACCAAGCGCGCAAATGCCAAGTGTTCCCGTCTTCCCCCGCTAGCATGTGACAGTGTCACATGTCGTTTACCTCGAACCCTCCCACTCCTCGGCACACTCGACCGGTCTGGAGGTAGCGAGCTCCCCTGACCCGACTTCAAAGCCGGAATTCCCTCGGAGAGTCTCGGTGCTCCGGGGGTCACGGGATCAAGGGGATGGGAATCGACCCGTAGAAGCCTGACTAAGTATAGGCTCGATTCAGGGTTCCTCAGCGGGTGGTCCGGAGAGCGCCGTAGTGTCCCTCCACAGGTTGCTAGTCAAGAATATGGAAGTATTCGGTTTAATAACATGTTTAGCATGTGTATCCATCATCCCGGCCTTGGAATATGGCGGATATTAGTTGTACGCACAGCAGCTGATTACAATCTACTCCGACATTAGTCTTCATTTGATCATATCGATGCATCTAAAATTAAGTCCCTCTCCAAATACTCACATTCATTTTCCATCTGCATCATCAGTGCCCATCATGGGATCTGAGGGAAAAAAAAATCCAATGCGCAGAAATCACAGATTCGGACTGACAGCTGTGAGTTTTTCACGTCCGCCTCGATTAACTCCTTCCAGAAAGTCCAAGCGAGCGACGTCTGGCGTAGTGCAAAAGATGCGCCGCCAACGACGCGTCTGCGGAGCTTTGCCGCTCGACGAGGGGAAGGAAGCGATGGATAGAGATAACTCCTTGTCAGGATCACAGAGTAGCGGCGTGCTCGCGAGGGTCTGCCGCAGCCTCACAAGGGCTGAGTGATCGAACGTGATACGACACGTTCAAATTATCAATCGGCACTTGTGTTAAAATACGCCGTGAACTCTTAATTTGCCGCTTAGTTCATCAACTATTCATTCATTTAAAACGGAAAAATGCCATTTCCATCAGAGAAGTCTTCCCCCTGCATTCAAATGATTGTTTTGAAGGATATCAATTAAATGTGTCCAATTACCAAGCGCTTCAAAAGTGGCGCCCTTTTTTGATCTATTTACTCGCAAGCAAGGCGGCGACGCCGCGACGGTGCGAAGTTTCAAAAACAGCTTCTGCTCCAGATGAAAGGGTCATTTGATCATATATTTTTTATTTTTGTCGTAAAGAGAAAAGCGTGCCAATAACGAGTCGTTCCCCATTAAAGTCAAGCAAAATTATCTGGTCCGCATTAAAAAGAAAAAAAGAAAAGTGAGATATGTATCATGCATGTGGATATGCATAAACATGATGGAGGAGCTTAAGTAGAAAATGAGATCTGATGCCGTCACGAAGAAGAGAAAACCAGCGTGCTCGGAATGCATTTAAATTTAAATATTCATGTCATTATAATTCTGAGGAATGTGGAGCGACCCGTATGATATTTTATTGACGAGGTTTTAAAAAATGAATGCTGTCCCCACTCCTTAATAAAAATACTTGGCTTTTACTCGCGAGGAGACAGTCGCAGACGACGAGGGCTGTCGACGATAAATACTTGCTAGCTAGCAGATAGCTAATCATTCATCCGACTTGTGACTTGTTTACTTCTAGTTAGATTGCTGTCCATCACTAGCTAGCTAATCGTTCGTCCGATTTACGACTTGCAGACTTGCTTACTTCTTGCTAGCTTGCTGCCCATAGCTAGCTAGCAAATCATATATCTGATTTATGACTTGCAGACTTGTTTGGTAGTATTTGTCCAAGTCAATCACATTATTGAGGTAGGAAAGAAAAATGGCAATTCCATTTTTTAAAATTCTTATCAGCCTCGTAATGTGTCAAATATTTACATTTGGCCGAGGCGGTTCCTGATGTTGATCCGCTCGATCGGCGCATACAATGAAATGATTTTGTCATGTTTTCCGTCTCATTTGAAGAACCTTCGACCCCGGAGGCTGTGATTGTGGTCGCGTGTCCGTGTTCATCTGCAGACAGACTACATGAAGCCTGATATGAGACGATAGTTTGAAAGAAGAGAAATGAGATATAGGTGGATAAATTAAATCCCTCCTCCTCCTCCTCCTCTCCTCTATCTGGTCTTGAGTAATTATGTTGTTTGACCGGCGGCATGGCGCAGGATGCACTGAAGCTTGAGTGGATGGAAGTGACGTCAGGCTGGCGGGTACGGTGAACGTCCCGCCTCACGTTAATTATCTTTTGTTTGGACGCTCAGAAATGAAAACCTTGAATCACCAAGCGCCCCGCGCTGACGCTTGTCATGAGCACATCATCAGCGTGCCATCAATAATGAATGAAACACACATTAAGATGGCCGAGGCGGGAAAAAGTGATTAAATTACACCTATTATTACTTCCATTTTTTGATGTACTGCCTGCACGTAATTAAAAAAGAAAGTAAGGCAGAGGGGCAGACAACGGTTATGAAATTACAGTTATGTTACATGAAGGCCAGAAAAGCATTTTTTTAATTTTGGGGAGAGTTGCCTTGACATATGAGCTCCCGTCGTGCAATAAAGCAGCTATTAGTGGTCCGAATCCTAATTTTATATTCGTCTTTGTCCCTGAAACAGCTTTAAGATGGTCATAATTCTCCCGGTTGGAGTTAGAACGCCGCCCGCTCCATTAGTTTACGGCTCCGCCCGGGCCTCCTCTCCCAGAACATACACAAGGAGCGGCGCCGCTCGCGGATTACGCCCTCGTAAATCCTCGGCCTCCTTCATCTTCCTCCCGTCGAAGCGTGTCACGGGGAATAAGCCAAACAAGATGGCCTCCAAAGAGCGGCGTCGGCGGCGTCAACATGGTGTTTGTGATAGCGCTCGTCAAAGGGCTTTGTCGGGAGGATTAGGGTGTCGGAGGGCGGGGCGCCATCGGAGCAGCTAATTATCTATATGTTAATAGCACGTCCCCCGCGTCGGTTACTCCGCCAAAGCCGAGATGCCGCGCGCGAGTTAGCTAGCTCGCGTGCGTCCTCACGCGTGTGATCAAAGATGGGAAGTCGTGAATGATTCTCATTTGTTCAGGGGAAGTTTTCAAACTGTGGAAACAATGTTATTACACTTTGCCACAATGGTGGCGGCGTAATGTGCTATTTGCCATGCCGGCCCCGGATCCCGCAGATGGAAATTAGGGGAGAAAATTGCTGCTAACTACTCAATTACAGCGCTTGATGGCGCGGCTGACCCCGCTTGGTGGCGGTGGCAACACAGAGCCAATCACCTTCCCCGCGTGGCATTAAATTAGAATCGGGAAAGAGAACAATTGCGCATATCCGTCGCGGAAAGACATTTGAATTACCTCCGATGCTTTGGCTTCATATTGAACAATTAAGTGTAGTGATGGGATTTTATGGGACGCTTTGCAGGCAAGGTGAGCGTAGCCGACGCGTGCTCTATCTTTGGATTTTCAATTTAACAATTAACGACAACCTTGGTAAAAACATCGCACGTTAATGTCGTCGGACTTAACTAATTCAACGGCAAGCCATTTGCAATGATCGTAACCCCGTGGCAGCCATTTTATAGCATCGACCCGCAGAATATTGTGTTGTCTTTTAATGGTGCCGCCACTTGGATTTTTGGTTTCATTCCTGTCAGCTGATGAGACATCCATAAGGCAGGACTTGAAGTTGTATCGTACACATCAGTCTCAAGTGTCCTCATGTCTTACTTTCTTTGTGTCGATGCCGCTCTCGCTTCGGGAGCCAACGTGACTATCTCACCATCGTCGGTGTAATATTTCACATATAACTGGATGTTTGTGCCGGGTGTGATGTGTTTACCCAGCTGGGGAAAGATGATCTCCATGCAGCATTGGAAAGTGTAACGCAATTACTTGATTTATTTTCCACTCCCTCGGTTGGAGACATTTAAAACCGCAGTACATAATTGTTTTTTTCCCCCCTCCGAGTTTACCTAAGTCAGTCGCAGCAAGACGCTCGTATCGGAGTCGGGAACTCGAGAAGCTCTTTTGTTTGGACTTTGATGCTAAGTACTATAAAGCAGACTGACTTCACTGTTCACCAGATCCAAAATAAACCAGAGGCCAGCGTTCCAGGAGCGCTCTTTTGCGGTTTCACCTGACAGCTGCGAGTCAGACGATCCCGCCTCCTTGTCATGTTTTTCCTCCGACCGAATCGGCAGCATCTGCAGTCCTGTAATCAGCGCAGACCGCAGTTTAGCCGAGCTGTGTTTTCCGCTTTATATGTGTATACGTTGCGGTCGCTTTGACAAATGCCGTCCAGAGCGGCACCTTGGCAGGCATCGTAACCGCTGGCGAAGTCCTCGCTGGTTTATCTCATCCCTATCTTGGAATCGTTGGTAGTCCTGGAAGGGGAAATAAAACATTTCTGGATGGACAAGGCGTTTTACTTTGTGAAACTTTGGTATACCCAGAGATGGGAAATCCAGGGCCAAAAGTAAAAGCCCTGATACAGATCGGTTTTAGCCACAGGTGCTTCTTCTCAACCAGAAGGTGAACAAGCTAGTTTACCAAGATTTTGGTCTCTGGCTATAACCCAAGGTAGTTCTGTTGTTGTTTTTTTAGATCTGATCATGAAACTACTCTGTGTCTTGTCCTCCAAAAGTCTTGGTCTTCAGTCGATAGGATCCATTTGTTTTCCTCACTCCTTCCAAATCCAACAAGTGGGCCCTACTACCACTGCAGTAATTGGAAGGGCTGAGTATAATATCGTTTTAACACATGGGCTTCTCCCTCACATCTCCAGGCAGATTTAACCAAAGAGAGCGCACACGATTGTTTCCAGCCGTGTCATTATTAACACTGATTCAATGACTTTTTTTTTTTTTTCCCCTCCCGTCTTTGTCTTTTTATCTTGTCCCGGGCTGTTTGCCTATGCATCGTCACTGGAGGGGCTAAATACACACTAACCCTTCTTTTTTTTTTTTTCCATATTCAGTAGGTGTCAGACATCAAAACATTTACATCATTAAAATGCTCACCATTTGTGGCCTTTGGAGAATGAGAACCTATAGTAGATTTAAATCCCCTCACCCTTCTCCACCGCCCCCTTCCATCCTCCTAGAGAGCAAAACAAAGAACACCATTAGTTCTTTATAGTAATGGAACGCCATCCCAAGGTTCTGCGGGAGGACCTACCTTTTGGGATCAATTATGTGGCCACAGGCTCTTTTTAAAAAAAAGACCCGCACCTGATTAAAACCCCGCCGCTTTCCCAAGGTCCCTTTGTGTCGAGTGCCTCGGCCCTCGCCGCGGCTATTTATTAGCATATTGTCTTTTAAAGGTCATTGTCTGTTTAGCACGACCCCACTCTATCTAGAGGAGGCCGCAGTCGGAATAGCTCGCTATTGTTCCGCCGCTTGAGCTCAAGGGGATGGACGAAAGAGGAATAGTTTTTTACCACTCGGGATGCAACAGGGAAGGGACGTCAACATTTTTCGCAGCCAGCCGGGCACGAGCTGCTGTCAGTTCTCTCGCAAAGGCTTTGACAAAAGATGGGAGCTTGTCGAACACTGGCAAACATCAGAGCCAGACGCGGGGGTGGGGGGTTGCTTTATCCCACGGATGTGGACTTAGGGGTGTTGGAGGGCCTATAGGGGGAGGCCCTCGGTGGGACAGAAGCCAGAAAGGAAATGCCTGTCTGCCCTCAGATATGCTAAATACACTCTTTCGTCAGGGGAGGTAGGGGGCGCCAGAGAGCATTAAAAAACAGTAGGCAATGGGAAGGATTGATGGCAAAGTATTCATGGCACTCTTTAAAAGCACTAAATGTCTTTTTGACCTTTGAAAGGTTGTTATACCTCACTTTATTCCCCAGTTCTTCTGTCGTACATTCTGAGCATCCGAATTTTTTTTTGTCACAGCTCCTCTCTGGACTTATCAGTACGGCTGTAACCCTTAACCCTTTCAATTATCCTTCTGGAGGATTCAATGAGTGAAGTGGCAGTCAGACCCCAGTTGTGAGGAAAAGTGTGGAGGTTAGCAACTTGGTCTGGCAATACATCAAGAGGCGACAGGATGCCTGGGAAACCTTTAAATTGTCCTTTGAAGCAAAAAAATGACAGATTTAAGGAGAGGCCAGGGAGATGATCTGTGCATTTCCAGGGCACTTTTGCATGAAAGAATAGAAATACGTTTCCCTGGTGAGGAGTGTGGCGGAAATTTGAGGGTAAATGCCTGACTTTATAGTCAGTTGCAATGGGCAAATAAAGTTCCCCAAAGTGGAATACTAGTCTTGCTACATTTTGTGTGCGCAAGCTAGCGATGGGTGTGTACGTGTGTGTGTCATGACAGACCCCAGGCATTCATCCACATCTGACTTTGATTAATTGGCCTGGCATCCCTCCGTCTCACCATCGGGTGACTTGACAGGAAGCTAGACTGTAGGACATCACGAGGAATGAGGCTAGGTGGGGTGGTGGTGGGGGACGAGGGGGGGGTGGGGCTTCCTTTTTTTGTCTGCTTTTGCTCCCACCCTCCCTGCTTCCTTGCTGACTGTCAGCAGGTGAAGAAGACACACTCCACAGAGCTTTGCCAGGTCTGCTCAAATCACTCAAGCACTCTTACAGTGACAGATGGCGCATTGTTTTCAATGCCACCATTGAATTCAAGTCGCGTTAAGAAATTTGCAGCTCCGCCATACTAGTCGACAATTGAATCTTTGGAAACACATTGCCGAAGCGGCTCGTAATTTTCAGTCCCATATGGTGTCCATTGACTTTCCTCACCTTTTTTTCCGAGGGGTCCGGGTCTTTATGACCCCCCGCCATCTTTCTGCTATTCATCACGTGCAGTTCCCAACAGGGCGAACACGGTGTTAACATGCAGAAACAAGTGGCACATGACTGCCAAGTCACCCCCCCCCTCCTTCATCCTCAGTGTTTAACCTCGCTCAATTTGCCCGTCTGGATGAAACAATACTTGTGATCAGTGCGTGTAATGGCACCTTATTAACCCCAATTACCACAATTAAAACCCTGCTGCCACTGGGCCCCTTTCAAGTCTTAATTAATCAGATGGCAGCGAAGAGGCCGTTCGATGCCCCCTACAACCCCCCCCACCCACCAGCTCTTTGCTGGCGGCAGCTGGCATTCGTGCACACCTCCTCCGCCGCCTCCGCCGCCTCCGCCGCCACCCTGACCGAACATGTGGCCTCACTAAAAAGCACATCTGGCCCAACAAAACGTCTCCACGCTGGCAGTCAAATGCCTCCACTTCACAAATGAAAAGGCAAGCCTCCCCTCTCTGGTCTGTAATGAAGGCGACAAGCCCCCTTGGCACGGTGCCTCCTCGTTGGCAGGCTTGGAACACTGCCCAGTTTGTTCCTGGCTAATTGCTTAATTGATGCATTGTTTTTACTGATGATACAGATTTCCCCCCCTTCGTCTGGTTCCTCCCTACCGCTGCACATGGCTACAGATACAAAAGGAATTACACCCCATTAGCAAGTCATGCTCCCTTTCAGCGGGGCTGAATTAGTCGACTTAAAACCATGGTGGCAGCTTCCTTAATTGAGCACAACCACTTGATGGAGCATAATGCCGTGTAAATAAAACCAAGCCCTCCACCCCCTTCTAAGCAGCCGCCAGAGACAAATGAACACTATAGTACCAACTGGAGAGTCGTTCATTGCCGATGCGGGAATCATTTTATTTCTTGCTTGTTTCCCATTAAGGCTACTTTGGGCTCTTGAATTAAGTTAATGAAGAACCCCCATGGGGTGTTGGGGGGGGGGGGGACTCGAAAGGCATCCCGCTCTCTGCTCCCCGTTTGTTTGTAGAGTTTGCGTAGTCCCCCAGCATATTCCAACTGATGTGGAAGATAAAGAGAATGCTTCCCCTCTGTCGGTGTGTTCGGAATACTCTGACGGCTTCCTAGCCAACGGGGGGGTGGGGAATCCGCCAGATGAAGGCGAGTCTCGGTCCGCTGAGAGATACCGGAGACACAAACATTTTTTATTTTTTTTTAGGGGGGTGCGCTTGGCGGCGGTCACAAACACAAGGCGCACAAACAACACACCCCGGCCTGGAACTCGCATTTGCACACACAAACTTCAAGGCCTGTGGAGCGAGTGAAAGGAAGCCGGTAGAGATGTTATTTATTCATCAAGCTCGCTTGTAGTCAGGGAGGCAACAAAGGCCCCAGAGCTGTAAACACATAAAGATGCGGGCCGAGGTGAGCTCTAACCCGGGGAATAACAAGCCAGCACGGCCCGGCGCCGACATCCTCCGCGGGAGTCGGACCGCGTCGGAAAAGACGAGGCCGAGACGAGCCGTTTTACCGGAGCGCGTCAACTGTGTTCTGCGGCATGATGAATTGATTTTTCTACTTTTCCTGAATATTAATTGAATCAAGCGGGCTTGCGACGGCGGGCGAGGAAATAATCAGGTATAAAAAAAAAAAAGTCCTGAGCGGAAGAGAAATTGAATGTGCCCAAGGAAAGGGGACGTGGCATCCCTGGGTAAAAATAGTAACCCCCTGCAAACACATTTGCTATTATATGAGTGTAGGCGGCTGCACACCCCCGCCACCCCGCCCCTCCCCTCACGGATTGGCATGAAGTTGGAGCAGGAGAGAGGAAATGACAACTATTGTGACTTTCTAGCGGCTTTATTGCATTATCATAATGTGTCGAGGGAGCGTGAAGTCTTTCTCGGACTCCTTTTCCATTCTTGTTTCTTGCAAACTTGATTCATCCCTTTATCTCCGACTCTTGTCCTCATCTGTTTGTCAGTCATTGGAGAAATATTCGGGGTTAATTCTATATTTGTGCTTCCGGTGTTTCTAATCTTTATGCAGGCTCGATTGTGTGAGCATTGGGCTCTTGGCACGCCGCAGCGGCACGCCGATTCGCTTTTGTGATTTTTTTTTTTTCCCGCTCCTTGAAGCAGCAGCTCCTCCAGCGCCGCGTGACCAAACACCTGCTGTACGGCCGTCTTTTAATGAGCGTTCCACCTGAAAGAAAAAAAAGAAGTGACGGCCCGAGGAGCCGAAGCAAGCATTTCTTTTTTTTAATACTTCAACGCTCCCACCTGTGTTGAAAGATGTGAAGGCCTTATTTCTCGGCTCAAGCGTTTTTGACTTTGATGAGCAATGCGATCACACGGCGGACACGCTGGGGAAGATGTTGGCAAAGCGGGAGGTACACATCTTTACGTGAACCCCGTCTGGCGCTCACCCCACGCTTTTATTTATTTATTTTTATTTATTTTAAAAGACAGAGGCTTGTGTTGTCATATTTACTAATATATCATATATTTGTTTCTTTATTTATTGTTGCATCAATATATTTACTAATATTTACTTTAATATTTATTCATATATTTTTTTTTATTGCAAAATACGGAGGCTTCTCCTGTAATATATAATTTTTTTATTTTTTATTTATTTATTGTAAAAGATGGCGGCTTTGAAAATCTTTCCTAGTTAGCATCCGTGGCTTGCTAATAGATTATCACCACGTGGTTCTGAAGTCGGATTAAACGAGCACATTTTTGTTAGTACACACACATCGCAATTGCAAAACAGCTCAGTGGAAATCTTTTTTTCCTCTCTCGCTCTCCCTGCGGATGAGGAGGGGGCGTCTTTGCACTTTACAAAAAGTCACAATCAATTAGTCGAGCGGCTCGTTTGAAAGCGCCATTTACTTCCCGACGAGCGTTTAAACGTACATGAAAAGGCGAACGTTAGCCGATGTGAAATATTGATGCTGTTTGTGTAAACGTTTGTGTGTCTTTTATAAACTGTTTATAAAGTCTAATGCGGCCGCCTTTTGACTCCTGCAGTTTTGGGTTTGTTAGCATTTCATGGCGAAGAGGGCGAGGGAGGGGGCGAGGGGGCGAGAGGGGGGGGAGCGGCATACGGGCAAATAAGCAAAAGCCTGCAGAGATTATTAAATGTGAAGCTCTGATGTGCAAATGAGCCGCTTCCTCTCTATGTTGGTTGAGATGTTTATTTCAGTTTATATTAGGAAGCACATGTGCAGAATTCACTTAGATGATGGCGTAATTACTTCATATGTAGCTCGAGAAGATGATGCCAAGAAGGCGAGCTCACTAATGACCGGCAAACTAACTACAAAGTGACAGAGTTGGGCAACAGGAGCTAATTCAAATTAGCTAGTTCCCTCCCCGCTGTCCAAGGCGACTTGCACACTGTGCGACGTTTGAATTAAAAGCCCGCCAATGTTTGTGTTTGGCCGTAACTTTACTTGGAAGCGTACACCTTCTGAAAGGCGCCGGCACAGCTTGACCGGGCTTTTTCCTCCCGCTCAGTTGGAACAGCTTGAGTCGAGGTCTGATTAAAAAAAAAAAAAAAAAGCACAAACACCGGGGTCGCCTCTTCCTGGGAGGTAAGAGCGACGGCTAGGAGGGCCCCTGGGGAAATAAAAGATTTGGATCGGAATGATTTGAGTAGATGAGGACGGCGCGGTAATTACAGACATCCCCGATCACCGCCGCAGATATAGCCAGAGCGTCCAGTTCGGCGCCGTTGTGGGAGGCGATAAAGTATTGGCAGCCGAGCGCCGCCGATAATGAAGGGAGCGGCGAAGACGGCGATGCACAAAATCACATAAAACGGGATTCCAGGTGACTCACCCCCAGAAATATACCACAGCCATAGATTTAAAATGAATTTTAAAAAAGAATTTATTGTCTTATTTACATCCTTTTTGCTAATTCATAATAGATATAATTATATTTTATATTAATTATACATACTGTAAAAATTTGTAAATTAAATTAATTTATGAAAATATTGTATTTTTATTTATTAAATTCGTGAATCAGATTATAGGGGAGAGGTTGATCCTGTCCAACTCGGGTGATGGACGCTAATAGGCCTCCATTGTTGTTAACGTTTAGCCTCTCCTGATGACCTTGTTTTCCACTCGGATTCGCCATCCTGCCAAAGCTTCAACGCCGCACGCCTCCTCCTGGGTGACATTTGCGACGGGGCCCCGAGGGCATGCGGAGGCTCGGCATCGAACAAGGTAATTGCGCTGGGGTTTCCCCTCACTAAATTAACCTCTGCGCGGGAATTTATTGGCCGAGCCGCTCGCTCGCTATTATTTAAAGCGCTCGCTTATTTCTACCGGGAGGAGTTTAAGTTTATTTCGATATGTAACATGACGTCGGGATAATCCAATCTATGCATATATATCTATGTTTATATTTTTGTATGTAGGTGTGTGCATAGACTTATAATACTACGATTTCCTCAATTCAGTTGATGAAATGTGGCACTGGTTGACTTGACTATGGGTGTCAAACTCAAGGCCCGAGGGCCAGATACGGCACGCCACATCATTTTATGTTGCATTGAATTTTACAATATTTGAACAGTCAGTTTTTACTAGTCTCTGACTTCAAAACGAGTTATTCATCCGTTTGTTTTGTAGCCTATACTGTATAATAAAGACATTGACAATCATAACTCCAATGCGGCCCGTGACAAAAATGAGTTTGACAACCCTGTCCGAGCCGCCCCACACACAGAACCAGTGAGGCCTGACTGGGCGCCCTTCATGTCGCGTTGGAGCAGCTGCGCGATAATCAAACAGTGTTAATATTTGAGTGGAATATGAAGTCGAGGCTTTAGCGAGCGTGAACTTTTTCCCTCCGCCGTGAATGGATCCATTGACATCCGTGGACGCATTCAATTAGTCTGGCTTGAGTTCAGAGGGCCCGACTAATGTTTGAGGGCCTCATTGTACAGCTGAAATATGTCCACCGCTTCTGAATAAACATCAATCTACGCCTACGCCGGCGGATCAGATGACTGGCCAAATAGCCGAGCTGCTGGGGTAATGTCAGCCAGGCCGGGGATGGACTGCCGGAGCGTCGTGATTTACGCTTCATCTGGCATTTTAGCCCACCGATGGGAGAGGGCATCAGTCAGATTTATTTGACTTTTCCCAGCCTCACGCTGACAGCCCCTCAAGTCATTCTAGTGTATCTACACGTGTAAGAAAGACTTCTTTAAGGAGGGATTCCTCGCTGTCCATCAGCCAATTTGGTTTTCCGTAGACAGGATATGTCCGACACGGACGCCATCCTACCTTTTGCACCCCATGGCCCCTTCCCATCATCCTTTACTGCACCACTTATGAAAATGGGCCGCCTCATAAAGAGCAGAACCGCGGTCCTTCGAGCCGGTCGTCGGAACGGCTGCGACGAGAGTTGACCTTTTCCTCGGCGGCAGTAAAGCGCCTGCGCCGTAACAAGGTCTGTTGAGTAAGCAACTTACAAGATGTCCCCTTGGAAGAACGACATCAACATCTTTTCGTCGCTATTTTCTGTATATCTTTAAGTCGAGGGAGGCTATCAATCTTCGTCGGCTAATTTATGTCGGCGTCCGCTCGTCAGGTATCCAGCGGCGTCTGCTCCGACTCATTCCGCTACGCTGGAGGGTGGCGAGTAAAAGGAACCCCGGGGTATAGCGCGCCTCCTGTCACCTTCCCCTCCCTCCTCATCCAGGCCCGCCGTCTCTGCTGCCGTCAGCAGCCCAGAGGCAGAACGTAGCCCAGCCAGGTGGGATTAACCCTGTGGCCACCCACGGCAGGTGCGGAAGCAGCCATGCGTCCAACCTCATTAAGAGGAGTTGCGGAGGGTAACAACGCTCGCAATCACATTGCCAAGTGGCACCGATTTTAAATCTTTCCCAACCAATTACGCTCAGATTTGTTATTTTCCCTGTTATGGTCTGCTCAAGACCATTTAAAAGTGAACTGTAGTGGTTAGAAATCCTAATTATCAATTTGGTCTGAGTCTTCTCTTACGCCTTTTTAGAGAAAATTGCACATGAAGCAAATTACCACCGGTTTCAACATTTCTCTGGACCTCAATCATTAATCATATAAAAATTAGATACTTTTTTTTTTTTGATCATCTGCTCGCTTGCAGTTCCGTATTTGCTCATCTTTGCAAGTCAGCCCGTCCGTGCTAATAGATGTTTGCGCAACGAGCATGGTCAGGTTGCGCTTCTGCTCCCCTCTGGTTGGTTGAATTATTCAAGGCGCTAAGCAGCACTTTGGGCCACTTCTTTCTCGCCCGCTTTGAGTCTTTGATTGGGCCCGATTGGTGAACGCTTGCCTCGGGGCTGATGGCCCGAGGCGGGCTGGCGCCGGGACTCCGGCCGGGGAGCCCGTCGCTGGGGGAGGCAAGGTCCAGCCCAGGTCCTTCGCCGACCCCCTTCCGATCTCCGTAAACATCTCAGCACACTGGTCGTGCCTCTGAGGTTTGATTTTCAAGCCTCCCGTGGACGCTTGGGTAATTTGTCACTCGACCTGCCAGGAGCAGAATGCAAATCCTTCCCATTCCAAGTGTGTGTGTGTGTGTATGTGTGTGTTCTCTATAAAACTCTCATCACCGCCTTGATGCATCACGCCGAGAAGGCATGTGAAATGTGGCACTTCCCCTTTTGTCTCTGGGCGAAGACGCGACTCTCCTTCACTGCTCATCAACCCACCGCCTCTAATTTATAGAGGGGCATAAAAATACCGTGATTTTTTTTTTTCTTCTCTCGCCTTCGCCTGCGTCGCACCAGCGCCACAAAATAAGACACAAGCTGTTAACTGTGCTAGGTTCTCCACACTTGGAAAGAAAGAGTGAACATTTTCCAAGAAACTACTTAAAGCCTTTATAGGACACTATAATACATAAAATTATTTGTTGTGGTTTTTTTTTTTTTCTAAGTATATATATATATTATTATTATCTGATCAAATCAAATTACAATTCAGCATAGTCGGCATAAACTAGTTACAATCTACTCAAACTTTCAAATGAATTTGTCATATTAAATTCCAACGTGTTTGTCAAAATGGCCGCCCTGCCAAACATGGCAGCTTTTTTTAGGGGAGAAGTTTTCAAGGACAAGATGAAAGTTGATAGTTCTCATCTCTCCGAAAAGCAACCTGGATCATTTTTGTGCTGTCAGCACTTTTTATCTAAAAAAAAAAAAAAAAAAAAAGACTACTTTTCTGGTCAGATAGAGCTACTTCTCGGCGCCGCACTTTTGCCCAAAGTCTTCTGCATCTTCGTAATGTGAAAGATTTGAAGGCCCCGGATAAAAGGCACTTTTTCTAATCAACGTTTTTTTTTTTTTTCTCCTCAAGCGCTTCTTTCTTTTTTTTTAAATGCTGTTTTTCATTATTTATAAGTGTTCTGAAGGTGCTACCGAGCTGATTTCTTTCATGAGGCCCGTGGAGCTTGCAGAATTGATTAGATAAGCTAAGAAATTACAATGTGGAGCACGCAGCGCTCTGAAACGTACGCTCAAATCTACCCAATGTGAATATTAATACCCAGGGCTTATAAGTGCATATTTGAATGCACGGGCTAAGTTAATACACAGAGTTTCATGAACTGTCCAATATGCGCAACAGTAATATTGCAGATCAAATGAAATATTACCCCCCCCCCCTCCCTGATTCTCATTGGCTCCCAAGTGATGCGTTTGGGCAATCACAATTCCATCATTAGCCCATCCAAAAGTCTGGGCTAATCTCCACTTGGCTAAATAATTCCCCAAGATGTTAATTAAACACACGGAAGCACATTTGAAAAGTTTAAGCAAATGATCTTAATGGCGATCAAAGGCCCAGGCGCTAGCGGATGTTGCGCAAGAGGCCGACCCGGTCCGAGAGCAACGCATGAAACGCTTTGTCTGGTGGGGAATACTTGCGACCTGTTGTCTGCTGATTATCGAGCAATTTGAATGGTGGGAAAAAAAAAAAGGTGATTATTCATGCAACATTTTCAAAGGAAATGTTAATGCTAATAAAAAGTTGAGCATTTTAGCATTTGCAATGTCTGCAGGGATGGAATGAAAAAGTTTTTTGATAGAAGCAAAACATTCTCAGCGCAGCAAAAAGTGTGAAAGTGAGACGACGGTGTTGCTTCGTTAGTTAACGAGTTGACACAAATACACTCGACATCCAAGTGATTCCCGCTCGAGTATTTGTGAGGATCCTAAAAGGTGTGAATGGAGTTATTTATTTGCACTTTGCTATAAAAAAAATTCATGAAAAAAAAAGTTGAATAGCAATACCAGGATATCATGTGATACGAAGAAATTCTCTTCAAATGATTAACATAATGTGAAACCTATTCATGTAAAAAAAAAATCTGGGAAAAAAATACAACTCAAGTTAGAACAATACTAACATGCAATAACTCGCCGTATAATTTCCTTTCCCGTATTTTGTTCTCGTTATGAATGACCGTCGGTAATCAAAGTGATGCTTATTTGCCCTAAAGTAGGATTGACACCAACGGCGTATACATGACACGGCGTGGAATCAAGCGCATTAGCAACATGCGCAATCGCCGTTAAACGCTCGTGATAACGTCCCCGACCGCCGTCTTGGACGGATGACGAGCCGGAGCGACGGTAATCGTCCCTCGGCACGGGAAATAATGAAGCGTGCGCTACGTGTCAGTCCTACAAGCCTTCAATATCCTCTCGTAAAATGAAGTGGAGGGCCAATAGAATGATCTAAAGAAGAAACTGGAGAGGGTGGGGAAGAAAAAAAAACAATCAATAAAGGCATCTAATGATAAATATGAAATTGGTATGTGGAGTGAATATTATTTCCCCTCTCGGAGGATGCCGGCTCGATGATGGGGATGAAGAGGAGAAGCCTATTTGTATGTAAATGGCAGATTGATTATATTTATTTGCTGTCTGTGAGTGACACAGGCGCAGGCACACACATTCAGGCGCAGGCACACACACACACCTACTACACTCAAGTAGACAGCTGTCCCGGCCCTTCTGACAAAGCCAAGAAATAATAGTTGGAGAGTAGAAAGGGACGGAGAACGATCATTCTTTTAGCTGCCAGCTCCAGCCGGGCTCACCTCTCCAGAATATTCTAATTACCAGCCCTCCTCATTATGGATGCCGTGTCCACCGGAGAGCGGCGGGGGTTGGGGGACTTCAAGAAGGGGGCGACCAATTCTGTAATTTCTTAATTACTTTTTTGCCAGCCTAGTTGTGGCCACAAATTGAATGCTCCCCCCTCCCTTTACTAAATAGGCTATCATGGTTTGGCGGTGACGCTCGGTGAAATCTATTATTATTGCCATTTGCATGGATGGGTAAAGGGGGGGGGGGTCCTTTTTGTGGCGGGATCGGGGCACGGGAAAGAACAAAAGAGCTCATGAGGGAGAAAATAGGACAGAAATGATCCGGCGCTGCCTTCATAAACGTGACGTCAGGCCCCCCCTAATGAAATCTTTTGAGTGCGACCATAGCAAATGGTGGAATCTATATCTGACACTTAATGCTTTGCATAGAAATGACACACAAGGAGGCCATCATGCCCCCCCCCCACGCCTTTCGCTTGATGTCCCCTGATTAATTTACAGCACTTTTGTTACATTGGCGTCACCCAAAAATAAATTAACCGCAGTGGAGATATCAGGAACAGGGAGGCGAGGAGGGGTTGCAATTTATTATAAAGATGAGATTAAATAAAACACCTAATTGACGAGGCAAAAAGAAAAAAAATTAGGCATTGTTGTCGAGGGAGAGCTCGCACGAAGAAAAAGAGCCAAAGAGGTGGCCACTTGATTTCCTATGAAAATTAATCGGCTATCAAACAATCTGGCACTGTCTTGGGCTGATTATGCGGCGAGTGGGGGGGGCGAGGGGGAGGATGCCCTTTGTGTAGGTGAAATGTGTCGGCGACTGTCATCGTAATATACCTCGCCGCCATGAAGGTTAATTCTGATGTACAGCCTGCATGGCCGTCATTATGGGGCGAATCATGAAAATAAATTAAGCCGCTGAAATGGAGAGTGGTGGGCCGCGCGGCGGGGAGCTCCTGAAGGATGGACGGCTGAACTTTGGAGACCATTATTGGGGAAATAGTGGAAATTCAATTAATGCACCTAAAAGACACCTTTATAGAGGGCAGCCGTAATTCCAATGACAACGGGGTGTCATTTTGCTTGGTAGAATCAAATTTGCAGAGTTCCACGTCTTTCTTTTTATTATATTTTTTTGTTAACATCCAAAGCATTATTTCCCGCCTTTTTGACTTCTGGGAAATTCCTGAAATTCAACACAATTAAAATACACACAATTATTTGATGATTTATTTATTTTCAAAATCTTGCAAATATTATAATTCTACTGTATTGATGTAATGTGGTTTAATACAGTCTACCAAATTATGCAAAAACTCTAATAATACATGCAACAAACAAAAGTGTCTGTTCCTGGATCTAAAAATTTTTTTAACTCTTCTTCACATCTTGCCTTTCAGTATGTAATCACGGCTGCATGGAGAACCCCCCCGCCCCCCTCCCTCCCACCTCCACCTCACCCAGCACCTCCGCCCGCAGGTGCCGGGACCTTTTATGCAGAACCACGTCGCACCCGGTGAACTGGGTAAGTGCTTGACCTCTCACCTGCACACAAGAGAGAAAACGTGAGGGGGGGGGGGCAAGGGAGCGGCGGCTTAATCTCAGGCAGGTGTCTGACAAGCCGGGCCGACACGGGCGGCGCTGACCCTCGCTCAGACCTTCCTTATCTGTTCATCTTCACCTCCCTCTAACAAGGCTTTGAATTAACACCTCGCCAGGGCGTAAGGTAACGGGGGGAGGCAACACACCGGCTGCCTCACCAAACACTCCCCCGCGCTTGTCAAACACTGGACTCGCTTTTGTTTTCTTTCTACTTAAACGCCACTAAAGCTGCAAAAAAAAAGGAAACATTTGACGTCAAATTTTGTCAAAAAGCGTGATAAATATTTATGTCTGTTTTTAGCCTCTCTCCCTTCAATTGTGTTTTTATGAAAGGTTTTTGTGGCGCACAACAGAAAGAGAAATCCTTACGCCTTTATGGCGCATGTCATAAATGAAGGTCGTAAAAAGCACCAGAGAAAGCGTGCATTAAAAAAAAATTGGGAAAACCGCCACAAAAAATTCAAATCGAAGCACCAAACGTGAGCAGTCGTCATTCGTAGTTTTAAAACCATCTGTGGCATCTTTATTTAATCTCACTCATGGCAAGAAAAGTTTAAAGACCCCCCCCCCCCCCCCTCCTCCAAGATCATATTTAGTATTGAACTCATTTCTAAATTCCAAAATTGGCTGAGGAAGATCATTCGTTGCGGCTGATAGTAAAATCGATAGCTTTTGTGTTCGGGGCGGGCAGGCGGGCGCTCTCTCTGGGTGGGTTGCGGCGCCAGCGGTGTGTGTGTGTGTGTGTGTGTGTGTGAGCATCGGTGCAGACAAAAGGCGAGTGAAAACTGAGGGAGTGGGGCCACCTCTTGACGACATGGACACACAATCGCACACCCTCTGACGCACACTTCTCTCCTTTCGTCGAGCTTACGCACACACAAACGTTCTTATATTTATATTTACAAATGGACCATGAATTTGATTTGTACTCATTTGGATATAATATTAGACTTTACATGTGTCCCTAATATTATGACCGGCGATTGTATTATAGCTCATACATGCACGAAAAAACACGTAATTTTTTATTATTTTTTTTTAACGTGCTGGCGGAGCCCAGTGACGGAATGAGGACAACTTATCCCAATGAGAGTCAAATCAATCAAGTCCTTTTAATCACCACTCTGCTTTCATAGTGTGGCAGTAATGATGGAGGCCTATGTCGGGGCAATCCCCTAAGACGACCCCCCCCCCCTCTACACACCCCCATTTACACGCACACACATGCACACACTGACAATTTTCATTTCTCAATTACATTATCTTATTAACCAATCCATTGCCAGCCTTATCAATAATTAATGTCCCTCCAACTATTAGAACGTAGATTAGATGGAACGCCAGTCTCTCGTCTTCTCCACTTTGATACTTTAAACTGAGCTCGGCGTGTTAATGAGAGTAATTTAATTTCGACATTTATTTGTATTCATCAACTCTTTGGCAGTGCAAAGAATATATTTTTGCAGATTTGCCTAGCCAGAGCTAATATTTTGCGAAGGCTCGTTTCAAGAATCACTCAGAGGTTGTTGACCACAATTTTTTTTTTCAACATAGTCCTGATGAGGATTTCCTTTCATGATTTTTGTTGCAGGTTCTGAAGGTGCGTGGGAGGCTGACAGGCCCTGCCCTCCGACTTGAGGTAAGAATTGCTGCTTTGCTGGGAGGGCTTGAAACATCTGTCAGCACTCAAGAGGGGAGGGCGGGGGGGGGGGGGTGTAAAGGGAGGCCCGCTACACCGAGGTCCCGCCGAGCAGCCCTCACATTGGCACGACCGCCTTGTTTATTTGGCCTGACCCTCGCGTTCGCCGTATGAGCTTGTACACGCCCCGCATGCTGGCTGAAAGGAGCCATTGTCCTACGGGGGGGGGAAGGCGGGAAATATTTGCCACCAGGGGGACGGAATGTCGACCGCCTCACAACCCGCCCGACCCCCTTTTTGAATGTAATTTAATGTATAACGACAGATGATTATTAGTTCCTTTTATGTCAACAAAAAAAAAAAGTATGGGACATGAATCAGTCATTGATTTTGTTTAAGGGGGAGTTTGCACTTCATATAAATCAAAAATCAATCATTAAAAATAATAATAAAATAACCATCTGATGTTTAAAGGGAATTCAAGTATTGGGAGGTTGCTTTTGTCCACTCCCACAGCGGCGCAGTTATCCTCATGTGCAAAATGACCACTATTTAGATTCAAATCTCTTTCATGTAAAGTTGTCATGATTGATTTGCTATTTCAGATCCGAATCAATCAGGTTTGGAGCTTTAGCTTTTTAAAGAGTGTTTACACAACTGCCGTGAACGTTTTCCATCGAGAAAAGGCAGAGGTCCGACAAATCAGACCAATTCCGACACCTTCCCCAGATGAAGCTATTAAATCGACTTCCTCCGTGACCTAATTGAATCATTTCCCATAAATGCGTGTTTTTTTGTTTTGTTTTTAAATCGGCTTCCCAGTCCGCCTTGCATCATACTGCAAAAAAAAAAATGTGGCGCTGATCCCAGCTCTGCATTTCTTATTCCACAGAGCCTCCCCTGTTAGGTCACTAGTAACAAATGCATTTTCAAAAATGGCGTACTGGAATAAATATCAGTTTCTATCATGCAAAAAAAAAAAAAAAAAAGAAGAAGATATTATTATTATTATGATTCCTTAGCGGTGCAGTCGGACCAGGCGGACACACTCACCGGCGCATTGACATGCAACAAAGCTAATGGTGGCCGGGACGGGGGAGGTGAGGTGGATAGGGGGGGGGTAATCTTGGCTAAGTGACAAGATATAAATTGAGGAGACATCTTCCGCTGATTAGCTCCCACACCCACAATTATCCAAGTGGGGTGTCAAGCAAGGTTTAACATCTCCACTGATTCGGCTCTCCCGAGACATCCGGGAGGCAATGCAATCGTTTTTAATAACTGCCACGCCATCCCGCCATCCCTCCATCCCCTCTTTGGATGCCTCCGTTCCCGGAGATCCCGACCATCCTAGCTCGCTTCAAAATTAACCTTTCCTGCAACAAAAAAGAAGATCCCACTGACTTTTTTTCCCCCTTATCCTCGCTAATTTATTCAAATTGCCCAACTCGGAACAGCAAAGCAATCTGACACACGGTGAACCTGTGATTTTTTTTTTTATTTTTTTTTTAATTTATGTACCTTGTATCTTCTGGCAAATAAGGTGACAGACCTTCTCGCCCCCTCCCAACCGGCGGCCGCTATCCCCCTCTAGTGTACGCCTCATTAAAATTCATCTGCTCTGAATTTTTTTTTTTTGCAAATATGGTCTGATTTCTAGCCACGACATGAAATGTTATTTTAATCTCGTTCCCGACGGGCAATGCTGACATTGAACTCCCTCCACTGCTTGACCTCATTTTATGTCATTTTGGAAGAAGACCTCGAGGGGCGGGGCGGTAGAGGATTGCAAGTTACCTGGAATGATGGACACGCTTGATAATTCCCCCCCCCCCTCTCCTTTTTTCCAAATGTTCACATAGCATCAGATCACTTTAAAGCCCCTCTCAATCATGCAGCCCCCCCCCCCCCTCCCTTCATCCCCACCTGCTATGCTCTCCCCTTCTCTCTAATGAACTGTTTGCTTCCGGTGATGGAACGGGGACACAAAGCAACGTGATTAATAATTTACTGTTTAGTCGGACTAATTGATCTGTTGTGGGAATGAAGATAAAAGCCAGGATGCACAATGCCTTTCATATGGCATTTATCCACAAGTCACAAGCACAGCTCCCTCCAGATGAATAATGAAGCAAACAAGATCAAATAATCATCACTTGGGAGTCGCAAAAGAGAGCGAGCCAGAGCGAGAGAGGCGTAGAAACAGCGGCGAGCTTCTTTCGGCACAACACGAGGGGGACGGAAGGAGGCAGGTCGTTGGGGAAGGGCAAGATGAGTTTGTTGTTGGTTTTTCTACCAGGCAGGAATTCCAAGTTTCCTAATTTGGATGGGGTAAATCTTGTCCGTCAAAATTTTTGTGGCACGGACACGGCCGCGCTCCGTCATAACAACTCAGGCAAAGTCAGTGGAGTGCTTCCTGCTGGAACACAGCCAGTTCTTCACTTTTCCCTCCAGAACCACTCCACAATGTTGTCATGGAATCCAAAATAAAATAAATAATACAGCGCTGGGGCCTGCTGGCTCACTGGGGGGAATGAGCGACTTGAATCTAAATCCAGATTTTTTTTATTTTTTCGGGGGGGGGGGGGGGGGTGGAGAACTGTACAGGAGCAACTTTGGGTCAAGCAGGAGGACTAAATGAATCTCAGGGGTTTTACGTTTTAAGGACAAATAGTGAAATGTTTCAGCAGTATGATATTCCCTTTAACCATTAGAGAGGTTGGATTAAAAATAGAGAAATATTTCCTCCTTGATTCATGGAGGTGTGAATAGCATGGGCGAGGGGGGGGGGGGACGTCTTGTATCTTCAGACATGTTCATCTGTTTGCAGATGAGCTACGCGTGCTTCTTTTTTTCGCCCGTGAGATTGACACAAATTAGAAATTTATTGTGGCGGATTACTCGACCGACGGCCCGTCCGGACCTAATACGTTTTTTCGTCGGCAAATGGCTAACATTTGCAGCTTGTAAATAAGCTTGAACGCGGCCATGCGGTGTGAAGTGCCAATTTGTGCGGTGCGCTGGCTCCCAGCGCCCGCCCTTATAAATATTCCCATGGCTGGCTGCAAGAGTGTCATTAGCTGCAAGTAGCCAGATTAAAGAAGCAACTAAATGCCCATATCATTACCCTATTAACATGTGACATATATGTGGATAGGAGCCTGTCTAATTAGGGTTGATTGATCGGAATCAATGAAAAGGGGCGCTAAGAGGGGGCAGGGTTCGGGGGTGGGAGTCTTGTCAAGGTATCCCGATTTAAAGTCATATCCTCTTATTTGCTTTAGCTGTAGAACAGGCAGACGCGCTAAGTTGCCTTTGATACGCTAACCCGCCACCCCGCCCGTTTCAAAGAAAAAGTAGTAGCCTAATTTTGTCACGGATATTACACAGTCGCACGCATGAATCAGTGCAGGTTGTCATAATTATGTTAACATAAGGGATATTAAATGAGAAGGGGCCTTGTTGCAAAGGTGAGGCGGCGGAATCGGAGCCGGAGCTCGGCAAAACCCCCGCGTCAATCACGCCGGCGATTCGTATTCCGCCAAAGTCGGAGCGCATCTGCCCGGATGCATTATTTATGTCAGAAATAAGCTGCTTAACACGCCGGCGCTAGCAGCTATTAGCAGGAGACGCGCACCTATCCGGCTTGCCGTCTCTCGTCGGAGGCCGCGTTTGAAGTGTTTGATTGCGAGGCCAAATCTGTCCCGGCGAAAAGTGTTTGGCGGTGCTGCGACAAAGCCTCGCCTGTGTTTGGACTTGTCATTAGGATGTGTATCTTGTCTCTTCGTACACGCCCTCGCTAGCTAGCTGGCGCTCGCTCTCTCTGCGGGCCTCCGAATAGTCGCGGTTAGGGCCGCCGAGTTACAGCTCAATCCTCCTGTCACCGGCACAGTTTTTAGATCTGCCGGCACCCCTCCCAATCTCTGCGGCTCTGAGGAGGCGTGAAAAAAAATATATCTGCAATGTTGACTGTCAAAAGGCTGCTGTTGGCGCCCCTTTTTAACCCTGTGAAAATGAATAGTTGTGCATTTTGACTTTTCTTTCTCAACATTTGTAAATAATTTCAACTTCCGTGTTTCAAAACAAAACCTCATAGCTTAGGGAATTTCACTTGCTAACAAAGAACATCAACATGCTAACAGTTAGCATCAACAGTCCCACATCTAGAAACAATGTACATCTGAACACAAACGGGAGCGCAAACCATATAGACAGATATTTTCTTTTTTTTTTAACGTGGCCAAACCAAACCCTAACCTAACCCAAACCAAAAACCGTCGATGTAATCCAAATTAAAACCTAACCTATGACTGGAAACTTCAGGTGTTCACATGGTTACACGGCACCTCATCATCAGACCTCAACTCCGCCCTCCATCCCCACCAGGGCTCCATTTACTTTTCGCCGCACACACACGACCACCCTTATAACGCAAGCCATTTCACCCCCTGCTTATTTAGATGCACTCCAGCACACAATGGGGGTGCATTAGCGGCACCCGCACTCACCGCCGCTGTAATTTCATTGTGGTTACCACATGCATCCTACTTGACTCTCAATTCACTGTCTGGGATGAGGGCCAAATAATGGGATTGAGCCTGTCGGACGAGAGCCCCCCCCCCCCCCTATCTGTATTTGCGAGCGTGCTCCGACGTAGGTGTCTCATACATATAATAAATAATTACCCGGTGTGTTTTGGCACATTGGATGCATATATGCCAATTGGCTTCACCGTTCGCTGTGAGTTTGGCTGCTGTTGTCAAGTGCGGTGCTTCTCCATCATTTGTAGCAGGATGAGATGGTTGCAAATGGACTCGCTAGTAATGGTGACTGATGGTGGCCATTTTGAAAGTGGAAAAAAAAAATGTTTGTTTGAGAAACACGTGTGGGCTTGCTGCCTCAAGATTGAAAGAACCGATGTGCAGAATTTTACTTAATACTGGCTGGTGACACTTCTCGGCATTTTATGTACTGCTAAAAAAAAAAAAATTTGCTTCCATGAGATAAGCCGACATCACAGCACGCCTGAACATTTGAATGCAAACAAATCCAGGAAGAACAAAGTCTTGTCTCACTTTTCCAGAGAGGCATTAATTTATTCTCGTTAGTGTTGCGCTTTAATTATTACACCCCCAAGCCCCTTTTAATAGCCAGTCTATAAATGTAGCTGTCAAAAAAAGCAGCGGCAACAATTTCATCTGTGAGTCTGGAAACAAACACTGTCTTCTCGCTTTCTCTGTTGTGTAAAAGGCCTTTAATCAGGCCCTGGTGTATTTCCTGTTTGTCTATTATGTGATAGGGAAAACACAGCTTCCAAATGTGTTCTGTTGTTACGTGACCTCGCAAAACAATTCCCATGGAGGCGGGAATTGATAGGGAGTTTCATAATTAAGCAAATTAATGAGTTTGTTCGGTGAGCAACCAAACGCTTTGTACGGCGACGGGCGCCTATCTCCTCCGAGACATGAAAAGTCGGACTTTGTTGGCAGGGTTAGGCGCACGTGTCTTTGTGCGAGCAATTTTTTTTGCATTAGAAAGGCATTGTGCTGTTTTCATGCTGATTTGAAGCCACGCAAATGGAGTTTGAATGGAGCTACAAAGGCAACGAGGCGGACTGTTTACAATCGCTGGCATCTGGAAAGAATAATAATAATAATAATAATTCCTCCATGGTTTAATTTTGTGTTAATACCCTGCGGCGTCACAATGGTCCCTCTGACAGCAGGCTATTTAATGAGCAGCCATTTTGTCCCTTTGACTGCGGTTGCACTGGGCTTCATTAATTCCTACAGGTCTGAGAGGTGAGGCGAGTGGGGGTGGCAAAGCGGGGAGGGGGGGGTGCTCCGGTGCGTCTCCCTGGAGACCCAACAGGGCCGACTGTCTGCATGCTTGATCATCCTTTTTGTGACGTGTTTTTTTTTTTGCATTTATTTCTGAAGTGCTATTTCTTGCAAAACAGTATCTATATAAGATATCTGAACACAAAAAGTGCTGCAACACATGTAGACAGTAGTCACAGGCATGTATTCTTTTTCCTGGAACGGATTAATTCTGTTTCTATTCATTTCAATGTGGAAGGATCACTTTGGAATATGGAAGACAGACAATATTTTCTGAGTTCTTCCTCCTCTGCGGGGATTTTACCTTGAAATGGAAATAGTGTCAACTTCCCGTGGCCTTTAAAAATCAAATATTGATTTGAATATCTTTGTCATGCATTTTCCCTAAAAAAACAAACTGCTGACACGACATTCTTATTTCTTTGGTTGCCACAAGGTGAATGCATATGCTAATAGAGTGCTAGCCATTAGCTGTGCCTTTGCAAAAAGAGATGTAGCAGCTCCCCTTGGTCCTCCACTTTCCACTCATCACTGATATGTCCCCCCCCTCCCCCCCACCCGCCTGCACCGGCAATAAATATCATGTCACGAGGATGGCAATGCTCCTTCATGGAACACTGCATGTTTATTAGAGGCAGGAGAAGTTTAAGAGAAATGCTAACAGTGTTCATTAATGGGCCGCATCGGCGTTTGATGAGCCATGGCACATCCTAGCCACCGGGCAAGCAGGCGGGGTTTTTTTAAGGGCTGCAGGGGAGAGGGTGGCGGGGGGTGGCGGCGGCGTTGTATAGGTGGAGGCGTGCGACGGGCTTAACGGCCGCCGGTAAACGGACGGTAATTGTGTCCAAATTGTGCGGCGAGAAGGCCTTTCAAGGACTGACAGTGACGGAGCAATTATGGCAAGCCAAGCGAGCTGTGTCAAATTAGCCTCTCCTACCCCCTACCCCTTTTCCTCCTTGCTCCCAGGCCCACCGCCCCTCTGCTATCCGGAGCCATATTTCTTTGGCCCGGCGAGCCACGCTGGAGTTATAAAGCCTTTATGGTGAATGATAGGCACGACTGGCCGTGGCGACGTGATGATTCAAATTGTCACCGGCGAGCCAGGGGTCGCGCGGGTGATATTTAGAAGAGCCATTTGCACGCCAATCGAGCTTCACTTGTCACGCTGTCAACCTGTAGGGGGCAGGCTATTGTCACAGTCGTCATACCGAGAGGAAGTGAACAATCTTGGTGGATTTCAGTTTGCTCCAGAAGTGTTTCATCAGATCCACTCCAAACGCAGCCAACCGTGAACTGTCAAGTCCATTCCAGTCCATTTCAAGACGCTGTAAAGTAAATTAAGATATTTGTCCTAAATACAGATAATTGCAGGGACCGTGCAAAGATTGAGGACGAGTCGGTTTTCATTTTGGGCAGATAGTTACAGAGTGTTGGAAAGTCTCAATCACTCAATAAAGAATCAAAGATAGATTTGTTCTTCAGAAATCCATTTAACGACACGGGGTGTTCCGCAGGGTTCAATTTTAGGCCCCATTTGATTTGCATATAGGGAGCATATGGCGCCATCATCAGGAGACAGAGTAAACTTTTTATCCATAAGAGCTTCATGAATCTAGTTTGATTGATCGATTTGAAGCTCATAAATTGTACAAGGAGGGGGCGTGTCCGGCGCTTAGCGACTATATCGGCGAAGGTCATCAGTCAGCGTTGGCTGTCAGGGCTGGATCAGAGACAGCGAAGCGCGCCTGACTTTGGTAATTACATCTGACTGCAGAGTGGGAGATGTCTTCTTTTGTGGGCCCACACTGACTACATAATTTATAATTAACCGCAATCAGTTCAGTCGCAGGCGTGTGGACGCGGCTTTTGTTTTAGAGCGAGAAGCTCGGCGCGGGATTGTGATTTGTCTTCAAATGTTTGTTTTCAGTCTCGTCGTGTCTTCTTTAAGGGCCCTGCACTGATGTTTATAATGCAAACCTGAGGGAAAGGAGTCAAAGAACAACGTATTGGCTAAATGTGCAAACTAGATGGAACAAATGGGTTTTATGAAGATCACAGCAGCCGGGATCAATAGAAGTGATGATTCAAGATGTCAATCCATACATGCAAACACTATTCTAATTGATTTTCTCCTATTGATTGGCCTCTCCGCCGCTTGTGGTTTAAGGCGAGAGTTTGTGTTCCAGGACGGCGGTCGGACACCGATTAGTCCTTGCGGCGTTTCCGAACGGGCTTTGCTAACTTTGACTTTTTAATTACAATAAATATTAAAGTCACTTCAACCTGGAGAGCACGGTCTGATTAAAGAAGCGTGAATTATACAGCGTAATTTGATAATCAGCTTATGAATTATTGAAACGATTCTGACCATAAATCACAAGTCGCTACATGTTAATATTTACCTGCTTTTAAATGTAAATTTTAATTTTGCTGGAAAATGTCATATTAGAGGAGCACGCACATGAATGAAGAGCACCCGGTTATTGCTGTGCATGTCTATGCATGTGTGATGCGTTTGCGTGAGTCCAAATATATCAATCTGGTGTCTGCCATTAATGTCACTTTCAGCTCATCATTTCCCAAATTATAGTTAATAATAGATAGCTTTTGGCCATAAATGTTAATGCTGAACTGCATGGAATTTTACATCCTGGAAGCGACATGGCGTAGTTAACGTCTCCATATTTAGAGAGCTTCCATGCAGATGCCCAAAATGAGCTTCTAACTTCCACCCCCAAAACTTTCCTTTTAGCCTGAAAACCAAACATTGGCTCAGTCGGAAAATGGCAAACAGTTGCTTTGATTATTGATTTAACTCCCTAAAAGCGACACGGGAGGAAACGCAGCTGAACTAACGTGCGAGCTTGGCGATGCACGCCATCGCCAAAAAGGCCCACGCTCGTGTCAGATCTTATCACGAGGTGACGAGCGACGCTTTCACTTGACGTCCATTCGCGCGAAATGATATTTTAAGATGTAATCGCTCGAGTCAACACGTTCTCACGCCTAACCCCGTTATTAGTATTCTCATGGAACGCAACGTACTCCGTTCAAGATGGCCGACAGCTAGCTAGCTAGCTCGAGACAGCCGATTTATCTCGTCTCTTGCTAGTGCTGGTAGCGCTTGCTAGCACTTGGGCCACCGCTAAACGTGAGCATGTAGTTTCAGCGTGATTAAGTCACTTTTAGCGCTCCTAATTGAGTAGGCCTCAGTTGAAGAGGTCTTCCTCCCCTTGGTGGTCTCTTGTACCGGTTATCATTAGGCGGATTGGGCAATGGAGACGTCACCTATTGATTTATGTTTAACCCGCTAAATGATCCGCTTGGCACGTCGGATGGCGCCGCCCGACGTTTGATTTGAGGTTGCCTCAGGACATAAATGTTGATTTGGTGGGGAAGTGGGGGTGTGTGGCATCTCGGCGGCGCCATTACATATTAACAACATCTCCGCTTATCTTCTGAAAACATGAGTACACTGAAGCCCAAGTTGCCTGCCAGATAAATTATTGACACTGTCCTTTGCGCAACCCGATCTTAAAAGTCTTCCGATGCTTTCCTTTCGAAAAAAAAAACAACGCATTACTTTTGAGGGCATATTTTTCTTGTCAACATGTAGTAGATATAGGGACCAAATAAAAATGATGAAAAAGTTGTTCCAATTGAGATTTCCCTCAAATTTCTCTTCTCTAAGGACTCGGAATAGTTAGCGCAGTTTGTTAGCATGAAACAAAGACTCAGTTCTCAGTCTCCCCCTGGCCCGTTTCAGTCCCAAGCGGTCTCACTTTGTTTATTAGCAGCGTTCCCAGCCTGTTGTTTATTCATAAGCCTTTGTTTTCAAGCGCGAGGGCTCATATTTGTCAGCCGAGTGTCGACGGATGGCACGAGTGCACCTCCCGAGACTACCATCCTGACAAGTACATTTTTCCCCCCCTCCCTAGCCGCCCACCCTTCTATACTCTCAAACGAAATCCGCACGTCTTGTCCCCCTTTTCCTAGCCATTCTTTTCTACTTCTCTGACACCTTGGCCAATGGGAGTTGCGTTTGTGTGCCCGGCGGTTGTCAGGAGAGACAGCCAATAAGCAATCAAAGTGGCGGCCGGCGGCTGAGACAAAGAAGCCCTGCCTTCCTCTTTCCGAGGTGATGCGACGGGCCAAGGCAAAGGACTTGCATGTATAATTAAGTGAGAGAGGAAGCCGAGGCCACTTAATCTTCCCTCTAATGGTGATCCCGGCTCCATCACCGGGGGCCCTCTTGGGGAGGGGGGGGGGGGCGTACCCCAAAGACCCACTCTCCGGGTCACCGCTGTCCCCCAATTGTCATTGGCAAATCCTTTTTATCGGCCGGAAGAGCTGTTTTCCTGGACCGCTGGCATTGATTCATTCATCATGGCTTTGTTCCTTTAAGAACCGCCAGGGCACACAGAGGGTCTGCAGAATACGCTATTCATCATCCGGAAGAGAAAAATAGCTAAGAAATGAACAGATGCATATTTCACACACTCCCCCCCCCTCCTAGCTCACAATAGTCTGACATATTTCCAAGTTTGTATTGTTACCGTGTCTCCCAAGAGATCGCGACACAAGCGTGATTCGATGATTATTCAAATGCATTTTTAATTTTACTAGATTGCAACGAACCGATACTATCGATACATCCGATCCACATGCTATCTTCAAATCAAAATAATTGTTGACATTGAGGTCAGTCAGTCATGTGGAGTCATTCCTTGTCCCTCACTTGTTTCTTTTTCATTAACTCTTCTTTTTTGTCTGGTGGGTTTAACGGAAGTATCCACCTGCATTTATTTATGAGTCCCGCTCGTCTGTACCCGACCCGGGGGCTGCCGTTTTTCTCGCATGAACTATTAGAGCATAGCTATACAGTACACAGCCCAAAAAAAAAAAAAAAGAGATGCTGATTTGCTCCCCGTAGACACGGCGGACCAAAGTTTAATTCCCATGTCTCCTTTTGACATCGCTAAAGGCGGCATAATGGGCCTATTACAGGCTACCTGCATCATGCCTAATTCATCGGCCCACTATCTCTGCGCATCTCCTTATTCAGCAGACTCCTCCTGATTCAAAGCAGCAGTTAGCACAGGACCCCCCCCCCCCCCCCCCCCTATCCGGGTCCCTTACACTGGTGACCCCTCAAAGGTGAAGAATGTGGAAGCAGGACGAGTCGAGTGGTTATCTCTCTGGTCTGTGGTCTCGGCGCTGACGCTAATAGGATGTTACATTGCTTTAAAACCATTTAATGGCTCCCAGGTTGGGGCCCCTAATGGCCCCTTTTTATACACCAATGCGTGTTATGAATGGCAATGACATCGTACGACCAGGGAGGGGGACGTGTCCCGTAACGCTTATCAGACGCCGCCTGGTTGATGCGTCACCCGCCACGCGCTAAGTCAGCTGTAGGCAGCAATGATGCTAGTTAATTAGCACGCTTTGTTTGGGGTTATTTCCATTTGGGTCAAAGGTTACACGGAAGGATCGTCCTTCCCCAACTTTTTACTCTTTGCTGGTCTTTTTAGCAAATAAGTAGAATGATTCTTTTCCATGATCCTTCGCTTGATCCGACGGGTCACTCCTTTCTGTCGTCGGAGCGTACGGTGAAGTGTGTGAAGTGTGTGTATATGTGCACTGGCGTGTGAGCGAGTGCCTGGAGGATTGACAGCTCTGGCAGTCATTACACGCTGGATTGAATGCTAGATTAGTCCAAAGTGGCTCAGGGTCAAGCGTCTGCCTGCTCCCTGTTGGCACTCAATGACTTTAATACCCGCTACTGTATTAGTCAATTACCTCAAAGGCTGGGCTGCCCTCTCGTTGGCTCCGACTTCACTTGTCTTCTCCATCATCTTTGCCTTCAACTTTTTACTGTATCAGTGTTGATTTGGAGTCATTGCACTTTTGGATCCCTTGGAGGATTTTTCCTTGATAATTTTACTATGATATAAAATAAAGAAAATAAATAGAATAAATCCAAAAAATGAAGTCAATAAAATAACAATAAATATAAAAAATAAATACAAAAATCTGTCATGTTTTTCCCCACTTCTTAGCATGTAAACATCTCGTGACACTCTCCACGCGCTCCATTAGCTCTCATGTTAAATTGTGTCATCTTTTTTTTTTTCCTCCCCCTTTAATTCTCCCTCCCTTTTTCTCGACGTGACTATGACCTTTCGGTGCACACGGCTGACAATTACTGCCACAGAGAGCCGGAATTATTTGCTGGTGATGGCGGAGCGGGCGGGTGGGAGTTCACGGTAAAACGCTGTAATTACTTAGCTAAATTGCCGCATTATATATTTATATATATATTTGGGCCATTCATGTTTTGTATTCCGCTCTGTGGGGAGGCGGGGGGGGGATATAAATGCAGACTGAAACTGATTTTTGACTAACCTTTTCACGTCTGCCAATTCCAAAGCCACAATTGCAGCACGGTTTACGACAATGGCCTTTTTTTGGGCGCCCTACTGGTTTTTGTGAGTTCCTGCGCACATGTTACCATGTAGAGGTAAACACGCTAAAAGTACTCCTCTTTGCGTGACCCTGGCACAATTATTTCTCCTCCGCTAACGGCTTCTGCTTAGTCGCTTGTATCGCGGCCTGTCAGATACTCGGCGGTTGGATTTTTAGTAGCGAGACTCTTTAGCGAGGATTTAAATGGTGCTGTCCTTAATTAAGCGGCTTTCAAAGGGGGGGTGAGTGATTGCGAGGCCTTCTCAGGTCACATGCGTTGGGTTGAAAATGACGGGAAGTGCACGCTCAGGTTTGGAAAAGAAGCGTCATGGTACACAATTTTTTTATTTTGCTTTCTTCACTTTGCGACAATGTGCACGAGCACTTCCTGTTATGATTTTTAGAACTGTTTGCCTAGGGTTGTAAAAAATAAATAAATAGTAAAAAAATATTCAAATAAATACTTAAAAAATTTATTTGGTTGTAAATAGTAAATAAATAGTAAATAAAATAAAAAATACTGAAAAAGATATATATATATATATAAATATATTTTTTTTACAATATTATTTTGGGGGGGTATACTGTACTCAGTGCCATAAACAATTGTCACGGTGTAGCGGATGAAAGGACCACGTGTCAAGCGCATGGACATACGTCGCTAATGAGCACGACGGATCGGCGTCTGCCATCCTTAAGGTCGAGGGCGCCCGAGCGCAGTAAAAGTGGGACAATTTGCACGCGCCATAAAGGACATCTACGCTGCAGAAGCCCCGCCCCTCATCGCTCTTTTGTTTTTAATTGTCCATGAAGCAAAGCCATTGTTCTTTCGGATCATGGTGAACATGTCTTGCTGGTTCATTGTTGCCGTTCTCCAGTGTGTTATTTGCATTGACAAAGAAAATCTCCAAAGCACTTCTATAAATAGCCTGTTTCTGATGGGAGAAGTTATAATCCGCCACCATAAGTTGTCTTTGTTTCGCTCAGTATGTATTGAAGTCCTATTTTTCCATGGGAGGGGCGTACGTATCTTCCAAATTATTCCATTCCTATGGCCGGGCCGCTTCCGTATCACGTATTAATAATACAAAGGCATCCAGCAGGTAGGAGCTGTGCTTGTATTTTAACAGCACCCGGTTGAGATGTTACCAAGGTCGCCACGAGTCTCAGCTAATATTCTCCCTGTGCACGGTGAGGAGAAGAAGGTGAAGCCTTGGAATGAAGCCATTATTTCTTCTCTTTTCAATTTTAAATATGCAGTTGAGTTGGCCGGGATCTGCGTCGTGTGTTTAAATAGAGCTAAATGACCAATCGGGGATGGTTCGGCGAATGCTCATCGCGAGGGATACCTTGCTAGCAAAGACATGCGAGGGTGACAACAGGAAGTCGTATCTGGTCCAAAAAAATGGCTGTGTGATGTGTTTCTATTATTTATTTCTTCCCAGACAACAGTAGCGGATGATCCTGAAGGACGAGGCGCAGTGAGCATCTGTGATTATTGATTGGAAATATAATAAGATCCCAGGATTGAGTTTTCCTCGTGCATCTTTGACTATTGATGACGTAGCGGAAAGGCATTCAAAATGTTACATTGCACTTGCGCTAGATATAAACGTGGGATCTAATGTGCTCCTCTCATTGGAATTGAACACTTACTATATGATGGAGTGTCACATACAGGACACACGTCCTCTTGGGAAAACATCCTCCCCGTCTTTTGGGGTCATAGTTCAGGGCCATGTAAACAACAGCTCCTGATTAGTGTTACATTACTCTTCAATTTTTCATTTGATTCTGATTGGAAAACTGACAGTAGCCTTCCCATGATATGAAACATGGATTAGTAGTGTCTCTGTTTTTAAAGGAGGTGGTGAGTGCAGGATGGGAGGGGGGGGGGGGGGACATTGATTTCCAAGCTACTTAAGAGCCTGTTTGTATGTATAGACACACTGAGGTGTAAGCTTGCTAAATGCAAAGTGCGTCACCTGTCGGTAAGCATCATTTGCGACGTGATGACGGCGGTTAGCGTTTGAACACGACGCCCGACGGCTGCTACGACGATCGGCTAAATGGGCTGATCATCTTCCGCTTGGTTTTATTTCCATGTGATTGGCGCATGTCGACTGAGGAGCTTCTGCTTATGAATCCTTTGAGGAGCTTGCAAATTCATCATTAAGAACATTTTTGGTTGGACGCTATCTCGTTATGTCCAAGCAGAGCTTCTCTAAATCGATCCTAAAGAATTATTAGCAAGCGCTCGGGGCCGTGGATATGGCTTGTTTAGTTTCAAACACACCCCAATCAATAGCGGCCTTTCATCTAAAATGGATGAGAGCGCCATTTTTCTTTTATTTATCCGTTTTTTTATTTCATTTGCTGGCATTCGGGCGCCGGCCGGCGCGGCTTTAATTGTGCATAGCGCTTGTGTGCTTGTTGTCTGCGTGCGTCCGGGGAACGGCGGAATTATGGATCCACCACAGGAGTTGTCAGATGATTGACAGGCGTGTTCCGTTTGGAGGTGATTAGGTGTGCATGGTGGAGGAAAAAAAAAAAAAACACGCATGATGGAAATTCCAACACCTCTACCCCTCCCCACTAAGATATATATTTGTGCTAATTGTGCATTGTTAGTTTTGAAATTAGCTCAGGTTTCAGATAATTCTCTCTCTGTGCATCATATATTTGAAAAGGAAATTATTTCATTCATTCATTTTTTTTTTCAAATAATCTGTCGATTTTTCCGAATTTTTCAGCCTTGTAATTGTTAAAAAAAAAAAATCTAACTGTTGATCCAACTTTGTGTTTTGTAGCAATAAGTGTAATAATCTTATTCCATTTGGCAGGTGCAAAACTCCTAAATGAACCCCCAAAAGGGGCGACAATAAAACACCTTCTGCCTGTTACACATACCAGATGAAAATGACACGCCGAATGTGTGTCAGCCCTTAAATTAGCGCTCCATATTTTAGTGCTATTTCTACCGGCGGTGCTTTGCCAAGGCAAGGCCTCTCTGCAGATGCCAGGCATCTCAAGTGGCATCTCACCTTTGCGACTCCTTTCCTGCATTTGCATAGAGCAGCGTGTCTTTGTTTTGGGGCTGGAGTTACTTTGGAAAGTCATCGAGTGTGATGCTCGACTTTATTGACCGTTCCCCCCAAAATATTGGAACAGCAGCAGGTTTGTCTTTATGAACAAAAGAAATTGCCGTTCCTATACTTTTGTCCGACCAGTAAGTGATGGCATTTATGATTATTATTATTAGTGTGAAGGCGAAGGCCTTCACACTATTTTTATTCTACTTTATTATTTTTTTTTTCTTCTTATTAAACAACTTATTCCTCCCATTTTTTTGACACCTAACTACTCCCACATGCTTTAACCGATTCACCCCATTCCAACTTTCACATGTTCCAAAAATTCACGGCATGTTTGCTACCATTTTTTGTGTTCATAACATTTACCGTTTTTGCGTAATCAACAAATTTGTTCCTTATAATCCCCCATTCATTCTTAACGGCACATTCAACGCGAGCCATTTTCCCGAGTGGGTTCGAATCTCAAATTGGCCGTTACTTTTTATTCATTCATTTATTTATTTAATTTTAACACATCATTTTAATCATTTATTGTATTCAACATCATCATAATTAATTTACCATTTTTCTTTCAATCATTTTATTTCTCATCATTTAGCATCATTCCACCGCATCAATAGTAAGTCACTGTTTAGCTCAGTAGGTAGAGCATCAGACTTCCACCCTCAATGTCGTGAGTTCGAGTCCCCAGATTAAGCCATTTTCCCGAGTGGGTTCGAATCTCACATTGGCCGTTACTTTTTATTCATTCATTAATTTATTTATTTAATTTTAATACATCATTTTAATCATTTATTTTATTCAACAACATCATCATCATCATTAATTTACCATTTTTCTCATTTAATCATTTCATTTCTCATCATTTAGCATCATTCCACCGCATCAAGTCACTGTTTAGCTCAGTAGGTAGAGCATCAGACTTCCACCCTCAACGTCGTGAGTTCGAGTCCCACAATAGTGTTAAGTGTCTTCGCCTTCACACGCAATTTCTCCAAATTCTAGTTATTATTATTATTATTATTTATGTATATATTGATAGCTATATACATTTTTAGACTGAATATACTGTGGGAAGATATTTTTTGTCTCTGACCGCACACAACAGCTGTTTCACCTCCCAACTATACGCAGTGTAAGTTTATTTAAAGCAATCTCAATGCGATGAGTACTTTGTCTGTCACCTCACAGATTTATTTAAACCGTTTGTGCCGATTTCCACCCCCCTCCCCTCGCTAATCTGATTTCCTGTAGACTAAACATAAAATTAAAAAGGGCTGCGCCGTATGTTTTATAGTAATCTGGCAAAGAAAAGAGGGGGAAAAAAAGAACTGGCATCAGCGACTTTTGCAGATAAAAGTGGCACGGCTCTGCGTGTGAAAAGACGGATAAAAAAAGGAATATATCCTCTCTAGTCACCCCGCCTCTTTCTTTTTGGTTTTGCATATGTTGAGCAACTTGATTAACGGTCGGGCCGAGCAGAAGCTAATTATTTTATTGAGCAGGGCGACGAGGCGGGATCCCACCCGCGGGGATTTGGCTTTGGCTGCAAAATAGTAAAAGAGTCCCCCGACGTGTGTGATGTGTGCGGGCCCCCCCCCTCCCCACTGGGCTACGGCAGGATGAGCCCCAGGTATGGGTGGTCTCATCTTCCATCTATCAATAAGAAGCTTAATAGCCAGATTGGCAATGGGAGGGAATACAATGCTGTTGAAATTTGATTTTTTTTCTTCATTTTTTTTTTAAGCCCGCACAGGTCAATCTGTTCCTACGCCTTATTTAGGTTCTTGCGCTTATCCCCGCTTTGCCCCCCCCCCCTCGTTTTACCAACCCCTC
This sequence comes from Syngnathus leptorhynchus, assembly GCF_054491065.1. Taxonomy (NCBI): domain Eukaryota; kingdom Metazoa; phylum Chordata; class Actinopteri; order Syngnathiformes; family Syngnathidae; genus Syngnathus; species Syngnathus leptorhynchus. The sequence continues at coordinate 5,995,281 of NC_141215.1, forward strand.
AACTTTCATCTTACTGCTTTTTTCTACTCTTGAAGTATTTTATCTTCTATATATTTTCTGTTAAGATATTTGACATCATTTTGATGTGGCCGGTTAATTTTGCCTTTAATACTCTAAGGGGGTGTGCACACTCGTACAACCACATCACTTGTTTTTTTTTACTTTCACTCTCAAGTAGATGTCTCTTTAAAAAGGTTATTAATTGTGGAAATGCATTTTTGAAACAATTTATCTCGGTGCCTTTTTTTATCGCAAAAACCTGACATTTGAACAGAGGTGTGTAGACTTGTGCGTTTATGGTAATACTTGCAAAATATCAAGTTATGATGACGTACTTAATGTGGGTAAAGCTTCAAACAACTGCAAATATTCCATCACGACTGATAATGACTAGCCGTCACCTTGCACAAGCGCCGGCGTCTTCCTCCCGAACCTCCGGAGTGACCTGGCACTCCTGCCGACAAGCCGGTGACGCCTAAAGCAGCTCCTTTACCTTTATCCGCCCACTCCTACTTGAGCTGCGGACAACAAATTGGCCCCATCCTGTCGGCCTCTCCAAATGCTGAGGTTAGGCTTTAATTGTGGCGCGGAGCTCGCAACGCCAGACAAAACAGCGGCGCCCGTGTCAGCTGACGTGTTGTGAATAGTTCACATAATACCAGTGTATACACAGCGGACACGCAGGCAGCCACCTTTGCTCTTCTCCCCTCTTCTCTCCGGATAAGAATCTGACATAAATTCTGCACATATAAAATTAGTAAATGCCACTGTAGCCGTAGTTAAATATCACGTAAGACCCTGGGGAAGGGGGAGGTGCAGGGATGGAGGTGCTTGAGAGGGGTAGCGAGGAGGGGGGGGGGGGGGTTACCTTGGCCTATTTTTTTTACTTTAACTTACTAGAGGGGAAAAAGAAAAACAAAAGAGAAATGAGAGAGAGGAAACAGCAGCTGTAGATTGTCCAGGAAGAGGCGGAAAGGAGGGAGGGGAGGCTGTCATCCTTCTGCCTCCCCTCCTCTTCATATTGAAGCTATCAAATAAAAGCATCATTAGGGGTTAAGTGGGCTCCACTCTGCCACCCTAATAAAGTTACTTTGGAGAGGGGCCAGGGGTTGTTCACACACACTGTTGAGGAAATGAGCACCACTGTCAACGTCAACGCGTCGAGTCAGCTGTACGGCTTGTTGCATGCTTTTTTTTGGGGGGGGGCGGGGGCATTTTTGATCTCCTAATTTCATTTGATTAGCTTGTTCAAGATCATCACATGCAAAAAAAAAAGGGACATGAAAGACCGCAGATGAAATTTGTTCTCTCCGATTTTTCCGAAACAATCTTCCTTAACTATGGCTGCCATCTAGTGGTGACAACTGTTATTACAACTGAAAACCCTGCTGCTTAATTTTTATATAAAGTCCTATTAAATTCAACGGACACTTTCCAAGCTCTTGCTGAGCCTGGCCGAGAGCCAGCGGCGGGTGGGAAGGGGGAGGCGGGAAACCACTTCCCTCCCCTCGTCCTCATTAATTTACCAACATCGTGCTGCAGGCAGCTCACAGTTTGCCAACATGGTGTTTACAGCCGCTAAGTGACGAGCAGAAATCCATTAAAGCTTTTAATGTAGCATCGCCTGCCTCTCTTGTTGCAAGTATTTATCAGTTGCGGATGAAGCTACCTTGATACAAGGCGGAGCCAATGTGGTTGTGATTTGCAGAGTAAACGTTATTCCGCCGCCATGTGTCAGCACCACATGGTCTTCTGGCTTTTGTTGCGGCGTACAGTCGGCGGGGGTTGCGGGAATCGCTCGACAAAAAAAAATCACTTTGTGCTAAATGACTCCAAAGCATTTAGTGTCCAACACTCGGCTTGGAATTTGGAGAAGCATATGGAAGCTTTTATGTCGTGTTTTTCTGGTTGATATACAGAATCGGTAACAAATGATAATGTCTTGCAGCTGTGGGATAAATAAGGTGTCTGTTAGTGGATGACTTGATGGCCTCCATTTAAAAAAGAAAAAAAAAAAAAGGCTAATTTTAACCACTCTTCATTCCTGAATTGCCGTCATTGTTTTCCAATTGCAATGTCCACTTTGTCTTCTTACCTCATATTTCAAATGATTTATCTCCATTTATATTTGCTTTGAAATCGTTTTTTCAATCGTATTTCAATTGATATCGAAAGTATACCCAAGCATATCAAAACAAGATTGTTTTAGAGATGACGTAAACTTCTCAAGATGGACCAAAAAAAAAATGAAAAATTGGGGGTAAAAAGGGTAACTCTGACAGCTCTAGGAAAGGTGATCTGCTCTGCGGAATGCCAGCGGGTTTCTGACAAATTGCATTAGTCCGAAAATGGTGGAGTGTTTTGAGAGGCTCTAATTTGTCATCTCCAATAAAGGCCATCAGCGGTCCGTCCGGGCACGTTGCCCGACGGCCGTTCCACGGCCAAACTGATTGGATTTAATGTCTGACAGCTGTCGGGAACGGATGCGAGTTTTGGCTGCAAAAAAAGTTTGTGCACATCAATACGTCGAGCGTGTGGGCGAATGAGTCGCCGGTTGCCATGAAAAAAGGGTCGCTGGGCCCATCTGGCGCTGCTTTCTTGTTTTCAGGGCCTCGTGTGAAGTGGTCGCTGTGGTCATGTGGGAGCGGCCACCTCCAGCTATGCAGTGTCCGGGTCATGAGTTTTTTTTTGTACTCTACCTGCGGCGTTTTGAAATGTGTGACGAGTGGCCAAATGCGGTTGCGGTCGAGTTGGGTGGTCCATGACGTTGCATCACTGCCCGCTACGGCACGCTTGATATTTGATGCAGAGGTTTCATACTGCTTTGGGATATTCACTTCAGAATTAATTGGGCATATGGACACGGTTAAAACCTTTTTTTTTTTTTTTAAATGCTCTAACTCGAATCGTCTTTTTCCAGAATATGTGAGCGACATATTTTGTCAATGCTAATATCCATTAGCCGGTCTATGGTGTTTTGCATTTTATGTTAGCATTGAGCTAGCAGGCTTTTGCTAGAGGAAGTTTTCTAGTTTGGTTGGACACTCTAAATTTGTGTTTGTGCATTTCTCAACAGTTGTGCAGTGGATCAAGCGTTTGGATGTTTGAGCTCTTTGTCACCGATTAGCAGCCATTAGCAGTCCGCGCTTGTCTCATCCCCACCGTTATCGATTTCACGGCGAGCCGCAGTCAAACAGATGTTAATGATGCAAACAACACAACGGCGCGTACGACGAATCGTCCCCGGCTTGTCGAGAACGGGAACGGGGATTATCCTTTGACAATACAAACACACGTATGATTAGTTGCCATATTGTTACGCACCATATTTCTCCCTATTGATTTAGTTTGATGAGAACAATCCGAGCTGAGACAACGGCGTACTCCTTCGGGAAAGGTGCGTGTCATACGAATTAATATTTTATCACACGACGATTCATTTATGACAAAATAAAAGGAAGTTGTTGAAGAAGAAGGAAAAAAAAAAAACAGCGACAAAGCTGTTGTTGATGTTTTCATTTGTTTGTTCACAAGGCGTCGTCGAAGCGAGCGCCCAAGACGACGTGCTAAATAATACAAGAAATTACACCGCGCACCTCCCGCGTGCCAAGCCGAACAAGTTTTGAATATCTATTATTTACACAAGCAGGGTGTGAAGTATAGAGTAAGCAGTTTGTTTACTAAATATGTGTTTGGGCCCGGATGAAAACACAGCGCTTGCATAATTCATGGGCCGCTCGCGTTTGTTTGTTTGTCAAGCACCGCAAAACGTGTCGGTGCAGATGCATCCCCGTGCATTAAAAATAAAACTAGTGTAGGGCTGCAAAAAAAAAAACCCTCATCAATATTGCACATCGCGCTCTGGTGTGTCTTTGTGCATGTTTGCGTACAGCTTTGTATGTTTTTTGTGTTATTCGTGTTCCTTCTCTCCACTTTTTTTTAATCTAAATTCTTTCAATCTTTTATTTTAAAAAATTTGAATTATTATTTTTTTATAAAAAAAATAAATAAATCGTATGATTTCAATCAAATTTTAATCATGATTAATTGTTCTGTCCCGCCCCTCCCTCGCAAAAAAACCCAATGCTCATTTTCAAGCCAGGTGAGCAATTTTGGTCTCTCGCCGCCCTTGAGGGCATCTGAAGCTCCGTTCCAAATCCAGATGCCAATTTGGAGCACGCAAATAGGAAGAAGTCGCTGCCTTGTTTGGCAGCCACCGGCGCACACATTCATGCATCTGTAAGATGTTTTCTTTTAAATATATATTTGGATTTAAGCCAGCATCCTCTCAGCTTGGCGCATCTATAATTGGAGAGGAGGGAGCTGTCCGGAGGTGTGTGCTTGTCAGTCACCCTTTCAGTTGCCCTCAGGGCCGCTGGCACTCCTGTGGGTATCAAAGTGGTGCTAATTAAATGTGGGCCCCGTCGTACGGGCCTCCGCATGGCTGGGGCCAAGTGAGAGCCCCTCGCCTGGCTGCCGCTGTCCTCCCCGTGCCTTTGAGAATGCTGCTGCTTGCACTAATTACCCATTGTCCAATTGACTTCATGTTTCATCCAAAGGCGCCCCCCCTTCCCTTCTGATGACTCTACCAACCCCCCCCGCCATCCTTGTCACCACCTCCTGTATTTATTATTTTATATTTGCCCAGCCCACTCTGTCTGTCTTTGGCCTAATTAATCTTATGGAAATCTCCTCCAGCCAACGTTGGCCTCCGATGTTTGTAATTTGATTTGGGCATGATAAAAGTGAAAGCGGGCATGTGAAGGAACCCCACACACACACACACACACACACCGTCTCCACCCACCCCATGCACATCCCAGCACTTGGTAACCGCGTGGGGGCTATCAATCTTCCTCCACGTGCCTGGCAAACTGATATCCCAGAAAATTAACTTCAATTAATAACCAAAGTCCCCTGATGTGGCAGGCAGGACTTGGCGGCTTTTTGAAGGAGAACCTTCAAAGATGTCTTTCTGCAAGTTTCTCGCTGGGGAGCAGCTTTTTTAATGCTTGTCATTAGCAACCATTTAAATATCCCATGTTTAACGCGGTTTCATTGATTTTTTATTTTATTTTATTTATTTATATAAATATATATGATTTTATTTATTTATTTATGTATTTATTTATTTATTTATTTATTTGTGCATTCTATTTCTTGTATTAGAAAATTGCACGACCGAGAATGCTTGTTGTGTCCTCACATGGCCTTTCTCTATTTCCCACGGTGGCACAAATACAACAAACACGGCGTGCTTATCGGCCTTATCCCCTCCCCTCGCCCGCCCGCCCGCCGCCACAATAAAATGCGATTGTGTTTTCCTCACGCTTCTCGTCAGGCATGGCGGTCACGTCTGAGGGGAGAGCGAGCGAGCGAACGAGCGAGCTTATTTATTTGTGGCCTGTCAGGATAAAGAGGGCAACACGGAGCCAGTCTGAGAAGATCATTTCTCTGGGAGTAGCGTAGCCCGAAGCGCTGGCTGTGCAACGGCGTACACACGCAAGCGGTGAAAGTGGCTGTTGACCTGCTGAATAATGCTTTTTGACGAGTGTGTGTTTGTGTGTGTGAAGCAGCTTAGCGCTTCCTTGCGCTCTGCCTCCTGTTAGGGGCTAAAAGGATCCATGTCAACAACAAGCAAAGGGACATTCACACATGCCAAGACAAAACCAACATGACACGTCTTAAATACAATATAGATAGCGGCGAGGATGTTTAAAGGCTCCATTACCCCCCTTACTGTCGGGGCGGGATCAGTGTCACCAGTTGGCTCCAAACTCGGCGGGGAGCTTGGAGAGGAGCCAGCAGCCTGTTTACAAGCCAGACATGTGTTTGATACTGGCCTGCCACCACTTGATAGCTGCCAAATCCCCTCCATATGAAAAATAAACTCAAGGGCTTCCTGTGAAGCGCCCGAGCTCAGCCAGGATGCTGTCAGAGAGCGAGCGAGAGAGAGAGAGAGGCGCTGACTCGGTTTATTCCGGGCGGCTGTTTGGGTGGTTTGTTTGCTTGACTTGGCTCATCGGAGCGCGTTAAGTCTCGCGTTTTGCCCCAATTCGAAGGATCCATTTGAGAAGCCGCGTCAGCGGTTTTTCATGTTAGAGGTGGAAATCTGTTTATTTATACATCGTGCCTTGTTTTGGGGGTGCTAGTGTTGATTTTAGTGAAGCTCCAGATACAAAAAAAAAATATATTGAAGTATTATAAATATTCAAATATTTTCGAACCGTTTCAGCTATCAAAGCATATTTGTATTCTTCAAGGCACACATTTGAGCTCCTTCTGCCTTTTCTCCTTCTTCTTCTTCTACAGTACGTATATGACGGCATTAATCATGCTCCCCGTGCTGAATGTCACAGAATGCGCCTGCTCGCCCTGAATAAACACTGTCATCCCTCTGCAGGAATAACCTTCACATATTGCCACTGCCATGCCTGTTTGCTTGTGTACAGTGTGTGTGTGTGTGTGTGTGTGTGTGTGTGTGTGTGTGTGTGTGTGTGTGTGTGTGTGTGTGTGTGTGTGTGTGTGTGTGTGTGTGTGTGTGTGTGTGTGTGTGTGTCGCCACCAGACATCAGGTTAGGAGACCATGTCAATAAAAGAACAGTGGGGAATTTGCGTCTGTACTTTCTCCTCCAGCATTGTTGTGTTTGATTATTTTGAGGTCGGCCAGAAACGTCTCTTCTTCCCATGGCTTCCTCGCCTCCCTTCCCTCCGAGCGAATCCCTCGTTTGTTTTCATTAGCGTGATTGCCTCAATGTCTCTCTGACCTTCAGCCATCTTTAACACTCGCTCACACACGCGTTCTGGATTATCACTTTTGATTTCTGGGGTCACATTTTTCCTGTATCTCTTTCTCGCTGTCCGTCTCTCTTACGAGGGGAGGCGGCGGCGGCGGCGCCTCCCCTCGGAAGAATAACAAGCTTTCTATTCCGTTTTTTGGGTATTAATCACCGGTGATGAGCAAAGAGGAGTGTTAAGGGGATGGGGGGGGCATCTATCACTGGTCAGGGTAGATAAAGTATTGCGGGTGTTTTGCAGAGTGACCTTCAGTGGTGATTGGGTACAATTAAGCCTTGAATGATGGTTTGAACTGTAAAGCCACTGGGATAGAAAGGTGGCGCGGACACGTAAGCACGCCGGGAAGTAAATACGTTATTTACCGCCGCGTCGTTATTTATCATCAGCGGTGTCGAAGATTAATTGGAGGGCCGATTGAAGGCGGCGCTCGTGCCAAGTGGCTCGTGATAACATCTCTCCGTGCTGAGACGTGGAATAGTCTGGCTATGAATCAATTTATACATTTAAAAAAAAAAAAAAGAAGAATAGAAATTGCAAGCAATTTTTCAAAAGTGAAGACAATTGACACATGAAGTTTATGCACAATTTGTCTTTGCGGGCCATATAAAATGATACGGTGGGCCGTATCTGGCCCCCGGGCCATGAGTTTGATACCCGAGAGTATCACAAGCTGCTTTGGGAGATAAAGTTAAAAGTCCAAACCGCCGCAAGGGTGGAGATGTCGTCGGCATTGGTGCTGTCCATCTTTGATGGTGCTCGAGGACCTGGGGCTCGAGGGATTGAAGAAGTCCCTTCCTGAGGCTCAGGATGAAAGGATTAAGTGCTAGGAAGACCGGGAGCAGTTGGTTTACAACTTCAAGCATCACCTCACTCCTGAGTTGTGTCACTTTTTCGTGACGTACACCAAGTATCACCTTAGGGTGACCCATGCGGTTGATGCGCTTGTTTTCACAATCTTAAAACACAGCAGATGTCTTTTACAAACAATTTTTAATCATGAATAATGATACTCTTACTTATTTGGGACTGATTCAAGACAGATACAAGATTCTAATGGCCGTCAGATGCGTCGCGTTGTGCGGGGATGCGAAGCAGGCAGGGTGTTTGTTTGCATAGGCTGATTTCTCCAACTAATACGGCAGCTGCTTCAGATCAGAGCGGCCGCATCGGGGGCCCGTCCCTCCCTCCCTCCGTCCGTCCGTCTGTCCACCTGGCAAAACATCTCACGGTGACGGTGATTAGAACAAGCCGGCTAACAAATGGGCAGTTTACTGAGATGATGCATCTGAACGCTTGTGTTGTTTTAGCTGCAAATTTCCCGGCTGAAATATGCTACGGTATACAGGCCAAAAAAAAACCAGACGCTATTTATGCTCAGAGTGTTCACCTTCGCTTCATTTTACTCGCTTTGTGATGTGGACGACAGCTGAGACTTTACAGGGGAGTGTGGTTTGTCTCGTATTGACACGGGATTTATCTCGGACCTTATCTGAAGAATTTCGAGACAAGATGATGAAAGATGATCTTATCCCTCGTTATAAATGTTAACTTTGCCATGACAGTGTTAAGTCAAGTCATCAAAAATCAATAAATCAATAAAACAGTTTAAAGTCAAGGAATTAAAATACAAAATCCAATAAAAAATAAATTCAAAGAAATAAACTAATCAACCTAAAAAAAAAAATATCAAGTCATCCAGTCCAGTAATTCATCCGGTAACTCGGTTACTCTTTCAAGGTATCTGCGGCAAAATCGATGATATTCCACCACTCTTTCTTGGGCCGCCTTCAAAGAGAATCAATCTTGGCAAAGCCACGGCACGCCGTCACATGCTCAGCAGCTTTTCGCCGCTATCTCCCCCTTTTATCGCCTGCCTGTTACTGCAAGCGCCACTTCATAAATAAAGCCATTACACCGGAGAGAGCAGTACACATAAACACACACACACACAGTTTGGAGGTACTCAGTCTTGCTGTCTACTGGGGAGCTTTAACCCCGGCTGGCTTAGTTGCAAGGCGAGAGGGCTTTATGGGACATTGGGGAGCAGCGCGCGTCAAGTAAATAGAATACCCATCGGTGTCTGCCCCGATCTGACAAAAAAAAAAAAGCTCGCCTGACAGGCAAACAAGAAACACACATGTAGGAAGAGTGCTGGTCTCAATGCAGCTCAGGGGTTTTATGCTGACACAAAAAAAAAAAAAAATGTTTGGACCGAAGAGGAATCCTTCACTCTCTCGTCTGTTACCTGTGCTGACTTACCCACTGACTGAAGTGCAGCGTAGTGGAGATCTATCTGACAGGGATCTCCATGTGATCGGGTCCCGGAGGGAGAATCTTTCTCCAGCTTACTTGGTGGGCCGAGGAAAGCTGAAGAACTTGTGTCGGAATTGGAAAAAAAAAGGAGCTGCTGCAATGTGGATGTTGGCTTTATTGGACGTCGCTATGGTTAGGTTAATTGAACGCAAAACAGGATGTGGAGGAATCGCAGCCAAAATAAAGCTTGAGATTGCTTTGAGATGCCTGGACTTTGTCAAATAATAATAATAATAATATGTTTTTTAGTATTGGGACATTTAGCCATTCCACTTAGAGGAAGGGTGGAGCCTTTTCCACTTTTCCAACTTTTACTAGAGTCGAGGTGTACTTATTCATCCAGTTTTGTCATTTACAGGGGTGTGTAACACCTGTTCACCTACACCCAACCTCATGAAACTTGGCTTTTATGAACCTTGAGCAGATGAAGGGCTAAAAGATGTGATAAAAATGTTCCATGAAGGCTGGGATTGTCTCAAATGTCTTTGTAAGATAGGAAATGAAGTTTGAAGCTTTTTGTGGCGGTATCAGGGATTCTCCGTTGTCATTTCGTGTAGAAAGAGAAAATATGAAGTTGATTCGTCTTTAGATCATTTGAGAAGTCGGTTTGTGGTAATTGTGCATTTTTTGGCTTTTTAAAGTGATGTCTTGAAGTATCTGAAGCAAAACGAAACTGGCAGGGAGTTTCCCAGACTATCCTCTCGGTTTTTTCGGGGGGGGGGGGGTTTCTTTAGAAATAAACCAGACATAAAGAGCTTGTGAAATGAGCAACAATAATAAAAAAAAAAAATTAAAAAAATGTGATGAGTGGAAAGGTTGCGTACATCCTGTTAAGTTTGAAGTTTGGCAAAGGAACAGGGCGGACGGGTAACAAAAATCAATTTGGCTTGACAGAGTACAAATCTAAATATTTAACTTTCAATGTCTCTGTTAGCTCAGACAGATCTGGAAATACTTGAACAAGCCACTGATAATATTTATACATTTTACATACGGCCGCATCACTGAAGGTGTCGCGGCGTGATTGAATTCCAGCTTTCACATTAAGTGTTTTTTTTTTTTCTTTTCTTTTTTTTTTTTTTTTTGATGGAGTCTGCTTGATCCTTGTGCACCGAAGCGCCACCACCACATACACACACACACACACACACACACACAGATCCCATTATACGGCATCAGCCAGCCTCAAAGTGGATCATTATTTACTAAACAGGTTGCCTAACAAGAGAAGACTGATTCCCCTGCAGGCTGGCATGAAAAAAAAAAAAAGCCTGCAAGCGTAGCACTGGAGCAATATCCATCATAATTGATGTGTTGCAAAGCAGATTACACACATTAGCGCACACTGTTCTATCAATGACAGCTCCGGCTGAACATGACAAATTCCATAACGTGCAGAAAAAGACGCTATTTGGAGAACCACCGCCGAGGAAATGTTTGCATTCAGTTGACGTTTTTGTTGACACGCGTGAAGCTCACCTCGCCCGTGCGCCGCTTTATTTGTAATTAAACATGCTAACAAGAGCTAATAGGCTAATCTCCATTTAGCATTTGTAGCACGGACGATGCTCCCAAGGCCCGGGTGATATTTATTCGGAAATGTGGCCAATTTGCAACATGTGTCTCGTGCTTAAATTATAAATAGACATTGTAGACATGTGTATATGTGGGTCTTTATTTTATTTTTTTTATTGTAATTTTTTTTTGGGGGATATTTTACTAGAAATAATATTCCCGCCCTTACTTCAGGCTTTAAAAAAAAGAAAAAAAAAGACCTCTCGTGTTTTATTTTACGTTGAATGCATTGACAGGTGCATAGTCGACGAGATGATGGACATATAAAGCAGCGGTACGGTTAATAATTTTCCAATGCTCTGCTTTAGCTGCACGCCTTTTGCACGCATGTTGGCCAACTGTCGTCCCGCACAATCAGCGCCGCTGTCTGGAATAATCGTTTTGATACAAGCTAAGCTGATTTGCCTAAGCCAGCCACTAATTAAGTGAACTTAATCATTCCATTTCAATTCATTTCCTTTTTCTTTTTTTTTTATACCTGAATTGCTTTCCTTTTGTAGCCTGCAGCTCACGAGGAAGAGCAGCCCGAGTCGCAACTCTGTTACGACACTGACCTCTAGTGTCAGCTGAGTTCAGAAAAGTCACGTTTTCTTGCTAATTCCTATCTGAGGGAAGAAATCCGCTTTCAGAGTTGGGGAGTTTTAGCCTCCCAACGCCTGAAGCAGGGATTCGCCCGCAAAGGGCAGAGGTAGATTACGAGTCAGGGTAATGAGAGAAAAAGCGCTAAGGAGATGCTGGCCAATGGCAGACACCTTTTTTTTTTCTTCTCCGCCCCACTCGCGGAGGCGTCGGCCTTGTTTTCTTGTTCCATCTTGACAAATATGGAGGAGTGTATCGCTCTTCGCTAATAGGCATAATAGGGTCAGGCCTGCATTTAATAAACAATTACCCATCTATAATAGATGAACGCCGGCTCCAAAGGCCGAGTCGCGGGAAGTGAAAAAACATGGCAGTCAAAGAGTTACTGCAAAGAGAGAGTGGGCGGATGAATGAATAATGCAGACGAGATGGCCATCAGACCACCGAAATGCAGAAGCGAGGGGAGGGGGGGGGGCGGGCGCATCGGTGTAATCGTTATCTTCCTCTGCTAATGAAGCTCATCATGGCCCCCACTGTCCATTATGGAGAAATAAAACAAAAACACAACGACATCATTCCATCGGGGTCCTCTCTTGAGCGAGCAAGTCCAAGGTCAAGCCGATAACGCGAGCTGAAAGTGTGTCGGAGAGTGTGTGAGACACCGGCCGGGGGCACGCTTGGCTACTGTGGATTAGCAGCCGCTTACGGTAGAAAAGTGTGTGTGTGTGTGTGTGTGTGTGTGTGTGTGTGTGTGTGTGTGTGTGTGTGTGTGTGTGTGTGTGTGTGTGTGTGTGTGTGTGTGTGTGTGTGTGTGTGTGTGTGTGTGAGACTTTTTTATTGTTGTTTATTTAAAAAACCCAAAACATTGTTCCAGTGTACGGTTAAAAACAAAATTCTCATAAAAACTGTAATAATTTTGTTTGAAAATCATATCTAATAAAAGTATTGTTTTTTTTAATAACCCCTATATGTCAGTTATTGTTGATCTCGATATAACAAAAATTTTATTTGTCTGCTCAAACAAAATGGCCATAACACTTTTTTTTTGTTTTTTAACCCAACAAAATTATCAAATTGGGATGGTTGTTAAAAATAATTCAAATGCTAATTATCAGAGTAATTGCAAGTACTACTTTTGACTTTAGTAAAAAAAAAAAAGCCCTCTCATTTAAAACTCTGCTTCTTATCTCATCTAATATTCTTTATGAATGCAGGGATATTGTAAGATTATGCACCCCTTAAAAAAAGCACCATAATTGCCCCCCCCCCCCCTTCCCGCCCAATTTAATCCCAACACAGCAGAGATCACATTTCCATTTCTCATTTGCCTTTACATAATTTCAGCCCGTCGTAATGCTTACATTGTCTCTATTGCCGCTTTACCTAATGATGGAGATTTCCGTCTTTTATTTGATTTTTTTTAATCGTTTGTGTGTCCCCTGTCCTTCCCTTCACCTCCAGCCCACACTGGGATTTAAAACACAGGCGCAGGCGTGCATACGTCTGTTTTACAGCACAATAACACAAAGCACGGGGCGAGACACCTTGGGTCGCGCCGGCCCCATCTGTTGCACATCTGGAAGTGGTGCACCGCAACCAATAATTGCGAGTCAATTTGTTTGAAGTTATGGATTTGGCATCTGGCGCCATTCATAAAAAAAATAAAAAAAACTCTGGAAATCGCATTAATTTTATTGCGTTTCGGAAAGGCCCGGCCGCCCCTTTGGTTTTTTTTTTTCTTTTACTGTCGGTCGCTCCATAAATGCGCTAGGGGACATGCTAGCACCTTATTTTTTTTTTATTTTTCCTCCAAGTGGCTCCTAGCATCATGGGATGACTTAATGACCTTAACCTTTGTGTCATTTCCACAGTTAATGGGCCGTTTGAGAGGCAGGATATTGTTGTTTGTCACACATCTGTGACTCACGACCGGAAACGGACACGACACGTGATGCTCGGTGGCTCTCCGTGTCATGATTTCAACTCGTGCTGCTCCTAATTTGCGCATAAGATGTGTCATTCCAAATCCAGTTGAGGGCCTTTAAGGTTGCTTTCGTGCCTTGACGTGCATTGACGCACGCGTGCAGACAACGTGCATATGCAGGAGGTGATTAAGTGGAAGCGGTGGCAGGCTCGACAGGTGAGAGAGAGAGCCCGCTAGCGAGCGCGGCGGCGGCGGCGGCGCAGGCCGACTCTGACAGCGTCGTTTTGGTGACAGGGCGCCCCTCGGCTGAGGGGTTCACGACATCCCCTCCCTGCCTTAGATTTGTCAGGCCTTATGCAGGGATGTGCATATCGCGACGCTGAATTGAATTTAGTAGGAAAAAAAACAACATATTTGATAGGATTAGACTAGTGCTGAAAATGCTCATTTTGCTGTTGAAAATGCACACAAAAAATTGCAAAAATTCTTCTACAAGTAAGAAAACAAAATAATTTACTAAAAGGACCTGATGTAAATTTGGGATATAAGTAACGTCCAAATGACAAATTATTTTTTGTTGGAATCCGACCATATATTCAAAACAGACATCGGTCCAAATATGGGACCAAAAAAAAAAAAACCCTTCCCTAATTAGCCCCCAGAATGTTTTATTTGCCACATTCATACCCATTTATACATGCATATTATATAAATGTATATACTACAGTTCATTACTTAATTTTATGAACCCAAAGAATTTGTCTAAATGTGCAAAGTAATCTACCAAGAACAACAAAAATCTCCTCTAATAATTGTTGGGTATTATGTTTTTGGTATAAAATCCATCTAAATTCACACTTGAACCCTCGATGGTTAATAAGCTCTTTAACTAGCGTTGTGGTTCAAAAGAATGTGATGTGCACACTCCCGTTGTGCATTGCACAGTGCATTGCTGCCACCCGCTGGTGGAAATAATAGCAGCTTCTATGTTGTGTATTTTATTGACGCTATTTAACCTTGCTTTGCTTTCAAGTGAAGTCTTAACTTGACTTGATCTCCCCAAAAAAATGCACCCCGTTGTGATGTCACCGTTGCCTCATCCGACCACAAATCCTGTTTGAAGCCCTTGCGTGTAACGAGCCTTCAACTTTGTCCACGTGTCGTCTTTGAAATGCAGGAAGAAGTCGGGAAGTGCTTTTGTCTATTCTTCAAATCCTGTGTTGGATATGTGGCATCCGCAACTTGACTCTGCGCGTGAGTGTGAGTAGTGGCCAACAGCAGCATTTGTCTTTCTTTGTGTATATTCCGTTTTTTTTAATTCATCGGAATACTTCCTTTTTCCAAGAAAATGGCAAAGTAACAAATCATTTTTCTGCTCTATAAATGGCAACAGGCTCTTGTCTTCCGGGTACTTTTCAATCAAACGTACTTCTGCCAACTATCGGCAGCCCGCCTCACTGTAAACTTTCCACTTCATTTTTCTTGTCATTATGCGCCCTCAAGCCCTCATCAGCTCGGAGTATTCATCAACTGTAGTACTACTTGTCTTTATTATTCGCTTCCTCATTCTCGCATCCCCAATCAGCCACCTTCGCATTCGCCGTAGAACTTCCCGTCCATTTTTGCACACTGATTTCTGCACCGAGCTAATCTATTCCAGTAAAGTTTCAATCTTCAAATAATAAGGCGGCATATGTATCAAAAAAGGGGTTTATTATATTTTCCCCACCCCTACTGTGAATAAAAAAGTAGCATGTTAGCATATACACTGTAAATATATTTTAGGATTACACAGGTTAAGCATATATAAATATAAAAACCTGAAAAGGCACAGCGTTAGTGAAGATGACTGAATAAGGCACGTCGGGGAGAAAAAAAAAATCAAATGAAAAAAATCAGTGTTGACAGCAGTTCTTTGGAGTCAGTCAGTGTACAGCTACTGCAGTGTTGTCAAAAAAATAAAAATAATAATAATTCCGTTTCTCCCTTTTTTCGTACGAGTGTGTTTCTGCTGGGAGGTCCATAAGCTGTACAATATATACAGAAAAGTTGGCGAGCAAACGTCCCGTAGCCTTGTGAAGCCGGCTAGCTTTAGCATTATAGCTCATCGCCCTCCCCCGAGCTGAAGCTGCTGCGGCGGCTGCTGTCCTTGGACGCGGCCTGCGGCGAGCCGGACGACAGCAGCGGGTCGGCGCCGAACGGGGAGAGCGCCTCGTCCATCAGGAGCTCATCCAGCCGCTGCTCGCCTTTGAGAGTGGCGCTGAAGATCTCAGTAAAGTGGGACAGCGGGTCAGAGAAGGTGGTGCAACCGTCGGCGCCCGCCACGTGGTCCTGCGGCCCGGGCGGCACCGAGATGGACGGCACTCCGGCCACCACGGTTATCCGCTGTAGATAATCTCCGTTGGGGTCTTCCTGGTAGAGAGGCGGCTGCTGGGGCTGGGGGGACGACTGCTGTTGCTTGAGGAGGTGCGAATTCAGTTCCGTCGTACCCAATGAGCTCGCCATGTTAGGGAGGCCGTGCGCCCGTGCCTGGATCTCAAGTTCCTGCGGGAAAACAAAAATGTTTACCCACCCAAAAAGATACAACTGTGAATGTGGGTCGGACCATGCTTCCTGAGAAGCACCCACATCTATGAAATAGCATTTTTCTTGTTTTGCTTTACCTGAATCCTGAGTATAAGCCTCCTGTTGGCCTGCTCCAGCTTCTTCTGGCGACTTTCTAGCTCGCGAGCGTGCTGCTGCTCCTTCTGCAGCCACTTAATGTACTCCACCGAAGCCTTCAAGATGGTACCTTTGTTCCAGCGCATGTCGCTGCACAGAAAAAGACAAATTCTTCAAGATAACCTTTTTTAAACCACAAGAATATTCTCTATCGGTGGATGTTTTTAACCTCCCCACACTCTTTTATAAGAAATGATGATTTACACGTGGCAATTATTCATCCCCGGTCCTTACATGGGATTCTGAAGAGATTTTAATAGAATAATTAAGTAGCAATGTAGAAAGTCCATTCTCATACTTCCTCGTGTCTAAAATTAATCCCGGGGGGGGGAGAATGAGCTGAATAAGGGAACTCCAAGATTACCTCTTTTTTTTTTTTTAAAGGCAAGGTAGTGAAATTGTCATTTTTCTGCAGGTGTGGAGAGCCCAGTTGGATCAAAGCTACTAATCTCCTTTATCCCGCCTTAATGGCGCCGCCGTGACATGGCCGACCTTCCATTTAAATGTACGCCAGAGTTCAATTGCTCGAGACGGCCGGCGGATTCCAATCCAAAGCTGGTACGGAAACAACTTACGGATCGTTTGACTTTGGTATGAGCGTCCCCAGTTCTTTAATCCTGTAGTTGATGTTGTATCTTCGCCGTCTTTCGACTGAAAGTCAACAAATAGCAAGTTGAAGCGAAAGCTCATCAGTCGGCGGGTTAATCGATGGCGGTTATGGCGCTCACTTAAATTGTGGTTGTCTTTTTTCTGTCTTTCCTTGGCCATGACCCGTGTGTCGTGTTCTGCGGGGGGGGGGAGACAAAGAAAAATGATATTACAAATGGATTAGCCACGCGGTCTGATCCAGACAAAAAGGTCCAGTCAAGGGAGACACTGAGGGCGCTCAGAGCGGAGGTCGGCCCCGACGTAGCGTCTCCGCCCGTGCATTAGCCTTGGCGGGCTTGACCTCTCTCTCACACACACTCGCTCACGCACAGAATGAATGAGAGCCCAGTGCAGCTCATTGTGGACAAAAAGTGAGCACTTTTTTAGAACGGCCAACTCGGTAATTAAGGCGAATTTACGAAGCGGCCTTGGAGAGGGGCAAGAAAATGCCAGTGCATTTATATTTGTATTCACATTCTTGCAAATTACATCATTAGGGAGTTGAAATTGGATTTGGCAATTTGTTGATTCAATCAAGACAATTTGGAGTGCGTGGAGGTGCATATTGTCCTCTCCGTGCCCGCGCTCCACTGAGAATGGAGGCTTCTTCGGGCCATACGTTGGATTTCTCAAATGGTTTAGGCCTCTTTGCTTGATGCAGCATATTCATGAAATGTGTCTCAGTGTGTGTGTGTGTGTGTGTGTGTTTTTTTTTAGTTCAATCAGGTTCATATCACATTTTGGAGAAATTGTGTAGGATAGCTTTTTTATATTATTTTATTTTTTTCGTTTATTTTTAAACCAACAGGATTTCAATCAGGTTGATATATTTAGGAGAAAGCGTTTTGATTTATTCTCTTTTTTTTTTTAAACCAACAGGATTTCAATCAAGTTGATATATTTAGGAGAAATTGCGTAGGATAGCTCATGAAAAAATAAACCGTTTTTTTTTTAGTTTGTTTATTTTTTTTTTTGTAGTTATCTTATTGTCATCATCAAATTGCTAGTATTTCTTAAGACTATGGTATGAGTTCATACCTGTGTATTCCCTTTTTACTGTGAGCTTTGTGGGGTTAGATGTTGGACTCAGTCCACCGTTAGAGGGGTTCATACCTTGTTCACCCCCATACACGTCCAGCATGCTGCTACTGAGGGACACCTGTTGGTAACAAAAAGGAGACGAATGGGTCAATCGGAGGATCCGATTGGAATGAGTAGAAGAGTCCTCCCGTTGCTCCTCGCAAGTCAAAACAACTTAACACCAAGTTTAAAGAACTCCGACAAGGTCCTAAAAAAAGTTGATTACCACGACCTCCATTCAGACGGCTCCCGCCCTTTGACCTCGGCGAATGCCCCATTTTCAAACCTCTTCCGTCCCACACAGAGATGGGCTCTGTTTTGAAAATAGCATTTGGTTTGATGAAAAGACCGAGCTGGGTCAACAGCAAAACTGTTTTTCTACGCCTGTCGTTCTTGTCTGAGAATGCAAGTAGTAAGAACGCTATTTTACGGATGGTTCTGGATGTCAACATGTAGCGTGCCAGCCACCACGTGTGTGTCTAATTTGCATTTGTGTACTTATGGGAACATGTGAAAGTCCCACCTTGAGTATTCTGGGCTGTTTGGGTTAAGAAGAAACAAAATAAAAATGCATTTTTATTCCCTCATTATCTCCTCGAGATGGAAGAAGGGGAGGAGGAGAAGCTTATCAAAAAGATTCCAAGGACTCCTCCCATCGGGATCGGACAGTCTCGGACAACTTCATTGTGTTGACAAAGTGAGAAATCGGTCTGACTAATATATTTCGTCACAACGTCATTCCTGTGCATTCCCATTGGTGTTAAGAACCCGAGAATATTTTCGTTTGAAGCTGACTAACTAGGCCTTATCTCCGCCACCCCCGCCTTTCCACTGTTGTGGTATCTTTTAGGTTAAGCTCCATGTCACTTTATCAATCAGAATGATCCTTCATGCTGGTCTTGGAATTCATCGTAGATTCCCGTAGTATCAGTACCGCTGACCCTATTCTGGATTCATCATGTTGTCCAGCAGAAAGATTTTGTCATTCTGTCTCATTGGCATCAACTTTGGAGGCTTTACTTGACCAGCAATGATCTTCTTGACTGATGTGAGAACTGTTGCTAAGCCCTGATGAACTTTGACTCGTCTCTCGACTTAAGCTGACCTCAAAGATAGCGACCCCAAGACCCCCAAGACCAGACTTCTCCCTCGCACTACTTTTTCCCAAGCTGCCACCTTCCATTTCTGGTGGTCCTATAAAGGAGATGATAGATGACTTACATTGTTTTGCATCAGGATGTTCGACTCCATGCAATCCAAGCCTCCATCCTTGAAGCCCGATTCAAGACTGATAAGATCGTCAATCACTTCATCCATTGGGAACTAAAAGAACAAAAGTCATAAGAGTGGATCAAAGACCGAGACCCGAAAATCGTTGAGGTCCACCTGAATGAGGGACTTTCCCTCGCTGTCTCATCCAATAATGGGAAATTCTTAAGTTAGCATTTAGTTTTGGGAAAAATATCTGTCATCAAAGTTCCTCCCGCCAGAGACTATTTCGTCAGAGATGACAAAGTCTGAAGTTATTGACGAGCACATCAGAAAGGAGAGATAAATGTACTTCCTGGACAGTATTTCTCCCCAAACAACCTTTCCCTGGTATCTTGATAAAAGAATGTGGGAGGACTGAGAAGAGTCACTCGCAGTAATAAACTAAATAACCGCAGATCAGAATGCTTTCATTGCCAATGACGGGAAAATGTGTCAGCGAGTTTGTTCCCCGAGCAATTTCACTTCCTTCCAGGCAGCAAAAGAAACTTTCATTTCTGCGCAAGGCGCTCACCTCTCCGTCGTGGTTGGCCATGGTCATCAGGGTGACGGGGCTGTCGGGGTTGCTGCCGTCGTTGACGGATCCCATGTGTCCGTTCCTCATGATGGGCACGGTGGGTAGCGGCTGGCCGGGGGCGTGGGGGACGGCGTGGCCCTGCGCCGCCGCCGACGAGGCCAACTTTGAACCCAGCGTCAGGTACTGCTTGACCTGCTGGCTCTGGGTCTGATGGAGGTGGAACTTGGTGTTGTCCAGTTGGCTCTGTACCTGCAGAAGTTGGAAGAAGTTAGACACGTTGTGACGAACGTATATCGCGCAGATGCTGATGATCTCAGTGGGGATGCAGAACAGGTCGTGAGTCAGGTTTCTACGAAGCCTAACAGCTGGCCTGCATTTTCTGGAAAATGACTTAACTCATCATAGAACTGACAATCATTTCTTTTAAGCTGTATCGTAAACACGTATGGTCAATTGACCGAAGCCGAGACTGAATTTCAACGCTCTTACGTTTGAAGCTCTTGTCGCATCCCGCATGGTGTAGTAGCCGCAGTCAGATAAGTGTGGCATTCTCAAAAGTCTTCAGATTGACTTTGTTTGCTCGGAGCAGCACAGACAAGTTTAAGGATGCGAGTCTGCTGCTTCTCCTGTTGATCTTCTGGCTCCTTAATGACTCGGTGTCCCTCGTCTTGTCTTTATAAAAGGGCCCCTAAGTGAACTAATTAGGCCCAAAGCTCGGGATAAGCCTTCATGTTGCATAGCATGACAATCACTTCAAATGGCCCAGCTGTCAGATCACCCGGGGTTTCATCACTGCAGGACGTCTGCCATTCACTAGGACCGCCCCTTTCTGTCTGAGCGGCCAATCGGCGCTCACCTCCCGAGGTCCTCTTTTGCCTGCTCCAGGGGTTTGCGGCAGCACAAATGACCCTTGTTCTCCAATCGGGGTTTTAAATAACTCCACTAATGCCATTTTTAGTCGTTTGTCGCCGTCAATGCGGAGAGCTCAGAACGATCGGTTACGCCGACAATAAAACAATTTGGAGGTCCTAAGCGAGAATATGTTGACTATTTTCAGACGTAATATTTCACCCAAAACGTGTCATTGAATTAATTCTATCGCACTGACAATGCAACTCTCTGTCGTGACTTTATGGCCTGCGAACTATTTAGGGATGATCGAATAATGTGTGTATTGTAAGCAAGAGTTTGAAATCCAAATGTCTATCGTAGGTAAAAGAAAATGATACGAACTTGCCTGAACTTTGTCTCAATGAGGATCATTTTCCATGACGGAACTCAGCTAATCAATTACAAGAATCATTCCATTGTAGCTTGACCTTTTTGACTGGTCGATCACCGATATGTTTTTTTTTTTCAGAAGAATGTTTGGTAATGGTCGCATTGATGACGCAATCTTCAGGATATCCGCCCTTAGGAATAGTAACGGCGCTTTTTGTTCCCAGGCTGTGTGACGCCATTTATGTTCGGTTAGCTTAAATACTACTTTATTAGCCATAGAGAAGAATCATCTACAAATATAGATCAATTCAGGCTGTTTCTGGAGTTTTTTATCTCAGTTCCGTTTTGAGAAACGGGTTAGGGTTATCGATATTATCGCGAATAAACCTAATGAAAAATTGCAGAACTCACAGTTTAATATGAAACCTTTAGCTTCTGTTCATTTTTAAAGCGACACAAGGTAGTATTAGTTCCTCACTGGGATACAGTTCCTTAAATTACTACACAGACAAGTTTCAGATTGAGGTGCTCGGAGGAAAGTCTGATTGGTTTTTTTTTTCAAATGCAAATCATTTGTAGACGAATATGAAGTCTGACCGTACGGTGAAAATCAATTTTGAGCATCCCCGCCACAATGCTCGTCTTGTCAGTGGTCACTGAGAACTCTTATCTCTCTCAACAAGATGCCGGTTGTTAGTCAATCTATTTTCTTTTTCCGATGGGCAAGTCAGAGCTTGTCCACGCAGCACACACACACACACACACGCCGCCGTCTTATGCGTGCGTGTGTGTGTGTGTGTGTGTGTGTGTGTGTGTGTGTGTGTGTGTGTGTGTGTGTGTGTGTGTGTGTGTGTGTGTGTGTGTGTGTGTGTGTGTGTGTGTGTGTGTGTGTGTGTGTGTGTGTGTGTGTGTGAGCTGACTGTTCTGGTTTCACTTTGCCATTTTCGCTACTGTAAATGACGGAGACGCGCTTGTTATCCACTTAAAGGAATCTGATTAGATTGGAGAGGTTACGGTGCTTCAGTCACCGAAGCTGAACTCCACAATGGTGCGTCTGTGTAAGTGTGAAGAGGACATGCCAGAGGATTATCAGCGGTCCTAAACACACACACACACACACACACAAACACACACACACTCGCTGGGATAGCAATGGGAGAAGAATCCAGTCAATCTGGGCCCAAGTTTGGGATTTTTTGGGTTTAGAGACACTTGAGTGTTTCTCTTTGGGGAGCCGTGCTGGCACCTGCTGCAACAATTGAGGCAGTGTTTGAGTTCACTGGCTGATTTTTTTGTTTTGCAGGCATTTGCACACTTTTCCTGACATGCCAACTATAAGTGGCTCAAATATCCAATTGAGCAACAACAACAAAAGCTGGCGTCAGTGATGTAAATTGCAAGTTAGAGACTTTTGTTACCCAAACAAGGGAGCCCGAACGGAATGTCGTGATGACGCAAACAAAGCCGGCTAAAAAATGCAAAAACTCCGTCGTGGCCTTAGTAACTCAGGGTAAGATTAGACTCGGAAATAAAAACAAAGTTATTGTAGGGCTTATAAAGGAAAAAAATTCTTGTGCAACAAAGTTTCACTCTTGCTTAAGTTCTCCTTTCACTTCAGAAAAATCCAGCTGCTTATGAAAGACCTGCCAACGTGAACACACTATGGGCAAACACCAATGACATCTTTGTTATTGATTTGAATCAGTTGCTTTCTTATGCTTAAAAAAAATAGTTGAAACAGATGTCTGGGAGTAATCATGACATATTTTGTCAGGCCCCATAAAATGATCCAGCAGGGCCAGATCGCGCCCCCAAGCCTTATGTTTGATACAGAGCTGCAGGAGATTCTGATTCATTTGTATGCGATGACTCGAGCTACCGAGCCAAGTTAAGCGAATGGTTGTAGTTACTTCCGAAGGTGTGAGCACGAGTGAGCGGCATTTCTTTACGCCCCCCCCCCCCCCTCCACTCATCCTCTCCCCCTACCTGCAGCAGCTGAATCTCCGTCAATGCAACCACTTTGACCACGCAACGTCGACTCATGGCACAGGCGCTTTCTCCCATCGCCGAGTGCAAAGCGTAAATTTGAGAGCCCAGCTCTCTGAGCGAGACCAGGGAAGAGAAAGAAGAAAAGATCCGGCGGCTTCTTTCCTGCACTTTGCAGAAATATCAACGAGGAAAGGAAGGCATGACACATCAGCTTATTCGGGGAGCAACACGGGCCGCTTCCTCTGTGTGTGTGTGTGTTTGAGGAAAAAAAACCTGACAGAAGCAGAAACACCAACGGCGGTTGGGCTAGCCAGATGCTAATAAGTTGCTTCTGCATGCACATCGCCGCACTTTTCCTTCCTGCAGAAAATTCAGCACATTCTGCCAGGTTATCTCCATGACAGCCACTTCCCTTGTCAGGCCTTTCTTTTTTTTCTTCAAGCAGACCAGATAAGCCCTCTCACACAAAAAAAACTTTTACCACCCCCCCTTTAACTCATTCACTACCAACACAGTTAATATCTTTGACGTCTATAGCCGTCAATGGCACTGAATGAGTTAAAAAGAAAAAACATCACACAAAAAGGCATAAAAAAAAAGTTTTCCTCGGACTTATTTCTCCCTACTCAGTAAAGCAATTCCACTTAAGGTTTCCACAGTAAGCAAATATGGCCACCTCTGACAAAGTCTCCCATTAAAAGCTAAATGCGCATCCATCCCGGCATTATTATAACCGCCGTGACCAAAGGAATGTCTCGCCGCCATCTGAGGCTCATGTTTGACTCGCGTGTCCACGTGACTGACTGTAAATCACGTTTCATTGATCATCATGACGCTTGATCACGTTTTATTTTTACTTTTATTTCTTGTCCGTTCTTCAACGAAAAGCACATGCCCAATTTTGTCATTAGATCAACAGGAAGTGAGCAAATCTTTTATTGTTAATATTGCCGATTTTTTTTTTCTCCCCCCTGCTGTGCATTTTGATTTCTTCACGTGTATCATATGCTGAATGAAAATTCTACTTTTAGGTGGGGGCGGAGCCACAAGTGCTCACCTTTGTTAGTGGCCCGGCCGGCGCACGCGGCATGTTTTAAACATCAGGGACTTCTTGTAACAGCCGGCCCGGCTTCTGAGGCCCCGCATCAAAGTGCGGCTCGCACATCTGACGACTGTTTTATCCTGCTAGAAAAGGAATGCGTAATGGACACGCGGCACCGCTGCACTTTTAATGATCTTCGTATGAATTAAATATAGAAGCCATTTTAACCGGATTACACGGGGGAAACTGTGTGCTTATTGTTAATATCCCCAATCAGGAGGAATGTTTTGTCTGCACCGTTTGGAATTCGGCCTCACGGTTGCCAAAACATACATTTTGAAAAGAAAGTTTGTAGCCAGGATCTTAGTTTTGCAGCGGGAAAAAATATGGCCGACCACTCGTCGTACAATTAAAGCAATCCAAAATAAACAAGGGGAGAAAAAAAAAAAAAGGGTCTTGAAGATGCGTGCGGCTAGTCCACCGTCCGCGCCAAGTAGATGTGATTAG
The DNA here is from genome assembly GCF_054491065.1 of Syngnathus leptorhynchus. Lineage (NCBI taxonomy): Eukaryota > Metazoa > Chordata > Actinopteri > Syngnathiformes > Syngnathidae > Syngnathus > Syngnathus leptorhynchus. The sequence continues at coordinate 6,019,464 of NC_141215.1, forward strand.
TCAAATGGAATAATACAATTTTTGCAAACTAAATCAATTAGGCGGTTATTCTCACAAGAGCTCTGTGCTGGAATCGTAGCGGATACGCACGTGTCTCAAGCTACACACACACACACAACATTGAGGACACCTGCAGTCTCCAGTCAATCAGTTCCACTACAGAATCGGAAACAAAATCGGTTTACGCACAATCCTTTCTCTCAACGTGAAGGATAGCAACAGTTAAACTATTGTGCAAAAGTCGAAAGAAGACGAGAGCAGGACACAACGGATTCGATTATAAGAGAAGATTTAACATGGAAGTGCCCTCTGACTCCTGTTGTAAAAAAAAAAAAAAAAAAAAAAAAAGTGCCAACAAGCGGTAAGAGCACAGAAGTTAGTTGAATTGTCAAAAGTGATCTTTTGAATCACTGGAACTAGCAAAAAAAAAAATTCCCAGGAATGCATTTTCAAGTCTGAACTTTGAAGCTTAATGAAACATGAAAAAAAAAAAAGGGCATCGTATTCACCCTAACTGCATTTGTGAAGCGCTGTTCAAAAGCTTTTTGGGTGAACAAATGTTGATTACACCAACCAACCCCCCCCCGACTTTGCTTTTAACTCGATTGTGGCAAATGAAATAATGCAATATCTTTTTAATGAGAACTAAGCAGAAAATTAGATCAAGCTATGACCTTACCCGAACTAATATTATACGGTTTGTGCTGTGGATACAAAGAGCGACTTGTGTTTTGCTCTGCTAGGCTATCTTAGCGCTCCTTGAACTCCAGCCTTCAAGGCCTTCCCCCAAAACTTTCAAAAGCACAGAGCGCCATTTACAACATACAAAATGGTGAGAATTTATTTCCAACAGTCAGCCCTCAAAACAAAATTAAAAAGGACCAAGAGTTGACCCCTGGGGCACTCCGTAAGAAAGTACGATTCTGAGATCTGAACATTTTGTCTATGCTGTACTTTTAGTACAGGCAGCACCTTGAAAGCTAAGTCAATGCCTGTGCGCCAATCAAGCTAAAAAAAACAACCCGGAATAACCTCAAAGTTTCCCTCTCATCAGTCATTTCTTAAAAAATATGTCACCATTTACATATTTGCGCACTTCACTCCGTCTCCGTCTCATCTCCTGTGCCTTGATGTTTGTCTCTGTGGCTCTCTTGATGGGCTTTGCCGCCGTCTATCTCTTCATCCGCGCTTACACCTGCGCGAGGCTAACGTGAGACGACACCCATCTTTTTCATCACAATGGGGAGCCCGAGAGACCAAAAGACTCACATTAAAGGCCTGTTTCAGGGTATTAATTGCTTGACATGACTCGCCCAGGTATGGGAAACCTTGCATGCGCGGCAATTAAATACTTTCACGTCTGAACGAATCACGTGTCGGAGGCACGCAAAGTTTCAGTCGCCCCAAAAAGTCGGAATACCGTGTTAAAACATAATTGTGAAGAAAAAAACAAAAAAGATTTGTTCCGGAAAGTTGTCAGTAGTTATTTGTCGTGGCTTTCTGGTGTCAATAAATCAAAAGTTATCATTTTTTCCAGAAACTTCTATATGACTCTAGATGAGAAATCATCATGATATCAGAAAGCTGCTCTTTCTGCCGGACAGCCAGCCACATGACGCCGTCGTAAAATTTGACATTCTGCTAGGAAATGCTCAGATAAAACCAAGACGCCAGCGTTTGTGCTCGCCATCATCTGCGTGACCGTCGTCGTTCTCGTTATTTATCCGAAGTGGATGCGTCACGCACGGTCATGTGTCACGTACGTACCTGCCCATACCAGTTATATTCCAGCATGGTGTCCCAACACCACAACACACGCACGTCCAATTTCCAAAACGGCTGACGGGAATAAACGCGGTCAAGTTGTTACGCGAGCGTTAGCGTTCACACATGTCCGCATGCGCCGGCGACTTCTGATTGGCAAGCCTTTGGCTGTAGAATTTGGGCACTCCCAGAGCTTCTGACCTGTTGATAATGAACCTGAACCCATTATTTTGAGTCAATGAATTGAAAGAAATAGGGCAAGGAATGAAAGCCGCAAGGCCAATTAACGGCATTCTTGGATGTATTATGCCCAGCCCGCCGCTCAGGCAGACCACTTTTGCGCTTTTTGTCTTTATCCCTTTCTGTTATTCATTAATTATTCCGAGCAGGGTCGGGGGTCACGTGGCTAATTGCGCTAGCCGTCTCGGTCTCGCCCCGACGCTAGCTAGGACGACACGAGATTGACGTTTCCTGATGGCGCCGCTTTGAGTTCAAAAGAAAATGCTCGGTATTTGGAAATCTTGACAACATTTGAAACGTGACGCCGCTACGAATTTCGGACGTATCGGGGGCTAGCCGAGGCCTCGTCGGGTTAAGTGTGAGATCCGGCACACATTCCGTAGGTTTTAATGAGGCTTTATAACATTTGACTCCTCCGCAGCCGAATGATTTTCAAAAACTCTTTTGATACATTTCTGACTGGCAGTGGTTTCTCACGTACGTCCACGTGGAGCTCCTCAGGTTCCCAGAACTACAGAGGCGGGTTTGTGCCTGTGGATTTTTCACAGTCTGAGCCACTTTTAACGGGCCATTGGCAACGCATTGCTCAGTTTAGGGTAACTGCGAGTCACATTGTCCCGCACGGGAAGGAGGAGCCTTTTGACCTCGACCTTTCAACTATTATATACGCGCTGGGCGTGTTTCATAAAGACTGATGTTCAAACGGGACAAGCAGGAAACCAAATGAAATTCAATTTTGCCTAGTGATAACAGAGTAATCACATTCGGAAAAACGTATTGTCTGTAATGTCAATTCCCCTTTTAACGAGATTAAGAGATAGACATCACCGTTTTGCTATCCCATAGACTCTGGGAATCCCTTCATCTTGTCCTCGGAAGGGAGGCGGATGTCTTTTGTATAGCCACGGTCTCATTTGGACCGTCCCATCAGAGGACTCCGTTTGTTTTTGTTTTTTAATAATGCCGTTTCAAACACATGGCAATGGCGCCTGCCTGCCTTCCAATTAAAACCTGAAAATGACATTAGCCTTGCTAATGATCAACATTAATAGTATGTATTGGAAAAAAAATGCTTAGGAAGGCCAAATAAGGTCACAAGCCTTTGCTGTCCTTCCCCCCCCCCCCCCGTTGTCTCTCCAAACCTTTCGTAAACTTTTCTTCTTCAAAGGGGTGTCCTCTCAGTCCCGTCGGGTTCTCGTCCGACTCCTTGGACGCTACCGGACAAACGCTGGCCCGTTCTGACCTCCCTTAATCAAAAAATCGATCTCTGTCACTCGTCTCAATTCAGAAGACGGCGTCACGGAATGGTCACAAATGTGGAGCATCCATGAAGGTACGAGGCGTGATGAAGTCATATCGTGATCACAAGGCCAATACAACTCCAATATTTAACCCACATTTTTAGGAGAGGAACAAATACATTGTTCCACTTCCTGATGCTTTTGATCCACATCATTCTTTCCATTTCCTGATTTATGACTTGACTAAAAAACGTAATTGTGCCCATCATCGCTATTGGTTTAAATGTCTCTATTGTGTAGTAAACATACACAAACACACTAGGGGTCCCTGAATACCAATTATGTGAATCTAACACCCCCTTCCCGCCCCACTCTGAGCTTATCTAGCCTCCAGGGAGACCTCCCTCCCTCGTAAATACAGAACCCACCGAACCAGCGTGAAGCCCCGAGCCGGTCCCCGACCCGCACGGTTCGATTCAGCCCGGCCACCATTTCTGACTCATTGTACCTTTTTTGGCCCCTCCCCTTCCCTTCCCTTCCCCTTTTGAATCCTATTAGTCTGCGAACATAGTTTAACTGAAAAAGACTGTCGACTTCACTCAATTAGGCCTAATAGGATTAAAGGATGCCGGTATGGGCCGGGGAGTTTTCAAATGGCCGTGGAATTTTTTTCTAGACACCTGCTCCGTCCGTGGCGCTAATCGCAACAAAACTGAGGATGCCAGAGGGCTCGGCCACGCCCACCACCGAGTGATGGAATATCTGTCATTATTATATTTGTATTTATTATATATTTTTTTATATTTATTGTTGTTTTTTTTATATAATTGATTATTATTTTATTTATTGATATTATTTACATTTGTCCATCTGGTGCATCTGCTTTAAGATCATATCACGCTATTTTATAAGTGCCCCCCACCCGCTTTTATATAATTTGTCCATTCCAAATCTTACATTCCATTCTTAATAAGCCGTCAAACATAAAAGCATGTAACTTCATTTCACAAAAGATGCTTGTTAGTTTATTCACTTTTATGATTTGCAATGCCCTAAAGGAGCTCAATGCCAATCTTCATCAACAATCAATTTGATTTAATGATCATTCTTTGCATGCATTGGCAGTCCCTGGCGGCTAATTCTTCCCAGGGGTGTCATACGGAGTCTCATACCAACACCTCAACAGTTTTCCTTCCCGGAGGTCTCTCCGTGTGTCTGGACACTGTGAAAAGCTATCTTGGTGGCCTCAGATCACCCCCCCCCCCACACACACATTTTCGCCGCCACCTCAGCCTACTATGAGGGATTATGATATGTTTCATCCCAAAGTGGCTTGTGTTTTTCTTTTTTTCTCTTTTGTGTCAGTGTGCAAGTAGCCGGGGAAGGGTCAACTGGGGAGCTGTGATGCGTGAGTAGAATGCAAACCAATTAGCGTTTGGGAAAAGATGAATCGCAAAAATGAATTGAAAAAAAAATGTCTTTTTCCGGGAGAGACGAAAGATTTTTCGTGAGCTTCCTAATTCTTCTGTTGCTTTATTTAGATCTTTCTTTTTATAGAGGTGGGACCGCAGTAACTCTGGTCAGCAAGCACGGATGACTATTTAAAACGGAAGCTTGATTTCATTAGCTAACTCAATTGACAGTATGCGCTGCATGCCAGATATTTGAGGGTTAGAACAGACGGGAAAGATTTGTTCCGAGTCCAATTGGATTTGATTTTGGACAACAATTTGATTGTAAGGCCTTTTTTTTTTTTTTTTTTTTTGTGAACTACAGTAGCAATGTTTTTGTTGTTGTTGCGGTGAGTTGATCCAAACCAGTTTACCAAGCCCTCAATCATTCAAGACGGATGATCCGAATCAGACTCGGAGTACGGTACGTTCAAGGCACGCTTGAATTTGTTGAAAAACTTTGGTTTGTCCCACGGCACCTGATGACACGCCGACTTGCCACTGTGACCGCAGATCTTAACGCAACAAACTCGCACTTGTCCCCAAGCGTAGCGGCCATGTTTACTTGTGTTTTTTACACCTCAAAGTGACATCCCACAACAAAAAAATACTGCTGGTCCTCCTTTAGAAATTGGGTCAAATCTCGAACCCAACACTGGGTTCAAAAGTGATGGATGCAAACTTAAATATTTGCTGACTTGCAACATTTGTCGCCAAGGGCATTGCATTTTCTGGAGATGAGAACATGTCCAATGAATTCTTCAAGGCTTTATTTCCATGTTCAAGCAGGACGTTTGCACCTGAGCATATTCTCACGAGTCCTGCCCATCCTCTCCTCCTCCTGCTTGTTCCTTCAGGTTCATACAAACACATCGTGGCCACAGCAACTTATGCACATGAAAGACCTCCTACAGAATCCAAAGGCATCACGTAGCAATGCTTTGAAGTCTATCAGTCACCCATCTAACGTCGGGATGTTTTCTCTTCCTCCTCCTTTATAAATCTGATTCATGTCGCCCCATCTGGATCTTTATCTTCTATTCCCTTCTCGCCGTGGTCAGTCTGGGAGTCATTTGGCGCTTTTTCGATCCGACTCAGGCTCAATTTTGAATCAAAGCAAGGAAAATAAAGCGGATTTCTCCATTCTCGTTCCCAATGGCAACCCGGCGTAACAAACTAAGATGCGTGCCCCCTAGCGGCGGTTATTGAAATTACAACACAAAACCGTCTGTATTTTACAAAATCTGCCATCATGGCGATTATTCTTATTTTGCTTACCTTCCATGTGTTTTGGGCATTGTACAAGGCAGATGATTGCATGTTGCCGTATGCGCCATCATAGGGATAGCGAGGCTGGAACCCGTAGCCGTTGGTGCTGGGCCACGCGGAGTAGAACTGCAGCGCTCCAGAATTCCACAAACTCTGTCGGGCATCTCGCCGACCGATCATGCACCGGCTTGATGGAAACATCTCTGAAAATGGACATCAAATGTGACACAATCACTTTATTGTCTTTTAATTCTTTTTAAATGCTAGCGCGCCTTCTGATGCGAGTTACCGGGACTCGTCAGCGGTTGAGTTTTGCCACTAACCTAATTCGCATGACATCAATGGGATAAAAACAATAAGCAGCAGCATGCGTCCAATCAAAACGGAATAAGATTTTATTGGAAAAAAATGTATTCTGGAAAAAGTCTGGTCAGAAATTTTATTTTGACCAATATTCATTTGTCTGTCGCCTTCATTCTGTGGACAATGCTGGCGAGACTGTGAGAACCTGTGGGGGTCATTCTGCAAACTGTCGACCTCGCCGCATTCCCGTCACGGTGTTCACGTCGGAACAACGGCGACGTTTGTACGGGGGGAGGTTGAAGCGCCGTCTTTGTCCAGGGCTTTGTGAGCTTCTCTGTTTGCCCGTGAGCAAGGCATCATTACAACAACCGAGTCACATACGACCCAGCCTGAGGTGTTCCTTCCTTCCTTCCTTCCTTCCTCCGTCTTGTTTCATGAGTTAGCGTAACCTGCTGAATGGTTTTACGACACGAGGATAACGGCGCTGCATTGTCCTTAACTCGTGATGTCGTAATTATCTGTTTTTTTATCCAACTGTGAAACTGAAGGTATCCCGGTGTGCCAAGTATCAGGTAGCCAAGGTGCTGAAAGCCTCCAGGCCAACAGCTCAGGTAGAAACTTCCCGTGACGCAAAACGAACATCCATCAACCACGTCGGTATTCAGCCTTTAGTGCGAGACGGCTATTTTGTTTTGACAGTCTGATTTAATTTGACTTAGCTAGCACAGTGAGTGAGGGCAAGATGGAGTCACGTCCAATCGGTTTCCATCTTCTGGCAAAACAACAAAATGCTTGTTTTGGCGTGGACTTTTGTCCAGCCAGTCAATCAGATCCATTTTGGGACTTCAAAGAGATGTCCCAGGAAGAGTCTGCAGACCGTGGATGAGCATTCACTTTCACTTTGCGTCGCTCAAGAGTGCGCGCCACCGCTGAGAGGAGGTTAGCGCACCCCGGCTTTGAAGTGGTGCCTCCGAGCAGACAATGTTGACATTCTTCCCGCACATCGCTTTGCTCCTGAACGCCCCGTCAATACACGCCTGTCTCTTCCGCTGTCAAGCCGAACCAAAGCTATGAATGCTAATTTGCTTTAGACACGTGGTTGTTAGTCCCCCTCTATTAATGAAAGACATCATAACAAAAGTAGTAGTAATAATGATACATAAATTATGGAAATGATAAATATTGATTTATTGATTCATTCATGCATTTATTCATTCATTTATTGGAAACCTGCAAAGGTCAGTGAAGCACTGCAAACAATGCCCAGATTGGCCGCTAGGTGTCGCAACATCCAACCATCACATACAGTATCTCAAGTGTAACATGAATAGTTCCCCATATGACTTGGCAAATTAGCTGTGACTCAGACATGAGTGACCAGATTGCAAAAGAGTGCGTGTGTGCCCCGTGCAAATATAATAGCGTGCAACAAGTCACACATGCTCACACGACCATGGCGTGCCAATTTGAAACTTTTCTATGCCTGTTTAGCTTTGCTTCACCTTTAAAGGCATTTCAACCACCTGCCGCAAGCACCCAAACAATTGAGAGAAATAATTTTGCCAACTCATCCTGATCTTTTTTTGCGTGTGTGTGTCTCCAGTCTGCCTATAGATCACACATGTCCCCGTTGGAGAAGTTCACCCGCTAAAATGTCAATAATATCAGCTGACAAAATATGAGGAAGTGGCACATGAGGAAGTTTTGCCGGAGGAAGATTTTCCTGCTGTGTCATCCTGACCTTCCACTCCTAGATGACAAGCGAACACAAACTGTGTTGATATTGGTATGATATTTGTCCATTTTAAATATGGGAGAAATAACCAGCAATCAACCCGTGAAATGGGATGTACAGATAAGTCAAAATCATGGTCAATCATGTCCAAATTTAAGAAGAATAATGATAATATTTAAAAAAGGAGCCTATTGTAGGCAAGTAGTAATTAGTAATCATTTTAAACTCTGCATACACATAAGGGAATTCAGTTGAGTTTGTAAATAAATAAATAAATACATGAATAAATAAAAATAATGCAATAAATAAATCATGCAATAAGAAAAAAGATAGATCACCTGTAGTTTTGCAGGGTTCCTAACTCTTTGGTGACGAGCCTCTGTTTACGTTTGGCGATTGATTCCTCGAAGTATGGCCAAGTGAAAGGGCATGGAGATTTAAAGCATTGTGAGTTTCCTCTTTTTTGACGGGCACCGTTTTGGAGCTGGGTGCAAAATTGAGGCCGGCGATTGCGTCAACTGACCCAAATTGCAACTGACCCATATTTTTTATTCTGGCAAATCGCCTTTGTAAGATACGCTAGCTACATAGGTAGGTGATACACATGCTATCAAAAGTCTACACACCCCTTTTCAATCCCCCCATTATAATTACTCTGTTGTCAAAACTCAAATGCAATGCAATGCTACTTCAAAGCCTTTAAGTGCTATCTTGACTTTCATATTTGTGATTTTTGGAGACACTTTAGCACACTCAAACTCAATGCCCGGGGGCCAGATACGACCCGCCACATCACTTTTAATATCTTTCTTTTTTTTTTTTTTTTTAATATTTGACCAGTTTTGACTCGTCTGATTTGAAAACAACGCTTTTACTGTATATAATATGAGCATAATGATCGCCGTGATGTTTGTTCACACCACTTAAGGTTGATGAGGGTACAAAACGGAGGAGGCCGGATGGACACTCGGGAAAGTAGCAACAAGCGACGCTGCCGTGTAGCTACATGCAAATTCAAAAGCACTCCAACAGTTGTTTTTGTCCGAGAGAGACAAGTGCTCAATCAAGACCGAAATGGATGTGAAGAGCCTGAAAGAGGTCGCCTTGCTTAAATAAAAGCAATATTTTAGGGGGGGGGGGAACCACTCAGTGACTACAAAATTAGATGCCGACTGTCTTGAGAGGACACACTTGAATAATAATGCCCAGAGATTCTGTGAAGAATTTATTTCAATGAGTTGCCTAAATCCAGAATTTCTTCCAATATTGTTTTTATTTTTTTTGTTTTTATTATGACTACATTTGCAAAGGTAAATTGAAATTTAGATTCCAGCCTGATCTTCAGCCCTGCACGCAAATAATGCTTCATGAAATTTCCTGTGTTGCACAGCAAATTAAATTCAAATTAGCTTCAACTAAAATGGCTAATTAACTGAATTTTTATTTTTTTGGGGATCATGTAGTCAGTCAAATTTGACTCACAACGGGAATTCTCATCTCAAAAATCTGTAGAAATTCTGCTGAAAACAAAAGTCCCTTTGTGGAAATCAAAAAGCCTTTGCACGTCTTTCACTATGCTTTGGCGACCCCTGGTGTCTGTCAAATAACACTTTGTGTCATTAAAGTTCCTGTTGGAAAGGTCAGCTGACTTGTGTTCAAACTCTTGTGGAAAGCCACTTGGTTCTTCAAATAGGTGGTCATTTTCTACCTGCTCCTTTTCTTCTAATAGATGCTTGGCCTGCACAAAACAGTGTCGCTGGCGTCTTGGGCTTTTGATGAAGGCACCATGTGGCCACCTTTGATTCCAGTGGCCACTTTGACAGTTTGGAGGCTGTCTGAAGTGAGATCAGAGACGCAAGAGAAGCAGACGTCCAGCCGGGGGAGAAGATCAGAGCGGACATTGTGAGGTACACAGCGTTACCGGCTCCTGCAACTTTTCCCTTTGTATATATATCTTTTTTTGTCAAATATATATTTAGTAGCACCTTTCTCTGCAGCTCTTATGGTTCAAATAAAGAACTGTGAGGTTTTATCTGATTTTCACCAAAGAGCCCTGGCAACACCTCAGCTAGTTGTAAGACACTATTTTTTTTTTTAATTTATAAGCATTGGCAAGATGGAACATGCATCACATTTTCTGAGCTCAAGGAACTTTGCCATTTCAAATGAGGTTTTGGCTCCAGATAGGCAAGATCACGCCACAACGCAGGATGACTTCAAGTAGTACAAGAAATGACTTGTTTTATTTATGCATACCAACAAAGAACAATAAGCTCGAAACCAGACTTGTCAAACTCGTTTACACTACGGGACGTAACTAAAATGACCGTTTTCTGCACCAAACCAAACTACTTGTTTAATTAATAATAACGTGTTTAGTTTATAATTAATAATAAATAACATTTCATTACACTATTACCATTAAAGGCCCCAACGCAATACTGGTGTACTGTCTCCCTCGTGTGGTAAAGGTTGGAACAACAGGTACTTTTTTTTCAGCCGTGACAGCCTTAGTTAACTCCATTCGCGTCAGTTATTACAATTATTGATTATATAACAGTCCAAATATGTGACTAATATTTGTGTGTTGTATTTTATGCGTGAAACCACTGAATCACTGCACTGTTTGATTTCACGCCTGGGGCAACCTGCAAGGCATCACTAATCAATCGACGATGCCTGCCTGCTCTGTCACACATAAAAACTAACGCGCACGTCACACGCACACACCTTGCCTTCCACTTGTTGACCAAGTGCGTATCACTCGTCGTTCGGAACGGAAGCAATGGGATCGATCGTGAAGCTCTCCAACGGTGCGCTTATGCCCATCGTCGGGCTGGGGACATGGAAGGTGAGTGATCTGTTATCTCTATTTTCTTGGATCTAGTTCAAAGTTACCAGTTGCTTTCTGTGGGTGTAACTATTTTAAAATACACGATGGCAAAGAGGCTTGGCAGTCGAAACTGAAATTTAAACTGCAGAGCGTTGCGTAACAGGTCGGAAATAAAATCACCCGAGTGACATTAAATTGCGTGGGGGAAAAAAAAAAAGCACAATCGGACTTGAAGCTAACGGTGGCTAAAGCTAGCAGCCATTCAGTCTTGGTGGATGATGATTGAATTGATGTTGTCATTAAATGTAACGGTGCAGGCGGATTCTTTTGGGTTTTGTCTCTGTTATTCGCTTTATTTCACATATGCACGCCTATAACATCATTTATTTTCATGCATTCATAATGTTTCAAAGCACTTTCTGTCTCAAGGAGTCTTGAGGTAAATCTTGAACATGTTTGGTATTTTTTGGTGTCACGAGGTTAAAACTATGATCTACATATTGTTCATTTTTTATGGGTTTTATGGTCCTAGTCTGAACCTGGACAAGTGAGTGCAGCGGTGAAAGCAGCCATATCGGCGGGCTACCGACACATCGATGGGGCTGCCGTTTACCGGAACGAGGCGGAGGTGGGCGATGGAATCCAGGCCATGATCAAGGACGGTGCAGTCAAGCGAGAGGACCTTTTCGTTGTTAGTAAGGTAGGATACATAAGAAAGCCATTTGATGGAGATTCAGATCCAGCAGGATGCTTCCTAATGTTCCTCGCCTCATTTTTTTTTGCCCTGTAGCTGTGGTGCACCTTCCATGGAAAGTCCATGGTCAGGCAAGCTTGTGAGAAGACCCTGAGCGATCTCAAACTGGCCTACCTCGACCTCTATCTGGTGCACTGGCCAATGGGATTCAAGGTAAATGCTGCAAGTCTCATCCACTATTGTCCCAGTTTTTAAAAGTCCTCTCTTTGGACTCGTATAGCCCGGCGACGAGATGTTTCCGTTGGACAGCAACGACCAAATCATTCCTGATGATTCCGACTACCTCCAGACATGGGAGGTGAGTTAAAAGTTTGCTCAGAGCACACAAATAGAGGAGAAAACATTTTTTGTGTTTCAGGGAATGGAGGAACTGGTCGATGCCGGTCTGGTCAAAGCCATCGGCGTCTCCAATTTCAACCGGGATCAGATTGAGCGTCTTCTCAACAAGCCGGGCCTGAAGTACAAGCCGGCCAATAACCAGGTACACCAACGCAATATGGACCCATTTCTTTTCTAGAAATAAAAAAAGTCATTCCAAAAAAAAAAAAAATGCTAATGCTCTTTTCCTCCCAACAAGGACAAATAAATGATTTTGTAATTTCCTCGAGTTTAATGCAGTTCCTCCCTGAGGCTAAGCTAATGCGCTTACTCTGTTGTTTCGCCCTTCTGCTTTCGATTGATCCTGCCTCGTATGAAATTAAGCCACCATTTTCTTCTGTGGCCTGCAGCCGTTGTAGAAAAACAGACCTGATGGATGGCAATTGTGCCCTCCGTTATACTTTTGTGCCTTGAAGGTGGAGTGCCACCCATTCTTGAGTCAGGAAAAGCTGATCAACTACTGCCACTCAAAGGGCATCACCGTGACGGCCTACAGTCCACTCGGTTCCCCGGACAGACCCTGGTAAGTCGTCAAAGGCGGATCGGAAAGTTTCTTTTCAGGATGTGACCGCCGGCCGCGCTTTTTTTCAGGGCCAAACCCGACGAACCTTCGCTTTTGGAGGATCCTAATATCACGGCCATCGCCAAAAAGCACAACAAAACATCTGCTCAGGTACAAACGGCACTAAAAGTTCCATCTGTTTTGAATGAGGATAAAATTGAATGGAATTAAAAATCACAATTTGAGGAGGGGAGGGGGGGTCGAGCAAATAGATGGTTTCAGTGGTTCACCCCAAGTCTTGATGCCCCAATCTCAACTCAGGTCCTAATCCGCTTCCACGTCCAAAGGAATGTGGTCGTGATTCCCAAATCGGTCACACCTCACCGCATCCAAGAGAATTTCAAGGTAAGGAGCGAGAAAGACACACAAACACACTCTTTGTCTTGCACGCCTGGCGAGCGCCTCATTGATTTTTCACCCTTTGCAGGTGTTTGACTTCCAACTCAGCGACGAGGACATGAAGATCATTTTAGGATTCAATCGGAATTGGCGAGTCTGTCCGATGCATTGGTGAGTGTATGGACCAAATGTTCAGACTTTATTGTATGGCTTTTTATTTGATGAATTGATTGATCGATCTTGGCCTCCAGGGGCGTCAAGCACAAGGACTACCCCTTCCACGCTGAGTTCTGATGCGGGAAAATGGCAAGCACTGGTCTGAATTTTGGCACTGTTCGAAAAATCGTAGCGGCTTCACGTTGGCAAGTTTGAAATGTATCCCGATTGACTATACATGTTTCAATTTGAACACTTCCCCTTATTTGCAAGTCATATGTGCCACTTGTGACTGTTGGCGTTGCTGAGTCATGTGTGTTACTTGTGATGGCGTTGCCTCATTTGTTTTCACTTCTTTGTCCCACGTGTGCCAAAGCCACACGCTGCCGTTATGCGCTCTTAATTCGCACGAGGCCGATGTTGTATGTAACGATAAAATAGTGTCATTTGAGAGCATTCTCAATTTATTTTCTTCCTCCCCCTCGTAAACAGACTTTATGTCTTTGGTGATATTCCAACTGAGCTCAATTATTTTCACTTCAAGTTGATTCTGCAGTAAAAACATATCTGTAGTAAATTAGTTTTGGCACCACTTAGTCGTCACGACACTAAAAGCCTCCCCCCCCCCCCAGTATGTTTGTTTATGCAACATAGTTAATTTCGCATCCATGAAGAGAAAAATTGACTGTACCGTGTCTCTTGTTTGGAAATAATAAAAATTCAAGACGTTTTATTCTCATTTAATTTTGAAACGCCAACATTGACCGCTTGCTTTTGTCATTTGTTGTGCAGAACAAGTCCGATATAGTACAACAATTTGTTTTTCCGATTTTTATTTCTAAAGACTCGCACGAGAAACTTCAGTTGTCGACTGCACTTCTCAAAGTGACCACAAGACGGCGACAGCGTAACGCCTCAAAGCTACAATGTTCTGACGTGACCCTTCTCCATCCTAAATTCCACAAACGCTAAAAATAGTCATACCATAGTTTTACAAGTAATCACGCACAGATAAAGAATAATGAGCCACACCTCCTGTTGCAACTTTATTCAATTTTCAAACATCTTCCAATACACACACACACACACACACTCTCACACACACACTCAAAGTGCAGAAATTGACAGCACTGTCTGTGCAGAATAGGCAACATAGAGCAAAACGCGTTGAATATTGCACATGATCAGCTTGAGGTTTTTGAGTTTTTAAACATGAAAATATTAAAAGACCTCTCCAGCAAAATATTGCATAAGTGCTTGGGTTTTTTTTTTTTTTTTTCCTCTCGTCATACAAATGTTTCTTTTTCAGTCCTGGCTTGTTCGAAGACAAAGAACCCAGTGCAGCTTGTTGAAGCAAAGATTGCACGAGCTTCTGTCGATTTCCTGAGCAAGTAAACAAGCTGACCTCATTGGAAGTGACTTAAATCCCACTTTGTTCCTTGAATATAAATCTCATAGTGAAAGTCACCAAAAGCCATGTGATACATTGGCGTTAAATTGCCACACTAAACCCACCCGCGCCGCCCTGTTAGTGTTTTTTTTTGTTTGTTTTTACCCCACTCCCATTTTCAGGAGCACTCTGTGAAGGTTGTCACCATGTTGCCCCTCCTCTGCGTCACTGTCCTGCAGTGCTGCTTGGCGGAACGTTGGAATCTGCCGTCATTCCTGGTAGTGTGAGCGGTAAAGGAGAACATCTTCTCCAAGTCTTCAAACATTTCATCAAACAGTCCCCCTCCTCCTCCAAAGGGACGCCTCTGTTGGTTCCCCGAGGCTTCGCGGAAGAACCTCTGGTGCGCTTGATGATGATGGGAGTGGAAGTGTTGCTGCTGCTGCTGACCGAAAAAGTCAAAGTCCTTGAAGATGTCGTCCATGTTGAACGAGCGGTAGTGCTGGCGGAAGTTGTGATTTGCATTTCCTCCGTGCGCCGACTGGCCGCGGCCGAACTGGTCGTACTCTCGTCGTCTATTATCGTCTGATAATGTCTCGTACGCTGAGGTAAGACAACAGGTATGGTGAGTTTTATGAAATCAAGAAATGCAATCTTGTCACTTGCCTAGTTTTGGAAATGTGTCTATTATAAGCAAGCTGTTGTGCAGAATTGTGACGTCACACCAGGCCCCAAGATCTTACCCTCAGCTATTTCTCTGAACTTGGCCTCGGCGTCCGGGCCCTTATTTCGGTCCGGGTGGTACTTGAGTGCCAGCTTATGGAAGGCTTTCTTGATCTGGCGCTCCGATGCGTCTTTGGGCACCCCCAGGATGTCGTAGTAGTCCCTCTTGGCTAAGATGAACTCGGAGATGAGCAAGATATGGAAGGCGAGCAGCAACACGCACTGCGCCGTGGCCATGACTGCTTTGGGGCTTCTTTTGTTGGGCACCTTGAGCGGACGAGAACAATTTGGTTACGTTGAGGGAGAGTTAACTAATAGAGTACGATTGAAGAACCATTATAGTCAAATGTTTTTAGCTAGTTTTTGGCTAGTTTTTAACGTCATCCTTCTGAATCGAATCGTTTACGCACAAGCGCAAGAAAATAACAACTCGCCATTTTGAATGGAAAGTGAGAACGTTTGCTTATCCTAATTTCTACATAAAATGGAGCTCAGTTAAGTAGTTGAAAACTAATTTGTTGAGTGCGGCTTACCTGGGTCACCAAAGTAGCCAGGGACACTGCGGAGTGCTGCTGACAGCTCCAGCTGATACGAAGCTGCTAGCTAACCTTTGTTGACGAAATGCATTCCTGAGAGCGAGCACCACGACTCGCAACGCTATTGGCCCATTCAGCGGACGCAGTGACTCAAAGCCCTCCGATTGGTCGAAATGGTCCACGTAGCTCCACGAAACAGAAATGAGTCAAGAGTAACTTATCATGTGTTTCCGGTTTCGTTTTACTAAACAGACGTGTCGTCCGCCAGCTGGTACGTATTGTGAGTCAACGAATGGCAGAATGGAATAAGATTTGGTCGGGATTCAGGAGAGTCGGGTTCGAGTTGTAAGTAATATTTTCAAATTACGTGCTGTATCTAATGGACAAATGACATACCAGGAAATGTAGATATTCCGAAGTCAAATTCCTCGTTTGACATGGGCAATAAAAATTTTGCATATATATGCCTAAATATTGTTATCTAATATATTGACTGCAGTTTCACATTGGATTGCTGATTTGAGATGTAATTTTATTATGATTATTTTAATAAACATTTCTGTTCTAACTTGTCTGGTGTCTTTTTCCTTGTTTTTATATTCGCCAATCAAAACATAAAAATCAGACATTTAGTAAACTGCTTTATATGACAATGTGTTTTACGTTGTTATATGAGTTGGTGTCCCCAAAATTAACAAATGTTGACATAAAAAAAATTTTTCAACCTTTTATTCAAACACAAACACATTCGGTGTAATCACACCATCAACTACAATCCAACCAATACAAAATTAAAACATCAATGTCGGCTGGCATAGCAGCAACGCTGTCTGTCACTCACTCGTGAATCTTCGCGAACGAACCTGAAAATGTGTACCTAATGAACAGACGTCCTTTCTGTACTATAGACTACCTAATAAATATGTCGGATTTCTCCGGCAAAATGGCATAATGGTTTTTAACTTGACCCGGTGTTCGGGAGACCATGGTTCGAGCCCCACACGAAGCAGACTTTTAGCTAAAGTGTACATAGTGTGAGTTTTGAACTCGGTTCTCCCGAACATAAGGTAAAAATCTTATGCACTTACACGATTGAGTGCTCGGACATTTTGTGAAACATATTTTATGAATACATGAAAAAACTTGGAAAATTCAATGTCGAAGTGGCTGAATGGTTAAAGACTTGGGATGGTGTGCGGCAGCCTCGGGTTCGAGACTTGCTCTTTGCAGCTTTTGCAAATGAAATAGAGGGACACATAAGATTCGAACTCGCCTCTACCAAACTCAAGGCAAAACCCTTAACCATTCGGCCATCGGCAATCTAGCATTTATAGGTCAAATGTTTGTAATTGAAGGTTACTCTGAACCTTTCCTGAAGATAGCCTCATGATTTGGGATAATAGAAGAAATTCCTGGTCCAACAGCCACAGGACAATGGTCGAGGGGATAACGTCATTGACTTCGAAGTTTGCAGCGCTGGTTCGAGGCCAGTAACCGCCGACAAAGCAGTTTTTCTCCACTTTACTGAGTGCGTGTTTGAATCTTTTTTTTTTTTGCTACTGATGACGTCATCACAAATAGACTATAAAAGGCGTCAAGAACGCGACGCTCATCCGGTCATTCTCCTCTGACAGCGAGCGCCACGCTGCTCTGGCCCACCTGCTGCACAACAGCATTTAAAAGTGACAAGGTGAGTGTTCAACTTGAGTTAACCTTTTCAAACGAACTGCTTTTGCTCTCTTTCAGCGTCAACTTGCACTTTGGGCGTGCTTTCATCTTGCAAGCTAAAGAGTTTGCAGAAGCTAGCGTTAGCGGATAGCGTCTTCAACGACCACCAAAACGCATTTATTTGGCGTGCAAGCAAACTATTGAAGCGGGTAAGTACATCTACATTTTGCAAACTCAAGCACGCACGACGACTAACACTATTTTTTTTGCACCAACATTTAGCAACGTGTAGACGACAGCGCCGTTTGGACGGAGGTAAGTAGACAAAGCAGCGTTTGCATAAATCCACCAGCGAATGAATGACTCGAATATTTCGATGCATTCGTGTTAATTTTCTGCTTTCTGTCCGCAGGTGCGACGCCGTCATGGCCGACTGACTTTCTGTGCGTTTTAAAGGTAAATCTTTTAATCGACTGCTTCTAAAAGTCTTATTTCTGTCCACAGGCCTGCATCTGGAACAGAGGGAGCAGATTGACTGCAAAATGGTCAAATATCTTTATTAGCAAATTGACTAAATCAAGCATTTGTTCTTTTGTCTGCAGGCTCCAAGATGGCCGCCTTGCATGGCTTCATGAGACACTTGCAGGTAGGTCTACTCTTGCTGAAAATGGAAAAGCAGAATGGTTGTAACGTTACCGTGTCTTTCAGAGCAGCAAGCTGTGGTTGGAGAGACGTCCGGCGCTGCCCTCCATTCCTCACTGATGAAACACGTGTCAAACATTTCAGCATGTTCTTCCTTCCTTTGTCCACCAGGTGGGGCAAAAAGACATGGTGTCTGCAGCATGGATCTACTGGTGAAGATCTACAAAGTTTTGAACCTGTGGCATCAACCTCTTGTCAGACATGTTGACAGGTGACAACTTAATACAAACTTGGCATTGTTTAAAATCACTGACCTGCCTTTTTTTTGTATGCCTGCCTCTTCCTGCAGATTAGTTTCCAGTAAGAAAATCTGCCTGAAGAGCCCTCTGCTGGTAAGAGAAGCAAACATGTTTCAAAATTTGAATGACTTTTTTTTTTTGGGTGTGTCCAGTGTGAAGCACCATCAAGTACCTGCTTACAGCTGAAGCTGAGGACCAGAGCGAAGCCTCATACCAGCACCACTTTGGTTTCCTCGTTACTTACTTAAGGCAACCTAAGAAGTGAGTCACTTTAAATGCTCCTCATTGCACAATCTTATCTTTATTCCAATGGGGGTTTTTTTCTCTAATTTTCTGACAGGCAGCAAGCAACCAAATCAACTTCCTGGGTCATGCAGCAAGGAACAAAATCAGCTTCCTGGTCATGCAGCTTGCAATACTCTATAATACTTCACTTGCGCACTGGTATGTTTCATGCCCAAACATTTTCTGCACAAACTTTTGACTTAGCTTTTTACTTGCCAATCTCTTTTTGTCTCAGGTCCAGGCATGGAGTAACACTTGTCCCACTGGCTGACCACTTCCACGACCAGTCTCTCTGGCCAACCGCTTCACCACTCTGCAACGAGCAGACTGCCATCCAACTTGTTACTTTGTTGTGACTGAATGTTTACTCTGCAAAACAAATAAAGCTTTATTACAAATAACACAAACTTTCAACTCTTCATTTTCAAACATCACAACTTAAACTTGAAATCAAAATTAAAAAAAAAAAACCCACAAATTTATTTTCTTTTTTTTACCCCCACCCAAAAAAATTTCTGGAATTTTTTTTTTTTTTCCTGGTGAAATATTTTGAGAAAGGGGGAGGAGTTTGGCTGGAATACTGCTTTATGATTGGCTGAGAGCTCTAAAACTGGGTGGAGCTACGGGAATGAAAGGCTATGGTTGGCTGAAAAGTGGGCGTGGATATGCAAATGAAGTGATTTCTGATTGGTTGGGGATTTAGTGGGCGTGGTTTCCTAAAAATGAAGCAATCTGATTGGTCGGGTGTGCAAATGCTGCATTCTGATTGGCTGCTGAAAAGTGGGCGTGGTTATGCAAATTAGGAGCCGAGCCGTGATTGGCCAGGCTGAATTTGGGCAGAGCTTGGAGGCGGGCAAAGTGGCACTTAGGTTTTGGAAAGTTCTTTTCAGCTTTGAGTTGAGCGTTTGCCTTCCGCCACCAGACAGAGCCAAGTCTTTGACTGCTTCTCTCAAAGTGACTGCAATTGCATCACTTTGACTCATGTGGACACAGACAGAGAGAAGCAGCAAAGACTTGGCTCTGTTGCAGTGACGCTCAACTCAGGAGTGCTGAAAACTTAAAAACTTCACTTTGTCCTTAGTAGTGGACACTTAGGTTTTGGAAGTGGCCAACTCAAGACTTCAAACAGTACTTTGCAGTCAATGCAGTGACCAGCAAGCATGAGAGACTTCAAATGAGCCAATTTGCTCATAAATCACAAAGACTCACATTCCACTTGAACGATTTATTGAATAGAAAAGCAGTTTGAAAAGGCCCTGCCTGCCTGCCTGCATGGAAGCAGATGAACTGCTTGATGTGTGCTTCCTTACTTAGGAAGGTGAGCGCATGCAAACAGTGCAAACATCTCTCACTGGGACAAAACCCAAGTGCCAGGTACTGCACTCACTTTTGGACAAGTTTTTCCATGACACTGATGCAAACCAAGTGAGTTAAAGACATGTTTCTGACTAACTTGGTTTGCATTAATGTCAAGAAAATACACATCCAGACGAGTGTGATGATGATATTGTGCAGTACCTGGCACTTAGGTTTTGTGAGAGATGTCAGCTGCTTGCATGTGCTCACCTTCTCCCTGGTGTGCCATGACAAGATGACATCAGCTCCTCAAGCACATAAACACTACCAACTAACTAACACATTTTTTTCTTTTTTACATTGAAATATTTTAGAAGAACAAAGTGGTACAATTTCACTTTTCATGTGTGCCAACTATGATCAAAAATAGACTTGTTAAGTTCAAATGCAAGTACATTTTTCCAAACTATACTTCTTACATTGACATATAACTAAACCATTGTAGAGCAATTATTTTGTTTCTTTTCACTGTGGCCCAAATAATCAACAGGACATTTTTCATTTAGAAAATGACGAATTAAATTGCAAACATTTTGGACGCCAAATATTTGAAGTCATAGATGACACGACCTTCTACATTTAAGATTGGAGGCAAACCAGAGGCATAATGCCACATGAAAAATGGAGAGGTACCTTTCGAGATATGCAGATAGACGACCAGCAGCCGACGTGGAACTTCCAGTCTTCAAGTTGGACATGGAAAAACAACGTTCAAGTCAAACGCTTTGGTTCATTATCCATTGATTGACAATGCTACTTGTCAGTGGGTGAGTAAGCGTGCTAGCTAAAGCTCCACCTCTTTTTCACGAGAGCGAGCGAGTTCCACTGACTAACAATTATTCTCCTTTCATGTCATTGTTTACATGTGTACAGTAAATCGAGAGCTTGGAAAGAGTTGACATTACCTAACGATACGATGGAACCATACGATACGAGACATTTCCTTATTCATGGGCTTCTTTTCTTTGGAGTATTGCAAAATAGTGAGACATCCGTGACGTCAGCTTTGGTCCATCAAAGCCGGAAGTAGCATTGTCAGACGTCCTAGCGTGCTAGCATGCTAGCACATTCTGCAGTCTACGTGAAAGAAAACATGAAGGCTGTGAGTCGCTCACGCCAGTGACATCGCTCCTCGGGGAGTGGACTTTTTCCCAAGGAGTCACCTGAAGACATCTTGTCCTACATTCGTGTAAGTTACCGCGAGGGAGACCAAATGACAGTTGGCGACTCTTGATCGTTACGACTTCGGTGTTACTGCGCATTGTCAGCTAGTTAGCTTCGCTTCACGACTGCCGCGGTCGGTGAATCACTCCAGGGATGTTAAATAGAAATATTTAATCACCTATTCAAAGTGTGCTTTCATTTCACGGGTTGTACAAATGTCAGCCAGCTGCTGTTGTAAGCAACCCAGGGGGTCACCTGTCCTAGCCCCGACGAGCTCGTCATCAATAATGCTACTTACGTGATTTATTTAAATTACCACTGGAAAATTTTTCTGGCATGCATTCGGATTGATTTCTTGTTCGATTTCCGAGTGATTGCAAAAGGACAATATTGTACAGGCTCATTTTCTAATTCATGTCTTCCTCCATCAAATAAGATGCTCAATTTAGCCCACTGCACAGTGACATCAACATTTATTCAATTTCTTTCCGACTTATCGTTGCGTAACCTGGCATCAACTTCCCTTTTCAATCGTTTTGAAAGCCTTATTTGGCGAGACGTAGCTGAAAGACATTTCTATAAATGATGCTCGGTGTGTTCAACTCACCTAACACGAGCTGGGCACCGTTCTTCCTTCCAGCTGCCCGCTCCAGCCTCAACATGGAGTCCATGCTGAACAAGCTGAAGAGCACCGTCACCAAAGTGACGGCCGACGTCACGAGCGCCGTCATGGGCAACCCGGTCACGCGAGAGTTCGAAGTGGGCCGACACATCGCCAGCGGCGGTCCGGGGATGTGCTGGAGGATTTACAACGGCACTAAAAAGTCCACCAAGCAGGTGCGTCCTATGATACCACTCCGTCGTAGAAATAGAAATGCTCACGGGATGTTTTGGGGCATTTCCAGGAAGTGGCCGTATTCGTTTTTGATAAGAAGATGATTGACAAGTACCAGAAGTTTGACAAGGACCAAATCTTGGACTCCCTGAAGCGAGGGGTGCAACAGCTGACCCGACTGCGACACCCCCGTCTCTTGACCGTTCAGCATCCTCTGGAAGAGTCTCGGTGAATTACCCGTTTGGTTTTTGTTATCGTTATAACTTTCTTCAGGTTCTGCCCATCGGAAAATGTTTCAATGTCTCTTCTCCAGAGACTGCCTGGCCTTCTGCACGGAGCCGGTCTTCGCCAGTCTGTCCAACGTGCTGGGCCACTGGGACAACCTGCCTAGCCCCGTGCCCAACGACATCAAGGAGTACAAGTTGTACGACGTGGAAACCAAGTACGGCCTGCTCCAGGTGAGAGGAAAAATCCTCAAACGCTAGCGGATTCAAAATTGGGTCTTTGAATCTCCTTTTGTCATTTTAGATCTCGGAGGGTTTGTCCTTCCTGCACAGTGGAGTAAAGATGGTCCACGGGAACTTGTGTCCGGAGAACATCATTCTCAATAAGAGTGGATCGTGGAAAATTATGGGCTTTGATTTTAGTATTTCATCCAGCAACCCGTCAGACACTGATGTGAGTGAAAAGAGACGCAATCCACTTTCCATTTTTCTAATTGAGTTCAAATCATAAGACGAATTTTGTCGCCAGCCCAAATACTCGTGTAAGGAATGGGAACCCAACCTGCCGCCGCTGTGCCTGCCCAACCCCGAGTACCTGGCGCCCGAATACATCCTGTCGGTCAGCTGCGACACGGCCTCCGACATGTACTCGCTGGGCGTGGTGACGCACGCCATCTTCAACGAGGGCAAGCCCGTCTTCGCCGTCAACAAGCACGACATCTTCAAAAGCTTCAGCCGGCAGTTGGATCAGGTGACCGCCGAGGAATGACCACGCAAAGTGGTTGACGTACTGACGGTTTGGTTTGGTCGCAGCTCACCAACATAAGTCCGGCGCTGTTGAACAAGATCCCAGAGGAGGTGCGCGACCATGTGAAAATGCTCCTCAGCGTCACGCCCGACGTGCGCCCCGACGCCGACCAGATGACCAAGGTCGGCCTCGGCGCCTGATACCGCATCGTCCTCGTCTCGCGCCCGTCTAATAAATTTCTCCCGTCTGACTGAAACAGATTCGATTTTTTGACGACGTGGGGGCGATGACGCTGCAGTACTTTGACTCGCTCTTCCAGAGAGATAATCTGCAGAAGTCACAATTCTACAAGAACCTCCCCAAAGTCCTGCCAAAACTCCCCAAGGTAAACTTAGATGAACGACGTCATGAGAATCGACACGGCGAAATGAAAACTTGCCGCTTTGTCTCCATAAGAGAGTGGTGGTGTACCGCATCCTTCCCTCGCTCACCTCGGAGTTCGTCAACCCGGACATGGTCCCCTTCGTGCTGCCCAACGTGCTGCTCATCGCCGAGGAGTGCACCAAGGACGAGTACGTCCGCTTCATCCTGCCCGACCTCACGCCCGTCTTCAAGCAGCAGGAGCCCATCCAGGTAGACCACACACATACACACATTCCATCGTCTCTTTATCCGACGTGTCTTTCTATCTCCTCCCATGCTTCTTAAGGCTAGTAACATGGTAGGTGCTCAGCCAGTGTTTGACCTTCTTGCACAGGAAGTGCTTTTCTAACTCCCGCCTGTGCCCCCATGCAGATTCTGCTGATCTTCCTGCAAAAAATGGACCTGCTCTTGACCAAAACGCCGGCCGAGGACATCAAGAACTGCGTGCTGCCGATGGTTTACCGAGCCCTGGAAGCACCTTCTGTCCAGATCCAGGTGGCCATTTTGTGTCTTTGTTAGCATAGCGGGACGATTCCTGCAGTGCTCTTTAAATAGTTGTTTGGAGTTTGACCCGATTTATGTGCTGCGCCGTCTTCCAGGAGCTGTGCCTCAACATCATCCCGACGTTCATCAACCTGATCGACTACCCCTCCATCAAGAACTCCCTCATCCCTCGCATCAAGTCCGCCTGCCTGCAGACGTCCTCGCTCGCCGTAAGTCTTTTTCCGCTCGACCGGAAACACACGCGAGCCCGTCGTGACGTTTCCCTTCCCGTGTCCGCGTAGGTGCGCGTCAACTCGCTGGTGTGTCTCGGGAAGATCCTGGAATACATGGACAAATGGTTTGTCATTGATGAGATCCTGCCCTTCCTGCAGCAGATCCCTTCCAGGGAGCCGGCGGTGCTCATGGGAATCCTGGGTGAGCTTTTAATCCTCAGCTTCCTGATTTTTTTTTATTTTTTTTTGAGGGACGCCACCTCACTGTCACCTCTTTAGGAATCTACAAGTGCACCTTCAGTCACAAGAAGCTGGGCATCCCCAAGGAGAACCTGGCTGCCAAGACTCTGCCGTACTTGGTTTCACTTAGCATTGACAACAACCTCAACCTTAATCAGGTAGGATTTTTTTTTGTGTGTGTGTTTTTAGTGTAAAATCAAAGTTTCAGTCATTAAATGTATTTTTCATTTCAGTTCAATTCGTTCATGGTGGTCATCCGAGAGATGCTGAGCCGCATGGAGGCCGAGCACAAGACCAAACTGGAGCAGCTGCACATCATGCAGGAGCAGCAGAGGTGATTTACATTTCAAATGTTGACAACACAATAAGCGGCCTTCTTCCTCTAAAATTGCTTCCCGTCAGGAGTTTGAACATCTCCGGCACAGAGAAGCCTTCAGAGGAGACCAAGGGCCCGCCGTCGTCGCACCAGGTGAGTTTATTTCCCGGTACAGAGAAAGAAATGTTACTAAATGATTTTATTGTTAGAATCAACGCACAATTCTGTTTTTTTTTTTTTTCTTCAGATCGATGACATCTTCGGCAGCACGGGGCTGAACGGCAAGGAGAACGGATCTTCGGCGGCACCCCCGCAGCCTAATAGAGTAAGATGACCACTTTTTTTTTTCTTCTTTTTACGAACATCTGGTCATCAACAACTTGTCAACGCTGTCTTTAGATGTCTCTGACTCTGGAGGAGAAGCAGCGACTGGCTAAGGAGCAGGAGCAGGCGGCCAAACTGCGGAGTCAGCAGCCACTGGCGCCACAGAGTATCAAACCGACCACGTCTGCCAACTCACAGGTATTTTTTTTTTTTTTTTTTGCAATCTATCACTTCAACACACTTCCTTGACACTGATTATTCTACTACTCTATTTCTTGTCCTTTTTTTGTTTTTTTTCCAGGCAAAAGATCTGACCAGCAGCCTGCTCACTAACATGGCGTCACTGAACAGTATGTCCTTGAGCAACACGCCTCGAGCACCTATGTCGCAGGCGCCCGCCGCCATGTCCACCTTCCCCTCCTCCTCCTCCATGGGCCCCCCGGTGTCCAACGGCTTCAACCCGGCCACGGGCTTTCCTGCGGCGGGCGTTGGGAGGAGCATGAGGCCGCCAGGTTCCGCCGTCTACGGTGGCGGCATGGCCTCCACCACCAGCACCCCCAACTTTGGCGCCCTGGCGCAGAACCAAGGCCAGATGAACATGTCAGCGCTAGACAACCTTTTCACATCCAACAAGCCCAAAGTCTCCCTCAACCAAATGGCGCCCTTAGGCGGAACCCCTTGGCTGGGCCAGTTCTCTCCGGGGCAGAACGCTCAGCCCGCTTTGCAGGGGGCTCCGTCGGCGGGATTCGGGATGCAAGCGAACCCTTTTTTCAGCCCGCAGAACTTCTCTCAAACTCCCGCTGGCGCCAACCAAAGCGGACTGAAGCACGGTACGTCCGCCAACACCGACCTGAAAGACTTATTTGGCTGAAAAGATCCAATGTGAAGTAGAAAGGAAAAGTCCACTTTTGCTGTGTCTATTTTTGATCGCGCTCACATTCTGCACCTCATTTGTATTTGAAGGGCAACGTGTTACTTCTTGTATGCTGTCTTCTACAAAGCTGTGGGTTTCTTACTCTTTTCTACTTGATGTTCTTAAGGGGTGCACATGGGAGTCGAGAAGTTACTTTTTGAATCAGAGTTACCTTATTCAGACTCTTTGAAGACATCCGGGAGGGAGGTAGCTGGACGTGTAGCATTCGGGAAGTGAGAACTTTTTCCAGGACTGCTTCCATGGTAACAGTCTGCAGCAGCAGTGACCTAATACACCCATTTCCATTTCCACTTCTTTTAAATGCAGTATGACTGAAGTATCACTTGTAGCTAGATGCTAATGCTAACAAGGTGCATTGTAGGCTCTTGTGCCTTACAGGGTTAAACTTGTATTGATTGTCTTTTTTTTTTTTTTTCCTCCTCCCAATTTTGACCATTTTAGCTTTTGTCTTCAAATGATTCCTGTTTTTACACATCTTCAATTTTAAATAGTAAGTGAAGTCAATCTATTTAGTTCTGTGCACTTTTCAAAAACGTTTTAATTGGATGCTCCTCTACAGTTTTACTTGCGTGTGAGAGAGAATTTGAGAGGCCTTAGGTGATGATGCTTGTGCAATATTAATGATTCTTTGTGATGGTTCATACTGGACTGATTGGCCACACAGCTCATTAAATACTCTTCGATAATTTTGTGTTTCCATTAAAAGCTTCTGGTCATTCCAATTTTGCATCTCCCAAAACTCTACTGTTGGCATTTGTGTGTTATCTGTGATTTCATAATGATCTGAGGTGGTTCAATGAAAACGTGTACATATAAAGGAAAATATACAATCGTTCGGGAGTGTGTATTTATTTTTTGTGATGGGGTAAAGTAAAGTCGCCTAACTGCCATTTGCAATTCACACATCACATAATCATGACAATCATATCTTAACTCGTTTACGTACAATAAAAAGGAATGCGTAAATTTGTAATAAAGTCTCCTACGATGACGAGAGTTGTCATTTTTTATTCCTTAGTGAAGTCACATCCGTAAACAAAAACCTCATACATGAACCCAAAGGGAGCGTACCATTTTACCAAGGGGAGTACAGTAGTCTTATCTGGCATGTTTTTGACTTCAGGTCAAAATGCGCAGTACATATTTAATATATTATTATTATTATTGTACCTTCCTATTAATACTGTTAATAATTTATGGAATCGATGACAGTCTGGACTTCTCTTTCTGCGGGTGTTCTTAAGTCTCACCCTGCGTGTCACAAATGGTTTCGTCCTTATGTCCTCAAGCTCCTCCGAAGTGTCGAAGGACCTTTAAATCGTCAAGCTTGCAAAACAGGAAGCAACCAAACTTCGTTTCACAAGGCAACAATTTCTTACTAGTCTCCTACTCGGGAGACTTAATCAAGGTAAGAACACACTACTAATGCACTTTATTGTGTACGTGTTTTAACCATGCATTTGTTTGTTCCCTCGCTCCAATGCGAGTTTTGTGCACATTGTGAGAACTGTGGTAGAATCGTCGAGTTGGCAGTAGCTTGTGTTTATTTCATATAAACCTGACCGAAATTACAAGTGGGTTTTTGTGTATGTATGAAAATGACGCATAATTATACAGTCAGTGTGTATAACTTTAAAAAAAAAAAACAGAAAAAAACAACAGGCGAGAATGTAAACAACAAAAGTGTCCCGATGGCTTGATGAATAAATGTTAGTTGTTTTAAATTATTATTTGAAAATACGTTAATAGCTTTTGTTCTTGTTTGGAGCGTGATTGCAGATCACGTGTACCATGTTCTCACGCGTGTCTGGATATTTTTTTGGTCCATGTGCTGTGCTCGGAACCAAAGATTTTCCATGTAGGGATGATCGACGGGCGGCGCTAGCCAATGGGGAGTGGCCATCCAACTAAGGCCCGCCTCCTTCTCCACTGTTTTGTTTACGTTGTGCTGCAGCAATCTGGACCTCTTTGTTCTGACACTTTACAACCTAGCCATGCACAAATGAGTCTATACGATATTCTATATCTTTCCTACACTTTTGCTCGTGAAATTCATCCAATATACATTCATTTCGACAGTGTTGTAGATATTTGATGACATAATTTCTCCCACAGACTGCAGGTAAACGTGTGAAGTATAAATAAGACTCCCAATAGTCTCAAGAATAGAAAAATATTGTTGTTTTGATACGTCGTGAAGGAAGCGCGCATGCCAGAAATAATCTCAAATCCGGAAGCACTCTGGATAATCCGTGGAAATTGGCCTGCTGCTTTTTTATGTGACCTAGCTATCTTCTCGTGCAGATGATGTAATGAACCACACAGCGGACACACACACACACACACACACACACACACACACACACACACACACACACACACACACACACACACACACACGACCCCCACCTTACAAGTGCTATCTTTAAACCAAAGTGGGAGTAGGCATTCATTTTTAGCTCCAGATAGCAGAACGAGCACTCCAGTGGGCCTTAGATAATATTAGACAGCTGTCTAATTGTGGAAATGGATTCTAAAATAAATTTTAAAAAAATAGTAACGTGATGTGATAACATGGTGCACATTTAATGAAGACTTCGTTTTCCCAGATAATCCAGATAATCGTAGCTCTTAAAATCAGTCAGTGGGGTTGAGCTTATGTCATCCTCTTAGCTGCCTGCTGCATCGAGGGAATATTTTTTTGTCACACTTTTACTTTGAGAACAACTCCAATGTAACTGGAGTAGAGGAGCCCTTCGCTTTCCAGCATTGCCATGGAGACATTTGATCTCATTCCCATTGAAAACAAGCTGCTGTTAGTGTATCGTTGTTTTGTTTTGAACTCCGGCTTGCATCATATAGCAACCGTTTCCATGGCGATGGGCTGACTTAAGGGTTTGTAATGAAAACGCACACTCTGCCTCGCAGTTTGAAGATGCCTCTGAACAACGAGCGTCCGTCTTCCGGCTCCAGCGGCGACGAGCAGGGCAGCGACGGGGAGTCGTCGTCGGGGCGCTGCGACAGCACCACGTCGGCCAGCGACACCGACTGCTCGCGCGAGAGCTTCACCAGCGATGGCTGCAGTAAGCACTGCTCACCGTCCTGTGAGTGCCTACAACGTTTTATGGGCTTTTTTTAAACGTGTCAATGTGGAAGTGGAGATAAAACTTTCTGTGGGACCTCTACCAGCGAGCCCTCCCAAGATGCTCACCCTGGACGAGGTAATGGGCTCCGCCAGAGACCTCTCCAACCTCAGCTTGTTCCACGAGATAGTCGTCAACCGCAACTTCCACCTGGAGCCCAACACCTTGCCCGAGGACAGGTTGTCATCACGCTTGTAAAGCTGTCAACGTTTATCCTCGCTCATTTGGGTTCACGCCACCCATAAATATTTGCACTGCGTCGTGGAACAAGTCGGGGCTGCTTGCTCTCTTCTCCTGGAAAGTAGTAGTTGAAACAAATCGTATAAGTTGAGAAAACAACTTTCAATGTTGTGCGGGAAACTGAAACAACGGTTCCCAACTACAGTACCTAATTTTAATTAATTGCAGTTCAGGTAATGGATGGATGGTCTAAAAAGCTTCTTTGTTTAATATTTGTTCATATCTCTGCTCGCGACATGCTGCGACAGGCAGAACAATGTCAAACCACTTCTACTAGTTTGTGGAAGCTCCAGTAAACCTGTTGCCACATACATAATAGAATAATAGCACACCTAGATTTGTGACTTTGTGACTCAGTCGAAACAACATCATTAGTGTTCCCGGACACATTTTTGGACTCTTAGTTGAGCACGACAAAGGCAGTTGTTCATAGTTTATATATCTTACTGTTAAAAGTTGACAAAGGTACTAGCTTCCATCGTCACATTCTTGCTAGGGATTGTGTAGCACTCAAAAGATAATAATAAAGTTGAGCAATGTTCATTTCCTGTGTTTTTAGTTTATGGAAGATTGTCCGCGACAACGTCCACAAGGCATTCTGGGACATCCTAGAGACAGAGTTGAATGACGACCCGCCCGAGTACCAGCAGGCTATCAAGCTGCTGGAGGAAATCCGAGAGGTACAAAATTATTTTAAAAAAATTGTATAAAAGACAGAAAAAAATGCTGAGGTTACACTTGGCCGGCTAGGTTTTGCTATCCTTCCTCAACCCCGGCGCCAACCGCATGCGGACACAAATCCTGGAGGTGCTGGACATGGACCTGATCAGGCAGCAGGTGGACAACGACGCCGTGGACATCGCGGGCCTCGCTTCGTACATTATCGGCGTCATGGGGAAGCTGTGCGCGCCCATCCGCGACCAGGAGATCAAGAAGCTAAAGGACAGCACGGACAACATTGTGACCATCTTCAGGTAAAACACCCCCGTGCGTGTCTCCTGCGAAGAATCCCCGTTGATGCCAGCTCAACGTCCACTAGGGAGATCTTCCGCGTGATCGACCTGATGAAGGCCGACTTTGTGAACCTGACCATCAACAACCTGCGGCCCGTCATGCAGAAGCAAAGCGTGGAGTACGAGAGGGCGACCTTTCAGAGCATCTTGGACAAGACGCCCGGTGAGTGGACTGCGAAGAAAACGTCCACCGAAGTGAGGACATCCGTGTTTGACGTCTCCTGTGTCACCTTCAGGTGCTTTGGACAACACCGCCGCTTGGATCAAAAGGACCTTTGAGGAGCTTCTGTTCACCATGCCGAGCAACTGGGGAAAAGGACAACCGTGCTTGCCTGGACCCTTCCAAGTCCTCAATGCGGCTTTCCTACACATCCTCATGTGGGACTACTCTAAGCACGCACTCCCAGAGGTGAGCGGACATTTCAATCGTTTTAAAATTGAATGCAACAGAATAATGTGTGAAATTGTTTTTTTCTGGCACGTATAGACGTGGATGACGGACGAGGCTCGCTTGCGAGAGGTGCAGTCGCAGCTGAAGCGCTGGCAAGCGGTCAACGAGGTTCTGCTCATCGTCCACAGCACCGTCGGCGGGCCCGTCCAAGGCGTGGCGGTCCTGTCCGAGCGCCTCAAAAGGATGACGGCCGTGCTGCTCGACCACATGCACAACCCGTGAGTGTACGCGTACGCTTGAGATTTTCTAAACCACCCTCTCACTTCTGTTTTGTTGTTATGGTTTGCAGGACTTTTAACCTGCAGGAGGCGCTAGTGGGCGTCAGCGCTCAGATCTGTAGCGAGTTGAACAAGTCTCTTGCGGAGAGAGGCTACCCCACGCTTAGCCCCGCGCTGCAGGCGACCCTCACAGGCCAAATCTGCGGCATCGCCCACAAGAACAACCCCATCCGTACTCTCGTCGGTACGTACATCCGTTCCGGATGTTTCCTCTCTCCCTGACCGGGTCCATGTCCTAATGTTTCGCTCCGTCCGCAGAGGACCGTGTGCAGCACTACTTCACGGTGCTCATTTGCGATCCCAAACCTCAAGCCAAACTGGAGCAAACGCCCGCCGGCCTCTCCGCCATCCACTCTGAGTTGGTCTCGCTGGCCACCAGGTTCCTCTCTCTGGTCAACTACAACAAGGCGGTGTATGGACCTTTTTACGCCGACATCATCAGGAAGTTGATGTTCGCCAACAGCCCGTCGCCACCATCGGCGTCGTCTTCGCTTCCTAAGGACACCGTTGCCTCCGAATGAACCTGCGACCTCCCGTTTTGTTGTTTTACACTTTGTCAGTGAAGCGTTTACTTACAGTACAGTGTTTTCCCAACAGCCAAGGCACATGTTAAGTTTAAAATTGTTCCCCAAAGTAAGGAAATTTTAGTTTGACAATGAATTGATAATTATGAATGAATACAGAGATAGATGAGCAAAATATTTGTCATTATGATTTCTACTTGCGCCACCTTTTTAAAGCAGATTCCTATATTTAGAAGAGTAGCAACACAGGTGTATATATAACACATCATGACTGTTTAACATTTTCGATATATATCATACGACAAACTTCTCCACCGCTTAAAGAAGGTATTGAAAATATTAGGGATTTTTTTTTTATATTTTGTGCACGAGTGCATTTTTGTGTTCATCATTTTTGCTTATGTAACTGTAGGATAATTTTCCAGTTGTTTGTGTGATAGATCAATTTATTATATTAGTTTTGTGTGATTGGTGATGTTTGTTACATGGCTCGGTACTGTGGCCCTTTATCGTATTCCTGCATTGGCTTGATCGAACCTGCGTGGACACAGACACAAAACCTCCAGAGGGATTGTTGTCCAGTGTGGATCCAAAGATAAAACAGAACAAAAACAGCAATTATTGATCTTTACTGAAGTTTACATGGAAAAAAAAAAAAAGTGCTGTTTTCTTCTGTACTACACTTCATTTAATAAAAGTAAAAATTATACTAAATTGATGCAAGCGTGTATATAGTTTTACATAATGTTTTAGATATTTGAATATTTTTGCAATAGCTACTTAGGAATTCATTTTTAGGGCAATTTGTATTTGCATACTGTGAGATTACTTCATTGGCTTGCTATAATAAAAAAAATTAAAAAAAACACATTGCTGAATATACACTATTAAGTAAAAATGGATAAATGTCATTGTTTTGACTTGTTTCGCCGATAATTACTGATGAAATAAATATTTTCTCGATGTATATACGTATTGTCATTTTGTAAACAAATACTCAATTTTCCTACCAAACAATGTGTTCTTAAAGGCACCAGCAGTCTGCCCAGTTACAAACAAGGAGAACGGGTGACCTCATACGTCACGTGGTTTGATTCTGCCACACTATTGGTCACCTCCTGCCGGGCAAGTCGAACAGGAAGAAGGCCGTGGACGCAAGGAATCGTAAATTCGTACTTTTGGGCACTTCTTATATTATTTTGTTACTTTCAATTACAGTTATACTCAATTGAACATTAATTCTCCCACGTAGAGATAAGAAGACAATCGTAAGTATCCTTCCGCCGTTACTTTCTTTGTTTCTTAGCTCAGGTGCTGGGGGAACTTGTCTTGACATGCAGTGAGAGTTTCGATTTGAAGTTCGAAATTTGAGGTCTACTTTATATACACAGTAAATGTAATTTTGAAAGTGTTGGCAAAAGTGTTTTTTTTGTGTGTGTGTTTTCTCATTTAAAGATGTTCCTGTTTCAAGACAAAATCTGTATTTTACTTGGAAACATTACCTAAGACCTCACACCAGAAAAACCACACCTAAAATCTGAAAAATACTTTTTAGAGTATTATATTATTATTTATTGAAAAGAAAACCTCAAATTTGCCCTCTAAATGAAGGTCAGTGCTTCTGATTAGTTTTACTACTCATTACAAAAATGTCAACTTGGGTGTCTCTTGCAGGAATTTCTCCAACAAGTTCCTATATGGTCGTCAATGATGCTGGACGAAGGCGCGCGAAGCAGCCTGCTTCGCTTTCGCCGCAACCTGGAACAGGACATCAAGCCCACCTACCTGATGGATCACATGATCAGCGACGGTGTGCTGAGCGGAGAAGAGGAGGACAGTATCAGCGCACAGGTTGGTGGGATTAAAAAATAAAAACGTTCCCTGCTGAAGTATGTGCTGATTTTGTGTCATTCTGCAGCCTAGCACGAAAGAGCAGGCAGAGGCGCTCCTGGAACTGCTACTCAAGAAGGACAACAATGCTTTTATCTCATTTTATAATGCTCTCGTCAACGAGCAATACTACGACTTGGCCAATATGCTTCATGGCGACCTTCCTGGTTCCAATAGCACATCTGATGGTGAGAATTAGCAGAAGTTGAAAACTTGAACTACGGGTGTGACCATTCCTTCCTTTTTCTATCGGTCCAAGTAGTTCTGAGTGCAGGCGGGGTCCCTCAGAGGCCTGTGGTTTTCGTCAGCCGACCAGAGATGATCAACCGGATCCGGGAGAAGCTCCGCCATCTCCGGAAGGAACCGGGATGGGTCACGGTGTTCGGCATGGCCGGCTCGGGAAAATCCGTGCTGGCGGCGGAAGCTGTCCGAGATCAGGGACTGATTGAAGGTGATTCATTCCTGGGTCTCTCGCTCGTTGATTTGAAGATGATATCCTCTATTTTTCTTTTGGTGCCATAGACTGCTTCCCAGGAGGCATCCACTGGCTCTCCATCGGCCAGCTGGACAAAGCTGACCTGCTGGTAAAGATCCAAGCGCTGTGCTTTCGTCTGGAGCAAAGCCTGGACTCCCAGTCCCTCCAGCGTCCTCCCACCTCCCTGGACGAGGCCAAGGAACGTTTGCGCTTCCTTGTTTTGCGCCGATACCCCAGGTGAAAATTAGATTTGAAAATAATTTGTGCCACATATAATCACATTGAAGTATTCCTTGAGGATTTTGCGCGTGTCTGCTTGTTGGTTTCCAGATCTCTGCTGATTCTCGACGACATCTGGGACAGCACGGTGCTCAAGTCATTCGATATCCACTGTCGCATACTTCTGACCACCAGGAATAGAAGCCTCGCCGACTCAGTGAGCGGTAAGTGATTCTGTAATTCCCAAACCACCTTGTGTATATTAAAAAAAAAACGCTTTTTCAGGTGCTAAATATGTCATTGAGGTTGAGAGTGGTTTGGAAGACAACAAAGCCCTGGAGATTCTCGCCCTGTACACTAAAAGTGCACTAGAAGGTCTGCCTGAGGAAGCTCGGAGCATCGTGAGAGAATGTAAAGGTATGTCGCAATCCCGATTCTTGCATGCAAATCATGACCAAAAAAAAAAAAAAAAGATTGCTTTTCTGACGCCTTTGTTCTGCTTCAGGCTCCCCGCTGGTGGTCTCCCTGATCGGCGCGCTGCTGAAAGAAAAGCCTGACCGTTGGAGCTACTACCTGCGGCAGCTGCAGCAGAAACAGTTCAAGCGCATCCGCAAGTCGTCGTCGTACGACTACGACGCGCTGGACCAGGCCATGGCGGCCAGTATCGAGGTGCTGCCCGACGAGCACCGCGAGCTCTACCGAGACCTCGCCGTGCTGGAGCCCGACGTCAAAATTCCCGCTAAGGTGAAAACTCTTACCAGGCTCATTTAGAAATCAGAACCGATCCAAACGACATCTTGTTCTGGTGCTTTTTCTCCAGGTGTTGTCCATCCTGTGGGATCTGGAGCCCGAGGAGGTGGAGGACATCTTGGAGGAGTTTGTCAACAAGTCCCTTCTGTTTGTGGACAATCACAGAAAACCTCATCTATACTACCTCCACGACCTCCAACTCGACTTCTTGGTGGAGCAGAATCGGGCCCAACTCGAGGTCCGTATAGAAGGCAAGTCGAAAAAAGGTTCACTTTCAGTGACACGCGTGTGCTTGTGCTGCAGAACCTTCACACCAAAGTGGTGCGTCAGTACCAGCTGCACTACAGCCAAGCTCCGCCCACTTCCAAGGACGACGAATGCCTCTACTGGATCCGGTTCTTGACCTACCATATGGCCAAAGCCAATCTCCGCCAGGTAACAAAGGTGCAGTTTAGGGAGTTGAGTCCATATTCCTGAAGGTGCTCTTCCCTTCCCAGGAGCTGTACTCGCTCATGTTCTCACTGGACTGGGTAGCCCACAAGGCCCAGATACTGGGTCCAGCTCATCTTATAAATGACTTTGTGGAATACGGACCCATCTTGGACAAAAAGGTAAGCAACATCCAAAATGGAGGATGGCTCGAGTAACTGAGGTAACCTCCTCTCTTGCAGAATAGCAATGTGCGCGGTCACTTCCAAGAGTTTTTGTCGCTCAACGGGCACCAGCTGGAGCAGAATCCGTTCCCTGACGTGGTCCAATTGGCTCTGTCGCAGCCTCAGGTCTCGGAGGTCTACAAGCAGGCTCTGCGGCAGGCGCAGGAGCGGGCCAAAAATGGGATGCTCTACTTTGATTGGCTGTAAGCAAACATACGTGCCTCCTTCACATTGTCGGGACGGGTTTTCATCAATTTGTCTCCGGGTCCAGAAATGAGAGCAGCGTGGAGAGTCTGTCCCGGCTGGTGATCCATCCGCACCAGGGCTCCGTCTACGCTGCCTGCTTCTCCCACGATGGAGCAAAAATCGCCTCCTGCGGAGCCAGCAAGACACTTAAGGTACCTGATTGGAAGTGATACAAATAGCGTCACGCTTTCCTCATATTTCCCTTCCACGCTGTTAGGTTATTAGGAGCACGTCCGGCGAGAAGCTGATCGAGATCCAAGCCCACGATGACGAGATTCTCTGTTGTGCCTTTTCCCCTGACGACCGTCTACTGGCAACCTGCTCCAGTGACAGAAAAGTCAAGGTAAAAATGAAAAATTGATTTCATGACTTTATTGCCTTCATTTTGAATGGCTGCGTCAAATTTTAGGTGTGGAACGCGGAGAGCGGCATGCTGCTGAGGGTCTTTGAGGTGGAACACCAGGAGCAGGTCAACCACTGCCAGTTCACCAACACACCACGGCGCCTCCTGCTGGCCACTTGCTCCAACGACAGTTTTTTGAACGTCAAGGTGAATGAATATACAGTAGTTTCATTCGTTCATTGACCATGCTTGTAACTTGCAATGAGGGTGTTGTGAAATGAACGCATTTCTGCCTTGTTTCAGCTGTGGAACCTGAACAAGCCTTCTTCACAGAACACCATGTTTGGCCACACTGAGCCGGTCAACCACTGTTGTTTCTCCCCCGACGACACTTATCTGTCCACCTCCTCCAATGACGGCACAGTGAAGGTGTTAAATGTCTTCTTGTCAGTCACACCTCTCAAGCAAAGATGCTTGAATGCTATGTGTCCTACTCCAGCTCTTCCAGGTGTCCTCCGCCAACGAGTGGAAGACCATCAACGTGCGGGAGTGGTGCGCAGACGCCGGCGAGGAGGTTCCAGTCAAGTGCAGCACGTGGACGGGCGACGGCAAGCGGGTGGTGTGCGCCATTAGGAGCGCCATTTTGGTGAGTGAGCATCATCAATGGCATCAATGTTGATTGCGTTTCTCAAGTGTCGTGTTTTTTGTTTGTTTTTTTGCGGCAGGTGATGGACGTGGAGACGTTGCAGATGCTGTTAGAGATCCGAACGGGGCGGCTGAGTATGGTGCAGTACTGTGACGTGTGTCCTACCAGCAACTTGCTGGCCATTGCCTTCTCCAACTACGCGGTGGAGGTACGAGACTTAATTTGAGAAACTTCAATTTATCCCACCCAAAAGTGAAGTCTAAAACCTGTCTTGCAGTTGTGGGACCTGGAGGAAAATAAAAAGATGGCCGACTGCAGTGGCCACCTGAGTTGGGTCCAGCGAGTCCAGTTCTCCCCCGACGGCTCACAGCTTCTCTCGTGCTCCGACGACCAGACCGTCAGAGTGAGTCGTGCTCAGGGTTACGTCAATGATGTACAGAAACTGTCAAAATAAAATGATTTTTTTATTTTTGTAGCTATGGGAAACAAATCAAGTGCACATCACCTCGGCAGTGCGCCTGAAGAGAGACTCGGATGCTTTCTTTCATCCTGGAGAAGACGGCGAGTTTATGGTTTCGGCTGCGGACAACTGCAACAGACTGCAGGTTAGTCGGAGGCGGTCGTGGCAGTTTGATTGACAGCTTGACTGACTGCGTGGTGTGCTTTGGAGGTGTGGGCCGGCAGAGCGGGTTCGCTGATCTTT
Source organism: Syngnathus leptorhynchus (assembly GCF_054491065.1). NCBI lineage: Eukaryota > Metazoa > Chordata > Actinopteri > Syngnathiformes > Syngnathidae > Syngnathus > Syngnathus leptorhynchus. Next base: position 6,056,883 of record NC_141215.1, read on the forward strand.
CAGTCCGAGGAAATACCATCGCGAATCCGATGCACGTGTTTCTGCTCGAAGCCTTCGGCCGTGGCCTTTGGCACCGAGGATGGCACCGTGCAGGTATCCTACACGTTTGGATCTCATTCCGCGGTTCAGGTGACAGTCACATAAATGTCGGTGTTATTTCTTGTTTGCGCAGATTTTGTCCATCCCCTCCGGGAAGGTTCTCGCCACCCTGCTGGGTCACACCAAGACGGTACTGCAGTGTCAATTCTTCCACGCCGGCCAAACGCTCATCACGTCATCCGAGGACACCGCCATCAATGTGGGCACCCTCGTCTCCTCTTCGCCCTGCCCTCGGATTGCCATTGCTGATGCGTTTGCGTGTGCAGGTGTGGAAGTGGCAGTCGCTCGAGTGCTTGGTGCTGCGGGGGCACAAAGAGCAAGTGCGATGCTTCTCTCTGCTGTCGCCGGCTGGAACGCGACTGCTGTCCTGCTCCTTTGATGGCACAGTCAAGGTAAGAACTCATTAAAAAAAAAAAATCTTCTCAGAAAATTACAGTACTTGGCTCTTTCTCTCGCTCAGGTGTGGAACCTGGAAAGCGGCGAGGAGCTGCAGCACATCGAGGCTCACCGGGGAGCCATTTTGTCTTGTCACGTCTCCCCGGACGGACGTTTCTTCACCACCACCTCTGCGGACAAAACTGCCAAGGTCCGAGCTTTAACGCCACACTGTGCTCTTCCATACTTTTTTTTTTTTCTCTGAATGTTTTTTTTTTTCATGACATTGAAGGTGTGGCAATATGAGTCCTGGCATTGTGTCCACATACTCTGCGGGCACCAAGACTGCGTCCGGAGTTGCCGCTTTTCCCGGGACGGGCGACTACTGGCGACGGGGGACGACAGAGGCGAGATCCGGGTAGGTTCTTTTAGCCCTTCATCCAGGAATACCGGCCGTGTCTCATGTTTTATTTTTTTACTTGAACAGCTGTGGAGTGTTGCAGAAGGCTCCTTACTGAAGATATGCTCACGGGCCGGAAAGGACGGGCTAGACTCGTTGCACGGAGGCTGGGTGACCGACTTGCATTTTTCCCCGGACGATTCCCTCCTGGTGTCCACGGGCGGATACGTTAAGGTACGACGGCCACTCGCCACTGCAAACGTTTTACGCTTCCGTAGCTCATCTGTCATCTCGTCCAGTGGTGGGACGTGGACAAAGGCGAAGCTCTGCAGACCTTCAACCCGACAGGAAGCGCGCTGAAGAAGGTCCACGTGTCTCCCGATTTTTCCACGTTCGTCACCATCGACAACGTCGGCATCCTCTACATCCTCCAGAGGGTGGTGTGATGATGGCGGCGTTTTACTTGCACTCACCAGCATCACAAGAGCGAGTCGCTGCACAAGGTGCGTCAAGATGTTTACTTCCATCAGATTTTTAAATCATTGAGAATTAAGACCACTGTTTTTTTTGTAACTTTGCATTTTGAGATTTTTCTGAGCCGCAACAACCCGTTAAGTGCATTAACCAGTGCTGTGATGTTTGTCATGGTTCTTTTTCCATTTGTACACAAATCTTTTTCTAATCAGCATGTTTTACAACGGCGCATACACTTGACAATCTTTCTTAGAACGCATTAATAGTTGGTGCCTCTTTCCTTGCTATGATATTTCAAAGAATTAATGAGTTGTAGGGAGATAGGATAAAAATGTGAATCAGAATGATACGTGTCCGAGTAATGTTATTTCCGCAATGTGCTCTTCGGATTGGTGCTTTAAATGTTGCATGTATTTTATCATGTAAAAAAACATTATTGTCTGCTCAGGATCTATGAATACAAGTACTGTACTTAATGAGCCATTAAGTAATTTATTATTATTTGCTACGCTAATTGCACAAATAAAACAAACTTCAGCGGCAATGTGTTTGACTTGAAACTTTTCCAAAAAGGTCAATTTATAATAAATCTATGTCGAATAAGAAAATTTAATCTACATTATACAAGATAGAAAAGTATTGACGGATTTATGAAAGTTGTGTTTTGTCGCCCTCCTGTGGCTCTCTTTTGTATGGCAGTTACTGTTCAACTAAATAATTTCAAGCACGTTATGAAATAGTATCACTGTATTTTATTTAGGCACTAATAGTTAACAAATGTTGCTCAGGTTGACAGTTAAAACAGAAATCATTCTTTGAAAGTACCGCTATGGTCCACCACATTGCAATATCTCATAATTCCATCCATTTTCCTCAAATTCACTCCTATGGACAATGTTTGCCATTATGCAATAACAGAATAGTCATGTCCCACGTTTAAGGTGAAAATATCTAAAAAAAAAAAGTTAAATGTTAGTAAATGTAATTCTAACAGAGAACTACAACGTCCTCATTGTCCAACATTTAGTTTCGTGGAATAACGACTAAATGCTTTATCTGGAGCTTGTGCAATTGGCTAATTCTCCACATTAGCGTCTGCTAACCCGCTTCTAGGTTGGTCACTTCATCATATGGCCAGCGCAGGCCAGATGGCATTCCGTCTCGACATCAGTCGCTGAAGGACGACTCGCTATCTGAAGCGTTGGCGTCGAGCTCCTCGCTGTTTTTCATTCCCACATCCGGCACGGGGGCGTTGGGCTTGCTGCCATCAGCAGGAAAATGTCACGTTAAAGCAGGAAAACACAACAAAACTCAAAGGACAACATTTGCAAAACTTACTCAAGCAAGTCCGGATCCAAACCTTCCAAGCTCATTTTATTTCGGATGGCCATAACGGGAACACCCTGCCAACAACAACGTCTGACATGCTTCATCTGAAAAGGTATCAGAGCGATCATAGAAAATTTCACACACCACTTGAACCATCTTCAGATATCTAGCGTAGCGTGGATCCTTGGCCACTGTCATGACATTTGTCTCCTCGCTTTTAGGTGTCGTTACGTCATCTGGGACAGCGTGAGATGGCTAAAAGAGAACAGATCATATTGAATAAAGGATAACCGTATATTAATGACCTGTTTGTACCTCAGGAGGGGGAAGCATCACAGCAGGTGGACCTTCTGTCAGACCAGGATCAGGAGCGCTGGTGCCGTTGGTCTGGACTCCTTGTTTGACTGTATCTACAGTGACGTCCTCCAGTCCGGGGATGGAGGACAGCTGCTCACGGTTGGATGATATTCCATCAGGGAGGAGTTCGGATGTATAAAAGGAGAAGAAGAAAGAACCAACCTTGGCTTCCAAGATACACAGCGTGGTCTCAATCTGTTGGATGCGCAGGGATACGTTGGCAAGTTTCTGTGGAGGAAAATTCAAGATATTGTTTTTTTGTTTTAAGGATTACACGTCTGAGGAAAAATCCACAAACCTCTTCGCACACTGTGGAAAAGTTGTTGAGGAAGCGAACCGTGTGGACGATGAACTGGTTGAGAAAAGCAACAATTCTTCTCTGCTGAATGGCAGGAACCTAAGGTAGGAAATGTGACATCAACGTGTAGGTGTTAAAATGTTCACTCTGGATTGAAAAATAAATGCAAGGGAGTGCTGGCAGTGGCAAAAATTGATTTAAAAACACAACTGTGTTTGACATGCATTTTGTTTACATTCATTTCCTGGCTAGGCTAACACGCTAACTTGACACTAACCTTCGTTAGATCAACTCCAGAGCCCACAATCGGAAGTCCGTCCTCGTCCATGCCTCTTACTACAAAACGTCACTTATTTGAATGCTGATTAAATTTCTTCCGCTTTATACGATGAGGAAAAAAAGCAGATAGGGTGTGCACAATGATGTTGACTGTTTCATGTGACTATGAATTGTAATATCGCGTGACCTCGCGAGAGGACGACAATTCTCGTTTTATTTTGAAGCGAGGGACAAACATCTGTTTCACGCCGGAAAAAAAAAACTTTGAGCTTAATCTGGTAAAAATGTGTCAAAATGATTACAATTACGAAGTACTCCGTGCAAGTCGTTCAATCATATTCTGAAGAACAGTCAGTTTGTAAACCCTCTTATTTTGAAAAGCGGAAATGTCGGAGAGTGACTTTGAGGACAAGAATGCTTGCGTCGGGATAGCGCATGCTAACCACAAATTGAAACATTGTCTTCTATTATATTTTTTTATCAAGACCACGGAAGACTTTGTCAACCTTCTGACCTTCTTGGGAAAATAATATCAAAAATGAACCGTATGTATTTGAAAAATGAACTCTTGGTGTTGTCTGTTTATGTTAGCTTGCTGTTTAGCGGGGGCTGTCAATTCAAAATGATCTAGCAAGTCACTCAGCCTCGTGGTGTTGCGTTAGTTTTTTGAGCAGGTAAAGTAGATGAGGAATTTATTCCTCTACCTTTCCTGTGAACATTTTAAAAACAGTCACACGTATGGGTTAAATTGACATTGCAATTATATTGATATTTGAAGAATAATTATATTGAATGCCTTATTATATGATTGTATTTTTCAGAAGCTGTCCCACCCTTGTCGACCCTCCGCCAACTGGTGCCTCCTTTGCAGTTGTGCTCAGCTGCCATGTGGCAACTCGCCCAGCAGAAAGATGTGATGAACTACCAGAAACTTCAGGAGTTTGTGTACGCTGTGACCGAGGCGGTGCCCGAACTGATGAGCCACAAGCAGAGAGACCAGCTCATCCTGGGCCTCAGAGCAAGGGTATACAGTACTTGCATTTGTTACGAAATGAAACAAAAGAGTCTTATAGTTGATGTTTCCTGTTCAGCTGATCCTAGAGCTGTGCAAAGGTTCTGCCCGGGGTTCTGTGGACTCTCAGATGATCCACAGCCACTTAGAAAGACTCCCAGTAACTCCAGATGTAAGTGCAGGAATGACATCATCAGCTTCTTATTTGAGTTCATGTGTCTAATAAACGTTTGCCCGCAGAGCGACGAGGAGGTGAAAACAGCAGAATCCACTTTCGTCGCTTTGATTCAGAGCCTCTTGAAGGATCCGGCGGAACGAGCTTACTTCTTTCAGGTCGGGTCAACAAATGTTTACCTTGTGAAATTCATCATTTTTGTTGTAAATTAAGTATTTATATTCTTATAGGAAGTATTCCCCGTCGAATATGGCCAAAAGTATGATGCAGCCCTACATGCGTTACTTTGGGAGTTGCTCACAAAATTAGAGAATCTGATCCCAGTACCAGACCTCAAGCAGGTATCGAGTCCCCTTTGTCCTGTTATTTTCTATTTATTTATTTATCAGGGAAATTACCCATGGATGTGTTTTGATTCCAGACGGCAGCCTGGCTTGGCTCGGCTCCCGCCATTTTGGGCGAGTGCGTCCGGTCCATGCCAGAAGAGCTGCCTTCAATCTTTGAGCACTGCAGAACTGCTGGACTTTTTAAAATTCAGCGTAAGTGCATCTTGGAATCTTCATCCTGATGCTTCAGTTTGTAATTTGTGTTTTTTTTTTGTTTTTTTTCCAGACGGCCCCTCATCCACGATTGGCAGCTGCATCATGTCCGCTCTGTCCATCCCGCCCTCTCAAAAATCAAACATCTCCCTGGCTCCGGAGTCTGTGCACAGCTATTCCAACGTCCTCCATCCTGAGCAGTTCAGCGTGGTGACCATCTACACCGAGGTGGACGTCCAAGAAGTGACGACCGAAGGTCAGACGAATCTCTACGAGGTGGAGGTGTCGCCCGCGGAGGACGCCACGGGCGAAACGTTGGACGTGGCCAAAGCGCTGGAAAAGCTGACCAAAACATTTGCATTGAGAAAGGATAGTATTGATAGCGAAACAGCGAGGAGCCAGCAATTTGCGATCCAAGATGTCTTTGAGGAGGCTAAGGATGGCGTACAGCCTGACACCGAAGCGAAGGAGCCTTCTGCAGAAGACGACGTGACGAATGCCACGGAAATAACTGTTGGTGAAACACAACACACGTCCATTCCACTAGTGGAAGCCTCCACCGGCTGGTGTGACTTAAAGAGGTATGATGGAACCTGTCTCAGCTCCTTTTTGGGCCAGAAGTGAAACTGACTGCAAAAATGTACTTTTCTCCCACAGTATTCAAGCTGACCACCCAGTTGCCTCATCAGTGATCGCCATTAAAGGAAGCGACAAATGTAAGCGGTTGATCAAACGTTTTGTTTTATATTGCACCGTGACAAGTGCCCCCCCCCCCCCTCCCCGCCCTCATATATGATTCTACCCGCAGGCAATTCCGATGAGATGACCTCCATCATCTTCACATGCTCACAGTGTCCTTTCCACCACTCGGACGTCGACAGCCCGCCGCACTTCCACATGCAAAGCGTTCGCAGCGAGGACTACGGCAAACTGTCGGGACCCAACGCGGCTCCGATTCCTTCCGAATCGGACGAAATCTTCACCTCTATTAAGCTTCTCCCCAAAGGAGATGCGGAGCAGCCGGACGGTGCGCCGGTCAGCGATGACTCCGGAAGTTCCCAGCAGGCCTCCGGCAGGCAAAAAGCTCTGGCGTGCGAGACGTGCGGCCGGACGTTCACGCGCACGTCGGACGTGCGGCGCCACCAGCTGACCCACACGGGCGAGCGACCCTTCCGCTGCTCTCAGTGCGACTGTACCTTCCAGCACTCGTGGGACCTCGCCAAGCACCAGGGCAAGTCGCACGCCACCGCCGTCTCCTTCGCCTGCTCGTCGTGCCACGCGTCCTTCGCCAACCTGCGGGCGCTGACCGCCCACCACAAGCGCAGCCACTCGGACGCCGAGCGCCTGCCGCACATCTGCTCCATCTGCAGCCGCAACTTTGCCTCTGCCGACGAGCTGCTGGAGCACAGGAAGTCGCACGTGGCCAAGCGCTACGTGTGCCCGCAGTGCGGCGAGGCCTTCGACTCGCTGCCGGCGCGCTCGCTGCACCGGCAGACGCATCAGGTGAAGCGACAGTTCAAGTGCCCGCGCTGCGAGAAGACGTACACGCGGCGCTCGGACGTGAAGCGGCACATGGCCGCGCACACGGGCGAGCGGCCGCACCGCTGCGGCCAGTGCGGCAAGCAATTCTCGCTGCGCTTCATGCTGGTCAAGCACCTGCGCGTGCACACGGGCGAGCGACCCTTCCAGTGCTCTCACTGCAGCAAAAAGTTCACCCTGGCCTCGGTGCTGGCGCGCCACGAGAGGATGCACACGGGCGAGAAGCCCTTCCTGTGCTCTCAGTGCGGGAAAGCCTTCCTGTCTCAGGGCGAGCTCTCCAAACATCAGCGCTCGCACACGGACAAGCGACCATTCGGCTGCCCGCTTTGCCCCAAGCGCTTCAAGAGCAAGAAGACGCAGCGGGAGCACGCCGTCTCGCACACCGGCGCCCGGCCTTACCCCTGCGCCTACTGCAACAAGGGCTTCGCCAAAGCCACGGCGCTCACCCGACACCACCTCATCCACACGGGCGAGAGGCCCTTCCCCTGCGGCTACTGCGACAAAGCCTTCCTCACCCCCGGCGAGGCGCAGCTGCACCGCCGCGTGCACACGGGCGAGCGGCCCTACGCCTGCGACGCCTGCCAGCTCAGGTTCAAGAGCTCGTCCGAGCTGGCCTGGCACAAGCGCGGCCATTCGGGCGTCGCCAAGCCGCCCAAACCCAAGTGCGACATCTGTCGGAAGAGCTTCGCGTCCAAGGCCAAACTCCAGAAACACACGGAGACCCACGTGGACCACGTCGCCCAATGACAGTGGACTTGAACGCATTTAAATGTTATTTTCTCTGCGCAAATCACAACAATAAGGCATTTGTAAGCAAAAGATATGAAGTAAAGTTGCCTTTTTTTCCCCCCCTCCAAAGTATTCATTGTTTTTAACCTTTATGTTTTAAATCACCATGATGAAACAAAGAAGCCGTTTTCATGATATGTTGCATCATCTTTCAGGTTTTTGGAGCACTAAAGTTGAAAAGACAAATTGACCAAAAGCAAGAATGAAGAGCTGCAGGTAACTTCACTGTCGTAGGGTAAACTTCTAAACATCTTGTCTTATCTTCATTGTTTGCCATCATTTTAGACGCCGGGCTTCTACATTTGCTCACCACAGCTATTTCCGGAACGGAGGCAGAGGAAGCTCTTCAATCTCAAGTCATACGTGTCAGGTGAGTCACTTCCGTGGTGATTGCACTGAACACGTAAAACGTGGGTGGCATTATTAATAAGAGTTTGAATTTTTCCTCTTTATGGCGGAAAACTCTCATGCACACTTGATGCGGATATTTTCCATATAGGCGGTAAGAAATCTGCTTCGAGTCGTTTTGCTCGGAAAGCATTTAATATTCCGAACCCAATGGAAATTTCCAATATGTCCGAATTTTACGAGCGCATTTGTGGTAGTAAAAGAACACGACGAGTTAAATTCCGCCACGCCGGGAGAGGGTGTGCACCAGTAGATTCCCGTCGAGTCGCTTCCCACCATCTTTTCTCATTGAAGGATTTCTCGCCACGCGTCCGTTCATTTGGAAAGGACGCCGAGAATAAAATGGAAGTCGGGGCGACGTCTGCGCATGCAGATAACGCCGCAGACATCACGCGTTCCGTCATAGTGATTTACGCCTCGACCGGCGTCGGAGGCGCAGGTGGCGGATTAATAACCGGTCATAAAGAGGAAGAAGAGGAGGGGGCGTAAAATGGAGAGGAGATAAAGCCCGAGCGGGGACGATGAGCTCGCCACTGCGTCCACAGTCGTTCTCCGCCCGGCCCAGCCCCAGCAGGCATGCTGTGGAGCGGGAGCACCAGCAGCTAGCCATCCGGAGACTGTCCTCCCCGCGGAGCCTCAACCTCCTCACGCCGCCGCCGTACCCTCGCCGCGCCTCCGCCATCCCCGGCTACCTGCTGCCCCCCTACCAGGAGCAGGAGGACCACCACCTCCTCTACCAGCAGTGTCGCCGCCTCTCCTCGCCTCCCGAGATATCCCAGGTCCCGCCCCCTGCTCCGCTGCCCGCCGTGGCCGCCCCTCGTCGCCGCCCGGTGGGCGTCATGCACCTCCTCCGTCTGGGTCTTCTCGCCTTCAGCTGCCTCTTTTGGGCGGCCGGCTTGGCTCTCTTCACCTTGGGCGTGTGGGCGCAGATTTCCCTGGCCGACTTCATGTTGCTGTCCGCCAACCGCTACCCCAACGCGCCCGTCATTCTGCTGGTCACGGGCGCGGCCGTCACCGTCTGGGGCTTCCTGGGTTGTCTCGGGGTGGCGGCCAACCTCCCGTACGTTCTGAGGGCGTACGGCTTCTTCCAGCTGGCGGCGTTGGTGGCGGGTTTGTCCAGCGGACTCTGCGGACTCTTCTACCGGGAGGACATCGCCGGGGGGTTTCGTAGCGGCCTCCAGCGAGCCGTGGCCGGATACACTGAGGACGAAGGCCGTGCCGACGCTCTAGATAGCCTACAGAGGGCGCTGCGGTGCTGCGGGGCCGAAGGATGGCGCGACTGGCTGACGTCGGACTGGGCCTTCCAGCATATGACCTTCCTGCCCAACGAGAACGCCTCCGTGGGGTCTTTACCGGACAGTTGCTGCACGCGCCGCAAAGGCTGCAGGAACAGGCCGCTGCCCTCGGAGGACAACGACGGCGTGGTCGCCGCCGGCATCCACCCCCACGGATGCTTCCGCAAAGTCTTCAGCTTGGTCAACGACAACGTGTTCCACATCGCCGCCACCGTGCTCGGATTGGCCTTCACTCAAATCGGCGGCATCGCTTTGGCGTGTCTCCTAGCTAACAGGCTGGCGCCGCGGCAACGGCAACGCGTTGTGGCAAATTAATACGAAGAAACAAATTGTTTGGATTTTCAAGGTTTCTGTTGCAGTGTCGTTGAAAGCATGAGTAACGTTTTACATTTGTGAAAAAGTGGAGTAGTCAGCGATATGTTGGAGCTAAGTTTAGCCTGGGTTATTACGGAGAGTCTTGAGCGCATGTGCATGGATACACAGCAATTCAGATGCTTTTCTTTTTTTTAATTGGGGGATCACTGATGACACAAATAATTTGCATGACTTTCAGGTGAGGTTTAACGTCACGTTTGGTGCTAAAGGTGCGATGTGAAATGTCTTAAATGTTGTCTGAAAACAAAGTCATCGAAAATCATTCAAGCCAGCCAATGTATTTTCTGTTTGTGCTGTTATTTTTCTATGATGTATCTCTACAACAATAAAGCACGGATGAATGTTTTACCTGTCTGTCGCAAATTATATCGATCCGGTCGTGAAGATCAAGTCTGAAACAACTTTGTCAACGACGGCGGCGGCGTGCATAATTGCAAACGCCACACACTGATGATTACGTGAGAAACACAACAGCAAATCACGGTGAAAGTTTTCAACCATGAACGTCTGCGTCAGCGCTCCATTTCCAGGACCTCATTATGGTATTGATTAGCCTACATTATGGTCTGTCTAGCAAAGCCTTACGCTTCACTGCACTGGCCTCGTTTAACCCCCACTGTGACCCTCAAAGAAAAATAGAAGCCTTGGGGTGGGGGGGGGGGGCATCTGTGCTGCATCTGGGAAGTTGTTGTCATTCCTTGGGAAAGTCCCTACACGGCCGCATGGTCAGCAGAAACTAGCGCAATACATTGGTAAAAGCAGAAGTACACAAGTGTAATAATAAACCCCCCCCCCCCCCCACCCCTCAAAACAATGTAATTGTGACGTCACCAAAGGTGGGCGTGTCCTCTGAATCCTCTTATTTGCTTAGGCTGCAAGGAATTTAAGCAACTTTGGGCTTGTGGAAAAATGACACCCACTCAGTTTGTGCTATTGGAAACAAAATAGCGGTTCCACATCTGCTGCTATGTTTTCCCCGCTTTTTGCTCTTTGCACTGCGGCACCGCCTGGCCCAGATTCCTCGGCCCCCACCGCCGCATCTGCGCGACATGTAAGCAAACTGAGCTGAGCTGAGCTGCGCGCACCGGCGAGGAGGGGGTGGAAACCAAAAATGGACTTCAAATCGGAGCTGCTCAAGTCTATCTGGTACGCGTTCACCTCGCTGGATGTGGAGAAGTGCGGGAAAGTGTCCAAATCTCAGTTGAAGGTAAGTTGTGAGTTTTTTATTGACGTGATTGCGGTAGAGGGGGGGAAGCACTGGAAGGGCAAAGGGCATTAAAGTGGACTTTTCCTTTTGAGTCACGCTCCTGGATTATTTATTTGACTCTATTTTTTTTTTGTGTTGTTGTCTGAAGTTCAAATATTTGACATCACCATCACTTAAGGACTTGCTTTAAAATGAATACTAATAATGTCAAATGTGTGTGTGTGTGTGTGTTTGTTTTTTTATTACTTCCTGCTTGCTTGAGTGGAAGCACCGCTAGGTGAAAAGAATCCAGGGAACTTGTGGAAAGCTGCCCTGACTTGTCACAATTTCTTCCTGCTCCTGTGTGTTAGTTTTTAAAAAAAAAATGAGGCCAAGAATAAGTTTGTGTGTGGTGGCCTTTAGTCTTCATTTCGAGTCACATCTCTTTTTTTTTTTTATGACTTTATTATTGTATTTGTAATTCATATAATTTATTTGTATTTCTTGTGGTATTTTATTTAATCCACATGATAAAATTGCATGTAAACAGGGATTTTAAATGGTCTTTATTTCTTCTTTTCTTAATTGTCCTTTTCACCATCATTGTTGTCATTGAGGTGCTTTCCCACAACTTGTACACGGTGCTGAACATCCCACACGACCCGGTGGCCTTGGAGGAGCATTTCCAGGACGACGATGACGGCCCCGTGTCCAATCACGGCTACATGCCTTACCTCAATAAATACATCCTGGATAAGGTATTGTCCGGAATCCTGCCGGCGTTGGAATGTGCCTAACGCCATGTTATGCGTTGTAGGTGAAAGAGGGCATGTTCGACAAGGAGAAGTTTGACGACCTGTGCTGGACGATGACGATGAAGAAGAACCGAAAGGGGCCGCCGCCAGAAGGGGCGCTGTTGTCGGAGAGGAACTGCTTCAAGCTCTTTTGCCTGTTTAACCTGCTCTCTGAGGACCGCTACCCGCTGGTCATGATCCCGCAGGAGGTAAGCGAGGGAGGGGGAAGCGGAAAAGCCGGGCGGGACGATTTTCAAATTTACAGTTAATGAGGCTCTTCCTTCCTGTGATTTCCCAGGAATTTTTTTTTTTTCCAGCTTTCCTGAGACCCAGAAATAAAATAAACACCTTCATTTTCTTTATTTATCTATTTATCATACCTATTATAATCCCATAGAGAAGTTTAATTTGCTTTCCAGGTATGAAAAAATGTTCCTTGTATCTTACAATATATTAATGATTGAACAAGGTGGAATATCTCCTGAAGAAAATCTGCAGCGCCATGAGTCAGGAATGGGACGGCAAGCCCCTGGAGGACTTGGTCTCCCAGAATCCGGAGCTGCAAGAAGAAGGCTGGTCCGTCTGGAGCTTCCTGGAGCACACGGACGCCGGACGCCTGCTGCGCTTCACCGGCGTCGAGGCCTTCAGCCTGGCCCTCCACGAGGTCTTCCTGGAGATGTACCACAACGTCCTAAAGCGGGTACGTGAGCCGGGCGCCGTTGACTCGAATTTGATCTTCTAATATGACATGATGGCGGCAGGGCTACATGTGGAAAAAAGGCCACGTGCGACGGAACTGGACGGAGCGCTGGTTCGTACTCAAACCGTCCTCCATGGCCTACTACGTCGGCGAGGACCTGAAAGACAAGCGAGGAGAGATCCACCTGGACAAAAACTGCGTCATCGAGGTCAGTGGGGGGGATGACGACTGTGTGCTTGGATGGTTCTAATCATCTTTTCTGCTCGTCGCAGCCCATTCCGGACAGAGAAGGCAAACGTTGCTTGTTCTGTGTTAAAACTCACAACAAAACGTACGAGATGAGCGCTTCGGACCAGAGACAGAAAGTCGAGTGGACGCAAGGTGGGTGGGACACACTTTCGAATGGTTAGAACTGGATGGGAACCAAGTTTGCGCATATCCAGCCGTGCAGACGGCCCTGCGTCTTCAGAGCGAGGGCAAGCCGTCGCTGCACCGCGAGCTGAAGGTCAAAAGGCGGGTTCAACGGGAGCACAGCCAACGGGAACGCAGCTGCAGTGCCCGCAGTAGCTGCAGCAGCCAATCGGAGGACTCCAGTAACTTGGAGGCGGAGCACGCTGATAAGGACCGGCAGGACTTGGAGATAGAGAGCATCATACAGGTCAGACCTGAGGACACTTCATTAGGGACGCTTGTGCAACTGAGCACGTTTTGACAATTTTGTGTCTCGTAGCACGCCCGGGAGCTGGAAACCCGGCGGCGGGAGGTGGAGGAACGGGAGAGGAGGAAGCAGAGAGAAGTTCAGATGGAGCTGGAGAGACAACTTGAAGAGGCCCAGATGGTCAGTTGGTTGATGTTTTTATTTATTTTTCTATTCTTTTATAGGCACTGTTTTTTATGGGAATAATAAATGCTCACTTGATGCGGTGGTGCCAGATGAGGGAGAGCATGAGGGCGGAGATGCAGGAGAGGGCCAAGGAGGCCGAGCAGCAGCGGCAGAGGATACAAGAGCTGGAGGTCACGCAGCGCAAGATGGAGGCTGCGCTCAACATGGAGGTCCAGGCGCGGATGGAAGAGGAGAGGGCCAGGCAGGAACTCGAGAGGTCACTCACACCTGAACGACTTGCATAAATGCAATAAATGAATCAATGAAGATCCTCCGTTTTTGCCGTCCCGCTTGCAGACTGCTGGAGGCCGAGGAGGAGAAGAAGCAGCAGTTCCAGCTCCTTCAGGAGCAGCAGCGGGTCCTGCGCAGCCTCAGCCCCGACGAGGACAGCGACACTCCCGACACGGACCACGACCATGACGCGGACCTCCAAGCTCCCGACGCCCTTCACTCGGCCTCCCTTGAGCTCCGAGATTTGCAGGCGTCGCGGCAGAGAAGCCACCAGCATTTGGAGGTGATCAATTCTTTTCCCAGTTTCACGTTTGCACTGTTCTAATTTGGACGTCTCTATTCCAGGAAGTGCAGGAGAAGCTAAGGAACGCCAGTCAACATGTCCGCCACTGGAACGTCCAATTGAACCGCCTCATGAAGCCCATCGGCCCTGGAGGTTCACACACTTTTTCTACTTTTCACATCTAGCCCTGAGATAAATACGACAATCATGTTCATGTCTTTATTCTAGAACGTTTGGAATGTCGCTCCACCAAACATTTGTGTCCCAAGAAAGAGGGCGCCCTGGCCAGCAATGAGTTCATCTCCAGGTTCAAGATCCGAGACGCTCGCAATCCCGACACGCTCAAGGAGTACCGAGACACGCCGGAGGAGAACGTGGAGGCGCTACACCTGTCGGACGACTCGGACGAGGCTGCGGAAACTTCCAACGGGACAATCTGACCACCATCTGTTGTTATTTATAGTGACTGACAGCAAGAGCTGCGACAAAGTCCACATTTCAAGAGGACAGAGATTTTTTTGTAGAATAAATTTGATGGTTAATTAATGCTATAAAAGTATGTTTCACAGATTCCTGGACTCCTTAAATTTTTAAAAACATCTATCATTCATCTTACAAGAATATAGTTAGACTTTTATTAGGGAAAATTAAGAATGAATCTGTTTAATAAGTGATTTTGTTTTACAAGTGATTTCTTGTTTTACAAGAATTAAAACATTTGTAATGAGAATCAAGTTGGCTTTTAATTTGCTTCCAACCTTGTCTGAAAGTACGACTTAATTCATTTGACTAAATATTTCTCTCCAAAAATGTTCACGTAAGACTCGACTTTGAAGTAATTTCATCACTTCTCGTTATGTTACTGCTTTTTATTTTCACGAGCTACTGATTTGTGTAGTAACCACAAATGACCACAAGACGGCAGTATAAAAGCGCAAGCAAGACAAAACGCCACCATCAAAACCCGGAAATGAACGCTAGTACAACCCGGAAGTGAACGTCATCGAGTTGACCCCCTCAAATATGGCAGCCTCCGTAGCGCTACATGCCGAACTATTCACGCATGTTATTTCCACGCCAAATGTATTTTGTTGATATTTAATAACATTTATATTATAGCTCATGTCGGCCTCGCTGGTTGCAGCCTCCGTCCGCTTGATCAGACTGCGGTTCCCACTGCAAAGGACGCTATCCACCATCCAGCCCGGCAATGGCTCACCTTCTTCCCCGCCGACCGAGCCAAGACCCTGGAAGGACCCGCGCGAGCGCTCCGTGCTCCTTTTCCCCGGCCAGGGCAGTCAGTTTGTGGGTATGGGTCGGGGACTTTTGCGATACCCCAACGTCGGAAACATGTTCGATGTGGCCCGGAAGATCCTCGGCTACGACCTGCTGTCATTGTGCCTAAACGGCCCCGAGGAGGAACTCACCAAGACTGTGCACTGCCAGCCGGCGGTTTTCGTCATCTCCCTGGCTGCTGTGGAGAAGCTCAACCATGAAAATCCCAAAGTAAACATCGAGTCAAATCAGATTTATGTATATAGCCCTTAAATCACAAAATGTTGGATAGATATAAGTGGCCATAAAGGAAGCCCTCAATATGCATTTTTGTGTGTGCAAATGTTTGTGTTTGTGTCGTCAGGCCATTGAGACTTGTGTCGCCGCCGCCGGCTTCAGCGTGGGCGAGTTTGCCGCACTCGTCTTCTCCGGAGCCCTGAGCTTCGCTGAAGGTAAATGCGCCTCCACGTCCTCATCGCTGGCGTCCAAACTCTGCCTCTTATTCTCCTTCAGCTCTGTACGCGGTGAAGGTGCGCGCCGAGGCAATGCAGCGGGCGTCGGAGCTGGCACCCAGTGGGATGCTGTCGGTGGTGGGCAAGGCTCAGGCGCAATACAAACACGCCTGCCTGCTGGCCATGGAGCATTGCCGTGGGTTGGGCCTGGAGGAGCCCGTCTGCGCCGTGGCCACCTACCTCTTCCCCGACGGCAGGGTGATCGCCGGACACCGGCAGGCGCTCGACTTCCTGCAGCAAAACGCCAAGCGGTTCCACTTCCTCAGGACCAAAATGCTCCCCGTCAGCGGCGCCTTCCACACGGAGCTCATGAGCGCCGCCATCGAGCCCCTCCGAGGTGTTCTGCGACAGCTCGAGGTCAGGACTCAACTGCTGTGACCTCTGCCGAGGAGGTTGTGAAGGTCATATGCGCGTTGTGCGCAGGTACGCCGTCCCGAGATCAACGTCTACTCCAATGTGGATGGCAAGCGCTACATGAGCGAGGACCACGTGCGGCGACAGCTGACGCGGCAGCTGACGGCGCCCGTCAAGTGGGAGCAGACGCTGCACGAAATATTCGAGCGGGCGCGCGGCGAACGCTTCCCGTGTGTCTACGAGGTCGGGCCCGGCCGGCAGCTGGGCGCCACGCTGCAGCGATGCAACCGCAAGGCCTTCGAGGGATACGCGCACGTCGACCCGGCTGACGATGACGACCGACGCTGACGCAAAAGGTGGGAATTTTAAAAACAACATGGGACCGTTCAATTTGCACTCTAGCGATTTTTATTTTGGTGAAAAACAGAAAGTCCAGCTCCCTTCACGTAAGAAGACAGTCCAGTGTCCCAATACTTTTGACTTAAAAAAATGCTACATACATAGATGTCTATAGGTATATAAGTATCCACTATATATAGTCATATTAGTATATACTTTTTAAACATATATTAGCATGCATATTTATATATTTTGTATCAATCAATATATATAATTATATATACATATATGTATATAAAATATATACTGTATTTGTTTGTATATATAGTGTGTGTATGAATATATATATACATGTATGTATACAGTATAGAATAGTATACATAGATGTATGCATATACATGATATACACATGTAAATAGTCATGTTTGAAATGTATAGATAGAAGGTGATAGGGGCTGTAGAAAAACAACTTTCTGTCCAATTGGTATCAAATATAAAGCAAAGTAAACAGCAAAAAGCCAAAAGGGCCGTTGGTTTTCTCTTCTTTTTTGCCAAAAGTCCCGCTTAAGGCCTGTTCTGCCAACCCAGAAGCAAAAGAGCCGCCGTCAGAAGCGCGCCGCCGGTGAGATCGCTGCAACTTTCCCGTTGAAAAGTGGACAACTGGGGGCACAAAAAATCACTTGGACTCGACGCAATGCAACAGCAGAACATTCAAGTCGGATTGGCCGTTACCCAGAACGCTCCGCTTTCAATCCGCAAGCCCCACAACGGTCGCCTCACTTCACTACGGAACGACAACAACGCTTTAGTTTGTCGACACAATTCGGGTTGGGACGTCGACGAGTGCTGACTTTACCGGACCCGTGGGTTCTGGGTTCGATTCCGCTCCAGCTGGTCCCCAATGGTGGCCAGCTGGCGACCCACCGAGCGCACGGACAGGCTCGCGCTCCTGCGTTAAAATGGAAATTAAGTTCGACCTTGATCGGCCAATTTACCATTCACATACACACTGCAGGCACAAAAATATTGGGACACTTCCAGGAACTGGGCTTTTTTTTTTTGCCCCTAAAGTTGGATGTAATCAAGAGCAGTTGTATTTAAAAACCTGAAAGTGGCGTCCAACAGGGGGCCCGCGATGTCATCACCAGGTCCTGCCTGGGGGATCGACGAGCCGACGACGGCGTTGGCGGCGCGTCTCGGCTCTCGTGTTTGCTCCACCATGTTGTTCGCTGCGCAGACGCCAAATATGCAAAGTAGGGTCACGTGTGTGTCTGCGTGTGCGTAACGTTCACAAACAGGCTGTGTCAACAATGAGGCTGGTGGCGGCGTTGTTATCCTCCGTCCTGACCAAACAGGCTTGTCGAGAAAGGTGACATCATGCGTTGGCATAACACTTGTAAAGTCACGTACACTTTATAATCCTTAACAGCGTGCGATTTTTAATGTTGATGAAAAACGTTTTTTTAATCATGTTTCATCAGGCCTACTGGTGTTAATTTGCTGGGCTTGAACCTGCTTTTCAAGCACTTCCTGTCTGTTGATGCAAATTGTCCATTTCCATAACTCAACCGCTGCTCACATATCGCTGTACAAAACCATCCAAAGATGTTTATTTGTAATCATATTATTGCTGTTATAAAAGCCTAAAAAGTCATCTGGTGTAATCTACAGGGGCTGAACTAGGTCATTGTCACAACAAAGAGATGAAGTCATCGCCCACGTGCAAAGGTCATGTTTCAGATCGCAGACGTTTTTCACGTTATGCGCCTCATGGAAAATAGTTTCAATGTAAATCGCACTTTTTTGGAATCAAATGAGTTCTCATGACCAAGCGTAAAAAGAGGGTAAACATACCTTAAAAGTAGATTAAAACGGACGCCGCCCTGTAAGAAACACAATAACATTCGAATTAAAAATAGGTATCAAATAATATATTCATATTTAGGTATTGTTTTCCTTGAACTTACAGCAGCGTCCTTTAATCTCGTCGCTGTCGGGTAACTGCCAAAGACCACGCTTGGCCACGCCTTTACCACCTCATGAGGAGGGAGGGAAATATATGACTTGTTTTTGGGGTGTGGTACAGGTAGTCACACTCCTTTCAGTATATCATATTTTATTACATTTCAATTTAAAATAAAAAACTATCAGAAATTAAATAACTCGACAAAGGTACCATTTTACACACCAAAATGTAAACTTTAAATAATACATACTTTTTTTAAATTATGTATATAAGTATCATTTTGTAACATCTGATAAACATTGTGGTGAGTTTAGGATTTTAAACCTGTTTTTTGTTTGTTTTGTCACAATAGCACCCTCTAGCGGTAGACCGGAGATAGTGTTTTAGCCACCCTAATCAGTCCGGCATCGTGTATGTACAATGCTAATTTAGTCAAATAAACGATGAAAACACTGGCCAAAATTATCATAGTAAATCTAGTACGTTATTCCAGAATAGTATGCTTATAAAAATATTCAATGTCTTTTATTGTACATTTGAACTAGCGTTTCTGTTGCAAGGTAGATTAACCTTCCGACAACCCCGGAAGTCAATTTTGACATAATTTCGACGGTTATTTTGTAAAAATTCCGTAAAACACATTTATGTGGTTCAAATATGATATTATTATAGTGTTAAATAATTTAATTTAGAAAATATATCTTTCTTTATATTTTCTTGTTGCGTAAAAAGACCGGAAGAAGTGTCATTACTTTACGACGGCAGAATAAAAATAACGATCTTTGAATGCACAAACTATCATCAAGTTTCATTTTCCTGTGGATTTGTATGCTTCTACACCTTTTGTAAAATATTTTTGGACCATTTTTTCGAAATAAAATAGACAGGTTTATACTGCTCCCAGCAGACGAACTGAGGTAGTGTTTCTCATTGCACCTTGGTTGCTAGGTTATCCTCGCAAAAAACATTCCATCCTAAAATCACTTTGGCTTCTCTTTACCTTTCTTAAATCCAGCCTACAAAAATATTCTTACTCGAATTTAACAAACATTACGGCTGGGTTTTATGATGTAGAGCAATACTTGTCGCCACTCCTTCCTCGTCACGTCACTCGGATCGATAAATTGCTGCTTGGGTTTAGGGCGCTAACTTACCATCAGTATGGAGTCGATTCAATTTCTCTAACTGGAGCTTCCGTGGGACCGAGGCCTGAGTCGATTCAGGCCGGTGAGGGTGCACCAGGGACGGGCAGGAGGGAGGGCGGTGCCGGGAGGAAGGATGCAGCATCCTGCTAGTTAGATGGACAACCACTGATGACTGGATGTTTGTTCACGTTGATCGACTGGTAAGAAATGCTTAACTATCACATCAATTCTTCATAATTATCCTCACTTTTGCTTTTCCTCACCCGGTTCTTGCAGTGGGAAGGAACATGGCCGGTAAGGTGAAGTGGGTGACAGATATTGAGAAGTCAGTCCTCATCAATAACTTTGAGAAGAGGGACTGGATTCAAGTGACGGAAAATGACGACTGGAATTTTTACTGGTAATTTAAAAACTAACAATGTATTGTCCATAAATTATAATGTAGAAATTCAAATGAAAGAGAGCATGGTAAATAAGAATTTATCGTGAGCTTTCATTTATGTGGAATATTGTGAGGTAACAAATGGCTTGCGTGTTTCTAACATGACAGGATGAGCATCCAGACCATCCGCAATGTGTTCAGCGTGGACACGGGCTACCGTCTGACTGACGAGCAGATGGTCAACCACTTCCCCAACCACTACGAGCTAACCAGGAAGGACTTGATGATCAAGAACATCAAACGCTACCGAAAGGAGCTGGAGAAGGAAAGCAACCCGCTAGCCGAGAAGGACGACAACGGCAAATACCTCCATCTCGGTAAGATCACTGGAAGTGACCGACTTCAGTCATCGGCTGCTTTATGGACTTCTGTTTTTTGTGTACGTTTTAGATTTTGTCCCGGTGACATTCATGCTCCCGGCGGATTATAATCTCTTTGTCGAGGAGTTCCGCAAGAACCCGTCCAGTACGTGGATCATGAAGCCGTGCGGGAAGGCACAAGGCAAAGGCATCTTCCTCATCAACAAACTGTCCCAGATCAAAAAGTGGTCGCGGGACAGCCGCACATCTACGTATGTTACAAAAACAACGGTCAACTCGTCAGTAACATAACATTGCATGGTTTGGTAGGTGCTGCTGTTTTGATTAGCATCTCATAGCCACTTAAAAGAATGTTTCCTTCGAGCCGGATTTGAACCAGCGACCTAAGGATTTCAGCATTAGTTACTACAGTCCTCCGCTCTACCAACTGAGCTATCGAAGGTTGTATGCTGGAGTACAGGGTTTAATATTTGACTAATTTCCTTCCAGGTTCATGGCGGCCTCTAGTGGCAAGGAGGCCTACATCATCTCCTTATACATTGACAATCCGCTTCTGATTGGAGGGAAAAAGTTTGACCTGCGTCTCTACGTGCTGGTCACCACGTATCGGCCTCTCAAGTGCTACATGTAAGACCCCACCCAGCCTATTCAGGTTGCAATCTATCGTATGACTCCTTCTCGCAATGTTTCTTGTCAGGTACAAGCTGGGTTTCTGTAGGTTCTGCACGGTGAAGTACACGCCGAGTACAAGCGAGCTGGACAACATGTTTGTGCACCTCACCAACGTGGCCATCCAGAAACATGGAGTGAGGATTGTGATATATCGCATCCCGCTTAACATCATAGTTGTGGCGTCATTCCCCTGTCGTCCATCCACTCAGGACGACTACAACCACGTCCACGGTGGCAAGTGGACGGTGAGTAATCTGCGTTTGTACCTGGAGAGCACCAGAGGAGAAGAGGTGACCAGTCGGCTCTTTGACCAGATCCACTGGATTGTGGTGCAATCGTTAAAGGCAGTGGCCGTAAGTGTTCAAGTGTCCGAAATTGGGACTTGTTTTGTAAAGTAAAAATGTCACATTCATTTGTTTTTCCACATTTTTTTCCCCAGCCCGTGATGAACAATGACAAGCATTGTTTTGAGTGTTATGGTTATGACATCATCATCGATGACAAGCTCAAGCCATGGCTCATTGAGGTAGGTCAGTAAAGCAGAAAAGAAAAAGACATTAAAAGAAAGGTTGATTTGATTTACATCGAGTAGAGGAATAGAAATTGAAAAAATGCCATCTAAATCCTCAAAATGGGTAATTGTGACGCGGCCCCTTTAAGTCCGCCATGTTTGTGTAGCTCGATGCTTATGCGTTAGCAAGCTCAGCTAAGCGAGGCTACTCGATAATATATACCGGCGCTTTCGTGGTCATCAATTTCATCGGAATAGTATTTGCTCGCTTACGAGCGATTTCACAGTTTTTATGTCGCGATTAAAATGCCATTGACGAGTATAGGTTTTGTATTTGAATGGTAAAGTGGGGCTGATTGACATCGCCTTCGATAGCTCAGTTGGTAGAGCGGAGGACTGTAGAGGCAAATGCTGAGATCCTTAGGTCGCTGGTTCAAATCCGGCTCGAAGGAAATTCTTTTTTGCAAAAATATTTCCACATGTTAATAAAGCCAGTAATTTAAAAACACACACATTACAAGTATTTTCACTGGATGATATTTGAATGCAAATATGTCACCAGGTCAACGCGTCGCCCTCACTGACGTCCAGTACAGCCAACGACCGCATCCTCAAGTACAACCTCATCAACGACACCCTCAACATCGTCACGCCCAACGGCGAGATGCCGGACAGCCGCTGGAACCGAAGCCCGCCGAGAGACGCCCTGGGGAACTATGAACTTCTGTGAGTCCTCAAAATTACTCCTTGCTATGGAAACCAGAGATAAGTCTATCAATCAATCACACAATTGGACTTCATGTATTTGAACTTACTTTCCAAAAAAGACTTAAGCTTGGCAAGTTTCATAAAAAATTCCTTCGAGCCGGATTTGAACCAGCGACCTAAGGATTACAGCATTAGCCTCTACAGTCCTCCGCTCTACCAACTGAGCTATCGAAGGGTGCAGCTACAGACGTTTTGATGATTTGTGTGTAGGTATGACGAAGAGCAGGCGCAGAGCGACAGCACCGAACTGCGGAGCCGCTCGGGTCAGTCACTGGGGTCAAAGGGCGCCAAGGGCAGCGGTGTCAACAGCAGTACCGCCCGCTCCGCTGCAGCCACCTGGAAGTGATGTACCTTTTAACATTATTCCTCAACATGGACTCAAAAGAAATACTTTTGTATGTTGTTACGTTGTATTGTGCCTCGTTTTGCCGACGACTGCTCTTGTAGAATGTCTTTTTATTTGCCCACTAGCAATGCATATGGTTTATAAAATTAAAATATTTGATGAATTGATCAACAGCAATGTCGTCATGATAATGTGTTCATGTTTAAAAAGTATTTGTATATATGATATTAACCTGTAAACGTTTCAGAAATGCTACTTTATCGATGGAAACTTTGAGGGATCGCAGTTGGTCCAGCGGATGTGGCGTCACAACAGACCTGTTGCTCGGAGTGCTTGCGTTTTTCAGAGTAAAGTTAGCGATTGGGCAGGCCGTCCCCAAGTTGTACACTCATGAAACGCTCAAGTGCTGACAATTGTTTTATTTTGAAATTGACATCATAACCGGATGTGTTATAAGACATTTTGGGCCAACCGACGGTGGTGTCACACAGTCGCTCGCTGGTGGGACCGCTTCTCCCGGAAAAAAAAGGGACAAACTCCTGAAACCAGCCCGACTAAGGAAATCAACCGGGCACTCGGACATAAAGTCATCGATCTGAGCGAACTTGTAAGAGGTAAGAACACAGCAGCACGTTAATTTGGTTCATTTTAACTTTCTTTTTCTTATCTTTTTAAACGGCGATGGCTAATTTGCTAACACCAAAGGGAGCGGGGCTCGGCTAACTTGTCAAAGTTGCGTTTCAATCCTTAAAAGAATTCTATTTCACAAAACTGCCACGTATAAAGTGAAAAAGTGTCATAAAAACAAAATTCGAACATTGGATGACATAATAAGTGTTAAGACTTGGACAGACGTGACGTTGATGCAAGTTGGGCGTTAGAAAATCTCAATATTGTGCAATAAATGGTCACATTAATAGTAACAGTTGAATTAAGGAGTGTAAAGTGATAAAGGGTGGGGCAGCCTCACCTCCTGATCCACGTCCTGTATCCCCCCCCACCTCCGCCCCCCATTTGCTTGACATTCCCTGGACAAAACATTAGGAACACCTGCACTATGGACAAAAAAAAATGCATTTTAACAGTTGGGACCTTTTTTCTGTATGATAATGCGATGTTACTTGATCAAAACACTGATGAAAGACAATTTCCTTTTTCCTGCTAATGTGAAAACAACAACAAACCCCAAGAAAGGCAGCCAGCGTGATGGTCCCCCTCCCCACTGCCATGCAATGGCGAGTTTGCCTTTATTCTGTTCCTCTATGGAGTTCTGGCAAGCGCAGTGGAAAATGCTTGAACCTGCACAGAGCAAATGGCATTGTGTCGCAAAGGGGATTTGCCGCAGAGCGACACACAAACCTGAGGTCACAACCTTCCCCCTGTCATGGAAATGTGCACTTTTCGGTGTTTCTGGGATTTAGCAACATCTCAGGTCGGAATAGCTTGGCCTTTTGTGCAACAAAAGAAGGAAGTGGAAACAGAGCTTCCTCTTAACTGTGATCTTTTTTTTTTTTTTTTTTAAATTTACTTATGTAACTTGCCTTTCTGGATATTTCACTTTTAACCCAGTTGGCTCCTCTTTCAGATCAACTTTCAATATGCCCATCAGGCCTCAGCTGACCACTGATCTCATTTCCCTCCAGCGTCAAACACCAATGTGGGAACTCTCAACGTTTCCCAGGTGGATCTCGAAAGCAGCAAAATTCCATCAGGCTTATGACAGCGGCTCTCGAGTGGCCATCATTGTTGTGTTTGATTACGTCACGGCTAAGCGCCGTAATCTACAAAGCGCAACTCTGCCAATTTTTGGAGGATAATTCAATTAAGCGCCACACTGATAGGATTTCAGATTTGGCAAATCACAACCGTGACAATTGTGTAACCAACCCCGACCTTCACCATGGAGTTTTCCCACCGAGTTAGATTTTCCTCCCCAGGCACTGGACTTCAGACTTTTGCCGTGTCAACAACCGTGTGTACACTCGCGGGTCAAGTCACGTTTGGTTCCTCTTGGCCTTTGATTAGTTCGGATGTGGGCGCAAGAACAGAATGGGCTCCTACAATCACTCTTTGTGTATGTGTGTGTGTGAGTCTAGATCTATGTAGTGTTCATGGGGCCACAATAAGATCCACTGTGCAGACTTGCCAGCGCACCACGGGTCACTGACCAGCATCACACACACTCATAGCGTTTGCTCCCATTTGGCAAACATGTGTGTCCAATCCACAGTTTGCTATTGCAAACCTGTTAGCCCAGGTTATTAGCAACACTGGAATTAATTGGAAAATTGGCGGACAAGTGTCTCGGATGTGAGCGGGGCAGCTGCAGCGAGGAGGAACGAGTGCATGTGAGGAATAATGAGAGCTTTTCAATTAATGGATGCAAGGATGAGGAGAGGAGGAGGGGGGGATGAAAACAGAGACAAGTCTGTGGTGGTTTGAAGCGAGCGGAAGTGTTCCTGCGCACATTTTGAAAATATTGTAATACAACCGGGTTAACTCACCCCCGTGTCTTGTCCTTTTTGCAATCTTCTCCAGTCTACTTGTCACATCCGGCAGCAGCCATGTCGGGCTCCTACGACGACTCCATGATCGACGTCTCCAGCGACAGCTTCTGGGAGGTGAGGAAGCGCCCGAGACGGTCACGGAAAGACGACAGCGAGCTGTCATTTTTATTTCCCCCCCGTTGTCAGGTGGGCAACTACAAGCGCACGGTGAAGCGGGTGGACGATGGCAACAGACTGTGCAACGACCTCATGAGCTGCATCCACGAGCGGGCGCGCATCGAGAAGTCGTACGCCCAGCAGCTGAGCGAGTGGGGCAAGCGCTGGAGGCAGCTCATAGAGAAAGGTCAGGCGGCAATTCGGCCTGGGAGAATAAATGTCTTGTTTTCATCTCAGTATGTGCTTTTTGTGGTCAGAAGTTAAGCTTATTATAGTGAACGAAAACTCTAATTGAAAATACTGTTGCATGGTGTTCCACAGGGGTCAGTTCTGGGTCCATTGGTTTTACTGTTTGTTGTTGTTTTATGCAGTGGTGGACCGATGTTTTTGTTCCCCCCCCCCTCTGGCCAGGCCCCCAGTACGGCATGCTGGAGCGGGCGTGGTCGTCGCTGTGCACAGAAGCGGAAAAGGTCAGCGAACTGCACATGGAGGTGAAGACGGCGCTGATGGGCGAGGACTTTGAGAAGCTGAAGAACTGGCAGCGCGACGCCTACCACAAGCAGATGATCGGCGGCTTCAAGGAGACCAAGGAGGCCGACGACGGCTTCCGCAAGGCACAGAAGCCCTGGGCCAAGAAGCTCAAAGAGGTACGCGTGCTGACTTAGTCAGCGGCGACACATGACGCCTGACTCATTCTTCCAGCCGCTCGGTACTTTACTGTTGCCTAATCGCAGCGCTCTGACAGCGGCAAAACATTCCAAGCGGAGCTTTCAAGTTGCCTCCGAGCTGGCATTCCTCACGACCCGGGCCTGATATCCTGTGCTTGTCTGTGATGTCACCAGGGAGGGGGCGGGGACATCCTGGCCCTCCTTTGAAGAATAGAGTAGAAGAATAGCCATGGATATTTATTGACCGACGGCGGGACAAGTGGCAGAACGTCGGGAGGAAATGAGGCTTATTAGCAGCGCTGGAAAATGACGGGGGAGGCCCCTCACATCGCGACTTGTAGAAACATGCGGAGAGCAAACTATGTGTGGCCCTCCAGCAGATATAAAGTGACTTTCCAGAGTAGTGTGTCTAGAAGAGATAGAAATGTATTTTTTTCCCCAATTCTATTTATTAGGAACCACAACATCCACACAATAGCACAGAAGATCCAAATTAATCCACCAAATCCATTTCCCAGGCGGAGACCATGAAGAAGATGTACCATTCGGCCTGCAAGGAGGAGAAGCTGGCGGCCAGCCGGGAGACCAACAGCAAGCTGGAGAGCAACAACAATCCCGAAGTGCTGAAGAAGCTCCAGGAGAAGGTGGAGAAGTGCCAGCAGGAGGCACAGAAGGTAACAACCTCACCCCCCACACCCCCGAAGCCGCCATCCATAATTGGGCCACCTTTCTCCTTATCCAGACAAAGGAACGCTACGAAAAGTCCCTGGAGGAGCTGGACAAGCTGACGCCTCAGTACATGGAGAACATGGAGCAGGTCTTTGAGCAGTGGCAGCAGTTTGAAGACAAGCGCATTCGCTTTGTCAAGGAGCTCCTGCTGGAAGTCAAGCAGCACTTGGACCTCTCCACCAACCACAAGTCGGCAAACGCGGCCACAATATGCCAAATAAAAACGAAAGAAAGGTTAACGTGCTTTGTCGGTAGGTTTCAGACGATCTACCACACGCTGGAAGACACCATCTCCTCCACGGACGCCGAGGAGGACCTGAAGTGGTTCCGGTCCAACCACGGTCCCGGCATGCCGATGAACTGGCCTCAGTTTGAGGTAAAACGCTGCATATATGTCACTTAAATTCGTCACTGTCCAAGTTTGGCATCAGGGAAGCGGAGATCTTCCAGGAACGTGCAGGATCAGCCATTTGGTAGATTGCAGCTTTTCACTAACGTCTAATCTCCACCTGCCTTCCCTCTCCTCCAGAACTTGGACTGGTCCCACGTTCACTCCTTTAAGAGAAGGTCCATTGTAGTGAGTGCTCTCCGTATCACGGCAACTAGCAACAGATAGGGGGGGGGGGGAGCATGTCGGGATTCTTCTTCATTTACGCGAACGCTCTCCCACTCCTTCCTGCTTTCATTCAAGTGCGTGTCCGCGAGGACAACAAAGCAAGTTCTGAAGGAAAAGCGATGGAGTCCTTTCCCAAAAACTCAAGACCCTTTCACACTGGCCGCATCTTTTTTCCCCCCCCCTGCTTGAATTTTCTGGCTGCCTCGCATCTCATTATCCAAATGCGTCGAGCCGCAGCAGTCGTGTCAATGCATGCAACAAATGTAGCGGGACGTCGGCAGTGTGAAAGGGGCTACTACAGGTTCCGGGGTTCACCTCTGGTGGCGTAGAGAAATACGTGCCTTGGCTCAATACAATTTGGGATCGCATCCAAGCAAATATGCTGCCCCCTTCTGGTTTGGAGTGCACTATGCTGGCATGTTTTCAATGTGGCACCTGGCGAGGATTTGATGTTGGCAAATGTCGAATTTTGCCCTCCACGAGATACTCAGCTGCGTTTTTATTTATTTTCTTTTTTTTTGCATCACAGGACTGGTCCATAGACCTGAACCGGACCCTCAGCAGGCGGGGGACGAAGAAGAGCTCCGAGGGCGTCACGCTGACGGGCATCAGTCAAACCGGAGCTGACCAGCCGGTTCAGCCGCTCAAAACCAACAACAGCAGGTACATGTTGCAACTCTCTCTCTTTTTTTTTTTTTTTTTTTTTATGGCCGCTATCTGCACACAAACACTCCCCTCCCTCCCTCCCTCCCTCTCTCGTGCGCTTATCTCTGAACCATACATGGCGACATCCTGTGCAGGAATGCGCAGAAAAAGTTGCGTAAGCTGGTGCAGCTGCTGTCTCCCCGGCGACCGCAAACACTCGCAGTTTGTCGGGAAAGACGTCTTTTGGTGCATAGTTGAACGCGGGCCAAAAGCGGCGATGTGGAAATATCGCTGTTGTGCGCTGCGTGACAATAAGGTGCCGACCGGAATGTTCGCTTTGGACAAATGAAACACCTGCACGAGAAAATGAACTCTAATAACCCAGCGGGCCGGACCGACTCGCTCCAAAGTCTCCGATTTCATAAGCGCGCGCGAGAGGAGTTAACGGGAGGAATGCGGGTCATGAGAAGCGTTTGACCTCTAGATGTGTCTTGAAAGAAGATGAAGCCACGGCGCTTTGTTGACTGCAACAAAAGCAAAGTTACATTTGCGAGGAGCCGTGTTTATGAAATAATCCGTCAGGATTCGCTCGAGTGCGCTTACAAACACGCTGCTGTCCTTGAGTCGTTGTTGTCGTCACACGCTGGTGTCATCGCGGCTGTCCATTTGGGGGCGGGGCTATCTGTATGCTCAGGGAGTCAGAGGGATCACCTGAGAGCTTTCCAAAGCGCCTCACATCATCATATGTACGTTTGTGTGTGCGTGGCT
Organism: Syngnathus leptorhynchus; assembly: GCF_054491065.1. NCBI lineage: Eukaryota > Metazoa > Chordata > Actinopteri > Syngnathiformes > Syngnathidae > Syngnathus > Syngnathus leptorhynchus. The sequence goes on from NC_141215.1 coordinate 6,085,442, forward strand.
TTCTCAGCGTCCACTCTCTCACTGTGTCCCGAAGCATTAGCCTGAGCGCGCCCGCAAAAGCGGGTTCCAACCCGTTCGACGAGGACGACGACGTCGATGAAGACGAGGTGGAGGTGGCGGAGGAGACGCCGCCGCCGGCACTCAACCACATCAGTGACAAAAAGGAGGAAGTGAAAACGTTGGTTGATACACTCGCGCTTGTCCTTTGTGTGGCTCTTTTGTGGTTGACGGACTCTGCTGGCTACTTCCATCTTTGCATCCTTCCGCAGGTGGCACCGTGCATGGTGACCCACTATGTGGCACACTTGTGGCTTCTTTGTGACCTCAAATGCTATGAGCTCACAGATCTGACTGTAAATAATTTCTCCTGTCGGGAAGTCCCGGTGGCGGTCGTCCAAAATTTTCCGCTGGCTCCAATCACGTGTGTGCCTCAATGATCTGCTTGCGGCTTTGTTCCCACGTGCCACGTCACCTTTTCCTGATTTCCTCTCGCAAAAAAAAAACAGCTCAGTGGATACGTCGGGATCCACCGTGACGGCTCATCGTCTTGTCCTCCCTCCCTCTTAACGACGACCTTTCGTGTCCTGTGCCCAGCGTCAGCAGCGCCGAGAGGACCCCGGACTGGTCCGACGAGGACACGACCGCCAACCCCTTCTCGGCCAACGGCGACGGCAACCCGTTTGAGGACGAGCCGGCCTCCCCGGTGGTCTCGGTGCCCGTCCGGGCTCTGTACGACTACGAGGGCCAGGAGCAGGACGAGCTCACCTTCAAAGCGGGTACGTCACTCAACTTTAGCGTTCCGTGAACTCCAAAGAGCCCAACTTGGATCTCGCTCTCCGCTCCCCCAAGGTGACGAGCTGACCAAAATCGGCGAGGAAGACGACCAGGGATGGTGCAAAGGTCGACTCGAGGACGGGAAAATCGGGCTCTACCCCGCCAACTACGTGGAGGACATCCAGTAGCGACCGCAAGTGAGTCAAGTCGATGGAGACAAAGGTGGCCTTCTCGCCAACATTTCCCGTGTTTTTGTGTGGCGTGGTAAGAGAAGTGAGCCCACAAAAGGACCTTCCCAAGATGGAGGAGGATCGCTTAAGTTTGGCATTAAGACATTTGTTGACGCTGTTACAAACTAAAAAAGAAAAAAAAAAAAAAAAGGGCTCATCAATTAAAATGCAGTAAACACTGGGCCTGATGGAAGGTTTCATTGAACGCAAGCCGCTATGGACTTCGATGGGATTGGGTGGGTTGGTGGTGGGCTTAGTTCACGTGACTTGCTTTCAGTCTAGTAGCGCCCTCGTGTGGTTCACGTCGGGGTTGAAGTCTTCTTTGGCACTGCACTTGAATGTAAACTCACTGATTGTATTTTGTACATGAGCTGTCCGCCGACTATAAATGCTGTTGTTGTACATTCAACCACTGACCGCAATCCTCTCTACTTTTGATTCTAGATTGTATGTACATATATATATTTTTTGCCTTTTATTCGACACTGAATATCTTCCAGAAGGCTTGAAGCGCCACCTCAGTTTCAAGTATGGGAGTTGTTGTTGTTTTTTTAATTATTATGATTCAATACGGCATACAACCACAGCAAAATACGGTATTTTGTTACAGGCACATGTAAATGCCACAAATTAAGCTTTGGAATGGTAGGAAGTTGATAATTGTTAATTTATGACACCCTTAAGTGCTCTTTGTTCTGTTCAAATGCTCTGACTGAGAATCAGTTTGTACAAAAATTGAATGTTTTATGTTATTCTCCTACTTTCCAACGTAATTATTTTTTCCCTTTTTTGTATGGGGCCAAATTCTTACAATTAATGGGCTAGTCTATGAATTGTTACTGATGTAATACTTTATTCCATTTTTTTTTAAACAAATGAGTTATGATGATGATAGCCTTGCCCTGGGAGACATTCTTCATTTGCATTGTGTAGCCATAATTTCATAATTCAAAAATGAGAGCGAGAGAGAAGCCAACCCTGGTGCCTTTAAATCCAGAAAAGATGAATTTCAAGTTTTCAGGACAAATATGTTGTCATTTTTTGCACAGCTCATGTGTGTAAATGTTGTCCCACACAACATAATAAATGAATTTATTGCAGTAACGTATTGACTTTGGTGTTTGTTGGATGCAAACTAGAAAATGTATCAATAAAGCTTTCGGTTTCGTTTGGCTACCAAGTTAATGGTCAAAGTGGGCTTTGCTAGCGGCTCCATATCAATTATTTTAAATCACTTACGATCACTGTCAAACTTTATCAAAGGTACAACACTCAAACTATATGACAGAATATTATTTTTTGACAAGGCTGGTCTTTTTGAACTAGTTTTGAGCGAGTTTACTTAATGATCCGAACTAGAGTGGTTTGCATGATGTGGGAGTGTCTTCGGTCCAAATTGCCAAAGAGGCGCTTTTAGTGTGACTTGAATTGAGCTTTCTCGGCTACCGTACACTTCCGCTTCAGCGAGCAGCTAGCTCTTCAGATTGGTACTATTTGGGCTTTCGCGTGAGTCATGTCAACATTTTTCAAACTCTCGATTTGCTGTATGTGTGTACACGCATACATGTTAAACAGTGACATGGAAGGAGAATAATTGTTCGTCGTTAGCTCAGTGGAAACTCGCTAGCTCTCGTGAAACAAGAGGTGGAGCGTTAGCTAGCACGCCCACCTACCTACCCACCCACCGCCAAGTAGCACTCACTCGGCTGTCAATCAATGGATAATCAAGGAAAGCGTTTGACTTGAACGTTATTTTTCCATGTTTTTCCCATGTCCAAACTTGAAGAGTGGAGGCTCTACATCGACTGCTGGCCGTCCATCTGCATCTCTCCAAAGGTAGTACATGCCTTCCTCATTTTCCATGTAGCATTATGCCTCTGGCGACTAGCAAGGTTTGCCTCCAATCTTAAATGTAGAAGGTCGTGTCATCTATGACTTCAAATATTCCAAAATGTGAGCAATGGACGTTTTAGTTGTTCATTTCCCAAATGAATCATGTCCTGATGATGATTTGGGCCACAATGAAAAGAAACAAAAGAATTGCTCTACAATGGTTCAAGTTACATGCTAATGTAAGAAGTATAGATGTGAAAAGTGCTTTTGAACTTAAAAAGTCTATTTTTGATCATAGTTGGCACACATGAAAAGTGAAATGAAGTGAACAAAATTGTGTATAAGGTATGTTAGTTGGTAGTGTTATGTGCTTGAGGAGCTGATGTCATCTTGTCATGGCACACCAGGGAGAAGGTGAGCACATGCAAGCAGCTGACTTCTCTCACAAAACCAAAGGTACTGCACAATGTCATCATCACACTCGTCTGGATGTGTTTTTTCATGACATTGATGCAAACCAAGTTAGTCAGAAACATGTATTTAACTCACTTGGTTTGCATCAGTGTCATGGATAAACTTGTCCAAAAGTGAGTGCTGGTGGTGGGACTGTGCAGTACCTGGCTGCCACTTAGGTTTTGTACCAGTGAGAGATGTTTGCATGTGCTCACCTTGTTTCCCCCTAAGTGAGCTCATCAAGCACTTCATCTGCTTCCATGCAGGCAGGCAGGGCCTTTTCAAACTGCTTTTCTATTCAATAAATTGTTCAAGTGGAATGCGAGTCTTTGTGATTTATGAGCAAATTGGCTCATTTGAAGTCTTTCATGCTTGCATTGGCTGCAAAGTACTTTTTGAAAACCTAAGTGTCCACTACAATGTTTTCAGCCTTGAGGTGAGTGTCACTGCAACAGACACAAGTCTTTGCTGCTTCTCTCTGTCCGTGTCCACATGAGTCAAAGTGATGCAACTGCAGTCACTTTAGTCATGTGGAGACAGACAGACAGAGAGAAGCAGTCAAAGACTTGTCTCTGTTCAGTGGCTGAAGGCAAACACTCAACTCAAAGCTGAAAAGAGTCTTCCAAAACCTAAGTGCCACTTTGCCCGCCTCCTACCTCTGCCCAAATTCGGCCTGGCCAATCACGGCTCGGCTCCTAATTTGCATAGCCACGCCCACTTTTCGGCAGCCAATCAGAATGCAGCATTTGCACAACCAACCAATCAGATTGCTTCATTTTTAGGAAACCACGCCCACTAAACGCACAACCAATCAAAAATCGCCTCATTTGCATAATCACGCCCACATTTTAGCCAACCACAGCCTTTTATTTTTATTGCTCCACCCACTTCTATAATCGTCAACCAATCATGAAGCAGTATTCCAATCGTAATCCCACCCCATTCCTCAAAAATTTACCAGAAAAAAAAAATCCCAGAAAATTTTGGGGTGGGGGAAAAAATTTTTTTATAGGAATTTTCTTTTAAAAGTTTGTTTGAAAATGAAAAGTTGAAAGTGAAAGTTTGTTATTTGTAATAAAGCTTTATTTCTTTTGCAGAGTAAACATTCAATCAAAACAAAGTAACAAGTTGGATGGCAAGCGGCGAAGTGGTCGGCCAGAAGGACGAGCGGCAAAGTGGTCGGCCAGAGTGTCGAGCAGTACTCCGTGCCTGGACCTAAGACAAAAAGAGTTTGGTAAGAAAAGAGTAAAGTCAACGTTTTGTGCAGAAAATGTTTTGGCATGTATCAGACCAGTGCGCTAGTAGAGTTGTTCATGGCATCAGGCATTGAGTTGAATGACCAGGAAGCTGATTTTGTTCCTTGGGGCAATGACCAGGAAGCTGATTTTGTTCCTTGCTGACTGCCAGAAAATAGGGGGAAAAAAATTACTGGAATTTAGATTGTGCAATGAGGACCATTGTAAGTACCTCACCTCTCAAGTTGCCTTAGTAACAAGGAAACTGAAGCGCTGCTGGTCCTCCGCTTCCGCTGCGAGCAGGTACTTCATGTTGCTCTACACTGAACACAAAAAAACCCCCAGATTTTAATTTTGAAACCTGTTTGCTAATGTTATTTACTTTGATTCTCTCACCAGCAGAGGGCTCTTCAGGCAGCACGGACCGGGTGAACAAACTCAGAGGCTGAAGACAAAGTGTGCCCCACTTTGCACTTTGTGGACCAGGATTTGTCACCTTTGCCTGGAAAGAAAAAGATTGACATTTTAGTTTACTGCTTTTATTTTTAACTGTAGACTGGAAGTCGCTGGTGCAGTGGCAGAGTTTCTGAAATGTTGTCGAGACTCCCGGGTAGATACCTGCACACAACACAAACGAGGGAGGAGGGAGCCATCAAGCTGCCATTAAGTACATATTTGAGCGTCAACTTTTAAAATGGAGACACCTTGAGGAACCTCGGCATTGTTTCGGAGGGCTGGTTCCTTTGGCCAGCATGTGACAGATTTTCCAACAGCCTCATTACTGGAAACTGGTCTGCAAGAATAGAGGCATAAAACAAAAAAAAAGCAGGTAAGTGCTTTTAAACAATGCCAAATTTGTAGTAAATTGTCACCTGTCAGCAAAGCTGTTGATGCCACAGGTTCAAAAATTTGTAGATCCATGCTGCAGAAACTAAGTCCTTTGGCACCACCTAGTGGACAAAGGAAGGAAGAACATGCTGAAATGTTTGACACGTTTCATCAGCGAGGAATGGCGGGCAGCGCCGGACGTCTCTCCAACCACAGCTTGCTGCTCTGAAAGACACGGTAACGTTACAACCATTCTGCTTCTCCATTTTCAGCAAATTGGGTTGAGCAAGAGTAGACCTACCCGCAAGTGTCTCATGAAGCCACGCGAGGACTGCAAGTCAGCCATCTTGGAGCCTGCAGACAAAAGAACAAATGCTTGATTTAGTCCATTTGATAATAAAAATCTTTGACCATTTTGCAGTCCCTCTGTTCCAGATGCAGGCCTGTGGACAGATAGAAGACTATTAGAAGCAGTCGATCGAAAGAGTTACCTTTAAAACGCACAGAAAGTCAGTCGGCCATGACAGGGTCGCACCTGCGGACAGAAAGCAGATAATTAACACGAATGCATCGAAATAAGAGTCATTCTCTGGTGGATTTATGCAAACGCTGCTTTGTCTACTTACCTCGGTCCAAACGGCGCTGTCGTCCACACGTTGCTAAATGTTGGTGCAAAAAAAATAGTGTTAGTCGTCGTGCGTGCTTGAGTTTTCAAAATGTAGATGTACTTACCCGCTTCAATAGTTTGCTTGCACGCCAAATAAATGCGTTTTGGTGGTCGTTGAAGACGCTATCCGCTAACGCTAGCTTCTGCAAACCTTTTAGCTTGCAAGATGAAAGCACGCCCAAAGTGCAAGTTGACACTGAAAGAGAGCAAAAGCAGTTACTTTGAAAAGGTTAACTCAAGTTGAACACTCACCTTGTCACTTTTAAATGCTGTTGTGCAGCAGGTGGGCCAGAGCAGCGTGGCGCTCGCTGTCAGAGGAGAATGACCGAATGAGCGTCGCGTTCTTGACGCCTTTTATAGTCTATTTCTGATGACGTCATCAGTAGCAAAAAAAAAAAAAAAAATTCAAACACGCACACACTACAGGGGAGAAAAACGGCTTTGTCGGAGGATCCTGGCCTCGAACCAGCACTGCAATCTTCGAAGTCAATGGCGTTATCCCCTCGACCATTGTCCTGTGTCCGTTATGCCAAGAATCTTTTGTATTATCCTGAATCATGAAGCTATCTTTAGGAAAGGTTCCGAGTAACCTTCAAGTACAAACATTTGACTGCTGAACTCGAGATCACCAAAGGCCGAATGGTTAAAGCTTTTGCCTTGAGTTTGGGAGAGGCGGGTTCGAATCTTATACATTGCTCTATTTCATTTGCAAAAGCTGCAAAGAGCAAGTTTCGAACCCGGGGCTGCTGGACACCAACCCAGGTCATAAACCAGTCTGCCATTTTGCCGTTACGATTTTCCGAGTTTTGTTATGTATTCATAGTATCTGTTTTATGAACTAGGTAAAATGACGAAATCACAAGGATGTCCCAGGACACTCAACGGTGTAATACCTAAAGCTTTTGCCTTATGTTTGGGAGAGCCGAGTTCGAGTCTCACACTATTCAAACTTTGGCTCAAATTCTGCTTCGTGTGGGGCTCGAACCATGGTCTCCCGAACACCGGGCTGAGTTAAAAACCATTCTGCCATTTCGCCAGCGAAACTCGGCATTTTTTGGGGGGAGTGTACACTAAAAATCTCAACTTGATTAAAAATACTACCATTGCTTGACAGAACATTCAATGTAGTGGATAAAGTTTTTGTCTTCTTTGCGGGAGAACAGAGTTTGACTTACACTGTCTAGACTGCCTCGTGTGGGGCTCGATTCATGGTCTCCCGATCACCGGGTCAAGTTAAAAACCATTCTGCCATTTAGCCAGCGAGATTCGACCATTTTGTTTGTGTAGTGTACTGTAACAAATGTCAATTTCTCGATTACACAATCGTGTGCTTAAACTTTAAGCTTTTGCCTTGTGTGCGAAGAATTGACATCGAATCTTCCACTACGTAAACTTTAGCTCAAAGTTTACTTTGTGTGGGATTCGAACCACAGTCTCCGGATCACCGGGTAAGGTAGATAACCATTCAGCCATTTAGCCTATGAAATTTGGGCATTTTCTAAGGTAGTGTATTGTATACAGACTCAGATTTTTTTTTTCCATAAACAAAAAAAAAAAAAGACCAATACTTACCCCGGACGTTTTGTCAGGGGTTCAAAAGTAAGACATGTCCGGGAAAAAAAAGAGGACGTCTGTAGATGCTATTTTTTTGTTGTTGTTTTTTTACCCAAAAAAATGACTATATTTATACTAACCCCCGACGTTAAAGTTAAAAAGCATTCTGCCATTTTGCCAGTGAAGCTCGGCCTTCTGTTTGGGTAGTGTACTGAAAACTGTCAACTTGCTCAAAATGAGCTAAAAATGCTCATCAACCAGTGCTTGTCAGAACACTCAATGATGTAGTGGAAACCCTTTTGCCTTACTTTACCTTTTTTTTTTTTTTTTAGGTAGTGTATTGTACATAGAGGACGTCTGAAAAGAAAAATGGACATGTTCATTTTCCGCTGGGTTCCAACCAAGTGAATGGGGGCACTGCCATCCTGCGGTAGCTCGGCGTCATTACATGAGCCGCTTCATAAACTAGAGTCAAAAGCCTGTATGTTTCATGTCGTACGACGTACGTATTTATTTCATTCTGCTTATGTGATTGTATTTTGAACAAAACAAATGTCCAGTAAACTACTCATATGTTTAAGTTCTAATAACCATATTGTAACTGAACTCAACTGATATTTTCATGAAAGAAGGCGCAATGATGAAATGGAAATGTTCATTTTACGCTGGGTTACTCCAAGTGAATGGGGGCACTGCCGTCTTGTGGTAGGTTGGCGTCATTACATAAACGGCTTTATTGACAAAAGCCAAAAATCAAAAGCCCCATTCCTTCATCCATGCATCCATCCATGCATCCATCCATGCATCCATCCATGCATCCATCCATGCATCCATCCATGCATCCATCCATGCATCCATCCATCCATCCATCCATCCATCCATCCATGTCCATTTCCATTTCATCGTTGCTCCTTCTTGAATGAAAATATCATTTAAGATCAGTCTGGTTCTTCGAACTTAACCATCCGCATTCGCACTCAAACCTAGGGGCAATTTGGAGTGCTCGATCGGTCTACCAAGCATGTTTTGGGGACGTGGGAGGCGTTCGCCTTCAAACGAAATGTCCATGACAAAACTGCTCCGAATGAAAGCACAACATTTTAGTCGTTCGATCGAGCAGGATCTCGTAGATCGTTAACCTGCCACGATCGCATGACAACCGAAAGCTTGCTCCCATAATTCATCATGTGTGTTTCTGCACAAATGAACATTGAAGTGATTATGCTTACCAGGGCAGTGCAAGCACGGAAAGAGCAGTCCTAGTGTTATTTCAAACCGACGAGAAGTAAATCGTAAACCCACATTCTGGCTGACATAGTTCACGCAAGAAGACGCTCGTGTGGACGAGCAGGAGAAGAAGAATGTTCGAATTGGCGGATGTGACGTCACGTCCGGTCAGCTAAGCAATCCTTTCCATGACAGGTCACCTGGCGGCGCTAGTGTGCGAAGCGCCGTTGGACGAGCAGGAGAAGAAGAATATTTGAATCGGCGCATGTGACGTCACGTCTTTAGGAGAATTGAAGACAGGTGTGCTCAAGAGGAGTTATCAAATGCAGGTGCCACCGAGCGCGTGGCGGGCAGTTTCTCAGGTAAGCTAGCAAATGTTTGTCGTTTCTCACCACGCACTCCATGTTTGTTCGTTACAGGATTTTCCCGCCCAAGGCGCCAACGACCGCGCGGCATTTTCTCAGGTAAGCGAGCGAACAAATGTTTGTCGGGCGTTTCTCACGACGGACGCCGTGTTTGTTCGTTGCAGGATTTTCCCGCCCAAGGCGCCAACGACCGCGCGGCATTTTCTCAGATAAGTGAGCGAACATATGTTTGTCGGGCGTTTCTCACGACGGACACCGTGTTTGTTCGTTGCAGGATTTTCCCGCCCAAGGCGCCACCGACCGCGCGGCATTTTCTCAGGTAAGCGAGCGAGCAAATGTTTGTCGGGCGTTTCTCACGACGGACGCCATGTTTGTTCGTTGCCGGATTTTCACACTCGCCACGGCGTTAACTGGAGGCCGCAAGGAGAGTTTTCGAACACGGCCAAAAAAAATGTGTCGTTTGTTGCCTTTTCTCATAAGCCTTTTTTTTTTCTGTAGGATTGTCGCTCTCTCGTGACTCGGCAACGTTACCGCGTCCACCGCGAAGGTAGGCCTCAAGGTAAATTGTAGACCGCAGGCGGTCATCGAGTAAATGTTTGGCGTTTCTTACGATGCCTTTGACTAATTCTTGCAGGATTTTCGATTGTTTGAGGTTTGGCCACGGCACGCCATAATCGACTTTGCGTCGCGTCGTTGCGCGCTTCGGTCGTTTCGCCGCCACACTGTTTGACATGTCTTTTGTGGGGTTTTTTTGGTTTTGTTTTTTTAATGCTGGCCAGCATTTTTTTCATTAGTTTGCGTTGGTTTTATTAGTTCTGTTGTGTGTGTGCCATTTCCTTGTTATACAAACTTATGAATTTGAAATGAAGTCATGTGAAAATCAGACCGTTGTGACCCAAATCTATTCCAAGATGGCGCCCGCCCGCCCGCGCTCGTTACGCAACAAACATTTGCTCGCGTTATTTCCTCCCGTTTTGGACCCCGCAAACCTGGATCATCTGTCCAATGTGAGGTGAGTTGATGATGATACAACAAAAATATTAGATATAATTCAGATACATTTATTATAACTTACTACAATAAAGTGCTAATTATATACATTTTTTCAAACGTAAACCTCTACTCGGTATGTATAATTGTTGCAAAAATATCATGCCATTGGCACCCTATTCTATTTCTGTTGCAATAATTTGTGTTTGTCTTTTGTAGGGCGAAAAAAGGCTGCTTAGCCGGCATCCTTCTATACAAAGCAAACAGGAGGCTCTTAAGGAGCCATTTCAGTGTTGTTGGGGACACTGAGGAAGAGTAGTCCTAAATCAGGTGAAAACCCGTATTTGTAAAGTTTCAGCTTTACACAATTAATGGCCGTCTGTGTCGAGTTTGAGCTTCCCAGCACACAATTAATGGCTGTCTGTTTTTGCAGGCTGCAAGAGAAGCCGAAAGGGATGCGGAAAAGTAATTCCGCATCCAAAGGCGCAATGGCCTATCCAAAGGCGCAATGGCCTATCCAAAGGCGCAATGGCCTATCCAAAGGCGCAATGGCCTATCCAAAGGCGCAATGGCCTATCCAAAGGCGCAATGGCCTATCCAAAGGCGCAATGGCCTATCCAAAGGCGCAATGGCCTATCCAAAGGCGCAATGGCCTATCCAAAGGCGCAATGGCCTATCCAAAGGCGCAATGGCGCCTATCCAATGGCGCCTATCCAAAGGAGCAATGGCGCCCATATCCAAAGGCGCAATGGCGCCCATATCCAAAGGCGCAATGGCGCCCATATCCAAAGGCGCAACGCCCCCCCATATCCAAAGGCGCAACGCCCCCCCCCATATCCAAAGGCGCAACGCCCCCCCCCCATATCCAAAGGCGCAACGCCCCCCCCATATCCAAAGGCGCAACGCCCCCCCCATATCCAAAGGCGCAACGCCCCCCCCATATCCAAAGGAGCAACGCCCCTCCCATATCCAAAGGCGCAACGCCCCCCCCCATATCCAAAGGAGCAACGCCCCCCCCATATCCAAAGGCGCAAGGCCCCCCCATATCCAAAGGAGCAACGCCCCCCCATATCCAAAGGAGCAACGCCCCCCCATATCCAAAGGAGCAACGCCCCCCCATATCCAAAGGAGCAACGCCCGTATCAAGTCAAGAAACAAGCAGCGCACTGCAAAAGTCGACATGTGTGCAGATCATGTGCCCAGGAGGGGGCAGTGTGGTTGCCTTTGATTATTGGTGCTCATTTGGGGGACGACGTGGTCTTGTGGATGGAAAGTCTGACGTGGAGTTGAATGTCCAATTTTGTCATGACTTGTAACATTTTGTCTTTTTCTACCCTGCCTCTGTCGTATTACTTGCTGCATTCTTTGTTCTCTCCCCCCCCTTGGTGTAGGGCGGCGTCCCGAATGTCCAATTTTGCAATATGACTGGTTGTGACATGTTGTCATTTTCTAACCTACCACTGTGGTACTTGCTTTCTTTGTTCTCCCTTAGGTGTAGGGCGGCGTTGGAGCGAGCCAGTGACATTGTCTTTTTCTAACCTATCACTGTCGTACTTCATCTCACCCTAACCTACCACCGTGGTACTCGTATTCTTTGTTCTCCCCTCGGCGTAGGACGGCGTTGGAGCGAGCCGGTCCACGAGGAAGCAGGGGTCGCGGGTGCTCAAGCCATAAATACGCAAGCGGCGCACAACTCATTGCATGTTTTGCCTTTTGCAGGCCGGACGGTGAAGGGGTGCGCACGGCCCGGCCAGACTCACCGAGACTCTCACCGAGACTGTCACCAAGAGTAGCTCGCCGCTGTGATCTACAACTCGGGGTGCTCTTTGAGTTTCTGACATTGTTTCTGTGTCTGTCTGCAGTTGGCGACTGCGACCCGATCAGAGGTGGACCACTTCCATCGCGCTGAAGTATCGTGCCTTGACCGAGCTCTGGGCTCAGAGAGAGACCCACTTCCCTGGAGGTGTCAACGCGTAAAATGGAGGTTTCTTTTTTTTTTTTTTTTTAATTCACACCAGCGGTGTCCAAACGTCAGTTTGAGGGCACCATACTGAAAGAAATTCTGAATTCTTTGACACACATTCATTAAATCAGGAAATGTTGCCATTTATATTTTGTGCTACTGCTCCAAAGTTTTGAAGGTCATTCATGCGATGCGTTGATCAAGCGGCTCCTCGGCTGCCATTTGGACACCAATGGTGACGTGCGTAAGGCTGCGCGGGTATTGGAAAACTGTCATATGGTGGTATGTTATTGACATGCACTTTAAGAAAGGAAAGTTTTTTCTTTTGAATGTGGCAAACGAAACAAGCTCCATGTTTTCTTGCCTCTTAACTATTTGTAATGAGTTTAGAAGATGACAAGTCATTGATGCAAGTTAAAGTTAAGTGATCTAACGGATCTCGTTGCCATCAAATAGTTCATTTCCGCACAGACTTTGCTCAATGCAATGGTTTGGCCCAATACTGCCATAGCACAGATTTTCCAATATGTTGTGCAACCCTGATTGAGTGCAAACGCGCAGCGATAGCAAGCGACTGCGCAAGCGAAAGCAAGCGCGCAAGCGAAAGCGACCGCGCAGCGACGGCAAGCGCAAGCGACCGCGCAGCAACGGCAAGCGACCGCGCAAGCGACCGCGCAAGCGACCGCGCAAGCGACCGCGCAAGCGACCGCGCAAGCGACCGCGCAAGCGACCGCGCAAGCGACGGCAAGCGCAAGCGACGGCAAGCGCAAGCGACGGCAAGCGCAAGCGACGGCAAGCGCAAGCGACGGCAAGCGCAAGCGACCGCGCAAGCGACCGCGCAAGCACCGCGCAAGCGACGGCAAGCGCAAGCGAAGGCAAGCGCAAGCGACGGCGCAGCGAAGGCAAGCGCAAGCGACGGCGCAGCGAGACCTTTGTGCTTGTGTCTTGCTAGGTGGAAGAGAAGCTGCACGAAACCAAGAGCCGGCGGACGGAGGCCACCAGACCTGGCTGATGATTGATCTCCCCAAAGGAAGCGGTCGCCATGTGATGAAGAGGAGCCTGATGCGTGACTGGCCAAGGCTGGCCAGAGGTGACGTGTCAATCGAATATACAAGAGTAGCGTACACACTTGGTTTTGAATTTGATTTCCTTATTTGTCTGCCTTTCAGCGGACGGGACGAGCGCCAGCCTGCACCGAGAGGGAAAGGGGGGCAGGTAATGAGTACGTCCGCAGAAGTCAACTGCAACCGCGTGCCACTGAGCACCGTTTGTCTCTTTATTGCAGTCGTTGCCAGGCGGAAGATGAGTCCCATCGTCCGACATCGGCCCGGAGCGGACCCGAACCTTCCTACAGATGCGGCGAGGCCAGGAGGGCAAAGTGCCCAGCCAGCGTTTAGGGGGGAGTATGACTGTTTTTTTGTCCTTTTGCGGTTTCCCTCCCTCCCTCCCTCCCTACCTACCGCCCTCTCTCGTCTGTTTGAATAGGGTAACTAGCAGCACGCACGGGCAATTGGGATTGCTGTGACCCTCTAGATACGAATTGGCAAAGTAGACCCCTCCCTCCCTCTCTCCCTCCCTCCCTCCCTCCCTCTCTCTCGCTCTCTTTCTCCCATGCGCCCGGCAGTACCTGCATGGCCTGGTGCAGCCAGGGTGGAACGTTGCTATACCTTGCCCTTTGTGGAATAACAGGGTATAATGTATGCCTGCCTGGTTCCCAGTGTCGTCGACGGTGTCGAGGACGAGGAGATTCTCCGTGACGCCCTCCGTGACGTCACGTTTTCCTTTTTTTTCCCCCCCTCCAGGGGCCAAGCTATCTCTCTCCCTCTCCCCCCCTCGCTCTCTCTCTCTCGCTCTCTTTCTCCCATGCGCCCGGCAGTACCTGCATGGCCTGGTGCAGCCAGGGTGGAACGTTGCTATACCTTGCCCTTTGTGGAATAACAGGGTATAATGTATGCCTGCCTGGTTCCCAGTGTCGTCGACGGTGTCGAGGACGAGGAGACTCTCCGTGACGCCCTCCGTGACGTCACGTTTTCCTTTTTTTTCCCCCCCTCCAGGGGCCAAGCTATCTCTCTCTCTGTCCCCCCCCCCCCTCCCTCTCTCTCTCGCTCTCTTTCTCCCATGCGCCCGGCAGTACCTGCATGGCCTGGTGCAGCCAGGGTGGAACGTTGCTATACCTTGCCCTTTGTGGAATAACAGGGTATAATGTATGCCTGCCTGGTTCCCAGTGTCGTCGACGGTGTCGAGGACGAGGAGACTCTCCGTGACGCCCTCCGTGACGTCACGTTTTCCTTTTTTTTCCCCCCCTCCAGGGGCCAAGCTATCTCTCTCTCTGTCCCCCCCCCTCCCTCCCTCCCTCCCTCCCTCTTCGTGAGGGGTTAAACCTTTCATAAACCGGATCGCTCCAATGCGGGAGTTCCGTCTGAGACATGTGCCAGTGCCTCTCGTTACCTGATTTAAACTTGCTTGAGTTAAGGTCGGGGGGCGGCTGCTAGTAAAAATTTTCCTCTTGCCGAAACCGTCACAATATGTCTGCCTTTCAGGATTGCCGGGGCAGCGGATCGGACCAGCGCCTGCACATAGAGGGAATGGTCCGCGAGACCAGGAGGTAGGTCATGAGTACGTCCGCAGAAGTGAAGCGACCGCATGCAACCGAGTGCCGTTTTCCTTGTTGCAGTTGTGCGAGGCGGAGGATGAGTCCAGATGTCGTATACCGGCCGGGAGGGGACCCGAACCCTCGGCGGACCTTTCGCCAGTGACGAGCGGCCCACACGAGATGGCGGGAGATGTGGCAAGGGCAAAGCGCCCAGCCAGCATTTAGGGAGAGTATGACTTTGTTTTTCCTTTTACGCTTTTTCTTTCTTTCTTTCTTTCTTTCTTTCCCTCCCTCCACTTTTTCACTGGGTGTGCACACTGTGTCTGCATGATGCCTCTTTCTGGCTCAGCGCTGTCATGTTGCAATATTGTTGTTTTATTGTTTGTTTGTTGTTTTTTTTTTTAAATACAGAGTGAATTGTAAAGTTTGTACTGTAATTGAGTGTTGCTCAACCTGTATTGAACTGAATTGAAGTGGCCCATTTTAAACATTGGCAGAGTAAAATGACAAAATACAAAATGGAATTGTATGAGATATCATCAATGATACATCTGTCTCAAATATGTCATGTTAAATATGCAGTGTCAGGCTTTTTATTTTAACTGCGCAAAGAAAAGCTGTATGCATTCTAAATTGAAGACAAAAGCCAAGTCGCCTGACATATTGATGCAAGTGACAGAACTTAAGTGTAAAACCAGACTGCTTAGTAAGCAGCAAAATTCATATTTTGCTAACCTTGCAACCCTGTTGTAAAATGGCCACTGAAATGTGAAATATTCTCCATGTTTGCAATCCAAAATGTCGGCAAACACCCTTAGATGCAAATGACCAGTGTAAGCATAAAAACAGTCTCTGTTGTAATCAAAAAGTCATCTTTGGCAAGCTTGCTTTAAAATGGCCACTGAAATCAGAAATTGTAAGGGTAAAAGCTGTTGTTTTGATTAAGGCTGAGCCCCTTTTTGTTTTTGAATAGTCATGAATTATGGTGGGCATGAGTGTGAATAAAGTCAACTTTGGTGTGGTTTTGTTGGTGTAAATTAACTCAACTTTGGTGTTAGCCTTCATTCACAATGTGCTTTGGTTGATGCTGTATATCTTCAATATGAAAATTATTGCATGTTAAGTTACAAGGCAAGATATCATTTACAGTTTGACTGCAAATATGGTCATTGTACACCCTAGGGGTTGCAATAGTAAATTGAATATATGAGTCTGGTATGTAACTACCAGGACATTGGCATTCACTCTAAAGCACAGCTGCTTATCATGGTCAGCTTTGGCACATGTAATGGGTGGTAATACCCAGTTCAAAGTTAAAGGCCAAAACGCAACCTGCTTAGGTGGCACGCAAAAGTGAGGCAGATGTACTTTTAGTGCCGCCATCTTTATCAAATTAACCTTTTCGGACAGGCGAGATACATTTAAGTGCTGCCACCTAGTGGAGGCACGTTTGCCTCAACGTGTCCAGCGCTCCGTTTAACTGCAAAAATATTTCACTTTTAACTTGAAACAACGACACTATTACAAATGATAGGAGCCTTAATTTGACAGCTGGGTTAATGCGACGCATCTTTCGTTGTTTGTTTTGCCCAAAGCAACCTAAACAATACGTACACATAAGCACTGCCGCTATCTCGCCGATGTGCATGTGTGTACAAAGCAATGAAATGAATTTGCATGATGGACTTTTAAAACATGCTATTAACGTGCAAGGTATACTGATGCAAAATGTTTGTATTTTACAATTGAAGATTTCTCAGGATGAGCGTTGCCAGACTCGAACACGAGGCTGCGTATTACCCGTCTACGTGCCGAACCCCTCGGCCATCGGTACCTCTTACACTCAAGTTCCTACGACTCCTCATATCCTCAGCACTGCAAACCTTTGTGCCGGTAAATGACGGGATTTTTTTTTTTTTTACCTCATCAAATATGTGTCAAGCATACCAGCTGGTGTTTTAGAACAGTCTCGAATCGTAAAGAAAAAAGAAAAAAAACTTACTAAAGTTTTAAAATCTTATTGCCTCATATATTTTCCTGCTACGTTAGCACGTAGCATCTATATTTCGCAGCGCAGGAAGTAACGCAGGGGGCGCAGGAAGTAACGCAAGGAGCGCAGTGAGCAGGGGGGCGCAGCGGGCGCAGCGGGCGCAGCGAGCGCAGCGAGCAGGGGGGCGCAGCGGGCGCAGCCAGCGCAGCGAGCGCAGCGAGCAGGGGGAGCAGCGAGCGCAGCAAGCAGGGGAAGCGAACCCGGGAGCTCCGGTGTTCAAGCGCAGCGACGGAGCCGTTCGCCAAGCGTGGCCAGCTCGGCACTGACCCCGATTTTACTTCGAGTCATTCTTATCCGTATAGTAGTACGTCCCGCGCGCGTAGGGTAAGTACAAAAGAGTGAAGACGGCCACCAACTTTCAGGTCGAAATAGCCCAATGGTTAGTGACACGGTCTCTTACCGTGAACAGACCTGGTTCGATCCCAGGCGCGGCCGAAGATCATGACCTCCTTTTGTTAAGTGTGAATAGTATTTGCATATATAAGTATTTATTTATATGTAAATACAGAAGGTGGCCCCGCCCACAAGTGGGCGGAGCAATGCAGCGGGCCCCGCCCCCGGCACACAGGGAACGCCCCCCAGGCAGTGGGCGGGGCAAATCCAGTAGCCCCGCCCCCAGCACACGGGCCCCGCCCCCTCCCTTCGATCAGGGGGCGGGGCGAGCGTCGCCCCGCCCCCTCCCCTTGGATAGGGGGCGGGGCGAGGGGCCCGCGTAGCCCCGCCCCCCGGAAGCCTATATAAAGATGGTAGGGGAGGGGGCGGGGCGAAGCCCCGCCCCCTCCCCTACTGTCTCTATATAGAGCAGGGGGCGGGGCGAAGCCCCGCCCCCTGCACTATATAAAGACAATAAAAAGTCTATATAAAGACAGTAGGGGAGGGGGCGGGGCGAAGCCCCGCCCCCTCCCCTACTGTCTCTATATAGTGCAGGGGGCGGGGCGAAGCCCCGCCCCCTGCACTATATAAAGACAATAAAAAGTCTATATAGAGACAGTAGGGGAGGGGGCGGGGCGAAGCCCCGCCCCCTCCCCTACTGTCTCTATATAGGGGAGGGGGCGGGGCGAAGCCCCGCCCCCTCCCCTATATAGAGACAATAAAAAGTCTATATAAAGACAGTAGGGGAGGGGGCGGGGCGAAGCCCCGCCCCCTCCCCTACTGTCTTTATATAGACTTTTATTATTGTCTTTATAAAAGCTTTTATAAAAGTCTATATAAAAGTCTTTATAAAAGTCTATATAAAGACAGTAGGGGAGGGGGCGGGGCTTCGCCCCGCCCCCTCCCCTACTGTCTTTATATAGACTTTTTATTGTCTCTATATAGGGGAGGGGGCGGGGCTTCGCCCCGCCCCCTCCCCTATATAGAGACAGTAGGGGAGGGGGCGGGGCTTCGCCCCGCCCCCTCCCCTACTGTCTCTATATAGACTTTTTATTGTCTTTATATAGTGCAGGGGGCGGGGCTTCGCCCCGCCCCCTGCACTATATAGAGACAGTAGGGGAGGGGGCGGGGCTTCGCCCCGCCCCCTCCCCTACTGTCTTTATATAGACTTTTTATTGTCTTTATATAGTGCAGGGGGCGGGGCTTCGCCCCGCCCCCTGCTCTATATAGAGACAGTAGGGGAGGGGGCGGGGCTTCGCCCCGCCCCCTCCCCTACCATCTTTATATAGGCTTCCGGGGGGCGGGGCTACGCGGGCCCCTCGCCCCGCCCCCTATCCAAGGGGAGGGGGCGGGGCGACGCTCGCCCCGCCCCCTGATCGAAGGGAGGGGGCGGGGCCCGTGTGCTGGGGGCGGGGCTACTGGATTTGCCCCGCCCACTGCCTGGGGGGCGTTCCCTGTGTGCCGGGGGCGGGGCCCGCTGCATTGCTCCGCCCACTTGTGGGCGGGGCCACCTTCTGTATTTACATATAAATAAATACTTATATATGCAAATACTATTCACACTTAACAAAAGGAGGTCATGATCTTCGGCCGCGCCTGGGATCGAACCAGGTCTGTTCACGGTAAGAGACCGTGTCACTAACCATTGGGCTATTTCGACCTGAAAGTTGGTGGCCGTCTTCACTCTTTTGTACTTACCCTACGCGCGCGGGACGTACTACTATACGGATAAGAATGACTCGAAGTAAAATCGGGGTCAGTGCCGAGCTGGCCACGCTTGGCGAACGGCTCCGTCGCTGCGCTTGAACACCGGAGCTCCCGGGTTCGCTTCCCCTGCTTGCTGCGCTCGCTGCTCCCCCTGCTCGCTGCGCTCGCTGCGCTGGCTGCGCCCGCTGCGCCCCCCTGCTCGCTGCGCTCGCTGCGCCCGCTGCGCCCGCTGCGCCCCCCTGCTCACTGCGCTCCTTGCGTTACTTCCTGCGCCCCCTGCGTTACTTCCTGCGCTGCGAAATATAGATGCTACGTGCTAACGTAGCAGGAAAATATATGAGGCAATAAGATTTTAAAACTTTAGTAAGTTTTTTTTCTTTTTTCTTTACGATTCGAGACTGTTCTAAAACACCAGCTGGTATGCTTGACACATATTTGATGAGGTAAAAAAAAAAAAAATCCCGTCATTTACCGGCACAAAGGTTTGCAGTGCTGAGGATATGAGGAGTCGTAGGAACTTGAGTGTAAGAGGTACCGATGGCCGAGGGGTTCGGCACGTAGACGGGTAATACGCAGCCTCGTGTTCGAGTCTGGCAACGCTCATCCTGAGAAATCTTCAATTGTAAAATACAAACATTTTGCATCAGTATACCTTGCACGTTAATAGCATGTTTTAAAAGTCCATCATGCAAATTCATTTCATTGCTTTGTACACACATGCACATCGGCGAGATAGCGGCAGTGCTTATGTGTACGTATTGTTTAGGTTGCTTTGGGCAAAACAAACAACGAAAGATGCGTCGCATTAACCCAGCTGTCAAATTAAGGCTCCTATCATTTGTAATAGTGTCGTTGTTTCAAGTTAAAAGTGAAATATTTTTGCAGTTAAACGGAGCGCTGGACACGTTGAGGCAAACGTGCCTCCACTAGGTGGCAGCACTTAAATGTATCTCGCCTGTCCGAAAAGGTTAATTTGATAAAGATGGCGGCACTAAAAGTACATCTGCCTCACTTTTGCGTGCCACCTAAGCAGGTTGCGTTTTGGCCTTTAACTTTGAACTGGGTATTACCACCCATTACATGTGCCAAAGCTGACCATGATAAGCAGCTGTGCTTTAGAGTGAATGCCAATGTCCTGGTAGTTACATACCAGACTCATATATTCAATTTACTATTGCAACCCCTAGGGTGTACAATGACCATATTTGCAGTCAAACTGTAAATGATATCTTGCCTTGTAACTTAACATGCAATAATTTTCATATTGAAGATATACAGCATCAACCAAAGCACATTGTGAATGAAGGCTAACACCAAAGTTGAGTTAATTTACACCAACAAAACCACACCAAAGTTGACTTTATTCACACTCATGCCCACCATAATTCATGACTATTCAAAAACAAAAAGGGGCTCAGCCTTAATCAAAACAACAGCTTTTACCCTTACAATTTCTGATTTCAGTGGCCATTTTAAAGCAAGCTTGCCAAAGATGACTTTTTGATTACAACAGAGACTGTTTTTATGCTTACACTGGTCATTTGCATCTAAGGGTGTTTGCCGACATTTTGGATTGCAAACATGGAGAATATTTCACATTTCAGTGGCCATTTTACAACAGGGTTGCAAGGTTAGCAAAATATGAATTTTGCTGCTTACTAAGCAGTCTGGTTTTACACTTAAGTTCTGTCACTTGCATCAATATGTCAGGCGACTTGGCTTTTGTCTTCAATTTAGAATGCATACAGCTTTTCTTTGCGCAGTTAAAATAAAAAGCCTGACACTGCATATTTAACATGACATATTTGAGACAGATGTATCATTGATGATATCTCATACAATTCCATTTTGTATTTTGTCATTTTACTCTGCCAATGTTTAAAATGGGCCACTTCAATTCAGTTCAATACAGGTTGAGCAACACTCAATTACAGTACAAACTTTACAATTCACTCTGTATTTAAAAAAAAAAACAACAAACAAACAATAAAACAACAATATTGCAACATGACAGCGCTGAGCCAGAAAGAGGCATCATGCAGACACAGTGTGCACACCCAGTGAAAAAGTGGAGGGAGGGAAAGAAAGAAAGAAAGAAAGAAAGAAAAAGCGTAAAAGGAAAAACAAAGTCATACTCTCCCTAAATGCTGGCTGGGCGCTTTGCCCTTGCCACATCTCCCGCCATCTCGTGTGGGCCGCTCGTCACTGGCGAAAGGTCCGCCGAGGGTTCGGGTCCCCTCCCGGCCGGTATACGACATCTGGACTCATCCTCCGCCTCGCACAACTGCAACAAGGAAAACGGCACTCGGTTGCATGCGGTCGCTTCACTTCTGCGGACGTACTCATGACCTACCTCCTGGTCTCGCGGACCATTCCCTCTATGTGCAGGCGCTGGTCCGATCCGCTGCCCCGGCAATCCTGAAAGGCAGACATATTGTGACGGTTTCGGCAAGAGGAAAATTTTTACTAGCAGCCGCCCCCCGACCTTAACTCAAGCAAGTTTAAATCAGGTAACGAGAGGCACTGGCACATGTCTCAGACGGAACTCCCGCATTGGAGCGATCCGGTTTATGAAAGGTTTAACCCCTCACGAAGAGGGAGGGAGGGAGGGAGGGAGGGGGGGGGACAGAGAGAGAGATAGCTTGGCCCCTGGAGGGGGGGAAAAAAAAGGAAAACGTGACGTCACGGAGGGCGTCACGGAGAGTCTCCTCGTCCTCGACACCGTCGACGACACTGGGAACCAGGCAGGCATACATTATACCCTGTTATTCCACAAAGGGCAAGGTATAGCAACGTTCCACCCTGGCTGCACCAGGCCATGCAGGTACTGCCGGGCGCATGGGAGAAAGAGAGCGAGAGAGAGAGGGAGGGGGGGGGGGGACAGAGAGAGAGATAGCTTGGCCCCTGGAGGGGGGGAAAAAAAAGGAAAACGTGACGTCACGGAGGGCGTCACGGAGAGTCTCCTCGTCCTCGACACCGTCGACGACACTGGGAACCAGGCAGGCATACATTATACCCTGTTATTCCACAAAGGGCAAGGTATAGCAACGTTCCACCCTGGCTGCACCAGGCCATGCAGGTACTGCCGGGCGCATGGGAGAAAGAGAGCGAGAGAGAGAGAGCGAGGGGGGGAGAGGGAGAGAGATAGCTTGGCCCCTGGAGGGGGGGAAAAAAAAGGAAAACGTGACGTCACGGAGGGCGTCACGGAGAATCTCCTCGTCCTCGACACCGTCGACGACACTGGGAACCAGGCAGGCATACATTATACCCTGTTATTCCACAAAGGGCAAGGTATAGCAACGTTCCACCCTGGCTGCACCAGGCCATGCAGGTACTGCCGGGCGCATGGGAGAAAGAGAGCGAGAGAGAGGGAGGGAGGGAGGGAGGGAGAGAGGGAGGGAGGGGTCTACTTTGCCAATTCGTATCTAGAGGGTCACAGCAATCCCAATTGCCCGTGCGTGCTGCTAGTTACCCTATTCAAACAGACGAGAGAGGGCGGTAGGTAGGGAGGGAGGGAGGGAGGGAAACCGCAAAAGGACAAAAAAACAGTCATACTCCCCCCTAAACGCTGGCTGGGCACTTTGCCCTCCTGGCCTCGCCGCATCTGTAGGAAGGTTCGGGTCCGCTCCGGGCCGATGTCGGACGATGGGACTCATCTTCCGCCTGGCAACGACTGCAATAAAGAGACAAACGGTGCTCAGTGGCACGCGGTTGCAGTTGACTTCTGCGGACGTACTCATTACCTGCCCCCCTTTCCCTCTCGGTGCAGGCTGGCGCTCGTCCCGTCCGCTGAAAGGCAGACAAATAAGGAAATCAAATTCAAAACCAAGTGTGTACGCTACTCTTGTATATTCGATTGACACGTCACCTCTGGCCAGCCTTGGCCAGTCACGCATCAGGCTCCTCTTCATCACATGGCGACCGCTTCCTTTGGGGAGATCAATCATCAGCCAGGTCTGGTGGCCTCCGTCCGCCGGCTCTTGGTTTCGTGCAGCTTCTCTTCCACCTAGCAAGACACAAGCACAAAGGTCTCGCTGCGCCGTCGCTTGCGCTTGCCTTCGCTGCGCCGTCGCTTGCGCTTGCCTTCGCTTGCGCTTGCCGTCGCTTGCGCGGTGCTTGCGCGGTCGCTTGCGCGGTCGCTTGCGCTTGCCGTCGCTTGCGCTTGCCGTCGCTTGCGCTTGCCGTCGCTTGCGCTTGCCGTCGCTTGCGCTTGCCGTCGCTTGCGCGGTCGCTTGCGCGGTCGCTTGCGCGGTCGCTTGCGCGGTCGCTTGCGCGGTCGCTTGCGCGGTCGCTTGCGCGGTCGCTTGCCGTTGCTGCGCGGTCGCTTGCGCTTGCCGTCGCTGCGCGGTCGCTTTCGCTTGCGCGCTTGCTTTCGCTTGCGCAGTCGCTTGCTATCGCTGCGCGTTTGCACTCAATCAGGGTTGCACAACATATTGGAAAATCTGTGCTATGGCAGTATTGGGCCAAACCATTGCATTGAGCAAAGTCTGTGCGGAAATGAACTATTTGATGGCAACGAGATCCGTTAGATCACTTAACTTTAACTTGCATCAATGACTTGTCATCTTCTAAACTCATTACAAATAGTTAAGAGGCAAGAAAACATGGAGCTTGTTTCGTTTGCCACATTCAAAAGAAAAAACTTTCCTTTCTTAAAGTGCATGTCAATAACATACCACCATATGACAGTTTTCCAATACCCGCGCAGCCTTACGCACGTCACCATTGGTGTCCAAATGGCAGCCGAGGAGCCGCTTGATCAACGCATCGCATGAATGACCTTCAAAACTTTGGAGCAGTAGCACAAAATATAAATGGCAACATTTCCTGATTTAATGAATGTGTGTCAAAGAATTCAGAATTTCTTTCAGTATGGTGCCCTCAAACTGACGTTTGGACACCGCTGGTGTGAATTAAAAAAAAAAAAAAAAAGAAACCTCCATTTTACGCGTTGACACCTCCAGGGAAGTGGGTCTCTCTCTGAGCCCAGAGCTCGGTCAAGGCACGATACTTCAGCGCGATGGAAGTGGTCCACCTCTGATCGGGTCGCAGTCGCCAACTGCAGACAGACACAGAAACAATGTCAGAAACTCAAAGAGCACCCCGAGTTGTAGATCACAGCGGCGAGCTACTCTTGGTGACAGTCTCGGTGAGAGTCTCGGTGAGTCTGGCCGGGCCGTGCGCACCCCTTCACCGTCCGGCCTGCAAAAGGCAAAACATGCAATGAGTTGTGCGCCGCTTGCGTATTTATGGCTTGAGCACCCGCGACCCCTGCTTCCTCGTGGACCGGCTCGCTCCAACGCCGTCCTACGCCGAGGGGAGAACAAAGAATACGAGTACCACGGTGGTAGGTTAGGGTGAGATGAAGTACGACAGTGATAGGTTAGAAAAAGACAATGTCACTGGCTCGCTCCAACGCCGCCCTACACCTAAGGGAGAACAAAGAAAGCAAGTACCACAGTGGTAGGTTAGAAAATGACAACATGTCACAACCAGTCATATTGCAAAATTGGACATTCGGGACGCCGCCCTACACCAAGGGGGGGGAGAGAACAAAGAATGCAGCAAGTAATACGACAGAGGCAGGGTAGAAAAAGACAAAATGTTACAAGTCATGACAAAATTGGACATTCAACTCCACGTCAGACTTTCCATCCACAAGACCACGTCGTCCCCCAAATGAGCACCAATAATCAAAGGCAACCACACTGCCCCCTCCTGGGCACATGATCTGCACACATGTCGACTTTTGCAGTGCGCTGCTTGTTTCTTGACTTGATACGGGCGTTGCTCCTTTGGATATGGGGGGGCGTTGCTCCTTTGGATATGGGGGGGCGTTGCTCCTTTGGATATGGGGGGGCGTTGCTCCTTTGGATATGGGGGGGCCTTGCGCCTTTGGATATGGGGGGGGCGTTGCTCCTTTGGATATGGGGGGGGGCGTTGCGCCTTTGGATATGGGAGGGGCGTTGCTCCTTTGGATATGGGGGGGGCGTTGCGCCTTTGGATATGGGGGGGGCGTTGCGCCTTTGGATATGGGGGGGGCGTTGCGCCTTTGGATATGGGGGGGGGGCGTTGCGCCTTTGGATATGGGGGGGGGCGTTGCGCCTTTGGATATGGGGGGGCGTTGCGCCTTTGGATATGGGCGCCATTGCGCCTTTGGATATGGGCGCCATTGCGCCTTTGGATATGGGCGCCATTGCTCCTTTGGATAGGCGCCATTGGATAGGCGCCATTGCGCCTTTGGATAGGCCATTGCGCCTTTGGATAGGCCATTGCGCCTTTGGATAGGCCATTGCGCCTTTGGATAGGCCATTGCGCCTTTGGATAGGCCATTGCGCCTTTGGATAGGCCATTGCGCCTTTGGATAGGCCATTGCGCCTTTGGATAGGCCATTGCGCCTTTGGATAGGCCATTGCGCCTTTGGATAGGCCATTGCGCCTTTGGATGCGGAATTACTTTTCCGCATCCCTTTCGGCTTCTCTTGCAGCCTGCAAAAACAGACAGCCATTAATTGTGTGCTGGGAAGCTCAAACTCGACACAGACGGCCATTAATTGTGTAAAGCTGAAACTTTACAAATACGGGTTTTCACCTGATTTAGGACTACTCTTCCTCAGTGTCCCCAACATCACTGAAATGGCTCCTTAAGAGCCTCCTGTTTGCTTTGTATAGAAGGATGCCGGCTAAGCAGCCTTTTTTCGCCCTACAAAAGACAAACACAAATTATTGCAACAGAAATAGAATAGGGTGCCAATGGCATGATATTTTTGCAACAATTATACATACCGAGTAGAGGTTTACGTTTGAAAAAATGTATATAATTAGCACTTTATTGTAGTAAGTTATAATAAATGTATCTGAATTATATCTAATATTTTTGTTGTATCATCATCAACTCACCTCACATTGGACAGATGATCCAGGTTTGCGGGGTCCAAAACGGGAGGAAATAACGCGAGCAAATGTTTGTTGCGTAACGAGCGCGGGCGGGCAGGCGCCATCTTGGAATAGATTTGGGTCACAACGGTCTGATTTTCACATGACGTAACATTCATAAGTTTGTATAACAAGGAAATGGCGCACACACAACAGAACCAATAAAACCAACGCAAACTAATGAAAAAAATGCTGGCCAGCATTAAAAAAACAAAACCAAAAAAAAAAACACGAAAGACATGTCAAACAGTGTGGCGGCGAAACGACCGAAGCGCGCAACGACGCGACGCAAAGTCGATTATGGCGTGCCGTGGCCAAACCTCAAACAATCGAAAATCCTGCAAGAATTAGTCAAAGGCATCGTAAGAAACGCCAAACATTTACTCGATGATCGCCTGCGGTCTACAATTTACCTTGAGGCCTACCTTCGCGGTGGACGCGGTAACGTTGCCGAGTCACGAGAGAGCGACAATCCTACAGAAAAAAAAAAGGCTTATGAGAAAAGGCAACAAACGACACATTTTTTTTGGCCGTGTTCGAAAACTCTCCTTGCGGCCTCCAGTTAACGCCGTGGCGAGTGTGAAAATCCGGCAACGAACAAACATGGCGTCCGTCGTGAGAAACGCCCGACAAACATTTGCTCGCTCGCTTACCTGAGAAAATGCCGCGCGGTCGGTGGCGCCTTGGGCGGGAAAATCCTGCAACGAACAAACACGGTGTCCGTCGTGAGAAACGCCCGACAAACATTTGTTCGCTCACTTATCTGAGAAAATGCCGCGCGGTCGTTGGCGCCTTGGGCGGGAAAATCCTGCAACGAACAAACACGGCGTCCGTCGTGAGAAACGCCCGACAAACATTTGTTGGCTCGCTTACCTGAGAAAATGCCGCGCGGTCGTTGGCGCCTTGGGCGGGAAAATCCTGTAACGAACAAACATGGAGTGCGTGGTGAGAAACGACAAACATTTGCTAGCTTACCTGAGAAACTGCCCGCCACGCGCTCGGTGGCACCTGCATTTGATAACTCCTCTTGAGCACACCTGTCTTCAATTCTCCTGAAGACGTGACGTCACATGCGCCAATTCAAATATTCTTCTTCTCCTGCTCGTCCAACGGCGCTTTGCACACTAGCGGTATCAGGTGGTCACCTGCTGAATAACAAGCTTTTTAAAAGTCACCTTGCACACCTCCATTGGGTCAGAGTTGCCCATTCTTTCTTGCAGAGTTGCACAAGTTCAATCTAATTGTTGATGTCACTTGCTGTGAATAAAAATCAACTACAATAAAGTGAAATAATCAAGAACTCCAATAAGTCTGTTTCAATGTTTTAATTGTTCTACAACAGTTGCAATGCAAGCATAGATATTTTGCGTTTTAATCGCAAACTTTTGCTTGGTATCTCTTCTTGGCATAGAAACAAGTGGATGGCTTCAGTGTGGTGGGCGGAGTCAGTTCCAATCTGGTCCGGTCCGACCTGCAGATTTGCTCTCACCAAGCCATGTCACGGTGTGACTGACTGGTGGCCAAAAGTTCTCAGCGCCTTCTGGTGGTGCCGGCGCCGCTGCTACAGTTGCGGCTCAGCTGGGGGAAGCGGACGGCGGGCGTCCTGGAGGTGGGGCCGTACAGGCCCAGGTTTCGGGCCGCCGCCGACTTCTTGGGTAGCTTGACGCACGGGAAGGGCGAGAAGACTTGCGGCTTCGTCATGGACGGCGAGGACGCCAGGTGCGATTGAGACGAGGAGGAGAGGGACGGCGTGGACAGGAAGCGTGTCTGGTATAAGCCTTGAATGGGCGTGGAGGACGCGGCGAGGTGGGCGGAGCTGAGCGGCGGCGTGGAAGGCGGCGTGGGCGAGGACGACGGCTCAGCAGACGTAAATGTGGAAACCGGAGAAGGAGATGGACTCAGAGTGGAAGTTGGTGAAAAGGGGAGGCCGCTGTCGCTGGGAGGCGGCGCCTCGGCGGAGGAATGTCCATTGGCGCAACTTGACGAGCCCTCCGGAGCAACTGAAGAAGCCGGAGGAGCGGGCGCGCTTTCCAAAGTGGTATTTTGAAGGTTTTCGTCCAGATGCACGGAACCCAGTCGCGCCTCCACCTCTTCCACCTGTGCGGAAACGTTCTCTGCGGAGGAGCCATCGCCGATCCCGCCTTCCGGTCGGCCCCCCTCTTCATCCATCCGCTGACATACTCCCAAGCCCGGCTCAGCGGCGGTCCGGGTCGCGTTCCCGCGCCGAGCTGGGTGGGGAGACACCGCGCTTCCTCCGCAGCCAGACGACACGCTGCCGTCGGAGAGACGAGAGTCGCGGCGGCGCCGCCTGGCTGGAGAGCCCCTCGCGCGTGAAGGAGCCACTGTTGAGGAGGCGCCACGGGGCTTGCGACCCACAAGCAGATGATTGATGACGTCGCTGGTAGGCTTGAGCTGGGACGCCAGGACGCGGGTGGCGGGACACTTGTCTGCGAGGATGTGAGCAACGAGACCGAGGTTAGCACTCCCAAAACCTTTGGCGTCAAATCCCCCCCCTTTCTCGCTACCTGTGCGAATGCAGAGCTGCGTGGCCTGCTGCTGCTGCCGCCTCTTGATGCGAGCGTACTGCTTCTTGAGCGCATAGATGTCAGTGCTCATGCGCTCCAGCATCATGCTGTTGATGGCCGCCCGGTGCTCCGCCCTGGCTCCTCCCCCCACCGCGCCAGGACTCAGCTCGGCTACGTCGGCTCGCTGGTCTGGGCGCAAAGGGTCGGCGGGCGTCACGCGGGCTCGTCCCAGCGTCGGCGCGTGTCCGAGCGCTCTGACCTTTCAGGTGCTTGTGGTACCGCTGAATCTCCGGCGCCAGCAGCCCCCCCAGCGGCCCCAAACAGCCGAGCGCCGACATCACCGCGTCTCGGTCGTCCGCCTCCGCCGTCTCGTCGTCGCTCTCCTGACCGCTGGCGAGGGCGGCGCGCGGCAAGCCGTCAAGTAATGTTCGACTTACTCCGCCGCCCCTTCCCCTCTGCCTCACCTTGCGTTGGGCTTGACCGAGGTCGGGAAGGGCGTGATGTTGTACGTGTACTTCTCCCGCAGCTCGGCCAGGTGAGGGAACGGAAAGGGCGCCATCCCGTAGACCTCCTGAAAGACGTTTGGGACTCGTTTGTCAAGGCAATTGCAGCTGTTTTTTTTTTTTAAATTGATTTTGTAACCTGTATGAGGTCAGGAGGGTCGACGAGGTTGCGGTCCAGCATCTCCTCGGTCAGACGACCCATCGTGCTGTAGAACTCGTCGGCCGTCTGGCAATACAAAATCCTCCTGCGCAATGTGAGAATGCGATTTGGAAACGGTGTTGCGGCACTCAAAAGCTGAGCGGAGGCTGCCCTCACTCTCCGAGTCGCTCCCAGATGGCGAGGGCGACGCGGAAGAGCACCTCGGAGCCCTCGAAGAACACCGAGTCCCAGATCTTGAGCACGGTGGGCGCCGGCAGGCACGTGGCGAAGATGGTGAGGAACCACTGCATGGTGAACACGTTGGTCAGCGGCGGCTCGTAGCTGCCTGGCCCAGACCACGTCAGTTGGGATATTTTGGAGCGCCACACAACGTCGGAAGAAGCCACGTGCGGCGACGTCATACCTCCGGCCTCCTTATTGGCCGCCTTCTGGAGGCGGTGCAGGTGTCGGGACAGGCGGGGAAGCTTGACGCGCAGCAGGTCTCGGAACACCGCCATGTCCACTGACGGAGACGACACGCGGGGTCACGTGACGCGTGTGCTCGGAGGGCAATGGAAAGTCCGTACCTGACAGAGCGCGGAGGTTGTTGGCAAAGTAGCTCTCGGGCAGCACTTTGTCAATCAGGTAGATCATGACCTGCGGACGACATCATCATCGTGATCCCGAGCGGGTGGCCAGACGTGGTCGGCGTCAAGGTCACCTTTAGCGCGTCGCTCTCGTCGCCCTGCGTGACCACCAGGATGAGCGCGGCCAGCACGTTGAAGCCTTGGCAGTAGCCCACCGCCTTGTTCCAGCGGGCGTACGCCAGCAGAACCCGCTTCAGGACCACCCTGTCCTGCTCCCCCTCCTGGCCGCAGTACGAACTGCAGCCCGTCCTGTGCAGGTCCTGAGAAGCGACGGGCGCAGACGCTCACCTAACGGGCGAGGACATGAGCCCGTCGCCGCCGCACTGACCTTGACGATCTGGATGCCCAGCGAATCGTCATCCGGGTTGCTGCGCTCGTTGAAGGCGAATCGGAGCGTCTTGTCCCAGTCGATGGAGATGCTGTGGAGGTACTGGTCGGCCAGCGTCAGCCACACCTAGGCCACGCCCACAATGGTGAGTCGCGTGGATGGACGGCGATGCCTGCGAGTGACTCACCCTCTTCCTCCATTCTTTAGGGATGCCGGTCGGAAGTCTGGCCACAGCTTTCAGGGCGTCGTACCACTGCAGGAGAAATTGTTTGAAAAGAAATATTAGGGAGTGCAAATGAGCCATTTTTTCACACATTTGAAGGTTTGTCAAATTGGTCTGTTTTCTCAAATCATGAACAAAAATGAATGGATATATTTGGACCTGCTGAAATCCATTCTTCCCAACAGAAGGTTCAATGGTGAACTTCAGCCTTGTGTCCACTCCTGCCAACAAAAATTAAGCACAGGTTTAAAAAAATAACAACGACTTTACACCAGTAAAACCAGTCATTCCATTGTTTAAAGCGACCAGCGCGCTGCTGATGTCCTGCTCGCGCACGCGCAGTAAGCAGTGTCACTGTCCTTTGCGTCGCGGTGCTAAAAACTCATCTTGACATGTAAACCACACCCGAATGGAGTCCACTAGTATTGAAATAGGCGGAAGCGGAAATGTAGCTGGCTTTTGAATCCATAGATGCGACAAAACCTGCTTGCTTGGCCTCGTCTGGTTCGTCCTCGATATTGTCCGCCATTGCACCTTTTATTCCCCGAGCTGTTTTTTTTTTTTCTTCCTGCCGCTTGCTCGCAGCTTTTGGAGAGGATTAACTAACGCCAAATCCACGCCCACTTCGGTTGTCAATCACGCGCAGATTAACAATCACTCAGCGGCCATTAAATTAGGTACACTTGCACATTTCCACACGCACTAGAAATAGATTTCATCTGGAATGAGATGAACGATTTCCGCCCCAGGAGCACCAATGACCTCCTCTCTAAAATTGTCTGCAGGCAATTTAATGATTTTTTTTTTCTGTCCAGGTGCATCCATGCTTGGTTTGGGTGACGTTTCTCTTTAGGTGATGGTCGTCCGGTCGCGCACGTCACCTGGCTCGAGCGTGCAGAGCAACCTGGGTGCGCTCCTGGAGATGCCGTTGCGCTTCCTCAGCACGCTGCTGATGATGCTAGCGACCCCGCCCGACGCTTGCTGCAGCTGCTGTTGCTGCTGCCGGCGCTGCCGCTGCCGGCCGGCCGTTCGAGGCCTCCTGCTGCCGGCCAGCGATGAGGCGGAGGCGCCGCCGAGGCGCTCCTGCCGCATGCTGAGCCCTGAACAAGTCCGACGTGCGGTCAGCTCATGCTGGCGACTCGTCCGCAAAAAAAATGTTTGCTAATCACCAAATGTCCGCTTTGGTACCGTCTAAAAAGGCTTTCGATGAAGAGGGCTACCGCTGCGAATGATGCTCAACACTTCTTCCTCTTCACCCCCCCCCCCCCCCGCCCTTTTGACGTCATCAGGAGGCGGTGCAAAAATGCAGGAGGATGCACCACCAGGGTGCGCTCATTCCCATTTGTTTAAGATGAACTCTGTCAGGTCAGACTGTCAATTTCTAAACGTTTCTTACGTCTTTTTTCGGAAACGGCCTGAAGGCAAGCCGTGATGATGTCGTAGTTCTTGTGCAGTTTGTGCACCAGTCGGTCTCGCCGTCTCAGCTGGCGAATCAGCTTGGCCGACTGGACGCTCGTGCGGTATTTGACCTCCTGGATGATGGCGCGGAGCTCCTCGGGGGCTTTTGGGAGGGGGGAAAGAGCAAAGAAAACGCTTACAGTACTGCCCATATTTTAGTCCCGGGGCCAGCAGGGGGCAGTACAGAGGTGAAACAGTCAGTTTGCCATGTCATGTGACGAGAATGCTGCGGGTGTGACAGCTCAGGAAGTCCAAAATTGGGTGTTGACACTCAGCATTGTTTTAACTTGACCGGGGTCACATGGCGGGTGACCAGGCAACCCCCACACAAGAATGTCCACTGCCAACATGCTCATTAGCGTTTAGTCCCGTCTTGAATGTTTTTTTTCCCCACTACCAGGACACTTTGGCTCCTTGAATCTGAATGGAGGCATGAAGAGCAGGTAAATAAAGATTTGTATTTACCGGGCTAGCACCCCCTGCTGGTGTGTTATTTGTCGCTCAAGTTAGCAATGGGATTATTTTCTGGCACACACGCGACAGTGCATATGAATCATAATGAGACTTTTTTTGCATTAGTTTAAGTAATACTAGTTAAAAAAATAACTCATGCAACGCCGTTTCTCTGCGAATGTGATCCAAAGAGGCATCTTAACTTGCGCGCAAGCCACCGACTCTTGGTCGCTCACCTTTGCGGGCCAAATAGTTGACTTGATGCCTCCTGGTGTGTTTCTCCTGGAGCTCCTGCAGGAATCCGGATCCGGTGTTGCAGCGGCCCTGGAAGGCATCCGGCCCGGACGCCTCCGTGGAACTGTCCCAGCTGTCCAAGTTTCTCCGACCGCTGTACGTGTCGTAGAGCTCCACGAGCAGGCAGTCCACGATGGAGGTCCTCGGGGTGGTCGCGTCGGGGTCGCTGTTGTCGGCCGCAGCAGGGTCCGGCGGCGAGGGTGACGCTGGAGGCGGGGAACCGCTGCCGGACGAGCCAGCTGGACCGATCCACCGCTGGAAGCCAGAGAAGTCGTCCGAGCTAACCAAACTGTCGCATAGGTCAACTCCCAAAAGTTGCACCTCGGACGCCATGGCTGAAGTTGGACGAGCGACTTTGTGCACGCACAATTTGGAAGTTTTGCTTAAATTGTGGGCTCTCGCATCGCTCCGTGCGAATTTTTCCCACTTCCTTCCTCAAGCTGGCCGGCCCACATTCAGGCCAACGAACTCTGCCAAAGTTTGGCTGGTGCGACAGGTGCGACAGCTTTGATCGACCAATCAGAGTGCAGCTCCTAAAGTCACGAAAGCGACCAATCAGAGGCCAGGATCCTCAAAGTGCAAAAGCGACCGTTCCAGTTTGTTCCTTACAGCCGGCCACGTTGACATTTCTTCCAATTCTTGGCGCATGGGCGGAGGTTTATATTGGGATGGCAGGGACATGTCACAACTAATATTTGGGGAATACAAAAAAGTCCCAACCAATAGTTAGTATTTTATTTTAATACGGCAAAAATCTATATTTGTATAAGTGTAAGGTTTGGAAATGTATGAAAATTAAATCCATTTGTTGAAATATAGATCTACATTTATGTTTTGAAATTTGTTAAACAAACAAACAAATAAAACGTACCTAATAACAGGCCACTTCTTTAGTTTGGAACTGTGGGGGAAAAAAAAAAAAAAGTCTCCAATCTCAGTCATGGTTGTACAAGTCATATTTTATTCCATGTGTGCTTTACAGGGTTATAAATAATGGCATAAAATTACAAAAATCAGCGTGCTGGAAGCTCCAAGCCTATATACATGAATGTCACTCCAAATACATTACCTATAGAATCATCTAGCACGTGTCTTCCTTTTTGTCTTTGTTTAGCTTTTGTTTCCGTTGCCGCAAACGCTCGGTCCATCTTTTACATTACAGCTATCAACAATGAGTTGGCAAAATATTTATGTACATTTCATAGCCTTGGATCTTATACGTACAGTAGTAGAACACAGTCCAGAGAGGAGGGACGGAGGTCTGCACATTCACGCTTCCTTTTGTGTGTTTGTTTTTTAAAGGAGGAAGGGGGGGGGGGGGGGCGGCCATCAATCTCCAACGCGTAGAAAAATAATGTGACATGATAAGAATTGCACAAGATCATCAGGGTGGTCTTTTTAATACTCTCATACTGTATTAAACATCATAGCAGAAGAATTAGTCCAAATTATAATTAAAAAAAAAAACAAATACAATTACACATGCCCACAAGTCCATCTCCATGGTAACCTTCCCGTCAAAAAAAAGTTGGAGCAGATCATTCAGTCCCCCGTTTTGTGTGTGTGTGTGTGCGCACGCGCGCTGGTCCGGACATAGCAGTCAAGGTTAAACGCGGAACAGAGAGGGGGCGGGAGTCCATATTTGTAGTCCTTTGTAAAGAGCGTGCGTGTTACGCCTGACAAGGTCCGTGTGTTTATGGCTGGCTACATTCTTTGATTTCCACAGTAAAAGACATGAGCGTCCGCCACTGCCCTGCAAAATGAGATGACATCACTTATCGGGAGAGCCCTCGCCATCACCCCCCACCCCCCCCAGCAAAATGGCGCCGACATGCGTCTCACGAGCCACATGCTTTAGAAAGACACCTCAGTAAACCAGCGAGTCATTTGATGCAACAAAAGGAACAGAAAAGACAACAAAACCAAAAGCGCTCCTCCACTTGCTGCCGTCGCTATGACAACAGCCTCCCGGGCACCTGTCAATCAAGTTCTCAGGGGGCGGGGACGCTCGGACAATAAAGTAGAACGCAGAAAGAAAGGAAAAACAGATGTGAGGAAATGACTGACCCACACACAGGAAGTGGGGGGGGGGGGAATGACGCTGCCCCCTAGAGGTGGAAACACAAGTGCACCCCAAACGCTGTCATGCAGGTGGCCTAAAGGAGGAAGGACTGGCGGGATGTTTTTTTTTTTTTTTGCTTTTGGCTCCCAGCCCCCTTCTGCCCCACAACTGCGGCCCCGCCCCCTCCGACCACACCCGCCCTCAGAAAGGAGTGCACAAGGCGACGTTAAAAAATAGTGGTCTCGTACTTGGTGTTGACTCCTCTCTTGGCCTCCTGAGCCGGCTCCACTATCCACGGCACGTTGGCGTGGCCCTTCTGCTCCATGGACGCCTGCTCCATCTAAACACACACACACGTGAAAATGAACTTTCTGCAACAATCCCTCCCCATCGGCCTATGTCCACGTGACTGGAGGGTGAAATGGAAGCAAAGGCCGCAAGCGCAGTCCGGCCAATCGTTCCTTTTGGTGGGCTGCTTCGATGTAAACATGATGAAGAGGAGGAATGGGAGGAAGAGGAGGAGGAGGAGGGAGGGGGTGAGAGTCACCAGAGGCTAATCTCCACACGCTGCTGCAAACTCGCAACACACACGCACAATCTTGTTAGCGGATTAGCAACACACACACACACACACACACACACACACACACACACACACACACACCCACATTATCGGGGC
The DNA here is from genome assembly GCF_054491065.1 of Syngnathus leptorhynchus. Taxonomy (NCBI): domain Eukaryota; kingdom Metazoa; phylum Chordata; class Actinopteri; order Syngnathiformes; family Syngnathidae; genus Syngnathus; species Syngnathus leptorhynchus. The sequence goes on from NC_141215.1 coordinate 6,120,529, forward strand.
GGTCCACAGTACGAGCTCAGCCCGAGCCACGACTTACAGATGCGGCGTCAGCGTCGGCGTCCGGAGCGGCACACACGCACAAAACCAAGCGTGCACACTGAGGAAAGGAAAAGTGAGGAGGACCTGCGACTGAGCGAGATGGAAGAATCGGGAGGGAGGAAGAGGAGGAGGGTGGAGAGGAGGCCGGTGGGGGGTGTAAATGTGGCCCAGTGACCAGCGGCCCGAGGGTGACATGATGACCTGCACAGGGGGCATACAGAGTTCGCATAGAGGTCAAAGGCCGAGCCGGAGGAGATGTGCCTGAGGACGCCGTGGCAAGGAGGGTCCTTGGAGATGGAGAGCCACGCATGGCAATTAAGGCTTGATGGCACGTAACAGTGGCGCAATCAGCAGATGTGTGCGCACACACACGCACACGCACACGCACACGCACACACACACACACACACACACACACACACACACACACACACACACACACACACACACACACACACACACACACGCAGACGGAGCGGAGCGAGCTCATCGATGAGGCCAGCTGGTAAGCGGGCGGGCAGGCTTACGGATTTGCGGATGTTGAGGCCGCGCGGCTTGGGCACGGGCTTGCCGGGCTTGCTGTCGAAGCTCTCGGGCAGCGTGGAGGAGCCGTGGCCGCTCTTACGCGCCTGCAGCGCCAGCTGGTAGGCCACCTCGAAGGCCTGCCCCAGCGTCAGGATGATCTCGTAGGCCAGGTTCTGACAAATGGCGGGATTGCAATGAATTCAACACAAGGTTTCTTTGGCATCAGAGGGAGGGGAAAGAAAATAGAGGCGCACCACATCGAAGGCGGTGAAGACGTGGCAGTAGTGGTGGCTGGACTTGAGGTCTTTGGTGATGTAGGCGAAGGTGGACAGGTCCTCGGGATCCTGAGCGGCGCACGAGATGTTGCGGATCTCGTGCTCGGCGATGACGTTCTGCCGACAAAAGCGCCGGCGCCGCGTCGTTATTATCATTCTGCCTTTGTCTCGGGCCAGACGCAAAACAAACGCCATTTATTATTCAGCGCGTATTTGGTGCGGCGTTCTGCTGCGCGAGCAAGCTCATGTCCTGCGGTGATGAGAGGAAAACTCATGAGAGAGAAAGATTCCAAAATGGAGGATGCTTGCTTTCGTTGGCTTTGGTTGAGATTGTCTCCGGACATACTCTTTTGAAAAAGTTCCATTTAAATTGGAAAATAACTTCAAATGAATTGAGAACAACATTTCAAACCTTATTGGTGGCGTCGATGAACTTGACTCCCTTGTAGGACACGGAGAGGATGATGGTGGGCACCTTCTTCATCTGCTCCGTCGACTTCTTGGAAAGCGAGACAAGCCAAAAGAAATCACTTGAGGCCACCAGAGGCGAGGAGCTTTCTCCTGCCGCGCGTACCCTCATCTTGGCGCAGGCGTCGTGCGTCGACTCGGTGCCCCTCAGCTCCTTCACCAGCATGGAGCCCAGGTACTGCACGCACAAAGCTCACGCGTCAAAAAGTCCCGCCGCTGCCAAAGTGACGACGAACCCGACGTGCCGCTCACGTAAGCTTCGTAGTCGCACGACTGGAAGATGAGCTTCTCGGGGTGGTGCTGCCAGTACTGAACGGGCGTGGACGAGGTGGCCTCGTTCGGCGGCCGCAACGTGATGGGCTCGCACCACTCGCCCGCCTGCCAACAATCGGATGTCGGTGGGGAGGGGATAGACACGAGCGCTTCCCGTCAGTCACTCACCATGCTGACTTGGGCCATCTGCCGCTCCAGTTTGGATCTGGGCACGTCGTCAAAGTAGTTGTCGTTGCTGCGCTGGCGCCGCCGCGCGTCCGCCTGCATGATGAGGTGCTGCACGTCCAAGGAGCCGCCCGGGACCCCTGCCGCCGCGTACGCCGCCGGGCCCACCGCCGGGCTGAGCTGGGGGGGAGTGTGGTTGCCGCCGGGCTCCTGCGCACAAAGCCGACAGGCGCTCGGATCGGCCCGGGTCGAGTCGGAAGGCTTCCGGCGGGACGTCTCCGCACTCACCCGGAGGGAGACGGCCCGCGGGGGCTTCTGGGGCGTGTCCTCGTGGAGCCGGTCCCCCAACGAGGCCAAGATTCGTTTGCGGTGCCCGATCAGACTAATCTTCAGAACCTGAACAGAGACCATCACCATACATCATGATTGATTTTTATTTCAATTTTCAGATGAATCATTTTGTTTCTACGCATTTATTTAAGGGAACGCTAATTGGGGACAATTCTCCAAATTCCTACTTTGCAAGATAAACATTCCGAGGGTCTTGTCGCTTGAAGGGCGGCTTGATGCAAATCTAAATGAAAGCCTTCCACAGTTGGACTTGCATAACGCCGTGGAAGCGCTGACGGCTAACCTTGCCGCACTCTGACGGCGGGTTGTCATTTCTGGCGCTTAATGAATGAATCATCAGATGGAGCAAGGTTCCGCCGCGCCGCCATCAAACGCAAACTGTCATGTTGCTGTTTTACTGCTGATTACAAACGGGCACACGCTTGGACGCCAATGAAAAGGCTGCATTGTTCCCGCGTCCACCACGCGTCCTCTGACTGTGCCAGTTACCACTTTTTTTTTTTTTTTAGCCTTGGAAAAAAAAAAAAAGAGAGCAGTGGGTACCCGGCGGCCTTCGACGGGGACGTTTGCACCTTGGCGCAGCAGGCTCTCTGTGTGGCCGTTGCGGTAATTAGCTTGAATGTGAGGCCTTGCCGCCAGCGTAATGACTCTCCCAAAAGGTCTGAGTCACACATTTACACGCACACGCTTCATTAACATTGCAGTCTGATATCAAAACTTTGTGTGTCCAATTATCCTTATGGGTTTATTCAACGAGAAGGACAGTCACTTCAACCTAAAAATGTCTTCTCGACACTTTTTTTGTGGGTCTGCCTCCCAAATTTCCAAGTCTGACTGGATTTTCAACATGTTTGGTGCAGTTACAGAGTCCACAAAATTTCATACTGGGCTGAATATCAAAACATGTAGTTCGTACATGCTTGACTCGTAAATACGCGCCAGCAGTCATAAGAACATCATCTACTTGAAGTACAGCAGACCTCAAGCTGAAGTTCACCCGTTGCCATAGCAACACAGCACCGCATCAGGCAGCCACACACAGACACACACACACACGCAGCAACATTGGCAGGAAGAGGCGTAAGACGAGGTCGTTACCACCTAGTGGACACCACCGAGCGGACCAAGGAGGCCACGGCGAGCCAATGCTGCGTAGCGGCGCCGTTCGCATCTAAACGAGCGCTCGCCGCCATGTCATCGCCCGACGTCATCCCGCACGGGCGCCGCTGTCCGCTGTTGATGTCGTTAGCGCGCAGATTTTCCGTCTCCGGTTTGCCAGCTGCCGCGCTAATCTCGTTAGCGCTGCCGCTAGCGCAGATGGGAGCGGCTTTGATTAACGGATTAAGGCGGCACAAATAAAGCAAGCTCAGAGAGAGGCTGTCGACCAGCCCGAATGCCAAAGACGCAAATTAATTGGAAAAACTCTCCAAACATCGCAGCAGATCACGGCCGTGTGAAAGCCACGTCCAAATTAGCTTCCCCATCTCCGGCTTCATCCTTTTGGCCTTGATCCACTTTTGTGAGTGAAGAATGTGAAGTCGTGACCTCACTGAGATCGTCCGTCGACTCCTTCGGAATCGATGGCGGCGGGTCAGAGAATCACAGGCGTCAGGTTACCTCAGATGGACTCTTGAGTGGAGATCCTATCGATCCACGCTCATCTCAGCGCCAGCTTGGCGGTAGGAGAGCCGCAAATGAGACTTGTCACAAATAATAGAAGAATACTCAAAGTGACATATTCTTTATCCTCTGTGGGGAGCAACTGCTTTTTATTGTGCCATTGCTGCTGCTGATTATATTCTTTAATTTAATTTATTTTACTCGCATTCACACCTGAGACCGCCCCCCCCCCCCACACACACACACACACTGCCAGCACTTGGCTAGTGTGTGGAATGGATCATTAGTATCGACTGGCCCGTAAATCACACACACACATCGTTTATCTACACCACACATTTGGGATGGGGGTCTACTACTGGAGGGTAACCGCCAACTAGCTGCTTGGCAACCGGGACGAGCCACCAAGAGGGGTTGGGGGGGGTTGCAATGTGTTGGAAGTGATAAAACAGTACAGTAACCAATGGAACGGCTGGGCGAGGGCGTGCGGCCAATGGCGGAGCGGCGTGAAGAAGCCCGCCTACACGGAGACAGATGCATCTCCATTAATAGCAGGAGGAGTGGAACTAGACTGTGTGTGTGTGTGTGTGCGTGCGCGTTAAATGCTGCAGGATCAACTTGAAAATGAGATCCCCTCACACTCACACACAACAAACACGCTAGGATGAGAGTTGATGCTATTTTCTGGCTTACTAAAATACTTCAGAGGGGAAAGATGATGCGTGTTTCATAATGCAAAGCAGCAGCAGCAGCAGCAGCAGCAGCAGCAACGCGCACACACAGAGGCGTCAAAGTCGAAATTGGGGAGCAACAAATACTAAATACTGCATATTGTAGGCAAATAACGGAAATAAACACACATAGCATGTAGCATGCGTCCGTAGATTAAATATGAAGCGCATAGTTTTGCGCGCCTAAAGATAGACGATGGCAAAAAGGCGAGCCGAGGCGTCGGGGGCCCTCCGGTGTTGCTTATTCCGGACCTCACGCAAATGGGTCACACGCCAAGAACGCCACGCTGCTCACGTCAACATGATTTATGCTCTCTAAGTTGCTGTGGTGTCGTAGCGTCGAAAGAAGCTCGACATTTTTGCGCTAAATGCGGATGCTTCAGATTTCCGCCTTGGATTCTCTTGAGCGCTTTCACGGAGCGAAATGTTTGGGATATATCTGTGGTTCTACCGAACAGAAGCCAAAGGTCACAGTATAGTGGGATAGCTTGACTAGTAACAAGGATGCTAACACCAGAAAGACACAAATCTGGCTTTTGGTGCAGAAGGAAGCAAGCGCCGGATTGGTTTGCAGCCGTCACGGCGCTTATTCAGCTCACGGTGGTATTTATCGAATCACGAGTGGCTCCGAGACTTTTGAGAAAGGCCTCTGAGATAACATGATGTAACCGCTCTTGTTTGCTTTTATGAATGATTAAAAGTTTGGACAGTGTGATCAATTTGAGATGGCTTTTTGGGCCATTTCGTTTTTGTGGTTTGCCGTACTTTGCCGTAAATTGTCAAGCAAATTGTGGCCACTTTTCAAATAGAACCAAGCGTACCGCTTCTTTTTGGTAGCCTGACGGATGAATCGAATTTTTTTTTATTGCTGCCGCGGCAGTGAAAAGTTTGACAAGCGTTCGTCAAAGTTGACACAAGGACTCTCGTTTTACGCCTGGAGTTCCGAACCCGTCCGTCAAAACAAACACGTGTGGCCAAGAGTACGAGCCGTGTTCGGACACACTGAGCTCCTTCTCTGCGCCCCCCCCTCTACACACTCTCAATATCATCAGTCACGATAAGGACGCGGCAGACAAACGTATCAGCGCTCACCTTCCCGGACGTCGAGACGCGTTCCCGAGAGGTTAGTCCGCTTGCACTTTTGTTCTGCTTATCGCCGTTGCCTCTCCCTTTCGTTCGGCAGCTCTTCTTCTTCTTAGCTTGCGGCAGCTCGCCTGCATGTCTCTGCCTGATCTCTCTCTCTCCTCCCCCCCTTCTCCCTCCCTCCCTCCCTGCCTCTCTCTCTGCACCCTCCTCCTGCTCTCCATCTCGTCACTATGGCGACGCGGGCCGGGCGCTCGTATGGCGTCCGTCGGCTTACTACGACGCAACGTGATTCACGATCGGATCGTAGCGAGGGGGGGAAAAGGGGGGGGGGGGGAGGGGCGGGGGGAAATCAATGCGGCAGGTTGATTGAAGGGTGGAAAGCGCGCACCTCGAAGGAGGTAAAATAAAAAAAACGGATGTTTGAGTCACTGCTTGTGCAAGTGACGCTCATTCCTCCTTTTAATGAACGTGCGTCACCGAAGGAAGTTGTTTGGGAAACTCATCCAGAGTAGCCGTCCTTCAATAAAAACAATTGCTGGGAGCTAAAGTGGAAATCATCATACTATATGCAAAGTTAGATTGATTCGACATATAAATGATGATACGTCTTTTACAAAATGAGAGTCGGGGGATGCGAAGGTTTGACGGCAGAGCGACGGGGTAGCGTCGGGTCGGGTTTGATCCCGCCATGTATATTTAAGGCCCGGAACCATCTGGCAGCGGGACGCCGCGCAATCTGTCCGCTTGGAGTCCGGACAGAAAAGGTGATAAGCGCACACACGCTGTTCGCCGTCACTGGCACCGGGCCACCCGGAGTCGTGTAGGTACACACGCGCGCTTACTTCAATGAAGCGCTATCATATCACCGTGGCCCGCGTCGCTATGGCAACCGGCAGTCGCCATGGCAACAGGCTAGCGAGGAAGACTGTCCTGGCTTCACATATTTGCACACGCATGCATTTTTGTCCAAAAAAGTGTGACGGGAATGCGTCGGACAAGTCGGGCCCTGTTTGTTACGCGAACTCACAAATAGACACGCACAGCAGAACAGGCCTTCACACGCCAAGCGGCAGAAGAATCCCAAAGCAAACAAACTGGGATGGCTGTTGCCAACTGCATTCCACTTCAAAATAAAAGACCTGCACTTGAAAGGAGATGTTCAAGAAATGTCCACGAGGTGGTGCTGCTCACTTACGTTCTACATTTGGAGTGGAGGTGGCTGAAAATGGCAATTTGGTGCATACTGGACTGATGTGTTGCTTATTACAACATACACACGAAATGTCAAAGTACTATAAAAAAAATAATTAATGACCTTGCACGAGTATGAAAAAGTCTTCATTCCACTTCATCATAAAACCAAATGTCAGTCTCCTGAGCGCTTAAAAAAAACAGGTGACAGTCGAGCAGCGCCATCTTGTGGACGTTTCTAAAAAGCAAACCGCATTGGACTTGTACCCCCTCTAGTAGCATGTGACGGCACTGCACATGTACAGTATTTTATCCTGCAGTATTACATAAACGCACTATATAACATGACATTTTACATTTATACTGTATCTATTTGTATTTTATGTATTTGTATTGTAAATCTATCTATATCTAGTAGACACTTGTGTATACATTTATGTTGCAGACTCCCGTGCCGTGTCACAGACTTATGTAATTCCACGCTGGGCCTTGACGTATATGAAGAGTGTCAGCATGTTTTCGCGCTCTCTGCGTGTCACATATGCATCCCACAGATGCGCACACACACACACACACACACACACCGCAGCACGTAGGCGGCATCCCTGACGCTGAGAAGCATCTTGCGGCCCACGTGCTTATATAACGAGGCTCTCTGCGCCTCCTCCAGCTGATCACTTCATCAGCGCTGCCTCGGCGCAACGCACGTTCCAGAAGCAAAGAGATGCGTGCGGCTGACCGTTTCGGGAGGACTCACGTTGATGAGCTCGATCTCCCAGATCTTCTTGACCAGCTCCATGGAGGTGTAGCCGTTGACCAAGAAGGACTTGGTGTAGTCGCCCAGCTCCAGCGACTCCAGCCACTCGGCCACCGACGTCGGGTTGTTGCCATCGTATCCGATTGGTCTCACCTGCCATGACAGAGATAGGAAGTGCTGATAGAAGTAAAGTGCTGCTGTAAAATCTGCTGATCTCAACATTTTAGACTTGTCTCCCACTTCATTTGAGAGCGCTTCAAGCCAAAAGCAAGACATCAAACTTGGGCGGCTTAAGGACTCACCCTGGGAAGGAGCCGTATGGCCTGCAGGAGGCGCTGTCTGTGGGCCGAGTTGAGGATGCCGATTTCCAGCAGGTCCTGGTCCTCCACCACGTTGCTGCCCTGTGCCACCAAACACGCATAAGTGCTTAGCGTGCTTTGTTTGCACTTGAAGCCCAATTTAAAGCTTTCCTCCACTTTAAAGCACTCGGCGTGAGGACGGGAGCCTCATTATGCGGCCCAAAACTCACAAATTGTGTTAGCAAAAGTGTTTTGTCACACGACTCATTGCCAGTTCTTTGCTAACAGTACTTGGATATGACAAACGCTCTTCCTATTGTCTTTGTCTATTGGCTGGCATCCTACTGGGAATAACAAACTTGTGCCAAAGTGTATCACCACCACATCGGAACGCTAACCATTGTACAATGGTTGACAATTCGTGTTGACACCTTCAGCCTACTCCAATATATTTGACTTAATGGCAGACAATATTTTGAGGAAAAATGGGGCAAAAATCAGGCAATTCTTTTCGTATGACAATAATCCCGGACAAATTCAGAAGCAATTATATTAGTGCCGCACTGAGAAGCACAGAGAGGAGTTGAGTTTTCATTCATTTCAATAGGGAAAGAAGAATTGGGTGCGATGTTATCAAGCCGGTAAATCCAGTAGCATGCCCCCTGGTGGCTGCACAAGGAATGCAAAGGCAATCGTCATGGTCTGGCATGATTCCCGCAATTACTCTTTGTTCTAGTTTATTCATTAGTATGCATAGAGATGTGGAAGATGAATTTACGGGGGCGTGGGGGGTGTCTTTGGCGGGCTACTTTAGTATGCAACGGGCGTAGCACTTCATCAATCTCACGAGTCGTTTCCCCGTGGCGGAGCGAGCTCAGTCGTCATCGTCACAATACTTGACAAATTGAAATTCCTGCTCGGTGGCGGGGGGGTCGAGACCTGAATGGAGATGGATGACTCGGTTGTGCAGTTAGAAGCTCAAGATAGCCATCAGCATTTGGAATATTATGTCCACGTGACACCGATTATCACGTCCTTGACTCATTCCGATTTAAGCGTTTATCGGGTACACTCCTAATCGCATTCTCGACCGTCGCAAATTGGTGGTGAGTTTCCATCGGAAAATATTGCTTGTTATGTCCTCGAACGTCTGGTGAAGGTTAGCGGACACACCCGGGCTAATTAGCGGCCATGGCTAATGATAAATAGTTGCTAGGCGACGCTTTTAACCGCCACTGAGATGAGATCTGAAGACGTTTTTGAACTAGAAGAGCATTTTGAGATGTATCTTCTTTGACACCAATCGATATTTGGGCTTTGGCACCATCTCTGAACAACGCAAATTTTGAGCGCCACCTAGTGACCGAAATGACGACACGACTGCCGCAACGCGCCGTCGGGGGACATCCCGACATCGACGAGAACGTTGAGGACAACAAATGGCGTGTCCTCATGCACACTGGCCACGTGCGAGAGGACTTCCTGCAGTTGCCACGGGAACAAGATTCACTTCTCTCCTTTCAAAAAAAAGGACTAATTCATTTCTTTCCATGTGCGCTAATTGGATGAAAGAGAAGATCAATTTGAGTGAATAGCAATTTGGTATGTCGCTCAGAGCCAGCAGCGTCTCTGGACCTGCGTCACGGCCGTCGAGCATCCGTAGGCAACAGGTGCTTTTCCACCGTGTGCCATGTTTATTCATTTCCAGGGGCTGCGCAAGATACAAAAAAAAAACCCCCCCAAAAAAACACTGGCTGCATTGGCGGCGTGGGCTCGTCGCGCGTGGGAGGCGCAAAGAGGAAATCCGACAACTTGCAGAGACGATCTTACGTACGTAGGCAAGACGGGGGGGGGCCAGACGTCACTCACCATGAACTGCACGTTGTCGAAGCCGTTGGCCAGCAGGTGGTTCTCGTACTGGACCAGGCCGATGGAGTCCAGCCACTGGCCCACCGACTGCAGCGGGCATCGTGGACCTATGAGGGGGTGCAGGGGCAGACGCTTGAGCAGCGAGTAGCCGTCCACGCGGTAGCAGCGGCAGTCCGGCTGGGACAGCTGGCACTGCCACATCATGTTGTGGCGGGCAAAGTGGCTGTCAAAAGAGCCAGCCATGACAAAAGGAAGGTGGGGGGGCTAGGGTAGAAACATGCCAAAGGTGATGGGGGGGGGGTCAGCGCAGAAAGGGAGCCGTAAAGGGGTTAGGGGCGAGGACAGAAGTTGTATCCAGAAAAAGAGCCCTCGTCCTGGCTGTAAAATCCTGCCGGGCCGGCTGGAGGAGGATGAAGGTAGTGATCCGAAAGAGGCGAGAGGTGTCCGTGTGTGTTTGGAGCAGCTGCTCGCTGGCTCGCTCGCTCGCTCAGCTGTTGCGCTCCCTTGCCCGCATGCGTGCGATCGTGTGTGTGTTTTGCAAAAAAGAGAGAGAGAGCAAAAGATGGAGCTGTGCACTGGAGACTCTCTTCATGGAGGACTCCCACGTTCATCTGTATGCTTCTGCTCTCTCTCTCTCCTCCCTCCCTCCCTCACCCTCTTCCGCCACTGCGCTGCCTCTGCGCATGGTAGCCATCGCAACATCTCCGAGCGTCTTTGTCTCCAAGCCCAGCCAACCCACTTCCACGTAGACAAAAGTGCCGCGGGTATTAATGTGTGAGTGTGTGTTGGGGAGCAGGGGAGTGGAGAGTTCTGGAAGAGGGGGGGGGGGGGGGCAGGTTGGGTTGGTAACCATGGTAAATGAAGCATTTGGATTGACACGAGAGAAGGAAGTGTGTGTGTGTGTGTGTCTTGGTGGGGGGGGGGGGGGGGATGAGAAGACAGGCATTTAAAAATACATATTGTCGTTGTCAGGCGGAACACTCATGTCCAAATACAGTCAGTTTCCTATTTTTTTTTTTCCCCTCACAAAGCCAAAGCATCGCTCTGCCACCCACGTCATTTTTTTCGCTACAATTAAAAGTGATGAAAAATAGTTTGGAAACAAATGGAGCAAGAGAAAACTTCTCTCGTTCAATCCGGCCGGCACTTGTTGTTTTTACCTGAGTCGCGGTCTTTCACATCCAGCCCGCTGCCTATTCCGGCCCCGATGGAGCTCATAATCTTGTCGATCTGAGCAAACAAGACAGAGACCGTTCTCAAGTCAAAACAAACAGTCGCTATGTTAGCAATAAGCTGCAAAGAATGAAGCGCGTCTGGCTTCCTAATTGAGCGAAGAGCGACTAAAAATGCACCTTCTTCTCCCCGGTTGGTCGCCGAGCCCAGCGTGGCTCCTGGCTTTTTTCTTATCTCGCCCTCCCGCCGTTTGCAATTACGGCGCAAAGGTCGTCTTAATTGCCGGGAACTACGCTAAATTCCAGATGCTAATTCGCGGCGGCGCGCGGCTAATGATGGCGCGGCACAAAGGTGGAATTGGTTCTGCACCATCTAATGATGTCGTCGGCGCTATTCTGAGGATGGTGACATTCAAATCTCGGACAATTAAAAAACTTCTGGAAAGTCTGTCCCAATACTTTTGAGTGCTAATGATGACTGTATCGCATCAATTAACTCGTACCTCCTCCCACTCGGCAGTAAACGAGGGCGTTCTTTCCAGTTTTCCTGCCGGAGTGATTCCGTCGCCACCCGAACTCCCTGAGTCTTGGCCCCGGGATGCAGACTCCCAAATGTTTTCCTCCTGGACCAAAACAAAAAAAAGATTATTAAGTCCTACTCAGCAGTAGTTGGCGCTCTAAAAAGATTTGTTATTTTGTTCACCTGTATGGGTGACACGGCGACTAGGTTTGAGTCAGACTTGGATAGGGACTTGGAGAGCTGCAGGTCCAGCACGGGGCGGGGCATGGACCTCATCCTGCCCAGAGTGAAGGCCCTCTCCTCGTAGCCAGGGCCTTTGAGCGCGCTCCCTCCCTCGCACTCGGCGACCTCGCCGTTGGTCCCGCGCCGCGAGTCAACTCGTCGCTCCAGGTCCTGGTTGACTCTTGTGTGGAATACGGTCCGATAGACCACCTGGGGCTTCTGAGTCGCCGATGCGTCCGCGTCCTTCGAGTCGGGCGGCCGCAGGCCCGTTGAAGCGTGCTTGCGAGGTTTGGGGCTGTAGAGGTGGTACGGCGTCTCCGGGGTCTCGCAGGCCGGGGAGGAGCCGTGGAGGAGGCCAGCGAACTCCTCTGGGATGCGACTCTTCCGCCGATCCTCGAGCGGCGGGTCGCGATGATAAGGCCCGTCGTCTGCAGAGGGAAACAACAAGATCTCCTGACTCCGTTTTATGCATGACTGTTTGAATCCAACGTGTCTGAAGTGGGGCATGTATGCGTGAATTCATCAGCAGAGAGACATCGGGGGAATTTTCCGACGGGGGGTGAGGGGGGGGTTATAGAGCATCATTCGACATGCCAGAGAAAAGCAAATTCATTTGACTCATCAGTAACACTGAGCATAGAAAAGGCATTGTGTGTTTACACCAAATATCGCCATAACAACGTGACAGCAGGTCCGCCCGTTTCAGAGTGAGGTACGTCATTAAAGTTTAGCTGCGCGTCGCGCGCCTCCGCTCCGTCGTCAACAGGTGAGCGGCACGGTCGCCACGGCAACAGAGAGTCGCAGCAGCACCATTAGCGCCTTTAGGAGCGGGACGGATTTTCAAAAATAAAGAAAAGTTCCGCTGACAACAATCAAATCAGCAGGGGTGGCAAAGTGTGTTCTCAACGTGTGTGTCGCAGACAGAAAAGTGGCTTACCTTTAAGTAGACCTCGCTGAGTGCACTTAAGAAAGCTAGCGCGCTAAAAAAACGCTGCCTCTGCCTCACTTTTTTTTTGCCCCCCCCAAAAACATGGACGACCAAACACATATACGTACGTACAAGTGTACACAGGTTATGGCATGTGAGCCGCCGGCTGAACAAACAACCGCGTGCTCGACAAGTTTAGACACCGAAATAATAAACGTGAGCGACACGGGACCTCATTTTCGTAATTAAGAAACAAAAGATCAACGCGCTCGGGAGTTCTCTGAGAGAGGCAATTTATTCTCATTTTTAGCGTTTCCGTGTTATATAACCTCCGTCCTGTCGGACAACTGACAGGAAGTGATGCGAGCGAGAGAGCACAGGTGGCGCTAATTGACATCAACAATGAGAATCCACTTCATTTAGAAGTCCCAGTGGACCTAGAAGGACGCCAGGGGGTACACACCTAAATAGAACATAGTTGTAATTTATTCACTGTCGACCTTGAGGAGGATGGCTCTTGATGCATAATTAGGTCGGCGTCCATAAATAAAGCCGTACAAATAAATGCATCAACGCAGTGGAGGGAGAACAAATCTCAGATAGGGACGTCTTCGTGGTGGCTGAATGTTATTAAAAGTAATAACCTGGCTGCCAGTCAGCACCGGAGATGAAATACAGAGGCCTATTTCCTTGGAGATGCCGCGCGGGAAGTCATTACGCTAGGCCTCAGGTGCTACGCTCACGCTAGGCTAACAAGTAGCAACTTTTCAAGACAATCTTTGCTGTTTTTGGAGGATTCTGGCTGACTCAGTTAGCTTTAGGGGGGTGATGTCACTAGTGGGTGTGGCCAAGATGCTCTAAAGCACAAAAAAGGCGACAAATGTAACGTGAAATTTAGTCCCTGAACGCATCGTCGACAGGTTAAGAAGTATACCGCCGTTCAACAACAAACCGTGAAGCTAATTGTTAGCCTGTTAGCAGATAACGTGTTCAAGTGCAAGTGTAACACGTTTTTTTTTCCCGTCTTTTTGCCCTCACGCTACTTCTGTGCACTTTGAGGGATTTGCAAGCGTCTGTGTCGGAGATTAGCGTCACAGGCGCCGAGATTTGTGCGACGGCAGCGACGGGCGCTTTTGACAAAACTGCGAGCCTCATTTGGAAATCTCCAGGCTGCGAGTCACAGAGGTGGCGCGTACATTCCGAGTAAGCTGCTTCCAAAACACAATAAATCACTTTAATGACGCCTTTTTGTTGTGCTTGAGGCGCTGCTGTCGATGCATCCGAAGAGAAGGTCGCGCCTCCCTGACATACAAAGCATCACCGCAAACTACTTACTATAGTACTACTTTCCTATTAGCCAGGCTGATGTTATGGATGGTGGTGGTGGGGGGGGGATTACCCCTCCTCCCCCATCCAAGGGGTCGGCTGCTGCGTATCAGCCTCGGTGATGGATTTGCTGCCGCTTCTAAATCCGCCGCCCACTCACGTTGGGAGATTTGTTGCGTAAACATTTGGCTGCAGAGGAATATCGGGGAGCGCTAAAGTTGTTCCACCTTCCGGAAAAAACATTTGGCAGTGCGTCCCCTCTTCCTTTCACCCACTCCTTTGCCGCACTGGCATTCTTTGAATCTTGTCTCCGCTGTACCCACGTACGTACACCGCACGCTTCTCAAGCCACGTGTTGCTACGGCAACACCACAATAGGCCTTATGAAACTAATAAGCAGAGAGAGAGAGTGAGTTGAAACACGCTTGGGTTGAATACAAATAAAAAGAGATAAACTAGTCAGGGAATTGTGGTGGGACGTCAAAATTATTTGAAGCAATCAGAAGAAAATCGGGTGTTGACCAGGAGTTTGTCCCACGGGGACTTCTCGCATCACTCGTCAGCCACTTCCCGCTCGCTATTAAAAACTCTCAAAGAGAGCCGTGTGATCAATACGGCTCATCGGTGACAGCTCTTTATGTTCAAGGAAAAAATAATGAGCAAAAATAGCACACCGGATGATAGACGCCATTGTTACACTTGTGTGTGTTCCCTTTAAGGACATGAAAGTCTCATAAGACCTTCTGAACCGCACAAACACACAAGCGTCTTTATGCATCCGTCCATCAAACGCTGCGGCCGCCATGACAACAAGAATCCTGGTTGCCGCGGCAACGCAAGCGCAGGTCAGCACGGAGGGAAAACAGGCACGTAGGAGGAAAAAGGCAAACTCACTCATACTTCCATTTATGGGCCTACCTGCCGGGGTACGCTCGTCCTCGGACCCGTCGTTGGAGTCCCGGTCCTGGCTGGGGCTGAGCGGGGGGCTGGCCGGGGGGCTGGTGCTGAAGCTGGCGTAGCCCAGGGACGAGCTGACCTCGCTGGGCTCGCAGCTGTGGTTGACGGGCCGCTGGACGTCCAGCGAGGACGACAGCGACGTGCGCTGTTTGGGCTGAAAGGAGACACATCATTACCAAACACGTGTGTGTGTGTGTGTGTGTGTCTTTGCATGCATGTCAGGGTGCTATAATTCTCTTTCAAGTGTGTGTGTGTGTGCAGCGCTAATGAATCCCACTTTAATCCGCCGCAACGTGTTCATTAGCCAGCCGCCAGTTCAGGTTGTCACCACCAAAGCCGGACCTGCAGCGTGTGTGCTAATGAGCATCACAAAGTGCTGACTAAGACATTTGGGAAGTGGCGCGCGATGACACTCTGGAGGCCAGTGTCGCCGTAAAAGGCGCTCAGATGATGAAGGGGAGAAGTTAAACACACACGCACACGCTTGGCAGCTAAGTGATTAATGAAGATGTTGATTAGTGAGCTGTGATCGCACATGTTGCTCATTTGGTGCCGCTACAATTTCCAGCCTGAATATCGGCAAACTTTTATTTCTCGGTGCTAAAATATTTAAAAGCGGCAATCTCGCAAATCAAATCCAACAAACACGTGGACGACAAATAAACGCATCGACGGCCGTGTTGCTCATTCTGTAATTAGACTCCTGAAACCAAAACTCGATAACCCAAATTTGTGTTGGGCTGCGCGCAGTTAGCTTTACTTGCATTAAAAATAAATCAATAGGAAGCTTAAAGGCTCTGCTTGCTGGAAGCGACAACAGAGAAACAAACACAAGCAAGCACAAAGTGTGTGTGTGTGTGTGTGTGTGTGTCGTCAGGTGTCCCAGCTGCATGTAGGTGGATGCTGTGATGTTCAATAATGCAGCCGTCGCTTCGACAATCATTACTCTGCGCGTGCGTTTTGTGCGCGCGTGCGAGCGCCGTACCTGTGGGCGGATGACTCTTTCGATGTTCTTCAGGGCTGTGTCAGGGGAGGGGGGCGAGCAGTCTGGAGTGGGGCCCGTGGAGTGGTTGCCATAGTCACCGCCCCCCTTCTGGCTGGATCCATGGGACAAGTGACCTTGCGGAGGGAAGAAGAGATGCTTTTTGGAGTTTTTTTTTTTTTTTTTTTTTTTGTAAGCTCTGCAATTGGGCGACAAGCCAAATAATAAAATTAACCATCATTTCGCAAACGACTTATTTCCCGAGCGTGCTTGGTGGGAAAGCGAAGTGGGGGTTCGGAGGTTTTCGAGGGGGCTCGTGAGAAGAAAGCGCTGACGTGGCCCAAATTTGCTTCGAGAGGGACAAAAGTCTTCATCAACAAACGCGTGCCTCCCGAAAATAGGCGCGCATCACACAAATAGCAAGTGGCTGATCCCGCAGCTTCCACGACGAGTCGATTCTGAGCTGAAGAGGTGATTTCAATGAATCAATGACATCAGTACAGAAGTCTGCAAAGATTTTTGTTGGCGGTGGGAAAAAAAAAAAATCACGTTCTATGGCATGAAAGAAGCATGAATTCTGTTTCTTGTCATGGAGCGGCTGCTCCATATACGGCAAGAAAATGAAGCGGAAGTCAATAGGGGGATGAGATGAGAAAGGTTGCGTGATTGACAGCCGCCACGTGGATTCCGATAACGACGGCGGGGTTGTTTTGAGGCGTAGACGCTGCAAAAAAAAAAAAAAAAAAAACGACACATCCCCCCCCAAGCCCGGTGCAGAAGCTGCTAAAAAGAAGACTGAAGCAAAAATTGCCAAGTAGCAGCTTGGTGAAATATTCATCAAGGCACGAGTGGCGAAGCAAAGTGTTCCCAACACTCGTTTCGCCAGTCAAATATTAAATTCAATATAGAGTGGACGCAGATGGAGTATATTATATTTTACATCATTCATATTTTTCCGTCAGGTTTCACCCCCTCGAGGAGCCGATCGATTTCAAAACACGACTAAATAGCTATCAGCACTTTTTGCAGCGTGCAGCTCGACTCCCCCACCCCCCACCCACCCCCACGCGCTTCTGGACCGAATGACATCCGTGTCCAATTAGGCTGACAAGTAAAGGCACATCCGGGAAAGTTAAGCCCCAGGAAAAAGTCGCTCAGCGAGAAGCCAGCGAGGCTTAAAGCTCACTTTGCTGCATTTGGTGAGGATTTCAAAAGCACAGTCCAACATGACATGATTACATTACATTTGTCAATGGACTTGCAGTTGCTATGGAAACATTCAGGTGACGAACCAGGCGGGTGACACCGTTGCCATGGCAATGAGCCTACGGGTGAGTCGTCAAATTAGGTTCAGATATCTGTACTTTTTTTTTTCTGGCGATAGCAACGAGCTACGTTGAAGTGACTTGAGTTTTAGTAGCGCTTTGATGTCAGCTTACTGTTACGGGGCGCGGCGTCGGGGCGCTGGCCCACGTCCAACGAGCAGGGCTTGCGCGTGACGGCGGTGGTCACCAACTCGTAGGGGTTGTCCTCGTCCTCGGGCGGGAACACGTCTAGCGACGGCGAGGTCGGCGACTCTCCCGAACGCTTGTGATCCTTGGGAGAGGCAAAAGCGCTAATCACATGACACAGCAGAGGGGGAAAAATTAAATAAGGAAGTCGCCAAGAATGCGCCCCAGAAAAGAAGAAGATAAAAGAGGCCTTTTGTGCACATGGCAAGCTAACAGTTGGGAAAAGATGAGTGCAACTTTGGAAGCAGCACTTCCTCTCTTTGGGAGGCTGCGCGCAAATCAGCGACCTCATTTGTCTCCATTTTGAAATACTTCACTCGGAGCTGAATTAAATATTTCCGTCAAACCTGGATTTGAAAAATTTGCTTAACATGGGAATAAAAACACATTTCCTATTGGCTGTTCCGATTTTCTTTTCTTTTTTGGGATGCGCGTGTGAATCGTCTCAGCCTCGAGAGATGTCTTGAGAGTATGTTTTCGTTCGCATCGCAGGTTGCTCCCAAAAGGAAGGCCGCTCGGAGCGATGCCTCTTATCTCCGACGCGTTTGGGCAAACAGCGAGGACGCCCGCCCGTCCCGAGACACAACAAGGAGTCTCTTTGCCCAAACACGGCGGCTCCGTCATCGTTTCACAGGTGTCGCCTGGCCGCGACCCTGCCTTGATTGAATTCTCCGCCGGTGCTGCACGACGCATTCTTCTCCATTATTGCGCCCTGGCCCCCCTGAGCTCATTGAAAAACTATTAGAGGCACCCTCGCCCGTGTGCACTGGGCCATCCATCAATATGGACTCAATCATCTGAGAGTGACAGGAGGACTGAAGAAACACCCAACTCCATCAGCGCTCCATTAGCCACCGGTGGAGAATGCAGCTAAGCGAAACACCAAACAAACAGATTTGAACGACAACGTACGCCATCACAATCGACTATTCCACCGATTATCGCATCGATTAATCGTCATAATAGCGGCCATCGGGATGTGTGGATTTTCCTGAATGGAAAGCCGCACTACATTACCCACAGAGCACTGGGCCCACCAGCATGGACTCTTTCATGTAAGACAAGTGAAGAAATTGACAAGGCCATATAAAACACACACAAGAACTCAAAGCATAACAGCATAACTTACGAGGTTCACGCCGCGTCCCGCGGAGAAAAGCAGGAAGCGTAAAAAACCAGGAAGTGGGAGTATGGCGCTGGGATTTCCTCTTACAAGCTCGGGCAGGAAGTAAAGGACAGCGACGGAAAGTTTGAGCACTTCCCGACTGGGCGGCCAGCGTCGGTTTGGATGAAGATGAGCTGGCCGGGGGCGCCAGCGGGAGGAGGAGGAGGCGCTCGGCGATTCAAAGTCATTCATTAGCCGCCACCCCTCCTCACCCCCTCCCCTTCCCCACCCGAGCCGAGAGATAGCAGCAGACAGAGCAACTTGTGTCCGAGCTGCACAGGAAGCCGGCGGACAAACAAGAAGCCTCATCTGGACGCTAATGAGCCCCTCGCATGCGGATGCCGATTAAAGGAGGCCGGCGTGTGTGTGTGTGCGCGTGCGTGACATACACTGCTCTAAACACACACTTTGTGCATTTCTTAAAGCCACGTCCAAGCCCGCCTGGCCGTACCAAGTGCAGAGGCCATCAGATATGAATGGAGCCTGTAATCTGCTGGCATTTCCTTTAGTGGAGACGCCACACGGGACAATGGAGCTCCTCATCCAGACCACAAGACCGGCGCCAATCATCAGCAAAAAAACACTCGCTTGCATTTTTTTATTAACGCGTGAGGATGCACCTGTTTGACCGAAAAACGTGGATCCTGATGCAATCATTTTCAACGAAATCTCAAGATGCCGTTGCATCATGCTGGAAGATTAACAAGTCAAGACGAGAGGAGGGGAAATAAATTGACGGAAGCTTTCGGGCCATATAGGCACGTATTATTTATATTCTCTAGGAAACGGATAAAATACAATAACGACTCCTTCCGAGCATTCCCAAGGTAACGGTGCAAAAGAAAAAAAAACAACTGCAGTCAGTATGATGCCACTGCCAAGATGATTTGTTGGTTTACCTGCGACAGGTTGGAGAAGCCCAGGTTGTGGCAGCCGTTGCAGGGGGTCAACGCCTCCCAGAATCCGGCGGGGCCGCAACTCCTTTCGTCCCGCTCGTCGTCGTCCTCGGGGGCCGCGGCGAGGGGCGGGCTCGGATGCTGCGGGGACGTACGCCGTTGCAAATCAGGATCAGAATATGATCAGAATTCAGCTCTTGAATCCAGAAGACTTTCACCACATGACATTTGGTAAACTTCATATTGCTAGCCGTTTCTAATATTTTGCTATGAGGCAGCTCAAACGGCAAGCACATATTGTGACACTGACATTGCCCTAACAGCGAGTGTGCTCTTATTTTGGCGCAGTGTCCTTTCCCGGGGGTCCTCAGATGCACCCGAGACCTCTGCGACACAATTGACTGTCATTGACTGCAGCCACATTCCATAGGTCACGTATAATAAAAAAATAACACGCGCGCAAAACAGCTGCCATGGCAACGTCCCTGCACTGCGTGTTGTAATACAGTGGCCATGTTTTATTCATGACAGTCGCCTCGTGGCGGCGGAGGCCCCCCGTCGACAGGCTCGCCTGGAGGAGCTCCAACACTTGCACACATGAGGAGATGATTAAGTGACTCAAGCAGCGTGTGTGTGAGTGTGTGTGTGTGTGTGTGTGTGTGTGTG
This sequence comes from Syngnathus leptorhynchus, assembly GCF_054491065.1. Lineage (NCBI taxonomy): Eukaryota > Metazoa > Chordata > Actinopteri > Syngnathiformes > Syngnathidae > Syngnathus > Syngnathus leptorhynchus. Next base: position 6,140,523 of record NC_141215.1, read on the forward strand.
TGTGTGTGTGTGTGTGTGTGTGTGTGTGTGTTCTTAGGCGCTTTCAACTGCACTTGGGATAAACTGATCTGTCTGATAGTGCCCCCTGTTGGTAAAATTGAACAAGTACAAGCCAAGTGTAAAAACACACTGTTCACACTCGCTAATTTGGAAAGCCATATAATACCAAGAGTTGACTAGCTTAATGCTAATATATATATTAAAAAAAAACTCAGCTAGGCTAACAAGAATTAGCATGGATGAATGATAAACACTGTAGTCCTTCAAGAACACCACATTTCTGTATATGTCTGATTCAATGTCATTGTTAATTGTGCGCATAGTAATAATTTTACCTGTCCGGCGCGGGTCAAGGTGCAGTCAGGCGCGTCAGCTCGCTCTTCGTCCGACAGACGCCCGCTGCCGAAGCTGTCCATGGAGTGCGAGGAGATGGTGTGGCACAGCTCCTCGAAAGAGTAGTCGCGGCACTTTTTGATCTCGTGTAGCAGCTTGGACAGTTCGCTGGTCACCGCATCGTCTAAAAAAAAAGACATCAGAGGTGCAATCTTTTTTTTTTGGAAGAAGGTGTAGCTTTTTTGGTTTTTTACAATTCTGCAGTTAATGAGCCAATTAGGATTTGTGCTGACGTCAATGTCACATTCGGACTCCAGGGGGCAGCAGCGGATTGGAAAACAGTCAGTGAGCGTGATGCCGACTCACTCTTGTGCCTGAGGGAGGGCGAGGCTGAGGGCGAGGAGATGGAGGTGCGCGGCGCCGGGACGGGACACTTGCGGACGGGCTCCTCCTCCATGCTACGGCGCTCCGTCTCCTCCGTCACATATTCTGCACACGCAGGACAAGAGGAGAAGGATGAGGAAGAGACTCCATTGAGGAGGCTTGATTGCGGCCAGTCAATGGCCAATCTATTGGCGGCGCTCTCCGACAGGAAATGGCGTGCAGCTGATCTTTTCACTGGCTCGCAGCTGTGCCTTCAAATCACACATTCACACACGGAAAGTGCACAGTGGGCTCCATTTTGAGGCCTTTTCCAAACAAGAGCCAAATGGCTCAAACGGAGCGTGTCACCAAAATAAGAAAGCGTGGCCCGCCTTGTGCACGTGCAAGCACAAAATGGGCACACACATTTTCGACTAAAATGTGGCAGATGGTATAAAACAGTGGAGCGTGTTACAAAGAGAAAAGAAGACGGGCCAAAAAAGCTCTGATGGTGCAAGCCAATAGTGTGTGTGTGTGTGTGTGTGTGTTTGTTTGTGTGCGCAGGTGGGTGTGTGCGTGCGGCGCACCCTGGATAAGAGCGGTGATCTGCTGAGATTTCACCGCAGGGTGTTCTTTGAGGATGTCCAAAGCTGTTCTTCCCTGGCTGTCTCTCAGATTTGTGTCGATCCCTGAAACAAACACAAACAGAAAAAAAGAGTAATCAGGGGTCCTCAAACTGAGGCACGGGGGCCCGCGTGAGCTGGAGCTTGGGCCTCTGCGAAACAATTTGCAGTTATTTATGTTCTATCATCTTCTTTTTAGAATTTTTTTTTTTTTTTTACACTAAAGAATATAACATATTTTGTCATGCTTTCATCCACATTGACTGGCACATGTATGACAATGACTGGCCCGTTGCCCGGCAACACAATGTCGTTCATCCCGGAGGAAACAGGAAGTGCAAAGGGGGGAGCGCCATCATCATCAAAGCTACCACTTTCAATAGTGAACGTCTCCGTTCTGAAGTTTTGCCGACCGTTTTGGGATCCCACCTGAGTCGAGCAGAAGGCGAACGACGTCTGTCTTGCCGAAGAGGGCGGCCTCGTGGAGGGCGCTGCCGTTCTCCGTCTGAAAAAGAAGACTTGATGACAATAGTCTGGGAAGAAAAAGAAATCACATTTGATGGTTTCCTACACACCCACAAGAACCAAATGAGAAGCCCATCAGAACCCTGAAGAAAGCCACATCAAGAAAAGGCCAAATAAAACAACTTACGGGATTTTACGTACTCCGAACCCAAACCGAACTGAAGCGCTGCAGCTCCACATGCAAGTGAAGGCAGCATCGGAAGTGATCCCCTTCACGCCCCCCCCCTCCATTTATGCAGGCGAACTTCCTTTCCCCTTTCCCATGGTGACGCTGCCAAGAGGAAACCAGGAAAGGCGACTCTCGCTCTTCAACAGCTTCCGCCAATTGAAAGGCGGCAACTGCTGAGTTCATTGGGAGGTGTGTGTGTGCTCGCTACCTGCCCACCCGTGAGCGGTGCCCCCACCGAGCCACCAAACAGGGGTTTCCCCTCATTAATATGCACGAGCGAGAGTGAGGAAGAGGCGAGCGAGAAAGTGACTAGTGTGCTGCGAACATCAATTATTCATGCACACTCAAGCACGTAGACCTTTATGGCTTGACTCCAATTACTGACCCATACACACACACACACACGGGCGCTGACTTCCCACCAGTGACAATTTATGCGGTTACATCATACCGAGCTGCATTTGAGAAGCAAAACTTACGCATAAGTTACAGGCCGCGGTCACCATTGGCTATAAATATAATAATGCATAGTCACTGACAGTGGTGGTGAAACTCTCCTTTGTTGACACCAAGGTATTAGACTGCTACCTGGTGGCCATTTTGCACATGCACATTTTTTTTTTATCAATAAGGACCAATTGTCAAATATATTTTACCTTCTATTTAAGTGTGAAAGTAATTCATGTTTTCAGGTATAACAGTGTGTTATTTTTCTCATTTTGTTTTCAAATTGTCACGGTCCGTCTCGGCATCAAAGTGTTTTCGAGCGAGGGAAGCGATATGAAACGTGCAAGCAATATGAAACGTGACGCGCCTCAGGAGCTTCACGTCCTTTGACACACAATCCGTTATGTAATAATAATAATAACAGACTTGAGGGGGAGGGGCAAAAAAAAGAACAACATTTTCCGCCTACTCTAATTAATTGGCGTAATAACGTGCCATCTGCCTGCCGCTGCACCTTCTTCCGAGCTGGCGGAATGGGTCTTACCACGCAGTTGACGTCCATGCCGGCCTCCAGCAGCGTTTGCGCCGTGCTGCGGTGTCCGTTACGTGCGGCCAGGTGGAGCGGCGTGTGGTGCCGCCCGCGCACCACCATCAGGTTGGGGTGAGCGCTCACCAGCATGCACACCACCTGCGTGCACATCAACTTTTGACCCGGCGCCGCCGCCACCACGGCAGCACTTTCATTCATCTTCAAGAAAGGCCGCCTCGCTCATCAATGATTCAAAGAATTACAGTCGTGTGCTAGCGTAAGCGACGTTAAGCTAGGTGGGTCAAAATTCCTCTGACCTGCAGGCGTCCATAGAGCGCCGCCAGGTCCAAGGGGGTCTCCTGCCGGCTGTTCCTCATGGTGGGGTCCGTCAGCTCCTGGAGCAGCACCGACACCACCTCCGAGTGGCCGTACTGCGCCGCGCAGTGCAGCGCCGTCTCCCGCTCGTGGTTCTGGAGTCAAAAGTCAAAAAATGTAGAACAAAGCAAAGAAACCATGTTGGACAAGGAGGAAGTGGTTAATTGATCCGAGATGCGCTTTGGAACAGAATCTACCACAGATGGGCATGTTTGCATTTCTCATGGCATTTTGAACTCGGCTGGGTTGTTTCGTGTTCCCTCCGGGGCTCGGAATTCCAGTCCAGCTCGGGCTTGTGGGGGGGCAGAAGGGGTAGAGTGAAGAAAATGCAGCCACCGTGGGGATTAAAGCTCCAGAATGGCGTTAAAGATTGATTGGCTGCCAGCCATCCGGTAGACATGTGATGTACATATTAATGTCGGGCCCTCAGGGGTGTTTTGACTGACACCGCCACCGCAGTGTTAAGTGGATTTGTGGCTCGGTTGCAGCGATTCACTGGGAATTTACCAATATTCAAGAGGATGAAATCACGCGCTGCCTCGTATGGCACCTTTCGGTTTTTTTTGTAATATCCAAATCAAAACTCCTTCAAGTGGTCAATGCAGCACGCTTATCTTCTTCGCCGCGCCCGATAATGGGCCGACTAATGGAGTCACAGTGTCGTTATTGCCTCTAAATACAGCGCATCCATAATGTTTGTTTTTTTTTGCTTTGCTTTTCTCGTCATCGCTCTCACATAATGCACTCCTAATTATACTGGTTTGTGGCGCAGACTGGTGCGCTCGTGATGGATGACGGCCGTCTCCGCCGCCGCTCCATTACGCTTTGATGAAAGGCGCTATGTCACAGCGGAGTTATTAAAACCGTATAACGCTTCGTAAACACTGATGAATCGACACTGGGAGCTACCATTTGAACAAATGGGGGGGGGGGGGGGGGGGGGACATCCTGGGCAGGAAAAATGTGAGGAAATTTGGGGCTTATTAAGATGCACTCAGCAGAATAACTTATCGCTAGCAAACAATTAAAAATGTTACAGAAGGGTTATCACAAAGCATATATTCTTTATCCTCCGCAAAGACAAACTAATATTACAGCAGCTACAGGGCCATTTGGGAGCCAGGCAGGAGGTTATTTGTGGAAACACACGTTTGTCCCTTTTTCCGGCCGATGGGAAAACGAGTCGAGCGGTGCTACCGCAGCGTGCGCTCTCGTCCTCCTAATCTAGCTAATTACGCCTCGCTTTTCCACCTTTATCCGGATCATCTGCTAGCGAGTGGGGGTTGAAGGGGGACAAGGAGGGAGGAAAATTCCAGGCCTCTTGTTTGGTGGGAAAGAAAACATTGGGGTTAGCCTCTCGGGCCACACGAGTAGGGACATGCTGGACTTTGTTGAAACCTCAACGGCTAATACACAACAATTAGATATTGTGACAAAAGTCTTCGGTGTTCCTAATAAATCGGCGCTTCCTCACAAAAACAGCTGCGGATGTGAACCGGCGGGAGCAATTAGGTGCTAAATGGCGAGCCGGCTGGGGTTTATCGCCGCCTCCTAAAATCAACTCACCTCCAATAATCCTGCAGCGCCGCCATCCATCACGTCCCTTTACCGCACTGGTGACCTTTTTGCGCTTATTACGCCCATCTCAGGCATTCCCGGGTCACACACCCCCCCCTTTCCCAAACGCGTGCGTGTTGACTGAGGGCGAGAAAATACGAGGGCAAAATACGACGCGTCGTAAACACCCCCCCCTCCCAAAACGGCACATCGGTTTTGTTTGAGAATTTAAAGCCTGGGAAGAAGTGGAAGCGCAAAAAGCAACTTATGGGACACAACATTAGGGACAATGGAATTTTTGGAATTTGCAATCAGTGGCGCTCACCTGCTGGTTGACTTGGCAGGGCGAAAGCCCGTGTCGGATGAGGATGCGCACGATGTCCACGTCACCCCGCCAGGCGGCCAAGTGCAGCGGGACGCAGCCCTTGCTGTCGGCCACGTTGGCCGAGGCCTCGAACTGGAGCAGCTTCAGCACCACCTCCCTGAAGAAAACCAAGTTTGTCACGTTTCCACGTCGGCGCCACTTGAAAATGCCCGATAAGAGCGTGTCATCGCATCAACAAGCGGCGGGGTCATTTAACCATAAACAGTCGGCGTTCCCGAACAGGAAGTCCCCAGCCGAGGCGGCTCATTTGCATTCCAAATGTCAGCGGGGGAAGCAGAGCGGAGAGGAGGCGACGACTAACGAGCTGCTAATTTCAATCACTCGGAACGACGCTCGCCACCGCCGAGACTCCCGCCCCAAAAAAAAAAAAAAAATCCAAATAACTAAATGAATAATATTTCCAGTTTTCTTTTGCCTCTTTCTGGTCGGCTGATCCGCAGCAGGAAATCCACATAATTGCCCCCAAAACACGTCGCTAATCCTCCGTCATGGCGAGCTGGCTCGCCGGCTAATCCGCGCCGCCGCGACAGCGTGTTGTTTGGAGGGATGCTACGTTAGCCGCTTTCAATTAGCAACATTTGACTCGAAAGCAGCTAATTACTCAGATGCACCCTGGAGAACTATTTTGAAAATCCAGCCGCCCGAAGCTAGTTTTATTTGGAAACGAGAAAATGTAGTAGGCTATCTCAAGTCGACCCACAAAAGAAGCCAAAGAAACAAAATGATGCCATTTAGATAGAAGTTATCCGACAACTTTTGCATTACGACCAATCTCGGCGTGACCCAAATGCAAGAGCGGCCCAAGTTTATTTGAAGGACGCCTGGTATGAGAATGTTTACTTGTGAGCGGAATGCGAATGCTGCCGCGTGCCCTTTTCCTTCTTGCTTCCTATCAATCAGGTAGCGCAGCTCGAGGCGGAACTAATTGTTCCCTGCTTATGTTTCCGCGCACGTCACCAAAGTTGCTGTGTGAGTGTGTTAAGCGCTACCTGTGTCCGTTGAGCGCGGCGTGATGCAGCGGCGTGTATCCCGAGCTGTCCGTGCAGTTGACGTTGAGACCTTTCCAGATGCTGAGGACACACAAACGCATCATTTGAAGAATTGGCACGTAGGCATAGAAACGGAGCAACTTTTTGCTGAGCGGGCATAAACTCAGCGTGTCCCCACTCTTCTCATTAAGACATAAAACTCTCTGGCTGAAACAAAATGTTCTTCTTTGGACTCCTGTGAGGGGCAAAAAGTGGAAATGAGATGAATTCCAGCCAAATGGCAGGTGAAACAAACAACGCTAACATGTTTGGACGACACGCTGAGGTGGGCTGACCTCAATGTAATCTACGTCGTTGGCGCTATTCATCGGGGAGGCGACGGAAGTAGCCCCGAGGCAACGCGCCAAAACGTCCCGCTCCCATAATGCACCTTGACAGCCCAGGACTTCACTTAACTAATTGATCAATCGGAGGAAAAGCTGTTGGAATATTGCCACTCGCCGCAATGGCCGACAGAATCGGATGAGAAACTTCCATCAATTGATCTGTGGAGGAAAACGGGTACGTGTTCGTCCATCCGTGCCGGCGACATATCGTGACAGGCGGAGTAAATTAAACGCTCTTGCACGGGAAGCGCCGAACGCTTTGTACATGTGAAATTCATTTCGGACTCAAAGCCTGATTGGATAACCAAAGTTAGCTAAGCTAATACAAAAGTTTCTTGAAGGTTTCGTGCATAGAAAACAGTCAACGGACAAAAGTATTGGGACGAGCCTCTATTTTAGGGATGGAACCATGAATGGGCCATTTTCAATTATTTTGTGAATTTTGACAACACAAGAGAGCGATTGAAATAATAGCATCTGCGTGGAGCAAACGTTGACATCAACGTGGGGGACGACTCCTGCCTACGGCGCGGCTGTGTTGTTATTTTGCGCGCTGCTCTGCTCTGCTCTGCTCTGCGTGTTTGGCAGCAGCCCAGTGCCGAGCGTTGCACGATGCCTATATAAGGCGTGCGACGGGGGCCTCCGCGCCTTCGCTATCTCGTGCTAACGTAGCAAGCAGGCGCAGATGGTGCGCGTCGCCACGGCAACCGGCCGTCCTGGGATGAATCAGCGACAAATGCTCGGCACCTAAAAGCGCCGACCTTTTGCTGCATCTTTTGGTTTCAAGGCACTTTCCAAACACATATTAAAGAGGCTACCTGTGGCGTTGCAAGTCAACGCCAACTTCTTCTCGACTATAAATACACAACAGGGCAGTGCTATAAAGTCAAGTGCCTGTGGGAGTGGAGTGGGGGGGGGGGGGGGGGGGGCATGGCGAGCATAAACAAGGCACGCTCACAACACCCGGCGTGACTTAGGGCCTGCGATGACACGCGACGACTCCCGGCACGCATCTGCCGATTGCAGTGACGTCTGCACCGGCGAGTCGGGAGAGGCGGCACGTTACGCCGTGAATCAAGACATTAGGAGGCCCCCGGCTGGCCATAAATCTCGCTAAGGGGAGACGTTTACGCTCTCTCACTCCCCAGCCCCAAAAAGGTATTTAAGAGACACTGTGGAGCAAAAAAATAATAATACAACTAAACTGAGGACAAGGAAGCTTTGCGATGCAGTGAGAAAAATGCTCACAGCTTGACGAACGTCTCGGGGGCTATTTTCCCCTTTTGGCCCTGTCACTTCCTGGTTCCCACCACCGGCTTCTCTACAACGTTTCCCCGCGGGCGCTCGCTAGCTCGCTGGCTGCCCTTTCCAATTAACGAGAGAAGGGAGGGAGGGCACGTGGTAGGGGCGAGGGGGGTGTCGACGCCGAGTCGGGAAGACCGGCAAGGAGCTCAGGCACCGACGGCGTGGCTCATGAAAGATGCAGGGACATATGGATGCTAGCGCCCGTGCCGTCTACTATATGACCCACTTCATATGGAGCATGTGATTCAATCCCGCGCTCGCCAGCGAGTCAGCGGGAAGGAGCGTATCGACGGCGGGCGGGAATATGGCGGCTACGCTCGGGCATATGTCGCCTTGTTGTCGGAGGCATGGAAGGCACAGGTGGCGGAGGCGAGCCGCCACGTGGCTCTTGGACAAATATGGCCGCTTGTTGACACGAAAGCGCAGCTTTTGAAGCCTGGGAACGCAGACGAGCACAAATCGGAATTGAAGTCATCGATACAAAGCTAGAATATTTAAGGAAAAAAAACAAAAACAAAGGGATATACATATAAAATACATTTGAAAAATCAAGATATAAAAAATTAAATACATTAAAAAAACAAAACATTGAAAAATATCTGCAAACAATTTAAAACAGCAAAAAAATTATATATATAAAATAAAAATACACCCAGCCTCACACTAAGAAACTCACATTGTGTTTCGACATCACTAAATCAACCGAGCAGAAAATCTCTTACACACTCCGGACACAGAAAAGTGCTGAGTCAGCGCCCGAAAAGGCCCGAAAGAGGACACGCCCAGCAGCTTTTTAAGAGCTTTGTGAACAAAGCAAGATTTCACATCGAGCAGCCTGAGCCGAGCAACAGTTTGGAAGAAGCTGCAGTAGAAATGTCCTCCAAAAGCATCAAAGATGACTTTTAAGATTTCAGATGCTTTCAAAATTGGCGGCAGCATCATCACACAAGCTTTTTGCTCCCATTCCAGTGTCACCTGCAGGATGTCGGCGACAAGGACACACAATCTTTTTCACATCGTCGACAAAGTTATTCCACAAACAAAAGACCAAAAGCAATTTTCGGCATGCGCGCACTCTCGTTCGACGGCGTCTGCAAAGCCCTGCGGTGAATTCTCTCAAGCTTTCTCCAAAAGCTTTTCCGCTAGCAGCTCCCCCACATACACACAAACACAAAAAAAACCCTCCATGGGAGGTGTGCTTGCAAAAAAAAGAAAAAATGGGGGTGGAGGTAGTCCCCGCAAGACAACCTGCCCCAATTACATCGCATTAGCTCGCTCACACACGGCGGGCGACAATGCCAACAACAACAAACGTGTTTGACAACCGCCATTTGCATGCAAAAGGGGATTTGCACTGCATTGAGGTGGCTGGTGAAGCAGCATGTGGCTCTTTATACCACAACTTTGTCTAAGAATTGGAAATAAAGTGCACAAATAATTGAATGCAAAAAAAATACACACCTATTCAATAATGTATTCTAAACCCACCTCAACTAGATTTCAAAATAAAATGCAATTTAAAATAAATGCATCATCTGCTCAGTAGAAATTCACCTTGATTGAAACATTGACCTGCCTTGAGGTCAAGTCTGCTTTTTTTTCAAACGGAGATCCACAAGGCACCGCCCTTTGCCCACCCGCACTCTTTCTTCTCTCCCTCCCTCCCTCCCTTCATCCCTCAGGGCCAGACGGCCACAAATGGTCTCGCAGTGACTCAGTGGCGATGGCGAAAAGGCCAGAGGGACGGGAAGGCAAAGGGGTCAGCCAATCTAATGAAACGGGAAGTCGCCAGAATGATGAGTCAAGGTGCGTGCTGTAAATCGCGCTTAGCGATGACGCGGCGCCTTTGCGACTGCAACACGCCATCAAAGATGACTCCAGCGGCTCACTCGTTTACGTTCAAAACGGTAAACTAGTCGGGCTTGAGCTTAACTCGCCGGGACCAAGAAGATGCTGGGAGGATGCTGGAAGGACCGGCGATGCACAAAGAGCTGCAAAGTGTGTAGGCTGAAGCCCGCAGGGGTGCTCGGGAATGCTTACTCAAGAGCTCCAGTGTCTCCCCGTTGAGTCAGGAGACGAGCAAGACGGGAAAGTACTGCAGGACAATACGCCGTGTAAATGAATATGCTGCTGACACATGAGACGGGTAGCGGGGTTGAGGAAAGCACGTTTTTCCAAGTGTAAAAGAAAAGGGTCTGAGGCACTGAGATAAACAACAAAGCTGATTTGGACCGCAGCCCGTTCAGGCAGACTGAATTAAAGAAATTTCAGTCCATAATTTTGATTCATAGCGCAGCCCGTTTCGGCGGCAAACTTTTTGGGCCTGACCAAATCTCCAACTCAAGTTTAAATCCAGATTCAACAAAGATACAACCTCAATGACAGGAGAAAGCCTTCGCGACCCAAAATCAATTTATCATGCCCGTCTCGTCGTTTTATCCGATCATTACAATAACATTAGCCCAAATTTGCGATTCTCAGCATTTGGCCAGAACGACGTGCAGTGGGGCGCGTGATTAATGGTCCGTTTTTCATTGAGCAGTTCTGCAGCAAATGAATATTTGATGGCTCGTTTTAAGAAAAGATGAATCGCGCACATCTTTCATGTGTCTTGCCGAAGCTACTTAGCTTAAACTGCACGTTTAACGCCAGCAGGCTGCCAAGAAATGTGCTGCACGCCTGTTGAAGCAAGGTAATCATCAGACAGACGTCACCTGGGTCATGATGTATCTTCATTAAGTCTGGATGACGGACTTTAGTTGCACATGAATTCAGGCACGACTAGTTTGGTTCCAAAATGGGCTGCTCAAACTCATCGCGGCAATTCTCCAGTTTTTGAGTAGTCCTATCCAATCGGGCCTGGAGGATTTCCCTCTCCCCATGATAGCAGCTATGGTTTGCTAGCGCCATCCATCAGAAGGGCCGTGTGGAATGCGTGATGTAACGCAGGGTCACCGGCCTGTAGATTAGACGGGCTTGACACAGGACGTAAACTATTTCTTCCTGTTATTAGCATTAGTTTAGCTCCATTTAGCCTTCCCCCACTCTGCAGTGAGTCAAAAGTACAAACATGAGCAAACGGGAGTGTGAGAGCCCGTCTTCTCCGGAGACTCACTTAAAGCTTGTTTGTTTGCAAAAGTGGAGGAGGAGGAGGAGGATGAAGCTAGCTACGCGGGCTTCCCCTGAACGCGACAAGCTAACATCTGCACGCCTCATTTGCAGCCATAGCAGGACATGAATGAGGGGATGCTTAAAAAACAAAAAACAGACCTTGCACTACAAGACGGATATAAAAACACTTGGCATCATCCGATGAAACAGCCGGATATTTGAACACAAATGGTGGAGCAAAGCACGTAGAGAAAACTCAAAACCAAACCGGCATTAATTCTTTATCATCTACAAGATATGAATAATATACAGCACCTGACCAAGTCGCAGTAGTTGTGAGACTATTGTTTGTTGCTATTTTTCTTACACGGCAACTTTTTACAGGTAGGCTAAAAAGAAAGGTTAAAGTTCACAGGTCACGTTTGAAGTGACATTTTACATTGTTAACCGCCTCAACTTAGATGCTGATTACTAACTATAAAGCCATTAATCTACTGTGGAAATGTTGAGTTTCAAAAGGCTCCCGGTGGTGGATCGTGGCCCCTAGTTGAGGGCTTCCAACTCAGCCCGAGGCCCACCCTCCTTGCTTTGATCTCCCTAATCACCTGTCCCCGGTGAAAAGATGCTGCAGGGCTCGAAAGAGGCAACCAATCACCTGAGCGGTCTCTTTGAGGTTGTAGTTCAGGTAGGGTTCATTGTTTTCCAATGGACATCAAAGTAAGTGTTTTTTTTATACTATTGCAGGTCTATTGTTCTCACCATACAAACATAAAAGCAGGAAAGAAGCCACCTTTGATTCACAGGCAAAAACGAAGCACATAAAACATACCTCAGCAGGTTGGGCAGCGGAATGGAACCGGAGCCCGAGCCCAGCAAGCCCCTCTTGCCGCTCAGCAGCTTCTCCACCACGGCCACGTTCCCGGTGCGGGCGGCCTCCAGCAGCTCCTGCTCCTTCCCCATCCCGGACACGAGTGCTGCACGACGATGTCGGGCCAGCGACGACCGCAATCTTCCATCAATTCAAGCTCCGTGCACGCTCGCTTCACCGCGGGGGCATGCTGCCGGTGCTCCCGCTCGGATGCTGCAGAGAGCGTCCCCCGCCACCACCACCAGCACCACCTCCACCCCACACGCACACACCACCGTTCATTCAGGCTTGGAGCTCCGGTACCTCCTCCGGGGAACCCGCCGTGAAGACCTTTGGCTTACCCCGAGCGAGCCTCCACTCTGGTCCCGCTCCTATCCAGCTGATGACAAGCTGGGGGTGAAAGCGTGTACGCCCACCACGGGAAGAGGCTTCCTCGCCGATCTTCCTTCCACCGCTCTCGGCTGAACCTTCCGCACTGGCCGGTGCCCCTGAGTGCAGACTCGTGTCAAGCTCACTTGACGAACCTGCAACTTCCTGTTAGCGCTTTCAAAATGAAACGCTACGCGGATGTGTTGTCACTTTCAACTTGACTACAAAATGAAATCAAGTCTTCACTTTTCTACCAACTACGTATATGTTGAATTAAAACGTGAAATACAACTGCTAGGTTTCTATTTAACAAACGTTTAACTACAAAATCAAATAAAACTGCCACGTTTCAATCCAATAACATTTTAACAAGCCAACGTCAACACAATTTAACAAAACTATGCTAGCTAATTCACGAAAAGGCTAGCCGAAAGAATTCAGAATGATTTAGCAGTATTTTAAATGTGTTAAGTATGAAAAAAATCATTCTTACCTTAATTTTTCTCGATTATTTAGTCATCTTGCATCTCAGACTCACTTGAAGCGTTTTACAGACGGAGCTTCGCTGAAATTCACTTGTATATGAGTTCAATAACGCCAAAGACATTTTTTTTTTTTAGTAGAGCATCTTTGTACGTATAAATTGAGATGTTTTATTTTAAAAGCACACCGGTTTACTTCTTGGCGCTCACAGTCAGGCGTTCGAAGAAGAGGGCGGGGATGCGATACCTTTGTTCGAGTCTTCAAAATAAAATGCACATTGAGCAGAAATTATGCCAGCTCGTCAATGCAATGAGAACGAACATGGTTTCTTTTCACAAATATGTTGTAATTTTGAACAAAAAAATAATAGTTTTTTAATTACTAAACACAAAAAACCCAATTCTGAATAAAACATTCCAAAGAAGTCATGAGTTCATTTCCTGTCAAAATAAAGTGGATGGTTTTCTTATTTTCATATTAGATTTTGTTTTTTGCTTGTTTTAATCTGCAATTTAGCAGTATTGACAGACAAAATATGACAAGATAATCTCCCTTTGCACAGCTCAATCAAGATGGCGGACAACCACACGGGCAGAAAGATGCACAAAGAGCAATGAAGCCAAGCTGAACGGGAGTACACGCTGTACATTTTTCCTAGAAAAATAGCTGGGAAGCGGCCCAACCCATAAAAACTCATCTGGGGAATGAAATGCTTGTTCTTACCGACGCGCACATTCAACACTGTGAAACAGTTTAGATCTGTGTACAAAAGAGCTCTCATTCTAAGAGGACACACACACACACATATAAGAGCAAGATGTGCAAAATTGATCTTTCCCCGGTGACATTCCTCAGAAACATTCATTAAGATTTGATTCAACCGTTGTCCAAGTCCACATCACGACACGCACACACGTCATTTTGCTGTTTAAAAAAAAAAAAAGTACTTTTCTTCATCCTCTGCATTGCTTCATGAAGGAATTATTAAGTTAGGAAAGAAAAAAAATAGATATCCACACGGTAAGCGGCTAGCTGGTGTTGACCTTGAGGCTGTTGATTTTGTGCTGCAGCGAGTCTCTCTCCATCTGAACCTCGGCCAGCGCCATTTTGGCCCGGGACAGCTCCACTTTCAGGCAATCGTTCTCCTCCATCAGCATCTGCGGGAGCGGTTGTGGTGGTATCACGTGCGCTTCTGAGAACGCCCGCAACGGCGCTTACTCACTTGTTCGTGGTTTGACGGGCCGGCGGGGGTCTGCGCGGCCTCCGCGACGGCGACCTCGCTGACTGGGGTCAAGGCGCCATCCGTCGTCGACGACGACCTTTTGGCCTCGGGGTCCGCTGTGAGCGGGAGGAAGCGGGCCAAGTCAGCTCGGGTTATGTTAGCCGAACGTGCGGGCGTCTCACCTCCGATGGAGAAGGCGCCGTCGTCACGTCGGCGGATGAGCAGGCTGTTCACCTGCAGCGTGATGGGCTCCGAGTCGGACGAGTTGTCCCGCCGGCTGTCGTCCTGCGGCAAAGAAAACAAAAGTAAGACAAGTTTTGTTTTCATTGAATTTCATCAGGAACATTTTGGCTCACCTTCAAGTTTATGTGCGTGTCCCGTACGCTGATCTCCATGGGCAGCACCTGGGGCGCCGTGTCGTCCTCCAGGAAGTGGGCCAGGTTGCGCAAGGTGGACATGAGCAGGCCGGCCCGGTAGCCGCTCAGGCGCAACTCCAGGAAGCCGTTGCGCTCGGCCAGCGGCGAGCGGGCGGCGGCGCAAGGCCCGCTCTCCAGCCGGGCCCGCACCTCCGGGCGGTGGGGGGCCCCCTTGGACGGCGTGGGCGCTTCGGCCGGGCCTGCCAACATAAACGTCGATGGACGCATGACATCAATGGCAATATTATCTAGAATGGACAAATAGGTCTGAAGAAAAACAAAGGCAGGAGCCACGCCACAAAGTGACAAAAAGTGCTGCGAAAAAGGTAGGAGACCCTCGTGCGAGAAGATGAGCAGCTGGCGACTCTCGGCAAAGAATGAGGACCTCGCTTCAACACGTCGACCGTTGCAAATGTTTAGCGTATTTATGAAATTCCGGTTAGTGCGTACGAAAGCGAGGGAGCGGAGTCACGGTGTGATGTCGAGGTTAATAACAGCAACGGCGGGTCCAAAAGAAGAAAGGGGAGGAGTGGGGCCAGATAGCTGGAAGCAGCGAGGTTTTCTCTCCTCGGCAGGAATCGCGGGACTGAAACCGCAAAGTCTGCCGCTGCAGTGGCGAGATAATTAGTGAGTGATGTGCGAGAGGGAGGGTGAGTCAGTCGGGCAGCGAGGAAGACTCGACATCGGCACTTGATTCCGCTAGCACGCGCGTTGTGCATAATGTCGCATATAATGGGAGCGCTCCCTCGATTACCGGCAAATTCTTCAAGGCGGGCGTCGCCGTGGCTACGGAACAAGACGCCATTAGGCGTGCGTGACCTCCGCGCGTCTGGCGGAACTTGTGCAAAGGCGACTGGAGAAGGAGAAGTGTCACGGGGCGTACACACACATGAGCATGCACACCAGGTGGCAGGTGTTACCTTGGCCGCTCTGAGCCGGCATTGAACACACCATACCTGCGGGGTAAATATGACCAAGGCGTGTTAGCGTGTCTGCTAGTCCCGTGATTCCTCACGGCGCACCGCCGAAAAGGCTTCTGAAGTGAATCGCCAAAAGTGACCCAATAAAAGGACGGCGTGGGCGGGGCTTACCCAGGCTGCGGCTGCTGAGGTACTGCCGCAAGCTGACGTTGCCCAACTGGACGGGCGTGACTTTGTCCACCTCCAGAGCCACGGCGGTGCTCTCGCCCACCGCCTCCATGGCCACGCACACCGAGTGCACCTTCAGCACCAGCACCGACACCTGCGCAACACACACACGCGTGTAGACTTCGCCCTCGGAGGCAAACAGACATCAGAGTTCTTACATTGTCCTTGGAGGGTTCGTCGATGCTTTGCGATGCGGCGCTGACAGTGTCGGGGGACACGCCTCCTTCCTGCTCCGGGACTGGGGCGGGGGCGGTGACCTCGGCGCCGCTGTCGGCGGTGGCCTTGAATCCTGAGATGGACATGTCATCTGTGTACAGGAAAACAAGAAGAGCAGAGAATTGACCTCGAGGTTTTTCTTATTTTTTTAGGGTTGTGCAACACTGCCACCTGGTGGCTTGATGTGAACGTGTGGTGTGTGCACCTCTTTCTATCAGGCTGTAGGTGTCGCCGTCCTCCAGCAGGTAGCTGTCGATGGAGATGTTGTCCAGCGACTGCAAGGACGGACTCTTCTTCATGTTCTTGTAGGTCACCGAGAAACTGGACTGCGAGCGGTCGCGCATCAGGCGCCCGCTGCAACACACAAACGGCGCGGCGCCCTTGTCGTATGAACGTGACCAGTCACAAGTACACGACAAATACCGTACAGCGGCACGCCGAGTAAAGGACGCATGCAAACGTGCAAATACGTGCGCAAGTTTGCACTTTTAATGTATGAGTTCCAAAGACACACACACACACACACACACACACTAATAATTAATTCATTCAGGATAGTCACAGATCCATTTGGGCCTTACATGTTGGACATGGAATAAAGGGAGGAGGATCTGCTGGTAGATGAGGAGCTGAGGAGATCGGAAACGACAGACAAACTTCCTTTCCTTGGTAGAGAGAACACACACACACACACATCTTGCGAGAGTCAAAAGCGAAGAGGCCAAAAGGAAGTTGAGAAACGTTGCAGACCAGAGGATGAAATGAGAAACGACGACACAAGTGCGGTGAAGGAAGAGAGAACATCCATAGTGAAGCCCGTCGCTGCTATTTATGGATGTAAAACACTCAAGTCACACATGAAGCACCAGCCAAGTTCTTTTTGAGGGCATATGACTGACTGGAGTGGTAGATGTTGAGCGTGTGTAGAAATCTGCTAGCTAAGCATCAAATTCAAAGTAGGATCTAGTAAATACCTGGACGTGGACTGGGTCATCTTGGCGGCCGCAGCTTTGTCCTCACAGAGCGGCTCACCTGCCTGAAGCTTGCTTTCGTCCTCGCTGGCGAAAACCTCGGCCACCATCTCCTCGGCGTTCTTGGCCGAGGAAGTCCTCTCCTGTGAGGACTGGTGATTTGACGGCGGGGCGCTGGTGGGGATCAGAGGGTCGGGCCCCCGAGATGTTTTAGCCTCGGGCACGTCGCCGCACAGCATTTCGTCCGCGGTGGAGGTCACTTTCGCCTCTGCGTCGCCGGGCGGCTCCAAGGTTCCTCCGCTCGCCGAGGGGGACAGCTCCGACCCGAGAGGAGTTCCCGAGCCTTCTGTCTGGGCGACGGGCTTGAGGAGGAGGGAAACCTCGGCGCTCTTGAGCAACAGGCCCAGGCAGGCGGTGAAGGGGCGGTGGTCGGCGGAACGTTGGGATGGAGCCTTGCGCAGACCCCCCATGTCCTCCAGGTCCTGCTGCAAAGTCTGCTGCAGGGCCTTGATGCTGCGCTGCAGACGCATCAGGAACACATACTGCTGGTGGCTCACCTGGGGAAAAATAGCCGAGAAGCTTTGGCACTCTGCTCTAAACTCCGTTTACACGTCGCAAAGAAATGAGAGCCAAGCGTACCTGAGCACTGAGATGCTTGTGAACCTGCACCAGCAGGTGGACATCAGCATCTTTGCCCAAAGACGCCAAAGGAGAAGAAGGCAAGCTGTCCAATGATTGCGGTTTATGGAGTCCGTTGGATGGACTGTGGGCCGGCGGGGGGGCCCCGTCGGCGCTGTAGAACTCCTTTAGCAGCCGCTTCCTCTGCATACGCCCGGCGGAGTCGGCGGAGGAGCTTCGGGACATTCCCCGCAGTTTCTCCTGGTGCGCGAGGAGCTTGGCGGGTTGGCAGGCCCACACGGTGAGGGGGAAGGAGTCCACGAAGGGTTGCGGCCTCCCCTTGCCCTCATAGTCCACCCAGAACTGCGCAAAGTGCAGCGCCCAGAAGTCGGCGGCGGCCGGCATTTTCAGGGCGTCGGCCGTCATACTGGGCACCACCAGGCCGCGGTAGATGTCGTGCAGGCGGGTGTCCTGCTCGTGGGCGTGGTAGCGGAAAACGGGATGAAGGAGCGGCAGAGAGGAGGACGAGCGGGGGAAGGAGACGTAGGAGGGCGAGAAGAATTCTTCGCCCTGGAAGGCCTGCAGCAGCGCCTCCAGGTGGGCGCGGGTGCAGTTGGCCGGGTGGCGGGTGTTGGTGGCCACCATCTCCGACGTCTGCACGGAGACGGAGCGGGGAAGGTCGGGCGGGCACGAGGGGTCCCGATCGGCCGGGATCACCAGCTACAAGGACGTAAAGACCACTAGTGGACACTCAATCTTCCAGCTGGACAACTGAGCTGGTTTACAAGTTTTGGTTTTGCTTTGTTTTGAACTCCCCATACCTTCAGCATGAGGCCGTCCACCTTGATGTCCACGTGTTCGTCGGGCTTCTGCGAGTCACTGAGCTTGTAGATTTCCATGAACTGCTCCAGACTCTGCCGCAGGTCCAAAGCAAAGAGGTTGAGCCACACCAGGCTGCGAGCGTCCAGGACCAGTTGCAGGGCGTTCAGCTGGGCATATAGGTTGGGGCACGGGACTGGGGGGGGTTTAAAATTTTAAAAAAATCCAAAAAGCACCACAGCGCATGTGGACTTACTGGGGTAGTCTTTTCCGTCCGGGAAGTAGTACTCGGTGAACTCCACGTGGATGGCCGCCATCTCGGGAGGAAGGTACAAGGACTTCTTATTGCAGGAGATCATGGTCTTGGGGCTGGAGCGACGCTGGTCCGCCGTGGATACCTGCCGACACCAAATATCGGATTAGCGGGAATGAAGGAATGAGGGTTGGGGCGAAAAAGAGCGACCTGGTAGATGCTGAAGTCGGCCATCCTGAGGACCACCGAGCTGGACATGAGCTGCGTCTTGGGGCTCGGAGGTGGCGCGCTGAAGGACGAGGTGGACGACGTGTTGATCTTGCCTTGGGAGGGACCAGCGGGTGAGAATGAGGCGAGCGCCACGAGACGAGTGACCGAGGGGAGTCGGCTGGGCCTCACGCGAGGCGCGTACCACCGCACCGGAGCGTGCGCACACAGACACAGCACAGCATGGTACCTGGCTCAAGGCACCAGCAGCACTGGGCTGGAGGCTGCGTGTGCGGGCTCCATTCTACCAGGGCTCCCTCGGCCTCACTAAGCCCAATGGGCCAATACACATCGTCCCTAACGGACACTGGGGACACAAAACCCAGCGTGTGTGCACGCGCCGTGACAGTCGCGCCCGTCGCCCATCCGAGTGCGCTTACCGGGTGAGCCGTGCGCGGGCGCCGCCCCCTGCTGGCCTCGCACCGCACTCTTCAGCATCTCCACGTTGGACTTGAACTCGTCCAGAAGGCGCCGCGCCCAATCCTCGCGCGTTTTGGTGGCCTCGCCGGAGTGCATCCAATGCGCGCAGCTATCGCCTGGAACAGTCAGATTATTACTAGAGGCAAAAAAAAAGAAAAATCTTATTGACTGAAATATGTCAGAAAAGGGCACACCTGCTTTGTGGAAGGGGTAGTAGTCCAGCGTGATGGAGCTGAAGGACAGCTGCATGGCCCCACCTGTCATCCTCTTTTTGATCGCTGCCAAGAAAGACAAAAATGGCTTGTGTCAAAATCACCACGACAAAAGCCTCGTATTTGCCGCCACCTTTGTCCGGGGCGTGGATGTCGTCGCAGATGTGCAGGTCCAGGTGCGTGATCTGCAGGTGGTGCGACGTCTCGCACACGTCGTGTTCACTGAAGCGCTTGGCCATGGTGGCGCTCTGGTCGGCCGCCGCCAACGTCTGCGCCGGGCGCGCCTGCTGGGCCGAGGGCAGCCCGGACGACGCCTGCGAGTCGAGAATGAGGGGAAGTTAATACTATTGGAGAAGGAGCGGGCGGCCGGCGGCATGGACCTGGTCCTCAGTGGCCAAGCTCTTCCTCTGCTGCGCCGACTTCTCCATCGCCTCACTGAGGGACTTGGCGTACTGCACCATGGCTTTGAGCTGCGAGTCGGTCAGCACCCACAGCAGGTCGTCCAGGATCAGAACCAGCTTGGAGGCCACAACATTGCAGTCCTTCATCTGGACCGGAATGGGGACACGTCAAAGACAGACGGGGGCGGCCGGCCGGCCGGCGGTTGCGTGTGGATATCTTACGCGTCGCTTGAGCGTGACTCGGATCTTGGACTGGTTGGTGATGAGGCGGATGGGCGCGCTCAGCATGTCGTGCTCGGCGCTCTGGATGGCGTCGGCCTCGATGCGGATCATCTGCCAGCTGATCTCCTTGAAGGTCAGCAGCTGCAACGTATGAGACACCAAAAAATGAGTACAAATATGGGATTTTTTTTTTTTTTAAAGTCACAATTTATTTTCTTATGGATTGTGCACAAATCTGGCAACGCACCGTCACATCCAGAAGAGGGCGCCTTGCAGACAAACGCTTTGGTGGAATGTGCAGTTTTGCTTACCTCCCCCCGCTGAGGGTCCTGAATGCGCGTGGAGGGCAGGTCGCTGAGGTTCCAGCTGTTGTCGACGCTGTACACCTGCAGCTGGGAGAGCTCGAAGGAAGCGTTGAAGGCCTTGGCGCCGATGCGGATCACAATGGAGTTGATGGACAGCGACATGCCCTCCACCACCTTCTCGGCAAAGCCGTACTCGCTGCAAACGCCGCCGTACAAAGCCGTCAGCGAGAAATCGCTCTGGGCCACCTTTAATTGATTTCTTTTAGGGCGGGAGCTCACCTCTGACCCGACGCCGTCGCTATAGGGGAGGGGCCGTTGGGGGGGCGGGGTTCATCGCAAGTGCTCATTTCCATTTCCACTTTATCAAGCGTCTGGAAGACCAAAAAAACGAGGTGACTTTCCCCCCCCCAAACAGTTGGATGAGCAGGTAGCAACTTACCAGGGAAATGGGATGAGTCTTCAATTTGGTCCAGGGGATCTGTGGACGGGGTGACACAACGATCATGAGCGAATGCGGCGGCGTGCCATCAAATGATCGCAAATGCGTGTCGCCGTACGCGGATGGCGGCCTTGTTGCAGCACACGCGGTTGATAGCCAGCCAGGTGGGAAGATCCAGCAAGCTCTGGAGCACCTCCTCGTCCAGCTCCAGGTTGGTGAGCTGACCTTCGCCCTTCAGCGTGCTTAGGTTGATCTTGTCGGGCGAAAGGTTCTTGGCGAACCTGCCGGCACACGGGAAACATCACCAAGTTTGCTCTTTGATTTGAGCAAACAAACTAAAACACACAAAGTGGACGTCTGCGGTCTTTCAGTGGAATGCCGGGGGGGAAATGGTTGAGTTGCAAAGAATTTTCAAAAGAAAAAGTTACAGAGGGTCCCAGGCCCGAAAACCAATGCAGGACTTTCTTTGCGGACCGACCGCACCTCCTCCTATCACAAGCAGCGTCACATTCCTCTCCAATTCTGTAAATTATTTAGCAGAGGCAACCTGCACGCTGGCTACACGCACACAAAACGTAAAACGCACAATCATGTCACAAGTAGTCGAGACGCAACGACAACAAAAGCTGAAGGAGAAAAAAATTCGATCTATAAAAATCTATTCTTGCCAGCATTGCCAGTGAAGGTCGAGGGATTTGTTTATGACCTGAAAGTGAGCACGATGCAGAAAGCGACATCCTGCCAAATATTGCTCGCTCACGCACACAGAGGACTTCAAGTGCACCCACAGTAAGCCAGCGTGATTCATGCCTTAACAATCATCCACCGGCGGTGAGTCCAATAACAATAGAAGGTAAAACACAAAATGGAGGACACCAGGACAAGAAGAAGTGAAGAACGGGAAGCCGTATGTATATATGAGCGGAGGGCGTTATTTGAGGAAATAATATTCTGCAGCATACACCTCAGGACAGTTTTGGCACCTATGTTGACACAAACAACACAACCGAAGACGATGCGAGCGCGAAAACACGAGGGCGGTTGGACACGACCTCCCGCGGCCGGTCGGACGCCAACAGGCCTGCTCTGGGGCAACGATGCCACTTCTGCTGCCACTTCCTCTACAAACGTTGACACCAAATGAAGCAACTCTTTGCACAAACACATTAGAAGTTAGAAAGAGTCAGTAAGGTTGGCAGCAGGTGGATGGAAGAAAAACAATGGGTGACGTCACAGCAGCTCAACCATTGAAGACTCTTGAGGAAACCCTGGAAAGGAATGAATAATGCAGGCATCTTGGAGCTCGTTCAAATAAACACGGGAAGAAAATCGTGATTATGTGCTAAAACGAGAGATTATTTCAATTCAAGCGAGGCTAATAAAGTGGTGAAACGAGATGACACGGCAAGTTTAGTGACATGTCAACAAGATATGAGCACCTTGCTGTCATCGAATTACGGGTTGGAATACGTTCACGTTGCTTCCCCTTCAGCGATAAAAAATGATTTTTAAAATGAAGTTTAAGGTGGTAGATCACGTCCAAGATTGTTATTTGAATAAATCAGATTCCGAAGGGCGACCAGTTCTACCTGTCATTTTGGCTGCCGAAGGATTAGCCCGGCTAGCCTGTTAGCTTAGCCCGGCTAGCTGCGTGAGCTCAGCGAGGGTCACCGGAGGCAAAAGGCCGACTGACAGTCGCCGCACGGCGGCTGCAAGGGCCGACGAGGCGTCCTGAACCACAATGACTAACAGTCTTGATGTCGGGCGTTTCGGTAGGCTGACCGTCGAGCAGCTTCTGGATCAGCACCGAAACCGCTTGCCGAGCGCCCCCCCCCGCTCGTACCCCGGTTGTGTGTGGCTCACTGACCTGGAGAGATGCTTCAAGATTTGCTTCTTGATGAGCCCCGCCATGGCGCCGCGAAGTCTGGGAGACTTGCCCCGGGTGGTGGCTTCCCAACTCTGCTTGGACTCGACACGGACGACTCAGAACGTGGCCGTCCTCATTTTTGGACCGTACTCCCGCTTCATTTTTCCTGGCAGGAGGAGGAGGAGGGGGTTCGGGGCATTAGGTGGTCGTTCTTGTAGACAAAGCATAGCACAGTGGTGGTACACCTCCTCAGCTCGGTAGAGGCTCCAAAAACAAAGGGAGTCCAGAAAGAAGCTCCCCCGAGGTGAGCACCTGGATGGCGGCGGGCGGCGTCTGCTCTCACCGGGGCAGGGCGTGCAGTCGTGATGCATTCAAGCTACGCTCGGAAAAAGTGATGATGCCTTTGGGAGGGGAAGCATCGTGTCTATTCTAAAACATTTCCATCTAAAGGTCTCAATAGAATAAAATTCTACCTAAAATGGTAAATCACTTGAAATTGCTGTCTTAAGTTAATATTTGCGAATGTGGATAAATATGTCACCGGCGGCGGGAGGCTGAAATTGATCCTTTGCAAAATCAATATGCAAATTTTATAAATCATTCAAATACGAAGGCTTCTTTTCTTCACAGGTTTATTTTGTCGCAAAATTCCTGTGTTATCTCATTTGATTCAAGACGAACTGACGTTGTGGCAACGCAGTACACGTAGACGTTACTTTGGCGCCCTCTCGCGGACAACATTAGAATTGAGAGCGTTTTGTTTACTGCGGATTTCACTTGTTCATTGTACTTTTGCTTCACGTTAACACTTTCTTTCTTTGTGGGACATGTACAATAACCCTTTTGTGTCACTTCTTGCGTTTTGAGATGAAATTCAGATCTAAAAAACGACATTTTTCTCTGCACGACAAGTCCCTACAACAATCAGAAGTAGCAAGAAATGGAGTAGATTTAATCCAATTGACCCAAAGATTGTAAAACAAGAACCTTTTGTTCCTTGGAAACTTGTGAGGTGGCATTATGGGATGTGGCAGGAGGCCAGTTGCCACGTATGGGGGGAGGTGTTTGGCTTCTAAACCACGCCCCCAGATTATAATAATATCATTTTAAAGTTTAACATAACGCATAAATGCTTAACTACCAAAAATGTTACTTGAGAACTTAAATATTTGTGAATTCGTGGTCACTTTTTTGCACTTTTTCAATGAGTTTGGCCTGCAGTACTCCAACATGGGACGTCCTAAAAGCCAACCTAAAGACACGACTCGCTCCCTGATACGCTATTGCAGCGCTGGTTTGACCCCCCCAAAAAAACAGAAAGGCAAAAACTCCGTCCATCCACGAACGCAAAAACGGGCAGCACAGCGACACACGTTCTTTTCACACAGTTCACCTCCAGCGATCATGACGGCCAAGAACCGACAGAAGAGCAACGCTGGCGAGAAAGCTGCTGCAGCTTCTGCAGCTGCACCGGCACATAAGGAAGAGAAGTCCCAGAAAAGTAACGGCGTGAGCGGCTCCTCAGCCGCCCACGGCTCGCCGCGCTCATCCGGGAAGAAGAGCGGCGGTGGCGGCGGCGGCGGCGGCAGCAGCAGCAGTGGCGGCGGCGGCGGCAGGAGCTGCCTGGGCACCCTGTTCTCGATGCTCTTCTACGCGGTAATGATCGGAGGCGCCGGCCTGGCCGCCTTCCACTTGCAGAAGGTGGTGGAGGAGATTCGGCAGACGAGCGCAACGCACGGCCAAAGTGCGCAAATGAGCGCCGAGATCAGCGGCAAAATGGACGGCGTCGTTCAACAGGTTCGTTGAGATGTCATTAGACAGACACGACGCCCAACTTGTGCTTAATTCCAGCATTGTGACCAATGAAGTGAAGTGAAGTCCCTGTACTTTGTGTCTGTACTTGGTGTACTTTTGGATCGAGGGGCGGGTCAGGGCTTGGTTGGGTGAACCCCCTTGGGGGTCACTGAATGCAAAGCATGGCAAGTTAATCAACTCTCACGAGCCATACAGACACTCAAAATCTTCGAAGGAATCTCCCCAGAAGAACGAAAGCTGTTTGCTTTCATTCTGACTTTAAGATCACTTTTGTTTATGTCCTCCAAAGGTTCCGAGAACTTAGAATTGGGTCCATATATGTAGCAATCATCAAAAGGCAAAAAGAAAATCTGACCTCCTCAGCAGTAGTTGGATTGATGAATCATCATCTGCATCTCCTTAATGTTTTGAATTTTTCCAACTCTAGGTGGCCTCTCTGAAGACCACAGTGGATACTCTGGAGTCGTCATTGGGCGCCACCCGTGCGGAACTGGAGGGTGCAATGACCAGGATGGCGAGGGGCGAGGAGGAAACCCGGCGAGTGGAGGAGGCTCTCCAGAAGCTCCAGAAAGACCTCCTCAAGGAGCTCTCCGAGGGCATCAGTGAGGTGAAGGAGGCCCGGGAGCGTGACTTCTCCTCCCTGGAGACGACGGTGGAGCAACGTTTGGAGGAGGTGAGCCGCTCGGTGCGCGCCAGCGTGGCCGAGTTCACCGACGCCCAGGGCGAGGCCCAGAACCAGCTGGCCGACCTCAAGGCCCGGCTGGGCGGCATCGAAGACCCCGCCATGGTCAAGCAGGAGCTGGCCGCCATCGTGGACGTGGTGGCCGAGATCAGGGCGACCAAGCAGGAGGCCGACACTTCCGCCGATTCCATCCGGGAGCAGATCAACTCGGTGAGGGAGGAGCTCCGAACCCGTAGTCAGGAAGTGGCGTCCCTTTCCCAGGAGGTGGAGTCCTTCAGGTCGGTGGTGCAGGACACGGTGGGAAGTCTCAAGCTCTCCGTGTCTAACGGCGAGATGCAAGTCCAGAGCCTCACGGACCGAACCGGCGTCCTGGAGGTGGCGACCGAGGGAGTCCGCGACATGGAGACCAAGGTAAACGAAGTGGCCGCTCAGGCGCAGAAGAGAGCGGACAACATAGAAGCCCGCCTCAAAGCCTCGGAGGAGAACGGCGAGTCCATCACCTCCAAGGTGGAGTCGCTCCTCTCTCAATACGACACCCAGGAGAGCGGCAAAGCCTTCTCCGGGAAGGAGGTGGAGATCCTGAGCAAGAACCTGGAGGAGCTGCGGGCCAACATGGCGGCCGTGGGGGAGGCGCAGGACTCGCTGGCTTCCACGGACTCGCTCATGGCGCAGCGAGTGGAGGAGCTGGAGAGGCTGGCCACCGAGGGGACCAGCGAGCACGCCGCCAAGCTGGAGGAGCAGCAAGAAGCCATCGCTGCCTTACAGACGGCTTTGGAGGAGGCCAGCCAGACGCTGGCGGCATTGTCCCAAGGTCCAGAAGGCCAGGCGGAAGAGTAGCATTGCCACAAATCACAAAACACTCTTTTCTTTGTTAGTAACTTGAAGTTGCACAGGTAGGACAAGAAATGAGGATGGACTGCTGAGCTGTGAATCAACACTCAATCTGCACTGTTCGGGTTTTTTTTGGGGGGGGGTTTTTTTTTTTTTACAGCTTCCTGCTTTCACCAAAGAGTTTTTGAAATCAAAAGCAATAAGCTCTTGTCAAGAATTTGTTGTTTACTCCTTTTTTATTTCCCAATAAAAAACACTCCTCTTGACCTCAATGTCACGTTTTCATGTGGACTACACACGACAACCTTCTAGCTCCAGAAAGTACCAGAAACTAAACGTTGAATTATGAATTAAATAAAACAAATCAAATTCTGATCAAACTTAGACCTGTTCAGTAGTGAGACTTATGTCCTGCTCTTGGGCCGACGTGAGTCCGTCCAAGGCGCGTCTGAGCTGGGCGATCTCCTCTTCCCTTTTGCCGAGCTCCTCGGCCAGGTTCCCCACGCGGAGGGTGAGGTCGGCCAGCCGGGGCTCCAAGCCCCCGAAGTCTCTCTTGATGGCGCCCACTTTGGGTTTGAGGTCCGTCGCCAAGCTCACCGTGCGGATGAGGCGAGCCCGGCCGCCCTCCAGCTGGCGCAGCTGCTCCGACACGCTGCGGTCGGCGGCGTCCAGCTCCAGGAGGCGTCGGCGCAGCTGCTCCAAGGTCTGCGCGTCGCGTTCGGACGCCGCTCGCAGGTTGGAGACTCGTTCGATGCTGCCGGCCAGCACGTCGCTGATGCGTCCCACCATGGAGCGCTCGGAGCGCGACGCCTGCTCCTCCAGCTCCGACACATGCGTCAGGAGGGAGTCCAGCTCCGAGCGCAGGCCGTCCATACGCCGAACGTCCGTCCTCACCGACGCCACCTATTGACGGGGGTATTTCAGTCAGGTGTCAAGAAGTAGAAGCCGATGAATCAAACGCACCTTGTTGGAAAAGTCCACCGTGATGGCGGAGGTGCGCGCTTCGATCTGGTCCACGGCGCCACTGAGCGCGTCCACGCTGGACCGCAACGCCGAACGCTCGTCGCTCAGCCCGGACGCCCACTCCTTCAGCTGGCCTACGTCTTGCTCCAGGCTCTCCAGCTGGGCCCGCGCAGCCTTTCGGCGAGCCCCTACGTCGTCCAGCGTCAGGTGCACGCTCTCACACTGCAAGACAGAACGAGATTCTGTTGAGAATGATTTCAATGTGATTTTACAAGAGTTTACATTCTTGCTGATGTATTTCCCCAATATGGCCACAAGAGAGCGCTATTACACGTGTAATCCAGTATTTTCCCAAACTACTGCATACACACTAGTTCAAGTTTTCACTGTACTGTATTTGGGTGAATTAAAAAAAAAATCCAATTTGTTTATTTTACAATTTATTGGTAAAATGTCAATCATGAGCAGCAGTCCAGCTCTGCTACCAAACTAATGAGGACAAAGAAATGCATGGGGGGATAATTTAACACAGAAAAATAGTAACACAAAGTAACTTGACATATTCTGACACTGAACTAAGAAAATAATTCCAACAATGTGAAAGCAGAAGGCCTTCCTGTCTTCTCTGCAGTGACATTATTGTGTGATGTCATCTTGAGGGTCTTCGGCTGGCTCCTCCCACTCTTCATCCGGCTCCTCTTCTTCCTCAGTAATCTGCCCCGCCCTGAGCACCATGGTGAGTTCGTGCACAGCCTCCCGCACCACGTCCAGCTCGCTCTTCATCTTGAGGATGGTGCCGCGAGCTTGTAGGGCGTCAATTTCCTGGCGCATGGCGAGGATCCGGTTGAGCGTCTTCAGCATGTTGTCCTCGGCCGAGAACACCTGCAGCGTTAACTCCTCCATGCGCTTCTCGGCGCCGCTCAGGTCGGCCCCCAGTTTCACAATGGAGCGCAGCGCCTCCTCCACGTGGGGGAGATGCTCCTCGCACTCTTTGGCCCGCGGCAGGTGCTCCTGAAGTTGGGTGCTAAGCTCCGCCTCCTTGCGGGCCAGCCTTTTGACGTTCTCATCCATTTTGTGGATCTGCTGGGTGTTCCAGTCCAGCTGCGCCTGAGCACGCTTAGCGTCGTCCTCCTCGGCACGCTCCATGGCTCGGGCGTTCCTCCCGGTGCTGTCCTCCAGCTCCTCAAGCTTCTCGGCCAGCGACCGGGCCCTCCGCTCGGCCTCGTTCACCCGCTCCGCGGCGCTGGCGTGGGCTTCCCGGGACTCAGCCCTCAGGGAAGCCAGCTCGGAGGCGGCGGCAGCGAGCCGGTCCTGCCACGTCTCCGTCACGTTGAGGAAGCGGGCGTTGATGGCCTGCAGGTCGCCCGACGCCAAGCTGTCCTCCGCCTGCAGCGTCGCCACGGCAACGCGCAGCTCAGAAACATCCCGTCGAAGCCCGTTCTCCGAGGATACGGCGGAGAGCGACGCTCGGAGGTCTTCCTCGGAGGCGGCGAGCTGCAGTCGCAACACAAAACAGGAGGGCCGTTTCTCAGGGAGCGCTCAAGCCAGGAATCCACAGATTTGTTGGATGGGAGGGTACCAAAATGGCAGCCGCCAGAGGTCGGGTACCCGAGAGGGTGGAGCTTGACACACTGTCGTCTGTTGTTCGGTGGGTGAACAGTTTACGTGTCATGGGAATATGACAAAATGTGGTTGGGTTCATTTGGAGCCCTCGTGAGTTACAAAAGCGCTCCTCTTAAAGCTGGAGTGGTTCTGTCATTCATACCCCAATGCAGCGAGTCTTATTCCTACCTTTAGAACACTTTTGTTTATATATTAGCTCGAAACATTTTAGAAGGAAACTTACTTTTTGGGAAACCATCTCGACTTGCTCCTCTATTTGAGACAAACTTGACGTCTTTCCATCCAAACGTGCAAATTTTTCCTCCATTTGAGAGAACCTGGCATTCTGCTGCAGCACAATCCTGCAAAAATAAAACAAGACAATTTATTGATTAAGATGAGACAAACTTCAAAATGCACGTGTGGTTTGAACTTACCAGCTGAGTGCAGCGCAGACTGCAAGCGAAAGTAGGCAGATGATGCATTTAAGATCCAAACTCGTGCTGACATGTTCACGCTTTGCTTTTGTCGCTTGGTCATGTTTGTTTGCAGAATCGGGAGTGACTACTTCATTACTTTGCTTTTTCTTTCTTTGCTTCACTTCGCCATGCATTTTGAAGTACTTTAAACTGGCCCAAATCAGCAGGAACGGAGAGGACAAAAACTCACCAATTTTCTGTAGAGATCAAACACTAAAGTCCCCAAAACGTTCACAATATACAGATAAAAGTAAAAAATGGGATTTAAAAACCACTCTTTGCACGTCGAGTCCTCATTTCTTTTGACCCGGTTGTGCTCGAATAATGCTGCGTTCACGTACCTCGTAAATTTCAAAGCCAACACGAAAGCAACGACTCGGGAAAAGGTTGCTCCGCCAAAGCTACTGCTAATATGCCACCCAATTCACAGCAGTGATTGAACGAGCTGTTTGTGAAGAAATTGTCAGTTGAATACTCGAAAGGTTTGAAAAATTCAAAATTACCACTTTCCTGGAAAACCGTGAACGCCTCAGACAGCCACGTCAGCGGTTGTCAGCGTTCGCTCACGCTGACACAAAACTAAGTAAATGAGTTTTTTAATCATAATTAAAAAAAACATACATACATACACAATAAAGAGTTTGAGCTTAAATGCAAGCATGTTTATTTTAAATGCTCCCAAAAACATTGTCAACAATATGATTGCCAGTAGCTTGTACAAAGGCCTTTTATATATATATATATATATATATATATATATATATATATATATATATATATATATATATATATATATATATATATATATATATATATATATATATAACTTGAGTAAACAGCAGTACATGTCAACAATTTCAATGTTGATACATTTACTTCAGTTAACACAACTTTAAAGTACATTCAGGCAAAAGCTGCCAATTTTGGCAAAATGCAAAAAAGAAAGAGGCAAAAATGTAACTATCACTCCACAGTAAAGCATAATAATTCTAACTTTGGACAAAGACATTGTGGAATAGCGAAAAGAAACATTTAATAGCTCTGACTCCCAGCTTGAACACTTTGACAATCCAAAATAAGATATCCAGCTGTAATATTGAACTTAAAACAAGAGTGGCACCATCTGCCTACGTAGTAGATCAATGCCCAAATGAACAATTTGCCATCAACGTATTCAAGTTACAAAAAGGGCTCGGCAAATCCCTTCAAATATTTAAAGTGTCTAATTATAAGAACAAAGAACTACATCCTGCTTTATAGTGCAAAAGTTCCAGTAACACACTAAGTGCACTTGACAATTTTTATTTGTTATCATTTTTAACCATCATCTGATATGAGCATTTATGCTAAGACACGCTAAGCAGCACGTTTCAAAAAGAGGCTCCAAAAAAAACAAATATTCAGACTGATGTGTTGCTATTTCCTAAAGAACTATTCGAATGAGCTTGAGATGAATTGACAAGGCCACCCAAGATACTTAAGAGCACTTTTAGCATTAGAAAGGACACTTTTTTCTTTTTTAAACTTCATAACATTGGCTCTGGATGTATTTACATGCCGAAAGAGGAAATTATTCACAAACTTTGGCCATTTTCAAAGCTAAAAAAATGTCTTTGTAAAGCTTCAATTGTCGATGTAAATGTTGTGTCCAACGTGTCGGAAAAAGTCGTCACCTTGGACTTGAGCCTATACTTCCCTTCATATGTTCATCCTTCAAGAGCTGTAGTGGTCCTAAAAACACACACACACACAAATTTAAATGTGACGTTCAGGAACGGAGACGAGCGATTGGGCGATGACGAGCGGAGACCTGGATGGTGTTGACGACGCCGCTGGCCATGACCGAGAGCTTCCCGGCGACGTTGCGCACCCCCATTTTCAACTGCGTCATATCGGGAGCGTTCGGCAGCACGTTGGTCAGACGGTACGAGCTGGCTGCAATCCAAGAAATAAATCAAATTTTTAAAAAAAGACCAAAACGCTCACACTGACGAGTCCGAGATACTCACCGGCTTGCTTCTTCTGATCGTCAAACAAGTCAGCTGAACTTATAGCAGAACTCCCGGCGAGTCTCTCCAGGCGCGATCTGGCTTCGTACTGCCAACAAGCACAATTTTTTCTTTTTTATTATTTAACCGTGAGAAAAAATGGACATGAAAAAAACACTAACAAAAATAAGCTAGTGCTTTGGGAAAATGCGCACATCCTGCATACAATAGGTGTACCTCTGTGTTGTCTTGCTTCCCAAAGTACATATCTGAGGAGATGGCTTTGACGTCCTGGCCGAACTTCTTGCGAGCTTCTCCCGTATCTGGGACGGGTGCCGGGTCTATTTTCCTCCGTGGGGCGGGCCTGCAAGCAGACTTTGATGTCATCACAGCGGATGGAAATGGAGTCAGAACCTTCTCACCTTTCATCTAGCGAGGTGATGGCCGACGTCAAGAAGAAATCCGGTTCGGGTTTCTTGCTCCATCGGGAGAGAAAGTCTGACGAGTTGCTTTGCTCGTAACGGGACAGGACCCTGAGATGGTTTCAAAGAGAGCGGCCGTGTCAAATATGAAAGAAAGCTCGGCACTTTTTCTTCGTATCCTACCCTGAGCCGAAGCTGTCCTCGTCCTCGTCGTAGTCGTCGTAATCTTCGGTGATACGCGCCTGTTTGCCTTTCCTGGCCGCCAGGGGGCGCTCTTGCTGGATGATGTGCATGTCGGACGTCACTGAGTGAGACACTCCGCTAGGGGTCGAGAGAAACGACACTTCAGAAACAAACTGCTTTTTGTGTTTTGGACCTCCAAGGTGTGCTCTAAGCTTACCTCCTGACCCCGAGCCCCATTCCCAGTCTCTCCGCTTGCTCCCGCTTCTTCCCGTCCAGATTCTTCAGCTTCTGGTCATCCTTTTTCCTCTGCTCCTCCAGGTCTTGGTAGGCCAGACGCATGGATGGCACACTGAGAGCACATCATTGGATGGATTCAACGCTGGGCGGACACAACATTAGGTACACGATCCAAACGCGTCCTCACATGGACTCGGCCGTTTTAGTGTTGTTCTTCTTGTCGCCGGCCACGTCCTCTTCCTTCTCCCGGAGCTTGTCGGCAGCTTGCGCTTTCTTCTCCAGCTCGTTGAAGCTCTTCCCGCTCACCTTCTGAGCGCCCAGGCCGCCTTTCTTGGCGGCCATCTGCGAGGACGGAGCACACATTCCAGTGTTACAAGTGGGCTCCATAAGATAGCGAGACACGAGAGGTGCGTACCGTTTTCTTGGCGCCGCCCGGCTTCTTCTTGAGAAGAGACAAGGGTTCTGGGAGAACACCACAGATTTGATGATTAAACAGGAAAATGCGCAAGTGAGAGAACGAGCGTTTAACCTGGATTGGCCTTCGGGGAAGCGCTCAGCAGGTCCACACTGGGGCCGTTGTCTGCATTGCCTGAAAGTCACGACATGTATTTATGAATGAATATGCATATAAATCGACAAAAATGCCAGTACCTTCATCCACGTTGCCTTCCGCGTCAAATGTCACAGAGCTGAGGCTCATTTTGGCCATATTTTCCGGAACTTCCTGTTCATCAAACACATACCGAGCGAGCGCTGTGTTCATTCGGAAAGGTGCGACTGTGAGTCGAGGGCTAGTACCTGTGTGTGGAGACTGAAGAAATCATCGTGCTTCTCTTCTGGCGATGCAACGGGTGCCGAACCCTGACTGTCCAACCAAAGCTACGAAGACAAAATGTGTCGATGAATAAATGACGAAATCCATACATTGATGGTATTTTTGTTACCTCTGTGCCATGGGCTCTGGTGGCGTAGGTGGCTTGCGTCTTGATCTTCTCTCTGTACAGCTGAGCGGCCCGGCTGTTATATTTGACGTTAGCGGCGTTGGCCGTGCAGCTGTGTTGGTTGAAGAACGACACCTAGACAGGAAATGAGGTCAGTGTTTACGGCTTGACGTCGGCGTGCGGCTCTGCTCACCGCGTTGGCGTTGCCTCCCACTTGCATGCATCGCAGCTGGTACCATGACCAGTTAAAATCCAGCTCTGTGGACCTGTTGACAAAAAAAGATCATGTTTTGTTACATGCCAAAGTGTATTCAAAATGCAACCGTTGTAAAATGCACACCTAATATTGACTCATGCTCACCTGATGAAGGACAAGTGCACACCGAGTGACCTGTGCGTTCCCGAACAGTCTATACAAAGAAACACGCCGTATGTGATGCTGGCCCAACTGGGATTTTTCGCTGAGCAGTCAAAACAAGCCTGGGACCAAAAACAAAAACTTGTATTGAATTGAACTTTATACAACTCATCAACACTAACAAAAGCTAAGCTAAAAGGTAACAGCTGTTGTTCAAACTAGATCACACACACAATCGAAGCAGACGTCCAAAACTTGTAGAAATACGAATTGGGTGTTTTTTATCTTAGTATTTGAGAGTAGAACATTTGGAAGTAATTAAATAACAATAACAACTGTCAAAATAATAACTACCCAAACACATTCCTGTCAACCAGTTAGCAATTAGCTGACACCTAATTACTCTTCCGAAGTTGCTTCTACGTGCAAATGTATTGTAAATAAATGGAATTAACACACAAACACACTCACTGTGTCGTTATTTAAAGTCCGGTTGCTAACTTTTATGCTAACCGTGACGGTGCGACGTGTCAGACGTCGACTTACTTCCTTGTTACGAGGGGAGCTAAAGTCTCACCTTATTCGTGGGAACGGAGCGAAGCCGCTTGAAAATGGCACTAATGTCTTGCTTGCTGGGCTCCGACATGATTCTTTACGCTGGCGGTAGCTGGTAGGAAAATAAATGATAAGCTAATTTATAAGCTAAGTGACACGTACCGTTTCAGGAGGAAAACATTCTAGCTGGCCTGTGATAGTGTTGGCCCGTGAGTGAAGGATTCGTTTGAAAGAACGAATCTTTTCAGTGAACGAGAGTGAACGAATCACTTCCTTAAGTGATTCGTTCTTTTTTTCAGTTCATATGACTTTAACCAGTAGGTGTCGGTAATGCTCATTGAAGCTGGTACCACCTCGCCGTAAAAGAAAACGAAGAAGAAAATGACGTAACTTCCCGTTCGCCTACGAACGAATCTGTGAGTGCGAACGTTGAACGATTTGTTTGAACTAATCTTTTGAGTGAACTGACTAAAGATTCAGTTCACCTAAAAGAACTGGAATTCACAACACTAACCTCACCCCCACCTCGTGATTGGCTGGTTTCTTTGTGACGTCACAATTCCATTCAAGGTGTACATAATAGCAGGCCACTTCCTGATTAGCTGTGTCGTTTGTGACGTCACTCTTAGACACTTCATTAAGTACGCCATAACTGTCCACGGCTAATAACAATCCATTGCGTAAAAATGACACGGGAACCAAAGAATGCAAATGTGTGCTTCAAATGTTTCAAAAATAGCTTTTAAACCTACCACATACAGGTCTCTCAACAAAGCAGGATGGATTCATTGTCACTTTCTTTCTATATTACAAGGACACCTGTTACACAAACCATCCTGCAAAAACAATAATACAAGAGTTTTCTCTTCGAGAACTGACTGGATGACTTTTGGCACCAATCGAGTGCGGTACGGTCCGACATGCCTTTGACGTGGCTTTAAATTGTGCCACGAAAACAGTCACTGCGTTGTCTGCGTTTTTCTGGGACAAACTCCAACGTGGAAAAAAAAGAAAAAAAAAAAGAGCAAAAACTGTGTTGAAACACGAGGCCTTCATGTTCTGTCGCGAACATTGTCGCTCAGGAAAATGATGTTGTCTGAGAAAACAAGAGGCAACTTTTTAGCCAAGTATGCAAGATGGGCTTTCGCTGGCGGTTTGCCAAACCTGCGATGATGGTCGTGGCCTGGCGTCTCACTTGGTTCTTGTCCACATACTCGCCGTAATCCAGCTTCCCTTCCACAAGAATCCTGGCCCTAGGAGATGCAACTTGTGGAGTAAATGGCAGAGAACGGTTTAGATTAGTTGTCACTACAAAGCAGTTGTCCATACCCTTTTTTGATGTACTGGTAGGCTACATCCCTTAAACCGGGTTTGAAGACGGACACTCGGTGCCACGTTGTCTTTTGGCTTATGTCGCCTGGAGTGTCAAAACAAAAACGGAATGAAAATGCGTCTTTGTTTTACAGGAAATATAACAAATTTGAGGACTAGACTTCAGATGAAATATTTTAAGGATTGACTGATTTTCTGCATTCATTATTTAGCATGTGTGGCAGCACCCTCTAGTGGCCATTTAGAGAAGGTCACGCCAGTCTGATACCAAGTAACAGCACTGGTTACCTGATGGGCTGTTCTCGCCCTCCCCCGAACGCCACATTTCGTTGGTGGCCATGGAGAAGATGGTGACGGGGTTGCGGCCCTCCACTTGTCTCATCACAGGCTCCTGGCCCACTCGGCCCAGTAGTTGGACACGATTGATTGCTACCGGAGAGATAGAAACCAATGGAATCAGGTTCCTTTCAGATTCAAACAGAAATGAAAGAATGACTTCTACTCACATCTCTCCAAAATGAGGCTGGAGTCAGTGGTGTTGTTTCTAATCAGCTGCCTGAACACCTGCAAAACGTTTCAGAAGATCAGCTCTTCATTTAAAACATTACAAATGTAATTCATTGATGTGTGTGAAATATGCAATTGCTACAAATGTGTCCAGTCATTTGAGATCACATTGTACACAATTTTTCTCAGGGCGGATGTTGGGGTGCTGTCCCACCTGTGTTGAAGATCTCCTCAACATATTCATGATGCTTCACTTTTAGATGTTAAACCTGCAAAGAGAAAATGTGTAAGCGCAATATTCTAACGAGAAGCCCGCCCCCCGTAGTCTACCGCCATTGAATGAAAACCAAATATTATAAAGGAACCTAACTATCGCATTTTACAACCCTACTAGTAATGCGGGTTATTTTTAAGTTGTGTAGAACACAAAACGTATTGAAAAGCGACTAGTGTAAGTTGGAAACTTACCGAGGTAACCTCACGCTTCCGAGTCCGTCAGCGAAGAAATTCCCCCGACCGAAAAGGTGGCGACTAAAGTTCCGCTCCCACAATTTTTTTTTACATCATTATGTGACAGCTAATGGCCTTCACTCTCATGTTATTCTACACCATTAACTTTGTTTTCTATTTTATTCCCTACAATTTTTTGGTGTTTGATGTAAAAAAAAAAAATCAACCGATTCTCACCGTTCCAATATTCCAACCTCAACAAATAATTCGGACCCAGGCCTACCATTATTCCCTTTCGTAGCAAAGTCAAATATTTTGACCTGAATATGTGTGCATGCTTCATGTTGCAATTGCGCAATTTTGATGTTTTCAATTTCAACATGTCCCCAGCAGGTGGCGCATCACTAACATCTGGGAGGAGCTGTTGGTAGTGGGATGCGGACTACTCCAAGGAAAACTCCCACGCCTCAGAATTTCTCCTGTGCTCACACACACAGACACACACAAACTTCCAGAAGGAGACATACAGACAGGAGCCGTCAAGACTTCGGACAAGCTGTCAGAGCTCCGAAATGTCGCTCGTCATCCACATTTGGACGACTCTGGGTGAGTTTTATGAGAAAAATATTAGTGTCAGCTCAGTCAGGAGAAGCTCACGTTTTGTTCATTGCTGCCAAACAAGGAAACAACAACATGGCTCTTAATAGAAACCACATGCCAGCAATTACTCACTTTTCCTCGTCTTGACAGTAGCCGGGATGTTCGGGAGCTTAAGTTGAATTCCAAGTGAGCCCCAAGTGTGTGATGATGATGTTGAGGAGGTTCTCTCTGCTGCTTGTAGCGGTGCTGTGGTGTCCCGCCTGGACGCAGGCACCCGACTTATCGGACGGGTGCACGGAAGGAAGCTGCTACCCGGCCACAGGTGACCTACTGATCGGCCGGGCCCACAAGCTGAACGCCTCGTCCACCTGCGGCCTGGGCGGAGGCGAAACCTTCTGCATCGTGGGACACTTGGAGGTGAGGCGATCCGGACGGATGGATCATCTTGACGCTTTGTTACTGTGTCGAGCAGTTGCAACCTCATAAAACTATGACGAGAATTCTGTGCTGGGGAACTCTTGCGGGAAGTTGATTTATCTTTTTCGCACTTTCAGGACAGTAATACAGATCAGGATGCCTACGTGGGCGCGGGCTGTAGTGACGAGTGGGAGCGCAGACATTCTCGCGCCGACAATCAAAAGCTCTATGCGATGACACAAATGTCGGCCTGTATCGGTCAAAGCGGCCCTGGCGGCTTTTTTGCTCGGGTGAAAGGCGTCCTTATTAAGTCTCTCACGCGGACACGCGCTGTGGGGTGTCTTTGTGCCTCGGGATGAGCGCAGCCTTCAAGTATGCGCGATAAATAAGAGCAGGAAGGCCTCGGAGTCTCGTCACACAACCATAAACGCACAAGTGCGGCCTCGTGTGGATCGGGCTGACCTGAGGTGGTAAACATTGAATGAATTATGAGCGGTTGTGGCGCGTTTGTACCTTTCCAATATGGCTGCCGCGCGTGGTTTGCTTTCATTGGGAATTGATTAGATGTCCAATTTCACACTTTGTTTAGGAGTTGCCTTCGTGTTAGCAAAAGGTACCTCGCAAATTCTTTTTCACATCTCCACTCAGGAGGAGACCAACTGCTTTGTGTGCGACTCCAGGCGCCCGTACGACAAGGACTTCAACCCGCTGAGCCACACCATCGAGCACGTGGTCACCACCTACGGCCCCAACCGCCTCAAGACGTGGTGGCAGTCGCAAAACGGTGAGTCTGCCTTCCCGTGAGAAGATGGCCAATGGCAGCTGATCAATCCATCAATCATAAAGGGGGTCGCCAATGTGTGGGAACGGATGTGGGATTTACGCTGCATGTCTAAAGGAGGAATCCCCTCTTCTGTTTTTTTGTGTGTGTGGGGGGGGGGGGGGGAGAAGGAAGCTCAGCAGCCAGCGCAGCAGATGGCCAAGAATCAGCAGGAAGCCGCGTATGCCGATATCGTGCTGTGCTTTGGGATTTCCTCATTCCCTATTATTTTGAAAAAAGCTGCAAATAGTGGTTGCATTTTGTAAACCAACGTCATCATGGTCGAGCCCCCTCGACGGAGGCACTTAATCACTCTGACGTGTTTAGATTTGGAAGCGCAGATGTGTTGGACGTCTTTCAAGGGTGTTAATGTGCAGCTGCGTTGCCGCGTCATCCTTCATTTCCTGCGTGCAGGTGTGGAGAACGTGACCATCAAGTTGGACCTGGAAGCCGAGTTCCATTTCACGCATCTCATCATGA
Organism: Syngnathus leptorhynchus; assembly: GCF_054491065.1. NCBI lineage: Eukaryota > Metazoa > Chordata > Actinopteri > Syngnathiformes > Syngnathidae > Syngnathus > Syngnathus leptorhynchus. Next base: position 6,178,798 of record NC_141215.1, read on the forward strand.
CTTTTAAGGTGGCGCTACTCGCACGCACGTTTAGGCGCGTTATCATCAGTCAGGGTGATGGCGGCCAGCTGCCCGTGACATCGCCCGACGTTCCGATTGTTTACTGGTGTGCTTTTGCCGCCTACCTCCAGACGTTCCGGCCGTCCGCCATGGTGATCGAGCGTTCCATGGATTTTGGGAAGACGTGGCAGGTGTACCGCTACTTTGCCTACGATTGCCGGTCGGCGTTCCCCGGCGTGTCCCCGGGTCCCATGCTCAAGGTGGACGACATCGTCTGCGACTCGCACTACTCCGACATCGAACCCTCCACCGAGGGAGAGGTATGTTCAATCAAACCAGGTCAAATAAACACGTGATGTCAGCGGAGGAACCCGACGAATGTTTACTTACCTCCACCAGGTGATCTTCCGGGTGCTGGACCCCGCCTTTGAGATTGACGACCCGTACAGCTTGAGGATTCAGAGTAAGATGTTCTTGAGATGCGCTGACCCCAGTGGGGAGCAGGCCGCTTCCTGCTAAGCCCCTCCAGGAAGGGATCGGAAAATGCTAGTAAAATGCAGTCTGGGAAATGAGGTCAGACGGGAAGAAAACGCCGGGAAGGAATTTCGCACGTGGAGGCGGATATGTCCGTGTACACAAGACTTTTTCCCCCAGTCAGAACAATCTTTGTCCATAGCGATTCACTCAGTCAACATGACAACGTGTAACTTGGTCCGTGGGTTTTCATTCAGACATGCTGAAGATCACCAACCTGCGTGTCAACTTCCTGAAGCTGCACACGCTGGGAGACAACCTGCTGGACAAGCGAGAGGAGGTGACACAGAAGTACTACTACGCCGTCTACGACATGGTGGTCCGGGGCAACTGCTTCTGCTACGGACACGCCTCCGAATGCGCCCCCATCGAGGGAGCGCCGACTGGGGCCGAGGGAATGGTAGGCCTGGCCTCGCCCCGGCGCCGAGAACGTCTTCTGACGAGTGCCATGTGTAGGTTCACGGGCGTTGCGTGTGCACCCACAACACAGAGGGCCTGAACTGCCAGCGATGCCAGAACTTCCATCACGATCTCCCCTGGAGGCCCGCCGAGGGCCGCAACGCTCACGCTTGCAAGAGTAAGACTAACCTCCAAGAACTTTCCCCCAAAACCCGGACACACCCTCTGCGGGCTCTCCCCAGGGTGCGAGTGTAACCGCCACTCGGGTTCCTGCCACTTCGACATGGCCGTCTACATGACGACGGGTAACGTCAGCGGCGGCGTGTGCGACGACTGTCAGCACAACACGGTGGGGCGCCAGTGCGAGCAGTGCGGCCCCTTCTTCTATCAGCACCCCAACCGAGACCTGCGGGACCCCAACGTCTGCGAGCGTAGGTTCAAAAAGCCCCACGTGACTTCTTGAAGTCATCTCTGATCAGAACTTTCTCCACAGCTTGTAACTGTGACCCGGTGGGATCCCTGGAAGGGGGGCTTTGTGACGCCAGGACCGACGTAGGGGCCGGACTCATCTCGGGCCAATGTCGCTGCAAAGCCCACGTTGAGGGGATCCGCTGCGACCACTGCAGACATGGACACTACGGACTGGGAAAGGGACCGGACGGATGCCTGGGTAGGAACGCCATTTCGTTGCATGGATTTAAATATTGGGACTTCCTGGCCAAACAGGAAGTAAAGACAATCTGTCCTACTCCAAAGAGCGAACTTTCTATGACTTGAAATGTTTTCCCATTCTGACTTTTACACACGAGTGATAGACTTTGCGCCTTGACAGCCTGTTCCTGCAGCCCACTGGGAACGCTGCCGGGAAGCAACTCCTGCGACCCCGACTCAGGAAGGTGCTTCTGCAAGCGACTGGTCACCGGACACGAATGCGACCAGTGTCTGGTAGGAACTCTCGGTCTGTCACCCGCCTTCTTATCCTAACTAACATGCGCTCAACCTCAGCCACAACACTGGGGTCTATCCAATGACATGGATGGATGTAGACCATGTGACTGCGACAAGGGAGGGGCCCTCAACAATAAGTATGTTTGTTTATTCTTAGTTACAGTGGTTCAAATATGTTTAAAAAAAAAAATCCCTGGTTGTAAAATTCCTCAGCTGCGACCCGGGGTCCGGACAGTGCGAATGCAGGGAGCACATGTTCGGCCGGCGCTGCAACCAACTGGAGTCCGGTTACTACTTCATCGCTTTGGATCACTACACCTACGAAGCCGAAGAAGCCATACTCGGACCCGTGAGCGCAGCGCCGCCCCTCCGACCTCGCGTAGGAAGATGTTTTTAAAAAAAAATGCCTGACTGACAGGGTGTGTCGGCGGTCCATCGACCGTACCCTCTGGATCGCACCCCCACGTGGACCGGGATGGGTTTTGCCAACGTACCAGAGGGAGGCTCTTTAGAGTTTATCATAGACAACATCCCGGACTCCATGGACTACGATGTTCTCATCCGCTACGAGCCGCAGGTTAGCTTCGAATTTCTTTGACCTACTTTTTTTAAATCAACGAGTGACCAAGAAGCGACGTTCGACGATAGCTTCCGGAGGAGTGGGAGCAGGTGGACTTCCGAGTCGAGCGTCCCGTTTTCAACCCTCCCGACTACTCCGCCCACTGCGGCGGTTCCATCGGCGATGGCGACGAGCAGTACGTCTCTCTGTCGCCCGGCTCGAGGTAATTCAAGGCGAGGGTCCGTCTCAAATTTCAAAATGCTCCTCCACCTGACCGTGCCTTTCCCGCAGACACGTGTTATTGCCCACGTCCGTTTGTTTCGAGAAGGGACAGAACTACACCGTCCACCTCAGCCTGCCGCTCTACTCGTCCTACAGCGACACGCAGAACCCCTACACGCTCGTCGATTCTGTCGGTATCATCGAAAGCGTAGATTGAGACACGTCGCGGGACCTTTAGTTATGCCTCCCCTGTTCTGTTTTCCCGCGTAGCTGGTACTGATGCCCCGAGTCCGGGAGCTGGAAATATTCCTGGGCACAGAGGGCGAAGTAGCGTGGGAAACGTTCCAGCGCTACCGTTGCTTGGAAAGCAGTCAGAGCGTGGTCAAGAGCCCAATGACGGACATCTGCAACGAATACATTTTCAGCGTCTCGGCGTTGCTGCACAAAGGGGCCATGCGTACGTTCCACCCCAAACCTTTTCAAATCAAGTCACCTCAGTCAATGATCTTCACTCTGTTTTGTTTCCCAGCATGCCAGTGTGACCCGCAAGGTTCCGTCAGCTCCGTGTGCGAACCCCACGGAGGCCAATGTCAATGCCGACCCAAGGTGATCGGCAGGAACTGCGACCACTGCGCCCCTGCCACCTTCCTCTTCAGTCCGTCCGGATGCAGGCGTAAGTGTGTTGCCAGAAGTCTGGGAGGTTCTCCTGCTTGCCGGTTTGTTGACATTTTACGGTTTCTGGCTGCAGTCTGCGAATGTGACCCTCGAGGATCCATCGGCGCACTTTGCCACCAATCGACCGGACAGTGCACCTGCGTTCCCGGGGCCACTGGGCGCCAATGCACTCACTGTCTGCCGGGATTTTGGGGATTCCCTCATTGCAGACCGTGCCAATGTAACGGTCACAGCGAAGTCTGCCACCCCGAGACGGGAGAGTGTCAAGGCTGCCGAGACCTAACCGCCGGGCACTACTGCGAGAGGTAGGTCGTGCCTTTTCCCCCCCGAATCTCATTTGATTGTGGCTTTAACCTCGCAGATGTCTGGACGGTTACCACGGTGACCCTGAGCTGGGATCCGGCAGCCACTGTCGACCCTGTTTGTGCCCCGACGGCCCCGGTTCGGCGCGTCAGTTTGCCGACAGCTGCTACCTAGAAGCCGATACAAACGCGCTGGTGTGCGTGTGCAGCTCCGGCTACAAAGGTGCCGCAATTCGGGACATCTATTTTTGTGTGATTTGCTGCCGGAAAGCTTCGTCCGTAATTTCCTCTTTTGGCTTCCTTCAGGTGCCAGGTGCGACGAGTGTGCCCCAGGTCACTTCGGCAACCCGCTGTTGCCCGGCGGGCGTTGCTTGGCGTGCCAGTGCAACGGTAACATTAACACGCAAGACCCCGGCTCCTGCGACGTCCGCACGGGCTCGTGTCTCAAGTGTCTGTACCACACGGACGGCTACGCCTGCCAGCACTGCAAAAACGGCTACTACGGCAATGCTGCCACTCAAAGCTGCAGAAGTGAGTGGAGTCATTTACACTTCCTTTCGGTGAGGTCAAATTCTCATCGAGCTTGACCCGGGTTTGTCTCGCAGAGTGCATGTGCCAGCCGACGGGCACGGCGCCGCACGCGTGTTCCTCGCCGGATGAGTGCCGGTGCGACCAGCACAGTGGCCAATGCGCCTGCCTGCCCAACGTGGTGGGTCAGAACTGCGAGCGCTGCGCGGAGGACACGTGGAACATGGCGAGCGGGACCGGCTGCCAGGCTTGCGATTGCGACCCGCTCCATTCATTTGGCTCCTCTTGCGATGAGGTCAGTCGTGATGAGAATCAGTGACGGTCAAGTAGCGCGGTGACCGATGTTCTCATGTTCCGAGTCCAGCTGGTTGGAAATTGCCGCTCTGGCTTTGTACTGCCGTGTTTCTCTCAAACACACATATCGTGGGAACACAAGGCAGCACAAACATCAAAAATCTTTCTTGGTAATGGCTGTCTGCCATCAGAGGAAGGAAGTCCCGCAAATAATCCACAGTACAAAGGTTCATTGTGGTCTGTGTGTTGTTGCAAAGACATTTTTTTGTTCTATCTTGTAAAAGTTTGCTTTGACTTGTAGGTGACGGGACGGTGCTCGTGTAAACCGGGTTTTGGTGGCAGGACGTGTCGGGAATGCAGGGAGCTCTTCTGGGGGGATCCGGAAGTCAAATGTCACGGTATGACAAGAACGATCCCACGTCGTATTCTCCAGCATCTTCGGTCTATTTTCAACCAAAAGTTGTTGACAGACTTAAAGCCTCACTTGCGCCCCCTTGAGGAGGAAAGAAGTCTCATGAGACAGATTGCTGGCTTTGGGAATGACCGACCTTGTGTTCCTTGCTCATGAGAACCAGATGTTCTACAACTCCCAGGTTTTTTTTTTTTTCTTTAGCCAGGAATCCTTAAGCATTCACACTACAAGCTTTGCGGCAGCTGTTAAATCTCCGAGGCGGACCGCAGATGCCTAAGTGGGAGAAGTCATCACCAGACAGTTTAAGCCCCCACAGCTGAGAAGTGTTGGCTGCCAAAGTCTCCAACTTGTCCGTCCATTGCGATTTACGAGCGCCTCCGCCCCCGCATACGTTCCAAACCTATTTCACCTCAAATGCCTTTGGTCGGAGCAGAAGGGGCCGGCATTCCCTCACTCTTGCTTGTGAGGTAGTTGTGACCCCCGAGGTCAGGATGAGGTCGTTTGTTTACAGGAAAAGCTGAAAGTCCATTCCCTTCCCCGAGGAGACCTCTCCATGACATTTGTCTTTGTCTTCCTTTCTCGCAGCTTGTGACTGCGACATCCGCGGGATTTCCAGCCAGCAATGTGACCGCGTGAGCGGACACTGCACATGCGTGGAGAGCGTGGCGGGTCCGCGGTGTGACAAATGCGCCAGGGGTTACCAAGGAGACTTCCCAGACTGCCAACCTTGTCATCAATGCTTTGGCACCTGGGACGGGGTGGTTGAGGAGCTGAGTAACCAAACGCGGCGACTGGAGGCGAAGGTGACCGAGCTTCAGACCAGTGGTGTAACAGCCCCTTATAAAGACTTAGTGAGCAGCCTGGAGAGCAACATCAAGGCAGTCAAGGAGATTGTGGAGACAAACCCTGCGGCAATGAAGCTGGAAGAGATCCAGGACCTGATGCACCAGATTACGTATGTCCACAAACACATTTCATATCCGTTGAGTCCTTTAACTGAGGTCTCCTCCTCCTCAGTGGGGTCATGTCCTACGTGGACGGGAAGCTCAACACATCAGAGGAGACCTTAAATGTCCTCCAAAGTGACGCCAACGTCACCGACACCAACTTGGATGAGCTGACGGAGCGGGCAAACGGGTTGGAGCGCCGTGTTCAGGAGCTCAGACAGCAGGTGTATGATGCCAAGAACGCCAACTTCCAGGGTGAAGATTCCACTTCATTCAACACTTGAACTTGTCCACACATTCCCTTGATGTGCTCCTGTTCTAAAAAAAAAAAAATAGGTGCCACGGACACCATCTTAGAGGCAAAGGAGGAGTCGCTGAGAGCGGAAATCCGAGTCAATGCCTCCAGCAGCGATCGCGGGAGCTCCGTGGAGCAGTCGGCGGCGCTTCGGAAGGTGACTGAGGAGAAGCTGAGTAGCGGTCACAAGGACTTTGACCGCAAGCAACAGCGAAACACTCAGAAGCTGGACAAGCTCAAGAGCGATCTGGAGAAACTGGATATGGCACCTCTCAGCGAGAAGGTGAGAAGAACTCAAGAGGGTCGTCAGAGACAAGTCGCTCATTCGTCTTTTTGAAGATGTGCGGCGGTGCGGCCGAAGGCGACGAGTGCGCCGGATCTCCTTGCGGCGGCTTGGGCTGCGAGGATGGCGGCTCCCGGTGCGGCGGCAGAGGATGCGGAGGTCTCGTCGTCACCTCCGGAAATGCTCTCAAGTCAGCCAAGGAGCTGGACGAGGAAATCCTGGCAGCCATGCGAGAGGTGAACAAGCTCTCCAGGATGGTGAGTACACACGTCAGCAGGATGTCACACTTTTGGCTGCGGACGATTCTGGAAGGCGAGCGTTTGGTTCCAGGTGTGGGAGGCTAGCAATCGAGCGAGGGAGGCCAAAGTCAACGCTCAGCAGGTGCTGATCAAATCCAACCAGAGCAAAGAGCGAGTGGAGCAGAGCAACGAGCAACTGCGCGGCCTCATTAAAGACATACGGGACCTTCTCACCGGTGAGTAATGCCGCTTCGGCATCAAGCGAAAGCAAAACTTCTCGCTCGTGGTTCGCCGCGCAGACGACAAGGCCAACGCATCAGTCATCGAGGCGGTGGCCAACGAGGTCTTAGCCCTGGAGATGCCCACGTCCAGCGAGCAGCTGCAGGAACTGACCAGGGAAATCAAGGAGAAGGTCAACGTTCTGACCGACGTGGAGAGCATCCTCAGCCAGAGCGCAAATGACATGAAAGCTGCGGAGAAGCTCTTGAAGCAGGCCGAGGCCGCCAAGTAAGAAGAGCTCCAACCTCAAGTCGTCTGAACGAGACATTAAACTGCTCGTTTGTCCCCCAGCAAAGACGCGTCAGACCTGAAGGAGCGCTCGGAAACAGTGAAGATGGCGCTGGATGAGACTGAGCGTGCTCAGAACCTCGCCCTGGGTGCCATCCAACTGGCCCGGAAGAACACAGAGGGAACTCTGGACCTTCTACTTTCCGTGAGCGTCATTTGTGTCGGAAGTGGCGGCCGCACGTTTCGGTCGTGACGTACGCGCACGTGCTTCCAGGTGGACACGGAGACGGCCGCGTCGGAGCAGCGTCTGAGCAACACCACGGGGCGGCTGCTGCAGCTGGAGCTGGAGGTGGGCTTCCTACGACAGAACGAGCTGGAGGTCAACAGCGTGGCGGAGACCGCCGATCACGTCAGCCAACGTGCCGCAAAGGCGGCCGACGAGGCCCAGCAGGTGCAAACGCGCCACCCGACACGTTAAAGTCTCTCGGTGCGTGACGCCCCATTTTGCGCCTGTGAAGGAGTTTGACGCAGAGGTGAAGGACAAACTGCAGCAGGTGGAGGACCTACTGGAGGACAAAGGGGAGTCGGTGCTGCAGGCGAGGAGACGAGCGGACGAGCTGCAGCGGGAGGCCAGGGAACTGCTGGCTCAGAGCAGCGTCAAGCTGAAGACACTACAAGGTATGTTTGTCGTCACGCTCGCAGACTTCACAAAGGTTCACCGCGTTGTGCTCACAGAGCTGGAGAGATCCTACGCCGACAACCAACAAATCCTGGAAGCGAAAGCCACAGAGCTGGCCGAGTTGGAGGAGGGCGCCCGGCGCATCCTGGACGACATCAGCCGCAAGGTGATGCTGTTCAGCACCTGCCTGTGAGAGGAGCCAGCACGAGTCGACATCCCGTCCATCGTGAGAGGGAAACCACTAGACGCCAAACGGACCTCATTTGAGCATACACCACTTACACAAAGTTAGGGATATTGGACTTTGGGGTGACATTTCAAACACTTGCTGTTCGTTCAAGAACAAGTCCTGAAACACTGAACATTCAAATGAAGGTCAATTATTATTATTTTTTTTAATCTGTTTTAGCTCGAAGCACAATTTTGTGAGTAAATAGAGCAACAAGTACAATATTAGATTACTGACAAAATATTTTTAAGTCTCTTGGAATAACTTTGTGGAATCTCTACTTAACCCAAAACATTTATTTCCTGTTCAAGCAAAATAAAAAGTATACATTTTTGCTCCTAATCACATTGTCATGAAAATACTGGGGTTGGCTTCCCCTTTCAAATCAACTATTGGGGATGTTTTGAAAATAAACTTTGAGCCACAAGCACTTTGGCAGCAGTGTTTATTCCTCTTTTAACTAGATCATAGAAAAATGTTTACATCTCACATTCTCAAACTAACTGCCGTTTGTGGACACGTCCCGCAAGATGGCATTGCCAACAGAAGCTCAATATCGCCACCGTGGACATCCCCGCCCCTACTTGCGGCTGCCCGGCCAGCAAGGAGGCGGGGCTCCCTCGGCGGGCGCCCAGCTGGGCACGGTGAGCAGTTGGCCGCCGTTCAATTGCTCGTTGACGCGCAGCTGGCAGCCGTCCTGCAGCATGCGCAGCGCCACACGGGCGATGTTGCGCGAGTCGTCCAGACCCGAGTGGGGGCGACCTTCGTACTGCAGGCCCAGATTGTCCAGCATGGTGCTCAACTTGGTCTGCGTGCGCGGCACCTTTAGGCGAGGAAAACGGCCAGTTTGGGGCTTGACTTCCTCTCGAAAGCACCAAGAGGAGGCACCCGGACGGGAGGGAGGGGAAAGTGCTTTTTTTTTTTATCCGTAGCAAAAGCGGGAGGGAGGGGAAAGTGCTTTTTTTTTGTTGTTGTTGTTTTAACCGTAGCAAAACATGTTAACTGAGGACATAAATTAAGTATTTGGTCATGGATGTGTCGCCCTCTGCTGGCTTTTTAGCTGATTTTGGCAGTAAAATTATTTTGCATGTAATTATTTTGAGGACTTTTTGTTTTTTTATATGCATTTTAACCTTTAAAATGTATCTTGCCACTTACTGTCAACTAAAAATGAGCTTGCACGTGCTCCACTATTCTTAATAGTTTGTCCCCAGTGGAGGTCTATGCTAAAATGCAAAATTCTAACCTTGTAGAAGTTGCCGTAGGACTTGCGGATGTTGATCCACTTCCTGGCAAACTTTGGGTATCGGAGCTGGCTGACGCGGCACTGGATGTTGAGGAACTTGCTCATGTCCCACGCGCTGCGCAAGGTAGTAAAATGATGTCAGGCTTCCAACCAGCTTGGGCAAAATGAGAAGAAGAGTGCCACTCACCCATCCGTGAGGAAAGTGTATTTGTACTTGGTGCCTAGCTCCCGCTCCGCGAGCCACTTCACAACGTGCTTCAGGACCGCCGGGAACGGCTTGGCCGCGTCTACCTTGTCCTGAGGCGTCAAAACACAATTGATATCAATTTAATCTTCACTGATTAGATACGGGCTCACTCATTTATCACAAAGCTTTGAAATGCAGATTTAATAATTTTGCAATTATTTGTTTTGGAAAACTCTGTTTCAATGTTCAGCTGGCACATTGAGAAGATTGGAGAAAAAAAAAAAAAATTACCTGTGTAATTCCCGTGAGGTTCACACAGAAGTCTGACAGCGTTGGGTACAACTGGGGTTTGACGTATTCCTGAAACGTTCCCACCTGAGGGGATGAAAAGACGTACTTAGGCATTGAGTGCTGGAGTAAAGTTATACATCTAGTTTTAGAATTTATCTTACAATCTCCAAGGTGCGCGTGCTGATGAGCACCATGGGGAACTCAATGATTTCGTGCAGGAAGTCCGGCGGGTTGTCCTCCTCGCACGTGGCCTCAAAGTCCACCACGCAGATGTAGTCGTAGGGGAAGCCTCCAGGGTCGGAGTCGGCCGCCGACTGCGTCAGCTTCTGCTTCTTGTAGTGGCTCTTCAGTCGCTTCTTCATCACGTCCTTTACGCCTCTGCCCAAAGTGATGCGAGGTTGACGTGAGCGGCACTTCTTCCGGGGAGATGCCGTCAGTCGCTTGTTCCTACCTGGTGTCCAGCTTGAGCTGAGACAACTTGGCACGCAGCTCCTCCTTGGACATGCGGTTGATGTGACCGTTGGCCAAGGCGATCTCCTTGTACACGGGGTGGCTAAAGTTGCTGTTGGATGCCTGAGGAGGACCTTCTCCTCCTTTGGGACATTTGGTGCTGTCAGGCTTCACCAAAAGAAGTACAAACACAATCAGTCAACTAGTAATTTCATCGTGACGGTACAGGGTTTTTTCCTGCAGAGCAGACATCAGCTAACGTCATAAAAATGGTTCTTCTCTGGTTAGACAAGTTTGGTGTCATTTTTTAACTACAATTGCGCTTTCACTCCCTCCTAAATTATTCTAAATTGTTTCTTAAAACAGGAACATCTGATTTTTCAGGAAAATACCTTACACCTTTTGGTTTTTAGCTTGTAGGACATGTCTTGTAAAATAATAATTTTCTTAAACTACATGAAACGTGAAAGAACAAAAATGGTCGGTGTGAGCAAAACGTCACTGAGACCCAAACACCTGACGTGTTATATATTTTCTCTCCACGTATTTCTATTTTAGTGACTAAAGCACAGCACAAGCAGCATCGACTTCAAAGTCCTCTATTTGAATTTTTGCTAAATCTAGCAGTGGTCTCGGCTTTGTTCCTCCCTTAAAGTTGTGGTATTGTTTCTACATTAAACTGACAGACATTATTGATATAAATACATCTCGGTTTGTTAAATGTAAGAAAGTAGCGGACGTTACCAACCTTCTCGTCATTGTCTCCGTTTGACTTTACGTTCACGTCCTTGCCGTGAATATTTTCCTTGTGCTCCTCCATTTGTGTTCATAAGCAAAAATAAGTAATATTGATAAAAACAAGCAAAATTGGCGTCAATTAGCTAACATTACAACATAGCTAACTGAGGACGAAAGTGGTCAAAACCCACTATCGACACTCGCCGCAACTAAAATTATTTTAAAAGTATAAATGATGCGTAAACATAGCGTTCGCGCTGTAACAACAGTTGCTGTCTGTGAACAAGGCTGGAATAAATTTTCTTTCAACTTTTTTTCATTTTATTGACTTCCGGTTTGGCGTTCTAACAGACGAGAAACAGTGCCGTCTTGTGGTGTGGATGACATAGTGTCCCTCATTTACACAGAATCCAGAAATATTACTTGAATTGCTCCCTTTATTCCCCTCAAAAAGTGCTTAATTAAATCATTGAAATGTATGTATTCATTTTTTATAACTTGTAGTTGCTTCATCTGTCCTCCAGGAGCCAGTCGTGCACATTAGCAGGACAAGATGAAAGGAAGGAAGAAAAACAGAGAAGGGAGGGAAGAAAGCTGCAGAAAATTGTGTGAATAATGCATGTGTGGCCAGCCCCATGAATGATGGATGATGCATGAAAACTATTTGCTCTCTTTTTTTTCATTGGGAGACAAACCATGCTTGTATTAAAGGGCACATGTTGTCATTTTATTTTTTTCAATTCCTAATAATGCTTGCAGTGCACGTTACCAAAAATACATCAAATACATTTAACAAAAAACATACATTTCCTCATAAAAAAAAAGACATGCTGTAGGTTACCAATAGAGACAGAAAAAAATGACAACCTTTTGTGACAATGTGGCTGAAAAAAAAAACCCTCAACTGCCTTCTTCAAATCCCACATATTTTCTTATTATTTGGCTTTAAAAGGGGACAAAATCAAGGCGCCTATTTGTTTCTTCACAGTGATATTTGGTGCAAACACGGCAGTCCACCTCCATTATTCAGGTCACACTCGAGTTGCAACTCAAGTTTTTAAGTGGTGAACTTGGAATTACTGAAGCGGCACCACTTTACAAGAAACGTCCTCCCCCGAGTTGCTCCTTTGGGCATTCGTTGTACAGTCTTCAAGTCGAGTGGTTAAAAAAAAAAAACAGCCTAGAAGGAATTATTCCGAAACAATTGGGAATGCTTTGAACCGTGCTTAATTAATCGCAGCACAAAACATCAACAAAGGCAGTTGATAGACTGAGAAACACTCTCAAATGTGTCAAATTGACACAACGGGCTTAAGGAACATTTGGAGCATTTGGGTAACATTCACCGCCACTCTTGCGCATTATCGTTTTGAAGTGTCTTAAGCCGGCAAGATGCATGGCATCGTATCAATGGCGCGCCAAAGACGTCACAGTCGCTCCAAGGCGCAGGGCAAATGTTCCCAGTTCTTCCACAGCAGCGCCAACAGGGACACGGCCGCGCAGGTGAGCGCCAGGCGGAGTCGGCTGCGCAGGAGCGGGGCGGCGAACTTGGCCGCCGTGGACACGCACACCAGGATGACGGTGGCGAAGGCCAGCATGATGTTGATGCACTTGCCCAGCAGCACCTTGGCGTCGGCGCTCTCCAGCTGCACCGTTTGCTGCTGCTGCTGCTGCAGCTCCAGCTTGGACACGCGCGTCTGGCACGACTCCAGCACCTCCTGAACGGGCACGCCATCACCGTTTGCCGAGCCGGGCGGACGGGCAGGCGCCCTTACCTGGATGTCCCTGGCCCTCTCGTAGGCCTGGTAGGCCACCTTCTCCTCGATGCTGGCCAGCTCCTGCTTCAAGTTGCCCGTCTCGTGCTGGTGGAGCTCCGTCAGGTCGTTCAGCTGGTCCTCCAGGCGCTCGTACCTGACGCCCAAAACCCACAGACAGCGCTCAAGGGGAAATCCAGGGTTAAGCCGCAGCTCTGTTTAGCTTGTGGCTTGCGTGCAGTAGTCACCTGTAGCGCTCCTCCTGCAGCACCTGAGTGAAGTATCCGTAGTCACGCTTGAATTGCGCGTTGAGCGCCTCGATGTCGTGCCCCAGCCGCGTCTGCGAATCGCGGATGTCCCGGACCATCTCCAGGATCTCTGCCAGCCGGCCGCCGCTAACGGGGTTGCCGTTGGAGTCGGCGGAGGCCGAGGTGCCGGAGGAGCACTCGTCGTCGCTGTGGTACTTGGTGGGCTTGGCCACGGTGGTGGCGCTGCCGCCCAGGCCGCGGCCGCCGGCCTCGCCCCGCAGCCCCGGGCCGGCCTCCATGCTCTTGAGATGCGTGATGTTGTCGGCGCTGCCGTACTTGTTGCGGATGAGGTTGGCGAAGCCGCGAGACTTGTTGAAGAAGAACGGCGGCGAGAGCGACACGCCCGGCCCGATGGTCTTGACCTTGTCCAGCGCGAGGTGGCACACCGAGTGAGGCAGGCCGCCCTCCTTGCCGTGCCCCCCCGACGCGTCCCGGGCGTCGTTCTTGTGGCCGTGCTTGCCGTTGGCTTCGCCGTCCCTGGCGCGGCGGTGGTACTGCTCCAGCTTCCTCTGCAGCCTGGCGATGGAGTGCGCCGACTTCTGGTTCTTCTTCTCAAACACCTGGCGGATGCGAACCATCTGTGGTGGCAAAAAAGCAGAATGGGTCTCGAAGTCTCCACCGCGCCTATCTCCGAGTTTATTTTCCCCACCTGCTGCTTGTCGGCGTTGTTGACCAGCTTCAGGTACTCTGCCACGTTTTGGTCCCGGGCCGTCTGTTCCACCTTGATCTGCTCCGTCACCTAAAGCGGCGCAAAGTGAGACAAACGTTGTGCTTTGCCGCCATTTTGCAGCGCCGCTGACCTTGACAATCTTCTGCTGCAGGCTGTCGATGCCCAGCGCCCCCTTGTTGAAGTCCAGGCCCACGCCGTCCACCACGTCCAGGTTGGACTCGGAGCCGCCGCGCCGCATGGGCACCGGGATGCTGAGGACATCGCAGCCGCTATGCTCCGCCTGGACACCAAAGTCAACGTTAGCTAACAAGGGAGCCATGTCGTTGTCGCTGATCCACAGATGTTTGGGTTTTTTTTTTTTTCAAAACTAAGCACGACGTCAAGTGAACAGTTAATTCAGTGCATTAGTTGACGCATCGCTCTACTCCCGGGACAAATATGGAAATTTAACACTGGACTTCAGCAGCCTTTAATCCATCATACTGCCGGTTTTGCCAAGGACTCTCTGTCTGAGTGTGTGTGTGTGTGTGTGTGCTTGTCACACACACAAACTGATGCGGTTCCATGAATATAAACGGGGCCAAGGCATCACACAGATAACCTGCAGCAGCTTCATTTCCCCATAATGGACACTCAAAGCAGTCTAACATAATGTGTGTTTTGGTGCTAATGGCCCTTTTAGGGAAGTGAGCTCCGTTGCTAACGTGGCGCTGGAGGAAACCACGCAGCTCAGCTGGCTCACTTCATTAAGCAACGCAAAAAAAAAAAAAAACACATCCACGGCAGTGCCAAAAAAAAGGCGACAGATAGAAGAAGCTCTTCTCTTAAATGTGTGCACATAAAAATGTCAACGTCTAAATTAAGGCTGCATTGAAATTCGGAGCACGTTCGCATACACAACGAGGCAAACAGTTGGGAACGTTGCTAAAGTTCACTCGCAAAGGGAAAAGGACATGTTAAGGTGAAATGCAAAATGAGGCCCTAGGGCTTCGGAGAAGAACATCCTGGAGGGCGTGGGTCAAACGCACACACACACAGACAACATACAAGAAAAGTTTCAAGGCCTCGCTTCGGGTTTCTATGCTAAAAAGAAAATATGATGCAAACAAATAAAAATAATAATGATAAAAAAAAAACCGTGATAATCCCTCCTCTTCTCTACTCTTGTAATCCCAACAGTTTAATCTCCAAAAGATTACCCGGCAAGTCTTTTGGGAAAAAAAGGGATCTGATACGCTGAGACTTTGGCATCAAAGCGTCCGGGATGTTTTTGGAAGGACAATGCATCTCACCTCAGTTCTTGGAAGAACACCAAGATGTCGTAAAAAAAACAAAAAACACAAAGAGGAAGTTTCATACACACATTTTTCCTCTTCCTAACAGTTTGGATCATCCCACGGAGGCCATTTTGAGATCAAATTTGTGCTTCCAACACCGACGCTGAATCAGATGTGTGTGTATGACAAACGTACGAGTGTACGTGTCACTCTCACTTTAACAGGGAGATTATTTGCGGCTGGTTTAATCCACAGCGTGTTACTCACACACCCGACACGGCTGCCAGTGGTGCGTGCGCGTCGGGATTAGCTCGCATTATTTTGCTAATCCGTCGTCGTCGTCGAACCCGCGTACGGTCACCGTGCCGACGCGGCGTCCGTCCGCCGCTAGCCTGGAAAAACATAATACCGGTTGCCATGACAACAGAGATGACTGAAGAGAGGCAGCGGTGAGGCCGTCAGTGGCAATCATTCTGTTTTTTGTTTTTTTGTTTTGCTTCTCAGTACAGAAAAGCGCAAAGTGTGACGTCGGTCTAAACAAGCTCCTCGGGTTTGACGTCAGAAAATGAGATTTCCTTCCACCCCATTATGAATTAGAATGGGGAAAAAAATTCAACAGTCTGTGCGTCTGTAGCGCTCGCCTTGGCCACCTGAGGGCAGTATACAATAAATGGACACCTGGTAACTCAGTAAATTGCAGTAATATTCGTCGTTTTTTTTCCTCAATCCGCGGTCAAAATCGTGCATTTGATTCCCGAAACACAAAATTTGAGCATTTATCGAACAATATTGAAAAACGCACGATACAAAAATCCTTTTTGGAACGATTAGCGAGTAGGCAATAAGTGGATGAGGCCGAACGCAGCGTGCTTAATTGGATGTCGTGTCCAAATGTCAAAGGGAACCTCTGGCCTCCAAAATGTAATCAAGTATTCAGCGTGAGATGGAGCGTTACAATCGCATCTTCGGGACTTGTCGACATGGAAAACCGCCGCTTAGTAAATGAGACGCCCTTAGAGCCAACGTGTCCGAGCATGACAGCGCAAAGTATCACTCGAACGTTCCCGGAGGAGCTCATCTGGTTGGAAACGAGAGCGGGACCATGTTTGGCTCGGGAACACTCATCTCTCGTAGTAGTGACCTTTAAATGGAGGACCACTCGAGGTCAGCGTGCATGTCAACAAAGCCCAGCATCAACCCGAGGGAAAACAACATTCAGTAAAGAAACGATTTGAGTCATACGGTGAACACTGGACAAACCTGTTCCACTCTGCCTGCATTATCAGCCTATAAACAACCTCCATGACAGCAAGTCGAGTTCATACTGTATAATTGCATTCTCAAGCGGCAACAGTTCATATAGGGATGGAAATGAGTGACACGGCCAAAGTCTTATTTGCAGCCGACGCGCATCATTCATCCACGATTAAAAAAAAAAATTAAAACATTTTTTTTCAATGAGGTCTGGCGCGGTAAGTGGTGGCACGTTTCCAAGAGTAGATGACAGATGTTTGTGGTTCCACTAAAGTGTTGCTTAGCAATGTGTCACAGATAGTTTGTTTAAATTTCATGGCCATTTTTATTCCGTAGCAGAATCGCTTGTTGCTGCCAAGTAGGTGACAAGTTACCTGATTTGTTTTCATCACCGTGGCGTGCAAATGTGCAATACAGCTTGTGACATTGTGCAATTGCCATCGAATATTGATGAGTTACAAAGTGCAATTCAATCAAGTATCGATAAGACAGGAGGAACAACATTGACACGTTTACCATTTTAGCGTCGACGGGGTAACCGCAGCCCGACTTGTGGTAAACTTTTCCCCGCAACTGCTCCACCGGTTCCGGACATATTCCCGGCTCGACTGGGTTCCAGTCTTCGCCTCGAAAGTAATCCGTTAGTGGCTATAAAACGATAACATCGCCGGTTCCGAGACACCGGACTGCACCACAACACACTACATCGACTCCTCCAGGGACGATGGTGAGTTTCGCTCACCGTGGCAGCCCGGCACCACTGACACGTTCGAAACGCCGCCAGCAACTCGTCAAACGACTGAGAGGCTGTTGAGCACCGCCCGCCTCGTCTAAGACGAGGAGGCGTGGCTTGGCGCAATAAACACATATCGAGCGCGCCCAAAAACATTTCGCATCAAGTAATTACATTAAAAAAACAATAAATAACATTAAATATTGGTAAAATTGATATTTCAACAATTTATTTTAATGATCATAAATCAATTTAATTTGTATTACTTAAATTCATTATGAATGAAAAATCCAATGTGGTCCTTTAATTATTATTATTACTACTTAAAATCATGATGAATGAAAAATCCAATGTGGTCCTGAACACAAAGGTTTGCACAAATTTAACGTCGGGCTGCTTTACCGCAGCAGGCGTTGTGTCATCAATCATTCAAACATGGGAGCCCTACAATAATGAAACTAATTAGTCCTGTTAGTGTAACGTGATCTCTCAGGGCCCACTCTTGGTTAATTATTCATCTAATCTGGCCATTTTGTCACCTGAAGTATGTGGAAAAAGCCGACTGAAGGGCTAGGTCGTACTTCTGAAGCGAACTTTGACCCCAATCGCCATGTCCACCTTAGGAGGATATGGATCGACATGACAAGTGCCGGCGCTGACGACACGGAGTCCCGTGAGGGCTTTGCCTGAGGCCTCGAGCTCCATTATTGGAGTCGGGCTGATGAAACTGTTAAGTGTGCTTGTGTGTACGCGTTGATGGATGGCCTCCCAGCTCTGATCAATACTAATAACTTCACACACTTTCAGTCCATTTCAGCCACGTATCGATTAGCGTGATCCATACACGTGTGTAAAACAGAGACAAGGGAGATGTTTAATTGTTATTCATTGCGGACGTAATTATGCCTCTTGTCGATGTCACATGTGCGTCAAGAGCAAGCAGAGATGTAAGCTCCCCACATGACACCATTGTTCTTCTCTGCGAGCGCTCCTGTTTGTGTTCTTTACGGACTTCCTGGCCGACTTCCCGTCTAGCGGACGCTGATAGCGGGGCGGGCCGAGGGCGACGAGCGAGACCCTTCTGGGCTGGAATGTTGGAGGGAGGATGCAACCTTATGGGAGCGTCCCACAATGTTTAGGAGAATGTTCCCGTGGGATCTGGGACATTTGAATAGGGTTAATGACTTGCACCAGGGAGGAGCGCACGACGATGTTGAGGTCGCTCGTTGCTTAGGTCACGTTCGGTTTGAGAATCGCTTGATATGATGTGATGCCGCGTGCGGAGGAAGTGACAGACGGGAGACAGATGGCGAAAGGTCGACCGAGTGACACAACCTCCTCGCTCACAGAGGCTTCGAGGAAGGAGCCAGTGAATCTTTGCTACTTTTTTAATACAAGCATCCATCATGTCGCTCGGCGACACTTGACGCGTGTCCTGAGGGGAACGCGCGACGCTGCTTATCCATTCGTGAGCTTTCTCATCTGCACCTCGCCCACAAATGACAATGTGAGCATTTTGTTTTGGTGCCTGGGCTCCCCCCCCCCCAACGATCCCTTCTTTTGTGCCTTCCTGGCAGGGGAACTAAATCACCGGGCGGCATGAATGGAGCCAGCAGGGCCGGAGAACATCTCGCGGCGTCTCTGGATAAAATGAAGGCGGGGCCGGGCCTCCAGCAGATGCGGCGCTGTCGGCGCATATCACACGCTGACACGTTGGCCTTTTACACAGCTTTTTGGACTCAATTGTGGCACGCAGATGGAGCCATTAAACCTAGCGGTGAACATCTGCGGCTCGCTGCGCGACAAGACCTCCTCCGAGGCCGAGCGCCACCTTCGGAAAACAATCTCCGCCCGCGCACAGAATCCCAAAATGGTCATAAAGTCTATTGAAAAGATGTTAGTTGCTTTCAGCGCACACGTGGGCGTCTTTTATGCGTCACCTGGCACACACACTCACGGTGCCCGTGACCTTTCAGGCCTTTTGTCTTGGTTTGAGTGTTTTGAAGTTTTCGCGAGGCTAAAGGACAACAGCGGTGCCCTGAAACGGCCCACGCTGGCTGCCGTTATCAGGAAAAGAGAAAAGCGAGGCAACGATAAGGATAATTCATTGCGCTGGCAAATATGCGAATGAGTTACATCTGTTAGCTTTCAGGAGCGTCACAAAATTAAATCGACTCTCATTACGCAGGGTACATGAGGTCCATTTGTGATGGGTTTACATTTATGGTGAAAAACATCTTGACTTATAATTAGAATCAGTGCGTGTGTTTCGAATGCTCATTAATGAGGAAGTGGTGGGGGGGGGGCTTCTGTCTGGTTTCCATGGTGACAAATTGAGTATGGCATGCGTAATGAAGATGAGGGGTCTACGGAATCTATTTACTTCACGACCAGCTTCATCATCCACAAGGCCCTCATCATGGAGGGGCGTGTCTAATCAGCGTGTTTCATGCTAATTGCTAATATTGCTAGCATGGCAACAAGATTGCAACTGTGGCACCATGAAAAAATTTATTTGAGGTCATCTCCTTTTTTCAGCATGTCCTTGTTGGGGGCGGCGGCGGTGGGAAAACAGGAAGTGCCCCATTAAACCGGAGCAGTTACACAACATTTGTCGCTCTTTTTTTTTTTTTTTTTAACTTCCGTTTACTTGCATGAACCCACATAAATGTAACCGTAGCAGGTTGTGTTTCCAACTAGAAGCGTGGACTGCACTCTTCCGTGCATCAAAGTTGCCAAGCAAGATAAAAAGTGACTCAATGTAAAATTGACACGGATTTTAAAACATGCATTTGCCCCAGGCATAGCAACACAACTGCTATTATTCTACGATTTACAAAACACACACAATGTCAATGCACGTGACGTCTCTTCGTGTGTGTTTTTTAACTTAGCAATCATAAAAAAGGTGTGGCTGCCCGCCCGCCCGCCTTTGCTCCTTTTGACATTCTTCAAGCGTGACACAAGCAAGCAAAGGTCAGCAGCGGTTCTGAGCGTCACCCCAAACGTGGCGGTACTTGTCTACGAGCCGCGAGCACCACCGCAACTCGTATCAAACCATCTTGATATTTTCCATAGAAGACAGACTCAGTCAAGAGTCAACAAAACAACACTACCTCTGTCACGAAGATGAGCGGCAAGGCGCTGTGATTCTTCCTCATGGACTCAAAGTGACAAATGGCTTGAAATCCCCCCACCCCTCTCTCACCGGGGCCCTTTCGACACTCTTATTGTGAAAAGCGTTACTTCTTGCGTCAGCACCCGCCTGAGCGTCAGCGCGCACGCTCCCAGGGCTTCAACAGCCGGCCAGACCTTACAAGGAAAGCGCCGGGCGGCCCAAATGGAATCTTTGCGATCCCTATCGGATACCCTCCGATGGTCTTGGTACACATTGCCACGGCAACCGCGCCCTCAGACCAAGGATGGAGTCGATTAGGGGGGGACTTCATGGTGAGTGAATATGCCAGAAGCCTCCAGAGGGGACTCTGCTTAGAATGTACAGTTTGTGTGTGATTTTGGGATCAAGTGCTTCAAGTCATTTGTTTGTACTATAAATGATATATACATTTACAAACCATTTTACATTGCAGTGTGTCAAGCTCAAGAATAAAAACATACAAAAATAAAGATGTTATCAGCTTTTCAAAGTCAAGTCAAGGTCTCCTTTATTGTCAATTTCTTCACATCTCAAGACACACAAAGAGATCAAAATTGCGTTACCACTATCCCACGGTGACAAGACATATTAAAAACATCCAAGAAAACAACACAAAAAGTAAAAACAAAAAGGCACATACACAAGAGCGATGAATAAATCATAAACAAATAAATAAACTAGTAACACAAACATGATATCATGTTGCAAACATTAATAGTTACATTTTTTCGTGAGCTCACCACCTCCACGTTCCAACATGGACTTCTGCCTGTAGTGCGCTCTTTCGAACACTTGGGGCGCTGCCGCCGGGAACCAGATGATGCTGTTCCCGGAAGTGTGTCCTTGACCAATCGGAGATCTCCATTTCAATTAGTGTTTACATCCTGAATTAAACCATTAAAATAAAGAATAAAAAACAAACAAATACAACATCTGCTTTTCGCAATTGTAATGCATTTGGAGCGGATAAGTTAAATAGGCTTCCTGTTTGTTATCGCTGTAAAACCTGCCAGTTGGTGGACATTCCGTTATCAAAATTTAATTAAATATCGACATTACAAAGTGCATTTTACAAAATAAATACAAACACAACAACAAACGTACCTTGCTTCTTTATTCCTTTTTTGTACCGTTGTTTTTCCTGCGCGGAGGGCAGCCATGTTTTAGTTCTTCTCTTGTGGTAGTTATTCTTCTTCGGTGGTGTATACTATCACAATGTCGTTTTACCGCCTTCAACTGGACTGGAGTGTAGATTAATGTTAAACGAAAGATGCTACAATTGCTGTAAATCACATTGACAATCACGAGTAGCCATATTGGTGCAACTCAATCATTCATTATCTTTTCCAATTTCAAACACGAAACAACAAAAATACTTTCAAACAAACTCTCGTCCCTGAACTAACACAACACCTGCAGTAACGTGTTTGAACACTAGATGGTGCCACTCTACTGTTTTATATATGGAGTGTGGTCCAAACATACCGACACACAAAAATAATAACTTAGTTTAGAGAGATTGTATGGAACGAAAGATCCGAGAAAGGAAACAAAGGAAGTGAGGGAGAATGGAAACAAGGCAAACAGATTTTGGTACATTTATCATTGCACATATAATTAAAACCTAAAGAAATATATATATTACATATAACATTTGATGCCATTCTTAAAATACATGAATGAGTTAGAAGAAGAAAAAAGGCTCTCATTGTATCACGAAGTGAATTTATATTTTTAATACAAACCTTATTATGGATCACGGCATGCGTGGACGTCGCTGAGGGTGGACTGTGTGTGTGAGTGTGTGAGTGTGTGTGCAGGCAGTGGATGCAGGTGTAGCAACTCATGCAGGCTGAATGGGGGCTGCTGGTGGCACAGCAGATAAACAAGTCATGAGCTGGGAATAATCCCCTCAGCGGGGATTGACACCCGCCTCTTGACAACTTTTCTTGTCCTCAGTTTCGGCCTGAGTGAAGACTTGGATACTGTCACCACTTGAACTTTTTAATTGGACCTTCCACTCTAATTCAACACGCACACATATGTATGTGTGTGTGAGAGTGTGTGAGTAGGGTAAGAGGTATGTGTTGATGTGCCATGCGATGCCTGTGAATCACTGGTAATGTTTTTCTGGCTGCGTGTCTGGCGGGCCTTCGTGTCAGTACACGCCAGCTCTTCCCAAACACATTTTTGTGTCGCGTTAACGACCGATTAAATGTACGCTTGACACTTCTGACCTGTTTACTGAAGCCATTTTCTAATTGAGAGACAGTACGATTGATCCCTCGAGGGTGAATGGAACAGTTGTTTTTATGTCCACCGGTAGACGTTTTTTTCTGCATTATAATTTGTCGTTTGGGGTACGACGCCTCAGGGAGACCCCCAGGATCCGTCCCGAGTACCCTTAATGTTTTGCGTTGGCTAATCTTCTGCGAGATGATGTTGAAGTGAAAGGTGTGGACACGGTGGTATTGACACAGGTGCTGTCTGCTCCACTAGCACGTCACCTGTAATTTCTTGATGTTGGCTCATCTTTTGAAAAAATGTGTGTGTGTGTGTGTGAGTGGGCGTATGACATCAGGCCCTTGAGTAATAATAATCAGCGTATGTCTCAATGTCAACATGGGCCCTCCCTGTTCTGGCTTGCTCTCATGCTACTGAAGCATTCCTGATGCGCGTGTGTCGGCATGCATGCGTGTGTGTGTGTGTGTTTCGCTGTAATTAAGTAGCGCGTGGTCGCTCCCTGGAGGGAGGAGGCACCTCAGCGGGGTATTTTTAGGCTACCAGGCCTTCTCTCCTTCGCCTCAATCTTCTCCTTTGCCTCGGGAGCCAATCCCTGCTGACGGGATAATTCCCAGCACATGACTTGCTGATCCATTTCAAGGAAGAAAAAAAAATTGATTTGGCTATGATGACCAGGAAAATACGGAAGATTGTCTCACAGAAGACCCCCAAAAAATTGGGATGGAAATATCAATATTACTAATATTATTTTGGTCCAAAAAAACAAACAATAAACTTGACGGGGGCAGGGGGGGCTTGTCTGCAGGGAGCTACCACGGGGCTAACGACGACGCAAGAATGCTGACCGGACAAAAGGCCACAACTGGCTCGTACGGCAGCACAAGCGGCTCATTGTGCGCTTTTCGTCCGCCATGCAAACCACGGCAAGGCACCTCGTGGCCGCTGCGACCACGTCAAAGTGTCCTTGAGCAAGACAAGTGACAGCTCAGCTCAGCTCAGCTCAGCTCAGAGAGAGAAGGTCCTTGGCTCTGTTGAGTTGTTGTGTCTTCACGCCAAGGACGATTCCCAGCGCAGGGATTGCCTCCTTCAACAAAACAGCACAACTGAGGATGCAGGAAACCCAAAAAATATCAACAATTTAAAGGTTGACATCTAGGAAATTCCTGGGAAATCTCAATGACCCACGACTGGTTCGCTATTTTTAGAACAAGCACGTCCCGGCTATTCATGTGCAGGGTTTATGCGACGCTCTTGAAAAATAACGCAGAGCTTCCGCTCACCTCCGGCCGTCAAACAGGTAAGCCAAGAATGCGTGGGCCAGTGGGCGAAAAACCCAAACGGCGCCGACGGTCGACATTCTGCGGCGCCGTGCGAAGGCGGGTGGCCGGCTCGCCTGTTTTGGGAGCCGCAGCGACGGCTCGACTCGGGCGCACGGGAGAGAACGCCACGGCCGATAAGGATATTTTCCACAAAGCTGTGTGAAGAATTTCAAGGTCTGCGTAGCCACCGCTGGAAAACAAGATTAACGGCCCGCTTACAAAAAAACAACATGAGAGAATGGGGAAAATTGGTCAGGTGGCTTCAGTGTTGCTGTGAAGAAGAAGGAAAAAAAAACCAAAAACCACACGAGGTGCGTTGATAATTGTATTATCGTTGCATTGAAAAAGCCATCGGCGGTGGCAAACAGCCGTGGTGACGGGATGCTACAAAAAGCGGACAGGCAAAAACTAGCAGAAAGCTGAAAAACAAATTGCCGTCACGTGACGAGAACAAGAATGATACACAAATAACACTGTACAAAGAAAAGAAGATGAAACGCTTAAACGTCCTCGTTCGATTGGCATTCGGGCTTATACATTCACGTTTGGGGGGGGGGGGCGCCATTTCCGCACGGGCGGCGGCGCGCACCTGCAACGAGCGACTGGCAAGGACTCAACCACCTGTCGTGGCTTGTATGGCTTCTTCTCTCTCTCACTCGACACACTCGACTGTGTGCGTTCGTTCGTGCGTGCATCTTTGAGCGTCCGTGTTCCGTTCCAGTCCATCTTGCTGGTTAAAGTGCGCAGAGAGTTTTTTTTTTTTTTTTTTTTCCTCCTCCCCCTCCATCATCAATCCAGGTCAAAACGATAATCCGAGTTTGAATAATCCGGGCGCGGAGGTCATCTCCGGGGGGGAAAAAAGTCTGCGGCGCGCCTATCTCGTCTACCAGTTGCAGTCCTTCCTGAGCAGCGCCAGCACTTTGCGGCCCAAAGTGGCTGTCCAGGGCTTGACGAAGCTCTTCATGTTGACCAGCAGGTGGCCCCGCTTCCGGTCGGCGTGACCCGCCACCAGGTACTCCACACCTGACGGACAAGAAAAAATAAATTAAAAAAAATCAACAAAACAAGCCCCGCCCCTTCGACCTGCTAGCTTGCCACCTGACCTGGGTTGAGGATGGGGCAGGTGCAGCCTCTGGCCGTCCACGACTCGGGGTAGAGTGTGACGCGGCCTCGCTGGAGCTTCACCTTCTGACTCAGAACCTTCTGGACCTTCACCTCCACCTCGGCGTGCGAGCCCTTGTCGTGGGCCGACAGCACCTTTGCCTTGAGAACTGAAAGAAAAACGACTCCAAAATGATTTTTTTCCCCAATTTCGGTGAGAGATGATGTCATGCGTATAATGGCTCACCGTAGGCGTAGTTCATGGTGCAGAACAGTTTGCTGTTGGTCAGCGGCTGCTCTTTGCACTCGCACTTCTCTGCGGGGGGCAATCACAGCATCCATTATTGCATGTGTGTGTGGGTCGTCTTCAAGATGCATTCCTAGTGTGCGTCCACTGAGGAATGTGGCCACGCAAGCCAGCGGTGGGGTCCGACACGTCGATGCCCCCCCGGGGGGTCTGACTCACGCAAATCGTTGTTCCGTGTCTGATTTTCAGAAGTGGACACGCACCTGAGTAGTGGAGGGCAGAGAAGAGCTCGTCCACTCTGAAGATCCTGACGGGCTCGCTGGAGTTTCCCTCCAAGTTGTACAAGTCCGACCTGCGACGCGGCGGTATTGGTCAAAAGTATTGGGACATTGGGGAAATCGGCGGCGGCGGCGGCTTTGTGGGAATTTCGTCAACTTTTGGGCTCACCCGAGCACGCAGTCGCCCGTCATGGGGTCGCAGTCCCCGGCGCAGTCGCACGGCCGGCAGCCGTACGGGTGGAAGCCCCAGTAGCCCGGCAGGCACCTGTCGCAGAGGGCGCCGCCCACGCCGGGCTTGCACACGCACTCGCCGCTGGCCGGGTCGCACGGCGCCGAGCCCACGGGGTGACAGCCGCACGCTGGAAGCAAAACATGTCCATAGGTTTGTCCAAATAGTCGCTTCCTGTCCTCCGCTGGCGGCCCCTCCCATGGCTGTTTTGTGTGTACCAGCTTGCGTGGCGGTGCATGACTAGATTGTTTTCTTTACCCCCCGCCGACTCTGGTATGATCAAAATGTTCCTCGCCAAGGAGGGAAATTCCTCCATTGTCGGCGCGAGAGGAGAGGATCGCGCCAGCTCGATCTTTTCTATCCGGGACGTTTCATTAGGTACGCCTACCGCGCGCTGCCGCTCATGGTTCTGAGCTGAAGAGTGAAAATCTCGGCTCTGCTTTTTTTATCTTTGTCACGCGTACTATTTGTGTCGGTACTTTATATCAATAGCTTTGAGGCCGCATGGTTACCGTGGTTACAGAGCAGCAAATTGATTGCGGGTAAACATGGCGTGTTTTGAGACGGTCTGGTGCATTTTGACAGCGGGCGGGCGGGCGGGCGGGGCGGGGCGGGCGTACCTGCGGGGTTGAGCTGACGACGAGGGTCGCATCTGACAGATAATCGCTGGCCAGAATGTAGCCAGCGCCGCGTGTTGACAGATGACTATCTGGTGTTTACTCAACGCTCGTCTGATTGGCGGACGTTCCGATTCGGGACACTTTGCTGTCTCAACTAGTCGAGCCGTTCATGAAGCCCTGCGACTTTCCCGCAAGGATGTGACATCATCGCTTGTTTGTCCTTGACCCCATCTAATCCCTTTTTAATCAAACTGAGCGTGTGTGTGTGTCTTACGCTTGCAAGAGTCAGGGGCCGTGTGGGGGCGTCCGGGGTCCCGGAAGAAACCGGCCCTGCAGTTCTGACACTGGCGCCCCTCGGTGTTGTGCAGACAGTCGCACACGCCGCCGCTGCGCTGGCCCGAGTCCCGCCACGCCGACCAATCGAAATGGCAGCTGTGAGCGTGGCCGTTACACTTGCACTCTGGCGGAAAGAGAGAATGCCCGCCAGATTCAGTCTTGATCGTTGCTAGGCAACCACACATCCAAACGCCTCCGAGCTTCACGTTTGTACCTTACCAATATGGCCGCCCAACACGTTCGTGCTCGTCCAGTTTTTTTTTGTTGAGATGAGCTCACAATTTTGTATGGTTTGAATGTATAAAAAGGTGTCTGGCTCACGCGTGGCGGGCGCCCAAATGGGTAAGGGACGAGAGATGCGCGGGCGGGCGGGCACTCACTGCGACACTCGTGCGGCGCCCCCGTCAGGCCGTCGGCGGGCTGCCAGGGTCGGTCGTTGTAGAGCGCGGCGCAGCGCTCGCAGTGGTCGCCGGCCGTGTTGTGTCGACACACGCACTTGCCGTGCACCTGCCGCACACATGGCCAAACGCATTTCAAAAAGGTCAGAGGGACGGGCGAGACGGACGCCGCCGCCGCCGCCGCGGTGGCCCCCGCGCTTCTTCACCTCTAATAACTTCCCAAATATTCTCCCGCTCCATCGCTTTCTCTGGCCGAGTGAAATGAGTTGAATGCAGATTGTTTGGCTTCATCACTGGAAACAATAAAAGTGGGGCTTGGGTCTGAAAGGCCCGTGTGCACGCGTGTGCGTGTGCGTGCATGAGAAGAGTGCAAGTATGCAGCACTGAGAGCACAATAACAATCTCCTTGTCATTCCTGAGTGCTGGAATGCCATGTATGCTGGATAATGATTGAATGGGAGGGAGGGAGGGATGGGGGGTGGGGGGGCAAGGCATCTGAGGAAGCTCTTTATTTGTTTGCGTTGCACCGTGCCATTGCTATGTGGGACAGACGCTGGGTTATACAACACGCTACATGCCAACACAAAGTATGTTTGCTAAACTCCAACATTGTTTCCCACGGTGTGTGTACATGTGTGTGTGTGTGTGCGTGTCAGACATGTCGCCAACTTGAGCCCAACACGTGACGGGCCCAACGTGTCCTCCAGCTGAACTGACCTCGGATCAGCCTGCCATAAACACACACACACACAGTGGGAAAGGTGTTTTGTATGAAATGTACGCACCGCAAAGTTGGCAAGTTCGAGAGCGGCCTTAACTTTGAAACAGTCTTGTCAACCGTCAATCAAATACATCTTTGACCATTTGCTAAAAAACATACACAGGCTGTCAAGGTTACATAATTCATATTATTGGATGAGGCGGGCAACAAAAAAAAAAGAGCAATTTGAAGAGTGAGCGGAAGCAAGATTGGACCAATTAGTCTGTGTGTGTGTGTGTGTGTGTCTGCTGTCCGGGGAACGTTATTATGAGCGCGTGTATGAGTGTTAGCTTTGTGGCTAACTAGCAGACGGTGTAATCACTCTGAACAGAGTTCCCTTCATCCAAACACTCACACACACACACACACACACATGCACTGTCTGGACTCTAATGACGCCAACACACACACAAACCAAAACACATTCTACACTTGTCATTTGACTTTTTTTGGGGGGGGGCTCCAAAGCCACCACAGGATATTACAGCGTGTTCCGTTCATTTCCCGGGACTCAGAAGCAGAACCTGTCCCGGCTTAGCACTTAAGCCAACGCCGTGTCTTCAACTTAGCATTGATCCTCTCTACAGCAAGTCAAGCCCCCCCCCCCCAAACCCAATCCTTCCCGACGTGACGCGTTCCCTCATCCGCCGCCGAGCGCCGCTTATGTAAGCATGTTTGTCCAAAAAGCTGTCCAGGTGCCGCTCGCTCGCTCGTCCGCCCGCCCTTGAGAGAGGATTTGGTGTTCAAAGCTGCGGCGCTGCGCAAATATTTGCAAGCAATATTGCACACAAAGACGGACGGCGTCTCGCCCTGCAACGTTGCAAGAGCGAGAAAACACCAAACCATTGCTGTTGTTTTGGGTCGGCTCCCAAATTTTCTTTGGGTGGAGTCGCATTCCAAATATCTGCCCTGTCCTCCATTTTGATTTCCCTACATGGCCCTGGATATCCTTCTGGTGCATTCTTGGCAAGATTGTCGGCCTTTCGCTCCAGAAAGGGAAAGTGGGCATTTGTCGCCACTAAAATGACACGCTCGGTACCTTTTGTTTTGAAAGCAAACAAACGGCCGAGCTGTCTTGAGTGAAAAGAGGAAATAGCTAAACGTGTTTGCTTCCCACCGCTGATTGCCAAAGAGAACATGAATGTGTGTATGTTCACACCTTCATCAAGCCGCCATTATGCGTGACAACCATGTCCGGTGGGGCCAAGAGATGAAAGCAAACACAAAGAGTTGACTGGCTTGATGATGGGGGTCCGTCATTAATCATAACCCCCCCCCCCCCCCCCCCCCAAGAAACATGGCCTCATCAAATAGCAGCGACGGCGTCGGCTTACCACGTGGTTGGTCCGATCACGGACGGGCTGGTAGCCCGGCGCGGGCACGCACTGCTCGGCGTGCCCGTTGCAGAAGCAGCTGCCCTTGACCATCAGGTCGTAGATGGCAAAGTGGCGCGTGGGCGGAGTCTTGCCCGGCGCGGCGGCGTCTTTGGCCTGGCACGGGCACGGCTGGCGCTCCAGCAGCCGGATGCGCACGTTGGTCACCCGCAGCTGCTGCTGGCCCTCCGGCCCGAACGGGTCCAGAGACTCCCACTTGGGGAGCGTACGGTAGATCACCTGGAGGGGGGGGGGGGGGGGGAAATATCCATCAGACGGCGGTTGGAGAAACATTTTGACACTGGTGCGCGTTTTCACTTTCTTGGCACCTCCTTTGTTGTTTCGGTGCTCGATACGTCCCATCCGGTCGCCGTGACAACGATACCACGAGGGTGTCGGACAGTTGAAAATTGAAGATCCCCCTTTATTATGTCGCCATGGCGACGGCTGCCACTGGTAACCAACGCCCCGAAGAAAGTGTGTGTGTGTTTGCAGTGTGTCTCTGTCTCTTGACATTGTTTTGTGTGTGTGTGTGTGTGTGTGTGTGTGTGTGTGTGTGTGCGCCTTCCCCCCGATTGGTCAGCCTGGCGGGCTGCTAAAGTGCGATGGGAGGAGAGCGATTAATTTCCTGCTCGTTGCAAAAGTTGGCGAGGTCGCGGCATTGTGGTGCACGATTAAGGGAACGCCACAAACGAGGGGGACGAGGAGGGAGGGGCCGAGGCGGGGGGGTGGGGGGGGGTATGGGGCGCTGGTCCGCGGGAGGGTACGGAGAAACAAAGACGGGGGACAGAGACGCGGACGCACATAACTCAGGGCGCCACAAAAGGATCGAGACAGCGCGTCCATCGCACAGCAACTGACACACACACGCACGGATTATTTGACAAAACGACACAATTGCACAAGAGCTTTTTTTTTTGAAGCATTGGAACGGGGACCCAAATGACTTTTTCCTCCTAACTACTACTGGACTAGTCTGAGGGTAGTCATCTGGACTCTGCCACTATTGTTGAAATTACAGCCGCGTGTCTGTCTAACCTAAACAGAACCTTTGCACCGTCTTAGCGTATTAATGATTAGCGCTCAGGGTGAGAACGTTTGACTGAGCGTGATCCATATCTACGCTGAGGCCTAAGGGAAACCAGAAAGCCAGCGAGAAGGTTCACGGCGGGCCACGCGTAATCTTCCTCGCCCGAGTTCCGGCCTGCGAAAAAAGCCAGCAAGTCTGGCTTTGAGGCGGCTAATTCCATCAAAGCACGCTGGACTGTAACCTGGTAAACAAGCACAATGGGCATTAAAGAGAGGAGAGGAGTGTGGGGGGGGGGGGCGAGTTGGGGAGGGCGTCTGGCCCACAACATCCGTCAGGGCCAAACGGCGGCACTTCCTTCCCGCCAGATAGTTTGCAGAGCGTCGATACGGCCGTACGTGTCGACCTCGGTTTCGCAAGGCTTGCATTCTTGTGAAACGCCGACTGTAAATAATACAATGCAGGCCACCCGCCCGCCCGCTCGCTCGCTCGCTCGGGGCGTCTGAACCCGTCGCCCCTCGCCATCCATCACACCTCACGTCTTTATCAGAGTCCCTGAAAGGCTCAGGCGCGCTTTGAGGTAGCGCACGTGAACCCCGCCGGGGGGCCTTTCCGCTCATCGGGTTACATTTCTATAACTCGTGGCGTATCGATAACGGTCCGGGAGGGGTGGAGCGGGGGCGCCGCTATTGTCGATGGAATTCAATAGCGGCAAAATCAAATGACGCAACTTCAAGTGACGGTTTTTGCCACTTGCCTGCCGCTTATTTTGGCAGCGATTGCTAACCCAAGAAGATGCCAACTATATGGCTTTCATGACCTCACGTCAACATGCGTGTCAAACCTAAGCGGGGGCAAGGAGAGAAAAGAAATATTCTGCGCCTCACCTCTCCTCGGGTGCACGGGTAGGCCCCGGAGTACTTGGACGTGCAGGTGGCGCCGTCCCCGCCGGAATTGAGCGCCTTGCCCTCCGGGACGCCGAAAGCGGCGCTGCAGTTGCGGGCGTAGTACTGCAGAGTGCGCCAAGTGCGGCCAAAGTCCTGCGAGCGCTCCAGGGTCATGGCGGCGGGCCGCGGCGAGCGGAAGACGGCGATGAGGTGCGTGAAGTAGAACTCGGCCTCCAGGTCCAGTTGCAGCGTCTCCGAGTCGGCGCCCTCCGCCGACTGCCACCAGGTGTCGGGGTGGCGGAAGGACGAGTCGGACATGGCGCCCGCCAAGTGCGACAGGTGGGGCAGGGCGGCGTTGCACTTGCCGCACTTGGCGGGGCCGCACGCCAGGCCCGGCTCGGCGTAGGCGCAGTACGGCTCGGTGCCGTTGTTGCCGCACGCGCTCTGGGTCAGGACGCGGCGGCCCAGCGCGAGGTTGCCCATGCGGGGGTTGCAGGCGCGGCTCTCGCAGCGCGGGGCCACGCCCGCTCGCGACATTGCCTCCGGCGCTGCGCCTAGGGGAGAAAAAAAACAAAACATTTGAGCCCACACACAAGTTTTTGGACTCAAAGAAAGGACGGACACTTGAAGTCTGAAATTTGAATGACGTAATTGACGAAATGGCGGCCCGGCCTGTAAATCCAAAAAGGGGATAATGGCGCCATTGTGCACCTGCCGGCCTCCCTCCCGCCGTGACGGCGATGGAGTTTGGCAGCCAGCGGCGTCGGGACGCCTCGCTTCCGACGAGCCCTCGGGGTGGCCGCTCCCGTTTGGTGCCCCTTTTTGTGCGTCAGCCGCTCTCCACACGTTGGCCCGTTATGGCAAATGAGGCCCGGGCCGGCCGGGGAGCTGTCAGGGGCCGTGTTTTGCCTTCAACAGGAGCCGCCGGCAAATTATGTAACCGTCTGCAGGTGGGGAGAGGTCAGCCGAGGAACGCATTGTGCCGGTCGCCGGGGGGCAAATTAGGAGCATTGTGGAGCCGGCATCTTTTCAGACTTTCAACCACGACGCTCCAGCGCGTTCGAATTAAGGATGAGATTAAGAACTATGAGGTGGCCCGCAACAAAAGGTTAAACACGACGTGTTCAGCAAAAATGGATTAGGAGGAATATTTTCAGGGAACATTTGGAACTCTCGTCATGTTTGACTACATTGTGAATCCCGGGAAAATGAACAACAGTCAAAGTCGAACATGTTTACCAGGTGCGATCGTGTTATGGTCACAACAGAACAAAAGTGAAACGTTCAACACTGACCTGCACCTGACAACACGGCCACGCTCAGCAGCAGCAGCAGCATAAATGCCAACGGCATGTTGACTCTACTCCGAGGTAATCCACCGAGAGGTGCGCCAAAGGCAGGAGATGTTCTGGACCCCAAAAAAAAAAACAAAACCCCCGGCGTGCTTTCAGATCTGGTGCGGCCTCTGTCTGTCACTCAGCTGAGGCGAAGGTGCACGACTGAGCAGGAGGAGGAGGCAGAGTGTGGCGGGAGGAGGAAGCATGATCCTGTGAGGAAGAGCGCCGAGGAGGAGGACGAGCAAAAGTCCAGCCCGTGTGCGGCCGCTCGGCAACCTGCAGCGTCTTTCATTTCCACGCGCAGGGCTTCGTCCCGCCAGTCGAACTGAGGACACGCACATACACACACACACACACACACTCACACGTAGTGTGAGGAAGCCGGCTCCTCCTCCTCCTCCGCTCTTGCACTTCACTTAAAGGAACATTCCGGAATGGGATGGAGCTGCTCCTCACACATCCAGAGTACCTGAAGAAGTATAGATTTTTAAAAAATCATATTCGTTTACGGTTGATTCACCTGCACAATATTGATTGGGTACATCTTTACATGAATGCTGTGATGGATGGTGCTGAGTGGTGTTCCTAATATTTTGGCCATCCAATTGAGCATTTAGTATGCGAGACATACAAAAAATGTGTCATTCAAATGAAGCACTTTTATCTTTATATAGGCAAACATTTGGGTACCAAGAGTAGTGTCCAATGAGTGTGAGTTATGAAAAAGGGGAAATGGCGCTCTCTGGTGGCTACAAATAGTACATCAAAAGATTTCTTCATCTCTTCCCGTCTGGGTCATGCTCCAGTGGACACAGCATGTCTCTCTGGCTTGAGGGTCTGCTGCAGAAAACTATTTTGCGCAAACATAGCTGTCAACACCTCATGGTCACCACGCCTTACAAGTGACACGGCCGCTGATGGACACGCCAGACAGTCACAAGGTGACGTAAGAGGAGCAGTATTCCAAAAATGCGTTAACAAGAGAAAAGCACACATTTTGGCGGGTAAAAAAAAAAAAAAAAAATCACGTTTAAACTTGCCACATGGCTCAGCAACGCTTGGCTGCGTAAAACACCATCAGACATTTTAGACAGTGTCACCACGACCTCAATATGACAATCATTTCTCTATTTGTGTGGCTAATAATACTTTAAGCTTTCTTTTTGCTCTTTTTCCTACAGTCCATTAAAAGTACTGTGTAAATTTTAAATAACAAATGAGTCTTAATATCGTGAAAGCGTTGAAGAAACGTTTTTAAAGCATTTCTTTTCAGTAGAGGATTTTGATGTAATACGGCATTCCAGCCGATGGGTGGCAGTATGGAAAAAATACACGACTCCATGGAGGTCAACATTTAGTACTTCCGGTTGGGCGGGCAGAGCGTGTGTGTGTGCTTCCGAACGCTTTTGTGACGACAAGCTAGTTACCAAACTCCAGCGACTACGTTACATACATCCAACAATCCGAAATGGTGCGTATGATCTATTTTCATCGATGCGCTTGTGCGGGATTAAATTTCGTCATCTGCGCCTTTTTCCTCGGCATTGTTTAGCCGGTTAGCAGTTAGCCGCGTTAGCTCCCTCTCCAATGGAATGAATGAAGCGCTTCGCCTCCATTCATCTTATAGAAGCTCGTACTACATATTATACGTAGTACAACATATCTATCTTTAGCAAACGGCATTTTTAAGAGTTAAGCATGATCTGAAATGTCTTTTTGTTGTTGCAGAGTTTACCACTGAACCCTAAGCCCTTCCTGAACGGGCTGACGGGCAAGCCAGTGATGGTGAAGCTCAAGTGGGGCATGGAGTACAAAGGCTACCTCGTCTCTGTGGACGGTTACATGAACATGCAGGTGAGCGCCACAATCACATCAATCAAAATGAAAAGTTTACCTCATGCCGTGCGTGTCATGTTTGTTTGGCAGCTGGCGAACACGGAAGAGTACGTGGACGGAGCGTTGGCAGGTCATCTCGGCGAAGTCCTCATCAGGTATTCCCAGTTGAATCCGAATTCAAAGCAGGTGTAAATGCCGTGCAACAAGTGGTTAAAAGAGTTCCTCTTTCTTCCCCAGGTGCAACAACGTTCTCTACATCCGAGGGGTGGAAGAAGAGGAGGAGGATGGAGAAATGAGAGAGTGATTCCAACAATTACGGCGTGTGTGTGGGATTTATAGTCAAAAAGTGTGCTTGTGTTTTCACCATGTGAAACTAAACGAATGATTGATTTCTTTTTTTTTGTATCGTTTGTGACCAACTTTTTAGGTGTTAGGAGACAATAAAACATTGTGCTCTTTATTAAACTGGACATGTCTGCTTATTGAAAATGTATTCTATCCAGGTTTGGAATATGATTAAGATTATAAACCCAAGACTAGAATAAAGATGGCTCAAAAGAAGACAGCTGCATATGTGCAAAACAAATACAACGCACTGAAATAAATGCACGTTTACTGAACAAGACATGAAACTGCTAATAGTTGCATGCATATTTGGTGTAACGTGTAGACAAGACGCGTTTCATATTGACTGAGTAACGGGCTTACCTCTTGTCTTTTTGAAGGCCCGCCCCTTGTGCACTTTAGCCTCTGTTGCTCAAATATTTGTCAAACAGAATGAAGAGGGGAAAAAAAAGTCAGGTCGCTCTTCTCCGAAGCGTAAAAGCTCACAGCGTCATCTGGAGAAAGAGACAACATGTCGACAAGTCGTTTGAAACTACTGGTGAAAAACGCGCAGCAAGTGCTCGTGATTTGCAACAATGGCGAGAAATACCTGACAAAAGGCAACAGTGACATCGACATCCACGTCATCCACGGTGCAAGCGTCGTCGTCGGCAGGTGAACGACAAAATCATTCACACAAGTCTCGTTGGGATCTCTGCTGTCTATTCATTGACACTACTACTCGTATTTCAACAGCGCCCTCTAGAGGCTGATACCAGTCACTGCATCAGAATATAGAACCTTTTGGCAATTGTAATTTTATTTGTGGACGTTAACTGCATTTTTATTGTCATTTTAGAAGAATGATTGAAATCTACGTTTTTAAATGTGATATTTTCAATATAAATGTGCTTTTTGTGCTGCTCAGCGACGGGCTAATTAAAGCGGTTGGCCCGGTCGATGTGATCCAATCAGAGTATTCGGATGCTTCCTTCGATTGCGTAATCGACGCCACGGGGATGTGTGTCTTGCCTGGTGAGTTTCATCATAAAAAGTCAAATATTGTGAAAAAAAGTAGTCTTATGATGATTCTGATGACGGTGGCAGGCTTGGTCGACGCACACACCCATCCCATCTGGGCCGGCGATCGCGTGCACGAGTTTGCCATGAAGGTAAGCCGCCACGTCGGCGTGGTGACCCTTTCAGACGGCCTGATGACGTTTCCGCCGCAGCTGGCGGGCGCCACCTACATGGACGTGCACCGAGCGGGAGGCGGCATCCATTTCACAGTGGAGCGCACGCGGGCGGCCGCCACCCACGACCTCCTGGCCTCGCTGAGCGGCAGGCTGGAGCGCATGCGGCGGGCCGGCACCACGCTGGTGGAGGTCAAGAGCGGCTACGGCCTGGATCTGCCCGCCGAGATGAAGATGCTGGAGGTGATGGAGGAAGCCCGCCGCACTCTGCCCATCAGCATCTCCGCCACGTTCTGCGGCGCCCACGCCGTGCCCAAGTATGCCGCTTCTCAATTGCCTCCTAAATCTGTCCAGAGTGATTGTGAAAATCAAGCGTACTTACTTCCATGTGTCTGAAGAGGGAAAAGTGTGGCAGAAGCCACCGAGGACATCCTGCAGGTTCAACTTCCCGCACTGAAGGAGCGCATGGCGGCCGGGACGCTGCGGGTGGACAACATCGACGTGTTCTGCGAGGAGGGAGTCTTCGACGTGCCCTCCACGCGCGCCATCCTGCGGGCGGGCATGGAGATGGGCCTCAACGCCAACTTCCACGGAGACGAGCTTCATCCCATGAACGCCGCTCAGGTAGGCCTCCGATTGCCGTTCGTCCAGGAGCGTCCTTTCTCACGTCCCGCCCACAGCTGGGGGCCGAGCTGGGAGCGTTGGCCGTCAGCCACCTGGAGGAAGTGACGGACGAGGGTATCGCCGCCATGGCGCGGGCCGAGACGGCGGCCGTCCTGCTGCCGACCACGGCTTACATCCTCAGGCTAGCCCAACCGCGGGCGCGCGCCATGTTAGACGCGGGCGTGATCGTGGCCCTGGGCAGCGACTTCAACCCCAACGCGTACTGCTGCTCCATGGTGAGTCCCGTGACTTCCCGTGAGGCGCTTTTTTTGGAATGCGGCTTTTCTTTCCCTCCCACCCGAAGCCCATCGTCATGCACCTGGCCTGCGTCAACATGAGGATGTCCATGCCCGAGGCTTTGGCGGCGGCCACCATCAACGCCGCCTACGCTCTCGGACGCTCGCGCACGCACGGCTCGCTGGAAGCGGGAAAACACGGCGACCTGCTGGTCATCAACGCCCCGCGGTAAATAGGTCTTACTCAAATCGAGATGGCGCGTTATGACTGCAGAGTTTGTTTCCAGGTGGGAGCATCTCATCTACCAGCTGGGGGCGCATCAGGAGCTCATCCGCTTCGTGGTCGTCAAGGGCGACGTCGTCTATGACAACGACAAAACGCTGGCCTTGTGAAGATTGCTGTGCTTGTACGCGGAGCAAAAAAAAAAAAAAACGGGATCGGCTGTGGGCTTTTATTGAACATGTCAGGACACTCAAGAAATACTCGTGGTATAAAAGTAACTGCTTAAAGTCATAAATGAATCCGTGTGTGTATACCGCCTCGTGCAAGTGGACTATACCGGGGTCAGGCTTGGTATTTTTTGCCGCCGCGGTGGATCTGCTGGTACAGCGTCATGGAGAAGGCCATGCCGAGGAGCTGAAAGCGACACGCCATTAAGAGAGCGCCGTCACATCACAAACTGGCGGCCGCCGAAGGTTGCTGCATACCTGAATGACCAAGACACACATGGCGATGGTGCCAAGCAGGTGCTTGTTGTCGTCCAGCCACTCCTCCACCTTCTCGTAGCAGCCCTGTAACAAAGAAGTCAAAGATCCACAGCCTTGAACCTTCAAACACTTATTTGAGTGCAATTTGATCAACCCACCCGCGTCCAGAAGGCATTGGAAGCGTTGCGTCCGCATCCCGAATGAGCGAGTTGACAGCAGCTGTCAGGAACGGCGTCCACCTGAAGCGCCGCGCGCCAGTCGCTGAAGCTCGTCACGCCGCAACAGTGCCACTGCGTGCGCAACATCCAGACGTCACCAGAAAGCGCTTTCTGGATCATCAGCCGCATCGCCACGCATCTCACCTCCCCCTGGATGGCGTCCCAGGCGTCCCTCAAACCGGCGTTGTTGTCCGTGTTGTACAGGACCAGCCCGTCTTTCAGATCCCGTCGGGCGTTTTCGCTCACCTGCGAGGAAACGGACGGACACATTCCAGATGTACTTTGGCAGCGGAAACGCGAGCGCGTCCAACCTTGTCGGT
The DNA here is from genome assembly GCF_054491065.1 of Syngnathus leptorhynchus. NCBI lineage: Eukaryota > Metazoa > Chordata > Actinopteri > Syngnathiformes > Syngnathidae > Syngnathus > Syngnathus leptorhynchus. The sequence continues at coordinate 6,216,569 of NC_141215.1, forward strand.
GTAGACGAAGAAGAGGATGAGGAGGATGAGCTCGGCCAGCAGGATGATCAACAGGACGATGAAAAACTTGGGGAAGAAAAACACAAATCATATTCACAATCTTTAGCAAGCTGATCATTTGGATCGTAGCTGACTCACACTTAGCAGGAGGCACTTGTTCTCCTTGATGGCACCCAGGCATCCCAGGAAGCCGGTCACCATGACGACGGTGCCCAGCATCACGATGAGGTTGGCGGCTGACATCGACGGGAAGGACGGCGACAGCGTGGCGAAGTTGCCCTGCGACACCGACAGCCACACGCCCACGCCCAGCAGGCCGCACCCACCCAGCTGCCCACCCGCAAACATACTGGTCACTCACTTCCCGTCATACATATGTGGGATGGAAATGGCATTACCCAAAAGAGGAGGTTGAAGAGGAAGAGCATGTACTTGACGCAACAGACGCAGCCGCGAGCCATTTTTGCCGATGACTGGACCTGAAGTAGAACATTCATTTAGTCCATGTAAATGTACTGTTTAGTTTGGCTTTGGAACATCACAACAAACTTACCACTTGAATATGATGACGGAGAAGAAACTAGGACGATCTGGAAAATATCAACATTAACACGGAGTGAAAGTTCGTCATACTAATGTCATTTTAATATCGTTGAACTGTATTTATTGTTACGCCAAATTCTTGCCGAGTGACGTCACGGGAATGAACTTCAAATGAGGCTTTAACAAGTTTGGAGGTTTGCGCTGCGAAAAGCAGAACCAAAACTTTTTGCAGCATTTTAACTCAATTACAAGACAAGAATGATAAACAATAGTTTTTAGTCCACTTTGGAGGGCTTTCTACAAGGCCATGACCATTTTTGTGCCAGGAACAAAAAAAAAAAAAATCACAACAAGCGGAGACAGGGAAAAAGAGGGACTATTTCTTACCGCGCTATGAACTGAAGCTTGTCATTCCGCAAATTGCTTGCCAGCCTTTGTCTTTCACATACTGTTTCTGCGGGAAAAGTTAATTAAAAACAACAAACGAAGGCTGGGAGTCGATAGAAAGCCCGTCAAAGTTTACGCCGCGGCAGAGGCTCATCCACAGTACGAGAAAGAGGAGGTTCTATGCGCGGAGGGGCGGAGCACGCGGCGGAGGAAGACGGCGCACACTGCCCCGCGTTGTGCGCATGTCTGTAAATGTTCCTTATTAATGGTTTATACATGAACGTGTTTTGAGTGAATATCGCGAGTACAGCCACTTCTCCTGTCACTTGTAATGGCACACAGTGCCACCAGGGGGCAGGTGAGCACATGAAAACATCTGACGTCGCTCACTGGGCCAAAAACGAAGTGCACAACTTAATCATTAAACGTAAAGTGTAGTGTTAACTCCTGGGGAAAACACGTAAATAGTTTAATAAAGGAGTTTATTAAATAAACAACACTGATATAAATACACGGCCCTTAAAAGAACCCAAATAAAAATGTATCAAAACAATACAAAGAGGTCAGTTCTTTCCTCCCCAAACACCGAGGCGGATCAAAGTGAGTCCAGTGTGACTAATCCAGGACCCAGTGATCCGCCTGAGAGCTGTTGAGCTGCACAGATTCACTGCTGTCTCCTCCTTCGTGCTGAAAGACACCATTTGGTTCAGTCGAAAAATGACATTCAATTAGAATAACAAAGTTTAAAAAGTGGCATACACACACCTTGTTGGCAATGGCGCGGAGCTTCCCCAGCAGGGAGGGCTTGCGGGTGTAGACGGTGTCGTCGTCGGGGTCGTCGCCCTCGTCCAGGCCGCAGCTATCGGCGACGGGCAGCTCGCACTCCTTGTTGGCCGACATCACCAGACGAGAGTACTTGTACTCCAGCCTGTCGCGAGTACGTTACGTCACGTGATCACCCAGACGTGGTCACAAGTATGAAGACGCACCTCTTGTTCTTCTTCCAGAAGTAGCAGGTGAGGATGACGAGCAGCGCGGCCAAAAATGCTCCGCCGCTCACGCCCAATTTGAGCCACAAGGCGACAGACTCGCAAGGGGCGGAGCTCCTGGCAGGCAACGGGACGCCTTTGGTGCACAGCTTAGGCTCGTTCCACAAGTAAAACGTTTCCTAGAAACAGATCGGGCGGATGACAGGAATTCGACCACGTGACGTTATGATTCGGCGTGTGCGGTGCACGCGGCTACCTGAATGCCGCTTTTGCAGGCGCCATCCAGCTGGTGGTAGTCTTCTCGCGTGCAGAGCGGGCAGGCACTGGCGCTCTCCCACAGAAAGTGGAAGGCGCAGCCGTCACAGGTTCCCGCGGGACAGGAGCTAGAAAAGCACAAAAGATATTTGCATTTTTTTGTAATATGTTTCTGTTCACAACTTTGTAGAAAATAAAAAAATGTCTCAACATTTTCACACGTGCTTGACTGACCTGGGCACAGAGAGTTCGCCAGGTTCTGATTTTTTGGGATGACAGCGAACCACGATGACCGAACTGCGGCCTTGATCGCAGGACGCCGTCACCTGTGTCGACCTGAAATGAAAATAACATGAAGAAATGTGTCACGTGGGTAGAAAAACACAAAGGTCCATCTTTTGATTGTCTACCTGAAGAAGAAGTTGATGTCTGGAACATTGTTGGTGTTTTCCGGGAAGAGCCCTGGGTCAGCCCTCACGCCGTCAAGGAAGCGCTCCACAGTCGCTCCTGCGGGGGGCGCCAAACTAACACTAAGTGGCAGCCGAGCAGCACGGCGCCGTTCAAAAGCGCACCTACCGAGAAACGTGTCGGCCAGGCTGACGGACTGCGAGGAAATGGGCGTCCGGAAGCCGCGCCCGTCGGCCGGGATGATGGTGGACTGGCAGATGAAACCGTCCACCGAGTTGGCCAGCTGGGCGGCGCCGTCACCGCCGCCCTGCTCGTCTTTGTTGAACACGCCGCTGAAGTCGGTCAGGTTGTTCCTGCACACTGCTGCTCTGCGGCCCTGTACGCACAAGCATCGCCGTGGTTAGGCCTACAAAATGTGTTATCTTGTCAAAGGTTGTTTTGAAGTTGACCTGGTGGCCACACAGGCTGATGTTGAAAAGGTGAAGGTACTTGGTGCCCTTGGTGGTGAAGCTGGGCTTCAGGGTGAGCGAGGCCACGTCGCTCAGCCCGCTCAGGTCGTAGGTCAGCGTGCGGTTGTTGTGCAGGCGCGAAAAGGAGCAGTTGCTGTAGCAACGGGAATGCTCCTGGAGGATAATGCACATTTTTAGATTTTTTTCCTTTTCTCTGTCGGTAGAGCGCTCGCTCGCTCACCCGGTCGCTGATGCTGGCGGGCCCGCACGGCACGCAGGCCTCGCGGCCGTAGGTGTGGCGTCCGGCCAGGTGCGTGCCGGGCGGGCACTCCTCGCATCGGTTGGTCTCGGCGTGGATGTAGAAGCCCGGCGGGCACGGCACGCACGTGGAGCCGGCCCGCCGGGAGCCGTCGGGCACCAAGGCGCACGCTCGGCACCCCGAGGCCACGCCCTCCAGCACGTTGGTCACGTGGATAGAGAAGAGCTTCACGTTGTCGCCCACGTAGCGACGGACCTGCGCAAACGGGACGCTTCATTAGGGACGCCCAGCGTCAGTCGATGATTTTTTTTTTTTTTCAACTTACATCCAGAGCGTGATTGGTCCTCTGGAAGGCCCACGTGAAAGTGACAGAGTCGTTCCTGCTCATGCTGTGCGAATACGACTGGCGGCTTTTGCTGCCCTCCCACGACTCCACCACGGTGGTGCTCTTGCTGTGCACGTCCTGCCGGGGGGGACAAGCGTGAAAGCGCGGCCTCGCCGGGCCTAACGAGCGTCCTCCTCGCACTCACCATCATGAAGTAGAACTCGCAGTCGCCGCTGCAGACCGTCTGAAATTCAAAGGTGATCCGCCCCACCTCGCCGCCGCTCATGCCCGACAGCGACGCCGGTACCCTGCGGCAAAACAAAAACACGTCTCCTTCATGCGTGGGAACGCCAGTGCGCCTCGCGGGCATCCTTACGTACTTAAAGCCCGGCACGTGCAGGCTGAGGATAAGGTAGTCGTCGTCCGACGAGCCGGCTCCGCTGCGGACGTGGTCGCCCGCCACTTCCCAACCTGAACGTCGACACACACCCAAACATTGTCACCTGGGCTCCATCAAACGTGTGTATATATATAGTTCTCACGGCTGTTGCGCAACAAATCGGTTTGTCAAGTTGTGTTGCTCAACTGCAGCGAATGGACGCGTGCCAAAAATTCTTACCGTTCATGCCGTCGCATTTGGAATTCCCCACATTGAAGCAGGAAGTCTTCATGTTGGCCGGAAGGACGTTCCACCATCGATACTCGTAGCCCAGGACCGGCTCTGTGCCCGAGGGGCACGGCGTGCACGCTGCGCATACGCACAAACGTTAAGAAATGCTCGTAAATCGTGGGTGCTCTAGAAAACACAATTCTCTCGACAGTGTGAAAACGGCCGTGACCCCCGACCTTCTTTTTCTGGCCCGACCAGTCGGGCGACATGCCGAGGGCCGAGAGACAACGCGGCAGCCGGCGAGCGTTACCGTAGGTGCCGTCCGAGCGCGTCCCGGCCGGGCACGGCGAGCAGGTGGAGTCGTTGCTGTTGTAGAAGCCCGGGTTGCACGGCGGGCACGCTTTGCGGTGCTCCGAGGCGGGCAGCGCCACGGCGCCGGTGGCGTTCTCGTCGCAGATCTTAGGCTCCACCCAGCGGTACACCGCCTGTGTCTGCAGCGGGGAAAACAAACAAATAAAAAAGTGATGGACGGTACAAACTGAGTTAGTTGAATGAATACACAAGTTTGGAATGTATATTTTAAATATAGACAAAATACATGTCATATGTCCAATAACACGCTATCTATTATTTATTCGAGGAGCTTGGAGGGGGCCACAATTTCAGAGCTCTCAGTGGTACCAGCCATGTTTGTTCCTCTCCTTTGCATCTTCTCAATCGTAGCATTAGCATTGGTTTTGGTTTTGCTCACATCTGGCCTGGTATGAGGAACCATGAACAGTGTGTGTGTGTGTGTGTGTGTGTGTGTGTGTGTGTGTGTGTGTGTGTGTTTGTGTTTGAGTAGACGCCCACCTTTCCTTGGCTGTCACAAGGCGTGTGAATCTGGAAATAGTCCCTATCGGCACACGCAGGCCTCACCTTGCACTCGGCCCATCCCTCCACTAAGACAAACACAATATTATAGTCACACAATTATAATTAGTGTGATTACAGCACGACATGAAATTGTTTAATTTCCTGGAAGCTATGACTCGGCGCTTTTACTTCCTCCACGTCAATACTTTGTCGAGTTTTGACCAAGTGTACATTTGATTTGTGAAATGTGGAGGCGTACGCACGCGAGTAGTGATTCTGTGGGCAGGCGGCGCAAGAAGTGGAGCCTTTGGCGGAGAAGGTGCCGCTGGGACACGGGTGACAGGAGGACGAGCCAGGGCTGGCGCTAAACCAACCGGGTCGGCAGGGAAAGCACTCGGACGTGTAGGCCACGCCTTTTGCAAAAAGAAACCAAAAGATGAGCAAAATGTTCCTGCTAGAACATTGGCCTTTTTTTTTTTCTTCTGACCTTCTATTCTGATTTCCTTGAGCAGCACAGGTTTCACCATCTTGACGCCCACCAGGATGCCCGTCGTTCTCCAGTACAGGATGTTGGTGCCGGCCCACAGGTTGATCTGCAACACGAGTTGGCATCAGAGTGCGTCCACGAATACATTGTGTGTTGTTGGCAACTTCCACCCACCGCGTGCGTTCCCCATTCTCCGTTGCTGGTCACCTTGATCCACTTCTGCTCGTCACTCTGGCTCATCTCCTGGCACTGCTCGTTCTGGACCTGAACACACGCACGCGGCGATAGTCACACGCGGCGGACCGACACGCGGCCGACAAGGACAAAGGTGTTCTCACGTAGAACTCAAAGAAGATGTTGTTGTCGGGGTACTGGTAGGTGAAGGAGACGGAGCCCTGCTTCTCCAGGTGGACCACGTAGACCAGCGACACGGTGCACTCGTCCCGGTTGGACTCCAGGTACACGCCCTGCGGCGTCCACGTGGAGCTGCGCCGCCGCAAAAGACGTCAATCGCTCAATTATCCAGCCTAACGGCGGGGGACGAGAAAGATAAACGTACTTGCTGCACGCCTGGAAATCGCCGTTGGGCGGCTTAGCGTTGAGGAAGCTGGCGAGGCTGATGAATCCGCCGGGGAGGGCGTCCCACTGATCGAAGCGCAGGCCGCTGCCCAACGAGTAGGAGCCGGCCGCGCACGGCGTGCACGACTGCGTGGACATTTCCAGGAACTTGCCGGCCGAGCAGGAGAAGCCTGAACAAAAGCAAAATGAAGCCGGGAAAGAGCATTTCGAGGTGGCGCTAGACTCACTGCAGTCGGTTCCTCTGCTGGGGGGCGGGAGGCCCGAGCAGGTGCCCGGATTGAGCGGGATGGCCACCCTCCAGCGGGACCCCGTGCTGTCACACTCCGTGTACTGGTAGTAGTAGTCCATCTGCGGGACATAACGGCCCTCGTTACGTCGATAGCGGCAATCATTAATGGACGGCGGAGTGGAGAAAGTGGCCTGGGTGACCCTGATCGCCATGGCAACTAATGGGCCGGAGCGCAAAAGAGCAGCCACAGGTTTGTTTAATGCATGTTTTTGCCGGAGGAGCAGCTCACTCAATTACTCGTGTGTATTGCTGAATCAAAAAAATCATTGTTCATTTCCATTCACAAAGTGAGGAGAATGGATTGGGTTTGTTTACTTTTACACCCTTTGAGGCAACAAACAGGTTGGATGAGAATTTTTGAAATTCTTGACTTTTCACCGCATTTCTCGTTTGCGCGAGTTCCTAGCTCTTCTCTACGACCACCCGAGGCAACAAACGCACCTCGGCGATGCTTTCGCCTCCAGGCAGAATCACGGGCGCCTGCCGCCTGCAAATTAAAAGCGGCGTTCACGGCCGTGAAACCGATAAGCAGCCGAGGAAAAAGACAAACAGCCAGCAATCTGTTGGTCTCCCGGCTGACTCATGCCGGTTGCCATGGCGATGGATGAGGGGACGAGAGGAAGGAGATGAGATTGGACGGGGGCAAGCCATAAAAAGGCAACAGTGACAACAACTGAAGCTGAGTGGACGCACGGAGAAAAAAATTGGATTATATTCCACATCTGGTGAAGATAGCTGGTTAGTTTAGCACAAGGTTGGCCAAGGGAATGGGCCCTTTTTTGACAAGACTTTTAAAATGATCTCAAATGAATGGTATCAAATTAACAATTTGTTAAAGCTTCAATTTGCAATTAAACTATTTTGCTCACGTTATGCATAACAACAATTTGGGCATTCTAAATATCACCACTAGTATTATTTATCAATGTCAATGTTTTGCACTAATTCTACAAATTAATAAGATGAAAATATGATCTATTGTGCACGCTTACCTCATCGCATGGCGGTGGCGTCGTGTCGGCGTAGGTTGTCTTGACAGTGGCGACGATGATGAGCATCAGCAGGCAGCGGGGGGGCCAAAAGGCGCACGGTGGTTCCCACATCATCAACTCGGATAACGAACGGCGGACGGCCCGCTGCCTGGAGCCACAGAGTCAAAGCGGTCGGTCCGGGCGTGTAACGCCCCAGTCATTTATGTGCCACCGTCTGCCTGTCACACGCAAATAAACACACCGACGTCAAGTCACAAGGAATGCGCAGACGAGACAAGACCACACGTCCGGGTTTCAAACTAAAAGCAAAAACACCGACGTCAAGCCAAGAGGGAAGGCATACACGCCGTCCCCCGGTTTCGAATTAAAAGACATTTGCCAAGAGTGTTTCAAACGCCACCATCCCTGTCTTTCAACCGTATTTAACGAGTTCTTCCAAACTATACTTTCCAAACGCGTTCGACTCATTACCTCGAGGGAAAGAAGCAGAGAATTATCCAAATAACGAGCCAATCGAGTCAAACGCAGTAGCGCTCAAACACCGCCAGGCGGCAGAAGCACGCAATAGTTAGCAATAAAGCCACCAACGACGAAGAGCGCTCGGAACCAAAACAATCCCAAAGTTGGCAGCGAAGGCTGACAAAATGGGATGCGAATCGCCACGATCGCTTTTGGAAGTTCTTTACATCACTTAAACTACCACTTTCATTGTCGGGGGATCTTTTATCGGACTCTTGCGGGGTGTTAAAGTGCGTTGCTGTGGCCGGTTGTGTCTGGCGTCGTTTGCAGGTTAGCTTCCCCGGCTATAGAAAGTTGCTCGATGACGAGCCGTGGGCCAAACATGGCCATATTTGGAGCGGTTCACACCGGTGAGACGTAAACCAAATCCATTCAAGTCGGCCTGCTCGAGACGCGCACTCTTTTCGACATGTCATCGGAGCACAACATCGCCATTGTGATGGAGGACAAAAGGTACGAGGTGAACAAGAGGAAGCTGATCGAGAAGAGCGACTACTTCCGTGCTCTGTACAGCTCGGGCATGAGGGAGTCCACGGAGGACTCCGTGCAGCTGCAGGGCCTCAGCGCCCCCGGCTTGGAGCTGGTCCTGGAGTTCATCAACACCTCCAAAGTAGAGATAGTCAACGAGACCCTGGAGGACCTGATCGAGACCGCCTCCTTCCTGCAGGTCACCTCCATCCTCAAGGTGCTGATGGCGGAGATCCGGCTGGACAACTGCGTGGAGCTCTACACCCTGTCAGAGGTGTACGGAACTCACGAGCTGCGCAGCGCCTGCCTCAAATTCATGAGCTGCTACTATCACCCCATGATGAGGCGACCCGAGTTCTGCAGCCTCCCCCCTGCCGTCAGGGAGCAGGCCAAGGAGATGCGCATGAGAGGTGCTGCCACCCTGGTGGCCATGGGGGACTTCAGCAGCCTGTGCCTGGACATGCCGGACCAGGAAGAGCCCTGCTCCATGCTGAGGTACGGCGAGGCCGAGCAGCGCTGGAAGCCGCTGGCCAACAACCTGCCGGCGGACATGATCAACGTGAGAGGGTACGGCTCGGCCGTGCTGGACAACTACCTCTTCATCGCCGGGGGCTACCGAACCAGCAGCCAGGAGATCTCGGCCACGCATTGCTACAACCCCTGCAGGAACGAGTGGAACCAGGTGGCGCCGCTCAACCAGAAGAGGTAACCTCAACGTGGCCGGAGCGGCGGTTTGGCAGATCGTCATCGACTTCTTTCAAGAGCCGTTAAGTTACTTTGGACACTGACCCCTTTTTACTGTCCTTCAGGTCCAACTTCAAGCTCCTGGCCGTGCAAGGGAAGTTGTACGCCGTGGGGGGACAAAGTCTGGGCACGGTGGAGTGCTACAGCCCGGAGAACGACTACTGGACCTGCGTGTCGTCCATGCCCGACCCGCTGGCCGAGTTCTCGGCCTGCGAGTGCCAGGGAATGATCTACGTCATGGGCGGATACACGGCCAGAGGTGGGCGCAAAGGTCCAGTTTGCATCTGGCCATTTTCTGCTAACGTTTGTGTCTCGCCACAGTGCGCAACACCAACCTTCTGCGCTACTGCCCCGTGGCCGACACGTGGACGGCCTTCCGGCCGTGCACGGTGCACGTGCGCAAGCAGCAGATGCTGTCGGTGGAGGACACCATCTACCTGGTGGGCGGCTACACGCACAAACTGGAGCACACGCGGCGCTGGCCCAGCGAGATGGAGGACGTGCTCTCCGTGCAGTCGTACAACGTCACCACCGGCGAGTGGCTGCAGCTCAAGGAGAACACGTCCAAGTCGGGCCTCAACCTGACGTGCACGCTGCACAACGACGGCATCTACATCATGAGCCGCGACGTGGGGCTGTCCACCAGCATGGAGCACCGCGTCTTCCTCAAGTACAACATTTTCAACGACACCTGGGAGGCCTTCAGGCGCCTGCGAGCGTTCGGCCAGAACATGCTGCTCTGCTCGCTTTATCTCCCCAACGTGCTGTGATGAAAGAGACTGCAGAGTTACATCTGCCACAGCATTGAAGCTAAATTGCACTTTGTATTTCACACTCCAGACCTACAGGGGGCAGTCTATGAGCAGACAGATGTCAGCGGTCAAAAAATATCGAATACTTAAGGTCAAAATGGTCATTATTGTTGCAATACAGGTGGCAGATGTTCACGACAAACCTTAAAAAAAAAAAAAAAAGCATTCCTATGTTAAAGATAGAAAGAGTCAAAATTCTATGACATTCAATTGCATACGTGCCTTTTCCATTACAAACTCGATCCTCTCACAAAAAGCACAAAATGACCATACTGCTGTTGTTTTTTTTTTGGGCTGTTGCTAAAGTTGCGAAAGTTTGTCCTTTGAATAAAGGTGCTTTTCATTCCTCAATCTGTGGAATAAATTGAGAATTTATAAATAAATATTAACATCAATTAAATATTTTATGAATCGAACTTGTTAACCTGGACTGAAATATGCAAGTTAAGGATGGATAGAAATGCGTGTAGTGTGGACAGGTGGCCAACAGAGGGCGACAGAAACAACCCATAACGTTCACGCGCGCTCAAGAATAACATTTAAAAACCTGTCAAGTCATTTTACGTCAGTAAAATCATTTTTACAAGTATAAATCGACTTCCTGAATGTATATTCTTAGGCTAATGGAAACTGTCTTTCGAAAAAACCAAACCGATTTAAAGAATAGCAAGAAAAACAAATTAGGTGACAAATAAGTGTAATGCCGACATCAAGCCAACAGGAGGTGACAAAAAGCAGCTAGCAATCCATCCTAATTCACCTCCACGAGAGCTCAACGACTTCTGTTGACAATCCAACCACACGGACGACATGATTAAAAATGCAGCTCAATCTCAGCACAGGAGGTCGGAGAGCAGGAAATGCGTGTAGTTCAGACAAAAGGCCAACAGAGGGCGCCGACTAACACCTAGAAATCCAACCAAATCTAACCTTCACAAGGACTCAAGAATTCATGCACAAATTCCACACCACACTAATGTCACGATTGAAAAATGCCTCGAAGGGTTCAACAGCTTTTCAATTGAGTGTTTAGTGGAGCGAAAGGGAACGATCATTGCAGCACGATTGATCGGCTCAGGCTGCGTGGGGTCACACCTCCGCAGCGGGACCGCGGAGGCTCATCAGCGAGCATCCACCAGGACGCCGGTTGCAAGTGAGCAAAACATTCGCTCTTCATCGGCGTCTGACGAGAGGAAGAGGAGGGGGAGGAGTGTCGAGGGAGGAGAGAAAGCAAGAGGGCGAGGGAGGAGAATCCGCTCGGAAGGAGACAGACAGACGGGGGGAAAACACGCAGGAGGATGCTCGACCACATCAGACCGTCATCCAGGAGGAACACAACAAATCAGCAGTGTTCTCCTTGAAGCTTGGACGGTCTACATTCCAACGTCTCTGGTATCTTTTGTTTCGGGGGGCGGAGGGGGATTCCAGTTTTGAAGACCATGAGTGAGGCCAAAAAAGGTGAGCTGGCCATCCGAGATAAAGCCATCCTGCATCAGCAGCGCCGTCTCAAGCAGGCCACGCAGTTCACGCACAAGGACTCGGCTGACCTGCTGCCCCTGGACGGTCTCAAGAGACTGGGAACGTCTAAAGACCTGGTAAGTGCGCACACCCCGGAGGACATCGAGAATGAACTCACTGGTGCCTCCACATGATTCTTATGGACGAGCATAGAAAACATTATTTGTAATGTCGCTACTATGAGCAGGGACCTTTCAAAGGACCCAAGGACGCCTAACAATAACTCACGCTGCCAATTAAGTGAGTGAGTATGGCCGGCAGCTGATTGCTGGTCAGCTTGACAGCATGATGGAAGGTTTCAAGACAGGTCTCGACAGGCAGATGAAGCTCATTGAAAGCAGGGTGGCAAACTCAAATTTTGGAAGCCAAGCACTGACTGGACAAATAACTTCAGAAGCTAATGCTGGAAGCTAACGCTGAAAGTTAGCGCAGCCGCTCGATCTATTCTGGCAATATAAGCTCCAACAAAACTGTAGAAGTTATTTTCGTCCTGCGCATGAACCCAGGAAAGGAACAAAAATAATAAGTCACTAGGAAAGGAAATTTGAAATACCCCGAAGCAAGCTTTGAATGGTTATAACTTGATTAGTTTTGAGGAGCTTAACACGCTAGTCATTCATTAGCTGCTGGAGCTCCAACCGCTACATCAGGCATCCGGGCCTCTTATGTTAAAACCAATTATCTGGAATGACGTTTGTCTCTGCGGAGATAGGAAAATTAAAAAAAAAGAAAAAGCAATCTGTCAAGCATGACGTTGACGATTTGAGCGGGCGGGAGTGGAAATTGTCAGATGAGAGCCTGGGTCGCCGTTTAGCGGCTGAATACACTTGAGAAAGTCATGAAATGACAAGAATGACATCCTAAGGATGTCTGCGAGCCTGCATACGTGACAGCTATTTATTTCATCTTTTTTAGCATTTTCTCTCTGGATGAAAAGTAGCAAATTACCACGGCAAGTCGGGGATAGAAAGATACGGATGCTTGTTGGACACAAGCTAGCAGTTGGCTCGCTAGTAGTTCGGTTCTGATGAGTGGCTTCGGAAGAAAAAAAAATAAATCTCTGATTTCAAAATAAGGGTGGAGAATGGGAAGCATTGTTAACACTTCTAAATAATGAACACGATTGTTATCATAATTGGCAGTTAAATGCCATCCTACACTCACAATCACACGAGAAAAGCATCAACAATCCACCGCCGGCCTTTCCGCTCCGATGTGTAATTCAGCAGTGTTGGTTACGCAACGTTTGTTTTTGTGCTCTTCTGCCCGAGGGTTAGTGGGTGCCGAGTGGCGAGCATCAGCGAACATGTTAGAAAGAAAGAAAGAAAAAAAATGGCCGCCCTCTAAAGCAAGCCAAACGTTGTCTTGAGGACACGTGCCACCCGAGGGGGGGGCTTTATTATGCAACAATGTGTGCATTAAATGTAAAGACAAAGCGCGGATGTGTGGGAATTGAAAAGTCCAGTGACACAAAACACCTGAGCTCCACATACACCGCCATCTTATGCATAAAACGTTGAGTCCAGAAGATGTGCCACATGGAGGCAGATGGACCAGAGTTGACTTAATCCTGCAGCAGGTGTTTTATATTCATCTCCAAATATGAGGTTTTTTTTTTTTTCTTTCTCAGCAGGCAGCAGAGCCGAGCCGAGCAGAGCAGAGCAGCACTTCAAAGTCAAGCCCACTCACAAGAAACATTAAGCCCCTAAAATATAGACAGCTTAAATGTACCCTGGCTGCATTCTTATTATTATTCACCACAGGACAATTAGCAGTCTTACGCGTCCGTGCTTATGTGCGTTTTTTTGTGCGTTCCGCTGGAAGTTGGGCGGCTAAAAATAGGCGACTCAAACAACCCCGACAACAGCAGTGAAGTGCAAATAGATACTGTTTAAAATCACTGTCCAGCCAACAGCGAGCTACAAGCGAACAAGTTCTCAACGTTTAAATATGCTGAGCGCAGCATAATAAATGACTAAATAACACCTTGCAGCTTGTCAAAAGCAAATCGCTAACTCAACAGTTTGAGTAATTGCTCACTGGTTTAGCAGTCATTCATTGAATAAAAGATCAAAAGTAGCTAGCCACTAGTCATATCTTATTCGGAGGTGTTTCCTCCGTGCAGGGAAGCAGACAGTTAGGATCAATTCAATCTATGAGCGCAATTCAATTTGGATCGTTGTCTGTTTGTGCTTCGGGCGGCTGCAACCCTGCCACAAATAACGTTAGGATGCAAGCGGCTAGCAGGCGGATTGTAGACTCGCCACTTTATTAGGCACAATAGACATCAGTGGAAAATTTGCAGTATTAATTCAATAGGCGGCCTTTCACCCAGAGTGCGGAGATGCTCTTTGGTATTTTTGGGATGCTTATGCTAATATAAGTTAGCATGTATTTGTTCTTCTGTCTGGCAATTAGCAGGTGTCTTGTCTGCCATATTTGCCAGATGCTTTCTGGCTTGTTTAGGCTAGTTAGTTAGCTATTAGCCTTAGGAGCCAATTGGAATTGACTGGTAAATCCCAAGATTGTGAAATTCTGACAATGGCCCCAAATATGGAGTGCAAAGGAGTCTTTTTTTTGCCATTTTGGTGTTCAGCCAAGCAGACAATGTACTGGCTTCCTCATCTTACCGTTCCGCGGCTGCCAAACGCGCCTCCCTGGTGGAGCTGAGCATCTTCCCAGATGGACACTGAAAGGCAATTTGAGACAAGAGCAGACGTGAGAGAACTGGATTACATTCATGACACTCGCTTATTTCCATAGCAACCCCACAGCATCGTGCAGCGCCGCCTCCTAGAGGGCAACATCACGCGGCTGCGGGGCGAGGCCCGAGACCCCGCCGCCCACGTCCGCTCGCCGCTGGCCGACGACGGGAAGGACGGGCAGGCGGACGGTGAGGACGAAAGCGCCGACGACTCCTCGGCCGAGAGCGACAAGAGTCTGCGATCGGACGATGACGGCGGCGACGTGGCGGCGGCGTCCGAAACGACACGTCTCGCCGCTCTGCGCGTTCACTGCAAGGTATACAAAACCTCCCATTCTAAATTTGCCTTAAAAAAATGACGGGTAAAAGTTTTAATTTTGGTAAAAAAATGTGTTGGTAAACCAAGTGAAATATTTGTGTTCAACCTTTTCAGCACTATTCAGCATTATTTTTTTTTTTGCACTTTGCTCACGCGCACCGCCGCTAAGTGCTCTCGCTCGCGTGGTTTACTTATCCAACATCTATTTTTAAATTTCACTGCAAGAAGAGAGATTTTAGCACCGAGACAAAAGACCGAGCCTTTTGCGGTGTTGCTGATAAGCTGCTCTGCCTCCGTGGATAAAAAGGCAGGCTCAGCTTGAGCACTTGAAAACAATAGAGAAAAAAATGGCTCTGCTTTGTTTTCCTCAAGGGGGCAAATAACCCGAGGGGCTGAAGTGCGGCGGCTATTTCGATTTAACAGGCGTTCTGAAAAAGAACACCTTCAAACCAAAATGTGGTTTTGAGTTGCCTGCGATAGCCTTAAAACTTGCCATTTTTCAACAGGTGTGTGTAAATTCATTTTAAGCTACAGAATGGCTCGGTTAATATTTGCTGACGCAGCATTGAAGAGTCCACGTGAGCGTCCTGGTTTCATGTTCCATTGACTCCATTCCTTAACGATGATTAACCACCAATTGCGATGTGTAGTCAGCACAAATCAGGCATCCGTTTTGTGTCCTCTCGACAGTGCTGCGAGCGTCAAGTGACGCTTTCGTTAAACACCGACAGCGTACACAACCACATCTCGGCGTCCTGCTGCCAACGGCTCGGGTAAGAACGTCCTCGCAAAGTCAATATATTTGTGTGTATCATACATCATTTGGAAAAACACTGGAAAATCAAATTTGAGGTTGAACTCTTACTTGTTGCTGCTGATCCAATTTGAAGTCGGTGATATTGTGCTGATCCATTAGGCTCTCTGGGACCGATTGGGTCCAAAGCGGCTCGGTGAACGACCTCAAGCTTCAGCTGGGCTCCAAGACGATCCAATGCTCCGCTTTGGTCCGAGGTACCAATGAGAAAAGCATTCAAAAAAAGCTTGCCTTTTGCTGAAGAGCTTGAAAAATCCTTTTTACCTCTCAGAGGACGAGACGTGCGAGATGAGCCTCGGCCTGCACACTCTGCTTCAACTCAAAGTAAGCAAGATCAACAAATACAACTCAAGAGAAAAAGATGAGTGAATATGATCAATACTTGCTTTCTGCAGTGCTGCCTGGACCTGAACCGCCAGGTTTTGAAGCTAGGGGGCGAGGCTGAGGAGCTTCCCTTCCTGAGTGACGAAAAACCCGACAGCGCGAAAAAGGTGTGAGCGCCCCCCCCCCATCGCCGTCATCGCAACGGTTTGGGACCACCTGGGCCGCAAGTGTGTCACGCCGCCAGAGCCCGGATGAGCGTTAGCCACGCAAGAAATTAATTAGCCTGAGCCCATGTGTGTTAATTGGCACTTTTCTATCAATTCATTTTTTTTTGGTGACTGGAATCCAATTAATCAATTTTAATGATAAAAGGAATCACTTGTGAAACCTAAAAATTAATAACTCGATGGCCTTGCCTAAATGTTAGCTTAGCCTAGTTAGTGTAAGAATGAAAACCAGATGTTAAATCACATGACAAAGGCCAACTAACTAGCAGTAGGCTATGCTAGGCTAATTAGCGTGTGAAGTCAATCACTCACGCAGGAAGCAACTACGCTCACCAAGTGTTTGGACATCCCTCTACCTCCTCGACAAACAACGACAGAAGAATTTCAACTGACCTTTTAAACCAGCCGCACACTCTGCAACCTCACATTTAAACCAAAAGAATTCAGGCTCATTTTTTTTCAAGATATACACTCCGACAGAAAAGTCCCGACATTGTACGAATTATCGTTCATTTTAACAATTCATTGATTTTAGTTCACGTGCAATTGTTTTGTCGCGAGTGTGATATCACGCTCGGTGTGCGGCTGGCTTCAGCAAATCCTCCAAATAAAATTAGCCCGTCACACGTTTATATCCGAGTCACACTGAAATTGGAAAACATTCCATGTGCATGACGTTGTGGCGTTCCGCCTGCATGTTCGTGTACTTGTCTGATTGAGTGAACCCCGGGAGTGTGTGTGTATGTGTGTTTGTGAATGTGTGCACGTGTGTTTTTCTGGCTCACACAGAAAAAAAAAAAAAGAGAGAAAAGCCGAGCGGGTACAAGGTGCCAAACAAGCTGCCTTCCCACGCCGCCTTTGTCACATCGTTAAAAGCTTTGCATCTTTTTGGGAATTATTCTGTGCATTTTAGCGCCTTTGAGACCTCCACGTTTGCCTCTTTGATCTTTTCTTAAAGGTAGCTTAACTTTGGAAGTAGAGCATTTACTATTTAGTAAAAAAAAGAAAAAATGCATTGAAGGATCCTGTGAACCGCAGATGTTACACAAACATCATTTATATAAGCTAAAAAAAAATCGCACTTAAACGAAACCATTTTTTTTTTTATTTGGTGGTAAACTGATTTCATTTCATTCAATTAAAAAAATTCTTCCGCAATATAAATTCACCCAAACGTAGTTAGTTACCAGATAAGAGTTAGGCTAGCTTCTTCATTTTTTTCTATTTTATCTTGTGGCACGACAATGCCTCTTCAAGGTCAGCCCGGGTACTATGCCACACGTACGAAGACCTGGCACTTGTATGGCGCGTCGATGTGATTTGTTGCACATCTGTGGTTGGCAGATGATCAATGCAGCCGCTTTTTATGTTTTGTTTTTGGGATTTTGCCCTGCGTCACCCAGTGCCGTTATGTCACGACAGGTTTATTTTTGCCGTTTCTCCTTTGCTCTTCTTCTGTACAAGTGTATTTTCTCTGGCTGACAAATAAAAAGATACGTATTCTGGCTAGCTCCGTTCATCTTTCCCTCTTTTTTAAAGGGCACACGTGTTGAATATACGTCTGTCTTATCTGTGCCCGAGCAGACGGCTCGCGGCTCGCCAAAGGTTACCTGGCTCATTCTCATTAACGGCAAAAAAGCTCCAAATACACCACTAAATAAGGGCTTGCGACTGAGGGAGGAAAACAAATTGCGCTTTCCTCATTTAGCAACACGAGAGCCTCTTAAATACTTGAGATGGTTTGCACAAACGAGACCTCTAGACGTTGCTTCGTTTCGGCCACAACGTTTTGCCCAAACTAACGCGCCAGCGGTGTGAGTCATTGCGTGTAGGCGGATGTTTGAGGCCTAACTATAAAACAGGAAATTCTTAGAACTCAATTTTGAAAGGAATTTGTGTATTGGCTCAGATGAGAAGGAGAAAAGGGGCCAAAATAAGACAGCATTGGGCTTGGTGTCCTTAATCCTCTCTCTCGTTAGGTCTCTCCACTTTTAAATTGGCCCTGTCAGACGCTTTTTTTTTTTTTTTTTCTCGCGCCGGCGATAAGCCGAGCACAACATGAAGGCGACAACGGAAGTATGAGAAGGCGCGCGAGAGAAAATCCCCGCGCTTCAATTTGCCGCCGCCTCTTCGCTTGCTCCCACTCGCCTCGCCGCATCCTGTTAGCGAGCGAGCGGCAACAACAACAACAACAAAAAAAGCTTTTCTTTCTCAAGTTCAACGAAGAGCAGAATGTGATTTTTCTTGCCGTCGGGATCCCGATATTTTTGCAGCTGGCGTAGCTCAGCTCGGGTCTCCGCAGGGAAGCCGAATATTGATGTGCTCGGCTTATGTAACTCTCCTCCGAGTCGGAGCAGACAATGAGAAGATCCGTCTGGATATTTCCATCCACCCGAGGATTCATAAATCCTAGCGTGCCAAATTTAAAATGATTTCCTTGAAATCCAAACACACGCACTGGGGCTTCATTTAAAATAAATTATAATTGTGCCTTTAATACACTTATAAGGATTGCGTAAAACGACGGGCTTGCTTTTCTAGGCCGCTGGGATCTTGATAGGGGCTGCGCTCGGTGGTGTCGTGTTAAGTTCCCGAGGCTGGCGGCGGCGCCGCTGCTCGTCAGCATCCATTGCGTCAAGCTTACGTAACGAGCTCACCGGGCACACGAAACAAGCGAGGAGAATTGGCTTGGCGTGTCAAAAGGGCACGCGGGCGACCACGAGGAGCCCGTCCATGACAAGGAGGGTGGCGCGGGGGGGGGGGGGGGGGGGGGGGGGGGGCTGTGTCATGTTGACAAGAGGCTGTGTCATGTTTGATTGGCGGCTCCCTTTTGAAGTGGAGGAGGCGCCTCGCCAAGCGTTTTTTAGCGCGGACAAAGCCGAGACGAAGAAGAAGACGGGGACGCGTCCTCGTAGAGAACGTCTGACAGCAGCGATCGGACGGCCGCCGGGTCCTCACCACCTGTGGAGAGGAGGTGCCACACAAGCAAAGACCTCTTAGGGTCCCACATTGCGGCGCTGTCCTCTTTTTTTTTTTTTTTTTTACTCAAAAGATTTATCTCGGTTTTAGTTTTTGATACCGCAAAAAGCTGCCATTCAAACAGGGGTGTGTAGACTTTTTATATCCACTCCATTTGAATTGTGTCTGTTTCTGCCACTAACACGCAGCTTTCCTCCTCCTCATTAGGGCGCGCGTCACGTCAACACCCGACCACATCCGATGCGGAACCTCAGCCACCGCCGAGTAAGCGTCTGAGAGCTTTTTTTTTTTTTTTTTTTGGTTGGCGTACTCACCGAGTCCCAGCGCCGCCAGGTGTTGCGTAAACTGCGGCCGCTCGTCCAGCACCCGCATCAGGTTGGTGGACTCCATGCGCTCCAGCTGCACCTTCCAGTAGACGTAGATCTTGTGGTTGAAGCTGACGTACACCAAACACGGGCTGTTCTTGCCCTCCTTGCATGTGTACTGGCCTGCACGTGCAAAACATGAAATTATAAACGAGTAGCTCTTCTTATGAAATAAAAATGAAATGAATATTGATCATTTTACATTGACTTCATTTTGACAAAAATCGAATTGGCTTGAGCATGTGAGGCTCTCTGCTACTACCTGCTGGCCAAACAAAATAATGACAACAACAACATTGTTCAAACTTCAAAAAGTGATTCATTTTCTGGATAACTTTCTTTTTGGTAACAGTTTGGCAGTTCCTCACCGGCACAGAAGGCGTTGACGTTCTCATCAAACTGGAAGCGCACGACGGCGCGGTTGTGATCGATGATGTATGTCTGTCCATCCCAGGCGCACGCCACCACTTCCTCGCGCCCGTCCCTCTGAAACGAGAACAACCCAAAATTTGCTGACTACCCTTTCACTTTGCGAGACATTCGTAAAATAGTCCCAAAAAATATATAAATGTGACCGTGACGTCGAGCTTCTGCAGCGCGAAGAGCTGATGGTCCACCTGCACCGACCACAAGAGCTGCTCGGAGCTGTCCATCAACTTCAGCGTCCCTGCGGCACAATTAACATTTGCGCTTTTTTACAATTTCTTATCAAGTGTGAAACTTTAGTACAACTGCATCCAAATGAGGACACTTTGGCCTTGGCGGAGGTCGTGGCTCTCTTGGGTGTCATTCTATTTGAATGCCGGGGTCTAATTTTAACGCTGGAAGCCTTGGGGGAGGTGGCATAATCCCACCCGTCATGAATGATTGATGGGCTTACCGTCCAAAGTGCAGAGAGCAAAGAGGCCGCATCTGGAAGACTCCTCTTTCGAGCCTGTCAATCACATCGACATCATCTATTGATTCCCAACCAATTTCAATCAATCGTGAATCGAAATGAGTCTCACCTTTGCCGATGCTCCCAATGAGATGCGTTGACACATTTTTGTTGTGGATCCGCCCGGTGGTCAGATGGAGGATGACATCTTGTGAAGGCCCCTCACTTGAAAACCAGCAAAGTCATCATCAAATTGCTCCCTGACATTTTGAAGTAGTTCTCGTACCTGCTGGAGGCAGAGGCCTCGCCCTCGTCGTAGTGGCGGTCGCCGGGCGTCGGCGAGTCCTGCTGGGTCCAGGAACAGAGCAGGATGGCGTAGCCGCAGCCGGGCTGGGACACCATGAGCTCCGGCAGGCCCTCGGGACCCGGGTTCACCGAAAGGCTGTCGACCTGAAACACAAGTAAGCGGCGTTAAAAATGAGTGAGATGACTTGATGGCAAAGACTTTTCAAAACAAAGGTACAACCTGTCCTTCCAGCAGCCATTTCTTGAGTAGAACCAGCTGACCCGATCCCGAGTCGGAAGCGTCCGACGGTTCTTCCCATCGGAACGCTCGCACCACTCGGTCGGTGTAGCCCACCACCAGTTCGCTGCGCCCGTCGCCGTCTGGCCAATTCATTGACGTGAGTGGAAAAAAAACGGCACCAACGACTTGACTCGATCATTTCAATGCTCGGCGAGTACCGATATCGCTGATGAGGATGACTTTGGTGTTGGCGGGGATGTGCTGCGTGAAGAGAGGCCTCTGCTCATCCGTGGCGAAACTTTCATGCAGACTCGCCGAATCGCCCTTGGCGGCACTCAGGTCGAAGAGGTGGAACCAGCCCTCCGCCCCCACGGCCACCACAAAGTTCTGACCCAAGATTTTTCATGAGCACTGGTTCACGACAGCGGCCGAGAACACGCTCCGGTCTGGGACCTACCTTCCCCTTGTTGCACACGTCTCCCACGCCGACGCACGTCAGCTGACCGACAAGAGAATATTGAAATATTACCATCAAAAGTGTGAGATAAATCAAGGTAACTTTGCCCACCATGCCCACGCAGCTCCTAGTGATCCAGGCTTTGCTGTCGTCGTTCTTGTACACGTGCAACTTGCCGCTGGTGTCGCCCACCACAAGCTCGTTCAGCTACACGCAAAGTGAACGTCAAAGTCGAGAATTAAAAACTTTCATTCAAGCACGTTATGCTCACCGTGTCGTTGTCGGCATCTCCCAGGCAGATGGCATGAGGAAAGAGCGTACCCGAAAAGTCCAAACTGACACGTTGGACGTAATTCAGCGACCTCATAGTGACCCAATTGAACCAAATAGCAACTTTGACATCAATTCGGAAGTACTTTCGAGAACGTCTCGACCTCCTCGTTCGTAGCTACTGTTTGGTGCTAGCCGTGCTAACTTCAACCATATAGCAACTTTGACATCAATTCGGAAGTACTTTCGAGAACGTCTCAACCTCCTCGTTCGTAGCTACTGTTTTGTGCTAGCCGTACTAACTTCAATCAAAACTCAACTTGAAAACTACATTATTAGTCAGAACGGTTCTTAAAATATACTCAGAGTCCTTTTTTTCTTTTAAAAAGCCGACTTTTGCTTCCTGTTTTGGGCTAGCAAAGTTGTCGGTCGCGCTTTTCCCGGTCAACAAACCCACGTGACGGCTGGTGTTGGCTCGTGAGTGAACAATTCGTTGAAAAGAACGAATGTTTTCAGTGAACGAGAGTGAACGAATCACTTTGATTCGTTCTTTTTTTCAGTTCATATGACTTCAACCAAGTAGATGTCAGTCATGCGCATTGAAGCTGGTGCCACCACGCCGTAAAACAAAACGAAGAAGAAAATGACGTCACTTCCCGTTCACGAGCGAGTCTTGAATTGCATTTCAAGTTCACCAACTGAACCGATCAGTGAGTAAACGAGTCAGTGAGTGATTTCCATTTCCAGTTCATCGCGAGAACGACTGGATCAGTGAGGGAATCGCTAACGAACAAAACAAAGAGTGAACTACTGCCTTCCTTCCTTCCTTCCTTCCTTCCTTCCTTCCTTCCTTCCTTCCTTCCTTCCTTCCTTCCTTCCTTCCTTCCTTCCTTCCTTCCTTCCTTCCTTCCTTCCTTCCTTCCTTCCTTCCTTCCTTCCTTCCTTCCTTCCTTCCTTCCTTCCTTCCTTCCTTCCTTCCTTCCTTCCTTCCTTCCTTCCTCCTTCCCGTGCATCATCGTATCAGTCATCGAACGCGTTGCGGCTCCTTGCGTGAACAATTCAGTGAATGAACGGAGATCAACGATTTGTCAAAGAAAGAAAGAACTACACACTTCTTTTTTTGCTCTTTTTCTCCAAGCTAATGACTAACTTTACTGCATGACAGAATACGCCGTTATGCAACAGCGGGGAGATTAGGGAAATGTCGCCGTCTGGCGGACACGCCGTTGTAAATGAATGGGGTTTGGCACTTGGTGTATTTTTTTTTTTTTGTTCGGTGTAATTCCCCCCCCTGAATGACACTTTGTAAATTTTCTACGACCCGCTGGGGGTCCGTGGGACTTATGCTTCTCTTTGGGTCATCTTTATTTGATAACACTAACAGTAGTTTTTTAAATAACGTGTATGCATATACACACTTAAATTGTGTTATCCAAGATATCTACTGCAATTTCACATTAGATTGCTGGTTTGAAATAGACTTTTACTATTATTATTGTTGTTTGAATAAACATTGATGTTGAAACTTGTCTGGTGTTTGACGTCTCCCTCGTCATCTTCATTTTCTCCATCCTCCCTCCCAAGCGCCGTCCATGTTACATTCACGTAAACAATGATGGGCAGATCTCAGTTTGGATGAAACTCAGACGAGATGACAGAATAAGATTTTTTTTTTTTACCAGGCTGGTTATTTTAACTAGTTTTTGAGCATCTTTTATGCGTGTTTACTTTATGATCCCAACTAGTGTATGAGAATATTTGTCATTTTTCACATGTCCTGAGTGTTGTTAGTCACCTAAATGTTGAACTGAGGCTGTGATGTACCAAACCCAAATTCCTTGTTTGGCACGCTCAAACATGTCGAAAAAAAACTCTTGAATCTTGATTTGAGTGTCGTATGTATGTATGATGGGAATGAGTGTCATTTGTGCAAGTTGCCAAAGAGGCGCTTTTGTGTGACTTGAATTGAGCTTTCTCGGCTACCGTCCACTTCCGCTTCAGTGAGCAGCTACCTCTTCAGGTTGTTACCATTTGGGCTTTCGAGTGAGTCATGTCAACATTTTTCAAACTCTCGATTTACTATATGTGTGTACACGCATACATGTTAAACAATGACTTGGAAGGGGAATAATTGTTCGTCGTTAGCTCAGTGGAAACTCGCTAGCTCTCGTGAAACAAGAGGTGGAGCGTTAGCTAGCACGCCCACCTACCTACCCACCCACCGCCAAGTAGCACTCACTCGGCTGTCAATCAATGGATAATCAAGGAAAGCGTTTGACTTGAACGTTATTTTTCTGTTTTTCCACGTCCAAACTTGAAGAGTGGAGGCTCCACATCGGTTGCTGGTCGGACGTCCATCTGCATATCTCCAAAAGGTAGTACACGCCTTCCTCATTTTCCATGTAGCATTATGCCTCTGGCGACTAGCAAGGTTTGCCTCCAATCTTAAATGTAGAAGTTCGTGTCATCTATGACTTCAAATATCTGGCGTCCAAAATGTTTGCAATTTAATTAGTCATTTTCTAAATGAAAAATGTCCTGTTGATTATTTGGGCCACAGTGAAAAGAAACTAAATAATTGTCAATGTAAGAAGTATAGTTTTGAAAAATGTACTTGCATTTGAACTTAAAAAGTCTATTTTTGATCATAGTTGGCACACATGAAAAGTGAAATTGTACCACTTTGTTCTTCTAAAATATTTCAATGTAAAAAAGAAAAAAACAAGAAAAAAACGTGTTAGTTAGTTGGTAGTGTTTATGTGCTTGAGGAGCTGATGTCATCTTGTCATGGCACACCAGGGAGAAGGTGAGCACATGCAAGCAGCTGACATCTCTCACAAAACCTAAGTGCCAGGTACTGCACAATATCATCATCACACTCGTCTGGATGTGTATTTTCTTGACATTAATGCAAACCAAGTTAGTCAGAAACATGTATTTAACTCACTTGGTTTGCATCAGTGTCATGGAAAAACTTGTCCAAAAGTGAGTTCAGTACCTGGCACTTGGGTTTTGTCCCAGTGAGAGATGTTTGCACTGTTTGCATGCGCTCACCTTCCTAAGTAAGGAAGCACACATCAAGCAGTTCATCTGCTTCCATGCAGGCAGGCAGGCAGGGCCTTTTCAAACTGCTTTTCTATTCAATAAATCGTTCAAGTGGAATGTGAGTCTTTGTGATTTATGAGCAAATTGGCTCATTTGAAGTCTCTCATGCTTGCTGGTCACTGCATTGACTGCAAAGTACTGTTTGAAGTCTTGAGTTGGCCACTTCCAAAACCTAAGTGTCCACTACTAAGGACAAAGTGAAGTTTTTAAGTTTTCAGCACCCTTGAGTTGAGCGTCACTGCAACAGAGCCAAGTCTTTGCTGCTTCTCTCTGTCTGTGTCCACATGAGTCAAAGTGATGCGATTGCAGTCACTTTGAGAGAAGCAGTCAAAGACTTGGCTCTGTCTGGTGGCGGAAGGCAAACGCTCAACTCAAAGCTGAAAAGAACTTTCCAAAACCTAAGTGCCACTTTGCCCGCCTCCAAGCTCTGCCCAAATTCAGCCTGGCCAATCACGGCTCGGCTCCTAATTTGCATAACCACGCCCACTTTTCAGCAGCCAATCAGAATGCAGCATTTGCACACCCGACCAATCAGATTGCTTCATTTTTAGGAAACCACGCCCACTAAATCCCCAACCAATCAGAAATCACTTCATTTGCATATCCACGCCCACTTTTCAGCCAACCATAGCCTTTCATTCCCGTAGCTCCACCCAGTTTTAGAGCTCTCAGCCAATCATAAAGCAGTATTCCAGCCAAGCTCCTCCCCCTTTCTCAAAATATTTCACCAGGAAAAAAAAAAAAAAATTCCAGAAATTTTTTTGGGTGGGGGTAAAAAAAAAAGAAAATAAATTTGTGGGTTTCTTTTTTTTTAATTTTGATTTCAAGTTTAAGTTGTGATGTTTGAAAATGAAGAGTTGAAAGTTTGTGTTATTTGTAATAAAGCTTTATTTGTTTTGCAGAGTAAACATTCAGTCACAACAAAGTAACAAGTTGGATGGCAGTCTGCTCGTTGCAGAGTGGTGAAGCGGTTGGCCAGAGAGACGGGTCGTGGAAGTGGTCAGCCAGTGGGACAAGTGTTACTCCATGCCTGGACCTGAGACAAAAAGAGATTGGCAAGTAAAAAGCTAAGTCAAAGTTTTGTGCAGAAAATGTTTGGGCACAAAACATACCAGTGCGCAAGTGAAGTATTATAGAATATTGCAAGCTGCATGACCAGGAAGCTGATTTTGTTCCTTGCTGCATGACTCAGGAAGTTGATTTGGTTGCTTGCTGCCTGTCAGAAAATTAGAGGAAAAAAACCCATTGGAATAAAGATTAGATTGTGCAATGAGGAGCATTTAAAGTGACTCACTTCTTAGGTTGCCTTAAGTAAGTAACGAGGAAACCAAAGTGGTGCTGGTATGAGGCTTCGCTCTGGTCCTCAGCTTCAGCTGTAAGCAGGTACTTGATGGTGTTTCACACTGGACACACCCAAAAAAAAAAAAAAGTCATTCAAATTTTGAAACATGTTTGCTTCTCTTACCAGCAGAGGGCTCTTCAGGCAGATTTTCTTACTGGAAACTAATCTGCAGGAAGAGGCAGGCATACAAAAAAAAAGCAGGTCAGTGATTTTAAACAATGCCAAGTTTGTATTAAGTTGTCACCTGTCAACATGTTGGACAAGAGGTTGATGCCACAGGTTCAAAACTTTGTAGATCTTCACCAGTAGATCCATGCTGCAGACACTGTCTTTTTGCCCCACCTGGTGGACAAAGGAAGGAAGAACATGCTGAAATGTTTGACACGTGTTTCATCAGTGAGGAATGGAGGGCAGCGCCGGACGTCTCTCCAACCACAGCTTGCTGCTCTGAAAGACACGGTAACGTTACAACCATTCTGCTTCTCCATTTTCAGCAAATTGGGTTGAGCAAGAGTAGACCTACCTGCAAGTGTCTCATGAAGCCATGCAAGGCGGCCATCTTGGAGCCTGCAGACAAAAGAACAAATGCTTGATTTAGTCCATTTGCTAATAAAAATCTTTGACCATTTTGCAGTCCCTCTGTTCCAGATGCAGGCCTGTGGACAGATAGAAGACTATTAGAAGCAGTCGATCGAAAGAGTTACCTTTAAAACACAGAGAAAGTCAGTCGGCCATGACGGGGGTCGCACCTGCGGACAGAAAGCAGATAATTAACACGAATGCATCGAAATAAGAGTCATTCTCTGGTGGATTTATGCAAACGCTGCTTTGTCTACTTACCTCCGTCCAAACGGCGCTGTCGTCCACACGTTGCTAAATGTTGGTGCAAAAAAAATAGTGTTAGTCGTCGTGCGTGCTTGAGTTTACAAAATGTAGATGTACTTACCCGCTTCAATAGTTAGCTTGCACGCCAAATAAATGCGTTTTGGTGGTCGTTGAAGACGCTATCCGCTAACGCTAGCTTCTGCAAACCTTTTAGCTTGCAAGATGAAAGCACGCCCAAAGTGCAAGTTGACGCTGAAAGAGAGCAAAAGCAGCTCGTTTGAAAAGGTTAACTCAAGTTGAACACTCACCTTGTCACTTTTAAATGCTGTCGTGCAGCAGGTGGGCCAGAGCAGCGTGGCGCTCGCTGTCAGAGGAGAGTGACCGAATGAGCGTCGAGTTCTTGACGCCTTTTATAGTCTATTTCTGATGACGTCATCAGTAGGAGAAAAAAAAAAAGAAAAAGAAAAAATTCAAACACGCACTTAGTAAAGGCGCTCGGTTGGCGGATCCTGGCCTCGAACCAGCACCGCACACTTCGGAGTCAATGGCGTTATCCCCTCGACCATCGTCCTGTGCCGTTTGCATCAAGAATATTTTCTATTATCCTAAATCATGAAGCTATCTTTAGGAAAGGTGTAGAGTAACCTTCAATTACAACTATTTGACCACAACAAGTAAGATATCGAATGGCCGAGTGGTGTACGCTTTTACCTTGGGTTCAGGAGAGACGGGTTCGAATCTTACATGTTGCTCTATTTATTTGAAAATGATGGTCAGAGCGGGTCTCGAACCCGAGGCTCCTGGACACCAACCCAAGAATTAAACACTCTGCCATTTTGGCACTGGAACGTTCCAAAAAAAAACTTGTATTAGTAGTATATTTTACGAAATCTAAATAAAAGGTCGATCCCCAAGCCACTACTGGTCAGTCGCGGGATATTAAAATGTCTTCTTTTTTTTCCGCAATTGATGCGTGTACAAACAACGGCGCTAAATTAGCATGAACCGCTTCATAAGCTAGAGTCAAAAGCCTGTATGTTTAATATCGTACAACGTACGTATTTATTTCATTTTGCTGATGTGATGGTATTTGTGTGTATATATATATATATATATATATATATATATATATATATATATATATATATATATATATATATATATATATATATATATATATATATATACCACTTGCGCTTTATTTTGGGGGTCCTCAACACAACGTAAATCCACATACATATAAAGCAGTTAACCAAATGACAGATTTTTATGTTTTCATGCCCAAAAAAATAAAAACAAGGAATAAAACACCAGACAAGTTATAACATAAATGTTTATTAAAACATTAATAACAGTACATTTCAAACCAGCAATCTCATGTGAAATTGCAGTAGATATATTGGATAACAATCATTGGGCGTGTATATGAATTATTAAATTATTATATATTGAAGTATTTAAAAAAAACGGATCAGTGTGTGTGTGTTTCTGTGTGTGGGGGGGGACGATTCGTTGAACGATTCGTTTGAACGAACTTTTTGAGTGAACTGATTCTAAAGATTCAGTTCACTTAAAAGAACTGGAATGCACATCACTAAGTACGGCAGAGCAGAATGGACAATTAAAATAAGCGAAATGTTTTGCAATGACTTTTCTGTCCACAGGAGGGAGTTGTTTGCCAACATTTTTTTATGGCAGCGACTCCAATGAGATGAGCAAGGTCATACAAATAGAAAGCAACATTTTATAAATTGTTATTGAGTGAAGGACTTTGGCTTGTATTTAAATGTGACAAGCAATGTCATAAATGAAGTTTGATGACATAACACAAACTCCAGGGGAGACTGTAGAAGTGCATCCATACATGTGCACTTTCTATTTACTTTGAAACAACATGAGGAAGCATTATGGACGAGTAGATAACACACATGCCTCAAGTTTAATCGGGACAACGTGAATCGAAAATGGATAGATCATCAACAACGGAGATTGTCAAATTGCGATGGTGTGTGTGGCTCCCTCTAGTGATACACAAGGGGGGGGGGGTGATCACTTAAATTCAATTTGGGGATTTATTTGTAAATGAGTGATTCATTTTTATTTGTTTCGGATGAAAATACATATTTGTGATGTGGTGAAAAAATTCATATGGCAGTTGTTGCGTGACATATCTGGCCCCCAAAAAATGCAAGGCCTTACTTACCACGTTTTCCTGCAGTAGCTGCGTCTTTTTCTTTGGAATGAGCCAGACCTTCAAGGTGTTTGTTTGGAAGGGCACCCAGATGTCACCTCCTTCATTAGGGCGCACGGGAAGCCCCCGCGGGCGGACGAGTGCACCGCAAGTCCTCACAAAGCGCTAATTGGACTGCGGGGCGAGCGGCTGAGAGCGCCTGGATTGGTTTCACAGAGGCCGGACGTGGCCAGGCTCTGAATAGAACCCACGCTCCTTTCCAAACTCCCTTGCTGGGCCAAACACACAGACAGGCCTGGGGGAGAGGGGGGGGGGGGGGGGGGGGCAAATAAAGGAAAGTACTGGTGGAGCGAGAGAGTGGGGGTCTCACTCAATGCACGCTTGATTTTGAATGCCACGGCCAACGCAGAAAATTGCACAATTTATTACAATCCCTCTTCAGGACGTAGGGACGGGAATAAAGGAGGGAGTAGGAAAGGGAGGGGGACAGAGGTGCAAGGGGTAGAAAGGGGGGGGGGGGGGGGGGGGAGTACACTTTGCTGTGTTTTGTTCCAGCCTGACTGACAAGTCTTATTATGGCGCAGTCTCTCTCCCAAAGCCACAATACACAGCGCCTGCTGGCCGCTACTGTAACACTATCAAGTGGAGCCAATTGCACACAAAGACACCCTGCCCTTTTTCCGTAGCGACGATGATCCGCTTCAATCAAAGTGGAACCTTTCAGCAGAAGACGCAACTTTTCACTCTGGAGAAAAAAAAAACAGCAAAAGAATTTGAATGACTTTCAATTCATTAGCACGGCAAAGCCACCAATCATCTTTGAGCAAGGCATATTTGGGCATTTTTGCAAACTATTCAGCTCAATACGCATTGTAGGAACTTTGTTAACTTGACTGAACTTTTTGTTTTTTGTTTTTCTTTGCAACTTCCCCTACCCTCTCTCACACAGACACACACACACACACCTCCCTCACACACACACACACACACACACCGAGTGACAGGCTGTTTGTTTAGTGCTCCAAGTGGCACGCGTCAGGCGCGCGCATCGCACCGGAGCGCTGGGCGGAGCCAAGGTGTGGCCACGCGGCCGGCAGGCCGTCGACGGCCGTTGAAAAGCGGCCGTCTCTTGTCTGCGGCTCACACTCCACTTGCACAGCAACACGCTACGCACGCACGCGCAAACAGACAGACAGACAGACAGACAAGACAGACACGCACGCCTCCAACCACGTGACCGGCATCCGCAAGACACGCACCTCGAAAACTTGTAATTAATTAAAAAAAGGGATTTTTGAGGGTCTTAGTGTTTTTATCACGCAACTACTTTTTTATTTATTTGTTTTCTCCCAACTTTGTTGACAAGCGTTTAGTTGCAACTTCAGAACTTTGGGGGGGGGGGAGGAAAAACGTGATTTCTTTTCAACTTTTTTTTAACCCTCAGATTTTCGTACTTGACTAATTTTTCAATTGCATTTTTTTTTTGTTTTTGTGGGGAGTACACCATGGAGCTCGCTCCGGCCGCTTGCTTATTCAGCGCGCAGAGCGTCCCGTTGAGCCCGAGCGGAAAGGCCGCGGGGGCTGCGGCTGCGTGCGCCAAGCGGCCCCGCTCGTCATCCCCGGAGCTCCTCCGCTGCAAGCGTCGCCTGAACTTCGCCGCCTTCGGCTACTCGCTACCCCTGCAGCAACCGCACGCGGTGGCGCGTCGCAACGAGCGCGAGCGCAACCGCGTCAAACTGGTCAACAACGGCTTCGCCACCCTCCGCGAGCACGTCCCCAACGGCGCCGCCAACAAGAAGATGAGCAAAGTGGAGACCCTCCGCTCGGCCGTCGAGTACATCCGCGCGTTGCAGCAGCTGCTGGACGAGCACGACGCGGTCAGCGCCGCCTTCCAGGCGGGCGTCCTGCAAGCGTCGTCGCCCGGTCTGCAGGCGCACGGCTACGCGACAGCTGATATGAACTCCATGGCCGGCTCGCCCGTGTCCTCCTACTCGTCGGACGAGGTGTCATACGACCCTCTCAGCCCGGAGGAGCAGGAACTCCTCGACTTCACCAACTGGTTCTGAGCTCCTATGCACGGGTAAGGCTCCAGCCCATTACGCGCCGCGCCGCGCTGCGCCGCGCCCGATCCGACCGACTCTCCTCCTTTCAAATTAAAACCAATCTCCTTTTTTCTTCCCGCACAGGAAAAGAAAACAAACAAACAAAAGCCTCCAGTCCGTTCGCAAGCCCGGGTGGAGAGTCAAGAAGCGCCCATGCAACAACAGACTGTCTGCAAAAGTTGGGAGGAGAAGCCCGCATGAGGACGCCGAGAGGAGACGCACACACGCGTGGACAGACCTTTGGGGCTCCCTCCGCGGACCACACACAAAAAACATTATTTCACAGGAATGAAGAAGAAACTATGCTAAATCCAATCAGCCTTTGTCACAACAGCTTCCAAGTCGTAAGAAATCATCTCAAGTGCTCTGATACTGTGTTTTTTGCAAATATATCAACTATTTTTCTATGTACAGAGATTTATAGACTTTGTTTTTGTACGCATCCTTTTTTTTGTATATATTTTGCTTACATAATTCTATATATGTCACGTGTCTTATGAATCCTTTCCCTGAACGCAGCACCGACGTGTCTTATTTAAACTTGTTCATGATCAAAACCTATCATGCAGCTAGTGTCCAAACAAGCCAGCACCATTATTATTATTATTATTATTATTATTGTTCTTATCAGCCTGATATGAAGAAGAAGCATATTTTCTATAGTGCAACAATAAATGATTTGCTACTGATTCTTATTGTTTGTGGAATTTGGGGGGGATAGTTGACGCATCATAGATTGAAAAAAAGTTGTTCCTTTATGCATCCAAAAGAAGTTTGGGTGGATGTTTTGAAGTGGAATGAAAAGGGCTTTTTTTTTGGGGTGCATCAAGACCGTGCTGGGTGAGCGGGGGGGGGCGGTTTGTTTGAGCCCAAACCAAGTTTGACAGGTGAAGGAGGGGGCGGGAGGCTTTTGGCGTGTGCCGGCTGACACGCAGCGTCCTGCCACGCGAGTCACTGGCCCTCCAAATTAGCGCCAAAAACAAGCGCTTGGTTTCCTTTTAGTTTTACTCAACAAGAAGCAGAACATGAACATGACTGAATCAAATCTGTTGTTACATTTATTCAAGCCGATGAGTCTGCTAAATGTCAACAGGAGGAAAAAAAACAAAAACTTTTGGGGTCTGGCTGCAATATTCCGGTTTAAAGGAGTCACATTTTAGGTGAGGAAAGTAGCTTTACACAGAGTCAATGGAACAACGTTTCAGCACCAGAGACAGCAACCTTCACTTACTGTTTTGAGGACACCTGCTGGCACATTCCAAAGCATTTCTGATTCATTTCGTTTGCGTTCCACCTACCTGACGCCAGCGGCGTGGCGTCGCGCAGCGGGTTGTCCACGACGGAGGTGTGGATGCGCATGAAGAGCGGCAGGTAGGCCAGGAAGTCCAGCAGGTCCAGAGGCGCAAGCGCGCGGAGGTCCCGCGTCGGCCCGATGCCGCCCGCCTTCAGCTCCAGCGCCAGCTGCTCGCCGCTAATGAGAGCTCGCCGCCCGCCTGCCTCTGCCCCGTGCTCATCCAGCAGGAAGAGGAAAAGCTGCTGCAAAGTGGGCACCGCATTAGGGTGG
Organism: Syngnathus leptorhynchus; assembly: GCF_054491065.1. NCBI lineage: Eukaryota > Metazoa > Chordata > Actinopteri > Syngnathiformes > Syngnathidae > Syngnathus > Syngnathus leptorhynchus. The sequence goes on from NC_141215.1 coordinate 6,249,048, forward strand.
CCGTTCCAATCCGCCGTCGGGTCGGGTCAACGCAAGCCCGACAAACAAATGGGCTCGACCCCGTTTGATTTTCTTTTCAGCTTTTCTATCCAATTTGAAGCCTTGAATTGATTGCATTACACCAATTACTGAATAACATGAAAATGACGTCAAAGGTATTATTTTGCACATATATGAAACGTTAAGTGGTTGGCATATGTGAAGTGTGTGTGTGTGTTTGTGTGTGTGTGTGTGTGTGTGTGTGTGTGTGTGTGTGTGTGTAGTTATGTAGGTGTGAGTGTGCTGGTCCGGCGGGCGTCAGATTACCTCAGCTTGTTTGTGCTCTTGTTGAAGTGCACCTGTTTGCACACTTAATGCAGGCTGGAGAATAATTGCTAGGAGAGGGGAGGGAGGGAGGGAGTGGGGGGGGGGGCAGTGGGTGGGGGCAGGAGGTGCAACTAATCCCCACCTTGGCAATTAGCCAATTCCCCCCCTTGTAAAGCCTGCAGGATAACAACGCTATCTCTGACAGCTCGGCCACTACAAAGCTGCCAAGCTACCTGCGAGCTGGTTGGACAGATGTGGGTGCGTGCGCCGCTGTGGGTGCGAGCGCTGGTGTGGGTGGGTCGTGCCATGACAAGGCCAGCTCTTTAATGAGATTAAGGCTGCACTAATCTGTTAAAAGGGAAAAGCGGAGGCCGGGTTTCTTGTTTTTTTGCATCATCTTTTTTTTTTTTTTTTTAGACTTTTTCAATGGCGCATCTTTGCAGCCGCAATAAGCGACTCACTGTTTGGGCCCCGACCTAAATTCCTGACCTAATTTGCCGAGTCAAAGTATCGTGCGGCAACGAAGGGTGGGCCGACGTTGGCCGTCGGGCCGGGCGAGCGTTACCTTGACTTTGAAGAGTCGTACTTGGAGAGAGCGAAAGTCCATGCTGGTGACCAGCGATCTCATGAAGTCACTGCCAGAGAGAAAAGGACAACAACTCACTTTGGTGCCAGTGATGTGTTTTAGGGAGGGCGCTGATGGTAAAGTGTTGTGAGTTCATTGTGGTTGCTCAGCACGGCCTGCCCGCCAAACAATGCGCGGGCACACACACACATCCCGCCACAATAACGGCTACAACTGCTTTGGGAAGGGGGGGGGGGGATAAGGGAGGAAGGGGGTTTGGGGGTGACACCAAAAAGTAGGTTTGGCGGGACAGTCAGAAACAATGGGGAAGTAGGTGACAAAAAAAAAAAAGTCGGGGACACACCCAATGTTTGTTATGATATAGAGTTAAAAAAAAAAAAATCCAATATAAACAATAAAAAAAAATGTTTATTTTCCCCAAAAAAAAAAAAAAAGACAATTCCTGATATTTTGCATATTTTACTTGAAATGTTTTTCTTTTTGAAAATGACCAAGCCCCTCCTGGCCGGATGTAAAAGAATGGCCAGAGCGGGCCAACAAGTGCACGCTATGCCTCAGCGCTCCTGTGCTGTGATTGGCTACCATATGGGGAGGGGGAGGCGGAGCTTGACGGAGATGAGGCGGGACAGGGTAGCTAATGATCATTAATTACACTTGCTTCGAGGTAAAAGAGTCCAAACGCGACCGTGTGCTGATGACAATGGTGTGACAATGGCTCAAGCAAACCAGGCTGGTGGGTGAGGGAGGGGTGGGGGGGGGCTTCGGGGTCATGTGTGTGTGCGCATTAAGAGGAACCTAACCCATTTTCCTTCCTGGGCCTCCCGCTGGTCTAGCACAGCAGACTTGTCACTTTTGCAATCCCCCCCCCCCTGAAAATGTTTTGGCGCTGGCCGCCAAATTTTCGTGGCCTAATTTGAACTTTGGCAGTACCGATGACAACTTGGGTCATGTGACTTCAACTGCGCTCTGTGAAGTTTCACAAACAGAAAAACGCCAATGAAATCTGCATATTAGTTTTGGTGTCTCCGCTGCCCTCTTCACATTTTTGGACAATCGATGCAAATTGGAGACGCCCGCTCAGCTTTCAAAGGGCGGCGAGCCTGAAAGAAAAGGTCGATTGTGGAAGTACAGTTGCAGCTCGCACGTAAAGCGGGATTAGAGGGCGGCGGGATTAGCCGCAGGTAAGAGGATCGGATCGGGACCGGGCCAAGCCGGACCAGGCCAGGCCAGGCCAGGTCGCTCGGCAGAAGGATGCTATTGTTCTCCCCCCTGCCTCCCGCCCGCTATCATGAGCGCTCATCTCCACACGCGGCCTCGCTCGCGTCACGCCGATATTCCCAATCCGCGACAACGAGACGGCCGTAAATCTCGTGACCTGGGACCGGCTGAGAGCGAGCCCTCATGGCGGTGGCCCGGGCACCGGCAGCGGGCCTTGACCCCTGTCGGCTCGGAGGCCACAAAGACCCCCGGGGGGGGCAAGACGACGGCGCTGTGTGTGGGAATGTTGCGCAAGCGCACACGGGGAGCAGCACAAGGACGGCACACGTGGTTTTGGGTTTTTTCACTTATTACCTCCATCTGACAATGAGTTGAGAATTGAATGATTATTGACGGCAGGGTGAGCCACTCACTCCATGGCGGCGATCTTCTGCGCCAGACTGGCGATGACGGCAAAAAGTCTCACGTCCACCAGGCCGTCTGTCACGCGGAAGTCCACCAGGGCTAGGATCTACAAAAAAAAAAAAATTACAACATATTAAGTCGAACACAACTCTGCTAGCATAATGCTAACATATGATGGAAAACGCCATTGGCAGGCTAACAAACATGAGCAAAGTTATGATTCTAACTTCTAGACTTAAAACCCATCAAATGTTTCCTCAAAAATGGGCGATAAAAGATGGAAAAAAAGAATGAAACCCTGTAAACATAAATCTCCTCCTCTTCGGAGAGAAGCTCGGCCGGGACGATTCGCTTGAGGGCGTCCACCACTTGATCGCACGAGATGTAACCGTCGCCGTCGGAGTCTTCCTGCAAACACGCGTGCGACATTCCAGTAGGGCTGTCCCAATACTTTGACCTATTTTTTTTTTTTCTCAAACGTACCGCTTCAAAGGCTCTCTTGTACTCTTCCAGCTTCTCCGCACTGAAGATGCAGAACTTTGCCAAAAAGTCAACTGCAAACACAACAAGACAGACAGACGTCACATTTCTATGGACAGCAACACACCAGAGGGACTGAATTGTCCCCTTCTGGCCGACACGGGGTCGGGCGGGACAATGTGGGGCGAGCGGTTCACAGGAGTGGATCCAGTTGGCCTCAGGGCGTGCGTGCGTGCGTGAGAGGGTTAATGGTTCCTTCTATAAAAGCAGCTTAATAGATGTCGGAGGAGTCACAGGGCAAAGATTCATGATTCAATTCCCAAAAGCACATCATCAATATGGTAATTCATTCATGATCTCGCAGCGTCCCAAAGAGAAACGTACAATGGCCGCGCAGTTCATTAGGACCTTTCAAACACTCCAATCACGGGGGGAAACGTTTGATCGTGTCGGGATTGGCATTTTGTTGACGCTCCCTAAAGGTGCGAGCGATTCCAGTGGTTAAAGTGAGGGGGGGGGGGGCGGAGGGGGTTAAGCTGCTGCCACTTCAATTTAGCAGATGAGAGTGACTGTGCTGGGTGGGGGCGACAGAGTTGATTTCACTGCGTCTGACTTAAACCTCTGGACCGGCGGGCTTTGTGCAGCTCGGGCCATTTATCAGCTTAGTTCTCATCCAAAGCGGGCCTCCCTCCGCTTTTGTCATGCAGAGTGCGACATTGGCGTGCAGTCAACTTGACTTGTTGAAGCCTGATGGATCAAAACAAAACCAAAAAAATAAAAAAAAAAGCTCCAGCATCTGTTTGCAAATATCTCACAGGTCAGCCGAGGCGCTAGCTTGCGACTACCTGCTCGGCCCTCGGATCCGTCTCTGGGGGCCAAGGGGGTTGGGGGGGTGTGCAGTGGAGTGAGAGATCCAGGGAGGACCAGCGGCGGGACAAAGCCGGCCTGGAAAAGCTCCCGCCTGAGAGTCTTATCTGATTCCACTCCAGCGCCTGACGCCTTTTCTCTCCCCCCCCCCAGCAGCAGCGCAGGTTGCGCCTTTGCTGTCAAGCCGAGCAGAAAATGTTCATCAGCCAGACGAGTGAATGGGGAAAGACGAGACAGAAAGAGCCAGAGAAAAACGCTGGCCGTCTGTAAGCCGACACGGCGGCGAGCCCCGTGTTTGTTTGGCCGCGGACGGCTACGGATGGGGTCCCGGCTTGCCAGGGAAATTAATAGAAAATAAAAAATGACAGGATGATCGTCCGTCATGAGCGGCTCATTGAGCGCTTGCCGGTGGACGTCAGATGAAAAAGATGACAAATGGCGCCGAGTGGGATTTATTTGCCACCTCCTTTGGCTGCGCACACGCACGCACGCACGCACCAAAGTGCTTTTGTGTGCGTGTGTGTGCTTAATGGCAGACTTTTGTTTGCAGCTCCTCATGGCCACTGTACCCAAAGTGTCCCACAATGCCTTTCAACAAAGCTCACATTCAGCCCGGGCGACACCCCCACCCCACCCCACCCCACCCCACTTTTTCTCTCAACTCTTTTTATTTTTAATAGCGGGAGAATGTCACCGACCTACTTCGGCTCGGAAAAAAAAAAGTGACCGAGACAATTGAGAGCAGCCAGCGTCGACACGTGACATATTGATTCATATCAGACATTGGAATGGAAAACGGACTCAATGGAATTAATCAATTTGAGTGCGTGCCAATGTGTTTGTACAAGAGTGTGTGTGTGTGACTGCGCAGGTGCGCGAGTGTGTTTATGCGAGTGTGTATTCCAGTCTTTGTGCGATTGTGTGCACTTATTAGCGTGCGTGTGCCGGCAAGGCAAAACAAACAAAGCCACACGTAGCCGCCACGCTCGCGTCCTCGCCACAAACCACAAGTTAGCGCCGCACGCACACGCGCCATCGCCGACCAATCAGATGGCGGCGCACGCCCACCTGAACGCCGGCGAAACAGATGTGCGCAGATAGCCTCCACAAAAGCCAAATCACGGCCTATTATGACAAGGCCGCTCCTTAGCGCGGCGCCGTCAACGAGGCCCATTGTGGCCCGTTTGGAGCTTTTGACAGGAGCGGCGGCCATCTTGCACGCCGTCAGCCGTTCGTCAATGGCGAGTGACGGTAAACACGGCGCGCATAAAAGGATCGTGGAGCTGGATGCACGCGCCTCCATTCATCTGCTTTAATTACGCCGAGGTCACCTCCCCCGTCGGTTAAAAGTCAGAAGCGAGTGGGCGGGGCCAAAGTCAGGTCGCCAGGTGTTTGCGAGCCTTCTTGTTGACACAACAGGGGGGGAAAAAAATAAAAAGACAACTCGCTTGACTATTATCGACCATTAAAGATTACAACTTTCTTTTTGTCATTGCCAAGCAACAACAATAAAGTTTGCGTGGCGCCCAATTAGCTATGCAAAACTCCAAAGTGCTGCAGGGCGCCCACACCAACAGACGGCGGGAAGAAGAAAAACAGCAGTTTGGAGGGGAGCCGCCAGCACTTAACGTCCCGCTTCCATCATGCCCATCAAAAAGTGGATTTTGCAAAAAAAAAAAAAAAAAGTGGCCTTAGTATCAGTTAGCTGCTATGCTAGCACGACATGCTAACTGTATCTGCGACGCATCAACACTGGTTCTCTTTCGCGGACAGCGTTGGCCACGCTCGTTAGCACGTCGGCCGGGCAGCGGTCCAATCAAAACGCTGGCTTGGAACCGGGCATTAATGTTTGCCTAACCGCTATTGTTAACTTGGCTGTGTATACACTCGGGCAAATGAATGGACGAGTGCAGCTTGTAGTTTTTTTTTTTTTTGTCCTTAACTCGGGTCCATGCAATTAGGCCCTTTCACGGCGCTAATGAGGGGCCGCCGCCACAAGTGTTTGGATGTGAGCGGGCCAACGTGTGTGTGTGTGTGTGTGTGTCTGAGGACGCACGCGACATTAAAAAAAAAAAAAAAACAAGACAAAAAAAACGATATGACAGATTGTACCCGCATACGCTCTGTAAATACGACACACCCTCCAACGACAACTCCAAGCACACACACGCACTGAGTGTACGTAGAGTGCAAACACGCATACACATGTCCCAAAACGTTTGTTTTGAAGCATCCAGACTATTCATTTGCATGAAAGCAGACTGCTTGGCTCCGGGAGCCATTTGTAATATTTTGGTGACCTGATTTCGGGTTAAGCCAACAGAATGCACCTCACGCACCTTCTTCTAACCAAGGTGGGAAACGGGACCAACTCACAGTCGTCGAAGTCGGAGCAGACGCGAGCGTCCGCGGGGATGCGCTCGGAGGGCTCCGCCATCTTGTAGAGCATGTTGAGGACTTTGCTCTTCCTCGCATCCACACTCGAGAGCTTCGTCTCCTCTACCGCAAACGCCATTGTCTGATATCCAAGATCTGCATCAAAACCTGGAAGCACAAAAAAAAAAGCCACTTGACATTGACACTATGTTCAAAATACATTCAGGGCATTGCATAAATTTTAAATGCTCATTGACAATTTCATATTTGCACATTTTTCAGTCGGGCATCCTCTCTTCGACATTCACACGTCCTCGAAAGCTCTGCCGCCCCGATTGATGGCGCCGCGACTCATTTGGCGGCGGCGGCCATCCGGCACGCCGTCACGCTGGAATCGGGGGACGACAGGAAGGACAGATTGAGCGATGTCGTCTGTACGCCGCGCCGAGCGAACGTGATGCGCGTGGTCATGCAAACCTTTGAAAAAAAAATGGCACGCTGGAAACTACACTTGGGGTCAAAAGGGCGCCCGTGTGGCTCGCGCAGCGGGACCAGGCCGCTGCGACTTGTATCGCCTGTTTGCAAAAAGGATGAGCGCCGGCGGGACAACGGGCGGCACCCGGGCCATTCAAGCCAGCGCCGTCGCCCCCTCCAAGAATGCGCCGATGATTATTCATGGGCCTCTCAATCAGGCCTGACAAGTGCCAATCAAAGGCGCCGGCAGCCACGTGGGCGGGGCTTCAACAACCACCGGAGGATTTGGGGGGCGGCAGACAATGGCGGCACGGCAACGCTGTCAGTGTGTGGTCTCGCGCTTACGCCGCTAATCGGACAACTCAGATTAACGCTCTTTTGTGGATGGTCGCGATAACGTCTTGGTGGCTAGCAGCTGAATGCTAACCGGGGAGGGGGGGGGGCCTTTTGGGAGCGCCCGGGGATTAGTCCACCTATGAATTCCTGATGAGCTCAAAGGTCGGATGGCGACGACGCCCGCAGCTGGTTCGAGACTCGGCCGAGTGGAAAATGAACCGCTTTGTTAGGCAAACGACAGCAAAATCAGATCTCTAGTCAGAAAGCGCATTTTGGAGTCTTCCAATATCAAGTATGGAAGGAAACTCCTTGCTGAAGAAGGTGGGCGGGCGGGCGGAGGGGGATGGGGCACGCCTGACCTTTTTCCTTGGCTCGGACCATACGGCACATAGACAGGCGAAGACGATACACGCCGAGGATTAGGCCGGCTTAAGTGTACCGGAGGAGAGTGATGGGCGATGAGCAACTCGCCCCGCCCACCGGCAGCCGGGAGAGCTTTCAGCGCATCGCACGCTTGATGAAAATGTGATGCTGGGGAAAAAACAATTAAAAGCGCTACGCTACCTTCTCCGGGCGAGGAGGACCCCGATGGGAAGCAGTCAGGTGACGGAGTCGTGTTTAGGAGGCATGACGAAGAAGACCTGGAAGCTCCCAGAGACCAATCCTGGAAAGAAAGACACAGCAGATTGTGCAGACTTTAGCTTTTCATGATTGTCTGCATCTTTTTTTTTGTCATTCTAATCATTTCCTTCCAAGTTATGATGACAAGCAAGCGTGGGGTGGAATCATTGCAAGGGCAGGGGGGCATGTCGGGGGTCACTCACCGACTTGTCATCTTCCGGGACCTTCCAGAATAAGTCGGGACTCCCCGTGGGACCTGAGGATCACAGGAAGTCATTTGTGTGGGGTCGTGTCAGGCAGGCAGGTGTGTGTGTGTGTGTGTTTGTGTACATAAACACTTGTCTCTGACGCACGCCAACTTGTCTTTTGTAATGGCGTGTGTGTGCACAGATATGAGTGAGGCCGCACAATTCTGTTAGCAAATAGCGAGCGGCAAAGAGCAGCACCTGTCTGAGGGAGCCTGCCAGGTGCAAACATTGTTCTTAGGACGCAAAAGGAGGAGGGGGGGGGGGGGGGACAAGCTTATTGTCAACATTAGTACAAATAGGAGATGTCGCCAATTGTGGCATTTTTTTTTTTTTTTTTTTTACCCCCTACGACATCGCTCGTCGAGGGCATTTCCCACGACGTGTTGTGGAAATGCTAACAAGTAGCTCAAAGTGTCATTGTCTTAGGATGACATTTACAGATTTCTGATTGGCCGGAATGCTCGCCTTCGGGCTCGCAGCGCCGGCCGACGCCTCCGAAGGCACGCTGAACCCCGCCCGGGCGTCTTTCTGGGCTTTTTACGAGCCCATAAAGGAGAGTTTATCTATCTGTGTCGGACTTTCCGCGGTTAATGATCGACGGCGGCGGTTTGATCTTCATGAATATCTTGACGAATATCGGTTAAAGCTCGGGGAAGGGGAGGGTACATTGGAGACACTGCCAATAAAGCCCACGCGTCCCTCCTGCTGAAAAAAAAACACCAAAAATGCACACACCTGCAAACTGTCGAAAAAGTCTGGCTGAGATTGATGACAATGACATCGGATTTTCATTAACAAACGCAAGCGGTCTTTTTTTTTTTTTTTTTGCATGAGCTCAAACAACTGAAAATAAAACAATCATTCATAACAATCAAATTAAATTTGAAAAATATATTCTATTATTTTCATTTTTTTGTAATACTAAAATAAATAGTATAAATCATACAAATATATAAAAATAGATATGGTAAATGAGAACAAAAATTGTTTAAAAAATAGAAATTGCAGTAAATCACAAACAAATGTATTTGATGCAAAAGTGCTGATTATGAGGCAAAACCTTCTGAGGTGGGCGTGACATCACAAAAGTCGTCCTGGTCGCCAGGCGCCAGGTCAGGCGTGCCTTCCGGCGCGATGCGACGCTCCAGGAGCAGCAGGCGCACACGCGCCATCGAGCCCGAATCACCCGACGCCAAACGGGGGCCTGCCGGCGACGCCCCACACACCGACGACTCTTTGCGAAGACACAAATCGAAATGCATTTATTGATTTGAATTGAAAGGAAACATTGTCAATAACCAAATTGACGTTCATTTCTAGCCTCGGGTCGACTCGTCAAACTGGAATGGGAAACTACGCATGCATGTACGCGTCACACCAAATTAAACGCGGATCAGTGACAGTATGGCAGCGTGCCCATGCAAATCTGTCCCGACCCTCGTTGGACGGGTGCGGAGGTGGAATTTGTGGCCACCAAGTATGCGGGAAGGGAACGGAAGGGAAGGGAAGGGAAGGAAAGGGGAGGCCCCTGGAGAGAAAGTCCCCGAGATATGGATTTGTTGTGTCATGGTGGCAACAAGCTTTGTGGACTTTGGGAGAGGAAATCCCGGGATAACGGACGGCCACACTTGCCGCCGCTTCATCATTAGCCAGAAAGTGGAATGAGAGGACACTCAGCAGACCATGTGCTAATCTGGGGGCTAATCCCGCCATTACCACCCACTGTCCAGTTTGGTGGCAAAAATGCAATTGAATCCATTTTGGAATCACACAAAAAAAAAACATTTGGTCAATCCCCAAAAAGTTGAAGAATTTAGTTTCCTCTTCTACTTCATATTTTTGAGGGGAGGGGGAGGTTTGACCCCCCCCGAGTTGATTGTTTGACACTATGGTTGCTGTGGAAGCGGCCCACCCTGATCCTTCCACCGCCTGGGGGTCAAAGGTCGGGTGGGTCAGACAGCGGTCGGGACTAGCGAGCGGTTTAACCACCTTGTCGGGGATTAGCCAGGAGGGAAGTCTTCATTTGGACACACGAGCTCGCTTGCCCATGATCTGGAGGAAGGCGAGCGTGGCTAATTGACACGGAATTAGCTCAATGGAATCAATTAAAAATGACATCATGACATAATGTCATCATGATCATCGGCGACTTCCGTCGCCAGCAGACGCGCCCATTTGATGATTTGGTTGTGCAACAGCCTCAATTGTGCCATTAAAGTCTTGACTTACCGCGCCGATCCCAATCTTCGCTGCCCGTCGAGTCGGCCGCTCGGTCCAGAGATGAGCGGGACGAAGGTGTCGAGGGGGCGACGGCGTCCGCTTCCTCAAACGGGTCGCGGTGAACGCCGCTGACTTTCGAGTCCGGTGACGGCGTCGTCGAGCCGCAGCGACCTGCAACCACCGAAGATTAGCTCCCATCGTGAATGTACATGGTGTGTGTTCAACTCAACGTGTTTTGGGTGAAAGAGCAGAGCTTCTCCCCCAAGGATGTCATCTAAGGTGTCGTTATCACAGGGGAGATCTAGAGCGGGAAGCCTTCCGGGGTTTAGCGCAATCCGCCGTTCCTTCAGGTACTCAAAGGTCTCACTATCTGATCTCACTTTGCTCCACCAACTCCATTTTGATGGAATTGAGCAGAATTTACCACTCAATCTGATTCCGCTTGAAATTATTCTCAAGCAACAGTAAAAAATATTTAGGGTGGGTCATTTGCCTATTTTTCATGATTTGTTTGTCGGCCATGTTAGTGGGGGCAATTGAATTGGACCACCATTTTTTTTATGCTGAAATGAATGAAGCGGTGACACACGCCGTGTAGAGAACAGACCCCCTCGACGCCCCTCACCCCGCTCGGCCTCCGCCCGGACAAAAAAAAAAGGAGAAAATCCCAACACAATTTGCACATTGTTTGCCTCCTTTCACCGAGTTCTGGAAAGAGTCAGATGTCAGGGGCCCGAACCTTCAATTAAACGGTAGCGGCTTATCAAGAAATTTGACAATTCTTTTTTTTTTCTACGTGGAAAATGAACAGCATGTGAGGGTGAGTTCACCTTTCAAGGGGGAAATGGGAGGGAGCACGGGCCAGCGCCGGGGTTCCGCAGAGGGTGTTCTCCTGGACGCCAAAATGGGACTCAGTGCTGAGACACCACGACGGGAGTCCAACGGTGGGACGGCATCTGTGGAGGAATTTCTGGGACCTTCTATGGTGTCTTTAGGTTTTTCTGAACAACCACCGACGTTAGGCAATCCAGGTGGGACGGCATTAACTGGAACCAAGGCGTTCCGAGTCGGTCGACGGTGGGATCGTTCGGGAAGGCCCGCTGATGCGGATGACGGCTGCCTCGGATCTCCTGCCAAATCAGACACAAAGTTCATATTACGGAAAGACAAAATGGTAGAAGCGTCGTCATTTGACGACTCTCACCAAGCTAACCACAAAGGAGGCTAAAGCTAACCAGATGTGACGCTGCTGCGGCCGCCGGCCAAGTCGGTGCTCCGGCTGAATAGACCGGACGCCGGACGACCCACGTCCGACGAGACCTCGGAACGCTTGACCCCGCTCGGACTGAAGCAGAATTCCCCGTCGGGTTCTCCCGCTTCGGATCCCTTCGCTGGCCGGCGTCCATCTTTGAGAACTCTGCTGTGTGGTTTCGTGAGTTTGGATTGTGGCGAATCCAAATTCTGGACGGTGGATGACGGCGGGACGGGAGGTCGGCTCGCGACGGCATAACGGACGCCTTCACGCGCTCTCCCGTGGGCTTGGCCGTGGCCGGACCCTTCAAAGACAAAACGGCGGCAAATAGAAAGAAAAGCTTTTTGTTTTTTGCCGCGCTGGGCTCATCTGTGGTTGACATCGCCGTTCCCAGTGGCCTCGGAGCGACAACGCTCGTTCCCCTGCTGGGCGAGCCAACAAAAGGCGGGAAAAGAAAAAACGCAGCGGGAGCAGCTGTCGCCATTCCCAAATTGACAATAGCCAGCAGGAGTACGGCCGGCGCAGGATTGGGATCGGCTAACGGCTGGAAAAACAACCAAAACTTTGAATTCCGATAAAGCTTTTGTCGTAATAGCGTGTGCTAGTTTGAACCGTTCATAATTCCTTCTCTGAAGCTCCACAATTTGAGCTGATATTTCCAAATCAAGTTCTTGTCGGCTTGTTTTGCATTCCGGCCCGAGCCTGAATTTGTTTTGCTCACACTGCCTGCTATTGTGAACTGTTTATCATTCCTCTCATCATTTCAAGACTGATGCGCAACAATGAAGACTGAGGGACACCAGTTGAAACCTTCTTTCCTTTTCAAGGCCGCAGCACAAGTCCTTAGGGCTCCGCCCCCTTTCCCTTTGGCCTTTCTCTCCTTTCCCCTTTTGCACACCGCCCAATTCTTTTCAGCGCTCTTTCTCTTTCTTGGCGGAGCGCTGATTAGAGGGGTGTGTGTGTGAGCTGGGAGGGAGGGAGGGAGGGGCCGGGGGTGGCTGGACAATCTCCTGTTGTTTCCTCTACCATGAGGAGTCAGCGCAGGGGATAAAGAGAACACATTGCTGCACTGCTCCCCTTACAATGCGCCGCCATTCCCATCTGTTGGGGCCGAGCGCGCGCGGGTAAATGACATGTGTCGGGGCGTACGAGGCACGCCGGCTTCCTTCGGGGCAATTGAGAGCCAGCCCGCCGCCATATGGCGGAATAATGACTTATTGGGCCGCTCGTGCCGAGATATGCGGCCCCCGTCGCGCTCCCCTTTCCCCGTACGCTGAGTTGAGGGCTCGACGACATGCCTTCACATCAAAAGGAGCCGCCAAACTAGCCCCCGGCGTGTTGCTATTTTGTCCGCCAACAGGGCGGCGCTGTTTGTACTGAAGCAAAGAGACGGAGTGCAGCATTTGGATTCGGCCTCACCTGGCGGAGGTCGGTAGGGGCGAGCGGCCGGCCGCGTGCACGCAGACGGAGGCTGAGCTGGCGGCTTGGAGCTCAGAAAACATGGAGGTCGGAGGCCTTGGCAGTCGGACTTCATGTGAGACAAGAAGCGAGGACAAAGTGTGGAGGGAGGCTGGGGACTCACACGGGCCTGCGGAGAAATACAAAAATATTTGTAAAATGGAAAATAAAAACTGATAGTGCTAATCGAAATTTTTAGCCACAAATATATGAAATATGAGCGAATTTCGCATGCTTCCAATGCAAGTTGAAGGACTTCAACTAAAACTAGGCAACTCTGTCGCCCTCTTGTGGCCACCACACCCACTACAGCATTTTGTTGAGTGCCACAGTAAACAAGATGGCCCCAAAAAGGTGAACAAACAGCCACAGTGACCTTTCCAGAGCAAATAAGAAGAAATGTGTTTGTCTTGGATTTAGGCGAGCCTCTCACCCTTTCCAGCAGAGTTATAGAGGGAGGGAGGGATGGAGGGATGGATGGATGGATGGATGGATGGATGGATGGATGGATGGATGGATGGATGGATGGATGGATGGATGAAGGGTTCACTGTCTGAGCTTCACACAGGGAGGATCAGCTTGGAAATCTCAAGCTCTCAGATGTGCGGCTTTAAAGATTTGCATTCTTATGATGTACACGAGTGAAGCACAAGAGCAAGACCCGCCATTACCTGTCAAAAGTGAGCGAGGGGGGCAGGTGTGGGCATGTCGCACGCCAACCTCAAGCTGTTTTTATGCTGCTTCCCCGCATGCCGCCCAACTTTTTTATTCAAGGGATTTCAAATCCATGACTTTAGTTCTTTTATTTTTTGTGATCAAACGGTCTTCGTCCACCAGACCCGGCCGGGAAAGGCGGCGACCTCCCGGCGCCCGCAACCCACGCGCCGGCCGGCCGGCCCGGCCTAACCTCATTAGAGGCCATCTTGCGACAGCGCCGGCGCGCCGGTCGAGCCCACGCAGGAAGCGCGTCCGGGCCGTGTGGCCTGCAGATGGACGGCGGGCCGGGCCTGGCCTGGCCTGGCCTGGCCGGGCCACCTTCCGTGAGCCGATGCAGACGCGCTTCATTAGCCGGCGAGGACACAAGCGTGTCTGTGTCCACACGCACGCGTGCGTCTTGGCAAGAAAGCAGATTTGGGGCCTAACAAGGTTAAAGCCCCCAAAAGTGACTTTTTGCATCAGGGAGATTTGTGTTTCTGCGGGGCGTAATTAGCTTTGCCGCGGGGTTCGGGGGGGCCCGCGGCGCTGGATGAAGGCGAGGGGCGGTCGGGCCAACGGCGAGGCCCGACACTGGGCCGCATTGTGGCCAGGACACAAATGTGATTATGGGCCGGTGTCAGAAGCCGGGCTCGCATGCAGCTTAGAAACTTTCTGCCTTGAGACAATGAGCTGGCTTTGCGGGAGCCCCCCGCCGGTGCCCCGCTGTGCCCCGGCACAAAAACACCACACACAGATGCGGCTTAAGAGTCTCTTTGAGGCAGGAGTGAGTCCATCAGGTTCCATTTGTCTCAGTCCTTGTGCTACGTTTGTATTTCCATCATTCATATTTCCAAAATGAAAACAAAAAAATCATTCTGACATTTTTGTCTTGTTTATTTGGGGGATATTGAACTTAAATGGATTTGGATTTAGCGGCTCTGAAATGGAATTGCCCAGTGAATATGCAAATCAGGGCTCAGTCGGTTGCACTTTGAGTTTCCTGCCCGCAAGATGGCCGAGTGCCACTTTTGCCGCCAACTTGTGTGCTTGTTTGGGCACCTGTGCATTCTGCCGCGTGGCCCCGGGCGACAAAAGCGGCAAAGTCGCTTTTTTTTTATTGCACAGCGGCGGCAGGCACGAGCGGCAAAGACGCTCTCGTATGCTAATTTGGCCGGCCCGGGCCATTTACTTGTTTATTTAGCCGGGACAACGAGACAGGAAGTCTACGGTCGCCACGGCAACCCTAAATAGCGCTCGCGCCCAACAAAAGAGCGACAAGTGGGAGAGCTAGCTTGATACGCACATGGCACTCTAGCATCTCGCGGCTTTCATTTCTCTGGCAACTTGCAAATGTTGGTAATCATAAACGCTTGTGCGTGCGAGGAGGACTCACAGTCCGGCAGGAGACGACGGGCCTTTCCCACAAGACGGCCTTGCTGACAAAAGACACAAAGACGGGTTCCTGCAACAAACACAAAACAGACACAATGTTGCCGTTGATGCTTTTGATTAAGAGTTGCGGCACAAGACCAGTACAGTGATGGACCCCCCCCACCCCCACTCCACATTGATGGAGTTCATTAATAATCCCTCTGTCTTGATTAGCGCCACCACTCGATGGAGTCGTCCCACGCGGCAGACGCGTTTGGGCTCCATCTGCTCCCTCAGCGGGAGGGACAGCGGCCCGGCCGGGGGTCCGCCGCGAGAAGCCCCGGTGTCCAGTCATCCATCACGGGCTGACGTGGGGCGAAGCCCTCGGCACGGCTCGCTCCGCTTCGGGGTTCTTTTGTGCGGTGACGCCGCAGGTGGGTGGAAGACAGGGGGCAGCGTCGAGATCTTTGCCCGGACGGCAGATGGCATTTTGCAGCCGCCGTCCACCTCCAGGTACTTCCTGTCCACGTGACTCACGCCACGTGGCGGGGCGCTCCACGGCCTGATCGAATTACCCATTTGGAGCTCATCGGATGCTTTTTTGACTCCCGCGGCCATCTGCTCGGCCTCCTCGGGGAGCTCGCCTCTCCACTTGGGGATGTTTTATTAATTCGCCTGATTACTGCGCAGCCTGCCACTGGGGCCTATTAATAGGCATTTCATCAGGGTTTGATTAGCAGGCGCTGGAAGACAAAGCCGCCAGTCGACGCTTTGGTCCCCGAGGACTTCACGCCGCGGCTGTGGCGGAAATTACGGCCTGGACGTCTTTACGATGAGCTGCCGATAAAAAAGGCAACGCTCGCGGCCATATATTCTTTATCCTCTGTGAAGAAATATTATTTCTGCTCACTGAGGGGTTTTGACCATCTCCATGTGTGCATTGTACTGCCTCCACATGGCCAAGGCACGCATAGCAGAAAGCACGCACTGCCTGCAGCGTGAAGACAACACAGTGGCCGACCTCAGGACAAAAAAACCAAAACAAAAAAAAAAAATCCCCCAAAAAGCACAGCGCGGGCAGGACCTCCAGCGCACAAAAGAAGGGAGGGCGAGCGGCTCAGCGTGCGAGAGGTCAGCCGCAATCAAGCGCCGACGTGAGCATCCAAGCAATCCTCGGCAAATACCATTCAGGCGCCGGGTGTTGCTCTGCATGTCGGTCGGGGTCCGGGTCAGGACGGCTGCAAGGACTCCGTGACCCTGAAATGAGCTCCGGGAGTCACCGATGCCCCCTGCTGGCGCAACAGAGCTCCTTTTAGTCTTCACAATCCTCCGGATCAATACGCCGACGATCGGCGTGATTTTCGGGGAGGCGGGGGTCTCCGAGGGGGGCCACAAAAGCCGAGCTGACAAAGAGTCGGGCCGGTGGCGCACCAGTAGATAACCTACTTAACATTCATTAGTGTCACAGAGGTGCACAGAGGGCGGGCTGGCTCCAATCTGAGCGATGGCCTTGCAAAAGTTGCTCCTTTCATCCACCATCCTTGTTGCTTTTGTCAAGCTGCTCTTTGGATTTGGGCATTTGCAGCCAAGCAGTTGCCAAATTGAATCCAAAACCAAGTCGCTGGAAAATGGCTGGTCGTCGGACTCACCCCGAGCGCCTCGGGCGGCCGGCGGCCGACGGGACGCCTGAGCAAAAGCCTCCGAGGACGCCTCAAGTCGGCGTTTCCGGCAGCCGACGAAGACATGTCGTCCCCGACTTAACACCCGTTTGGACTCCTCCGCCGTCACGTTTCTCGGCGGGAGGTGAAGCCTTCTCAAATAGCTGACGCGTGTTAATGATTACCACGTTTGGACTGCACTGCTTCCATTTGCTGCATTTTAGTGCAAATGGTCATTTCCACATCATCCCGCTGGAGGACAAGGCCCAGCTTGTTTGCGCACGGAGAATATACCCAAACCGATATAACGAGGCTTTTCCCGTGCCAAAGGCGAAAGGTGGCGAGACAAAGCAAGGGTCTAGCTTGTGTCCTCCCGACAAATGTCCCCGGCCGGCGCTTAATTACATTAAGGTCAGATAGTGGCGAGCTGTGTGCAAACAAGGCAGCCTATCAAGCACACAAATCGCCCACTGGCCGGCTGTGTGTGTGTGTGTGTGTGTGTGTGTGTGTGTGTGTGTGTGTGCGCGCAAAGCTTATTATGTAGAGTGCGTCTCAAAGTGGAGCCGCTTCTTTTTCTGATGCGCAAAATCCAGTTAAACGGCACGCCGGTGTCGTATTAACTGCGCCCGAGGAGCGCTGAGGGCCCCGTTGCCACGACGACCACACCAAACACCCCCGCCTCACTCACGCACGCACGCACGCGCGACTAAAGCTCTCTCCCACCTCCGCCTCACATTTGCAAACACCGAAAAAAAAAAGTTTTATTTAACTTCCCGAGTTAAAGAAGCGAGTGTGCCGGGGGGAAAGTGCTCGGTGGGGGTGCTGCAGTGGATTGTGGGTAACGCAAGAGCCACAATGAGCGTTGCTATGGCACACCCCAAAAATGTGCCCTTTTTTTGTTAGAATGTCATCAAACAAGATATTCTATGCTGGAAATGCTTTTTAGCAACAACAAAAAAAAGTGGAGAGTTGAGCGGGGTTCGAATATTTCTTGAATTAAATTAAATCAAAAGAAAAGAAAAGAAATTTGAATGGAAACGAATTAAATTGAAATCTAGTACTTGCAAAATTGTTCTAGCAAAACAAATGTAAGCTGAAAAATAAAATTGAAATAGAGATATGCTCTAAAAATAAAAAGAAAATTTTAGTGCAGCAAGAAAAAGTTGAGTATAATTGGAAAAAAATATAAAAAATGTGAAACTATTTTTGAAAGCCCCCCCTTAAAAAAGTAGAACTCACCTTTTCAAAGAGGATCTTTTTCTTGAATTACCTGCAAAATAAAACAAATAAAAAGATGATCATCGAGGTTGACTGTTGTGTGGGTTTTGTTTGCACGACGAGTCAAAGATCAACGCTGGCTTTTCTCTTCGCTAAAGACAAAGCCAGTGTGAAATAAACCCATCATCACACATCACGCACACAAAAACAACCCGCCGCTCGCATTACGAGGGCTTTGGGGCCGGCGCGCACCGGGCGGCGCCCTTTGCCAGGCGCTGACCTGTGCCGGCTCCCCGCCCTGCCGCCCCCCGCCATGCTCCCTTATTTCCTCATCTCATCAATCTGTCAGCTCAAGCCTTTGACACGCCGCCGCCATTTATTTGGGCCTGGCTCAATATGGTTCCAGCTTTTTAAGATTAGTCAGCTCGTCCAAGAGGTCTGGACCCCCCGGCTGGTGCCACGGGACCCCGGAAGGGGGCGCCCGGACGGGAGGGGCGTGGTCAAGCTCTGACAGCTATCAAGACGGGAATGACTTTGTGATCAGCTGCAAATTATAACAAATAAATGAAGCATAAGTGATATTACAGCATTTTAGTGATGGACAAAAGTATTGGGCCATTCTATCTCCAGGAAGCAAAAGACATGAGGTAGTTGATTGTTTTGGGGATGGATGGTATGAATGTGGCTGGAAGGGAGGGGAGGGGGCGGGGCAATCAGGGGGGGGATGTACTCAACTCACTCCAAAAGAGACTATTCAATGTATTTTCGAGTAAGGATGAAAGGACGACTCCAAACTATGCATGTCGCCTATTCAGCACTTTAAAAGAAGACAGCAAAAAAGAGAGACAAAGCTGGATGGGGGGGGTAGCTGCATAAATTTCATACACACTGCAGACAAAGTGATTGTCACCCCCCCCTACCCCCCTGACAAACTTCCAGAAAACACTTTCCCTGCTGAATGGCCACCTATTAGTGACTCCATTATGGCCGCGGGGCTTTTGAATGGCGCCTCACTGTGCGTCTTTATCATAGTGGGCCGTGAATGCAGCCCGGCCCCTCCTTCCACAAAGACCACACCACCAATCAAAACCCCCCCTGCCCCCCACACCACCACCACCACCACCTCTGTTGTGTGTTCCAGGTGTGCGGGAAAATTATTCGCACCTTGGCCTTTTTTTTTTGTTTTCCTACAGTATTGTTTCTATATTTCAGCGCTCTTCCTTTTTTAACCTTTTGTGATTTTTTTTATGTTCGTCATACCAAAACAAAAAAAGTGGATTGCAATCTTCCGCTTTTCATTTCATCGCTTTTCAGCAGACTTCATAAACCGACACTTTTTTTTTTTTCATTCAGTCTCTCTGCGGGGCCCGCTCCAAAATGTCCCGAGGCACGTTAGCTGATCTCCATAATACCAGCACTCCACCCAAAAAAAAAAAAAAGTGAACCACTGCACAGCGCCTGCCCGCATTGTTGGCGGATTATTCGGGAGTTAGTCAGAAGAAAGAGACTATCCTGGGGAGGAGGGGCAAAAGTGGCGTCTTCTTTTTTCCAGCGAGAGGCCAAAAACACCTGCAAGAGAGGCCGATTGTCGATCTTGACTTTATCTGCCGGCCTCAACGCCGCAATGTACAGTAGGCCCCCGAATGCAACACTTTCTATTCATCGCTGGCCCCTTTAAATAACCTGTCACGCTCTTTACAGCCGCACAAAAACTACTTTGAATGCGGCCTGGCACAAAGCGCGCAGTGAGTAAATATCAAGTGGAGTGTTGATACTTTGAGCCAGTCGGGCCCGACTTTATGATGAATATGGACGCATTGTGGGCCGGCCGCCGCGCTCACCTCGGCGGGGAACCATCTGCTCGCCGTCAATGCGTCACCTGCTCGGTGGCGCGTCGCCACGGCAACAGGGGCCGCTGTGGATTAGCGGGGAAGAAAAAGTAAAAAGGACGCGTGCGGCAGACGGCCGTCGCCCTCTAGTGGCCCTTCCCGTCACGGGGCGGACGCGTTGTCGTCGTCTTCTTCTCGTTATGATGATGTCTTTTGTGTTACAGGAATGGATTTGAAAAGCTGAGCAAACACACACCTGAGGACAGGAAATGCAACCGAGGTGTTGCTCGTGCTTTGACAGCAAACGTCAAGCGGGAGTGTCAAAGAACAGCTTCCCTTTTGGAAGCCCTCAGTGTCAGCCGGAGAACACTTAAGGGTCCCGGCCGCGCTCCGTCGCTCACCTGACCCGGACAGCGTGCGAGGGAGGAAGTGTTGAGTGACAGGTGAAAGTGAGCAGCACGCCTGCCAGCGCTTAACACCTTTTGTGTGCCATCAGGGGGGGGGGGGGGGGGCGGTCGGTGACCCCCTCGTCGGGAGGGCGGGTCACAGCGCTCTTTCTCCCACTTCATCTTATCTGAATCTCGCATTTGTTTGGGATGCTGACAAGATTAGCAAGCGCGCATCTGCGCCGAGCGCGTCCTGTTGACACTTGTGGCTTCTCATTCCAAATCTTGGAGGAGATGAGGCCCGGGGCTCACGTTGTGGACAAAAATATTGGGTCATTCCATGTCCAGGAAGCAACAGACAAGGGGTAGTGGATTGTTTTGGGGATGGACGGTATGAGTCAACAATGCATCCCGATGAGGCCTTTTTGTGTTAAGGAACGTAAATTTGCTTCTTGCCTCAGTGCAGCCGCCCAAACAAAGCGGTGGGAGGGGCCTTTCCGAAAGGGCGCCTCACAGAGCGAGCGAGCGACTCACGCCTGGTCCTCCGCTGCCCTCCTGTGGCCGAAAGGCAGCTTTTTGTGACCAAAGCGCAATACATGTGCCACCGCCGTGGGCGCTCGCCAACCACTGACTAGCTTGTGACTGCGGCGGGCCCAGCGCTGACTGAATTGAGCTTTATTGCCACTTCCCCGCCACTGGGCAAAGCGAAGAGCTGGACTCATCAATTGTGATCGGTTTGCCCGCTAAGTGATTAAAAGTAAATGAAAAATATTGATTCAACTTTTAGATCATTTATAATAAGTATTGTGAATGACAATTAGTGAATAAAATACAGTTGAAATTGTTAAATGGAAAAACAGTTTGCTGTCCATTTCAAAATAAATAAGTTTGACAAGAAATAAAACAAATAATGGATTCGACTATTTGATGAGATAGAAAAAAAATTCCAAATCAAAACAATTAACCAATTGTAAGAAAAAAAAACAAATCTCAAAAGACTCAAAATGACGCAAAAGCTCGGCAGCTCGAAGACTTTGTGAAAAGTGTGCGCTTTGACATCCCCACAAGACTCTGGAGGTCAACAAAGGAGTTAAAATTGTAGGTCAGCGCCACCACAACCGCAAGCAGACGGACCACATGGGCCCGCCGCAGCTCTCTCTCACAAGCGGCGGCCCGTCACATGCCAACGCAGAGGGGTGTGTGTGTGTGGGGGTGTGTGTGGGTGTGTGTGGAGTCACATGACCCGCCGTGTCATAAGTGGCGGCCCCGCGTAACAAAATCCAGCAAAGGCAAACGCTGCACACACAAACACACTCAATCGGCTCAGCTCACCTGCACGTCAAGAGACGATGGACGCGGCTTACAAGAGAGTCAACGGGGACGTCGCTCAGGATACGCAGTCCAACGAGCACGATAAAGGGGTAAGACTGGGGAAGGGGGGAAAAAAAAAAAAAAAGTTGACTTGGGGATAAAATGCTGGATTTGTTTTTTTCTTTCTGAAAAGCTGAAAGAAAATAATTGGAGTAGCTTCGTGGAATCGGAGACAATAAGCCAAATGAAACCGGCCCACGCGTGGTTTTAATCACAAATGTTTGGGGTTCCATCCGTTTTTAGCGTTCGGTTCTCGACTCCAATTGACATGTGGTGTTGTTTTGCTTGCAAGAGGCGGCGCGGCTCCATGTACCTGGAGGAGGAGACCAGCAAGAAGAGCGAGATAGTCTCCTGCATCTTCTCGCTCAAGGAGGAGGTGGGCGCCTTGGCCCGAGCGCTCAGACTCTTTGAGGTAAAGTTCTGCTTTTCCATCTAATGAGAAAAGACAAGTCAACAAAACACACAATTAAAATGGAGGTCAACTTCCTCCTTCTCATGATGATCTCACAGAATGCGGTAGCTACCTCGGTGGCCGCTTCCGTAGGATTGGTGGCTGGCGTTCATTTTACTTCGTGGCAAACTCGGTTCAATCAATTTTGCCTGAGAGGGACAAAAAAAATGTTTCATCTGTGGTCAAAACGTTGCTCCCGAGCGGCCTCATCACTAAACAAACGCAGCTTATCTGGCACGTGGGCCGGCCGCATTGATCCGCCGACCCGGCTGAAGGTGACCCCCAAAGAGTCGCCGCTTCGACTTGTCGACGACGGCGACGAGCGAGGCTCACGTTCGATCTTTTCCGTTTTGAAGTCGAGTTCAGTTGTCTTTAACTTGAAAGCGTAGCGGCGGCACGCTATAACCCGCTCGGGCTACTCATTAACGACTAGTGTTTTTTTTATTTTTTTTATTTTATTGATTAGCAGAGCCTGCGTACGTGACTTTTTGCTCAAATCAAACACGGATTGTCAGTACTCGTATTATTTAATCACAGTTGTCGAGGTTACGCACACAAACTCCCACTTTTGGGGGGGAAAAAAGTGAGAACAACACAGAAGTCAACAGTTAAAATTGTTAAAATGTGTTTTTGCGTGCGGGGGCCGGGACGGGTTTGTGGAGGGGTGTAGCACTTGACTGATCCTCTTTGGACCTATGAGCTCACAGTCTTCCGATCCTCCCCCTGAGCCCCCCCCCCCCTCCCCAAACCGGGCCTCTTCCATAAAACGACCCGAACGAGCCCCAACCGTCGCGCAAAGTGCCGCTCATGTGACGCCGCACGCCGACCATCATGAGTTAGCCTGACTTGGCTTTTAGGGATTTCGGAGCAGGGACTTCGGTGTCACGAAAAAAGAAAAAAAAGAATCAAAGGAGCTTTGCAGTGACAAGAATGTCGTCCATGCCCCGAAGGAACCACGAGTCAAAAATGCCATCTGAGGCTTTCAAGTGGTTCTAACTTTCTCGAAGCCCACGCAGCACAATTTCATCTGCCCTTTGACCTCGCCGACGTCTTCGCAACAGTCGCGTTCTTCTCGGGGCTTGCGAGGGACTTCTCGGCCCGCGGCTTTTAACGAGACGCGTTTAAGACAATCTGAACCAGATGCGGGAATGAAGGGAGGCCCTCTCGTCGCAAGCGGCCTATCGCATAGGAGAATAGCGCCGACACCCCCTCCCCTCCCTTGGCGTGCCGAGATGCCTTCCGGGGGCTCGCGAGCATCCTTACGAGTCTCATGTTTGTCTCACGACTTCACGTTTATAGTCCGTGCCGAGTCTCGGCAAACGAGGTCAATGTGTGGCGCATGCCGATCCCGAAAGGAGGAGAAGTGGCAAATTCACAAAATTGCAAGTTGTGTCGGTGCAATTTTCAAGCCCATGGTCACAATGGATGCGAGGCTCAAATGTTTATTTTGAGCAATAAGTGAAGGCTTGATTTTGGGAAGCCATATTGTTGCTGCATGTTTCAACTCACTTTGGACTTGTCTGCCGGTTTACGCAACGATGCGTTACATCACCGTACAAGTGGTGTTGTCAAACAAAGACGGCAATAATCTACCAAGTATTTTTGCTCCTTTTAACCCGTTTGAATAACGTGACCCATTTTTGGGCTCACATTCGGAAATTTCCGTGACGTGATACGAACTGTGTGTGTTGTGGGCCAAATTGATTTGAGGTGAGTTTAAAAAAAAAAAAAACTCCTTATCAAGAGCACGAGGCAGCGACCTTGTGGTCAAACTAGGGAAGCGCAACGAGGCGTCCGTTTTACTCACATGGGAATTTTCGTGGCAGGAGAAGGACATCAACCTGACGCACATCGAGTCTCGGCCGTCGCGCATCAGCAACGAGCAGTACGAGTTCTTCATCAGCGTGGACTCCAACTGCGCTCAGGCCTTGGACGACGTCGTGGACGGCCTGCGCACGCAGATCAGCGGCCAGGTGCACGAGCTGTCGCGCAACAAACAGAAGGACACGGGTGAGAGCGATGATGCAATCATTGGAAAGATTCGGGATTGATGACCGCACTCAAGAGGAGGAACGGGGTATTGCGGCTAGGGAGGTCCGGGTCCTGACAAACCGCTCTATTTATCCACGGAGCCGCTCGAGACGGGTGGGCAGGCCACCCCGACCGGCGCTGACCCCTTTATTAGTCGTTTCCAGAATGACATTAGTTTTGCGACTCGCCACCAACAGGCCCGGCGGGAAGAAGGGACCTTCTGTGTGCTTTCCATCCAGGATTAAACTCGGGCCGGAGGGAACACGCCAAGGTCACGGCGGGCCGAGACCGACGGGTTGCGGCCGAATGCCGGTCAGGGTCAAGCGGACCAGACGAGAGTCGCGGTTCCGTTGTTAGAGGCTCATTGTCCCGGCGTAGCCCGGGGCCTTGGGCGCAGATGGAAATTGGCGGGGGTCGTAAATCCGACAGAACAAGCGGATGGCCTGTGTGCGCGGTTCTGCCGAGCGTCAAGACGGCCCAAACGCTCATCTTCGTCATCATTATCTATTTCTCCGGCTCCGGCCGCACAAAAGGTTGAGCGACAGCCATTTGTTAAGACGTGACAGTTGCTTGTCGCACATTCCCGTACACGGGGCTGCTACCAGACCAAATCGAAGGGAGCTTCAATAAAAACGGCTGTATCTTTACAGACATGTGACTTTTTTTTTTTTGTATGGACTCAATCCAAACTCTACTCCGCAGTGCCATGGTTCCCCAACGACATCCAGGACTTGGACCGCTTCGCCAACCAGATCCTCAGTTACGGCTCGGAGCTGGATGCTGATCACCCGGTAAAGTTCTGACTCATTTGTGGGTCCGTGCGTCGGTCGGCGCATCTTCTGACGCCTACGCGGCCAATGAAAGAGGAGCGGACAGGCGGCCTATTCTCATGGAAACACACAAATTGATGTCATTGCTTTGATTGGAGCCCCTGTAATTATAGATAATTGCTCCCTTTTGCCACCGTCATTAAAGCGAAATCTATTCGCTGAAAAGGTCTCTACAAAGGCTTCATCTGAATTGGCATTTGCATTCGCTCGTGCTGTCCGAGGCCGCGGCCTTGCCCGTCGTTTGTGAGATCTAACGCCGTTTCTCCTTTTGTCCGCCAGGGCTTCACAGACCCGGAGTACCGGAGCCGCAGGAAGGAGTTTGCCGACATCGCCTACAACTACAGACAGTAATTGAACGTTGTCTTTCTGGCTCTTGCTTTTTTTGGTGCTTCAGGTTTGCGTCTTTGCGTTCTCAGTGGACAGCCCATCCCTCGGGTGGAGTACACAGAAGACGAAAAGACCACGTGGGGCACCGTGTTCAAGGAACTCAAGACCCTGTACCCGAGTCACGCCTGCCGTGAGCACAACCGGGTCTTCCCGCTGTTGGAGAAATACTGCGGCTACAGGCAGGACAACATCCCGCAGCTTGAGGACGTGTCTCGCTTCCTGCAGTGTGAGCGGCCTCGTCTTCAAAGTTGTTGTTTTGGAGGCGCTGCCGTCATCTGGCGTCACCTGACTTCTACTCACGTCCGCAGCCTGTACCGGTTTCCGACTTCGGCCGGTCGCCGGCTTGCTCTCCTCCCGGGACTTCCTGGCCGGCCTCGCCTTCCGCGTCTTCCATTCCACGCAGTACATCCGCCACGGCTCAAAGCCCACGTACACACCCGAACCGTAAGCGAAGGCGTCCGATTCCCCTCGGATGAGGCCAAATGTTCTCAGTGAGGGATTTCTGTTCCAGAGACATCTGCCATGAGCTCCTGGGGCACGTCCCGCTCTTTGCCAATTCGGGTTTCGCCCAATTCTCCCAGGTATAGCGAGCACTGGGACCGATCCAATCCATCTGAATCGGGTATCGTTAACTTCTTCGGTCTTCCAAACAGGAGATCGGTCTTGCCTCTCTCGGTGCCCCGGATGAGTACATTGAGAAACTTGCGACGGTGGGTTCCCGCAGTTCGATTCTCCGTCGAGCGGGCGTTAACCGGGTCTTTGTTTGCGCCTCAGGTCTACTGGTTCACCGTCGAGTTCGGCCTGTGCAAGCAGGGCTCCGAGACGAGAGCATTCGGAGCGGGCTTGTTGTCGTCCTTCGGAGAGCTGCAGGTAGGCTCGTCGAGGGGGGGGGGGGGGGGGGGGCAGGGGCGGTCCGGATTCAGGCAGTGGGTTAGTGGTACATTCGGCTTTTATGTGTCACCCACTTGAGCGGAAAAAAGTGGTTCAATGGCTCAGCGTGGGCCAAAGAGCGGCTACGGAGGTCAAGTTGCATCAGCGGAGGACGTGCACTCCGACGAGTCCGAGGGGCCGTAATCATGCTCCACTTCCTGCTTTGAACTGGAATGTCAAGGCTCGCTGAGTGTCTGAGAACCTTCCTCGTCTTCCAGTACTGCCTGACGGACCAGCCCAAACTGCTTCCCTTTGACCCCGAGAAGACCAGCGTCCAGAAATACCCAATCACCGAGTACCAGCCGGTCTACTTTGTCGCCGAAAGCTTTGAGGACGCCAAAGACAGAGTCAGGTATGGCAGCGGTCCGATTGGCGGCCGTATATCCCGGCATTTTGGTGAGCTGAGTGGGCGGGCCTTACAGGAAGTTTGCCGGCACCATTCCTCGGCCCTTCTCGGTGCGCTACAACCCGTACACCCAGAGCGTGGAAGTCCTGGACAACACCCAGCAGCTGGGCAACCTGGCCAACAGCATCAAGAGTGAGCGCCGATGCTGTTTTGTTTGTACTGCGCCTGCTTCCTAACGTGCTTTTTTTTTGGGGGGGGCTTTCAGGTGAGATGGGGAAGTTGTGCGAAGCCCTGAAAAAACTCGAGTGATGTCGTCACTGAAGCTTATGAAACCTGCATGTCTGTTTTTTTGTATTAAAGCAATTACCGGGATTGGATAAAGAATATTCAATGTATTTTAGTTTAGTGAATCAATTGTCAATTTGTATTCTAATATACGGACATACCCAAATTTGAAAAATCATGTAAGACTCAATGTTTTTTTTTCTCTCCCTATTTTTGTGCATGGAACATTTGAATAAAACTAATAAACAGGATATTCATAATATTGCCCCCCCTCAAGTGTTTCTCATCATATGAGACAAACAGACAAAGGCTAAAAATACACGGCATGTTTTTGCCATTGATATTTTTAGTGCCATTTATGCAAGCTGCGAAGACCCGTTTCGCTTGAATGGCCACGGCACGCTGACGTTAGATAACAAGCGGCTGTTCACTGACTCGCTTTTGGCTGGGTGACGCAAAAGGTGCCCCTCCTCACAAAAAAAGAGGACCCACTCATCTGTATTCAGCCCTCAGATGAGACAAAGCTATTTAAATGGCTGGAGCTCACACTGGAGCATCTTTAAAGCATGAAGACGGAAGGCAGCACGACGGCTCAAGCGGCGCCCTTCGGTGCTCGGAGGCAGAGTTTGATTGAGGACGCCCGGCGGGAGCGAGTCGGAAGTCCGGCGGGGTCCGACCCGCAGGTTTTTGAGGAGAAGGAGGGCCGGGTCACCCTCAACGTGGTGTTTAACCTTAGCAATGAGAAGAACGTGGGCTTCTTTAAGACAGGCAAAATATTTGAGGTAACGGAATGGCGCCCACTTCAAAATTTCGGCTCTTGGTGAAAATTGAGCGTGATGTGATGTGTTTGTCACCTTTGCAGACGTTCGACGCCAAACTTCTTCACGTGGAGAGCCGGCCGGGCAGGCGCTCCAAGAACAGCACGTCCGAGTTCTTGGAGTTCTTGGTCAAGTGCGAGGTGCACAGCTCCGACTTGGACATCTTTATCAACTCACTAAAAAGAGTGGTGGACAACGTTAGGTCAATCCCAGAAGAAAAAGGTGCGTTTTGAACAATAGTGACCTGGTTGCTGATTGAAAAATAAAAATCTAATTGGTTCTTTTCATCTCCACGGCAGTGCCCTGGTTCCCTCGACAGATAAAGGAGCTGGACAGATGCAACTCGCTGATAACCAAATTCGATCCCGACATGGACGAGGACCATCCGGTGAGCATCCGCTAAACAGCCGGGCCAGAGAAAAGATAAGCGGCGTACAAACAATCGGTGTCGCCTTCTGTCGCAGGGTTACGCCGACCCAGAATACAGGAAACGCCGCGCCTTCATCTCCGAGCTGTCCTACACATACAAACAGTGAGTTCCACGAGTTAGCCGTTTGCTTCTCCTCTCCGAAATGCCGTGGATTAATTTGCTCCGGCTTGTTGCAGGGGTGACCCGTTACCCGAGGTGGAGTACACGGCGGAGGAAACAGCCACGTGGCGGCAGGTGTACAAGACGTTACGGAGCGTTTACCCCAATCTGGCCTGCCGACAGTTCCTGGACGGCCTGCAGCAGCTGGAGAGCCATTGCGGCTACGGCGAGGAGCGCGTCCCTCAGCTCAGAGACATTTCAGCCTTCCTCAAAGGTGAACAATTAAGGACGGACGACAGACTAGTCCTTGATTTCAATTGTAACCCTTGTGGGCGGGTCTTGGAAGTGCCTCGCTGTTCACTTCCTGTCGGTGTCCATGGCAACACTTCTAATGGTGTCCAGAGAAAAGAGAGAGGCAGCAGTCGCCTTTGAACTGTGTTCTGTAAGAGTGAAATGGGAAAAACTCCAGAAAGGTGACAAGTTTGTTGTTGTCTCCAGAAAAAACAGGGTTCCAGTTGCGTCCGGTGGCCGGCCTGCTGTCCGCCAGAGATTTCCTCGCCAGCTTGGCTTTCCGAGTGTTTCAGTGCACTCAGTACATCCGCCACGCCTCGGCGCCCATGCACTCTCCTGAGCCGTAAGTCCTGCCGGGTTCCTTCGCCGCCCCCCGCCCTGAGCTCCTTTTACTGAGGTCGGACTTGCTTGTACAGGGACTGCTGCCACGAGCTGCTCGGTCATATTCCCATGCTGGCGGACAAAGAGTTTGCTCAGTTTTCTCAGGTATGTTGCTCATGGTGTTCTTTGATTGTGTTTCTCGACGCTGATGATTGACGTGGTCTCTTACAGGAGATTGGATTGGCCTCGCTTGGAGCGTCACAAGAAGACATTGAGAAATTATCCACGGTAAGACTTCGAATGAGATCCTTCCATTGATGGAGAAGAGCTTGAGATGATGAATGAAGGGAGGGAGGGCTCCATTGAGGTTGTGTCTGCTGGGCTGGTTGTTTCAATGTGAGACTTGAGCAGCACCCAGTGGCAAAAACTAACAGCCGCACCCAATCTGGTTCCTTGTTCCAGCTGTACTGGTTCACGGTGGAGTTCGGCCTTTGCAAACAGAACGGAACGGTCAAAGCCTACGGTGCGGGACTTCTCTCATCCTACGGAGAACTGGTGGTGAGTTGTCACACGGTCGACCAGATTTCCTTCCGTTGTATGTGCCTTGACACTCTCCGACTCATCTCATTAGTACGCCCTGTCCAACAAACCCGAGTACAAGGCGTTCAATCCCGAGGAAGCCGCTGTGCAGCCGTACCAGGACCAAAGCTACCAGCCGGTGTACTTTGTCTCGGAAAGCTTTGAGGACGCCAAGATCCAATTGAGGTACCGAAGGTTGCTTGGACTCTTTTGACAGGTCACACTTGAACCACAATCAATCCTTTTTGCTTTCCAGGAAGTACTCGACGACCATTAAGCGACCCTTTGCCGTGCGCTACGAGCCGATCACGTGCAGCGTGGAAGTTCTGGATCAGCCCAGTAAGATCCAAAACGCCTTGCGCAAGACACGGGATGACCTGAGGATGCTGCAGAGCGCCTTGGACAAACTCAGCTCCTCCTGAGAAAACTTGACCGGGGCGTTCGAAATGCCTTGCTGTTGATCTCTGGTCCGTGGTGTTGTATTGTGAAAGAAATAAAAATCTATTTTTCCTGACTGCGTGTCTGCGACGTACGTGACGAGCGAAAAAACAAAAAAGCAAAACGGCTACACAAGCAACACTTGCTCAGAGGCCGTTTGTTTCCAAACCGACAATTTCCATGTCGACAATTCTTGGAAGGCGTTGCGGTGGAGCAGGCAGAATGAGCTTATTATGAATGATTTAAGTATCGAATTGCCTCTGCCGCTTCAAGTCGGAGCCAACGGCAAGGCCTCGCAAGCCGACCGGGCCAGGTCAGCGGGACCTCACAGTCAATCGAGAAGCGCTGGCACGCACTCTTTTTCCTCCTGAGACCCGAGAGGGCGGTTCTTTGGAGATTTCAGCAAGGTCAATGATTCCGATCAATTGCTGATCAATACCCGTCGCTCCACTATCAACACACAAGTCCTCCAAACTTCCTTTGTTCCAATATTCCCGATGGCAAATTAAGAGCCCGCTCTGGCCTCCGTGGGAAGCTCGGCAGGAAGAGAACAATCGCCGACGAGGGAGTGGCGAGCGCGCTCGCTCGCTCGCTCGCTCGCTCACTCAATCCTCGCATCCGACGATTTCAAAGCCACAAATCCCAGAGAAACCGCGGCCAGGATGCGGCTCTGCCTGAGGGCCAAATATCAGCAGGTTGCCGCGGCAACGACAAGGCAAAATTCTTGCTCTTGGCGCGGCTGGCCACAAATCCCAACGGGCCGCATCATCCCAAAGTGTTTGCGTGGACATCCCGAGCCGACTTGGCGCGAGCCGGAGCCCGCCCGGGTCGTCGGGTTCAGCGAGTCCTGCGTGAAGATCATGATTCCATTCTAAACACTTTGAGGTTTAGACTTAACAAATCCTCTTCGCCCAAGTTCACCGAGAGGACAAACGCTGGCTGCGCCGAGCTGAGCCTGACTGACAACACGATGGAGGACGTAAACGCAAGGACTCGGATATCGACACTCGAGGAAGGTCGTACGTGAATCGATGGCATTGGCGAAACCGGCGGAGGGCCCGGGGAGCGCCGAAAACAGCAACAAAGAGGACATTTGCTTTCCTAACTCGACTTTCTTCACCGTGGGAAAACACTCACGAGATTAGAGCAAACACCCGCCTCAAAGAACTCGATAATCTCCCCGCCGGCGTATGATGTTGCTCATTAGCTCCGCCGCTCGTCTTGAGCTTTTAAGTTTGAAAGCAGCAGAAAAAAATAATAACTGCAGCAATTAGTAGAAAGTCAGATTTTTGCAAGGTCAAAACTTACTTCCATCGTTGTTGCTCCTCTCGTCGGCCTTGAGATGGCGTCCTCGCCGCAGCCCCCGGGCGAAGCTCGCTAAACTCACGACTCATATTTCAGGGGGGGAGAGAAAAAAAACATCTCAGCGTGCAAAGGGAAGTTTGATAGCATTTGGAAAACAATCAGAGTACGCACAGACAGTTCTGGCCGTCTGGCTCGTGTGCAGCTGCTGCTCCGGCAACTCCAAAGCTCGCGCCCGAGCGCCGACCGCACTGGACAAGGATGTACGCGCAGAGCGGTAGCGCGTTACGCTTTGCGGCCGGCGGTTTCAAACCGCCACGGCCAAGAAACATACGAGCTTGACGCACTGCTTTTGAAGGTCTCCAGAGGCCTGGCGTCGTTGTTGGAGGCTAATTAGATGTCAAGAACTGCGAGATGATTCCGTGGGAGGCAGTGAACCAAGCGCACAGATGATCTATACTGTGGGAGACATCTCAAAAATTCCATTTTTTTTTTTTTTTTTTTTTACATTTAGCAATCATGCAAACCATTTTTTTTTTTTTCTTCAGGAAGTGGGTCAAGAATGCTTCATGTTTACCCAGATACTCAATCAATACTTTCAATGTCTTTTAGTTGAAATCTAAAGAGAGAAGGAAGAAGAAAGTTTCCCCGAATTGAGACCTCACACGTTTGTGTCCGTGCCACGCTGTGGATAGCTCAGTTCACAGAAAAGCCGTTTTTTACGGCATCGTCAATTTCCCAGGGGCATCGAAAATAAAACAACACACTTGGCGGCATTGAAGGCGAGGCTTATGATGGATTGCGATGGACGGAGTGATTGATTGCTCATGTTTGATTTAGCCTATCTGCGGTGGTTACACGCTTAAGAGATCAGGCAAATATGCAGCGTGGTGTCATTGGGTGGGGAATGCTGGGAAAGTGGCAAGATGGATGGACGGATAGACGGGCGGCCGTGCCAACGCCGGTCCGCCTTCGCCTTTGAACTGCGCCTTTGCTGGCACGACATAACAGGCCAAAACCGGGCGGGCTGACTTACGTGCCAACAAACGCCTGTACGACCGCGCCGCGCCTCAGCGGGACCGTATTCCGCCAAGCACCTGACTGGCCGAGAGCGAGGGCTATATCCCCGTGAGTTACGACACGGCGAGATGGAAAAGTGGAGCAGATATAGGAAGTTTGAAGAGCGCTGCGCGCTTCGGGGAGAGAAATGTGCCCAAGTCGTAAAATCTCGTCCGTGAGGAAATTCTGCTGTGTGAATTGCGCTGCTTTGGCCGAGGAGTTGCCACATCGGTGCTCACGGGAAAGACAGATGAGGTGAGGCTGACATGAGGGTCAGGAAAGGAGGGGGGGGGGAGAAAAGAAAGAAAAAAAAAAGCAGCCAACACAACACGTCCACAGAATTCCACGCACACGCCACATCTACTCAGAAAAATATTTTACTGAACCCATTTCAAGAACAGAATCAAAGAAGAGAGCACGTGCTTACATCTCCGTCATCCAGAAGCAAAGTTTGCGGTCGCCGCCGATCACGCACAGCGGGAGCGTGCGGTGCCAGCTGAGGTCCGAGCCCACCGTCACCGAGCCCACCGTCACCGGCTGGGATCGACAGCAAAGAGGAGAAAGTTGACATCTTGTCGTGTGAATCTTGCGCCGTTCAAACTTGGCTGACCTGCGGGTGGCCCAGATGGTGGATGAGCAGCTGGCTGCTGACCTTGCCGGGACATCCGGTGGTGGCGAAAAGGTTCTCTTGGGCCCGTGACCACCTGCCGGCGAAAAAGCGACACTTTGCCTTCTTTGACATCTTTTGGCAGCAAAGGTGTCTTACTTGAACTGCTGGGCTTTCTGTCTGTGCGCCGGCCTTCGTTCCTGAGGGTAGCTGCCGAAAAAGAATGGCGCTTAGGTGTCGCGGGCGACGCGCCTGGCGTGAGCCACGCGGGCGCTACCTGGAGCGGGTGATGTCCCAGATGAGCCAGTCGCTGCCCGCCACCGCGCCCACCTTGATGGTGTTGGCCAGGCACCAGTCGGCAGCGCCGAGGGGCGACTGGCCGCAGTCCAGCGACAGGATGGCCTGCTGACTCAGCAGGTCGTAGAAGCGAATGGTGCCCTTCTTTTCGGCCACCATCAGCTGAGGGAGGGCGGCGGCGAGACGTTCTTCAGCTGCGGCGCACACGAAACTTTGGGGCCGGCGGCGTCTACCTTGAAGACTTCCTCCGGGTGCCAGCACACGCTGATGCCGGGAGAGCGCAGGCGGAAAAGGGCGCTTTCGTTTCCGTCCAGGTCCCACACCCTGCGGACCAATCATTCAAGCCGATATGACTTTGCGCTCTAGAGAAAAAGGCCATTTGCGTTAAAGTGCCAAATATGAAATGTCTTTCAGTGAGTCCAACGTAAAACAAGAACAGCAACTGGAATTGGTTTGAGCATGTTTCACATTGTGGGAGGCCCCCCCCTCCTCTCGGTTTTCTCTTTGTGGCCATGAGTGGGGGGAAAGAAAAAAAATAAAAATTGTTGGACGTGCCTGCCAAAATCTTTCGCTCTGGATACGGGCACTTCCATTTTACAGCGCTGACGACACTTGGAAGCGCTGCGGCGATTTGGACGTGGCGCCCCGGTGTGGATTTGATGGCTTTACTGCAGAACAAGCTACTTTTACAGTAGGAAAATGACAATCACTGTCTTAGGCAGGCAGGCGAGCTGTTTTCTTTTTTTTTTTTTTTTTTGGGTGATCGCAAAGACAGCGATGACATACGCACGCAAACGGACGTCACAGAGGACTTGGACGGGGAGGAAAGCTGCGGTTCTGAAAGACGTGGATCTCTGGTTAACCACCTCGGAATGAGGAGAGGTGGAGGGGAGGGCAAAAGTGGAGGGGGGGCACATGGGAACTTGCAGAGACGGGAATTGGCGGATGAGGTCACCACGCACGACTCAGCCCCCGTGCAGATATGGCCCATTTCACAGACAGGCCGCTCTACATTTTCACCCCCCCGGGAAGAATACTCCCAGCTGACATCTGCACCCCCCCCCCCCCCCACACACACACACACACACACACAGAAGACCAGACCACAGGAGCAAAACAATGACTCGACCTTATTTTCAAAGAGCGCCGGCCAAGCCCAAGCTCTATTGCACGCTACTCGACCAGCGCCAAAGTGCGGTCCACCGCGCTACCCTTCAAACGGGGCTCCGCGGACAAACATGAGCAGCCCAAAAAAAAAGGAAAAAAAAGACACATGACACTGCTGACCTGCTGATCACCGCATCGGTCGGGATGCTCCAAAGGACATCTGAGGTTGGAGCAAGAGAACATGGAAATGGACAACGCGCCCTTGAGAACCTGCACGGTGAACGGCAGAACTCGCTCTTGGTGGAATTTTCACCAAAATGCCCTAAAGCACATCTGAACTTGATTTGGCCATTTGTGACCCTGTTGGGCCGGAACGCTGAATCAAGTCAATACATTTTATTTTTTTTTTTTTTTAAATGGCACCTCACATGCACATTTTCTTTGCTTGAAATGCAAAAGAAAGGGACTTAAAAGAAAAGAAAAGTTGCCCGTGTGACATCGGCGGCAGGTGCCTGTCAGCTGTTCGCAGTGAACCCGGTCAACCCGAGCCGAGCCGAGCCGAGCCCAGCAGGAACATGCCATTTGCCCTTTTGCTCTCTAGGGGGCGCATTGGCTGGCGCTTGATCCTTTCCCCGAGCGAGCGTCTTGTGCTGCTTTGTGGTTTTTCCTCTCCGGCGGCGAGTGGATGGAAACATTAGCAGCAAAACAAGCAGCTAAAAAGCCGCTGACAAGCCCAAGAAAGGCCGTCATGGGGCCCTCTCCGGGGGCGTGTCCCGGAGGTGACCCTTGCTACTCCTCGCACTCTCTCACTCTCTTTTTTTGTAGAGGGGGGGAATTAATGACCACCCCCCCCCTCCTCGTCTTCTCCTCGAAGAGAGCGAAAAAGCGTCTAATTGGATTTCCATATTAAAGCAATTAGCTCGCAAAACAGCTCGGCGCTTACGCACGGT
This sequence comes from Syngnathus leptorhynchus, assembly GCF_054491065.1. Lineage (NCBI taxonomy): Eukaryota > Metazoa > Chordata > Actinopteri > Syngnathiformes > Syngnathidae > Syngnathus > Syngnathus leptorhynchus. The sequence continues at coordinate 6,283,982 of NC_141215.1, forward strand.
CGCAGCCGAGCGTGTTGTGCTTAGCGTCACGTTTCACTGTGGAAACACGGCCGGGACTTTCTGAACCCGTAACAGAAGAAGAAGGAGAACAGAACTCCAAACCAGAAGCCCCCCCCCCCCCCCCCCCCCCACACACACACACACGAACTGTAACATCCGCAGCGGAAAGAAGAAAAGAAGAAATAAAAAATAAAAAGAAGGCAAGCGCCGGTTGGAACCTGCAAGTGTGGTCATCGCTGACGGAAGCGATTTGTTTCCCTTCGCTGGGCTCGAAGACCAAATGGTTAATGTAGCTGCTGTGGCCCTCCATCACCTAACCAAAAAAGATATAAAAATGTATTTTCTCAAATTTTTTTTGTTTACGTTTACCTCCTCCCCCCTTAGCCACCGCCATACCTTGACCTCATGTTGATCCTGAAGGAACGACGTCAACAAACGGAGTTTTCTGTCAGGGGCGGCCGTGCAAATTCTGCAAAGACAAGAGAGACGCTTTTGAAAACGTGACAAAAAAAAAAAAAAAAAAGAGCCACGTCCCACCAAAACGTGTACTCTGTGTACGTGCGTGTGTGGTAGAAAGTTGGAGAAGGGCGATTGTAATTGCGCACTAATGTAAACACGCGGCGAGACAAGAAAGATTCTCTCCTCGGTCATTATTCACACGATTACAGCGACTGGCTCCTGACGGGGAAAACACGCACATGAACGGTGCGGGACTTGGCACGAGGTGACGTGGCAAATCAGACGAGATGACATTAGCGCGGGCCGCACATTAAGATGTTATTCGAGGAAAGTGATGGATGTCAAACAACGGGACGTGCTCAAATCAAGAGCGGCACGCACGCAGCCAAATGTTGGAAAGGATTGATCGCAGTGACTCAACACCTCTCAATTTTTCCAATATACAAAAACGCAAAATACAATTTGCCCGTTGGGATATCAAGAATAAGCTCCTTGTTGATAAATGAAAGGAAGTGATGTGGCCGGCCCCTCCCACTGCGCCTAAGCCCCGCCCTCCCTTTCCCGGCAGCTTCCGTGCACCGATGGAACCCGAGCGGCGAGTTATGCGCCCAACGAGACGCCCGTACGTCACGGCGCCGTTACGCAACGCCGCCGCCGCCGCCGAGCGGGTCAGGTCAATTAATTGGAAGCGGCGCTGTCAAACCAATGCGTCGTTAGCGGCTCCTTGGCAGCGAGCGGCGGCTACTTCAACACAGCTGTTGCTTGTGCTGGACGGAATTATGAATGAATAATCATAACCTGGACCTGGCCAGGCTGTACGTACGCTTACGTAACACGTGAACGACTTCAATTCGGATTTCGAGGAATATCTGCGATATCCTTTGCGTCACAGTGAATTAAACCTGATTTTAATTCTTCACCTTTCATTTCATGAAGTTAGTACAACATGGTTTGTCAAGTAAATATCAAAGTGGACTTGATGTTTCTGTAACAAACCTGATTGTGGGAATCCTGTCCAGGCGGGACTCCGGGCTCCAAGCCAGCGCGTCCACTCGTGAATCATGATGGAACGCACGGAGGACATTGAACTCCACCCCCTCCACGCTCATGTCTTCCTCCTGAGGTCATATTTCCTGATGAGGGTGGATGTACACAGAGTCTCCTCTCTCCGTGTTTTGTGCCAATGGCTCACCTGGAAGAGGCAGGTGCCCACCACCACGCACTGGTTGCAGCCGTAGGCCAGCAGGGAGGCGGGCGTGCCCGAGGCGAAGGGGCTGAATTCCACCACGTGAACGTAGTCGTCACACGGCACCGTGTAGCTGGGGCCTCGGCTGGCGTCGTCCCCAGCGCCAAGCGGCCTGGCAGCGCTCATCTCGGAACAATATCACTGGAGGGAATTTAAAAAAATAAATCATTTTCCACACTGAGTATCCTAAAAAATAATCATAATTTGGTAGGTAGATGAGAAACAAGAGTTTTCCATTCACTTGACAATTTTGTACATTGCCAAAATTTAATTGAATGAAATTTCTGTAAAAAAAGATTCAAACCCAAACCTTCGAAATGCGAGGCAGACACACGAACCACTATGACACTGTGTCTGCCCCCAGAAATACATTAGCAATGAAACATGTCTTTTGACGCCATTTTTGGAGCAACACCCGCCATTTTGTCACCACTGTCAATATTTTCATGTACATTGACAACTTCATTCATTAAGCAAACCAGTATTAGACGAAACATTTTAGAAGGAGACACCGGCTAATTGACAAATGACCTAAATCCCATTATTACAAACAACTCTCGGTGCGCTTCTGGGGCGAAATAATAATCTCAAATGACATTTTAATTCTACTGTATAGGAGTGAAAGATGAACTTTGTAAAGCACGTGCCAAAAGACGCGGCTAACAGCCGCTCTAACGCTTAGTCCAAGTTTTATATTCTACTTTTTCACCCAATATTTACTGAAACACAATAACATTCGACCTTAAACAAATAGCTGAGGAAATAAGTAGTTAAAAGTCACCTTTAGGTTTACAAACAGTTCCAGTGGAGTCAAATGGAGCGCGGTTCGGAGGATGCTGCCGAGCGCTTCCGGGTTCCTCTCAGAGTAGACCATTTTCTACAAAACTCGGGGGGGGAACACTTTTGCGACGTACGATTTAAAAACCTTGGAGTGCATATTTCGAGCATCCTATTTGAGTTTATATTGAACTCTAACACAATTTAACACGTTTTAAGCCTTAACATTGTGTTATTCTCATATTATACTAAAGGCGAGAAACAAAAGAATGTTATTGGTCGACTGCAAGCTGATTGGCTCGTCGGCAGAGACGTCATAAATGGTTTAAAATTTAAAATCAGCTGTTTTCTTGGACGTCGTAGGTGTTTTGGAGGTTGATTTGACAACGAAATTGCAGGTTAGTTGCATATTAGCAATCATTTCTAGTATTTATACACTAATATTTACTTAAATGTATATATATATATCCTAGCGTGTACTGTACTTTGTTCGTAATGACTATGTAATGTGCTTTAAGTTAGAGGCGAGTCCACTAAGAACTAACTAGCACGCTATTTAGCTGTTTCAAGTCAAATGTTGTGCTTATTAATTGACTATAAATCAGTGACTGCTCACATGGCAACAAGTGACATGCCTCATTTCAGTGTACAATGAAGGCTGTAGGAGAGCGTTTGAAGCAGATGATGAGACTCTTTAGGCGAGAGAGCCATCGCTTGCTGGAATCCGAGAGAACCACCGTGTATGGGGCCGACGCCATGCTGATGGTGCTGCAGCTGGTCATGGCCCAAGTCAACAAGGAGGTGAGTTCCCAGACGTAGACGCGTCTGCTCCTCGTCAGCATTCCGGCGTCAGCATCCCGGCGTTGACGCCGCGCCTCGAGCAGCCCGTCGGCACACCTGACGCCGAACGCTGACCAAGGGCAGCTACGGCTGTCTTTTCTCCCGGCGACAGGGAGGCGGCGAGTTCCGAGTGGCCCTCAGCGACGTCTTGCTGGCGTGGAAGCGCTTGCTGGTGGACAAACTGGAGCTGCGGGCCCCGGACGGCCCAAGGGGTGATGTCATCCCGGAGGCGTACGAGGCCTTCCTGAAGCGCTCCAACGCCGTGGATCTGGTCCACGTGCTGGCCATGTGCCGAGGGCTCCGGGAACCCGAGGAGCTGGTCAGTCCTGTGAGTAGACGAGAACGCCGGCAGCTGCTCTGATGTGATTGTGACCAATCATCGCTGACCTTACCCCGCCCAAGGTCGAGCTATACGAGTTCCTATCGGGCAGCTCGGATGTCCCGGACGATGGCATCCCGTCAACGCCGTCGGCTGCCGGCCCGGCGTGCGGCCGGCGTGTGAAATCTGCAGTGAGAAGAGTGTTCTGCTCCTACCTGAGCTTGCTGGTCAACGCCAAGGACGACCTGGCCACGGCGCTGACTCTGGACGTCCCCGATCGGGCGCTGGGACGAGAGACCTTCACCGAAGTGAAGCGTGCGGCGCGCCGGAGCGACATGTCGCTCTTCTTGGTGAGTATTTTTCGTCATTTCGAAGCCAACGTCACTCAACGTGACACTTTTGCCGTGGGCAGGCGGTGACGTCGTTCGTGAGGGCCGTCCAGCTGGGCGGCAAGGGCTACGCGCCGGCGCACTCTGACCCTCTCAGGAAGCACGTCAAGGGCCTGTCCGCCTTTGTCCACTTCATGGACAACCTGCAGGACATCCTGGGGGAGACGCCCGACCCCAGGTACCAAATATTGCTTGTGCTAATATCTTCTTCACCTGGGTCTTGACTTGGATTTAATTTTTGTCTCCTTCCAGCGCGTGCGGGTCAAAGCTGGTGTGTGCCATCCGCGGGGTTCTGGTGAAGGCTTGCGACTCCAGAGACATCCGCTCCGCCGCAGAGGAGACGGCAAGCCAGCTGAAGGAGGAAATCTGCAAACTGCACCAAGTCCAGAAAGATGATGGAGTTGGGAGCGGGATCAGCCCTGCCAGGGTAAACTCCCCGTCCCCTTTTTCATAGAACCTAACTCCGGTCTTGACCTTCTTCTTTTCTGGGTCTCGGGCTCTCCCCGCAGCCGAAGGCGTACGCCGTGAACCGCGCCACGGCGTACGGCGGCCGGGATACGGTGAAGGTTCTGCTGGCTCTGCTGGACCAAGAAGCCGTGACGCCGCCTTGCTCTAACAAGGCCGACTTGCTGTCCGAGGACCAGCCCGTACTCAACGGGAGCGAAGCCACCTCCGTTCTCGGCTTGTTCAGGTTCGTCAAACGGCGGCACCAAAGGTGGAATGGATCACCTAAGATTGCCCCCATGCTCAGGTCCCCCGAGGTGTCCACGGGATCTTCCCCGGAACCCCTGAAGAAGCGAGCCCGGAGCCGCCTGGCCCTGCTGAAAGCCAAGGTCTTTACATCCTGTCATTGTTTAGCTTTGCTTTGCTTGTCCCAGCTGAGCGTTTGCACAGCTGCCGTCCACCGGCACCAGAGAGCGAGAAAGGGAAGGAGGGAGGGAGGGAGGGAAGGAAGGAGGGAAGGAGGGAGGAAGGGGATTTGAGGGGCTTCAAGGTCCCCCGTTAAGATGCGGCATCCCGTCGCTTCCTTCCCCTGGGTTGATAATTAGCATGCCCGCTAGTCCTTTCTGCAGTTTAGTTGACATGGCAACACAGAAGGGCTGAAATCTGATTGCCCCCCCCCCACCCACCACCAAAAAAAAAAAAAAAAAAGTAGTGTGAGCTGTGTAGTGGAAGCATATTGTTGCAGCTGGAAGGAGTTTTGATTTGAACTCCATTTTCTAGATGGGACCCCGAGCAATCCGATCCCAGTTTGCCTGCACCTACCAGGAGGACGAAGAACCGGCCCTCAATCGTGTTCTGCTCTTCCCGAGCTCCAGCCAAGTGCCCACCTGCGTCCACCCGGCACCCAAACGCGGACCCGCGACCTCAGGTAAAACGATTTTCACACCGATTTTGTGACGACGTATTTACCGAAGCCGTGTTTTGTCAAGCTAAACCTTCCGAGACGGTCGCCGCCTTGGCTCCCAGGAGCGCGAACGCCGACCCGGTCCGAGCTGCGGGTTCAGACAGCGCGGTTGAAAAGACCACAAAGAAGAGGAGGCGGGCTGACGTGGGGATGGAGAACGAAGCTCCGGAGAAGAAGAAGAAGCAGCCGCTGAAAACCACCAAGAAGACCAAGATGATCACAGGACAGGCAACGCTCACCAGCTTCTTCAGAGTTTCCAACCACCAGTGACAAAATCGTTTTTTGTTTTTTTTTTGGGGTCACTTACTGCCATTTTGGGGATGCTCGCTGTCTCTTAATGTGTGGAAAAATCAATCCCATGAGCCTTATTTTGAAAGGATGAAACCACACTGTAAATAGGAGTTCAATAAATCAACTTTTATTTTCTTGTACACACTCGGGGTCTTGATGACGAAGATGCCGGCCGGCGTTCACGACGTTCCCGACGTTCCCCAGCAGGGTCGGTACACTCGTCCGATCATGCAGCGCAACACTGCGTGGGGGACACAGGCAAAATGGAAGCACGTGGAAGCTTCACGGAGGCTTTTGGCTACTCACCGTCAATGTCGTTTTCGTTGTCCCTGCGCTCGAGTCTCTCTGCCGCCCAGCGAGGCTCGTCCATCGCGGGGAGTCGCCGGTGGAGACCTCGAAAATGCGATCCTCTTCGCCTCTTGTCCTGCTTGCAAAAAAAAAAAATGTGGAGCTTTGCATACACTAGTCTTGTTAATTAATTTAATTCAAGATTCATTAAAATTTTAATTTAATTATGATTATAATTAATCATTGAATTTTATTTTAATTGAATGAGTTGACTTTAAAAATGTCAATGTGCTTCTTATTGTGTCAGTAAAATTTGTTTTGTGAGGCTCACCGCCAGCAGGAGCACTTTGGGGCCTCCGTCTTCATCCACGCCGTCCCACATCAAGTTGGCCCCGAGGGCGCCGGTGGCGGCGACGCTATCGTCCCCCATCAGCGCATTCAGTTCACCGTCGGTGGCGGCGACCGCTCGTCGGTTCAGGTCGGAGAGGAGCAGCAGAGCCAAAAGCACGCGGTGAACGGAGGACATGTTGCCGCTCGGACGCTGTTGCGCTCACCTGGCCTGCGCTCCGGCCTTTTATAGGCCCGAGAGCGTCACGGCTCGTGAGGAGATGACGCCAAATGTCGTCCTTCTTTTAAAGGCCCACTGAATGGAGTCATTTTGTCTCTTTGGGGCGGCTGTAATAGGGGTCGCGATCAGGTCAGAGGCTGCGGCGGCTTCATTACGGAGAGCAGAATTGTCAATGGCGAGCCAAGCGGGCGGCCGCCGACGACGCGGCCCGCTCCGAACTAAAGCTCCAGCCATATTCACGAGTGAGATTCCCCTCCAGTCGGTATCCGCTGCGGTCCTCCAAGGCTTCCTAGAAAAGCTCATTTGTTCATGTTTTCATCAATCACAGCAAACCTCGGGAGTGTGACATCAGCAACACTTCATCAGCGCCAGTCTTCATCTTCTTTTTCTTCCTTCACACGAAAGAGAGAGAGAGAGAGGAGAAGGCCGCGGGCCCGCTAGGTGTTGCGGTTTCTTGTGGGTTACCCCCGAGAAGAGCCCCCGCGCTTTCCTGGAAACAATGCAGCTGATGAAGGAGCCTTCCAAAGAAAACAAGGATCTGACATCACGGCTTCTCGGAGCTCACAGCTGAGCCGGCGGCGGGGAGCCTCAGTGAATTTCCACTGCCGAATGAAACGCCGGGACCAACTCGGGGACCATTTGGGATTTCTTGGATTGCGGTGATGGTGACAAGGCCTCGCTATGCTGCGGGTGGGTCAGCGGGTGCGCCTCATCGATTCCCAGGATGAAATAACATCCAGGATGGTAGCGAGCGAGAGAGAGAACCAGTTACCGTCGGCCAGCTCTTCAAGATTTTTTTTTTTTGGGGGGGTTGGGGGTCGTGCATTCCGAGCACCCCCCCCCCCCAAAAAAAAAGCGCTGACTTGGCAGCTCCAAGCAGCGGGCGCTGCCACGCCTCGCCACTCTATTTTTCTTCTCCGCCTTTCCGTGTTTCTTCCTTCCTTTCTGCCTGCTTTCTCTTTCTCACACTGCCCTCTTTCCATCTTAAGTCACGTCTTGCCTTTCTACTCTCTCCTACCTTCCTTAGCTACCTTCTTCCTTCCTTCCGGAGGCACAGTAATGCGATATCCGCCACCGTTTGCGATCGATAACGATCTAGCTATCGCCGAGCCCAAAAGGAAATAAAAGGGCCGCTAGCAAAGTCGCGCTCGTTGTCATTTGCTAGCTGTAAAACGGCCCGCGCGCTGGCCCGGTCCCAAAAAGGCTCCGTACACTCGCTGTAATGTTGACAAGTGGTTTATTCAGCAGGAATGGTGAACAATTTTGTCACTTTTGTCGTTTTTTTGTTGTTTGTTGTCGTTTTACTACAGAAGGCAACCGTGCGCCGCGACTATTACGCGGCCTTGTCTTTGTCATTGTCGGGGCTTGGACAATTAGCAATGACCTTTGTCAACATGAAGGGCCAAATTCGAAGTTCAAAAAAAGTCTTTGGCTTGTACGACCCAAAGTGCTTCAAACGTTCCAATGACAGAAAAGTTCATGCAGAGATCCGTTGACTGACATGTGAAACTCAACTTCAAGGGAGACTACGTAACCGCCACGTTCATTCAACACGTCATCGTTCGCTAGCAATGGAATCCGGTTAGCTCTTTAGGTTCAGGTTAGCCGTTTCACGCTAGGCACATTTTTGGTGTTGAATAACGTCCAAATGTTACGTAGCCTCGCTTTAAATACACAACCTCGATTAGGTTCAACCTTCGTAGCGTAGCGGCTAGCTCATAGCATTAACGGGATGTCGTTTCACTTCACAGTACTTTTTTTTTTTTATTTGGAATTTGTTCATGTTTTGGCATTCCGGCTCTGGAGCGTGGAAGAAATAATTTAAAAACAGTAGAAAAAAAATTGCATTTGCGGCACGATCTGCTCTTTTGAAGTGGCAGATTTCGCTGCAAAGCGCTCAAATAAACAAAGACAATTCCGCGGGCGGCCACTAGGTTGTGCAAAAGAGAAACGCCCCCCCTCGCTCACAAAGTAGCACCATTATACAGTGGACACTTGCTCGTATAGGAAATAGTAATGCATAGATTATAACATACGTGTTTCGGATTATATGCAGGCGGAGCCATGAGTTGGTGTGTGTGTGTGCGTCGGACCCAAGGCAAATTGCTCACGTTCGGCCTTCTACGCCGCCGCCCCCCCTTTTCTGCTCCCTTTTTTTTTTTTTTTTTGCCGTCTGCTTGCACCCGCCCAAATACACTTTGAGTCCAGAGGAGACTCATTTGTGACAAGCACCGTATAAGGAGAATAATTCACTTTGGGCTCCTGCATTCCATACAGTTGTGTTTATTTATGTTTGGAAACATCAAGAAGGGGGAGGGGGGGGTGCGAGTGCAGCGTGGCCGTCAATTTTCCCGAACGCAGCGGTTCTCAAACTAAGGTGCCTGGACAAAATCATTTGCTCGAAAAGATGCCTAATTAGTTCCGCCTTAGTAGTTTTGTCTCTCCCCTGAACATAAATCATCATTACTGAAATAAAGTTTGATTTTTCCCCCACAACAATTTTTGTCAAAAATATTATCCTATGTTTTTAAAAAAAATAAATGAATCTTTATCGAAATAAAAACTTTAATATTATGAAAATGAAGCTGAATTTTTCTTAATATTTTGACTTCATCGTGGAAAAATACGACTTTGTTCTTGTAAGAATATAATCCCTCAATTCATCTGATTTTGCTATTGCAACGTTAATGGCATCAAAGTATTTTGTCCTGGACCAAAAAGTTTGAGAACTGCTCGATTGGTCCGTTGTCAAGGTTTGCTTCAAAGACTGGAGCCAAAAGTCGATGAGCCACTTTGGTCTTTGGGCTTTTGTTCAGAAACAAAGAAAGAAAAAACGCTAAAACGGCGGAAAGATTTGAAATGGTTCTTTTGACTTGTCTGCTAGCAGCTAAATTAGCATCTTTTAGGTCGCGTTTGCACCATTTGGAGCGCTGCAGTGTGGAAAACAATGAAAAGATGCCTGGCCTGGCCTGGCCCGGCCTGGCCCGGCCTCTCCATCGTCAGGTCGGTCGGTCGGTCGGGCGAGGCCTTCTCCCCTCGCCTACATTCGGTAGTTTCGCCCTGCGGCGTGACCTCGACTTGAGTTTTTGGGATGCGCTTCCTGTGGGCGGGGCGAAGAGAGAAACACACTTAACCAAACGCTCAGAACAAAATGGCTCCTTCGACCTGGCACACGTTGGAAGGGGGGGAAACATCCAAGGTGGCAGTTTCATAATCCGAGAGAGATGCTAGCTATGTTTCTTTCCCCTTGGCGTGTCGTGTCGTGTGGTGTGGCTCGATACGCCGGCATGCGGAAGGCGTAATGCGCAGTGGCAGAGCGGAGCGGGAGGGCCACTCACTCGCTCTACCACGAAAACCACTTAGTTCCTAATGTTTTTCTGAGAAAAAGAAGCACACGCACGCACACACACACACACACTTGGCCTCTTCGGAGGCATCGCGTGAGCGTGGCCTACCTTAAAGGCTGAGTGAGCGTGTCCGGCGGCGGCTAACGGTCTCTGCGGGAAGAAGGAGACACGATTAAGTGACGGGCGGCTCCCCGAACCCGCCGCGTTCTCGGCTCACCTTCTTGATTTTTGTCTTATCCGTCTGGGCGGGCGCCCGTCGCTCCGAGCTCTTGTCGGCCTTGTGTCCGGCGGTGCCGCCGGCGGCCTTGGCGGCCCGCGGCGCGTCCGTGTGACGTTGGGCGCGCACCGAGCGGGCGGCCTTGCCGGTCTTTGCGGGAGCGCAGTACATCTCCAGCCGCCGCAGCTCGCAGCTCTGGAAGCAGCACTCGTCCACGATGCCCCGCGAACGCCGGGCGTTGGGGCCGTAGCCCGTCGGCTTGCCTGGCCAAACGCAAAGACGTTAATTCGTTTTGTCTGCGTGGCTCCACCATGGGGTCGAGTATTCAATGTCAACGATATTTACATCCATTGTAATTGTCTGTGCAGCTCCATATGTTCCCCCCCCCAAAAAAAATTCCATCATATTTAATGATCCGTGCTTTCCACGTGTCGGTGTAAATGGACCCGCCTCGCCTATTTAACGGTCTGTGCGCCTCCCGTGTCGTAAATCGGCGAGTGTCAACAGCGCACTTGAAGTTTTAGCAGACCGTTTTTGTTTTGTTTTGCTCCACGCGTGAGCACACGTCCACAGGTGGAATGTCTTTTGGAAGCCCCGGCCGGCCTGGCCGGCCCGTTCGCAATCCCCCTTCTGGCTGGAAGCGAGCCGGGACCCGATGGCCTTTTCCTCGTTACCAAATGAAAGAATCATAATTTAAGATGGCGTTTACAAGGAGGAAATGCCTTTCCCTCTCACACTTAATAGCTCTTGGCTCTCAGTCTCACCGGCGCTGACAAAGTCCATTAGGTTTTGCCGGGGCCGACCCGACGCGCTGTGGATCTGGAGAACTTTCATTCAAAGAAAGACCGGCGACGGGGCTAGAAGAGGTGACGACGAGTCGCCCGAGCTAAAAATACATGATTGCATTATTTAGCCCGGCGGCAGATTCCCTGACGGGGATTCCGTCTTTGCCAAAACACCTTTTACAGCACAAACGGCGAGACGATGTAAGGAGCGCGCCTGGTGACTTGCAGAAAAAGCCTGGCAAATTAACAGCCGCCAAATCAGATCGCTTGGAAGATGTCAGATAATCAGCACGGGCAGGTTGAGGGGAATAAACATCATGCCGATGATAATAATCGGGTTTTAAAGCTTGATACGCTTTGGCGGATAATGTCCGTAATCCCGCGCAAACAAGAGGTTTTTGTTTTTTTTCCCGATCTGCCCGCGCCCCGCTATCGCTTGAGGCAGAAGGCCGCACGACGACAGGCAGTTATTTTTTCCAAGGCGCCGTCGAGGTCTCCAGATCGGGATTGACACTTTTTCCCCTTCAACGTGGGCCGACTGCCGACTTTTTTTTTTTCTTCTTTCCAACAAGTGATTTACTCTCAGAGTTCATCTGTCGGGAATACTCGGCCCGGCCCGGCAAACGATAGCGGCGGAGGGGAGGCTCCGCCCCGGGCCGACGCTCTCGGAAGCATCCAACGGCTTGGATTCTCCGTGGGCCATCATTCCAGAAGGGCACACCAAGGTTCTTGACTTTTACAGTGCGCTCACGCTGTTCCTCATAACCCAAAGATTGTCGGAGCTGGCCGGCGGCGTGGACGCTTTACGAGCGATCGCGAGCCCGTGGATCAGTTCCTTTTGGAGCGGCGCCCGCCCTCCGACGTAAAGATGGCGGCGCTTTGGTGTCAAAACTTTAAGAGCCCCGCTTGATTGAGAAAAGGTGAGCTGGCTCCAAGGCCGGGCCGTCTTACAGAAATTGGAAATAAAAAATGACGGCCATTGCTACAAAGCAACTCGAGAGAATCTCCCGCTGGAGCTCACGTCTTTGCGGCCGGGTGTGTGACGGCATCAAACTAATGAGGTCTCGCCGATGTTTTGGTCCCGGCCAAGCGGACCCCCCGCGGACGTCTTCGAGATGCCGAGGACACGGGAGGTCTTTCTTTTGCACTGGGCCGTGCATTCAGGTTTGCGGCGGGCAGGCCGCTGGCTCATCCCGTAATCCCCCCTTAATCCGCAGCCGCCGCTGAGGGCCAAGGCCTCGCCGCTTGCGTGCACGCATGTGACGTGCACGCATGTGACGTGCTATTTACGCATTCTCCATCGGTAGAGAAACGGAGCGATAGCCGCGGCCGCCCCAACCAATTTCCTGTGTGGCTGTGCCAGATCTGCGCGCAAACAATTAGGGAAGTTTTTGCATCATTTTGCTTTTCTTTCCCCCCCCCGCGCTCACTCCAAAGTTTCAGCTCCGACTCCAGCCGAGGCGGAAAAAGCCGAGAACCGCCATGCCGGTCCGGCGGCGGCAGAAGCTCTGCACACGCGCCGACTCGGGATTTCTAGGTCAGAGCAATAATTGGAAAAAGTGACTACGGATGTGGATTCTTGCGCTACCGCAGTTTGTTTCCACCCAGCTAAGTATTTAGTAATCCCGTCAGGGCAGAAAGTGCGTCGTCCCGAAGGCGGAAGGTGGACCGGCGCTGTCGGCGAGGCCGGCCGGCGGTGGTCGCGCGCAATGTCAGCGGGCCAACACAAGCACGGCGGATGGGAAGGGAGGGGAGGGGAGGTCCTGAACTGGACGCAGCCCAAATGGATTCTCCAGATCGCAGAGACCGAGCCAGGCCAGCAGGAGGAGCCGTTTTTTGTTTGTTTTTTTAATCAAAAATGCCATCGTAAGGCGACGCGGGAAAGACAAACACCTCGCTCGCCGCAAAAGGGTCTGCTCTTGCTTAAGGAGCTGCGTCTTGGCCGCCCGCCGTTCAAGGCTTCCACGTGAATACGACACTTCGAGAAGCGCTCGTAGTGAAAACGCAACATTTGGTGACGTAACCAGCGCAGACCTACTCAAGACCCGGAGAACCGTCGCCGGTCCATCACGATAATGTGTCAACATAATCAAGCGCTGGCTTAAGTGAAGGTAGCGCTGCATCTCCTGGACACAGGAGGAAGGGAAAACACGTCCGACGGACAAGAACATGGTATGTTGGACCGGAGCGGTGCGCTACGGCGATGATGAAGAGAGAAAAAAAGCCAAGTGTGACTGGCGGAAATCTGGCGCCGCCAGCAAGGTTTTGGACGGGCAGAGCTCGCTGCCGTTCGGAAGCTTGGTGCCCCTCCAGCAGCCCAGCCTTTGCGGCCAGATCCAAAGTGCCTGGCAGCCGCGCGCCGGGAAGGACGCGTGGCGCCAAGCGAGGAGCAAGGTGCACTCTGACGCCATTGGAGACCACAAATGGACTCCTCCACTGGAGTTCAAGCACACATGACAAGGTGGAGATGTGGAACTATCGCCACGGTCTCTCATCACCTAATCCTTCATCATTCAGGTTAAAGCGAGCAATTAGTGGGCAAAAAGGCTTCAAGTAGAAAAGCACTTGAGATGCTGCAAGGGATCACCCCCCCCCCTCCCCTCCCCAAATGTCTTTCTGGAATTGGCAGCTGCCAAACGTTGTGTGGAAAAATCTCTCGCAGCTTTGGGACCAGACCAAAGCCTCACTAATGGATGTCAAAGCGGCACGCCGCTCCATCGATTATAAGCGAGATGGGGTTGGCAGGGCTTTTTTTTTTTTTTCTCGAGGGGGGGGGGGGACACGTTGAAGATTGAGAAACAAGAACGGCAATGTCATGTTTCACTGTAGGGAAGGAAGCAGCCGTAATGGAACAAGCGGAGATTTAACTCCTGCTTTTCTTTTCCCCTTCTCGGGTGGAAAACATGAAGTTTCGACCCCCCTGACTCCGCCTTAAAGACTTTCCCTGATGGCCAAAGCTGCCACTTGACACCCGCCATCATCTTTCTTCTGCTCGCTTTAAGCCTCACTTGTGGTTTGCTCGGTTCGCACGTCTCTCCGCCTTGCTTAGCATCGGCCGCTAAAGAGAGGCACTCAAACAATAAATTCAATATCCGATATCATAAGATATCACCAAATATTCATATTGAAACATATAGAGATCATTTTTGTACACGTTAACTTGAATATGCATGATGTGAATTCAGTTCAAAAGCGGAGGTTGGAAACTTTTGAGCCGAGGTCCTGGAGGTGAAATATTTGACCAAGGTCACACCGATTCAACTCCACGTGATCAGAATATTTGTGGCTATGCACACTAGATATAGCAGCCTCATTCAATTATTTGCGCGATCCCAGATTGCCCATTGCAGGTGTGAGAAAACAGAACGGGAACCAGCATCTCCCGGAAAAGGATGTGAATGTCAAGGCGGTTGCTTTTTTTTTATTGATGAGCTCAGTCATGAATAAAAAATAAGAAGGCAGCGTGCGCGCGCATGCATGCGGGGTGCACTTACTGAAATAAAAGCCCCTCTCTCCGCACACGAACTGCAGCGTGTCGACCAGCTCCGCCCCGCACAGCGTCTCTGGCCGCGCCCCTGAAGCCGCCGGAGTCAGGCTGAGGACGCACAGCAGTAGTGAGAGGGTGTGGCTACGGGACATCCAGCAGCACATCGCACTCTGCCGGAGATCCAGAGAGAGACAAAGTCAGAGGCGCGAACAGCACACGCACTCCCGCAATCCGCTTTTGCATGGGAGCCAGACTTTCATGTCCGCAAAAAAAACATTGAACCGGAGAAATACTTGAGATTGAGTTCAAGAGTTTAAACACGTTCCCCCTTCAAAAATAAACCCAAAAAAACCGGCTTGAATGTGCAGCAAAAAAACAACAACTGCTATCTTGTCTCGCTAAATGACGCGCGAGAACCGCTGCGAGCACTGACAGATGCGCACCTCCGCCGAGGAGGGGAAAAAAACCGGCCCCGCGAGTGCAATCAAACGTCATAAACACCTCCAGAGTGCTCGCAAACGGAAGCCGCATTCGTGAACAATCATCACGTCCACGGAGGGAAAGAAAGCTCCGCTAAAGCGTGCAATTTGGGCGAAGGGGAAAAACAAAACAAAACGCGAAAAGGAGCACAAAACAAAAAGACGGCAGACAAGAAATGCAGGCGAATGTTGCATGCGAGGGAATAAACTTACGGCGGGCGCGCATGTCATGTGCTGAAAATAAAAGCACATCATGAAAAGAACATGAAAAGTGTGCGCGCGGAGCAGGTACAAGTTACCTTGAGGACGTCCCATAAATGCCAACAGGGGGAGGAAAGAGCGCAGGACATCCCCGCGGGTCTCCACAAGCACCAAAAAAAAAAAAAAAAAAAAAGCCGACGAGGAATCAACTTGTTTCAAGTCATTAAAAAAACAGAGAAAAGACGAAAAAAAAAAGAAAAGAAGAAGAACGAACGGGGCAGAAAAAAAGCGGACGAGATGCGCGTGCCGGCCGGGGGCCAATGTCACATCTCAACGTTCCCACTTTTGTTCCATTGCGCACGCTCGTTTTGGAGAGAAGTGAGATTTAGCGAACAGGAGACGGATTTAGCGAGAAAATCCCTCACATTTATCTAACATTACATACACTGCAAAGACATGTGGAGCAGGAGACAGCTGGGCCAGCCTTCAACCCAGCTCGCGCTCCTCCGAAGTTATTCATTAAGGATTTTTGGGCACGCGCTCAAATCACGTCATTCTTTTTTCTTTTTTTTTTCTCTCTCGCTCAGTTCTTTTTTTTTCTCTCTCTCTCTGCTTCTTAGAAGAGGCTTGAATCGCTGCTGCGAGTTTCTTTGGTCAACGGTTCACTGCTGACTAGTGAATGCAAACTGGCAGTTTCCCCCCCCCCCCCCCCCCCTATGCAATTGAACGAGTGTCATTCCAGCACATGATAGCTGATCTCGGGTCGGTTTCACCTTGCAACTTGACACATGTTGCAAGGAAGAGATGGGGTGGGGGGGCAGGGGGCGCCACTGAGTAATGACAGTACACGCAGGGCTTAAGAGGAGGGTGGGAGGGCGCGCTGGCACGACGAGAGCCAATCTCAAAGCAGGACAGCCGAGCGTGCATGCGGCCCTCCCGGCTTGCATCGGCCACCAGGGAAGCCAAGACACGCTAAGGGGAAGTGGGTCAAAGCGCATGCGCAGGAGCGCGATGACGAAGATGGTGATGATGATGATGGTGGCGATGACGCCGAAAGCTGATTTGGGATCACGGTATGACCCTGTTGCCCTGTTGGTGGTGAGTGACGCGTTGGGTTTGGATTTTTGACACGGTGTGGATTATTTTTGGGTCGATGGGTTCATTTCTATTTTTTTTCCTTTGGTGCAAGGAGGCACTCATACAAAACTAACAATTTATAACCCAACAATTTACTACCTCTGGACGTCTATAAACACATTTGTCATGTATGTTTTTAAGTGGGTTAAATTCAGACGTCAATTGTAATGACGAACAGCCGCCAGTTGATGGCAGCATTGCACTGCTTCGAACTCAACTCACGTTTATTTAAAGCATTTTTTTTTTTTGTGTGTGTGTGCGATACTAACCTACGCTTTCCTGTCGGTAAGCCGCTAACAAACTTTTTGGGGTCCCAAAAGAAATGTCAAAGCAACACAATGTGGGTCAAAATACTCTAAAGCAGCTGGCAGTCAAGGCAACTGCAGCGGATTGTTATTGATTTATTTTTGGGGTGGATTATTTTGAGTGGATCTATTGAGTGCTACGATCCAAAGTGCCAGTTAGCATGTCCGTGCGCGCAAGCAGGGTCACATGAGGATGCTTGATAAGGAAAGCCATTAATCCTCCGCTCTCCAGATTAACTGTGACGCTTCCGACAATGAAATCTTGTCTCCCCCCCCCCCCCCCCCCCAAAAAAAGGGAGAAATTTGAATACTGAAATGTTTGTATTTCCTAAAATTGAGAAGCGTGCAGCAATAATTCTAATGTGTTCTCCATCCTCACGGGAGGATTTGAAAGTGGTGAACTTTCCGCTTGTCGGACGTTCATATGGAAGAAATGAAGCCAAGCGGAGGGGCGCATGTTTTATCGTTTCCGCGGTAACATGCGAGGGTCGCCGCGGTTTCCAGCGGGCCTGCTGACAATCAAAAGCAATTTTGCAGCGCACTTGTCGGACGTGTGACATAGTGCGTCACGCCGGATTCCGACACTAGGAGGCGGGGGACGGGTGGGGGGAAGCTCAGTGTTTATTATTTGACCGCAGAAATCCTGCGTCGAAAAGATCGTAAATGTCGCTTTTTGGCCTGCTGCTGGGATTGTAAAACTGCATGTAAATAAAAGCTGGCTTGTCGAATGTTCCTATGGCAGCGTTATTTACATGACAAAATGAAAAGCGCTGGATGGATGGATGGATGGAGGGATGGGCCCATAAATCACAAAAAGTCTTTCTAGAAAAATCAAAGGTAAATGGTGCGCTTTGATGTATGATACTATAAATGACTGCTATTATTTTTTTATGGGGGGAAACACTGTGTACTCATTTAAGTCCACTTTTATGCAAATATTCTTGCCTTGGGCCATAAATCAATATTGTGAGATCAAAAGGGCAAAAAGTGCAAGTGGTGTAGAAATGCGCGTACATGAGCTCATATGCCATGCAGTTGTTTTAGAGTCTGGCGGGTGACCATTTTGTGAGCTTTACAAGGCTATGTGAAAGAATGGAATATTTATTGGCACACACACACACAGATATATATGAGGCCCGTGTGCGTGTGTGTATTGCGATACCTCGCGGTGTGCAGGGAAGCCGCACGCTGAAGCAATTACAGGCCGGCATAAATCAGCAGAGCCTCGGGTCTGGACAGCGAGAGGCTCCGCAGAGTCATTCTCGCTTCTGCAGACGACACATCGGAAGCCGCCAATTGAGAAGTGTCATTGTGGTCAAAGCAGAGCTGGAAGACACCGAGAAAGACTGACATGAGGACAAAAAGGACGAGCTGAGCATCATTTTTTGCAGGAGCGTGCATCGTGTACCGTGGCGGGACTCCAGTAGGGGGCGACATCGCCTGACGTTCGGCTGCTCGGTGCTGATTTGCGCTACTGTGCTGACACCTATTGGCGAAAGTAGGTAATGACATGAAACGAACACAACATGCTTTGGCTTCATTTGAATGTGACTTTTTAGATCAAATGACTTGATGGATGGACTTTGTAAGAAGAACAATTGACAAATGATTTTTCATTCTTACCAAGCACTAAGGCAAAAACATAACGACTGAAACATTTGGCAAGACATCATTTTTTTTCATTTGAAAGATGGGAGGGTATAGGTTCTTACCTTCAAAGAGAATTCCCAACAGGGCCAAAGAAAAGAAAACATGAGTAGAGTAGCGTACATCCGGCGTTTGTTTGTTTGTTTGTTTATTTAAAACATGACAGCTTGAAAACGAGCGAAGCGTGATGTATTGGGTCTTTGGTCACTGGAAGTCGATCCTGACTTGGGCGAAGGGTTGCTCCACCTTGACGGGGTGCGCGGCGGCGTGCTCCCACAGCGCCTTCTTGTGAAGGAAGGCCAGGTCGCAGCGGTCGCAAGCGTAGGTCTTGACCTTGGCCGTCTTGGCCGCCTTGGTGGCGTGCGTGCGCCGGTGCTTCTTCATGTGGTAGGACATGCGGAAGGCCTTGCCGCACACGTCGCACTTGAAGGGCTTCTCGCCCGTGTGGATGCGCACGTGCGACTTGAGGTAGCCCGACTGGATGAAGGCCTTGCCGCACACGTCGCACTTGTAGGGCCGCTCGCCCGTGTGGTAGCGGGTGTGCAGCCGCAGCTCGTTGGCGGTGAGGAAGGTCTTGCCGCACACGGTGCACTGGTAGGGCCGCTCGCCCGTGTGGATGAGCTCGTGGCGCTTGAGCGAGGTCTCCTTCATGAACTGCTTGCCGCAGCTGGCGCAGGGGTAGCGCACGCCCACGTGCACCTGGGCCACGTGGTTGCCCAGCTGCTGCTTGGTGCGGTAGGCGGCCGGGCACTGGGCGCAGGCCCACGGCCGCGCCTCCGAGTGCGTGCCCATGTGCACGGTGAGCTCCGAGGCCGAGCGGTAGCACTTGCCGCACTGCCAGCACAGGAAGGGCCGCTCGCCCGTGTGCTTGCGCTGGTGCACCGTCAGGCAGTTGGAGGAGCGGAAGCGGGCGGGGCACGAGTCGCAGGCGAAGGGGAACTCGCCCTTGTGGATGCGCTGGTGGACGGCCAGGTAGGAGAGCTGCGAGAAGCTCTTGTCGCACTGCGAGCACGGGTAGGGCCCGCTGAAGGCGTGCTGCTTCTCGTAGTGCTCGCGCAGCCGGCGCATCAGCGTGAAGCTCTTGTCGCACATGGTGCAGGCCATGGGCCGGTGCATCAGCAGGTGGCGCTCGAAGGCCGCCTGGCTGGCCAGGATCTTGCCGCACTCCTTGCAGTACAGCGGGTCGTGGATCCTCTGGTGCACCTGTCGTCACAACAGACGGGCTACTTGGGAGAAAGAAAGAAAGAAAGGGAGACCCGCCGGCCGGCTGGCTCGCAAATACGTCCAGCTCGCGGACCGTTTCAATCCGTCGTTAAGTTACGTGCGGGTACCAAAAGCCAAAGCGCGGCCATACTACACCTTGAGCATGGTGAGGCTCTTGAACTCCTTGCCGCAGGCGCCGCAGGTCATGACGTCGCGCAGGTCCGCCTTGCACACCTTCTCCTGGTGCTCCTTGAGCGCCGACAGGAGCTCAAAGTGCTTGCCGCAGTTGGAGCACCAGACGGGGATCTGGAGCTGCTGGCCGTCGCCGTGGCTGGGCCCGGCCTTGGCCTCCTTCTTCCAGGGGCAGCGGGTGGTCTTCTTGTGGCAGATGGCGTAGATCTGGTGGCGCTTGAGGCCGTGCAGGTGCTTGAAGCGCCTCTTGCAGTGCACGCAGTGGAAGGGCCGCTCCTGCGTGTGGCTCTGGATGTGGCGGTTCAGCGTCTTGACGTTGTCGAAGGAGCCGGCGCACACCGGGCAGGCTTTGGGGGCTTTGCCGCGGGGCGCCTCGGGGGCGTCGCTCTCCGGGTTTTTCTCGGCTTGGGCCAGGATCTCCTCGGTGCTTTTGCTGGCCTCCTCGCGGACGCCCTCGTGGCCGTGGATGATCTGGTGCTTCTTGAGCGTGTCGCGGTACTTGAAGCCCTTGTCGCAGCCCACGCAGATGAAAGGGCGCTCCTCGGTGTGCGAGCGCAGGTGCTTGTCCATGTCGGCGCTGCACGGCAGCGTGCGGCTGCAGATGGGGCAGACTTTGCCCTCGGCGGACGCGGCCGGCCGCGGCTCCGGGCTCTGCTCGTCGCGACTCTTGAGTCCTTGACTCTTGCAGAACTCCTTCTGGTGTCGCTTGAGGACGTAGTGGGTCTTGAACCTCTTGTCGCAAAAGGAGCACTCGTGCGGCCGGTCTTCCGAGTGCGACGTCATGTGGCGCTCCATGTCCACCTTGCGCGCAATGTACTTGCCGCAGAGGGCGCAGTTTTTATCACCGGGCGTCTCCGGAGACTCGGGCTCGGCCGGCGCCGCCTCGTCCTCTGCGTCGTCGTCGTCCTGGTCTCGCTCGTGGACGCGCATGTTGTGGCGCTTCATGTCGTACTGGTCGCGGAAGCGCTTGTCGCAGCGCTCGCACTTGTACTTGAGCTCGCGGTTCTCTGAGTGCGTCTCCTGGTGCCGCCTCATGGCGGCGGCGCGCAGGAAGCTCTTGCCGCACACGGGGCAGGTCTTGTTGTTGGGGTGCTTCTTCCTCTGATGCTTGGCCGATCTGTCGTCGCCGCCGCGGTCGTCTTTCTCCGCCCGGGCCGCTTGTCTCTTCAGCTGCAGACGCTTGCTCTGCTTGAGCGGTTGGAACGCCGCCGGCTTCAACGAAGCGTCGTCGTCGTCCGCTTCCTCGCCCTCCTCCTCTTTGTCTTGTTCTTCATCCTCCTGAGGGGCGGGCTCCATCAAGCCAGGCGCCTCCTCAATGTGGATGTAGTCCAAGAGCGTGACCGTCTCGCCCTCCACCTGCACGGTGACGCATCCCGCCATCTGCTCGGCGGGCGCCCGCAGCTGGATGTGCTCGGCGTCGATGAGCACCTTCTCCAGCTGCGGGAGGGACAGCGAGGACAGGATGCAGTTCCCGAAGGAGGACAGGATGCTCTGAGAGTCGTCTGGTCGGGAGAACAGAGGCAAACGTCCAAAACTGTCAACTTTTCTCGAGGCGATGGTCTCCACCGAGGAGCCTCACCGGTTAAATCAAAGTGTCCGAGCGCAGAGTGGTGCAAGAGCGCCGCCTTCAAGTGAAGCGGGTCGGGAACCGAGTGGACGCACTCGTTCAGGGCCTCCGGGACATTGCTCAACATGGCGGCCGTCTGGAGAGGACACGCATAATAATCCCACCACCGTATCATATAATCATGTCATTTGGCTGTGGTTCTGGTACCTGCTGGAGGTCCGGCACGGGTAGAAGCTTCTCCAGCCTGGAGAGGAAGTCCAACATGAGCACTTGCAGGGCGCTGTCATATTCGGCCCCAAAGGCAGTTGGAAACGCCTCCTGGAAAAGGATGGATTGTTTTGAAATTAGGCCACAAAAAGATCATTTTGACAGCAATCCAAAAAAAAAAAAAAAAAAACCTGAAAAAACTTGTCCCGCTCTTCGGGGTCTTTCAGGAGTAGCTCGATCTGATCCACAAAGTTGGATTTGGCGAACTGAACCTCGGCAAAGCACGGCTGGAAGACAAACATGGGTGGTTCAAGTGGACAATAAAAGCTCATTGGATCTGAATTGAAGACACTGACCTGAGATGCCCATGCGGATATGAGGCCTTTGATTCGTTCTAAATGCACCTCAACGGTTTCCCTCTCGGGATTCTCCTCGGACCGACACAAATCCACAACCACCTGAAACACGCAACCAAGTAGACATTAGTTTCCCGGCTGCCTATCCGATGCTCAGCGCTCACTCAAATTTCATCTTTCCTCTAGCTTACCCGTGCCCGGAGACCCAGCAGCAACTGCGCCTTCTGGTCGGGATTCAACAGCTCGGGTAAAATGTCGGTGACTGCGCTGACAAACTCCTCCACCGCGCCGTAGTCCCGCACGTCGCCGCGCTGCACAACCTGCCACATGGCGGCCGACACCAGGCGCAGAGGCGGGATGAAGAGGCGCAGGGAGGGCAGCAGGAGAGGAGAATCTGGACACACATCATACAAGCAATTCATTACAAGTCGATCATCTAAAGCCCTCCATCCCTTTTATATACCGCTTATCTTCATTTGGGTTGCCGTTTGTGCAGTGGACTGGTGTGCAGACCATCAAGAAATATTCTTCAAACTGTGCAGATGTGCTGACAAAACATGCATAACTTTTTTCCCCACTACATTATTTGCCCACTCGTTGAATTTAATTCAAACACATTCATTTCAACGTAAAATAAATAAGCAGGAAGCTGTAACTGCTGCTGCCTTCAGGGACAGACAAACTGCGTCGTAATTTTAAATTACAACGATAGAAGTCACTTTTGTACGTCAACAATTGGGGTGAAACTGACGCGATTTGATGCTTTAGTGTAACGACACTCGTCGCTAGTGCGTGCCAAAGGTTTTGACTTTAATATGGTGTTGTCCTTGTCATTTTGAAGCAAGTAATAGCAGAAAATCCAGTTTCCGGTTAAGTAAACAAACATAGCATCAGTTGTTAAACAGTGGCTAAATTAACAGATGACGTCGCTGGATTTATTCAAATTCGGCCCGGCTGACGTTCGAATACATTTAAAAATATGATGAGATGACTTAGCTTAGCATAACTAGCCGTTGCTTAGCTTCTTCCAGCTAAGTGAGCGGCTACGTTAGCTCAGCGCCATCTCACAGCGGGCTACGCCATGTTACGAATCGGACGCACACAAGGCAAAAAAAAGAAAACGCCGTAAACTCGCCGGGAGTGATACATTTTTCATTTCTGTTCCATTTACCGTGTTCGGTGCGATGCAACGTTTCCATGTTGCTAGGGAGGTCTTTAAAAAAAAAAAAAAAAAACTAAAGAGTACTACGGGGTTCGATTGTGAGACGATGTCCGCCCGGCCCTACGGTGCGGTGCCAGTTGGCGGGGAAGGAAAAGGCGGCTCGATTTTCTCTCCCGACTGCGCAGGCGTCGTCGTCCTTTAAGAGGATTTCTATCGTCTTCAGTCAGTTGTCTCTCAACATGATAACGTTGAATTTGGTTGAGTATTCTCGCGTTTGCAAGGGAATAAAAGCTCCACAATGCGGAACATTCGCAAACTTTCTCCCCCTCTCTAAGTGGGGAAAAAGGAAGCGGGGCGGTTCTTCTTTGCTTGGTGAAGTGAACGAACATCGCCTACTACAGACCATTTGGAGTACTGCAGGGTTAGGATGCAAAATAATAAAAAAAATCTAGCAGCCAAAATTCAATCATACGCCCCTTTCAAGTATTATGCACATCATACGCGGGGAAACAATCAAATGCAACATATAAATGAAAATGTGGTCATTTATTGTCTGCCCACAGAAACATGGAAAGTGTAGCACGAGTGCAACTACATCCTTGCTTCTCACATTGTGTCTCAGTCAGACTTCCATAAATTATTTTTGAAACATCCTTTTTATATGCATATCAACAAAATAGATTAAAATGAAATCTATGGGGCTATATGTATGAAAATAAAGAAATAGTATAGGATTTCTGTTTCTATTTACACGATTCAAGTGCCTACAATCAATAGTAGTACAGTACTGCATTACTATTCTGTTTTTGGTTGACTGCTGGACTGGACACGCTGCCACTTTATTAAGAATACCTGCTGATCAATACCTCTTTATATTTCCCATCACATTTCATTCCCTTTTCAATCATTTTGCTTGACTTGAACTCACCAGTATATTACAGGAGGGGGAAAAAATGTGCCGCGAAAGCAGGACGGCGGCCGGCTACAAATTCGAGCCGGAGATGACAAAGTTGGACAAACGTGGATCTAATGACACTTTGCATTATTTCAGTGGGGTCCTCCACTTCCTCAGAAGGAAGGCTGTGCATAAAAGGGCCTCATGCAAAAAACAAAACCAAATCAGGGTGGGAGGAGTTTGGTAACACAGTGTCCCCCAGATGCAGAAGGTTTGGCCCAAAAGGTTCCTTTTGCTGGCTTTGCTACTGATCACTGACGGTGGCGCGCGCGTCACACCACCGAGCCTTTGGAAGTGGACAGGTGGATGGAGTGGACGCGAGAGGCCAGCGTCTTCTCCAGGTCGTGCAGGATGTCCGAGCAGGGGGGGGCGGGGCCGTCTGGGGAGGAGGGAGCCGGCGGCGGGGCCTCGTACAGAAGCTGCTTGAAGGTGTCCAGCTCCACCAGCAGCGCCATGTTCTTCAGGAAGTAGCCCTCGATGAAGCGCGTCAGCTCCAAGGCGCCCAGGAACTGTGCCGTCGGAGATCAAAGCAACGTTAGCATTTTGTGCAGGATAGCGCTAATGCTCTGCTATCGGCCGTTGTCTGACCTTGGCGTGCTTGTAGAGGTCCACGCAGGTCTCGGTGGTGATGTTCTTGGAGCAGATGATCTCACAATGTCTCTGAAGGGCCTCGAGTTGGAAGAACTTGGAGGCAGACAGTAGCTGCGCGACACACGCGGCCGTCTCAGTTACAAATGCTAACTCGCACTAGCTAACACATGCTAAGCCAAGGCCCTCTTACCTCCATGACTTCGGTGTTGCGTATGTGCAAGAACTCTGCGCCCCCACAGTAGAGATACTGCATAACCAACTAGACAGACAAAAACAGACTTATTGAGGTGCCCGGTTGCTACACTGCCCCCTAGTGGGTTGGAGTACGCCTTACGTGGAATATGTTGTACTTGACATGGCTGATTTCGATGCACGTGTTCTCGGCCGCCGGTCGGTTTTGCAGCAGAGATTTAAATCTGGAAGTAATTGATCCATTTTTTGTTTAAAGTCCGCAGATGATCATGAAAAAAAAAAAGAGCCTTTACCTGGGCGATGCGGTGAAAAGCAGAACTTTGTGTGCATAAAAGGGTTTCCCCTCCACCAGGAAGGTGACATCCGACATCTCCTTGTTGTTGAGGAAGTGCGGGTCTGCCGATAGCAGCACACAAAACGCCTCATTAGTCATCTCGTCTGAACGCTGAGTGCGGCAGCGGCTTAAACCAACGTGCTCCGAGTGGCTTTATGAAAAATGAAAACACAACAATTAGTCCATTAAAAGTGCGTGGCGTGTCTTCTCTGGCCTTGTGCTGTTTGGCCTGCTTTTTTGAGTGAGTCATCAACATTCGCTGCCATGCTCCGCCAACACGCAATAACATAAAAACCCATCGAAATTCTCACCCATCTGTCAGGTCCACATGAGCCAAATTTGGTGGCAATCAGACAGAATCTCGAGGAGAAGGACGCTGGGAAATGCTCGCCCGAAAATGGACACTTCAACGCAAAATGGTGGACTTCATGTTTTTTTTTGGGGGGGGGGCGTCGATCCTTGAGACTTTTTTTGTAGGTGTACTTCTAAGTAAATTGTCATCAGGGATTGAATTAAAGTGCAATGAGACATTCAAACGATAGGGGGTGCTACAGCGCAGCTATTCACTTTTCTTGGATTTGTTTTCAAACCACATTACAAATGCAGGTGTATTCTCGAACCGGATCCAGCTGGAGGGCACTTCAGAGTAGTCGGATTCATATTTCCAAAAAATCAAATCAAATAAATGTCAAAAATAATCGGAGAAAGGGGAGGAGGGGATTTGACATTTGATGCGCATCTTAAAAGCTTGAACATTTGACGAAAAGCTAAAAATAAGCAGTTCAAGTCGGGACAAGTTTGCATTTTGTCACCTAAGCGCGAGGTCTGCTTCCTCTTGATCTCGGTGAGCTTTGGGATGGGGAAGGGACCGTAGCACTGCGTGAAGATGACAGACAGCTGCTGGCTGATCACCTCGTTCTAAACGCCAGCAGAGTTCCACAGTCAGCGAGGACGAGAGCGCTCCGATCGACAGTGCATCTGAAAGGCGAGCGGCGGACCTTGCAGGATCGGAGGATGCGGAACATGAGGGGCAGGCCGTGCGTGAGCAGCTCCTCGGTGTACTCGTCCTCGCGGATGCAGCAGAAGTCCTTGAGAAGAGCTTGGATCAGCGGCCGGCGCTGCTGCGCAAAACCCGTCCGCAGCGACTCCAGCCACGTGTGCAGCGTCCACGGAACGCCTGGACGCGCGTGATGGGAAAGACTCCATCATTTGACGTTCCTCCATTCATCGGACTGGCTTTCGATATACAGGTGGAGCATTAATAGAATGAGAATTTTCCAGAAAAATGTGACTTTGAAAAAGCTTGGCCCCCTCAGATGAATGCGAGAATGAAGTTGGTGAAATGTGGCAGAGAGGCGCTCGCTTATTGATGACGGCGGTGCCTTGACTTACAAGTTGACTTCATTCCGTGCCTTGCGCATATCTCAAATCATCTTCCCCCATTGAGAGAAATGATTCGACTGTCTATCCGCGTGAGCTGCGCCACCGTTTTTGACGCGTATAAGTTAGCTTTGTGCTTGTTAGCATTAAGCTAGGAAGAAATTGCTCACTAGCCACTCTCAAGTGAAAAGCGTGAAAAGGTTGAGGTGTGGCACGCATGCGTGAGTCTGACCTAAGCTGCGGATGTCGATGGTGATGTCCACGTGGCCGTGCTCGGCGCTATGGTACATGGCCTCTTTCAGGGCGCGCAGTTTGGCCTTTCCTGTTCGCAGCGTGCCGCCGCCGTTAGCGTGCGAGGCCGACGCCTTCTGCGCCGACGGCGCCGAACCCTCGGCCAGGATCTCCTCCAGGGAAACGACGTCGGCCTTGTCCTTCTCCGTGTGCGAGAGCAGCTTCCGGAACACGTTTCTACCAACGGAGCGGACCGCTGTCATTTTAGGAAACTCAAGGCGGAATATTCGGCTAAAAGGTGCCACCTGTGTCCGTGCGCCGCCGCCAGGCCGAAGGAGTTCATGTCGCCGAGCGGCGCCGACGAGATGCCGTTGCGACACGCCGTGCCGATCATCGGGTCGGCGCCTCGCTCCAGGAGCAGACTCACCAGCTCAAAGTTGCCTACGCGGGACGTCCTCAAACGTTTACTTCAAGAGGACCGGCGATATTTCCGAGTAATTCGTGCGCACCTGCGGCGGAGGCCAGCTGGAGCGGCGTCTCCGCGTAGTTGTCGGCGCCGTCCTGCAGCGAACCCTCCACGCCGCCGCTGTTGTCCAGCAACAGCTGAGGAGGCAACGGGGTCAAAAATGGGGGTCAAAGGAGACAAAAACAAAAAACGTGGGCATGGAATATTCTGGAAGCGCTGCCTGCCGTCAGTGTGTATGATGTTACGGACACACAACAGGTTGATTTAGAATGTGGTGCGCATGAATCCATTGAGATAAATGATTGATTGTGTTCCTTATGAATTTTTTTTTTTCAATGGAGGGGGTGGGCCGTCACTACCTGCACGACAGGTGCGTGTCCGTGCAAGACGGCGAACGTGAGCGGCGTCCCGCCGCGTACGTCGGGATAAACGGACGGGTGCTTGCGCACTGTGGCGGGCACCTGGGAGAGTCACATTACACAAGTTAACGGCGGCCAACAGGGGGCGCTAGCAGGCGGTTGCAGAAAGAAGCGCCGTTTTGATTCGAAAAGCTGATAGAAAAGTCAAGCAAGTTTGCTTTGGGGGATTTTTTTTTTTTTTTTAATCCAAGAGGCAAGGAACTATGAAAATGAGCCACTTCAAACTAATTTTTTTTCATCAAACTTTGAGAGATTGTGTTTCAGGTGGCGCTTTGGCGGAGTTGAGGAGGAGCGTTCATGAAAATGGACGTCCACGGAGTCGTTTGTTAAACGTGCGGCAGCGTGCTCTCTGGACTGCGGCGATTAGATGAGTCACGAGCGAGCGAGCGAGCGAGCTCCAGGAATGATGAGCATGCATTATTGATGAGCGGCAAAATAAACAAACAAGAAAAAGCCCCGCAGAGGCCCCACAGCAATTTGGTTACCATCATGCGGCAGCGAAAGCACGGCCGGGAGTCGCTTACCTCGCCGTTGACGTCGGCGCCGGCATCCAGGAGCATTTGGACCATGGCTTCGTCCCCACGCACGCACGCGTACATCAGGGGTGTCATTCCCTGGAACACAATGGTCACATTGAATTGAAAATGCTTTTTTTTTCTTGCAAAATACTTGAATGACTCAAACTTTTTCCCTGTAAAATGCTTCTTTTAAAAGTAGGACTTTTTTTTTTTTTTTCCAAGCGAAGGATTGTTTGGGCGAAGGCTGGCGACCAAAACCGAAAGAGACAAACGAGCACTTGCTGGCGTGGGAGACTGCCGCGTATGTTGGCAGGCGCCGCCAGAAGATGCTTCTCGCTCTCAACTCTTGGCGGTGCCAAAAAGAAAGAAAGTGCCGAAAGAAGTGACCTCCCTTCCACTTGGGGGCGCTAGAGACGTGGGGTGAGCCCCGTTTTAGTACCTGCTCGCTGACGCTGTTGACGCCGTCGGGTCCCAGCAGGTTGACGGCCTGCTTGACCAGGTCGGTGCGTCCGCAGTTGAGCATCCGGAAGCCCAGGTCCTGCAAGAACTTGGCCTCCGTGGCGTCCAGCTTGCGGGTGGCGCAGAAACAATCCTCTGCTCTAGGCAGCAACCGAAACGCAAATATTGTGAATTTCAAAAGCCTCTTTTTTGTGGGCTGGATCCGGTCCGGCGGGCTGACTTGATTTGTCGGGGCTCGCAGTCGACACCGGGCAGCATGAGTCGGGCGGCCTGCCGCACGTCGTCGCTGTCCACGGCCGGGCTGCGGCGGTGCTCGGCGTGGGCCACCGCCACCCGGATCCACTCCATCAGCGGCGGCATCACCAGGAAGGGCCTGAGGGAGTCGCAGCGCACGCGTCAATAGCGCCGCCGACGCGGCCACGGCGTAAATCGCGCCGCATCGACTTGCTCATTACACGTCTCTATAAAGGCCGAGCCAAGCTCATAAAATTGATTTAGACTCGCTGTGAGGGCGAAGAGAGAGATGCTAAAACTCTTACGAGCAGCCCTCAATCAAACTGATGCCGTGAGCTGGGCTTCATATTTCAGCAGGCGCAAAATCTCTACTTTTGTCCGATCATTCAAAATGCTTGTTTTGGGAGGAAAACTATTGACTTACTTTCTTGGCTGACCAGAGTTCGAATAGGTTGACTATTTGGGTATCGCCGGGGTTCAAACCAGGTCGAGCTGGAAGTAGGCCGGGCCTCATCTGGAATTGCCCTCTGTCATTTTTTTTTTCCTCATGTTCAATTCATTTTACGCAGGCGCCTGGTGTAATCAAGCATTCACATCCTTCTTCTCTGCTCTTCCATGAATGGACTGCCTTCCTCCCTCCATAATTTAAAAAATACTTCCATAGATCAGAGCAAAACAAAGCACATGATGTGTTGCAATGTGCTCTGCCGGTGCTAGGATTTTTTTTCTTTGGGGGGGGAGGGGGGGCAAGGACCTCAGAGCCTCCCCCCCAGGGGCAACGTACCTCTCGGTGTGCAGGGTGACCTTGGAGGGCTCCACGTTGGGGTTCTCCCACTCCACCTGTGGGCAGTGCATGAAGTAGCACAAGGTGTAGAGCGCTTCGGGCTCCCAGTGGATGTCGCCGCCGCCGCCGCAAGTGGCCGCCACGCCCGAGCTGCCGCTGCCACTGCTGCTGCTACTGACGGTGGCGGCGGCCATCTTGTGGTGGTGATAGTGGTGGTGGTGGTGGAGAGGGCTTCCGGTGCTGCTGTTCTTCACGTGCAGCGGCTGCAGGTGGTGCATGGCCCGCGACACCAAATCGCCTGCGAGAACAAAAAAATTAAATTCATGCAATTTTTCAACATTGCATTTTCTCAAATTTGATCTCTTTCTTTTTTGGGGGGGGGATGCGTTGGATGGCTTGCCCGATGCATCTGCTTTTTTTTTTTTAATTCTTGGAATCGCTGAAGGTTAGCTGTCACGCCCGCTTTCCAGGAAGCGGCCTCGGTCAGCGGGAAGATAAAGAGCATAAAAGAAAAGGGAGAAAGCCAGATTCTGGAAGGCGTCCACGCCTGGCGAGCTGAGAAGTGGCAGGGGGGGGTGTCCCTAAAGCGCGTCTGCAAAGAACAACTTTGATTTTTAACGAGACAAACTGCTAATGCCTCCCTTGGTGAAGCGCTTTTGTGTTGCTTCATTAATTCCTCTGCTGTCGTTGCTTGTTTCGTTTTTTTTGACGGGGGGGGGGGGGGGGTGTCGATGCTGTGATGAGCTCAGCAAAACACACACACACACACAAACGGGTAAGCATATCATTTTGTTTTTCTCTGTCGAAAGGACTCACGACTTTCTCCTCTCTGCTGATGAAATATGCAAATGAGCAAATAATATCATATCCCTGTTTGATGTTTATCTTGAAAAACAAGGACCTTCTAGTTTAGGATTAATGGATTCATTGTTTAAAGTGAATCCTTGGCAAGCGAGGCCGCCGCCGCCGCTCCTGGAAGGCCGCCTTTCCGACACATGCCAAAAAGATTTTTTGTGGAGGACGCAGGCTGCTGAGCAAACTTCAGGCCAAGAAAACAAAGATGTCCGTTCAAATCGCCACTCGGGGGCGTTTCATTTTGAAGAAAGGCCGCTTCTATTCCACCTTACTTTCATTTCCAACATGTCACGTCAAGAAAAATGAGGCCCATCAAAAATAGATGGTGCGTGATACTCACTCAGCTCGCCGATGCTTCCAACCCTGGTGGCCAGCAACGATTGCTCCAACGTGCGCAGTTCGGCCGGCGTGAGGCAGCCGTGACCCGAGCGCTGCTGCTGATCCCGGTGGAGGTTCAGACTCTCGGGTAGGCTCAGCGCACCTGCGGAAGCAGAAACATTTTCACATTTTGTCACTGAAGTGGGGATAAAGCCGAAAGGGAAAGGCAGGAGTCCATTTTAGCCAGGCCGTAATCCTGGTCAAGGTCAATTAGGCCACATTGATGATGAGCCGCCGCATCAAACGGGTGGCCCTTCTTTTTTTTTTTTTTTCTCCACCTGCAGGAATCGATTTTCTTCAGGAGGAGTGCGGCAATCTCCCCTCACCGGTGAGAAAACTCTCTCGGAATATTAACAGGTAGTCGCCATGGCAACAGGCGATTGGGCTGTGATTGGCTCAGCAGGCCTTAGTGTAAGGGAAGCACACAAAAAAAAAGAAATGAAACCTCACAGCTGCACGCACGACGCGGTCCCGCAAAATAAGAAATCAATACATCATTTTTGGGCCAATTTTCATTTCAATGAATTTTTTTAAGGCATTTTCGAAAGCAAAACAGGAAGCGAGAGCACACGTTGGAAGCTTTCCGTCCACGCAATCGTTACCATATCGTTAGCAATTACTTTGCTGCCTTGTAAGCGACCCAAAGAAAAAAAAAAAGTCAATTGGAAAGTGTTGAACATGGTGCAGTTGACAGAAAGGTCAAAAAAACCTTCCGTCGCCCTAAAGGTGGCGCCGGCAAAGTGCGCCAACAATTGTCCTGACACAATTGCACACCTTCTGGCACATTCGGGGCGGCAGCGGCGGCTTTTGGCTTCCAGGTCAACGCGCCGTCGGTCACCCAGCTTGGCCGCTCGGCCAGTTCGCAGCTGCGATGGCCGACATCGCCGAGGCGGCGTAACGTGAAGAAACGGCCCGAAAAGAAATTCCTTTCCAAAACGTCAACTTGTGCAATCGGGTCATTTTCCAGTGTCCGCCTACCTGGAGTAATCGTTTTGGATTTTGCACAGCAATGAAAACAGAAGCTCCCTCGAGCTACCAGCTAAGCTAAGTCTTGACAGCGGCCGAGACCTTCATATTCTTTCGGCCGCTGTCAGCACCGAGGTGGCGGCGGCGCCTCTGACAGCTAAGATGCTGACTGAGGTCGAGGGAGGGGGGGTTAAGGTCAGGGTCACCGAGTGTCCCGGCCTGCCAGTTCCTGTCACCGTGACAATCCCCGGGGAAATTGCGGGTGACGGCGCAGCCCGTCAGCCGGACCCTTAATGGAGGTGTCAGGTGTGCATTCCAACGGACGGCCGTGATGTGACAGCGCAGCCGAGGCTCCAATTGGAGGAAGCCTCAAACTGGCACGTCGGGTCCGTTTTCTTTTTTCCTGCCCCAAGAACCCAAATCCAATCTCTGCGACATTCTTTCGACTTTAAAATAGAAGCTGTAATTTTTCGAGTTTCTTTTTTTTTTCAACTCGACTTTAATTGTCATGATGACTCCTAAATGTTTACCACAGGGACTGAGAGGTTTTTTTTTTTTTTTGTGATTGTTTTGAGGCTTGGAGTGTGCGGCCAATCAGGGAAGTGGGTCAGGCGCACGCGGCGCAGCGTACATGAGCCAGGAGAGCAGCTGAGGACGTTTGCACATCCAGATGCACGCAAAAAGAAAAAAAAGGAAAAAAAAAAGAAAAGATGGCGCTGCTGCTACCACATTGGAATTTCCCCCAAATGAGGAGAAGCGATTTATTTCTTGTCCTTGCTAAACTGCCGTGTGAGTCACTCGCGAGCTTTGAAAGCAGCAGGTAGATTGACGTCAAGCGACACTTTTCATACCTCGGCTTCATTGTTCACACCTTGACTCATTATTCCTCAAGAAAGAAAAAAATAACAGCAAGACGTCGGCCTGTCGTTGCCTGGACACTTCCCCACTTGTTTTTTTTATTTTTCCTCCTCCAACACGCGACACCAAGTCAATAGAAATAAATTTTCCAACTAACATGGATTTTTTTTCAAATCTGGTGAGGGTTGGAGATCAGGTTTCAAATGAGGGCTTTTTGAAAGCACGACGCGGCATCGAAATCGATAACGGCTGCCCGCAGGCCGGCGGCGTCCGCTCCCGACATGATGCGCTCCATCGATTTGTGCCATCGCGACCGATCAACCGAGCCCGATCAATAATGACTCCCGCGCGCAGCGGCCATTTTCACTGCACGAGATCAGCGCGGCACCGCGTAAATGCTTGCCGCTCACCTTGCTCACTTACCAAGGAAATCGATACTGCAATTCCTTTAGCGTCCACACGAGGGCGCTGACACGCTCCAAAGCGTCTCTAAATCAACCCAGCCAGCGCAAAGTCTTCCGAGCCAAAAAGTGCCGATAAATAACCGGGCTTTACGGCGGTGAAATATGGACTGCCGGCCCGTGGGAGCAAAACACTTAATTGTTTGTGCGCTTTCCCCTCAGCGTGTCATCCGTGTTGCATTGCGACACATTGTAAATTCAGCGCCTGCACAAGGTGCGCTCCGCTGCCACCCCTATCTTTACATCGCTTGTTGTCTTTGCAACGCATCTCTTCTTAGAAAAAAAAAAGAAAAAAGAAAGAAAGCCAAGCAAGGAGAGATAAGAGAGGAGGCGGTGAGATATGCCTTTTAGCGGGTGACGGGTGAAAGCGAGGCTTGCTGACGCACACAAGTTTATCGTTAGCATCAAAGACAATGGAATTAGCAGCCTCGCTCGCTAAATGAGAAGAAGACGAATGAATCACTTATGAACAGACAGAAAAACTTCTGAATAATCCCAAGTGCCCGCACAATGATGATGCAAAACTAAGATGCAATGCAATAATCAATCCTGACGTCATTGCGTCATCATCGTGTTGGGAACGGGCGATCGTTGGCGGCTGCCCGCAGGCAGGCAGGCAGCTCAGCGCCGTCTGGTCCCGACCCGATTTATACCATCGCAACCGCCATTCATTAGTTCATTGACCGCCATTGACCACAACAGCGCCTCGCGCTCAACCAGGTCACTTAATTACTGAACACACACACACACAATGCAAAGAAAGAAAAAAAGAGTCAACTTGAATAAAAACCAGGAAAATTAATTTGCAGTAATTAAGCGCTGATGGACGAGCATTGGCTGCGCGACATCCGTCATGCTAATTTCCGGAATATTGCGCACGCCTTCTTGCGGGAGAGCCCATTTAGCATCTGGCGGCGAGAGCGAGCAACGGTGCCAAAAGTGCAGCTTGTTTTCCCCGGAGAGCATTTGTCAACTTGCTGGCAGAGCCCTTGCACACTCGAGTGTTTATTTGAGGACGCTAGAAACGTTTTCACACAAGTGGACGCAAAGAGGGGGATTATTATTATACATATATATATATTTCTTTTTTCTTTTTATGCGCTGTGCGTTGCCCACATTGTTCAGAATGAAGTTAACATCAGAGAGAAGCTGAGAAAACAAAGACAGAAAAGAGAAAGGTCGAGGCCATGCCACGGAGAAAATGATATATGTCGAGATTTGCGATGCGAAACGACGAGAACGTCAGACTGTCGGAGCACGGCAAATAAAACGTTCCGGCCTTCAATGATCTCCCAGAGGATACGGAGAAGGCGCCCGAAAGGAGAGCGGAATACCAAGTGCCGGTGCAAACGCCGGGAAGCACCTTCAGCAAATTCCAGCAAGGTCAGAAACGGAGAAAGACGCTTGGCTTGGAAGGACCCCGGAATCTTACGGCAAGCGACGGGGACGATGGCTATCATCTCCCCCGGGTTGCGACCTTTCCAAATGTTAGCAAGTCAGGAAAGCTCATCAGAAGCGCATCAATATTAATACGCACACACTCAGAAATTCCATCAATTCAGCGAAGGCGGCGCTTGGCCTTGTTTGCAATGAATTCCGAGCGTGGGACCAAATGAGAAGAACATGTTGGTGAAGCAGCATGCGGCTCTTTTGCCAAGGTTATTTCTCAAGGCCCAACTGACAACAATAGGATGTTTACTCAATTATGGACTGAATTTGGATTGATATTGAAATCACAATTAATTTGAAAAGATACTAAATATTCAACAGCCAAATTTTTAAATATAACTTGAAAGATTAGTTACAACATCAAGTCATATAATATAGAAACAGTACAAAAGGATGAATACAAATAAATAGCGACTGTTACTGCTATGCACACATTGGCCTGTAGGAGCAGTCGTGTGTCGTGTATGCACTTACGTTCCAGAGGAAAAATCGTAGAGGAAGAAAT
The DNA here is from genome assembly GCF_054491065.1 of Syngnathus leptorhynchus. Taxonomy (NCBI): domain Eukaryota; kingdom Metazoa; phylum Chordata; class Actinopteri; order Syngnathiformes; family Syngnathidae; genus Syngnathus; species Syngnathus leptorhynchus. Next base: position 6,318,894 of record NC_141215.1, read on the forward strand.
TATAACTCTAAAAACAATTTTAGAGAATTAACATCAAATATCAAAAGCATCAATAAATCAAATACTCACCGAATGTACATTGATTATAGACGTTTTCCTCGCAAAAATCGTCCGTGTTTGAACTACCATCTCATTTCCGCCAAACAGACCAACCCCAATCCTAGGTGGTTGTACGTCATTGTATTGTTTTTTTCCTGCCAATCAGCAATCATATAGCAGAACAACAAAGGAAATGCGTAACTACATAAACACCCCCACCCCAACACACTCTTGTACCTTTAGTTCCGTAGGGGAATTCTGAATGCGAACACCACAGTATAATATAATACCAAACGTGCAACTTTACTTGCAGCATCCTCATAACATGAGTAATGTTATGTACATGACTCCAATATGAATGAATTTTTTTTTTTTTTTCTGATCATGAATAAGACAATGCTTGGGAAAAAGTCAATTTGGTTCAAACATTTATGAAAACACATTCCATAATTCATGAAAATTTCAAATATTTATTTTTAACGCGAGTGAATTGAAAACAAATTGGTTATTCGGCAACAGTTGCTATATTTTGTAAAATCAGTGGGGACGATGTAAGGCACAGAAAAAACAAACAAACAAACAAACAAATGAAGTCAACTTCCATGGGGGAGCTTGTTCTCGGGCCGGAATCAATTTGGAATACAGCGCCTTTTGGATGCCAGCCCAGGAAAACGTGTCGTGTTGTAGCTGGATTGGATGATGTCATGCCATGAGATTAACGCTCTTGTGCGTTTGTGTGTGTGTGTGGGCCAACTGGTGAGCACATTAACAGGTTTGCCACTCAAATTTGTATTTACCAATAATATTTTTGTGGTGGTGGTGGTGGGGGGCTAATATAGAATGTGACCACAGCACGCTCAGAGTGCTGCCATGGCAACACAGTGGCAAGAAAAAAAATGTTCCTTTTATGATTGTTGCCAATTGTTTTGGTGTTCAGAGGAGATGAGCCACACGTGCCAAGTGGGCAATGCGGGCCCGCCTGCTGCGATCTCAATGATTTTTCCACAGCGTTTCACATCCGCTTGAGTCTATTCAAGTCTATAATCGTTGTCCAAAGTTATTCATTCACACCCCCTTTGGCTTTTTATAAAATGACCTTTGCCCCCTGGCGCCACCTCATTTCTCACATGAGCTCACACATCATCCATGGGCTGAAACAAACACGTTCACCCCTTGCCGGATCAAGCTCCGCCTTTGGTCCTTCCCGTTTCGTCGGTCTCGTGACCACCCGCAGAGCGCCGCCATCGTATTCCGAAAGCTTCCTCTGGGAGTGAGCTCGGCGAACGGCGCCATCCATCAAGCTTGTCACGGGGTCGCTCCGGGGCGGTCGACGAGGGCCCGGGCGCGCGGGACTCGGCTCATTTGCCCACCGTGATTATCCCCGTTTTGCCAGGCGGAAACAAACGCTCGCTCGTCTCTTCTTCTAGTGGGCGGCGGGATGCGCTTCCCAATCAAATTTATTCGGAACGTCGTGACAGTTACAAACGATTTTGTTCAAACAAGCTAATTTGAAATATTCCGTTGAGATTTAGCGGATGTCGGCGCGCCGGGCGGGGGGGGGAGATTCCCGGATCCTTTTTCTGGGACTCTCACACAAAAAACATTCCGGATCATTTCCACGAGCGAATGGATGGCTCTCGGGGTGATTATCTAGCAGGCTGCAAAACTCTAATCAAAACGGCTTCATTAGTTTTTATATAAGCTCGCTCACACGAGCGCAACGGCAGATTTGACGGATTGCGTGGCTCTGTGTCATATTTCAAAGTAATACCAAGCAATTAAGTCCAAAAACAAAAATCAATCAGCAGTTGCAGATGGGCTGGCTTCAGACAAATGACCTCCTTTGAACTCAAAAGTGCAGAAAACAAACTTTTGCTGACGAGACGGCCTTTTATGCCCGGCTTTGATACTAATCGTTTTTTGCTTTGTTTTCTACCTTTGCGTATGCGCCAACATGACGTCATCACTTCTAATCTGAAATGGCCTCTGTCACCTTTTCAGCCTACTGGCTGCAACTTTGTAAGGTCGGCTGGATTTGAACGTCTCCAAAGGCGCCTCTGGCTAACTTCTCGGGTCGGCGACGAGCTGGCCTACTTTAGCAAAGCTCCCAGAATCCAGTCGAGGACGCCTATAACCGCTAACTGGCATGCCAGCGCCTCGCTAGACGGGCCGCGGGCAAGCTCGTCATGCTCCGCGGCGCCGTTTACACTCGCTTGTGACCTCATCCGCGGCTGAATCACCAAGCGAGCGAGCGCCCACGCGCGCACGCGTTTACACAGTCACGGCGGGATGCGCGGTGGTCGTGTCTGTCAGGGATAACATACAGTGGTGGATTGATTTATGCATGAGATGGATAAAAAGAGAGAGAGAGAGAGAGAGTGGATGATGCTAATGTGTTCCTGGTATCAATACTGACGGAAGAGAGAGAATCCCATTTGAATCCTGCAGACTCAACTCAAATATTGCTCCTCTAAATTTCAAGTAGACACATCAGCGAGCCCGTAGGAGGCTGTCAAAGGCTTGACGTCTCCGGCGAGCGAGTGGATGTGTGTGAAATAATAATGGCTGCTGGTGAATTCTTCGTGGCACGAGCGAGCGGAGGGGACGGCGGGGGGGGGGGGGCCCAAGTGTCAGGAAATCCAGCGAGAGGACTCCTGACACAAATGGGACGTCAAGACCACACCGCGAGTGGCAGGCGTCACGCCTGACACGCAAACCACAAAGGAGGGGACAAATTTGGATCAGCACCTCTGGCATTGCACAACGTTTGGAGGGGAAATAGCCTCACGATTCTCTCATCTAATTCAGCAATATATCATATATTTAGAGATTTCCACAGGCAAAAAAGTTATATTTGGACTCTGCAGCAGCCCGTTTAGGCACTTAGGTCCTTTTTTTTTTTTTTATGATAGTCACCGCTAGCAATTTCAAACACAGATTTATTCAAATTGCTATAAAAAAAAAAGAAGACAGATGGGCCCTCTGTATTGTTATTGGAATTTTCGTCATTGCTTTCATCACCTTCCTACTAAAGATAGCCGCCATGGCCGCCATGTTTATGTTGCAATACCAGGCGCATATGGAAACCTCACAGCCACTTTCAAGTGGAACGCGTCTGACTCATCCACTTACAGAAAAAAGGACGAGAAGAAGAAAGAAAGAAACTAAAAGCTCTCACGCCGCAAAATGCAGGTCAGAGAAAAGACGCCTGACACTGTCGGCTGAGAAGAAACCCCAAAATGTTTTTTGCTGTCGTTGATGAATCCCGCTTTTGTTGAAACGCCACAAGTGAACGGATGCGGCCAAATTCAGATTTGGACAGAGTACGCTTACGAAATGCATGGCCGAGTGGCCGCCTCTGCATGCTCTTCTCCATCGAGCGCATCTCACTGGCCTATTTTGCGCGGTGGTGCCGCCAGATGGTTCTCCCCAGAGGCGCCGGCCGGGGACTCGCCCCGCGCTCGCCCTCGTTAATTAAAGCAGCAGCCGGCGGTCGTGTCGCCTTCCAAAAGCTCACGGAGGACAGCGACGCGGAATTTTTTTTTTTTTTTAATCAGACGCAACATGAAAGCAAAGCTGTATCTCCATGTTAGCATTTGGGCTAATCTCAGTTTATCCGTTACCAAATGCTGCACCAAAATGCTCAAGAAGATCACCCAAAAGGTCAGAAATATGATGAGCTAGCTCCAGATGACCGTCACAATCAAATCTAGAAAAACTCTTATTGATTTATTTAACTATAAATCAGCAAGGTATGTTGTGTTAATTTTCCAGTGTTTGTCAAAAGCTGCGAGCTGACTTTTGTCATCAAAACACACATTGGCCGGGTCATCAAGTCCAAAGACGGAAAAGAAGAAGAGCCGTCCTTGAGTGTTTGTGATTGAAAATCCATCTGCAGAGAGCTGCTAGCGGAGAAAGTTTTACTACTTTCCGAGCAGCCATTTTGGAATACAAACTGGAGGGCGTAAAAAGAAAACAAAGGTCAATGGGATGCGGCTCATAAAAGAAAAGAAACAACTTTGCCATCCGGCTTCATCTAGCTTCTATCATGAAATAAAAATTCATCACAGCCGGCGGAATGTCTGTCAGCCGGCCGGCCCCGAGCTCGGAGGGCGCCTATAATGGCGGGGACAACAAAAGGCTTATGATCGGGAAGAATTATGCAAATGGGGAGGCGCTCATCATGAACGATGGCTGGAGGAGACGTCCCGCTGCTAATTTAATGGAGCGGCCACGCAAGAGCGTTTGGCTGGCGTGTCATCCGTCCCGCGCCCGACGCCTCCTTGGGGAAGGTCGCAACAAATGAGACGTGATCCATTCTGAACCTTTCTGCAAAACGCGCACCTACCTGTTGGAAAGACATCGTCAAAGACGCACTTTCACGTCGATCGTAATTAGGCAGATGAGCATTTGCGTCCCAATTGAACACACACATTTGCCACACACCGCGACATCGTTAGTACTAAATGAATGCGCACAGTTAATGACGATAATTGGATCATTTGCCTCTTTTAGATGTCCCGAGAGGAAATTCCGTTGATATTACACAGTATGTAAACTAAAAACGATTGTGCTACAGAGACAGGAAGTGTTCATCGCCCACAACTGCAACTTCCCTCAGAGCAAGGGATTTTTGGAAGGTCTTGCACCCAAGTTCCGACAATTGGGCTTGAGTCCTTCAACTATTCCAGGAACGACAAGTTTCCAGGACTATGGAAACTACAAGTTTCCAGTACCTGGCTACTTTCACCCTCTGAAGGTGGGAACTTACCGCTGGAGTTCTTCCCACAGACGAGGTGCTGGCAGGGCTGCAGCAGCCCCCAGATCTCCGAGTCTGCAGCCACGGCCTGCTCCAAAGCTTCCAGGCTGAGGTCGGCCGCTCCGTCGTCCCGCTGCAGTAGCGCGCTGCGCAGGACTCGGCCGAGAACCTCCCGGAAGAGGCTCTCCACGCACGCCGTCAGGTAGATGGCGGCGTGCTCGTGGACGCGCAGCGCTACGCGGCTGTCCACCATCCACCTGAAGAACTTGCCCACGGAGAAGACGAGCCCGCAGCGCGCTGACTTGCCGCGACCCAACTTGTCGGCGGCGCTCATGTTGTACAGGGACAAGGCGCTGAGCGCGGCCGCGATGCAGTTGACGGAGATGGTCCAGGAGAGGACCACCTTGACGGCGCTGTGCACCTCCAGCTTGGTGCACTTGGCGTAGCGCAGGCTGAGCCGCTGCGCCTCCCGGGCCAGGCGCACCAGCGCGCGGCTGACGAGCACCGAGAGCCGCGCCAGAACCTCCGGGGACGGCGGCGGCAGCGGCGGTTCCTCGTCCGGCCCCGGCCGCCGTAGCCGCCGCAGCGCGCCCTCCACCTCGGCCAGGCTCCACGGCACCTCCTCCGGCTCGGGGAGCTTGGCGCACAGCTGGCTCGCGCACTCCAGCGCCTCCGTGTCCTCGGCCAGCACGGTGTTGACCGTGTCCAAGCTGTTCTGTCGGCTGTGCATGGATTCCGTCAGATGCCAGCGGTTGCCGCCGTGGGAGAGGGACTGCAGGGGCGGGTCGGAGCAGCACAGCGACACGCTGGACGACCGGACCGAGTCCGCCGCGCCACCATAACCGGAATCGAGCGTTAGGTCCTCCAGCGTCCTCACCGCGGTGCTCTCAACAGCGTTGCCTGCCATCGCCGCGCCGCATACTGCTGGGCACGCGTGCGTGCGTTTGTTCGTGCGCTCGTTCGTGGCTGCTTGCCTGCCTGCCTGCCTGCCTGCGCGACTCTTAATAAAAAGCCATGCGAGCTCGGTGGGTTCTTCACGGAGCCCTGTGCGTCATTGGCCCGCGTTGCTGCGACACGGGCCGGCGGCGGAGCACACGAAACTTTAGTTTGCCTGCGACCCTCCCTCCCTCCCTCCCTCCCTCCGCCCGACGCTCTGCGGAGGTGCGCGGGGCTCCACGCGCAACACTTGGAGGAGGAGTCCGTGTTGAATGACAGCAACCTGCACAAACAAATAGGGAAAATTGCAGGGCAATATCCCTCCTGCAAAAACCCCTGTCCCCTAAAATCAAATTGAATGATTCCAGTCTTAAGATTCTTACGTCCGTCCTCTCTCCCTCGCTTCCTTCCTTTCCTCAGTTTTCTCATCCATCCTTATTTCCTTCCTTTCTCCCTTCCCTACTTTTTGTGTTCCCTTCCTTACTTTTGATATTTCTTTTCCTTCCTTGTTTGTTTCCTTCCTCCTTTCGACCATCAATCTTTTTGCGCTTCCTTTTTTTCCCACCTTCCATCATTTCATGGATAAGTGAATGTAAAACGCGTAAAGCCACGTCATCTACTCGCCGTATATTTGTTTCCGTACACATTTGTTGCGCATGAGTTGCACCTGCTGCATGATGAGGTGGGCAGCTTTCGATGGATCCACGCATGAGCCGAGTGCGGATCCGCTAAAGCGCATTTGTTAAGTCCTGGTTGCTTGGTAACAGTAAATCATCATCATCGTCGTCGTCATCATCATCATCATCAAGTACAACCTATATATCGTCCAACGTTGGTCATTGAAATACGTTTGTTTTTCTCCCCTGAAATTTTTAGAAACATATGGCTTCCTTTAATGGCTATACAGTCATGATTTAAGAAAATATCGATTCATCTATGGAATGGAAAAAGCCATTATCCAAAGATTAGCACATTATTTATCTAAACATCTCCCATTGGATCATCCAAAGCATTCCACATCATCTCTCAATTGTTCTGCAGCAAAGTCCCCCGGGCTGTTGTTTGTTTTGGTGATTTACTGCCATCCAGTGGACAAATGTGACAAGTGCTCCACACGTGCCCGTGTTACTTCCCTTACATAATTTAGAGCAGTTGTATTTATGTAAGGAAATGTTGCAGAGGAACCAAAACAAAAGTTAAGAAGCAGTGATACAGTCCTAAAAATATTTTCAAATATGCATGCGCTCAAGGTTGAATTTCAATTGGTTGTGCATTCATTAAAAACTGCAGAGTTTGTTTGTATATGTGACAAAACAAAGCATATGAGCCAAGTAAAACGCCTTGCTGTGAATTTTTATTTTTTTGAGTTTGTTTCCCTTTTTGATGAATATTTGTCGTTTTAAGGAATGTTTACCTCTCATCGAGAGTTTTGTACATTACTTTGAGTAAATTAAAATGTCTGGCCTACCTAGTGATGAACTTTGAGTATCAGTATTTCTTATAAAAACCAATCATGAGTATAATAAATGAAAAAAAATAAATGAAAATAATTAGGTCACAAGGCGTCATCCGCCCCACTGTTACATGATTGTGAAGCTTCTCTCGTGTTCTCCAGTGTGGAAACCACGCTGTGGAAACGTGACTGGGTTGGGGGCGAATCGGACCAATCACCGGCTGCAAAGGGATGTGCGTCACCCAGTAGGCGGGACTTAGGCAGAAGGTGCGGCGCGAGGACTCAGTTGACGTTTGTGTACGTTGCGTCGGAAGTTTAGCCGTCAAAACAGACGAAACACTTCTCCATCCGCTTTGGATACGAGGCACAAAGATCCAGGAGGCATTTAGGAGAGATAAGTGAAAATTTGCGTTGCGATCGGTCGACGTTTTCTATTTTATTTCATTTAATCGCTGTTGTTGCGTGAATTTACATAACCAGCTTTCCCCCGTTCTTTGGCGGGGAGATTTTGATCAGACAGCAAACTCGTTGAGAGCATCACTTGTTGCAACTTTGCTTGAGATGATGTCTTTTGGGCGCATCGTAGCGTAAAAAAAACCTTAGTTGGCGGAATTTTGCTTTGTTTTTGACCCTTTTCGAAAAACAAGTTATACAACGAGGCTGCTCTTTTTTGTTAGACGCGCAAGTCCTAGCGCCCGCCGGGTTGCCTGTCACGTTGCCGTGCATCGCGTGTCGCACTTAAGGGCCAAATGGTTCCCATTCTCACGCGTTCTAAATTCTTCGTCAACATGGAAAAGGTTTTATTAGAACAAGGTTAATTCCTACACACCTTGGCCAGCATATTTACAGATTCCAAAAATACCTTTTAGTTATTATTGTGTCTGGATTTTGCGTTCGTCTCAATCAATCAATCAATCAATTAGAACAGTCAGAACAGAAATAAAAGGACATTTCCAGTCTTGAGGCCTCCATCCAATTGAGTGATGGTCGTGAATACGATCCACTGGTTCAGGAAGGGCTTGCGGCTCCACGACAATCCGTCCCTCAAGGAGTCCCTGCTTGGGGCCGACACCGTCCGCTGCATCTACATTCTCGACCCCTGGTTTGCAGGCTCCTCCAACGTGGGCATCAACAGGTGGAGGTGAGGAGCACACACGTCATCAGATATCGAGCAAAAGAAATGGATTCGAACGCTCATTGGAATGACCCCAAAGGGCTTATAGCAGCTTTTCTTGCGGCGACAGTATAAAGTTGCGTTGCATTGTTATTTTGTAGGTAGTTTGCATCTGTGTCGGTTACGCAACGGCGGACGCCTTTTGTCATGCGTGAATCGCTTAAAAAAGGAACTTTCTCGAACATCTCAGCAAGCGACCACTCGAGGTGAACCCCCAGTCGTGTCGCTGTTACACAAGTGGGTCAGTGTGTGACTCAACCTCCTTGTGTTTGCGACCTAATTTGGCACCTCGGCTATCCCACCCGAGCGGAGCGGGGAGAAAGCCCATCGTGATAAAAAAAAAAAAAAAGTCACCTCGGGGCTTCACCTTTGAAATTTAGAAATGGCTCGGAAAAAAAGGGCTCAATGATGCTTGGCAGTTTCCACCTACCCAAGTTTAGTTGCTGCGGCAACCGCACGGGAAGCTCCGTATTAGTGCCGCGCGTTGTGAGTTGGGCGGATAAAAAGTTGTGTTTTTCCTACCACCTACGCAAACCCGATTCATTTGCTCATCGTCCGCCCCCCTTCCCGCAGATTCCTGCTGCAGAGTCTAGAGGACCTGGACTCGAACCTACGCAAGCTCAATTCCCGTCTGTTTGTGATCCGGGGCCAGCCCACCGATGTCTTTCCAAGACTCTTCAAGGTGGGACGCCCGATGTTTATTTTGGACGTTTGCTTTGAACGCCGACGGTGGTTTTGCTGACGGTGCCGTCGGGTTCTCCAGGAGTGGAACATATCCCGCCTGTCTTACGAGTACGACTCGGAGCCCTTCGGGAAGGAGCGGGACGCCGCTATCAAGAAGCTGGCCTCCGAGGCCGGCGTGGAGGTGAAGGTGCGCATCTCGCACACCCTCTATGATCTCGACAAGTAAGTAGACCCCGCCCCCCTCCCCTCACTCCGCCGATCTTCATGGGAGCGCCACTGAAGGTCCATGTCACCCCGCAGGATCATCGAGTTGAACGGCGGGCAGTCGCCGCTCACCTACAAACGCTTCCAGAGCCTCATCAGCCGCATGGACCCCGTGGAGGTCCCGGCCGAGTTCATCACGGCCGACGTAATGGGGAAGTGCAACACGCCGCTGTCCGACGACCACGACGACAAGTTCGGGGTGCCGTCGCTGGAGGAGCTCGGTCGGTGCAGCAGCGCCACGAGGCGAGATTTGCCGTGCGTCGGCTTTGCCGTGTCTCACGTTGGAGCTTCCCCTCGCAGGTTTCGACACCGAGGGCCTGGCGTCGGCCGTGTGGCCCGGAGGCGAGTCGGAAGCCCTCACCAGACTGGAGCGCCACCTGGAGAGAAAGGTCGGTAGCGTCGCGCGGCGTCATGACGCAGCACGTGGAAATGCTCGCGGCAACTCCTGATCTCTTGGCCGCAGGCTTGGGTGGCCAACTTTGAGCGTCCTCGCATGAACGCCAACTCGCTGCTGGCCAGCCCCACCGGACTCAGTCCCTACCTGCGATTCGGGTGCCTCTCGTGCCGCCTCTTCTACTTCAAGCTCACAGACCTCTACCGAAAGGTGCGAATGCTTCTCCTCCCATGGTTCTCCTTCCTTCGAGCCCACGAGCCGCCATTGACTCGCTTTTGTCAAAAACGACAGGTGAAGAAGAACAGCTCGCCGCCGCTGTCGCTGTACGGCCAGCTGCTGTGGCGCGAGTTTTTTTACACGGCGGCCACCAACAACCCGTGCTTCGACAAGATGGAGGGCAACCCCATCTGCGTGCAGATCCCGTGGGACCGCAACGCCGAGGCGCTGGCCAAGTGGGCCGAGGGACGCACCGGTTTCCCCTGGATCGACGCCATCATGACGCAGTTGCGTCAGGAGGGCTGGATCCACCACCTGGCCCGCCACGCCGTGGCCTGCTTCCTGACTCGCGGAGACTTGTGGATCAGCTGGGAGGAGGGCATGAAGGTAGGCGCCGGGCCGGAAGGCTCAAGATTCTGAGAGAGCTTTTCTTATCTCCAGTGCTTGAATCCTTTTTTTTTTTTTTTTAGGTCTTTGAGGAGCTGCTGCTGGACGCCGACTGGAGCGTCAACGCCGGCAGCTGGATGTGGCTGTCCTGCAGCTCGTTCTTCCAGCAGTTCTTCCACTGCTACTGCCCGGTGGTGTTCGGGCGCCGCACCGACCCCAACGGCGACTACATCCGCCGCTACCTACCCGTGCTGCGCGGCTTCCCGGCCAAGTACATCTACGACCCGTGGAACGCGCCGGAGTCGGTGCAGAAGGCGGCGCGCTGCATTGTGGGCGTGCACTACCCCAAGCCCATGGTGCACCACGCCGAGGCCAGCCGCCTCAACATCGAGCGCATGAAGCAGATCTACCAGCAGCTCTCCTGCTACAGAGGCCTCGGTACGTAACGCGCCAGCCAGGCCGCGCGCGCCCGGCGAGCAAATGCCGAGCCACTTGTCGTCTGACGCCTCATTTTGATGGGCAGGTCTCCTGGCGTCCGTTCCCACCAACTCCAATGGAAACAATAAAGGCTCGACGGACGTGATGGGCTACGAAGCGCCTCACGACGCCTCAGCGGCCGCCGCCCCTTCCGGTGAGTCAACTCACCGTGGGAAGGTCGTGCGCTTCGGACTTATTGATTAACCGCCGGTCTCTCGTCCCCGCAGGCTACCCGGCGGCGGGTCAACCCCAGGCCGACTGGCAGAACAGCGGCGTGATGATGTACCTGCAGGCCGACTCGCAAGCCGGCGCCGGCGCGCACCAGCAAGGTAAGTCGGAAGAGGCTGCAGCACTCTCTCGTTCCCTGTGGAGCCGCGGTCCTTCATGCCCGCCATTTTGTTTTCGCAGGCTACGTCAGCTCCAGCATGATGTGCTACCCTCAAGGCAGCCGACAGAGTCCCGCGCTTCACAAAGGTTTGTTTTCCTCGGGGACAGAGCAATTGTCATGATTCCTTGAATTTGTGCTTATGTCCTATTTTTCTTTTTTTTTTTTTTTCTCTCTTCAAGGACTGGAGCATCACTCCAGCAACGCTCCCGTGAGCAGCAAGCGTCACTGCGAGGATTCCGGAAACAGCAAAAGCTCAAAAGTCCAGAGACACTAACTACAGGACAGAAAAAAAAAAGGTTTGTCCTTTTACTCTCGTGTCAACTTTACGCGCCACAATTCATTTCCAATACTCATATTTGATCTTTTGCGCCTTGCAGTCATTTCCATGCGGCGATGCCCTCGCCCGCCACGATGTCATCAAAGATGTTTGTTGAAATGCCGACATCCCGGGAGAGCGCCGTGCTATTTCTTCATCCAAGGGTTGAATGCAAAAAAGTTGTCGTGTATATAAAGAACCCCCCCCCCCAAAAAAACTCACATACATGTTGTACATATTTGACTATATTGTATGTGTCCTCTCTCTTTGTGTAGCATCATAGATCCATTTTATATATTTTTGATATGATAAAAAAAAGTCATTAATGGATGTTGTTGTTTTTTTTGGGGGGGGGGGGGGTGCTCTCCATTAAAGGGCCCAAAAGAAAGTATGAAAAATGTTGCCGCCTGGTTCACCTCCTCCCGTTTGAGGCTATTTAATGGCTTCAGTGCTTGTTGACTGGTTGTGTTTTTCACTGTGGATGCAAAATCACTTTGACCTTTTCATGACCTATGACTCACTATGTGCGCCCCCTCGCCACCATTGTATATATGAACTACTACTGCAAACAATTGATTCTAAATGTACTTGTTTCATTAAAATAACTTAAAAGTACTGTTGTTGCACTCTTCTTTTTTGGGGATAATTTTGCATACGTTCATTATCGGATTCGGATTTCAATTTTGATCAAGTGTTCAAATCGATTATGAATTCACTCGTCTGTCGGGTTGACGTGGCAATGACGTCACAACGGAAAGTCCGGCGCGAAAAACCTCTGACGTCACGTAATCGCGACAGTGATGATACACGTACTTTCTTAAAAATACTTGATTCCAAACATACGCTCGCAATTAAGGTAGGCTATTACGTAAAATTACTTCTATTACTTAAGTATTCTTGTTGTAACCCTGTTTATGTCTTTATGAACACATTTACGAATGTGATTTTCTCTGTTTCATCCCGTAGCCTAACTCGACACCGAAAAAAATGCTCATTTCTACCGGACATTGTAATGGGTGAGTAATGCGACTTTTGATTACTTCAATGTAATGATGAGGATGTGGGTTCAAATATCACCTATGAAAAAGTGTGTTTGGTTTGAAACATTTACTTTCAAAAACTGCAATTACTGGATTGACCCAAATGACTTGTACCGCACAATATAAGCCACTAGAGGGCGCTCAATGCACGTTCACGCGATTGAAGAAAATGACTAGTCTCAAAAAATCAGTTTAAAGCACAAATTAAGTCCTAAAGCAATATGAGCAAAATGCAGTTGAGTTGTGTCTGTGTATTGTTTTTGCAAAAGAACAGTGACGGGACAACTAAAATTCACAACAATTCATTTGACTCCCATTCCATTAAGAAATTCCTCACGTGTTTTCACATACTTGGACAGTAAACAATTGTGATTGTGCTATTTTTGACTCAGTTGTTGGTGGCTACTAGCAAAGCACTTGGGGAGCACCTGTTGGGCTCATTTTGCACCTTTTGCGCAATAGGCGATTCCCGTCCCGCTTTTCCCGTTGAGCTTAACGTTCGAGGCTGCCTGAAATTCAACTCCGGTTGAACATAATGATCTCTCTTGACTGGAAGGAGGCGCAGGGGGAGGTGGGGTCTTTTCAATTGGGATTCCCAGGCGCCAGAAAGAGAGCGAGCACCTGTCCCTGCCGTCACTTAGCGAGCTCATCCTCACCAAAGGCGCCTTTTGTTCTTTTCTACAAATAACCCCGAGCCGAGAGTCGGCGAGCCCCGTCTCCCAGCGCAGGAGCAGTCCCTCCCACTAAGCCAATGCGCCGAGAGCCTCGAGAAAAGTTTTAATTACATTCCAGAGCGCAGACCGAGACATGCAAATGTTGACGGACGGAAGCGTGGATGTAGAAATGGATGAATTGCGGATAGATGGAATAAACAAAGGAAGGCTCACCCCTGCGTGAACCTTTCAGCGTGAACTTTAGCCACCAGGCCTAAAGCGCTAACTGTAGCGTCACGTCAAAAATGGTCAGGACGGATTAATGCGACCCCCGGGCCGTTCCGCAGGCGGCCGCCCATGGCGTCGTTGCAAAGATTTATGAACTTAATTTTGCACTGGAGCTTATCAACAGCCTTCGGCGCGCTTGAATTTTATTGGCGGCAGCGACACAAGTGTGTCGTGCATCTGTCGTGCCTCCGAAATAGTCTCTGGGGGTGGAACGAGGAACGCTTCGGGGTCAGACCGTAGGCAAGGGTTTTTTGGGAAAGGGGGGGGGTGATGGCTCGGCCGAAAGACTTGGAGAAAATAGATGCTCGCATCTGTCTCGCCATCTTTCCTGTGGAGAATGTTCCGCGTCACATGATCCCGGCAAAGCTTTAAAAGAGTCGAGCCAGAGCTCAGTCTTCAGACGGCATCCAGGAAAGACATGTCGGACGAAGAGGAGATCCCGGAGGAACAGGAGGAGTACGATCAGGAGGAGGAAGAAGAAAAGCAGGAAGAGTATGAGGAGGAAGATGAGAAACAGGAGCACGAGTCCAAACCTCGACCCAAAACCACGTACGTGCCCAACATCGCCCCGCCCAAGCTGCCCGACGGCGAGAAGGTGGATTTCGACGACCTTCACCGCAAGCGCGTGGAGAAGGACTTCAACGATCTGCAGGGCCTGATCGAGTTGCACTTCTCCAACCGGCAGAAGGAGGAGGAGGAGCTGGTGGCCCTACGCACCCGCATCGAACGGCGCCGCTCCGACCGGGCCGAACAGCAGCGGGAGCGCGCCGAGCAAGAGCGCGAACGCCAGGCCCGCGTGACCGAGGAGCGGGAGCGGCGCGAGGAGGAGGCGGCCAAGCTGCGCGCCGAGGAGGAGGCCAAGAAGAAGAAGATCTTCACCAACAAGTCCTTCGGAGGCTACCTGCAGAGGGCCGACCAGAAGAAGGGCAAGAAGCTGACGGCCCGCGAGGAGAAGAAGAAGGCGCTGCTGGAGCGCCGCAAGCCGCTCAACATCGAGCACCTCAACCAGGACAAGCTGGCCCAGAAGGCGGAGGACCTGTGGGCTTGGCTCCACCAGCTACACGCCGAGAAGTTTGAGCTGGCCGAGAAGCTCAAGCGGCAGAAGTACGACATCCACGTGCTGCGCAACCGCGTCAGCGACCACCAGCGCGGCTCCAAAGCACCCAAGACCTCGCGTGGCGCTAAGGGAAAGTCCGGCTCCTGGAAGTGACATCATTTTTTTTTCTCCAAGCTTCCTTTCACTTTGTTTGTTGTTGTTGTCTTTGCCATCAAATGTTTGAATGAGGTCAAGCACGTGAAAATAAAGCTTGCATTCTGTTTTTGTTGGGACTTTGATTTAGATTTGACGTGAAGGTAAAAAAGAAGTCCAGATGAGGAAAATTGACAGAGGAAAGATCCTCTTTTATATATTAGCTCGCTAAAGAGAGGCCGCCATTGTGGCATCCCTCAAATTGAGGTGGGACTCGACAGCGTCCAGAGGTATGAACGAGATTTGGGCGCCTCCGACAGCGCATTCATCATCTCGGGCGAGTCTTCAAGCCAGATTAGAATAGCAACGGCGGCCCCTTGACTTTATTTCTGCTTCCAAGACCATCATAACATTGAAGAACCTTCTCAGCACCAGTTGTTAGCATCCAGGAGATGAATGTTTCCTTTTTTTTCCTAATCAATTGGAACGGCGTGACCGCTAACGTCGCTCACTCGAGTCAGGTGACATTAGTTCCCGAATGCTTGGTGCCTTCTGATGAACGGCCTCATTTAGATTCACGCTCACGTCCTCCGCCGTGGGTCTCTGACGTGATTCACGGCCACTCCCACACGTGTGCGCTCGCCATCGAAAACTGTCAAGGCGTCCCCGGCTGGATGAATCACACGACAGCCGCCTATTAGCTGGCGAGCTGCGTTGTGGAGGTGAAAGACTCAAAGTGCTCTAATTGGGCTTCTCGGGGCTAATTTGAGCATCTCATTTCAAGTTTTACTTTTCAATTTGTTTGCTGGAATTTTGGAAATTTGTATGCTATTATCCCCGAGTTGTTGTTTTTTTTCTTCCTGTCATGGCGCATCAAGCAAAGGAGGCCGAGTGATGAGAGCAGATGATCACAGCTGCAGCCGTCGGGTAAAACATCTATTTATAAATGCGCACAGCCGCCTTTCACAAACAAGAGACGTGGTGAAGCAGCATGTGACTCACCGCCTTGTAAAAAGTCAACAAGTCGTCTTGTGTGCAATCAACTCTTTATGTGACCTAAAGAAAAAATATTACAGCCATGTATACTTCTCTTTTTTTACAATGACGCCGTTATTCATTTTAATGGCAGCGTCATAAAGCCATAATGGCCGCCGACGTTGCATAACCATCGACCCGTTTGGTCCTTTATTGTCGCCGGTCCTTGGAATAGGAGTGCGGGCTGCTAGCGCGCCATTAGCATCGTGACTCCTGACCCGCCACGTTTGTGGCAGAAAGCCTAATGACAAAATGGAGGCGCCCCGACGGATTCAATAGAGCACAATTTCCTCCTTCATAAATATTCATGCCATGTGTTTACGAGGAAAAATCTCCGCACATTAGCCCGACCGTAAGCCGCGGTAGCGTTCGTCTCAAAGAAAGCTTTGTTTTCATAATGAGCCTTTTCACCGGAAATTATTTTGATGGATCGGTTTAGCGCCATTTGTGCTAAAACAACCCCATCTTGATAGCACTGCTGAAATTCAAAGTGCAACAGCTGCGTTGTTGACGTTAGCCCCCTGGAAAAAGCCACTCCGCCCGCCTTTTAAGCTGAAATGACACATATTAGAGTACGCGCCAATTAGGCCGTCCAAAGAAGGCCTTCGGAAACGCTGGTTGCCAAGGGGAACCGACGTTAGCGTTGGCCGCTATTGTGCGAGCCAATTTGGAAAAGGAAGATGTTTCCATCACAAGATCAGAATATTCTCTTCATGTGTGGCCAGCAAAAAGATGCGTTTGCCTTCAAAGCACTTGTGACATTTAGCGGGAGGCTAATGTGCGCCGCTAACAAAGTGAAGGGTCTTGCTTTGATATTTCAATTCAATTTTGATTTTTTGTTGGCCAAAGTCAGGCAAAGTGGTAGGTTTCTAAAAAATACATATAATTGATGGCTGACTTGAAAAAAAATGAACACACTAAATAAATGTCGTTGTCCCTTCAGGTTGGCTTCAAAGTTTTTGGCACCGCAAGTTCCGATCAAGCCGAGCAGGGTAAGTTTCCAAACAACACAACTCCACCAATGGTTTGACATACATGTCGGTTTATTGTGATAAAGTCCATATGAAACTGATACAATAAATAATCTTCCAAATGTGGACTTTGAGTTACAAAAGTTCTCACAAATTGTCCTGACATGATGTGGCGGTACCCAACGCGTAAGAAACATGTCACCAAACAATATACAAGTTAAAACAATTTGAAATCGGTACATGAGAGGCATGCTCAGAAGAAAATCTGGATTCGGAACACAAAGGGCAGTGCACGTATCATTGCGCGGTGTGCTTGTGCTAATATAACAGTACATAGCCTTGTTTTTTATTTTATTTTATTATTACTGACAAGACATTGTCGTGGATGCATCAAACACTTGTATGGCTTTGTGTAAAAAATAAATAGACATCTTCAATGTTTTTACCCCCCCCACCCACACACACACACACACACACACACACTTAACCTGTAAAAGGTGCTGTACAATAAATACCAAAATAAATTGAAGAACGTATGTCTTTGTAAAGCTATTAAGCGAGCGAGTTTTCTGTAGTCCCACGTTTAACCTCAAGAGGGAGCCATACAAGTTTTTTTTTTTTTTTTTTTAAACCCACAACAAATCGCACAAGTCCAGTGAAACGAATTATAGTCTTACATGAGTTAATTCAAGACAAAAACTTGACTAAAACGTTCACATTGTTAGCTTAGCATCCAGAGTAGCGGATGTGCTAATTGCTCTCCTAAGCTCTTTTTGTTTTTTTTATTTACTTTTATTTCCTTACTCACGGATACATGAAATCTGGTCCACATGAAAACGTCCATTGATATAATTCACTGCACTGTACACACGCACGACGAGGTGCTATTTTGTATTGTCGAGTTGTTCGGGTGGAACCAAAGCACACTAGAATCACTTCACTTTGCACTTTAACCGTGATTGTAGACCGAAGAATCCACTACAGGTTTGGAGTACTTACGTGTAAATATATATATATATATAAATAAATACCATCTAGTGTATATTTTTTTTCATATATTTGTCTGCTACATATCTCTGCTACATTCTCCTCATCTCTGCTTGTGTTTTGACGCACGCTGTGAGATATCGATTTTTTTTTTTTTTTCTTGACCCTATAAATGCTTTTATGGCACCGAGCAGTGGAGCCCTTAACCCTTGTGCCGTTCCAGAGTCAAGTGTGGGGAAAAAATGTCTGAAATAGGAGGCAATACGCTTTTTGTTCAAGTAG
Source organism: Syngnathus leptorhynchus (assembly GCF_054491065.1). Classification (NCBI taxonomy): domain Eukaryota; kingdom Metazoa; phylum Chordata; class Actinopteri; order Syngnathiformes; family Syngnathidae; genus Syngnathus; species Syngnathus leptorhynchus. The sequence goes on from NC_141215.1 coordinate 6,336,826, forward strand.
AAGCCAGAAAGTTGCCTTCATTTGATGGACGGAAGGGGCGTCACGGCGTCTGCGGCGGTTTGGGCGACGGACACGAAGCTTGACTCTCGAAGCTCGCTCCCCTTCCGGGCCACTAAAATATTCGAGAAAGGAAAAAAAAATCGCTTTAGGTGGATGTTTTCATTTTCTAAACTCATCCATGGCACAATAAAAAAAAGAGTCGACCTCTCCCAGGGCGTGCCAATGGGTGATGGGCTTTCGCGGGTAGGCCAACATTTCATTCCAGTGATCCCGTCCGAGGCCTTGGGCGTCCGGTCCGGCCCGGCACACCCCGATCACCTCGTTGTGTCCGACCCTGCGGGCGAGATGCGGTCAGCGACGCCTCCGACTCGCCTCACGTGCGGCGCGTTGGCTCACCGGTCGTAATCCATCACCATGATGGAGAGGCTGACTTGTTCCACGTTTTCCGGGGGGATGTCGAAGATGATGGCCTCGTTGTAGATCGGGTTGAGAGTGCTCTTCTTGGTGGTGGTTTTGCGTTTCTTCAGCCTACGTCCCTCGCAGATGAGATGGACCTTTACGTAAGGATCTGGAAGACAAAAGAGCTTTTAACGAGGTCCCGCCGCCTCCCTCTGCGTCGTGACCCCCCGCCGACGGGTTTGCCGTACCTGAAGAGCCTGTGATGTCCATGGCTTTGAGGTTCCGGCATTTGATGACGGTCAGAGTCATCCGCCCCGCTGTGGGGAGGTAGCACAGCGAATACATGATCTCCCCCAAGTCCACCGTCTCCTGAGGGGGAGAAAATGAACATTTGCTTCCTCGTTAGCATTAGAAAAGCTTTGATTGGACTCACCGTGGTGGCGGCGTGGATATCCTTCCACAGCACGGCCTCGCGAGAAAGATCAGAGAGCTCAAAGAGGTTGTCCACCACCACCTCGCCGATCATGTCGTGGCTGGTGAAGCGGTCAAAGTCGTAGACGCTCAGGTGCAGCTTGCGGTTGCACAGCTCGTCGTACGCCGCCGCGAAACGGAAGCTCTCGTCGAACGTGGGGTTCAGGTTCTTGCGCTGGACCCGCGTCTGGAACTTCTTCTTCCTCTCCGGCAGCAGGTAGACCTTCACGTAGGGGTCGGAGGTTCCCGTGAAGTCTTTAGCGGGGAGGTCCAAGCCTTTGAGGATCTTCACCACCAGCGCCTGCTCCTCGTAGTCGTAGCGCAGCGCGAAGCTGAGCTTTCCGCAAGTCTGGACGGCTTCTCTGGGCTGGCCTTCCGAGTCCACCGACTTCTGCTTGTAGAGTTCCGGTTTGATTCTGCCGATGCTGGCCGTGGACGACTGGCGGAAAGGCACCGCGTCCACGCTGAAGTCGAAGCTGTTGACGTTCATCTGGCGCGGCAGGTGGCGGCGGAACGAATTGTGCCTACGGAAGAAGGGCGGCAGTCAGCTCGGCTTTGGAGATATTAACCGGGTTGGTCGTGAATGAGTTAAGCGTGGACGCTATTAAAAACAATCGTCGGGATGGATAAATAAAAGCACGACCTGGTCGCAAGGTCCACATTGAGAATAAATACTCGCTGGAATCTTGTCACGTTAATGACGGGCGTTGGAGTCACCGAGAGCTCGCCGGTGTTTAATTAGTGATGCTAAGTGCCGAGTGCGTGCTGTGAGGGTCCGCGCGCGCACACACACACACACACAGCTTGAGGCAACTTGCTAATTATGGACGTCCTCGAAAACAAAGGCCAAGTGTGTGGCGATTGTTTAACGACTGGGGTGGCTTGCGGCCGTTGCCATGGCAGCTGGATTCACACATCCAGCTCGATGTTGGGCTTCCAAGCAAGGTCAGCGTGACTCGGACGGAGGGGATCTACCTGGAGGACGAGGTGGGCTCGGTGGTTTGCCTCTGGATCTTGGCCTGGTGGCTCAGCTTCTCTCTGATGGTGGTCTGCACCTCGGCCGGGATGTCCGGCGACGTCTGGCTGATCTTCATGGCCGCCTCCAGGAGCTTGACCGAACTGCGTCCGTTGGACTTCACCTCGGGCGACTGCTTCATCTTTTCCTCCGCCGGCGCCGTTTTATCGGGCAACGGCGACGAGTCGTCGGGAGGCGCCTCGGGGAAGGCGACTCGGAGCCCCGCGTTGTTCCCCCTGTGCACCGTCAGCGCCTTGCTCCTCCAGAGAGGCCAGCACAGCTTCCAAAAGACAAAGAGAGACACGGCCAGCAGGGCCAGGCCGCAGAAGCCCACCACCACGGCCAGGAGGCTGATGGAGACGTCTGCGGAGAAAACAAACGGCAGGTGACAAGAATGAAGAAGATTCGCCGCAGCCTCAGCCCTGACCTGCCGGAAAGCAAAACTTCAGGACAAAAACGGACGAGCGCGATCATGCAACAGATGGAAAGAGGGGGTGGATTTCTTGCCTTGTTTTTATCATCTTGCACAAGAGGAGGACTTTACCTGCGTGTCCTTTGGCCGGTATGCCGCTGCCGCTCTCCAGGGGGAAAATATCCGAACATTTCTCCCGATCCACGTGTCCGGTGAGGCAAAGATCGGTGACGATCTGCAGAGCCCTCTGGCACAGAGTGACGCCGTCCCCGCTCCGGATGCTCATGTCTCTCCGATTAAGCCATTGCATGCCGGAGGAGGAGGGGGGGCCGGGGCGGCGGGGGTTCATCGGGCCCGCCGGTCACGGGTGGCGGCCGGCCGCCTCGGCATCCGCGCCGGCTCGTGGCGGTGCTGAGGAGCGGAGCGTGCGAGCGCAACGGGTGGAGCGGGAAGCCTCCACGTGTGCGTGGAGTGCAGCGAGACAGTGAGAGGGGACCTGTTGCGCCACGAGAATACATCACCCCACCCTCCTTTCCCGGGACCACCCCCTCCTCTTCGGGGACTGGCCACCTGTAGCAAGCAATGATTGCAGCATTGCATGTTATTGTTACATAAAAATATGTCGACATGCTCATTGTGTGCTTTTTTTGTCTGTTATGTAAGCTGACGTACATTCTGCGCAAAGGGTGAAAAAAAATATATAGAAATAATGATTCCATTTTTTTTTTTCTTAAATGACTAAGATGCAGAAGATGCAACAAACAGGACTGCTCTTAAATCTCTTTCGGTGGCGAAAATTGAGCGTGAGGCGCGCTTCTGTCATTGCCATTAAAATTGAATACAAACACAGTGGCAGCGCCATGGTTACGCCTCCTCCGGAGGTCACCGCTCTACCCGTGGCCATGAGAAGAAAAAAGCCTCGCTCGTTATGCCACTCGCTCATCGACAGCCTTTTAGAAGCAACACAAATTTTGAATCGATTTACCTTTTTGTCCTTTACATGGCGAGGCATGAAAATCAAATGAAAAATGAGAATACTTTTATCTTGGATCAAATTTAATGAGAAAAACTTTTCAATCAATACATTTAATTTTACAAGAATGAAATTAAAAAGCACCTAATATTTTTCTATTTATTTGACACCTTTCAAGCTTTTTTGAACACAACGTGAAACTTGACTTATCTCCAGCCCGTTCTTCATTTCATCTTAATTCCCAACTCGAAATCTCCCAACGCGAGCTACACAGGTGCATCAAAAGGGTCGGTCGGTCGGTCTCCTTGACAACGGTACACACGGGAAATTGTACGTTAAAGCGTCTGTTCCAGCGATCTCCCCTGCCGTTAATTCGGCTGCCGAAAGCGACGGAGGGAGAGAAAACATATTTGCCGGTGCGTCGCTATCGGGAAATCAGCCGATAAGCGACAAAACAAATGTACCTTCACGACGATGACAAATATTTTGCTTATCTGCTCGGGCAAGGTCAAGCAATTTTCTCTCCGTGCGCTAGGTTACTGCGGGTCGTCGTTGATCCTCCCTAAATTTGATAATCGTTTCCCTCCCCTTAACGATTTGAAGGATAATCATAATTACACACGGCGGCTGGTGCTTTGGCACCTCTCGTTGCCGTGGTTACGGTAATTAATACCACTCGTAACCTCTCTATGTGCTGTCAGAAAAGGACATTTTAATTACAGACGGCAGAGAGCGGCATCGTGAGCGCCGAGATCCCCAAGGTGGCTAAAATCAGCTTGAGTGGGCTAAAAGAAAAAAGCCAAAAGTTAAAAAAAGACAAATCTGGCCAACAAGTGGTTAAATGAAGAAATGTCGAAAAAAAACAAAAAATCAACGTAAACATGACTCAAGTGGCTAAATTGAGGCTGTGAAGAATTTGGCCTCTTAGCTAACAAGAAGCTAAAATAAGATAGATTCAAAAACTGGCTCAAGATGCCAAATCAAAATGCTAAAAACAAAAATTGTCGAGAAAGCCTGTGGCTAAAAAAAAACTTGACAAGCATGACAAAGTGGCTTTTGCGGATGAAGAAAAAATCTGTTGATCTAAAAAGGTTCAATTTGGTTTTTGTGGTGGTGCCAAAATGTCAAAAGGGGGACACAAAATGTTTTTTTTTTTTTTTTTTTTCCGGCTGCCGACGTGTTTCAACATCAGGCTGACTTGAGTTTTTGGTTGTTTTTATTTGGAGGCCAAACAAGGCGCCTTGGTCTCGCTTGACAAGAATGGATCTCCAAATGTATTCATCATTTAGCGTTTGTCTCAAATTGGCTTCCAGCAGCTGGAACCAAGCCAACAAGAGCTTCTGTCTGATTGAACTCCACAGAGACGTACACCCGCGCAGATCAAGCCAGCCAACGGATCAATAAGCGCGTCTTGATGAAGAAGCCGTTTTCAAAGTCTACCCTTCTAGATGGAAGGGACGCCATTGAAACGCTTTTTGTTGACAGCGCGGCGGCATCCGCAGTGTTGCTCTTTGGAAAAGCTGTCGTCATGGCGACCGGAGGGCCGCTCAATACAACCCGGGGAGCACCGGAGACACGCTTGCGGGCGAGCTATTCGGAAAGGCAAATTCCAGCAAACACCTTCAGCTAATCCCCATTCGGCCGCCCTTAAAAAGTTCGCGACGCCACGGCCAGGTCGGAAGCGTTTAGATAACGCCGACATCGCAGGTTGTGTAACACCTCTGGAGTCACATGCTGGGATCGACACACTCCATGGGAAATTGTTCTCACCCCCCGCTGGATGAAGGCGCCGCAACGTGCCTTCACCCAAACGCTTCTCTCGCCGTGACTTTCTCGACAGAGGCGTCTTTTATCTGATCCGGCTCATTCGATTAGCCGCCGGCTAATGCGGCCTTAGCCCATTTTCGATGAGGAGGCGTCGCAAATGCGATTGGGCTCATATTGGGCAAGATCGCGTTACCCAATCGGGACCCGACGACGCGACCCCCCCAACTCGAAAGTCCTTTCATTACTTCTTCGAGTACTTTGAGTCGCCGTCGTGTGTTTTTATAGAAAGGCCATTTGTTTAAAAACCACGCGGCGTGTAAGCCGGAGAATATCGCCGCTTGTTTCCATGGCGACTGCCCTCGAATCAACTTCTCGATGGTTCTGTAATAAGCGCGAATGCCCCTCCAAGTCCTGAGCTTATAATTTGATGTTTAACTTTTTCCTTTCTGCGCATTTTTTGCTTCTCTTGAGACCATCAGCGTGACTTTTTGACGCTCTTTGGCATTTGTGACGAGAGCGAAATGTGGGGAAATATCATCGTCCCCTTTATCAGACTTGGCAACAAAAAAAAAATGGTGCCATCACGCCACAGACACCTTTAAAGTTCAGCCATTTTGCAGACTGCAGACAAGCTAGCA